>NC_091449.1:56356249-57556249 GCF_964237555.1 Oryctolagus cuniculus
CCGCTGCCTGAGCGTAAACAGCCCTTTTAAATTGCCTTGGAGCTCACAGTCTGCTCTCCCTCCTGAATTATTCAGTTGTCAAAACCACATCCCCGGCCGGCGCTGCGGCTCAATAGGCTAATCCTCTGCCTGCGGCGCCGGCACACCAGGTTCTAGTCCCAGTCGGGGCACCAGATTCTATCCCAGTTGCCCCTCTTCCAGGCCAGCTGTATGCTGTGGCCCAGGAGTGCAGTGGAGGATGGCCCAAGTGCTTGGTCCCTGCACCTGCATGGGAGACCAGGAGAAGCACCTGGCTCCTGGCTTCAGATCAGTGCAGTACACCGGCTGCAGCAGCCATTGGGGGGTGAACCAACAGCAAAGGAAGACCTTTCTCTCTGTCTCTCTCTCTCACTGTCCACTCTGCCTGTCAAAAAAAAAAAAAAAAAAAAAAAAAAACCACATCCACGTTTTTGTTCCCTTCCAGGTACAAGTCTTCCTTGTTCCCAGACAATGTGGAGACACTGACGATCCTCAACAATTCCCCCATGGTGGTGGAGGCATTCTTCTGTTTTCAGAACGACGTCAGAGCGAGCACCTACTTCCTGGAGCCCATCAACATGATTCTGAAACCCAGCGAGAAGCAGGTAAGCAGCTGCCCCAGGCAGGGCTTTCTCAGGGCGCCCAAGGCCGTGGCATCCTCGCCATAAATGTACTTTGTTTCGACTCTTCCATTAGACCCTAAACGTGTGGGCCTACCCTACCGCAGTGGGTACCTTTGAAGACAGCATTGTCTGCTGCATCAAGGAGAACCCCGAGCCCACCATCTTCAAACTAAGCTGCCAGGGAATCCGCCCAGAACTAGAACTGGAACCCAGGCAGTTACATTTTGACCGGCTCTTGCTGCACAGGTGAGAATTCTAGACTCCAGGACTACTACGTAATTCAAGGAACATTTAGTCCCATGGTGACCAACTCATTCTGGTTTACTCTGGGTTTTACTGGTTTTTGACTGAGAGTCACATCCTGGGAAACTCCTTGTTCCTGAGAAGACCAGGATGTTAGTCATCCCATTTAGTTCACAGGTTGCTAACTTGGGTTCAGTTGATGGACTTAAAATGAACTGGACCCCTCCAAGATCAGCTGCCCAAGTGGGTGCATCTTAGCATTCTTCTCAGAAGAACTAGCTTCCTTCTGATTCTCAAAGTAGCCATTACCTGAGAAGATCACAATTTGTGCTCTAGAAATTAGCATACAAAACTACAACTTACATATCCATTCACTGGAATTATAGAATCATTATTTACATATATTATACATATTTTACATAGGAATTACATTATTTTGCATACATTTCTGAGCTTCTGAGAGAGACTATCATTAGGATACGTATCAATGAGGCCTCTTCCCTAATAAATATTGATTAGTGGAAGGTGTAATAATTGAAGTAACCAGAAGTGCTTTTTCTGGTCTCTGTGGTGAGATCCAAATTAGACACATCTATAGATGTCAAGCAGGTGTAGTCCAAAGTCTTGCCAAAGTCTTGTAACTTTGGGGCCATCACTTAACCTCCCTTAAAATTCATTTTCTTTATAGGATACCTCAGATTAATAATATAAACTCCATCTATTTTACATGTTAGGTTAATAACCAAATAACAAAGCCAAGCAAGGGCAATGTATAGTAAGAGAAATAAAGAGAAATCTTGAAAGCAACTAGAGGAATATGAGTTATGTCTGACTTAACATCAGTAATGGAAGCCAGAAGACAAGGGAATGACATTGTCGATGTACTGGGAAAAAGTGTTATCAACCCAAAATTCTGTATCAAAAATATCTTTTAGAAATGAAGGTAAAATACCTTTCCAGGTAAACAAAACTAAGATAATTTATTGCCAGCATACATGCATTACAAAATATTCTTTTTTAAGATTTATTTATTTATTTGAAAGAGTTACACAGAGAGAGGAGGAGAGGCAGAGAGAGAGCGAGGTCTTCCATCCACTGGTTCACTCCCCAGATGACCGCAACAGCCTGAGCTACGCCAATCCGAAGCCAGGAGCCAGGTGCTTCTTCTGGGTTTCCCACACGGGTACAGGGGCCCAAGGACTTGGGCCATCCTCCAATGCTTTCCCAGGACACAGCAGAGAGGTGGATTGGAAGTGGAGCAGCTGGGCCTCAAACCTGCGCCCATGTGTGTGCCAGCTTAACCCGCTATGCCACAGCACTGGCCCCACAAAATATTCTAAAGGAAGGTCTTCGAACTAAAGGAAGTAACATCAGAAATCCTAAATTCAGAGCTATAGGATTTAATGAAGGGTATTGAAAATGTTAAATATGTGACTTAATATAAAATATTTCACTTTGCCTTTCTTGATTTACTTTCAAAGGTGATTAACTAAAGATATTAATATTGTGTTGTGGAATTTATATGTAGATAAATCTATGTGTGTACTTATGATATATATCAACAGTGCCTCATACAATGAGTGGTAGAGTATAAAAGGAATTACTACAAAAACAAGAATCTTACATCTTATATGAAATGATAGAATATCATTCTTTTTTTAAAAAAATTTATTTTATTTGAAAGAGTTACAGAGAGAGGTAGAAACAGAGAGAGAGGTCTTCCATCCACTGGTTCACTCCCCAGATGGCTGCAACGGCCAGAGCTGCACCAATCCAAAGCCAGGAGCCAGGAGCTGCTTCCGGGTCTCCCACACAGGTGCAGGGACTCAAGGACTTGGGCCGTCTTCTACTGCTTTCCCAGGCAGCAGCCGGGACTAGAGCCAGCACCCAGATGGGATGCCGGCGATTTGGGCCAGGACATTAACCCGCTGAGCCACAGCGCCAGCCCCTAGAATATCAATTCTAAAGTAGCCCCTGATAGGTTATGGATGTATATTGCAATCCATAGAGCAACTACTAAAATAAAAATAGCGCCATGCCATTGAGCTAGCACAAAGGAATGTATTCCTGAACCAGACCCACAGAAACAAGGTGTTTCCTAGTATCGAGCTTTGCTAGCAATTTCAAGGATATAAAAATCGTAAGGCAGAGATGAAGGAGAAGGCACCTGGAACATCCTTTAGGATTATGCAGATTCTTTCTCTCCATATCAGGCCCAGATAAATAGCTTGGCCTCTAAGTGAGGTTTGTGTGTGACTTCACTCAACAGGGAGAATTGGTTATGAAACATATTTAGATTGTATTACATTTTGTTTATTTATCTATTTATAAAGCAGGAGAGATAGACACAGAGGGCGACAGAGCTCTCTCGTCCGCTGGATTGTCACCTCAAAAATCTGGGCGTGGGCCAGGCCAAAGCTGGGAGCCAGGAACTCGACCCTCTGTCTCCCATGTGGTCTCCGTGAGCCATCACCTGCTGCTTCCCAGGGCGTGCATTAGCAGGAAGCTGGAAGTGAGAACAGGGCGAGGACTGAGACCCCAGCATTTCTGTGTGTGATGCAGGCATCCCCAGCAGTGTCTCAGTCACTGTGGCACGTGCCTGCAGCTGTAAGATTTTATATACAGGGCATCACCTGGGATCCATAAACCCAGTCCCAGAAACCCAGACTCCATACAAGTTTATTTACATAAGAAATCCTGAATCAGGAACATCCGGTTAACATCCTTCCAAGTGATGATTTGTCTCTTAGGAAATACCGTTAGTCTGTTTACTATCAGATCCAGTTAGCATGTTTACAAGGAGGTTAGACCAGGGTTCCTGCCTTCTTTTTCTGGGAGCATCTCCCCAGAATCAGGAAAGGAATGGATTATAAACCAGATGTAAAAACTCATCCACCCCAGAAACATAGCAAAAAAAGAAAAGCCAATAAAGGAATTAAAACAATATTTAAGAATATTTGATTAAACTAAAGAAAGGGAAGAAGAAAGACATGAAAAAGGATAGGACCAAAAAATTCCAGACAGAAGAGGGTTTTTTAAAGATTTATTGATTTATTTGAAAGGCAGAGTTACAGAGAGAGAAAAAGAGGCAGAGAGAGAGAGAGGTCTTCCATCTGCTGGTTCACTCCCCAGATGGCCATAACAGCCAGAGCTGTGCCAAGCTGAAGTCAGGAGCCAGGAGCTTCTTCTGGGTCTCCCACACAGGTGCAGGGACCCAAGGACTTGGGCCATCTTCTACTGCTTTCCCAGGCCATGGCAGAGATTGTATCAGAAGTAGAGTAGCCGAGACTCTGACCAGCGCCCATATGGGATACCTGCACTGCAAGTGGCGGCTTTAACACTACGCCACAGCGCTGGCCCCCAGAACAGATTTTTAAGACAAAAAATATTACCAAAGATTAAAAACAATGTATTTCATAATAGTATAAGGGTCAAATCGTAAGGAAGACATAATTATTTTTTAAATATTTTATTTATTTGAAAGAGTTATGGAGAGAGGGGGGGAGAGAGAGAGAGAGAGAGAGAGTGAGTGAGTCAGTCTTCTATCTGCTGATTCAGTCTCCAGATGGCCGCAACAGCCGGAGCTGTGCCGATCCGAAGCCAGGAGCCAGGAGCTCCTTCCGGGTCTCCCACGTGGGTGCAGGGATCCAAGGACTTGGGCTATCTTCTGCTGCTTTCCCAGGCCATAGCAGAGAGCTGGATGGGAAGAGGAGAAGCCAGGACTAGAACTAGCACCCATATGTGATCCTGGTGCTTCAGGCCAGGGCTTTAACCCACTGTGCCACAGCACCGGCCCCAAGAAGACATAATTATCAAAAATATATATATCCCGCCGGCACTGCAGCTCAATATGCTAATCCTCCGCCTGAGGCTCTGGCACACCGGGTTCTAGTTCCGGTCGGAGCACCAGATTCTGTCCTGGTCACTCCTCTTCCTGTCTAGCTCTCTGCTGTGGCCAGGGAGTGCAGTGGAGGATGGCCCAAGTGCTTGGGTCCTGCACCCCATGGGAGACCAGGAGAAGCACCTGGCTCCTGGCTTCAGATGAGCGCCAGCCGCAGTGGCCATTGGAGGGTGAGCCAACAGAGAAAGGAAGACCTTTCTCTCTGTCTCTCTCACTGTCCACTCTGCCTGTCAAAAAAAAAAAAATATATATATATATATATCCCCATAACAGAGCTCAAAAATACATAAGGCAAATACCAGTAAAACTAAAGAGACAACTAGATAAATTTGACATCATGGTTGGAAATATTAATATTCATTTCTGAATGCTTAAGAGGACTACTAATCAAAAAAACAAAGTAGTGATAAAAGGATCCGAGCAACTGTCAACTGCCTTGACCTAATGAAAGTGGCGAGCACACTAAGCAACTGTAGAATCATGCTTGTCTCAGGTGTACGTGGAGCATTCACTGTGGAGTGCTGAGCATCATAAAGCACGTCTCATTACATTTTACCTGCTTAGGGTAGGTGTTTAGCCTGGTTCCTAAGGTGCCCGCATACTACATCAGAGTACCTGAGTTCAGGTCCTGGCTCCAGCTCCTGACTCCAACTTCCTGCTGATTCAGGAAGCTCCGCTGCCCTGGGAGGCAACAGGTATGTTCCAGTTAATTGGATTCCTGACACCCACATGGGAAACCTGGATTGAGTTCCCAGCTCCCAGCCTTTTGGGTGCTAATCCAGTAGATGGGAACACACTCTGTCTCTCCCTCTCAAATAAATAAATACATAAATTTTTAAATGTTACTTAATTAAAATTATACAAATTGTATTTTCTGGCTGTAATGCAAATTATAAAATTATTGAATTATAGCCAGGCTTCTCAATTTCAGAGAAGGAAGATTCAAATATGAAGAGAGACTAGAGTGTAGCATATAACATTGAGTTGGAGCTGGAGGTATCAATATGAAGTCATTATTTTAATATTCAGCCATTTTTAATTAATGGACAGATATAGGATACACACAGATTTCCAGCTCTGTAAGCTGAGAGGACTTGGAGACAGTGAAACACCAGGAGCAGTAAGCACACCAACATTCATATCTTGACTTCGAAACATCATTCTCCACATAAAAGAAACAAAGCACCACATGATCGACTCTTTCCAAAGCTGGGACAAGAAAAATACAAGAAGCTCCAGATGAGCTGGACATTTTTGGTTTAGCCAGAAAGTAAAGAAGTTCTTACAGAATCACAGAGACCTAGCACAAGGACACATGTGCCAACCTGAAGGGCCCCCCGCTGGCTCAAATGACTGTCAAAATAAATGATGACTGTGATAATAAATGGATTGTAACCCATTAAATAAGACACCACTGGTGAATTATACGGATATAAAAAAGTAAATTAATGAATGAGTGCATGAAGGAGAATGGAATGCTCTTCTGGCCAGTGGAATACAAAATAACAAATACAGAAGGATTGATGGAGTTAGATTATGATCAACAGGTGGTAAAACTAGTGTGCAGACCTTTAACCAGGAATAAAGTATTTAGATAGTCCCAAAATTCCTCCCCCAAGTTAGTTACTAATTGTAACAGAAAAGATACTAAATCCACGTGGAGAAATCTGTTAAGAAGCACATTAAGCAAGTCATCAAGCCGACATCACTAATATTGGGGCAAGCAGATATCGTGGAACTCCTGATACAGTGCACTGAAAAGGATACAACAGCAACTCCCCGGTACTCCTGCCAGACGTGTAGATCCCAGATCTAGAACAGAGGAACAGCAGACAGACCCAGCTGAAGAAGCCTCCTGAAAACTGGCTGCCATGTAATCTTCAAAATGCCAAGGCTGAGAAAGCACAGAGAACAGCAGAAGAAAGTTTTCAGATTAAAGGAGACTAAAGAGACACGACAATTGAACAAAATGCATGAGCCTGGGTTGAATCCTTGACTGGGAAAAAAACTATTTGGAGAGCTGGCATTGTGGCATAGAGGGTAAAGCCTATGCCTGCAATGCCAGCAACCCACATGGGTGCTGGTTCAAGTCCCAGCTGTTGCACTTCCAATCCAGCTCCCTGATAATTTGCCTGGGAAAGCAATAGAAAATGGTCCAAGTGCTTGGGCCACTGCACCCACATGGGAAACCCAGATGAAGCTCCTGGTTCCTAGCTCAGCCCTGGTAGTTTCAGCCCTCTGGGGAGTGAACCAGCAGATGGAAGATAGCTCGCTCGCTCGCTCACTCTCGCTCTCTCTCTGTATTTCTGCCTTTCAAATAAATCTTGAAAAAAAAAAAAAGGTTGGAACAATGTTGAAATGTGAATATGGATTAGATAATAGTATCATATCAGAGTTAAATTCCCTGCATTTGGCCGGCGCCACGGCTCACTTGGCTAATCTTCCGCCTGCGGTGCCAGCACCCCGGATTCTAGTCCCGGTTGGGGCGCCAGATTCTGTCCCAGTTGCTCCTCTTCCAGTCCAGCTCTCTGCTGTGGCCCAGGATGGCAGTGGAGGATGGCCCAAGTGCTTGGGCCTTGCACCCGCATGGGAGACCAGGAGGAAGCACCTGGCCCCTGGCTTTGGATTGGTGTAGCGCGTCGGCCATAGCGACCATTTAGGGGGTGAACCAATGGAAAAGGAAGACCTTTCTCTGTCTTTCTCTCTCTCACTAACTCTGCCTGTCAAAAAAAAAATTCCCTACATTTAATAAGCACTCTTTTCCTTAGGAAATATGCACTGACATTTTTAAAGGTACGGAAGCAAAATATCTCCAATTGAATTTCAAAAGGTTGAGCCAGAGTCCAGCTCCAGCAGGTCCAGGGGTTCCTGAAAGTGTAAGAGGTGTCGGCATAGGGAGGAATGAGAAACACTCACAGCAAGGCTGAGGGCATGGCTCCGATGAGAGAGTACCAGACTTTATTTTTATACCCTAAGTTACATCCGCTGTTCATTTTATGCATTCTTTGCTGTTCTCATAAATTCTGCAAATGTCCACTCATTAGTGATCCTTACAGAGGTAATGATTTTTCCTTATGATAACAAAGTCTGTTTCCCATCCGCTTTAAACCATTGACCTTGTATTACATGTAACCCCTCCCTAATCCTGATTTCCATGGCCATGTAACAATTTCTTTGATTTTAAAGGTTTACTTAATATTTGAGATACAATAGAACAGAGACTCAAAGTGATGCTAAATTATATAATAATCGATTACAAAAAACATAGTGGTTATTTTGCAAAGAATCAGAACATCTACTTACAACAATTGATTACAAAGATTGGAACATATACCTTTTAGTTTAACTCTGCTAGTAACCATTAGCACCCTGCTCAAACAAACCCATTCATTATGCATGTCCTTTCCATAACCCTTCACAACTGTTTAATTTTAGTAACTCATTTAAGACGCTCCTTAATTTTGATAATTACTTTATGTTCTTTCCACCAGGCCACACAAACTAAGGTATTTACCACTGTTTGTATTTCTCCCAGCGACTTAAATTGCTAATTCTCATTTACAAGTCATTAGTCTATGATAAGACGTACTCTCAAGTGGATTATATCAGGAGACTGAAGACCTTCCCCAAGGTCCCTCTTATCCCTGAATCAGGTCTAACTACATACCATATGCCCTACAGTTTGGAGTTCCCTCTAGGCTTTTACTGCAGATAACTGAAGCATCAGAAGGGGTTGGATTACTCTAGGAGGATCTAGTCCATCAAGCAGCTCAACTGTCAGTGGTCGTTTTGAGCAGAGGTTGTCTCTCACAGATTTCCAAGAATATAGTGATCATCAGTGAGATCCCCAGGAAACTCCGGGTTTTTGCATCAGTAAATCTAAAACCACTGCAGCTTGTCCTTCTCACGCCCTGCGGAGACAGACCTGCTGTGACCTTGTCAGACAGCCAAAGATGCCTTGGCCTCTTCAGGTTCGGGGGGGGGGGGGGGGCGGGTACTGTGGATGGTGGAAGGGAATGTACAAAGCAAAGCAGGCAAACATAAGCACTGGCAAATCTGGATAAAGAATAGGGTTCTTCAAGAGGCTTCCATAGTCTTGGCAGCTCATGACAAGAGCCTCAGGTGATTACTGACATCATAAATAAGAATGTCAATTGCTAAATCAACAACGGGAGTCACTGTGCACTTATTCCCCATCTAGGATTTCTGTCCTTAATGTGTTGTACTATGTGAATTAACAGTAAAACTAGTATTCAAACAGGTGGTTATGGGGGGAAAAAACCACTATAATCCAAAAGTTGTACTTTCGAAATTTATATTTATTAAATAAAAGTTTTCTTAAAAAAAAATAGAGTTCTTACAGCTTTGCTCTAAGTTTTTATGTTGCATTGTTCACTTTGGGATAATTTAGGCTAAATTATATGTGAAAAAAATAAGATTCATAAAAATTAGTCCAGCCCCCTTAAACTAAGAGATCTAAAGAAAACAGAAAAGAAGGGTTAATAAGTTTGTGAACACCCACACGTGAAAGAGGAACTGTGATTCTAAAACTGACCGTTTCTTTTGGTCTGTGCAGAAAAGAGTCCAAGGTGGTGCTTCTCCGCAACACCATGCCCCTGCCTGTGGCCTGGCGGATCACCAGCCTGGAGCACCTGGGCGAGGACTTCACCGTGTCCATGACGCAGGGCATCATCCCGCCCAGGGCGGAGTACGGCCTGCACGTGTACTTCCAGCCCTCCAAGCCTGTCAACATCAAGAAGGCCATCCGGCTGGAGGTGAGGCTTCACACAGCCACACGCTCCGTCACACGCATGTGTGCACACTGGGCTCCCGTGCGCGCATGCACACCCACACACACAGCCAGGTCTGCTTTTTATGTGCTCCCATTTGATCCCTGTTTGAAATCCATCAGCCACATCCCAGTGTCAAGGACAGCACTCAGTGTGGAATGAATGAATGATGTGCCTAAACCTAGGTAAGCATTGACTCCTGATTTCACACCCTGAACAGTCACCTGTAAGACTCCCATCTTAGTAAATGTCACCCTCCCTCCAACCCCACTGCTCGCAGTAGACACTTTGGAGTTGCTTTTCCCCGACAGCCACCCCTCCAAGCTTTACTGGTTCTAGGTCCCAGTGTGCCTCCTTCCCATCGACTGCACCTTCTACACTGCCACCACCACCCTGGTCAGGCAGCCTGTGGCAGCTCTCAGCTGGACTTCTGCAGAGGCTTCCCAGCTGCCACCCCTCTTCCTACTCTCCTCAAGAGTCCCTGGTAATCTTTGCCACACCAGCGAGGTCTGGTTACCCTCGTCTGATGCACTTTGCTGGATGCCCACCACAGTCAGAATCAAGCACAGGGTCCTCCCTGGCCTCCAGTCCTGCCTGCCTCAGCCAGGAGCTTCGCCCAGGCCATCTTCCCCTGCTTTCCCAGATGCAATAGCAGGGAGCTGGATAGAAGTGGAGCAGGCAGGTCTCAAACCAGCACCCATATGGAATGCCAGCGTCACAGGCAAAGGCTTAACCTGCTATACCACAATGCCAGCCCCCAATTAATTCTGATTTTAAGAAAAGACCCCATAGGGCTGGTGCTGTGGCATAGTGGTTAAAGCTGCCACCTGCACTGCCAGCATCCAGCTGCTCTACTTCAATCCAGCTCTCTGCTATGGCCTGGGAAAGCAGTAGAAGATGGCCCAAGTCCTTGGGCCCCTGCACCCATGTGGGAGACTCAGAAGAAGCTCCTGGCTCCTGGCTTTAGATCAATGCAGCCTAGGCTGTTAGCCATTTGGGGAGGGAACCAGCAGATCAAAGACCTTTCCCTCTGTCTCTCCCTCTCTCTATCTGTTACTCTGTCTCTCAAGTAAATAAATAAAATTTTTTTAAAAAAGGTTAATGGAAAAATGTAATTAAAAGGTTCATTTTTAAAAGAATATAGTGACAATCATGGAAATAATTGAAACCCAGAGAAAAGGACAAAGCAGGGCTGCTGCTGTTGTCCCCAATCCAACTTTGTCTGCACCAGCATTCCCCAGAGGGAGTTATGGGGGGGCGATCATTCTACCAGTGCTCACTGAAAGTAAACAACCTGTGGTGGACCATGCTGCTAAAACACTCCCTACCGGGTCCCCCTGTGACTCCCACACATGTTCCGTGGGTCAGGCCTCACGGGTCTCTCCCTGGCTGAGGAGCTGTCTCACCCTTCCAGGTTCTAGACGCAGAAAACCTTGTTGGTGTCGTTCAGATTGAAAACATCCTGATCTTCGCCGAATCCTATGACATCGCCTTGGACATCACCTTCCCCCGAGGTTGGTCGAGCCCTTGGAAGAAGGGGGAATGAGAAGTTGTCTCGTTTTGTGCACTTGACTTCTGGTGGGCTGTTAGCACTGGAGAGGGGCTGGTGGGGATGAGGACAGTTGCGATCAATAGCAAGGCAAGCCCCACGTTGGGCTCAGCCAGCATTACCGCAGGTTGTAATTTCTCCAGCTGGAGACAGCAAGAGGGTGGGCATCAACATGCAGCTTGCAGAGCCCTTCCCCGAGAAGTCCCTTGGGAGTAAGCAGCTCGCCTCCTGCCCCGACCAGTTTCCTACCACTGCCCTTAACAGATTGCTAGGAGCTCTCTGCCTTACAACAGCATACTTACGGTCAGGTAGTTCTGCAGATCACAAGTCTAAAATGGGTCTTGCTAGGCTGACATCACAGCAGCAGCAGGACTGTGTGCCTCTCTGGAAACTGAGGGGAGACCCCACTGCTTTCCCTTCCCAGCTCCTCATGGCCTCCCACACTGCTTTGCTTCATCCACCTTCAGAGTCAGCAATGTGAGGCCACATCCTTCTTACACTGCCATCTCTCTGGGTCACCCACTTCTGCCTCCTCTTCTGCTTCCGAGGCTCCTTGCAGTAATTATGTCAGGCGCACCTGGATGGCCTGAGTTGTTCTCTCTGTTTTAAGCACAGTTGAGTAGCAACCTTAATTCCATCTGCTACCCTAATTGTCCTTGCCTTGTAAGGTGGTTCACTCACACGTTCCAGGGCTTGGTCTGGCTGTCTGGCTGGGGGTGGGTTGTCTGTCTGCACTTACCCTGGTACCTGGGTTACACGTCTCCCTTGAGTACTCTGTTTTCCGTTATCCCTCCTCTGCCTGATTGGTTTCCTTCTCAACACGATTCACAAAATGTTAGAGCTATGTACTAGCTTAAATGTCATTTGTCTGATGTGCATAGATCTTCATCACATAATTATTTGTTAAGAATGAGATGCTGGAGGTAACCTAAATGTCTCCGCAGAATGGAATTATATTACTGTGGATTGTTGTCAGTTATGGAATAGCCATATCAAGGACTATTATACAGTCCCTAAGATCACAATTATAAGGAGTTTTTAATTACTTGGGGAGTAATATCTCAATTCTGTAAATTGCACACTTTATACAATATTTTTTAAAATACTGGAAGTTTTGGGGTGTGCATTTGCTCTAGCGGTTAAGACGCCCATGTGTTCATTCCCCAGCACTGGCTCCTGGCTCCAGCCTCCTGCTAGTGCAGACCCTGAGAGGCAGTGGTGATGCCTGAGTGACTGGGTCCATGCCGCCTACCTGAAAGACCTAGACTGAGTCCCTGTCCGCTGGACTGAGCGTGGCCCAGCCCTGGCTATTTTGTGGAGCCAACCAGCCAGTGGGAGAGTCTCTCCCTCTCCTTCTCCCTCTCCTCCTCCCCCTCCCTCTCCCTCCCTTCCCCCTTCCCTTCCCCTTCCCTTCCCCCTTCCCTTCCTCCTCCCCCCTCCCTTCCTCCTCCCCCTCTCCCTTCCACCTTCCCTTCCTCCTCCCCCTCTCCCTATCCCTCTCTCCCCCTCTCCCCATCTCCCCCTCTCCTCCTCTCCCTCTCCCTCTCCATCTCTCCCTGTCAGAGAAATAAATAATATAAAACCTTGAAAGTTTTAGCTGGCAGTCGACATGAAAGGATGATAATCCTAGGATGGGATCCAGAGTGAGGCTGCACAGCCCCCAGCTGAGCTGGGTACAAAAGCAGCGTCTATTGATTGTCAAGACCCAATTGCAAGAGGCTTTTCTAGCCACAGTACTTCCCAAAATAAATTCTCTTGAAGAGTCACCATGGGTTTTCCATGTGAACCTCAGCGGAACACTCCCCTGCTGCTCATTCCTGTCCCCGCTCACCCCACCTCATCCTGGCTCTGGCCTCTGCAGGAGCTGAAGGAGGACTGGACTTTGGCATAGTCAAGGTCATGGAGGAGGTGAAGCAGCCTCTACAACTGAAGAACCGTGGGAAATACGAGATCATGTTCAGGTAATGCAAATCCCGCCATTGTGCACGTGGCCATCCGCAGCCACTCACGTGAGAAGGGTCGTGACTGGGAATTTGTTTAAATCGATCAGGGAAGTCAATCAGAACCATCCCTGCTTGCTTTTTTTTTTTTTTTTTGCCTCCTTTAGTTTCAAAGGAATGAAACCCCACGTGCTCAGAGAGTAGAGATTATCACCCTGCTCTCAACACCCACAGCCTGTCAGCGACCTTTGAGGTCTGGGGATGGAGGGGAAGACTGGAGGGAAGAGGCTGGGAAGGGACCTACAGGAGTGGAGGGAGAGACTGTAGGGAAGAGGATGGAAGGGGACCCTACAGGGATAGTGGGGGAGACTGGAGGGAAGAGGCTGGGAGGGGACCTACAGGAGTGGAGGGAGAGACTGCAGGGAAGAGGCTGGGAGGGGATCTACAGGAGTGGAGGGGGAGACTGGAGGGAAGAGGCTGGGAGGGGACCTACAGGAGTGGAGGGGGAGACTGGAGGGAAGAGGCTGGGAGGGGACCTACAGGAGTGGAGGGAGAGACTGGAGGGAAGAGGCTGGAAGGGGATCTACAGGAGTGGAGGGGGAGACTGGAGAGAAGAGGATGGAAGGGGACCCTACAGGAGTGGAGGGAGAGACTGGAGGGAAGAGGCTGGAAGGGGATCTACAGGAGTGGAGGGGGAGACTGGAGGGAAGAAGCTGGGAGGGCACCCTACAGGGGTAGAGGGGGAGACTGAAGGGAAGAGGCTGGGAGGAGACTCTACAAGGGTGGAGGGAGACTGGAGGGAAGAGGCTGGGAGGGGACCTACAGGAGTAGAGGGAGAGACTGGAGGGAAGAAGCTGGGAGGGCACCCTACAGGGGTAGAGGGAGACTGGAGGTGAGGGGCCTGGCATCTCTGTTCTACAAGTTGCCTTTCTACCTAAGATTTCATGGGAAAAAGGGTTCTCTGATTTTTAAAAAAAAATTTATTTATATTTA
This sequence comes from Oryctolagus cuniculus, assembly GCF_964237555.1. Taxonomy (NCBI): domain Eukaryota; kingdom Metazoa; phylum Chordata; class Mammalia; order Lagomorpha; family Leporidae; genus Oryctolagus; species Oryctolagus cuniculus. The sequence continues at coordinate 56,370,307 of NC_091449.1, forward strand.
TTTGTTTGTTTATAATTTTAAGAACCACAGTAGTGTAGATTCCAAATATCAGTTTTGTAGATTACATATAGTTCCACCTTGTGTTCATCCCTTGGAATTAAAAATGAAAAACCAGGGGAGCATGCGTGTAGCCTAACAGTTAGGATGTCCATCTGCACCATTGAAGTGCCTGGATCTGGCTCCTGACTCCAGCTTCCTGCTAATGACCCTGGGCAGCTGTGGCACTGGCTCAAGTGTTAGGGTTCCCTCTTGCCCTAGCCCAGCCCTAGCCATTGAAGGCATTCGGGAAGTGAACCACTGGATGGCAGCACTCTCACTCTCTCTGCCTCTCAAACAAGTAAATATAAACATAAATGAAACTAAGCTAAATAAGGGAGCTCCCTCTGAAAGGAGAGTGTAGTGCAGAGTGGTGGGGGCGGGGGAGCTGTTGCTCAGGCGATGTCACACAGCCCTCCTGACAGTGCCAGCACTCAGCCAGCTGATTTCTTTGAAAGGACGTCCGTCTCCTAGGAGAATTGCGGTGCACAAAAAGGGACTTCCCCCTTTCAGACTGGAAAGAAATTCAGAGACTTCATGACACTTTCATTTTAGCTGGAAGAAATTACAGCTAAGTGAGGTCAGGTTCAGCACTCCCATTGGTTAGAAGTGACGAAACTGTAAATTGAAATAATGAATGCAAGTGACAGGCAAACATACCCCAGGAAAATCCAGTGTCCCTTTGGGAATTAATGCTAAATGCCGTCTTCCACACTTGGGAATCTGGGTTTAGTTTATGACAAGGGCTTTAGCCCTGCTCTTTTTGGTTGCCTGGGGCGGGGTCACCCTGGGGTTGGAGAAGCTGATGGGGGTGGGTGGTAGTTGAAAGAATGTTCAGGGAAGTGAGGGAGCACAGGCACCCCACATGCAGCAGTCAAACTCTCTCTCTCTCCTTCTTGTTGGAAAAAAGGAACATGGTGTAGTCCATGCTCCAGGGAAAAGGGAGGCACTGGAGCAGAGCTTGAGCCCAGCCGGCAGACACGGGGGCGACATTTGCCCTCCTGACTCCAGGGGTGCAGGATTTCCTTGCATCTGGCCCAGTCCTCCTGCCATTCCCATGAGTTAGCTTCACGCTGAGGGTCCCACCTCACCCCCAGAAAGCCCTAGACCGTCCTTTGCCTTGGTCATTTGTCTTCTGCCGCCCACCCACTGTCTCTCCTTAGACCCCCTGGCTTCCCTGCCGCTGTTCCCTGCGTGTGCTGCCTTCAGTCAGAGAGAGAGGAAGAGAGAGACGGTGGGGGTGGGGGGATGGCGAGATGGAAGGGAGGGAGAAGTTAGTTGGTGCTGCCCAGTATCACGTGTCCCTGTTGGAGAGAGCTTTTCGGCAAGGGCACCTCCTTACTGTGGGATCAAGGGCGGCCATCTTTGCTTTGAGCATCGGTGGGCAGATCCTGGCTAAGGAGGGAAAGTCACAGCACACAAATGCGGTGGACGCCGCTGAGCACATCAGTTGACCAGGGCGGGAGACGTGGCAGGCATCCAATGTAGTCTCCCCACTAGCATCCTGGGCTCCCTGGACAGGGAATTCAGGCGTTTGTTGTTGCCTTTCAGCTTTTCCGTGGACTCCTCGGGGATTTCAGTGACCAACTTAAATTCCATGATCTCTGTCCAACCCAAAAAGGGCTCGCTGACCATAACAGAAAAGCCCACAAATGTGCAGGTGTTCTTTTGTGCGAAAAAGGAAGTAAAGATCGAGCACCAGCCTGTTCTGCGCTGTCAGGTGAGAGGCCTCTGGGAGGAGCTACCTCAGGCAGGACAGGGGCTTCCTGGAGAGAAGAAGGGACATGGTCTAGTCCATGCTGCAGGGGGCAGAGTGAGGCAGACAGGGTACTCCAGGGTTTGGTCCCAACCAGCAGGTGCAGGTGGATGGGTCAGGTGCCGGTGTTCCGTGGCCTCAGAAATAAGAGCAAGAGAGAAAATATGCCCCCAGGTCTTGAGGGAGCATCAGAGACCAGGAACTGAATTCTGTCATCACGTGCAAGAGCTGTCGGGGAATTGAAAACAGGAGGCAAAGCTGGCCGTGTTGACCCTTGGCTAACGCACAGTGTGCTCTGTGTTGGCGTTTGCTGATACTGCTGTGGGCACACCAGTATGAAGAGAGTAGAACCAAGAACCTGGCTGCCTCTCGAAGATGGGAATGGGGCACGAAATGGACAATCATGGGAATTTCATGGCCCTTCCGGTAGCTGACAACTTCCCAACCTTCTTCTCCTAGATTGTGGAGCCCAATATTGCAGATGGAGGTGAGATCATCGCCAACATCCCAATTAAGTTTTCCGTGAATGCAGTGTACTCCAAGTACAACATCAGCCCCTCGTCCATCATCAACTTTGGGGCCTTGATCTGCGGCACACGTAAAAGCACCACGTTCACCATAGAAAACCAAGGCATCATTGACTTCAAGTACGCCCTGTACAGGCTGACAGGGGAGAACCCCACTCATCAGAAGAAAGCGTAAGGCAAAGATTTACTTAACTCATGTCACTCCCTGGTGAATCAGTGCTTTATATTTTACTTAGAGCTTTCATACTTTTATCTAAGTTCACTGGATTCTCTTTTGTGAGGATAAAACTAAGAGTTTATTTTTTTTTAAGTTTTTTTATTGACTTTAAAGGCAGAGCAACACAGAGGGTAAGAGAGAAGTCATGCATCCATTTTTCTCTCCCCAAATGCCTGCAGCAGCTGGGGCTGGTACAAACTGAAGCCAGAAGCCGGAAACCCCATCTGGATCTCCCACATGAGTTGCAGGGACCGAAGTACTTGAGCCGTCCTTGCTGCCTCCCAAGGTGTCCATTAGCAGGAAGCTGGATTGGAAGCAGAGGCAGGACTCAATCTCAGGCACTCAGACATGGAATGTGGGTATCCCAGGCAGCACCTCAACCGTGCTGTGCCACAATGCCCCACCTTAAACTAGGGTTTAGAAATGGCTCACTCAGAGGTGGGCATTTGGCCTAGTAATTAATAAGACATCATTTTATACATCACACCCCCTATCAGGGTGTGTGGGTTACAGGGCCATGCTCCAGCATCCAGCCTCCTGGGAGGCAGCAGGTGATGGCTCAAGTACGTGGGTCCCTGCCTCCACTGTGGGAGACCTAGCTTGAGTTCCTGGATCCTGGATTCAGCTTGGCCCAGCCCAGACTATTGCAGGCATTTGCAGAATGAACCAGCGGAGGGGAGATCTCTCTCTCTCTCTCTCGCTCTCTCGCTCTCTCTCTGTTTCTCTGCTTCATAACATATAAAAATAAATGAATTCTTATTTAATTTTTAAATTTTTATGGAAATGCATATCCTGAAAAAACATGGATGGATTTCATTTTTTTAAGATTTATTTATTTGAAAGAGTTACACAGAGAGAGAAGGAGAAGCAGAGAAAAGAGAGAGAGAGGTCTTCCATCCACTGGTTCACTCCTCAGTTGGCTGCAACAGCTGAAGCTGTGCCAATCTGAAGCCAGGAGCCAGGAACTTCTTCCAGGTCTCTCACGCAGGTACAGGGGCCCAAGGACATGGGCCATCTTCTACTGATTTCCCAGGCCATAGCAGAGAGCTGGCTTGGAAGTGGAGCAGCCAGGACTCGAATTGTGCCCATATGGGATGCCAGCACTGAAGGTGGCAGCTTTACCCACTATGCCACAGTGCCAGCCCCAGATTTCATTTTTTGATATCCAAAATAAACTTATCTTTTAATTCTATTTTTCTACAAATTGTCGTTCTAACATCAAAACTCTGTGTTCTTCAAAAGGTGGCTGTCAGTCAGTCCATCAAAAATAATTTACTTTTTCAGTGCTTTGGATTTCCATTGGATTGTCAGATTACTTTTAGGCAAATCAGGGCTGGTTTTACAAATTCCTGAAGTATTTTTGACTTTCCAATGAATTGTTTAAATCGGATGTGCATTTTTACAGTGCTCATAATTGTTTTTATTTTTTTTGGTTATCATTTTCTATTTGGGGATATTTTGAACCTATTAAGAATTTGGGGAGAGCAGCAAGATGGCAGAATAGGAAGGGAGCACACTGATAGTCTGGGAAGAGACAGTTTAATAAAAGTGGAGATACTGCAGGTTCAAGGAAGAGTAGGGAAGAAACAGCAGAGGAAACTCTTCCGGAACTAGTGATTCACAGTGGACCTGCGTGGAGAGCGTGGGAGCCCACAGTTCGGGACACCAGCAGCAGAATCAACACACCAGCACTGGAACGCGAGGTGAGCCGAACCTCAATAGCCTGAGACACCGGTGGGCAAGCGGAAAGAGGAGACTAGAGGGAATGAGGCTTGAAACCCTGTGGGGAAAAGTTCACCAGGCTAACTAGAGGAGAGAGGAAAAAAAAAGTGACCGATAGGGACAAGAGTTTCTCTCTCTCTGCTCACCTCTCAAAGGCAAGCAAGACAAAGAGCAGGCGCCATCTTGGACATACGTCATAAGCAGGGCGACCTCAGGTCTGCACCGGCCCTCAGCCTAGCAGAAAAACCTGACTCTGGCAGGGGTGAAATAACAGGAGATTAGGACCTAGTGAATGTGTGGTGCTAATGAACTGAGACTGTGAAAACAGAGATGGTGGGGGAGAGAACTCACAGAATTCACGTGAGTACTCTCCAGAGACGCTACAATTCAGTAACCTTGGCAACCCAGTGGAAGACTGCAGGAGAATTTGAGCCCACACTGAGGGCAGAACAGATTCCCTGTGTGGTCCTTGGGAAAGAGCTTCTGATCTCTGGCTCCTGTGGGTATATCATTCACCTGCTAACTACCTCCAATTCCGCTCAGCTGTGCAGAATTACTTCCCTTTTTGAATCAAAAAAAAAGAGAGAGAGAGATGTACCATGCCTAACCTGGGAGTGTCACCTTTGGCACACCCTTAACCCTGAGAAACCAAACAGAGCTCTCAGGCCACACCCATCTCAAGCCTCTAAGGGTCCATCAAAAGCAGACAGTCCACTTAATACAGTCATAGTATAACAAGAAAAAACACCACAGTTAGGGAAGAAGAATCCAAAGATATCTCCACAATGCCAAGCAACAAATGCAAAAACCGAGGAAACAAGAACAAGGAAGACATTATGACACCCCCAAATGAACAAGACACCCCAAGCCAAGATTATGAAATTGATGAGATGGAAGAAATGCAAGATATGGATTTCAAAAAATTTATGATAATAACAATTAGAAGTTTTCAAAAACAAATGCTTGAGGTACGGAATTCCTTACTGGACAGGATAGAAAATCTCCTTCCAGAAAATGAAATCTTAAGGAGGAATCAAAATGAAACGCATAAACTAGTAGAACAGGAAAGTGTGATAGTGAAGATAAATCAAAATGAAATGAAGAACTCAATAGATCAAATGACAAACACATTAGAGAGCCTTAAAAACAGAGTCAGTGAAACAGAAGAGAGCATATTGGACTTAGAAGACAGAGCACAGGAAAGGATACAGTCAGACCAAAGAAAAGAAGAGGAAATTAGAAATCTAAAAAATATTGTTGGGAATCTACAGGATACTATTAAAAAACCCAACATTCGGGTTCTAGGAGTTTCTGAAGGCATGGACAGAGAGAAAGGATTAGAAGGCCTTTTTAGTGAGATACTTGCCGAGAACTTCCTGGGTTTGGAGAAGGACAGAGACATCCTAGTACAGGAAGCTCATAGAACCCCTAGTAAACAGGACCAAAAGAAATCCTCACCACGACACGTTGTAATCAAACTCACCACAGTGAAACATAAAGAAAAGATCGTAAAATGTGCAAGAGAGAAACATCAGATTACTCTCAGAGGATCTCCAATTAGACTCACAGCAAACTTCTCATCGGAAACCCTACAAGCTAGAAGGGAATGGCGAGACATAGCCCAGGTACTAAGAGAGAAAAACTGCCAGCCCAGAATATTATATCCTGCAAAACTCTCATTTGTGAATGAAAGTGAAGTAAAGACCTTTCATAGCAAACAGAAATTGAAAGAATTTGTCGCCACTCGTCCAGTCCTGCAAAAGATGCTTAAAGATGTGTTACACACAGAAACACAGAAACACGGTCATCAATATGAAAGAAGGTAAAGGAAGGAAACCTCACAGCAAAAGATAACAGGGAATTCAAAGCATATATTAGAAATATCTTAGGCAAATGGCAGGGCAAAGTTACTACTTAGCAATAGTCACAAAGAACGTTAATGGCCTGAACTGTCCAGTTAAAAGACACCGATTGGCTGATTGGGTTAAGGAACAAAACCCATCTATTTGCTGCTTACAAGAAACACATCTTTCCAACAAAGATCCATACAGATTGAAAGTGAAAGGCTGGAAAAAGATATACCATGCCAACAGAAATGAAAAAAGAGCAGGCGTAGCCATCTTAATATCGGACAACATAAACTTTAACACAAAAACTGTTAAGAGAGACAAAGAAGGGCACTACATAATGATTAAGGGATCAATTCAACAGGAAGATATAACGATTATCAATGTATATGCACCTAATTACAGGGCACTGGTTTATTTAAAAGATTTGTTAAGGGAATTAAAGGGAGACTTAGACCCCAATACAATAGTACTGGGGGACTTCAATACTCCACTCTCAGAAATAGACAGATCAACAGGACAGAAGATCAACAAGGAGACAGTAGATTTAAACGACGCTGTAGCCCAAATGGATCTAACAGATATCTACAGAACTTTTCATCCTACACATAAAGTATTTACATTCTTCTCAGCAGTACATGGAACCTTCTCTAGGATTGACCACATACTAAGCCATAAAGCAAGTCTCAGCAAATTCAAAAGAATTAGAATCATACAATGCAGCATCTCAGACCATAAAGGAATGAAGTTGGAAATTAGCAACTCAGGAATCCCTAGAGCATACGCAAACACATGGAGATTGAACAATATGCTCCTGAATGAACAATGGGTCATAGAAGAAATTAAAAGAGAAATCATAATTTTTTGGAAGTAAATGAGGATAACAGCACAACATACCAAAACTTATGGGATGCAGCAAAAGCAGTGTCAAGAGGAAGGTTTATATCAATAGGTGCCTACATCAAGAAATTGGAATGGCACCAAATAGATGAGCTTTCAATTCATCTCAAGGATCTAGAAAATCTGCAGCAAACTAGACCCAAATCTAGTAGGAGAAGAGAAATACTTAAAATCAGAGAAGAAATCAACAGGATTGAATCCAAAAAAAATTACAAAAAAATCAGCCAAACAAGGAGCTGATTTTTTGAAAAAATAAACAAAATTGACACAATGTTGGCCCAACTAACCAAAAAAAGAAAAGACCCAAATCAATAAAATTAGAGATGAAAAAGGAAACGTAACAACAGACACTACAGAAATAAAAAGAATCATCAGAAATTACTACAAGGACTTGTATGCCAGCAAACAGGGAAATCTATCAGAAATGGATAGATTCCTGGACACATGCAACCTACCTAAATTGAATCAGGAACACATAGAAAACCTAAACAGACCCATAACTGAGACAGAAATTGAAACAGTAATAAAGGCCCTCCCAACAAAGAAAAGCCCAGAATCAGATGGATTCACTGCTGAATTCTACCAGACATTTAAAGAAGAACTAACTCCAATTCTTCTCAAACTATTCAGAACAATCGAAAAAGAAGGAATCCTCCCAAATTCTTTCTATGAAGCCAGCATCACCTTAATGCCTAAGCCAGGAAAAGATGCAGCATTGAAAGAGAATTACAGACCAATATCCCTGATGAACATAGATGCAAAAATCCTCAAAAAAAAATCTGGCCAATAGAAAGCAACAACACATCAGAAAGATCATCCACCCAGACCAAGTGGGATTTATCCCTGGTATGCAGAGATGGTTCAATGTGCACAAAACAATCAATGTGATACACCACATTAACAGACTGCAGAAGAAAAGCCATATGATTATCTCAATAGACACAGAGAAAGCATTTGATAAAATACAACACCCTTTCATGATGAAAACTCTAAGAAAACTGGGTATGGAAGGAACATTCCTCAACACAATCAAAGCAATTTATGAAAAACTCACAGCCAACATCCTATTGAATGGGGAAAAGTTGGAAGCATTAACACTGAGATCTGGTACCAGACAGGGATGCTTACTCTCACCACTGCTATTCAATATAGTTCTGGAAGTTTTAGCCAGAGCTATTAGGCAAGAAAAAGAAATTAAAGGGATACAAATTGGGAAGGCAGAACTCAAACTATCCCTCTTTGCAGATGATATGATTCTTTATTTAGGGGATCCAAAGAACTCCACTAAGAGACTATTGGAACTCATAGAAGAGTTTGGCAAAGTAGCAGGATATAAAATCATTGCACAAAAATCAACAGCCTTTGTATACACAGGCAATGCCACGGCTGAGGAAGAGCTTCTAAGATCAATCCCATTCACAATAGCTACAAAAACAATCAAATACTTTGGAATAAACTTAACCAAGGATGTTAAAGATCTCTATGATGAAAATTACAAAACCTTAAAGAAAGAAATAGAAGAGGATACCAAAAAATGGAAAAATCTTCCATGCTCATGGATTGGAAGAATCAATATCATCAAAATGTCCATTCTCCCAAAAGCAATTTACAGATTCAATGCAATACTAATCAAAATACCGAAGACATTCTTATCATATCTGGAAAAAATGATGCTGAAATTCATATGGAGACACAGGAGACCTCGAATAGCTAAAGCAATCTTGTACAACAAAAACAAAGCCGGAGGCATCACAATACCAGATTTCAGGACATACTACAGAGCAGTTATTATCAAAACAGCATGGTACTGGTACAGAAACAGATGGATAGACCAATGGAACAGAATAGAAACACCAGAAATCAATCCAAACATCTACAGCCAACTTATATTTGATCAAGGATCTAAAACCAATTCCTGGAGTAAGGACAGTCTATTCAATAAATGGTGCTGGGAAAACTGGATTTCCACGTGCAGAATCATGAAGCAAGACCCCTACCTTTCACCTTACACAAAAATTCACTCAACATGGATTGAAGACTTAAATCTACTACCTGAAACCATCAAATTATTAGAGAGCATTGGATAAACCCTGCAAGATATAGGTACCAGCAAAGACTTCCTAGAAAAGACCCTGGAGGCGCAAGCAGTCAAAGCCAAAATTAACTATTGGGATTGTATCAAATTGAGAAGTTTCTGTTCTGCAAAAGAAACAGGAGAGTGAAGAGGCAACCGACTGAATGGGAAAAAATATTTGCAAACTACGCAACAGATAAAGGGTTGATAACCAGAATCTACAAAGAAATCAAGAAACTCCATAATATCAAAACAAACAACCCACTTAAGAGGGTCCAAGGATCTCAGTAGACATTTTTCAAAAGAGGAAATCCAAATGGGCAACAAGACACATGAAAAAATGTTCAAGATCACTAGCAATCAGGGAAATGCAAATCAAAACCACAATGAGGTTTCACCTCACCCCCGTTAGAATGGCTCACATTCAGAAATCTACCAACAATAGATGCTGACGAGGATGTGGGGAAAAAGGGACACTAACCCACTGTTGGTGGGAATGCAGACTGGTCAAGCCACTATGGAAGTCAGTCTGGAGATTCCTCAGAAACCTGAATATAACCCTACCATACAACCCAGCCATCCCACTCCTTGGAATTTACCCAAAGGAAATTAAATTGGCAAAAAAAAAAAGCTGTCTGCACCTTAATGTTTATTGCAGCTCAATTCACAATAGCTAAGACCTGGAACAACCCAAATGCCAATCAGCAGTAGACTGGATAAAGAAATTATGGGACATGTACTCTATAGAATACTATACAGCAGTCAAAAACAATGAAATCCGGTCATTTGCAATAATCTGGAAAACATTATGCTGAGTGAATTAAGCCAGTCCCAAAGGGACAAATATCATATGTTCTCCCTGATCAGCGGCAACTAACTGAGCAACAAAGGGGAAACCTATTGAAGTGAAATGGACACTATGAGAAACAGTGACTTGATCAGCTCTTGTCCTGACTGTTGATGTACAATGTAATACTTTATCGATTTTAGTTTTGTTTTGTTTTGTTCTAGTACTATTGGTTGAACTCTGTAATTAACACACAATTATTCTTAGGTGTTTAAATTTTAACTGAAAAGTGATCCCTGTTAAATATAAGAGTGGGAATAAGAGAGGGAGGAGATGTACAATCTGGGACATGCTCAATCGGACTTGCCCCAAATGGTGGAGTTAGAAACATGCCGGGGGATTCCAATACAATCCCATCAAGGTGGCATGTACCAATGCCATCTCACTAGTCCAAGTGATCAATTTCAGTTCACAGTTGATCACACTGATAGGTCTAAGAGTCAAAGGGATCACACAAACAAGACTAGTGTCTGCTAATACTAACTGATAGAATCAAAAAGGGAGAGAACGATCCATTATGGGAAGCGGGATACACAGCAGATTTCCTGAATAGCACTCTGGCCTCAGAATCAGCCCTTAAGGCATTCGGATATGGCTGAAGAGCCCATAAGAGTATTTTAGGCATGGAAAGCCAAGACACTCTGGAAAAAAAAAAAAAAGACCTAAATGAAAGATCTCTGCGAGTGAGATCCCAGTGGCAAAAACAGCGCCATCAAAGAAGGAGGTACCTTTCTCTGAAGGGAGGAGAGAACTTCCACTTTGACTATGACCCTGTCGAAGTAAGATCAAAGTCAGAGAACTCAAAAGGCTTCCATAGCCTTGGCAACTCATGACTAGAGCCTAGGTAGATTACTGACGCCATAAACAAGAGTGTCAAATTGTTAAGTCAACAACAGGAGTCACTGTGTACTTACTTCTCATGTGGGATCTGTCCTTAATGTGTTGTCCAATGTGAAGTAATGCTATAATTAGTACTGAAACAGTATTTTACACTTTGTGTTTCTGTGTGGGTGCAAACTGATGAAATCTTAACTTAATATATACTAAATCGATCTTATGTATATAAAGATAATTGAAAAATGAATCTTGATGTGAATGGAATGGGAGAGGGAGCGGGAGATGGGAGGGGTGCGGGTGGGAGGGAAGTTATGGGGGGGGAAGCCATTGTAATCCATAAACTGTACTTTGGAAATTTATATTTACTAAATAAAAAGTAAAATAAAAAAAATAAAAAGAATTTGGGGGGTCCAGAGCTGTGGTGGAGTGGGTAAAGCTGCCACCTGCAGTGTAGGCATCCCATATGGGCGCTGGTTCAAGTCTCAACTACTCCACTTCCAATCCAGCTCACTGCTATGGTCTGGGAAAGCAGTAGAAGATGGCCCAAGTCCTTGGGCCCCTGCACCTGCATGGGAGACTTGGAAGAAGCTCCTGGCTTCAGAGCAGCACAGCTCCTGCCGTTGCTGCCATCTGAGGAATGAACCAGCAGATGGAAGATTTTCCCTCTCCCTCTCCCTCCTTCCCTTCCTCCCTCCCTTCCTCCCTCCCTGTAACTCTGCCTTTCAAATAAACAAATAAATATTTAAAAAATAAAGAATCTGTTGCGGCGCCGGCACACCGGGTTCTAGTCCCGGTTGGGGCGCCGGATTCTGTCCCGGTCGCCCCTCTTCCAGGCCAGCTCTCTGCTATGGCCAGGGAGTGCAGTGGAGGATGGCCCAGGTGCTTGGGCCCTGCACCCCATGGGAGACCAGGAAAAAGCACCTGGCTCCTGGCTCCTGCCAGGATCAGCGCGGTGCGCCGGCTGCAGCGGCGGCCATTGGAGGGTGAACCAACGGCAAAGGAAGACCTTCCTCTCTCTGTCTCTCTCTCACTGTCCACTCTGCCTGTCAAAAAAAAAAAAAAAAAAAAAAAAAAAAAAAAATAAAGAATCTGGGGTGCCAATATTGTGGCATGGAGGAGTAAGATGCCTCCTACAATGCCAGCATTCCATAAGGGCACCTGTTTGAGTCCCAGCTGCTCCACTTCCAATCCAGCTCACTGCTATGGCCTGGGAAAGCAGTAGAAGATGACCCAAGTCTTGGACCCCTACTCCCACATGGGAGACCTGGATGAAGCTCCTGGCTGTGGCTCCAGCCTGGTCCAGCCTTGGCTTTTGTGGCCATTTGGGGAGTGAACTAGCAGATGGAAGATCTCTCTGTATCTCTTTCTCTTTCTCTTTCTCTTTCTCTTTCTCTTTCTCTCTCTCTCTCTCTCTCTCTCTCTCTAACTCTGCCCTTCAAATAAATAAAATAAATCTTAAAAAAAAGATTTTGGGATGAAACTGGCTAAAGTGTGTCTCTTCCAAATTTAGTTTTAATGTAATTTTTTGTAATTTATAATTTGTAATATTTATAATAATTAAAATTTAATTCTGTTTTACTAAATTATTTAAATTTATTTTTCATTTTAGCCTACACAAAAAAAGGATAAACATCATTCTCTCTTGTCATTAAGCAAGTGAATACTAAATATGTAAAATTCTCAGAAGTTCCAGATATACCTCATATCTATTTGAATGTTTTAGGAAAAGTAGTCTCTAGGCAAATTAATTATTGGATAAATAGCTTCAAGTGAAGTGAACAAGTCCCGAAACCTGTATTTGAACAACAGCCTATACAAAGCCTTAAAGACATCATGACTACAAATGTGAAGAAAAGGGACGAAATTTAATTTATTTGCCACTTCACTGTTTTAAATGAGAGCAGATAAAAGATTTGATGTCAACAGCTAATTTTCCACACATTGCTTTTCAGCGAGCTCAGATAAGCTCTTAAAAAGTATTCCTTCCCTGCAGTTGTGAGTCATATTTAACAATCATCGTCACCGCATGCTGTCCTTGCGTTCGTGAAATGGGCTTGGTCAGGGATGAACAAGCTGACTGTGCCACTTTATTGCCCTCTTGGGCAAAGGAGGTCCCCACTCCCCATTGCTGGGAGAAGGGGCCCTGCAGGCAGGCGGGCAGGGCACGGCACGTGCAGTGCCACCACCCCGCCCTGACAGTGTTTTCCTGCTTCTTCCATCAGAGCCACTCACATAAGACACGCAAGGACCCGGGAAAGCGAGAGCTTCTACAAGACCGGCACCAAAGCAGCCAAGTTCTCCGACTCAATTCAGAAAGAAGTCAACATCACCAACCAGGTGGGCGCCCTTTCCTTGCTCACAGAAGCCCGGCGAGGCTGCCTTCCAGCTGGCCCTGGCCATCCAGGGCCTCCCCAGGGTAACGGGATTTGACCCTACTGGGGCGGGGTTATTAACACTTAGGCTGAAGTCTCAGTTTCGTGTTAATTAAGCCAGGAGGTTATGAGCTTTGATTTGGACACTTTCTCTTACTCTAAAACCTTCACCGTGTCCCTCATTAGCTGGACTTTGTCTCAGCCTCTTGTACGTATGGTAATCTTGTACGTATGTCTCCAAGAAACCAAAGTCCAGAAAGAAGCCTTTCTGCCCGGTTGGCTGATCCAGAGATCAGCAGTGCCCGGGACACTTCCTGGCACACAGGAGATGCTCAGTAAACACTGCCTGAGCTAGAGCCACAGCAGGGCAGCCTGCAGGTGTGGCTGTGCGGTCACATTTCACGACACCAGGCGCTCCATCCACACAGACGCCCGTGTGAAGGGTGTCCTGTAACGGCATGCAGCGTGCCCACCTGCCTGGCTACCCAGAACAGCCATGCTAAGAGTTTAGGGAAGTTCCTGGCAAACTGCAGAGTCCAGAACCAGTGTCTGGGCGTTGTCAGAAGACAGTGTGACTACAGAATATGCCCAGGGGTCAGCATTAGGCACTGTGGTTGGGGTGCCTATGTCCTGTGTCAGAATGCCTGGGTTAGAGTCTGGGTTCCACTCCTGAGTCCAGCCTCCTGTAGATGCACGTTCTGGGACCAAAGTGGGCAAATGCCTGCTTCCGTCTCAAGCCCACCCCGGATCTCGGGTCTTACCCTTCCTCACCCCATCCCATCGCTCACGCCCCTGTGTGAGCTCCCCCTTCCGCTGAGACACTCCTTTGTCAGCATCCGCACACCCAGATTAGGGGTTGCAGAGCTCCAGGCCTGCAGGGCGCAGGTGCCGCCTCATGGTCTTCCCTCCCTGTCCCTGTCCGCACCAGCTCACAGCTCAGGTGGGAGGTCTCAGGCTCCGGCACCCACTCTGCTGCTGTCCCTCCCCATTGTCCCGCAGGCCCGCTTCTCCCATGGGATGTTCACCGTGTACCCCGGCTTTGGCTCCATCCCTTCTGGAGGGCAGCAGGTGATCACCGTGGACTGTGTGGCAGACCCCGTGGGGAGATGTGAGGAGTTCATCGTCATCGATATCACCGACCGAGACCCCACGGACCAGCCTGGCGGCATTACTTACACGCTGCTGGCCGAAGCCTGTCTACCAGGTACTTGCCATGCGTACTGGGCAGCACCCAGCAAAAAGCCTTTGTCTGTGACCCCCTCTCCCCACTTGACACTCATTCCTCTGCAGATGTCCGGCAGACATGGCTGCGCTGCCTCCTTTGGGAACGTAGGTCTCCCTCTGATGTCTGCAGCCCCTTGTTTCCTTAGAGACTTAACAAAAAGAGTTCACACCTAGGAGAGGACTCTTCCTGACTCTGGCCCTGGGTTCTCAGATGAACGGAGCTGTCTGAGAACCATGCTGACGTGGGGAGTGGCTCAGACACAGGAACACTGAATCACACTCATGGTCAGGCCACTCCTGTGGGCAGCCTGTGCACACGAGAGTGTTAACCCTCCAGAGGGCAACTGAAGTACAGGGAGAACTCGTGCTTCGGCTCCAGGTCCCCTGAACCAAAGTGGGCCAAATGCCTCCTATGCCCACCCCGCATCTTGGGTCTTACCCTTCCTTACCCCGTCCCATCGCTCACGCCCCTGTGTGAGTTCCCCCTTCCGCTGAGACGCTCCTTTGTCAGCATCCACACACCCACATTAGGGGTTGCAGAGCTCCAGGCCTGCAGGGCGCAGGCCTGCCTCATGGTCTTCCCTCCACTCCCCCAGCCTTTGTGACCAACAACAATGCCTCCATCTTTGAGGAGCACCAGATCTGCACCAGCCCCAACCTGTACCACATCCTGCAGACCATAGAGAGTGGGGGGCTGTTCGTGGAGGACGAGAACAAGTTCATCTTCTGCAACGTCCTGGTGGGCCACCAGGCCAAGGCACGGTTCAAGATCAGCAACATGGGAAAGATCGCCTGTGACGTCAACATTGTGGTGAAGCCCATCTCCAATAAGGTAGGAAGTTCCCAAGAGGCCCGGGGCCAATGCGATGGGCAGATAGCCAGGCAGAGAGCTGCAGGAGCCCTGCTCTGGAGCCTCGTACCTGAGCAGGAGTTAGCCTGGCCCTCGGGCCTTTCACGAAGTTATTTGAGGTAACTGTGCACATCCCCTAGGCCAGGGACCTCATATGTTTGTTGCAGTGTGTGTCTCCCCTGCGCACCTCCGTGATACAGTGGTGCACATGAATGAGCAACTCATCCACCCATTAAATACTCACTGCATGCCTGAAGCGTAAAAGGGTTCCCAAAAGCTCCTGGAAAACACATATTGTGAAAAAGCTCTGCATGGATTTCAAAAACTTGTTGTACCAAAATAGACTTATCTTTTTCAAATCTAGCTAGTTATTTCCTGAGAGGCAGAGAGTGCGCACTCTAGCTCCCATCCACTGCTTTAGTCCCCACATGCCTGCAACAGCCACCAGCTGGGCTGGAAGGCAGGAGCCAGGAACCCAACCCTCGTCTCCCAAACGGGTACAGGAATCTGATCACACGAGCCGTCACCACTGCCTCCCAGGTCTGAATGAGCGGGAAGCTGGAGTCAGGAGCCAGAGCCCAGAATACAATCTAGGCACTCCAGGTGGGCCCTGGGCATCTTCACCACTAAGCCAGACACCTGGCCCTGCTTGTCTTTTAACTTCACTTTTCCACCAAGTGTCTGGAATCCCCTTGCAGACAGGCAGCAGCCTCAAGCGGGCCTGCCTCAAGTCCCATGTCCACCTGGGCAGCGAGATTTGGGAGACGTCAGGCTGCAAGGGTAAGGAGACACGACGGACAGCTACTGAGCCTGCGTAGCGGGCACCGTGCTGCGTGATGTACATGGACTGCCCCGTTCTACCCTCACAACAGCTCTTTCAGACCTTGAGTCATCATGCCCACTTACAGTTAGAGAAACCGAGGCTCAGAAAAGCCAAATCCATCTCCAGAGCCTGGTAAATTCAGGCTTGGTTAAAGCCAAACTTTACCCACTTTAAGGTAAATAAAAAAAAATACAAGTGTCCATCTCAATCTGCCAGACTCAAAACTGCCTCCTTTCTGAATCTGGTCAGCTGAAATCCCTGTGCACACACAGCAGGAGACGTGGGGGGGCTGTCTAATCCCCAGTGTGACCTCCCTAGGTCCCTGGTGACATCAGCCACCATTCCGTGTCCTATCTGGGACACTTAGGAGCAGCTTCCTGTACTGAAAAGATAAACAGTGAACAAGCCGGATCTCTGAGGAGAGCCTTCGCAGCAGGCCGTTCATCACCAGCACACGTCCTCCTCCCCTGGCTGCCCCCTGAGAAAGGCCAGGACGCCTTCCCGCCCTCAGCTGACGAGCAAGAGGGAATGTTGGTTGTGACTCCCACCTGTGTACCCTGAGAGTAAAACGTCCTGTCTTGGCCCCGCCAGGGTTCCTGCAGCCCCAGATCCCTGCCGCGGGCTGGATCAGAGAAGGTGCATTAGGAGGTTGTTCCTACCCAGGCTCTGGGGGTCACAGGGAGCAGAAACCCACTCAAGTCAGCCTAAACACAGCGAGGTTTGCGGCGAGCAATTTACGGCCCAGTGCGCAGGCCAGAGCTCTTCGGGACCAGAACTGACACCTGAGGTTCAGCTTTTGGAAGCCCAGCTGCTGCTCTGCCCTCTCTCAGGAGCCACGTGTCTCTTCCTTGGGGTATTTCCACTGCTTCATTCCCTAACCCGGCTTCCTCATCGTGCCTGGGGTTCACCAAGCTCCCAGCTCAGCTGCGCATTAGCAACCAGAATCAGTTTTGGGCTTACTCACTGGGTCGACAGGGGATGGGGCAGGTGGCAGAGAGAGTATCTTAGCCGGCTGACATGATGTATCACTTTGAGTCTAGTATCATGGTCTGGCCAACCCCAGCAGGTGTTCCCTACGGACGGGTCCCACAGTGTGGAAGCCATTCCTTCCAGGGCCCAGGACTCAGCAGGCAGTGCAGCATGTCAACCAAAAGGCCTGCAGGAGAGCGAGGTCACAGCCAGTGCGAACGCCAAGTAGCTAACACATCCTGGTCTCTGCTCTGCCTCACCAGGCCATTGCCCGCATCGTTGACATCTTTGACGTGGAACCCAGTAAAATGTGCGTGGGCAGTCGCTCGCACGCCTTCGCCACCGTGTCCTTCACCCCACAGACCATGCAGACCTACCAGTGCATCTTCGAGGCCACCTTGGACGGCTTGCCCAGGTACCGCTCCCTGCTGGCTCCCCCGTGGCAGGGCTGCGGGCCACACTCTATGGGATGTCATTGCCGCCATGCCAAGCTGACAGATCTCCATCTTCCTGTTCCCTGCAGCAACCTGGCCAGGAACCGAGGCCTTGTGTTCGATATCGTCGGTGAGGGGAACCTCCCTCGGGTGACGGTCCTGCGGCCAATTCTCCATAACCAGTATGGAAACCCCATGCTCCTCTTTAAGAGGCTTCTGCTTGGCCATTCCGAGAAACTGCCTCTCATCCTCAAGAACAATGGCACCATCCCTGCCCAGGTAACACCTGCAGGAGAGGCGCCGGGTGGAAGGGGAAACAGCGCGTTTAGAAACTAAACTTCCGACACCGGGGTCTCTGCCATCCTGGGTGTGTGAGGGCTGCTGTGGTGGCCCTCAGCCAGTAACCTGTGTGTGAGACACGAGGCATCCACAGGGGAATCCTGCATGTTCCCTCCAGGAACGTAGGGAACCAGGCTACACAGGTCGCTGATCAACCGTCTAAGACAGGACGCTGGTAAACCAGGTGACATGGGACACTGATAAACCATATTAGACAGAATACTGATAGACAAGATGATACGAGACGATGGTAAACCAGGTGACACAGGACACTGATCAATCGGGTGACACGGGATATTCATAAACAAGGTGATACAAGACACTGAGAAACCAGGTAACACAGGACTCTGATAAGCCAAGTGACACAGACACTGATAAGCCAGGTGACACACAACACTGATAAACCAGATAAGACAGCACACTTGTGAACCAGGTGACACCGGACACTGGCAAGACAGGTGACACAGACACTGATAAACCAGGCAAGACTGGACACTGGTAAGTATGCAAAGCCATATACCAAGTTGAAGAGCTAAGATTATTGTGTTCTGTGCACCTTCTTTATTTGTTTCTGCATCTTCTTCTTTGTTTGTATTGAACATTTGTAATAGGAAAGAAACAAGAGGCCTAAAATCTTGGAATTCACCAGAATTAATGTCAAATCAGTTTTGGTAAAGTTCTAGATATGCTTTCAAATATTGCACCTCGGCCCTTCATCTCATCTTTCCTTCTGTGCTGACAGAAGACCATCTCAAAAAATGTCCCCTCTGGCCAGCGCCACAGCTCACTAGGCTAATCCTCCGCCTGTGGCGCCAGCACACCGGGTTCTAGTCCCAGTAGGAGTGCCAGATTCTGTTCTGATTGCTCCTCTTCCAGTCCAGCTCTTTGCTGTAGCCCAGGAGTGCAGTGGAGGATGGCCCAAGTGCTTGGGCCCTGCACCCCATGGGAGACCAGGAGAAGCCCCTGGCTCCTGCCTTTGGATCAGCGCGGTGCGCTGGCCGCAGCGGCCATTGGAGGGTGAACCAACGGCAAAAGGAAGACCTTTCTCTCTGTCTCTCTCTCTCACTGTCCACTCTGCCTGTCAAAAAAAAAAGAAAAGAAAAGAAAAGAAAGAAAAAGAAAAGAAAAAAAATGTCCCCTCTGTTTCACAAATTCATTGTATTTCTCACAAATTTTTTTCTAGGATTCGTTCTGCACACTTTCTCTTGAGCTATCTCTGACCAGTTCGTTAGCTTTCCTTTTAGTTGTTCCAAATCTGCTGTTAAGCCTTTCTACTGGGGCTGGCACTGTGACATAGCTTAAGCCTCTGCCTGCGGTGCCAGAATCTCATGTGGGCACCAGTTCAAGTTCTGGCTGCTCCACTTCTGATCCAGCTTGCTGCTAATGTGCCTAAGAAAGAAAGCAGAGGAAGATGACCCAAGTCCTTTGGCCCCTGCACCCGCACAGGAGACCTGAATGAAGCTCCTGGCTCCTGGCTTTTGCCTGGCCCAGCCCCAGCCATTGCAGCCATTTGGGAAGTGAACCAGCGAATGGAAGATATCTCTCTCTCATTCTCTTTCTCTCTCTCTTCTCTCTCTGGATTTCTGCTTTTCAAATAAATAAATAAATCTTTTTTAAAAATAAAGTACCCAAAAGAACACAATGTTTACAAAAAAAAAAAAAAAACCTTTCCATTAAGCTCTCAAGGTACTATATTTTTTTTCAGTTCTAGAATTTCCACAAGGTGGTTTTTCAAGTCTGCATAATCAGTTTTTGTGGTTTCTATCCAGTTTCATGCTGGAATGGTCAGACTTGGCTTTCATTTCTGGCACATGGTGATCATAGCCGTTTTGCAGTCCATACCCAGCCAAAATCGAAAGCTTCTGCAGATCTGCTTCTCATATCCGCTGATTCTCATTCTTGCCCACACTGTGCTGTCTCTTCACGTGCCTGGTTACCTTTTGATCACGTATTGGGTATTATACTTGGAAAGATGTTCAGAAGTAAATGACAAATAGATTTAGAAATATCCAGCTCACCTCTCATCTTACGGTGCAGGCCTTTGGGTCCCAGCCCAGAGGTAAGACAGCACCCCCATCCTTGACAGGCCCTGGGCTCTGCCCCCTTAGCACCCAGAGATCCCAAAGGCACAGAAGCCTCCGCCTCTGCCAGATGGACAAATGCCCCAGCAAGGGAACAGCCCAGGAAGCTTAGCTGACCCTTGTGGACTTCCGTGCGTTCAGAGAACTGATCTCTTAACTCCCGCTTATCTTTTTAGCTCTTTGGTGCTTTTAATTTCTTTATGTATTTGGTCTGGTATTTTGTTGTTGTTGTTGAGTTCAGTTTGTCTAGTTGGCCATTACCCTGCATTGTCCCAGTATTGTGACTTTACAACATGTTTTAACATCTAGTTCAGTGAATTCCTGTCCACTCCCTATTTTTGTGATTTCCCTTAACATTGTTTGTGTACTGGTTCCCCAGATGAACTTGAGAATCATTTTATATAATGTTCCTCAAAAAACCCATTAGGTAGCCTATGAATAATTTGGGGAGAATTTCTACTTTAGGGTTTCTGGCCTCTCCATCAGGAACAGCATTTAGGAGTACCACCCATTTATTTGGATCTTTTATGTAAATATTCTTATATATAATTCTTCTGTCTAGTTTCTTATTTAAAGTTATTTCTAAATATATAATTTTTATCTCAGAAACTTCTGTGTGGTATCACTATTTCTTCTTCATGCCTCATTTGAAAAATGTATTTATGTATTGTTTATTTGAAAGGCATAGAGGCAGAGAGAGAGATAGACACACAGAGATCTTCCATCTGCTGCTTCTCTCCCCAAATGCCCACAACAGCCAGTGCTGGGCCAGGCTGAAGCCAGGAGTTGGGGACTCAATCCAGGTCTTCCACCTGGATGACCCAGACCCAAGTACTTGAGCTGTCACCTCTGCCTACCAGGTGCACTAGCAGGAAGCTGGAATCAGAAATGGAGCAGGGACTTGAACCCAGGCACACAGACATGGTATGCAGACATCCCAAGCAGCATCTTACCCACAATGCCAGAGGCTCACCCCTTGGTTCTTTTTTTTTTTTACATTATGCAGTTTTGTTCATGTTAACACCAGCTACCTTCTAAAATATTACCACCTTCTAAAAATATCTACTGCTCTTTCGTACCTAAAATCAGTTATGTAGCTTTAGTCTTATTTTCCTTCCGATGGGCTGGAAACCATCCCTGTTCTCCAACTGGGACAGATGCCTGCCTTGTTTTTCTGCTCCTCTTGGTAGGATGATCAACGTGATACTATCAGATAACAAATGCAAAGTACCTGGGAGACACTGGCTTTGAGGAATTCCCATTTGTGCAATCCCTCGTGGAACTGTCAGTATTCCTTTCCATTGCATTATTCTCATAAATATTCGACACTGCCTCTGTCCCAAGCAGAAGTCTTATAAACTTTGTTCTTTTTTTTTTAAGATTTATTTTATTTATTTTGAAAGAGTTACAGAGAGAGGTAGAGACAGAGAGAGAGGTCTTCCATCTACTGGTTTACTCTCCCACTGGCCAAAATGGCAGGAGCTATGCCAATCCGAAGCCAGGAGCCAGGAGCTTCTTCCATGTCTCACACATGGGTGCAGGGACCCAAGGACTTGGGCCATCATCTACTCCTTTCCTAGAACATAGCAGAGAGCTGGATGGGAAGAGGAGCAGCTGGGATTAGAACCGGCGCCCGTATGGGATGCCAGTGCTAACACTCAGTCCTGCTTTCCTTCTGCCAGCTGCATGTTGACCTGCAGGACCAACTAGGAGTCTTCTCCCTCAAGGGCAGGCCTACGACCTCCTACATCTACATCATAGAAGAAAACAAACCAAATGAGAAAGGTAAGCGTGGGGTGGGTGCTTGCACAAGGCAGTGGGTCTCAGTAGCTGGTTTGTTAGTGATCTTCCAGGGCCCACCAGAGTAGGATGCGTGCCCTGTCTCGTTACCAGCTGCCTGTAGCCAAGGCTCGTTCTAAATGGCCTCTTCCCTCTTTTCTGTGCAGCAAAGAAGGCTCACACGGCCTCACTGGTGGTTTCTCCTGGAGATACGGCCGAGTTTGATGTCTTTTTCCACTCGCACAAAGCTGGCAGGATGGCAGGCACCATCCATCTGTCTGTGGTCAACAACCAGTACGAGGAGACCATCGTCCACGTGGTGGGAGAGGGCTACGAGGACGACGTCACTTTGGACAACATTCATGGGCTGGTGGCTGCCGGCAGCCAGGACCCCTCAGACGTCGCTGAGGTCATAGAGTTCTCTGAGGAAAACACCACGGATGACTTGGTGGCAGGTGAGAGAAACAGCAGTGAGGCAGCACCAACTATTGACTCTTGGGTCTCACTTTAAATGCAAATGAAATTTACCATCAGGCTGGCTAGCTTCCTGAGAATCCAGGGATGCGTCTCCTCTTCGTCAGGGGATGCGCCCACAGGCCTGCCTCAGCCACTGCGTCCCCCCCTCCGCTGATTCGTGTGTTCGCCCCACTGAGCCCTGGAGTTACAGAGATTAACAAGAAAGTCTGTTCTTACGGAGCTCCTGTAGTTTATACCCAGGAATTCCATCTCCGTGACGAAAGGCTTCCTTGGAGTTTCCTTTGTCTCTGTCTTGTAACTGGCTTATGTCGGCGTTGTCTGTTTCATCAGAAACATGAATCCTAGACATCCTAAGAGAAACACTGGTCTTGTGTAGTTAGACAGGATCAAGGTTCGTTGAAGCTTTGGAGAGCTTTTCCCTGCAGCCCCAATACTCAGTGAGCAAGCAGTCTGGGAACCCCAGGACATCCGACACCCGACATGGCCTCACCGGGGAGTCTGCAAGGAAGGGGAGCTTCTGACCCACCCTGACCTACAGAATCTTAATCTGCATTTGAACGAGAACCCTGGGCGATTTGTGCTGGGGCAAAGCTTAAGATGTGCAGCTCTTCATTTACTTGACATATTCTTGAAGTAGGAAAACACTTACTTCACTGTGATTATCAAAAGGCACTTGTTACACACCCTAACTGTGTCACGGGTCATTGCGAAGGGAGTCACAAACACGCTCCAGCAGTTTTCTGGAGGCTTACTTACTCTTCCAGAATGTACCATGGGCCTCTCTACAACGCAGACTGAAGTCAGCACTTCCCACGCATCTGGTGTTTCACCCTGTTTGAGGTTCTAGTCCTGCCACCAGCTCTCTTGTCACCATTCAAGCAGAAGCCAGTCGCAAACTCGTGTGGAAATCAGATTTCATAGCTATAATAGGGTTGCCAGAGTTAGCAAGTCAATATACAATAGTCCCCAATAAATTTGAATTTCAGATAAAAAATCAATAATTTCTAGTATAGATACATGCAAAACCATTCCATGGAGCAGGCTCATCCTAACTCATTGTTTGTAATTCAAACTTAACCAAGCCTCCTGTATTTTACCTGGCCACCCTAACACTTAGAAGTATTGTCTCACTAATAGATAATAAATTATTTTTATTAATTAACAATTAATAAGTGAGGTTGAGGGCCTACCAATTCTCTTGTACAAATGGAAGTGAGGGCTAAGGTAGATGGTGGATGGGTGTGTGGATGGATGGATAGATTCCTTTGGAGAGAAAATCTTAACTAGTCAGCATTCCAAAGGCTCCAGATTTTCCACAGCCATCCCTGGAGAGAAGATTTGTGTGAGAGGGAGGCACAGTATCAATCGGGAATGGCCTCCTCGGGGGAAGCAGGCCTTCAGAGAGGCCAGGGAAGACTCACCACCCTCTGATTCTAACCCCTAGCTGCCCTGGTGGACCACATCCAGTTTGGAGACTGCCACATTGGAAACAGCTATAATGTGAGCTTCACAATTACCAATCACAGCCAAGTGAACGTGATACGGTTCGAATGGCCTCTTTTAGCGACAGTGTCTTTCTCCCCACAAGTAAGTCAAAGCCTTGCTTGTATTCCCAACTCCCATCTGATATCAGCCTGGTCCCGTGAATGCATGGAGTGGGGTGGGTGCATGTTGACCTGGGAGTCAGCCCGTGAAGGATCCCTCACTCAGACCTGGCACTGGAGGACGCTGTGTGCCCCCTAGCCCAAAAGAAGAAGAGCCGAGAATGACCTGTGCTGAGACTTGTTAGGCAGAGGTTGGGGAAGTCCAGGTCCCAGTCTTCTGACCCTGGAGTTTGGCTCTGTGTCCACATAGCTGTGTGTTCTTCACCAAACACTGAAATGGGGGTGGTGGGTCTGGTGGACACCTGAGATTTTGAAAATGTCCCATCTTTCTCTTCAAGATCCACAGTGTCCTTGAGCCCACTAATTCCTCGTTAAATTCGTTCCACCTGAAATTTTCTAACGCTTCTTTTCGCATCTCCCAAAACACATTTTATGAATTACTGACCAAAGCCAGATAAATTCACTGCTCCCTGCTCTGTACACTGCCACCAAGTCTGTTCATGGAACTTTAGGGGATGTAGCAAGCATGGTTGTCCCCTTCGTCACCCTTAAAGATTTGCATGCTATCAGGAATAAATCTTGTTTCCTGCAGACAGGCAGCTCATTTTAACCCCTTGACATATTCCAGCCCCAACATGGTCCTGAGTTATAGCTAGTGTAAGCCGGGTGCTTACTGCATGCCAGGCAGGGTTCCCATGAACTTGACTAAGTCATTGATTGACACAACCCTATGAGGTAAATACTACTGCTCCCTGCATTTTACCCATGAGGAAACAGACCATGTAAACTACTAGGGAAAATTACTTTTGAACATGATCTGCGTTAGTCAAGGAAGACAGAAATTTTTGTTATCCATTTATTTACATATACACACAGACATGCATGTGTTCATTGTGAAGTACTGAGCTTTCTTTTCCCCTTACTTTCCAGAAGAGAGAGAATGTTTTTATGTCAAAGACATAGTAGAACTGTTATATATACAGTGTATATATATATATATATATGTGTGTGTGTGATGTTTATGCATGCTAAACCATATACATGGGTATGTCTATGTAGTGTTTACGTGTGCTAAATCATAATTGATTTCAGTCTACAGACCAAGTAGCATTTCCCAAATCTGTAGTAACTTCAATTCTCAAACTCTTTGGTCTTAGGACTCCTTTATATTCTTTTTTTTTTTTTTTGAAGATTTATTTTTTTATTTGAAAGGCAGAGTCACAGAGAGATAGGGATAGAAGCAGAGAGAGAGAGAGAGAGAGAGAGAGAGAGAGATCTTCCATCTGCTGGTTCACTCCCCAAATGGCTGCAACGGTTGGAGCTGCGCTGATCCAAAGCCAGGATCCAGGAGCTTCTTCTAGGTCTCCCACGTGGGTGCAGGGGCCCAAGGACTTGGGCCATCTTCTACTGCTTTCCCAGGCCATAGTAGAGAGCTGGATTGGAAGTGGAGCAGTCAGGACTCAAACCTGGGTGCTCATATGGGATGCTGGCACTGCAGGAGGCAGCTTTACCCCCTGTGCCAGCCCATCCTTTATACTCTTACTTCTGAGAGACTTCAGAGAACTTTCCTTTATGTGGGTTATACTTACTAATATTTACCATATTTAAAATGAAAAGTAAGAACATGGGGCCGGCACCATGGCACAGTAGGTTAATTCTCCACCTGCGGTGCCAGCATCCCATATGGGCGCCAATTCTAGTACCAGCTGCTCCTCTTCCGATCCAGCTCTCTGCTATGGCCTGGGAAAGCAGTATAAGATGACCCAAATGCTTGGGCCCCTGCACCCATGTGGGAGACCAGAAAGAAGCACTTGGCTCCTGGCTTCAGATCAACGCAGCTCCGGCCATTGTGGCCATCTGGGGAGTGAACCAACGGACGGAAGACCTTTCTCTCTGTCTCTCCCTTTCACTGTCTATAACTCTACCTCTCAAATAAATAATCTTTTTTTTAAAAAGTAAGAACATTTTAAAACATTTATTCATTTTGAAATACAATAAGAAACCATTACATGTTAATATAAATGGTCTTTTTTATAAAAATGGCTTTTTGTTTACTTTTTAAAACAAAAAATTGATAGCAGTAATTATACATAGTGATGAAGCACAGTACATTTCTTTTTTTAAAAAGATTTATTTTATTGGCCAGCACTGCTGCTCACTGGGCTAGTCCTCTGCCTGTGGTGCCGGCACCTCGGGTTCTAGTCCCAGTCGGTGTGCCGGATTCTGTCCCAGTTGCTCCTCTTCCAGTCTAGCTCTCTGCTGTGGCCCAGGAAGGCAGTGGAGGATGGCCCAAGTGCTTTGGTCCCTGCACCCGCATGGGAGACCAGGAGAAGCACCTGGCTCCTGGCTTCGGATCAGCACAGCGCGCCAGCCATAGTGGCCACTTTGGGGGTGAACCAACAGAAGGAAGACCTTTCTCTCTGTCTCTCTCTCCCTCACTGTCTAACTCTGCCCATCAAAAAAAAAAATGATTTATTTTATTTATTTGAAAGACAGAGTTAACATAGAAAGAGGTCTTCCATGCACTGGTTCACTCCCCAAAAGGCCACAGCAGCTAGAACTGAGCTGATCCAAAGCCAGGAGCCAGGAGCCAGGATCTTGGGTACAGGGGCCCAAGAACTTGGGCCATCCTCCACTGCTTTCCCAGGCACATTAGCAGAGAGCTGGATTGGAAGTGGAGCAGCCAAGACTCAAACCAGCACTCATTTGGGGTACCTGCACCGCAGGCAGAAGTTTAGCCCACTGCGTCACTGCACCACTGCGCCACAACGCCAGCCCCATACTATTTACTTTTCTGTGCCTGGCTTATTTCACTTAACATAATGACCTCTAGTTCCATCCATTTTGCTGCAAATGGCAGGAAACTTATTTTTGTTTATGGCCAAATAACATTTCATTATAAAAATATGCCATATTTTCTTTATCCATTCATCTGCTCATGGCTACCTTGGCTTTATCTTGGTTGTTGTGATTGGTGCTTCGGTAAACACGGGGGTCTGGGTGTCTCATCAATGCTATGATTTCATGTCTTTTGGATACATACCCAGTAGTGGAATTGCTGGACTTTATGGCAGTTCTGTTTCTAGATTTTTAAGGAATTTCCATACTGTTTCCCAAAGTGGCTGTGCTAATCTACATTCCCACCAACAGTGTATAAAAGTTTGCCTTTCATGCATCCTCACCAGCATTTGTTATTTTGTCTGTTTGATAATAGTTACTCTAACTGGAATGAAGTTATATAAATATTTTTCTTTTTCAAAAATATTGATTTATTTATTTGAAAGGCAGAGTTACAGAGAGGGAGAGGCAGAGGCAGAGAGAGAGAGAATCTTCCACCCACTGGTTCACTCCCTAAATGGCTTCAACTCCCAGGGATGGGCCAAACCGAAGCCAGGAGCCTGGAACGTCATTTCAGTCTCCCACATGGGTGCAGGGGCTCAAATATATGAGCCATCCTCAGTTGCCTTCCCAGGCACATAATCCAGGAGCTGGATCGGAAGTGGAGCAGCTGGGTCTCAAAGCAGTACCCATATGGGATGCCAGTGCTGCAGGTGGCAGCTTTGCCCACTACACCATAGCGCCGGCCCCGATAATACCTTTCATTTTTGATGAAATAGTTTTGACTCATAGACTCCCTGAAGAGGTCTTGGGAACCGCAAGGGCCATCAGGACCACATTCTGAGAACTGCTAGTTCCCTACACTCACTTGTGCAGGAGTCACATTGATTATTCATATTTAAGTCAACCTGCACATACAGACTGAGGCAATGTGTGTGTGTGTGTGTGTGTGTGTAAGACTTCTGGCTGCACCCCTTCTCTAGAGGGTCATCATCAGGTACCATAAGTCCTCAAGATTGAATTCCTAGAAATGCTAATGCCAGGCTCCTCCTCAGATGGGCCACCTGCACCCTGGATGTGCCAAGGACATAGCAGTGACCATGAAGTCAGACGTGCCCATCAACCTGAGGAAGATGGGGATCAAGTGCAAGCTCTCCAGGATCGTGTTTCAGCTGCCATCTGACCAGATCCCTGACTGGGATGACCGCATGCGCACCGTCAAGTGGGTGGATGTGCCCAAAAACACACCCGGGACTTTCACTGCAAAGCGAAAAGTGAGTGTACACAGCAGCCCCAAATCTGAGCAGACCTCCTGTGCCCCGGTGCCTTGGCTCGCAAGTCCAGTTTGTCATCATTTCCCTCTGTAATGGAAAAAAAAAGAATGCCCTCGTCCTACTTGACCTCAGTTTCAAAAGCAACAAGCTGCACTTCCACACCCGTGCAGGTCCCACCCGTGGCGGCCGCCCTCCCTGGGAGAGCTGCAGCCTCTACGCCTTGCAGCTGGCTGAGTGAGTCTTTCTGCCTTTCCCTCCGAAGCGTCCTGGCTCCTCTCGTTAGTGGTTCTTTGTTCTCTCACTGGTCCAGAATGAGATTAGTCACAGTCTTAGGTTCGTCACAAGATCTCATCTTTGGTGAATGCACATCCCCCTTTTCTTTATGCCATGGTTAGTTTCTTTTTAATGATACAATAAACAGAGAACAAACCCCATCCAACATGGGAAGTAAGGCGCTGACTGCCTGTGCGGTTCTGAGCCCATCCATCCCTCTCCCTCCCTCCTGGAAGTGATCTTGTCTTGTTCGTTCCCTTTGGTTTTGCCTTTCGCTTCTATTTTTCCCTAATTGTAGTTTTTAGCTTTCGTTGTACGTTGTACGGAGGTTATTGCATGTGATTGCCCCTATCGCTGCATGTGCCTGTAGAGTATCCACTTCACTGCCATATAAAATTCCACTATTTATCCTTTCTCTTTGGAAGATTATTCTGTGGGCCATGTTTCTGTGTGCATTGTTCACATGATATGGTGGTCGTTTGCAAGAGTTTCTAGTCCTGGAAGTGGAGCTGCAGAGTCAGAGGAGATGTGGATGTTCAGTTTCCAAGATAATGAATGCCACGCTTTTTCCAAAGTGGCCGTACCACCGTGTATTCCTGCAGTCAGAGACCTCATGGAGCCACACCCACTCCGACGCTTGTCCTTGTCAGACTTCCTTAGCATTCGAGTGAGTGGGAAAGAGCCTCACTATGATCTAGTTTGCATTCCCCTGATCACTAATGAGCGTGAGTATTTCTTCACACGACTGCTGGCTGTGCCATGTATGTCTTACATGAACACCTTTTCATGCATGCATCCACCTTTTGATGACGATGCTTGTCCTTAGTATGAGTTGTTTTCTTTTTGATATACTCTTCTGTTGGCAGCATTTGTCTACAGATACCCTCACCAACTAAATAGCTTACCTTTCCACTTTCTTTAATGTATCGCTTGATGAACAGAAATGTTTTTAATTTTAGCATAGTCTAATTTATTCTCCTTTTATAATTATTACCTTTTGTGTGTTATTTTTGAACCCTTTCCTTCACAGAAAGTTACGTGCCTAAACTGTAAGAGCTTTGCTTTGGATATTTAATCCCGTGGCCCACCAGGATTTTATATATGATATGAGGCAAGGATATAGTTGCATTGCATATTTTTCGTCTATATAACTAATCTTGCCAAATCTGGGGGTAGGTGTCTGGGGTATTTATTTATTTATTTACTCATATTTGAAAGACAGTTATGGATAGAGGTAGAGACAGGGGAAGCAGGGGTGCTAGGTCTTCCATCCACTGGACCACTCCCCAGATGGCCGCAACAGCTGGAGCTAAGCTGATCTAAAGCCAGGAGCTTCTTCCAGGTCTCCCTCATGGGTGCAGGGCCCCAAGGATTTGGGCCATCTGCTGCTGTTTTCCCAGGTGCATCAGCAGAGAGCTGGATTAGAAGTGAAGCAGCCAGCACTGCCAGGGGATGCTGGCACTGCCGGCTGGGGTTTTAACCTGCTGCGCCACTGCACCAGCCCAGGTTTTGTTTGTTTGTTTGTTTGTTTTTGAAGATGTATTTATTTATTTGAAAGGCAGAGTTACACAGAGAGAGAAGGAGAGGCAGAGAGAGAGAGGTCTTCCATCCACTGGTGCACTCCTCAATTGGCCGCAACAGCCGGAGCTGCACCAATCTGAAGCCAGGAACCAGGAGCTTCTTCTGGGTCTCTCATGCAGATGCAGAGACCCAAAGATTTGGGCCATCTTCCACTGCTTTCCCAGGCCATAGCAGAGAGCTGGATCAGAAGTGGAGAAGCCAGGACTCGAACTGGCGCCCATATGGGATGGGATGCCCACACTGCAGGCGGCGGCTTTACCCATTGTGCCACAGCACTGGCCCCTGTTTTTGTTTGTTTGTTTATTAAAGATTATTTTATTTATTTGAAAGACAGAGTTAGAGAGAGAGGTAGAGTCAGAGAGAGAGGTCTTCCATCCACTGGTTCACTCCCCAGATGGCTGTGATGGCCGGAGCTGTGCCGATCCGAAGCCAGAAGCTAGGAGCTTCCTCCGAGTCTCCCACATGGCTGCAGGGGCCATCTTCCACTGCCTTCCCAGGCCATAGCAGAGAGCTGGATCAGAAGAGGAGCAGCCAGGACTAGAACCGGCATCTATATGGGATGCCGGCACTTCAGGCCAGGGCTTTAACCTGCTGCGCCACAGGGTCGGCCCCCTGTTTTTGTTTTTGTTTTTGTTTTTAAGATTTTACTTATTTGAAAGGCAGAGTGATAGAAAGGGAGACACATGGAGAGAGAGACAGAGAGAGACAGAGAGAGAGAGAGAGAGATCTTCTATCTGCAAGTTCATTCCCCAAATAGCACAACAGCCAGGGGTTTGACCAGGCGAAAACCAGGAGCCAGGAACTCCGTCTAGGTGCCCCATGTGGTTGGCAGGAACCCAAGCAGTTGGACCATCATCCCCTGCCTCTGTGGTGCATTAGCAGGAAGCTGGCTCTTAAGCACAGAGTAACCAGAACTCGAACTTGGCACTCGTACATGGGATGCAGATGTCCCAATCAACAGCTTGCACTGTACTGCAGTGCCCACCCTGTCCTGTTTCTTAGCCCCTGTGTTACTCGTCTGCCAGGACTCCAGTGCATCATGACATCTTACATGGCCCTAGAATGTTCTTGGTCTCTCTGCTCTGTTTCCTTGTCAGTTTGTCTACACTTGTGCCAGTTTTACTCTGCGTCGTTTCTTCTACAGCGTCATAGTCAGCTTTGGTATCTAGAGGGGATGTCCTTCCTACCTAGGGTGTTCTAAAACGTCTCAGTTATTCTTGGCCCTTTATTTTCTTATGTAATTTTAGAACTCATCATTACGTACTGTGAAGACCCCTCCTGGAAACTTAATTGAAATTTGGTTGCTTCTATAGGTCAGTTTAGGGAGAATTAATGATTTTATAATATTAATTTGTCCTTTCCATTTGCAAGGTTTATCTACTTATTTGGATTTGGATTTTCTTTAATGTATTTTTACTACTATTTATTTTCTTTGATGGCAAGAGGGCTCTTTATGGTTTTCTTTACATTTTTATCATAATAAGACTTTTCAGGGTTTCTCATTTGCTCTTTTATCAATTTGATTAAATTATTTCCTTGGGAATTTACCCTTCAACTAAGTTTTCATGTATGTTTTATAAGATTAGTTATACCATTTTATTGTTATCTGTTTAAATCTGTAGGAGTGGTGGCAATGCCCCCTTTTTATTTTTAAGATGTATTTATTTATTTTAAAGGTGGATTATAAAGACAGAGACAGAGAGAGAGGTCTTCCATCTGCTAGTTCACTCCCTAAATGGCCCCAATGGCTGGAGCTGAGGCAATATGGAGCCAGGAGCCAGGAGCTTCCTCCAGGTCTCCCACGCAGGTGCAGGGGCCCACGCACTTTGGCCATCTTCTGCTTTCCCAGGCCACAGCAGAGAGCCGGTCAGCAGTGAACATCCGAGCCTGCAGGCAGAGCTTTTCCTGCTACACCGCAGTGCCAGCCCCCCCTTTTATTTCTAATATTAGTTATTTGCATTTTCTCTTTCTTGACCAGTCTCACAACAGATTTTTTTAAATCTTTCCACATAACTAATTGTGCTGGTCCTCTCTGTTTTAGGTTTGTTTTCTGTCTCATCAGTATCAGTCCTAATGTGGTGGTTTTCTTTCTTCTATCTTTTCTGGAGTCCATCTGGTCCCAAAACCCAGTGCCTGCAGACATGGTGCTCTCAGCGTTCTTTGCTACTCGGATTCTTCCTTCCCCACCCTGTGAGTCACTGCGTGTTGGCCTGAATCCCTTATTCTGGAGCTGGAGTTTGTAGGGTGGTGTGAATTCGCGTGGGTAGCAGTGCCACGCTCCCCATCACTGCCGTGAGGCAGTGTCTCTACGCGACTCAGCATCCGGCTGCCTCTGTTGCAGGTGATAGAGACGGATCCTGAACCTGCCCATTCCGTTCTGGAGGAAAACTACCGAGACCTGCAGCTCCAGATCAGCGCCAACGTGGATTTCGCCTCATACCAGTGCCAAACGGATGACGTGTGCTTTAAGGAGACGCTGGTTTACCAGACCCGAGTATTTGAGTACGTCACCAAAATCCTCACAGCACTAGTCAGAGAAGCCCTTCCGTTCCATCCTTCATCCACTTGTCATCAAATATTCAATGTCTCTGACGGCACCTTGCAGGCATCTCATCTGTGTAGCGTGTGCCAGTGTCGTGTTAGTCCAGCGAAACATTGAGATCCATTTAGAAGCTCCCTAAAGAAGCCAACATTTTTCATAGCCACTCCAAGAAATCCTCTCCATGGTCCTTGCAGAGAGTGAGTCCAAATACAGCAGTCACCATACTCAGAGAACCCCAAAGTATGGCTTCCCTCCAGATAATCCCAGCTCTTCCAGTCCACATGTGATTGACCAATAGAGGTGATTTTTACAATAGCGTTTCCTGACAATAAAACTGGCTTTTCTCCTTTCTCAAGTTCCCAGGGGAACAGAGCTAGAAAGTCGGTTCAGAGTCCCGTTTGTCTTCTGTGAATTGTCGATTGCAGCATGACGCCATGTGCATGCAGGGAAAGAGGACCTAATGCAGACCAAGATCTGGAGAGAGAGGGTCAGGGAAGCTTCCCGGCCAGGGTGGTGCCCAGCTGAGTTTTGGAGGACAGATAGGAGGAAGCCAGCTGGAGATACGAGAAGGAAGGGTCTGCGGGGCGGGGAGGGCAGCATCACAAGGGCAGAAATGGAAACCACGGCCAGTTCCACGGTTTGCATTTAAGTGTCCTCTCAAGTTATTACAGAACCATAAGATAGAGGCATGGAGTGGGATCTTCTCCTGATGGTCGTTTCCCCCAAAGCAGGGGTCACCAAGCTATGGCCTTTAAAAAAAAAATTGAGTTTTCTTGGCAAACAACCATGCCCATGCTTCCACAAAAGCAGCATTGAGTCATTGCTACAGAAGCCTAATGGCACACAAAGCCAAAAAAAACCTTATTATCTAGCTCTGTATAAAATTGTTTTCCAGCCACTTCCCTAAACCAAGAAGTCTTATGAAAAGTACTCTAGAATGCATGGGAGAGACTCTCTCCTTCTCTCCTTCTCTCCCTCTATCTCTTCCTTCCTCCCTTCTTCCCTTCCTTCCTCCCTCCCTTTCTCCATCAATAAATTAAGGGGAAAAAAAAGAAAAAAGGAAAGTACTCTGTGCCACTGAGATTTATCCACTTTTTAAAATTATCTTTAGTATTAAAGAGTCACACAATAAACACAAGCCCACATGGTCAGCCCCCTTGATTTCAGGTATCCCTGCATGGATTGGATAATAGACGTCTAACCTCTGCATCTCCAGCCTGCTTCTACCCACCACCCAAACATCCCAGCTCTCACCACTCTCCAAAAGCCAGGAAGTTTTTCCCTAACACCATCATTTTCTTGTATGAAGGCCTCATCTTCCTGCTATGACTGTGATCACATTTAACAGTGAAAAGGCTCCCATCTCCACACTCTTGTCTTAACGCAGGGAAATTTGAGGCAAGAAAAGCCTCTGCTGATTCAGAATTTGAGTTAGAAGCAACTAAAACCCAAGTGTGTGTCTCAGTCGGCGACAGTGTCACAGGCAGGGGTCAGATGACTTCTGACCACAGAGACGCTGTTCTGGATGGGAGATGGTTCAGGAAGGGAGGGCTCAAGTGATTTGTACCAGAGAGAGAAACTGTCAGAGATTCTGTTCGTCTTATGGAAACTTTTCAGCTTGCCTTGATGCCAATGCAGAACTCATTGCATAGGATGTTGGCCACGTACAAAGTGATTTAAGTGCTAAACATTTCCATATTTTTACTTTTAATATGGAATTTTTGTAGCAACATATATCTTTTAGGTGTCATCTTAAAAGGAAATATAGCTAGTATACCAAATGCATGGTTTCAGATACAGTTGCTTAAAAATTGCCTTTAAAAAAAAAGATTTAAGAAACAAAGTGACTTGCCTTCAAAAAACAAAGTAACAGGACAGGTGATACCCAGACAGGACAGAAATCACTTGCCGTGCCTTCCTCAGTTCTACTCCCTGGTTGGTTTGCAGGCTTGACCTGGCTAACTCAGGACGCGTGCAGCTAGAATTCAGCTGGGTCTCTGAAGATGCTGCAAAGGCAGTCAGCTTTGCAATGCCAGGAAACCAAGGTAAATGCAACAGCAGGTAAAACCCAGGGCCTGAGCCGAATCACCATCAGTAGAAGGGTCTTGTCTGTAGGCCCCCAGATTTTAAACCCCTCCTTAGAATAATGAGCCCCAAAAAGTGTGTTCACAGCCCATCCTGCTAGGGCACCTTCCTTACCCATCCTCTTGATCTAAATGAAACCAATCTGGGGACCTTATGGAGTTAGTAAAAATCTTTTTCCTGAGTGTCCCATGAGATATGTGAGCCAAGGCCTCCTCCCACCCAGTGCCCAAGGTTGAATACACCTGCTGGAAGGGTTAGCCTGCAGACCACACCGAGGGTCCCTAAGGACTTGTGAATGGGCTGCCTCCCTACCACCTGCCCCCTCACTGCAAGTGCAGATTGTGCCCCACCTGCCGTCTGCCTCCAGGTTCTGTTCAGAAAGATCAGCTTAGTCAAATCACGCCACGCTCGAGCAGCACTCTGGACAGCAGCGTGGACCACTGGACAGAAGGCTCTCCTTCGCCCTTCTCCGTGGAGCCCTCCGCAGGCGTCGTGCCTGTGGGGAAGACTCAGAAGCTCAAAGTGAAATTCTCCCCCCTGGACACTGGCGATTTCGAGAGCACCCTTTACTGCCAGTAAGGAAATCTGGGGGTGGGACTCTACAGCCCTTACCCATCTTCTGTCCCATCCCTGGCCACCATTCTTTCCAACCCTAGACCCCACCAGAGCCCCTGATGGTCACTTTTCTGTTTGGAGAGATTAGGCTTGGCCAGCTTTGGGGAACAAGGAGAGTGTGATCTTTTACTCATCAGAGGCTCCCCCTGCATCTGCATTACTTCCCCTCTCCCAGCCACGTGTGGGAGTCCACCAAGCAACAGAAAGCAGTTGACAGCTCAATGGGTTCTAAGCCCTGGGGAAGCATGAACTTGGGCAGTTGCCCAAGTTGACGTTCCTGAGGCTTGATTTCCTTATCTATAATATGCAAATAGCAGCACCCCTCTTGTGGAATTGTTGGGAAGATTAAATGTGTTCATTCAAACAGAGAACTCAGAACAGTGCCTGGCATAGAATGAGCTCTGCAAACATTGAGTATGTGGAGGAGGGGACTGGCTCTGGGCCTGGTATATGGTAAGTGAGGAATCCATGCTGCCCAGGCCCAGAGAGAGAAGACCTTGTCTCATGACATCTGACAGTGAAAGTCCCTCATGTGGTGTCCTCTCCCAGAACTGCTCTGGGGGAACTGATACCTTGCAGAGGAATTCCGCAGGGTAGCAGAGCCTACAAGAGCTGTCAGAGCCTCCTGAGGCCCCTACAGTCACACCCCAGAGACTCCTCCATACCTGGGCCAGCTCACCTTGGTCCTAGGAGTCTGCTCATACCCAGGCTGCCTTCTCCAAGGAGCTCAGGATGCTTTTCTAAGGATTTCCAGGTTACTTTTAAATCCCACTGAACGCCTGTGAGAGGGCCCAGAGTGTCCCTCATTTTACAGCAGAGATTTTTCTCACCACTGATGGAGGAATCAACTTGCATTCGTGCTTAGGTCCATAGAAGGAACCCAAATTCAAACCCCTCATGTGTAGCCTATTCATGCATACACCCACTCAGCAATTCACAAATGCCCACTATCTATCATGTACTGATCAAGGTGTTGAGGTGATGTTGTTGACCAAGACAGACCAGCCTCTCCTCACATTCTGGTGGTTATAACACTCATCTCCAGCTAACTAAAAAAGCAGCAATTGGAGCAGATGTTTGTCCTAGCAGTTAGAGACACCCACACTCCATAACAGAGTGCTGAGTCTGAGTCCCATCTCCATTCCTGACTCCAGCTCCCTGCTAATGCAGACCCTGGGTGGCAGCACTGATGGCTCAAGTAATTGGGTTCCTGCCACTCACATGAGATGCCTGGATAGAGTTTCTGGATCCCAGTTTCAGCAACTAGAAGCAGGTGTTTGGGAAGAGAACCAGCAGAAAGGAGCTCTCTGTGTCTCTCTGTCTATCTGCCTCTCTAATTAATTAATTGATTGATTAGTTTTTAAAAAGAAAATAATAACTGTTTACAAAACAAAGCAGAAATAAAAATAACCATGTCTCCTCAGGATTCCCAATCTGCCCCCTGGAATGCAAGGTCCAGTCCTAGTAGTAAAAGGGCGGAGCTTCTTGCCTGTCTGTCATTTCGACCTGAAGGACTCCGACTACATCAGTGGTCATCGGCGCAACCCAGAGCTCCGAGGATCTGGGGCTGCCCCTCTGGATCCAAACACCCGGGTGATTGAGTTCACTAGTGTGGGCATAGGAGGCAAGAATCTCCGGTGAGTTGCTTTGATGTGCATCAGCTAAATTCGTAGCAGTCACTGTTTCTGACAAACTCAGAGGAAGAACTCGGAGAAACAAGCTAGGCTTGATACCCTACTTAGAAGGCTGAATTTTGAGAACATTCAGGTTATTCTGTGTTCTCAGTTGTGACATTGGCGAGATGAGGGAAGACAGAAAGCTATAACCCTGGACCACAGTAGGTAACCAGGGCAGACAGGCCTTTGGCAGAATTGTTCCCCCAAGTCCAGAGAACCCTAGCCCTCCTTTGGATCCCCAGATGGGGTGGACTTTTCATTTCTATAGTGACAAAATACTCAGAGCAGTTCTCATTCTCGGATTGGGCACTGTACTCGGGCCAGGTTTCATGCAAATTCTCTTAATCCTTAATCCCCTCTCTCACTCTCTGCTGTCCTTCATCTTCCCTTGGCCAGGACTTTCACAATCCTGAACCTGACCAATAGCACCTACTCCTTCTTCTGGATCTCTGAGGAGCAGGAGAGTCTGCAGAACCCTCCGGCCTTCACGTGCCTCACGGAGAAGGGCTTCATCCACCCCGAGAAGAAGGCTGAGGTGTGTGCCAATGAGCCCTCAACCCAGGACTGAGATCATCCTGGCTGTCTCTGCACAGCAAGTGTGTCATAGACAGCAGGTGAAGTCAGAGAGCCCCAACGAAGCGCTCATCACTCAGCAAGTATTTGCCGGTGTCCACCATATGCATTTGGCAACCCTGATGAACAAGATAACCTAAGGGCTCTTGGCTGGCCACGGAAGAGAGAGCTCTAGGATTTGCAGTTTTTAAAACTGGAGAATATTCCAGCAGCAAGGTGTAATCAGACATCAGTGCCTGGGGACTCTGGGACCCATGCAGTAGCCTGAAGTAAAGACAACTGTGAAAAGATAAGGGTTTATTTTTACTTAGGCCAAAGGGCAAGATAGGGTAATGGAGTCATGTCCCTTGGCTTAGTCTGAAATGTTTACATAGTAATTTAAAGGGGTGGGGTAAAACCTATAGAAATATGAT
Organism: Oryctolagus cuniculus; assembly: GCF_964237555.1. Taxonomy (NCBI): domain Eukaryota; kingdom Metazoa; phylum Chordata; class Mammalia; order Lagomorpha; family Leporidae; genus Oryctolagus; species Oryctolagus cuniculus. The sequence goes on from NC_091449.1 coordinate 56,407,892, forward strand.
TTTGCTGGCCAGAAGGATCAGTGGGTTCCACGTGAAGTCAATTCCGCAGAGACTCTTGGAAGTAGAAATAAATCTATCAAACAAAAGGTCTGAATTCAGATGCCTTCAGAAAGGTTACACAAGAATAAAGTAGACCAAGGGGACAATGACAGGGAACCCTGGGTACCACACCTGTTTGGCAGGTGATCATCACCCAGACAAGTGGGCCCAGGGTGACCAACTCTCCCAAACTTTTCTTGAGAAGCAAAAGTTCCAAATTTTTGCATCAATCACCCTGTCTTCACGTTGGTAGCTAGTTCAAAATTGTTCAGCACTTCCCAAACTGAACAATAAATGTTTGTAGACTCTCTACTTGAGTTTGACCTCTGCATGTTGTCAGTATGAAGGCCATCTGGTTCAGCATGACAGAATCTAGGAAATGGGTCCAACACAGAGAGGATCCTATTTGGAAGTGGGCCCCAGAATTGTATCAAAGATGCTGCCCAATTCCTAGAGAACAAGTTGCAGAGACCATGATCTTTTGCTGGTCTTTGGGGGACAGTGGTGTCATTGAATGTTACACATCTCCAGAATTCTGCCCCTGCATCATCGTGGCATGGCCTGCAACCTGCATGTTAAACCCATCTAGTTCCTTCCTGGCCAAATATGATTGTTCTTCCATTAAGTCCTGATGGATCAATCACAAAGAAACTCATTCTAGCAACCTCAAGGGGGGCGGGGCGGCAGCATTTTAAGACTGAACTTTGATTCTAGATCTCTCTGCTTCTCTCTACCCATCTACTCCATTCCATTTTTACTGACCAGTTCTCACTCATTTATTCGCTTATTTTTCATTTGCCCTGTAACCTCACTTAGCAAATGGATATTGGCTTGCCAGGCTCCAGCTCAACTCCATGATATCCCTGCCCGCCAGCTCCACTGCCAACTGGCCTAGCCATTTTATTTCTGATTCCAAATCTGTGAGAAGAAAAATCTCTTTGGCCCTGCTCATCATCTTGTGTCGGGCTACGTGTGAAGCTTTTAACAAACACATGGATTGTCTGTCTTTGGGATAGTGCCAACTCTTCAGTTTCCTTTCTACTGCAGTACCACCATTCTATCCAGAGACATGGCACAAAATACAACAGCCAGCAGAGGCTGCAGTGGGGCAGACTCCCTTCGAAGGGCATGTGGGCAGGACAAACATGTTGATTTGCCAGCACAGCCATGCATTTATGCCCTTACTGAGACTGCAGAAAGATAACACTTACCTGGTGTTGTCAGCCACCATGGCCCTCGGGCTGGCAAGTCTCCCCGAGCACAGGGAGCCTGGAAATTGAAGTGCCTCTCACGGCTCTCTTCCAAATTGTCTTCTTAGATTGTGTTCCAGTTCATACCTCTCCATCTGGACATCACAGAGGCATTATGGACTTTCTTAATCCCTGAACACAATATCTCAGTCCCCTTCCTGCTGGTAGGCAAAACCACTGACCCGCTCATCTCTCTTGACAAGTCACACCTCAACTTCAGTGCTCTCCTCATCGGTAAGTATATTACATCTTCCTAACTGCAGCAAAATATTTCAGGGAACTAACTTTGTAAGTAGAAAAATGGGCCAGCGCCATGGCTCACTAGGCTAATTCTCTGCCTGTGGCGCCTGCACCCCAGGTTCTAGTCCCGGTCGGGGCGCCGGATTCTGTCCCGGTTGCTCCTCTTCCAGTCCAGCTCTCTGCTGTGGCCGGGAAGGCAGTGGAGGATGGTCCAAGTGCTTGAGCCCTGCACCCGCATGGGAGACCAGGAGAAGCACCTGGCTCCTGGCTTCGGACGGCGCAGCGCTGGCCACAGCAGCCATTTGGGGGGTGAACCAATGGAAAAGGAAGACCTTTCTCTCTGTCTCTCTCTAACTCTGCCTGTCAAAAAAAAAAGTAAATAGAAAAATATTTATTTAGCTCATAGTTTTGGAAATCCAGGTCCAAGATTGGGTGGCACCATTGGTTTGGCCTCTAAGGAGGGCAGAGGCTGGCCGTGGCAGAGTGCATGCAGGGGAAGCATCAGCCAGAAGCAGAGGGTACATGAGTACAAGCGCAGTCTTTTCTAACAACCTTCTTGTGAGAACTTACGAGATGACCGGAGACCTACCACCCGAGGCCACGCCCCCAGTGACCTTCAGGGCTTCCTATTAGGCTCCACTTCCTAAAGTATCTACCACCTCTTAACAGAGCCACCTTAGGGACCAAGCCTTTGACATATGGGCCTTCGGGGGACTCTCAGCATCCCAACTTCTCTCCAAACCATAGCAGTAGGCTGCCCTGTCAGTTTCTGTTAGGAGGCGCTGTGACCTGAGCTCCAGCAGCAGACTTGGGTGGGGAGCTTTTCCTGGTGCCTTCCACAAGCACATCAGAAATATGTCAGCCTACCACTTTCTAGAAAACCATAAAATACTTACTTTGAGTCTAATTTCAATCAAACGTCTTTTAAACTCACACACTAATAACCTAAGGAAATACCAGAGCCTGGGTAAAGAGCCTACTTGGCAGGTTCCTTCAGGTCCCGGACAGACCGTTTATTTCAAGTCCTGCGTCAGCCCTGTCCTTTCTGCCTGTGCCCCCGCATTATGAGCGTGTCGTATGCTTCTTGATCCACCACGGTCAGAGTTCTTGATATTATTGAATTCAACAAACATCATTGAGCCACAGCACGGCACAGGCACTTTTCTCTGGGTTGGAAATGCACTGGGATAAAGCACCGAGTTCCTACACTCGTGCTGTTTGCATTCTAGTAACAGGAGGTAGACCACCAAAAAATACGTACACTACATAGTGTGTCAGATAGGGACAAGCACTCTGGAGGAGAATACAGCAGGGTGGGAGGGATAAGGCATGCAGTGGACACTGGGGAGGTGACACTTGAATAGGGACCCAAGGGTATAAAGGAGGTGATGGTCAGGTCCCCGTGTAGCCCTCTGCATCATCCTCACAGTGGGGGTGGGGGTAGAATATAACTAAAACCAGATAATTCTGAGAACATTCCTTTGCTTTTTTATTTATTAAAGAATGGTATGCTCTTTTATTTATAAACAATTTATAGTAAGTCAATTTGTATGGTGTTGTATGAAAAAAATAGTTTAAAATCTCCCCATCTGTCTCATCCTTCCCTCTCCATCAAAGGAAATCAATGTTAGCAGTTGAATGTACATCCCTTTCATATTTCTCATATTAATACACATGGGGATGGAGGAATTATGACATTTACTAAAGTTTGAACTGATAAGCGATATAACGTAAGAGTAATAGCAAAAACAGTTTAATCCAGGAATGCAAACATGTGTGTTTTGATATAATCATTACCTCAATAGACTAAAAAAGAACAACCCTGTGGTCATATTAATATGTTCTGAAAGGGCAAACTGCCAAAACTTAGCAGACATTCATAACAATACTCTAACAGCACAATAGGGATTGAAAGAAAAAGTTAAATAGCAACCAAAATCAAGAGGCAAATGTTAGTATAGTATAAGCCAGTAGAGGAACCAACGTTGTAGTGCAGCAGGTTGAGCCACTGCCTGTAAAGCTGGCATCTCATATGGGCGTCAGTTCAAGTCCCCCAGCTCCCTGCCAATGTGCATGAGACCTTATGCACGTTAAGCAGCAGATGATGGCCCAAGTACTCCCTGCTGCCCACATGGGAGACCTGCCTGGAGTTACAGATTCCTGCTTTCTGCCTGGCCCAGCCCTGGCTGTTATAGCCATTTGAGGAGTGAAAAAGTAAACCAGCAAATGAAAGATATTCATTCTCTCTCTCTCTCTCTCTCTCTCTCTCTGTGTGTGTGTGTATGTGTGTGTGTATGTAAATCTGCCTCTCAAATAAAATTTTTTTTTATTTTTTTTGACAGGCAGAGTGGACAGTGAGAGAGAGAGACAGAGAGAAAGGTCTTCCTTTGCCATTGGTTCACCCTCCAATGGCCGCTGCGGCCGGCGCACCACGCTGATCCGATGGCAGGAGCCAGGTACTTATCCTGGTCTCCCATGGGGTGCAGGGCCCAAGCACTTGGGCCATCCTCCACTGTACTCCCTGGCCACAGCAGAGAGCTGGCCTGGAAGAGGGGCAACCGGGACAGAATCTGGCACCCCGACCGGGACTAGAACCCAGTGTACCGGCGCCGCAAGGTGGAGGATTAGCCTAGTGAGCCGCGGTGCTGGCCCTCTCAAATTTTTAAAATCTTTAAAAAATAAGCCATTAGGACTACTTCAATTAAAATGAGGCATTAGGTGGCCAGCGCTGTGGTGTAGCAGGTTAAAGCCCTGTCCTGAAGCGCCGGCATCCCATATGGGCGCCAGTTCTAGTCCCAGCTGCTCCTCTTCCGATCCAGCTCTCTGCTATGGCATGGGAGGGCAATGGAGGATGGCCCAAGTCCTTGGGCCCCTGCACCCGCGTGAGAGACCCAGGGGAGGCTCCTGGCTACTGGCTTCAGATCAGTGCAGCTCTGGCCGTTGCAGCCATCTGGGGAGTGAACCAGAGGATAGAAGACCTTGCTCTCTGCCTCTACCTCTCTCTGTAGCTCTGTCTTTCAAATAAAATTAATCTTTTTAAAAATGAGGCATTAGGCAAGAATACTTATTGAGCATTTTGAGAGTTTAGCAAATGTGATAAAACAACAAAATGGAATAATTGGCATAAACGTTGGGGGAAACGAGAAAAAATGATCTTATTTTGCTGTTACTAATGACTTTATACACATAAAACTTAAAGAATTCTAGAGAAAAGTAACACATTACTAGAATCAACAAGATAATTTGACAAGGCAGTTGGATGTAAAACAAATATGCACAAATCAATAGTTTTTCATATTTTAGCAAGAAGCATCTAGAAACAGAAACAAATCCATTTAATATTGGCAAAACCTACAATCTCTAATAAATGTAGCAAGAAAACACAGGACCTTGGGGCAGGCGTTATGGTAGAGTGGTTTAACCCAGCACTTGGAGCACCAGCATCCTATATCCGAGTGCCGGAGATGAAGTCCCACCCACCCCCACTTCCAGTCCAGCCTCCTGCTAATTTACACACAGAGAGGCAGCAGACGATGGCCCAAGTACTTGGGTTCTTGCTACCCTCATGGGAGACACGGATCGAGTTTCTAGTACCTGGCTTCTGCCTGGCCCAGCCCTGACTGTTGCAGGCATTTGGGGAGTGAACTGTGGTTGAAAGATCTCTCTTCACTTTGCCTTTCAAATAAGTGAAAATAAATATGCTTTTTTAAAAGAAAAGTACAGTATTATTAAAATGCTCCCAAACAAGAGCTGAACACTTGTCAGTTCTCCCAATATTAGGTGCAAATTTCATCACGTTCCAATTAGAATCCTAGCTAAGGTTGCCAAATAAAATACAGGATGAACAGTTTTTAATTTAGGTAAAACTGAATCATTTTCAGTGTAATTATGGTCCATGCAATATTTGGGACATCTCTGTATATGCTAAAAATTTTTTTACTTAATCCAGCAACCTTTATCCCAAAAGGATTGAGTTTAGGTGGGAAAGTAGATGTTCTTCAATAGCCAAAGGAAAAACAAAGTAGTAAGAGTAAATGTATTAGGGCTCTGCACAGGGAACTCGTTGCATACCCAAGGTCAAATTCAAAAGAATTCACTGCAAGGATTATTTACAGAGAGGTAAGCAATTAAAGGGTTGAACCAAGGAGGGTGAAGCCCCATCAAGGAATTCAGGAATATGTTACAATTCCTGAGTCTGAAAGAGCACGGGAAGAAAACAGCATCACTGGAAGCCCAGACCTATGACCAGGGCAGGACGGGCATGCAGAGCAGGCAACTGATGAAGTCAAGTTCTAGACAGAAGACCTGAAATCTCCCCGTGGGAGAAAGGTCACGTGCAGATCAAACAGAAGGCAGAAAGGTATCAAAGCCTGAGAAATTTGGAAGGGGAAAGGAAAGAAATCTCTCTGTAACTCTGACTTTCAAAATATTTGAAAGAGTTCTAGAGAGGCAATAGCAGAGAGCATGAGCGTGAGCGTGAGCAAGAGAGAGAGAGAGAGAGAGAGAGAGAGAGAGAGAGAGTGAGTCAGTCCATCCATTGGTTCATTCCTCAGATAGCCACAACAACTGGAAGCCAGGAACCAGGAGCTTCTTCCAGATCTCCCACATGAGTGCAGGGACCCAAGGAGTTAGGCCATCCTCTGCTGCTTTTCCCAGGTGCATTAGCAGGGAGCTGGATCAGAAGTGGAGCAGTTAGGACTTGAACTGGTACCCATATGGGATGCTGACACTGCAGGAGATGGCTTTACCCACTAAAGTGCCGGCCCCATAAATAGTTATTTAAAAAATAAAAAGGATGGAGCCGGTGCCGTGGCTCATTTGGTTAATCCTCCACCTGCAGCGCCGGCATCCCATATGGGCTCCGGGTTCTAGTCCCGGCTGCTCCTCTTCCAGTCCAGCTCTCTACTGTGGCCCGGGAGGGCAGTAGAGGATGGCCCAAGTGCTTGGGCCCTGCACCTGCATGGGAGACCAAGATGAAACACCTGGCTCCTGGCTCCGGATCGGCACAGCACTGGCCTTAGCAGCCATTTTGGGGTGAACCAACAGAAAAAAGGAAGACCTTTCTCTCTGTCTCTCTCTCTCATTGTTTAACTCTACCTGTCAAAAAAAATAAAAAATAAAAAGGAAGTAGGCATCCCCTGCCTATGGGACATCTGGGGTCCCTCAGGAGGCCCCTCTGAGGCCACATGTTTCCTCCCCAGGCCGAGAAGCCAGGGAGACTGTGCAGATCATCAACAAGGAGGAACAGGGCTTCAGCTTTGCCATCCAGGATGACTCTCGCTACTCTGAAGCTTTCAGCAGCTGCCTGGTGGTTTGTCCTATGGAAGGCTGGATCCCGCCACTGTCCAGGTAAAGGAAAGCAAAGACCTCAGGATGCACCCTCCCAGGAGGAAGGGAGAGAGGCCCTCCAGCCAGGGGACCCCTTTAGAGTGCACTCCTCGTAACCTGTCTTCCAACTCTAGACAGCAGGGTCTTGTGAGTGGAGAATCTGAAGTCCTTGTCCCTAGTGTTTGCTCTGGTGTTTGTGTTCTTTGTCTTGCTCTCTGGTGTTTGCTTGCATCCCCGGAGTGATGCCTGGCCTGGCACATCTTACAAGTTCATCATAATTTGCAGTGCCTTTGGGCACCTTTTCTCATCACATGTCCGCTCCTCTGGCAGGCACATTTTTGTTTATCAGGTTTTAACGGGTTAATCTAACCAGCTAGTCTGCCATCTTGTTTCCCAACCAGGTTCCCAATTGATATCTTCTTCACGCCAAAGCTGGAAGGAGATGTGAACTTCAATTTGATCTGCAACATGAAAAAGAAAGTCCACCCTCTGACGCTGAACGTCAAGGCCGAGGGCTACACCATGAGTGCAGAGGTCAAGTGCAAGGACAGGGCTGGCACCACCACGCTCTTGACTCCTAACCAGACCAACGTCGTCAACTTCTATGAGGTAGAGGTGTAAGAGCCCCTCCACTCCCAGCTCGCTCTCGCTCGCTCGCTCTCTCTCTCTCTCTCTTTCCGCACTGACTGGGGAAGGTGGTACAAGTGACTTTCAGCTGAATCTCTGTGTTTCAAGTGCGAAGGAGACCAGCAGAGCAGAAGCATGCCAGAAGTGGCTCATGTCGCTGTGATGCGAAGGTTTTTCTTACTAGAAGTTTGGGGGACTGGGGAGGCAATGAAGAGAGGTAAGAATGTTTGTATGAGTGTAAAACATACAGGAAGGATGTTTGACTGCCGAGGGAGGTCTGAGAATTAAGCTGCCATCTTACTCTGGAGGTGTGAGGAGACCCCGTGCCCACACCCGTAGCTCCTGCGGGAATACGGAACCTGGCTACATCAAGTTGGTGACCCTTAGCGCCCCAACATTATCCACCGCGCTGTCTTCCTCAGGGAAGGGAATGCTAGTCTGCCTTCACTACCCTGTTCTCTGTCTCACAGGTGGAGTTAAATGAATGTGTCCAGTGTGAGTTCAGCTTTATCAACACTGGGAAGTTCAACTTCAGCTTCCAGGCGGAGCTCTCTGGCTCCAAAGCGCTGCTGCAGTACTTGGAATTTTCACCCATCGATGGCACTGTGGATGTGGCACAGACAGTCCACGCCACCCTGTCTTTCCAACCATTTAAGAACTGTGTCTTGAAGGGCCTCGAACTCAGAATCAAGGTGAGACCATTTAACGGTCAGACGCTGACCACACTCGGCCTACTGCCTTGACGGGCTGATTCTCCTACACAGCCTTGGTCTTTTTCGCCTGTCCAGAAGCTCCCGGAGGTGGTTATATTAGAAACAGCCCCAATGTCAGAGCAAAGGCCTTTGTGGTTGAGGTGCCTGGTGAGTAAGTGGTGACTAAAAGGTGGTTGACCATCCATGCACTGGAATACCGATCAGCACTCAAAAGAAATAAGAGAAACAGATGGGACAAGGGACAGTATGCACATTTTCCAGGATAAATTATTGAATCAAAAAGGAATTGTGACATCAGCAGGAGTAGCAGATAAATTTATCTAAAACAGTTACCTCCTGTAGAAATGAAAGCACCAACAAAAGTCAAAATCAACTTTTTCAGAATTCTGGATATTGACCACAGGCTTCCAACAATCTTAAGAGCATTGGTTCAAGAAAAACGGCTGAATAGCCATAATAGCAGCTTTGTGGTATTTTAACTTGCCCAATTCCCACTGTCTTCTCCCAGTTCTGCAGTAATCTTGAAAAGCAATGCAGCCAAAGTAGAACGAGACAGAGCAGGCCTGGGCCTCCCCCAAAAGCCCAGCTCTAAAACAGTTATCACTATGTGTCCTGTCTGGACGTTCCCTGGAAACCCCCACAGAAAGGGCTTGCTTTGATTTGACCTGACTCACAGCTTCCTTTTCTCATGGGGCATTTGTCAAAAACAGCCAGTGGCCATTGTTTAACACTGCAGCTGCCTGAGGTGGAAATGACCCTCGAGCCAACAAGAAGCTGACACAAAAAACTTTTAAAAGGAAAAACTAGAGAAGGAGATGATAGTTACCTATGGGGAACTGTGATCCAAACATGGTAAAAGTAACCCACACATTTTAAACTGCACACCATTCTGAGTCATGTGATGAAATAGCCTTGTTGAGAGGTCTTCCAGAACTTTAATTTTTTATAAAAAAAAAAAAAAAAAGAATCAGATGCCCGTAAGATCTTTCTGCTCTAATTGGCAGAAGAGCTGAAGGTGTTATCTTTCAATCCGTTTTAGGGAGTCAGCCATAAAACATAAAGACATTAAAAACCTTGAATAAGAAAATGTTTTTAAGTTTATCAAGCAGTTTATGAAAATTTGTGCCAGTGACTTGTTATTTATTCTAATGATGTTTAGATTAAATGATGCTTAAAATGAACATTGATTCCTTAAATCAATTATTGATTTATGAAAGTTTATATTATGAAGAGTTTGTGAAGAGCAAATCAAGGTCATGTGCCAGTGGTTCGTGTTCCTGGGAGAGTAGACGGCAAAACGTGCTCTCTGTAGGTTTCCACTCTCATCCTTGGTATCATTGGCATCTCTGCCCTCATTCTTGTCATCCCCTGAACACCAGGTGACCATCTACCTGCAGCCTCTGTCTTCATTCCAGAGTGAATACAAAGGCAAAGAGCTCTTCCCCACAAGACTTGGCCTCTCTATTTAAGACCAGACACTGCCCTCTTCTGTGTACAACCTGATGACCAGAACTCTGTCCAGGGGCCCCTCCCTGAGCTGCAAGGGAAGATAGGAAATCTAGGGTTGTTTTTTAACCAGTTAGATTGGCAAGCAGTCAGAGTCTGGCTGGTAAGGAAGCCGTGGGGAGCGGGTATTGGGTTAAAACCAGCCACATCCACCGTGACACCCAGCCTTCAAGCTGAACCATTGCTGCAAAAGCAGAGAGAAGAGCCAACGTCGGGTCTCATTGCAAGAGCAGCTTTTCTTAAATAGACAAACCTCTAACTAACTGAATCGGAATCTGGAGGGGGGCCCCGGGACCTGTATTTTTAAAGCCCCAAATCCTTTCCTCCTTCACCTGTGGGCTTCAGTGCCCTCTCTTTCCCCTGCTCATCACGTTTCCACCATCCTTTCCTCCCCTGCAGATCAGCCACGGCCCAACCTTTCTGTGCAGCCTTGCAGGCTGTGCCGTGAGCCCGGCTGTCCATTTCTCCTTCACCAGCTACAACTTCGGGACCTGCTTCATCTACCAAGCTGGGATGCCTCCCTACAAACAAACCCTGGTCATCACCAACAAAGAAGAAACGTCCATGAGGTAAGCAGGCTGCCCAGAGCGTGCAGATGGCTCTGTAGCTCCCTGTGGGTCCTACGGAGCCCACACAGGTGAAGTCCTCCCAAGACAAAAAAGGTGAGACACCGTGGCCATAAATGCTGGGCCCCTATTCTTATCACTGATGCTACAGCTGGGTAGCCGTGAGCTATATGAGTGAGAGAGAGAGAGAGAGAGAGAGAGAGAAAATCTCTATCTCAAATAAATACAAAAGAAAACTTTGAAAATCCTATCTACCTATGCTCTTGCTTGCGTAATTTGATGTAATCTCAGTTGTACTTTAAAGCATTGACTTCTGTCCATTGCCTAGCCAGACTCCTTCCCTAAATACCTGTAAAGGAGATGAGATGAGGAGGGTGCTATGGGGAGGTCTAGGTGTCTTACCACCTGGCTGAGGAGTGAGGTAAACTTGATCTTTCAGGATCCCATCTAGTCAAGCAAGTAAAGTAGTAGTAACTCACCTTTACAGAATATGTCCTCTGTGACGTGTTTAGTGGCTGCTTTAATCACTTTTATCATTTTTGAAGATTTATTTATATATTTATTTGAGAGGCAGAGTTACAAACAGAGAGAGGGAGAAACAGAGAGGGAGGTCTTCCATCTACTGGTTCACTCACCAAATGGCTACAACAGCTGGAACTGGGCTGATCCAGAGCCAGGAGCCAGGACCTTCATCTGGGTCTCCCACATGGGTTCAGGGGTCCAAGCACTTAGCACATGGACCTTGTTCTGCTGCTTTCCCAGGCACATTATCAGAGAGCCGGATTGGAGTGGAGCATCCAAGACTCAAACTGATGCCCATAGCAGATGTAGGCGGAGACTTAGCCTACTATGCCACGGTGGCACTCCTTGCTTTAATCATTTTATCTCATTTAATCCTCCCAACAACTCTTTTTATTTAAAGATTTATTTATTTGCTTTGAAAGTCAGAGTTACACAAAGTAAGAAGGAGAGGCAAAGAGAGAGAGAGAGGTCTTCCATCCACGGGTTCACTCCCCAAATGGCTGCAACAGCCGGAGCTGCGCCAATCCAAAGCCAGGAGCCAGGAGCTTCTTCTGGGTCTCCTACACGAGTTCAGGGGCCCAAGGACTTGGGCCATCTTCCACTGCTTTCCCAGGCCACAGCAGAGGGGTGGATCAGAAGTGGAGCTGCTGGGACTCTAACCAGTGCCCCTATGGGATGCCGGCACTACAGGCAGCGGCGGCTTTACTCGCTACACCACAGTGCCAGCCCCCCAACAACTCTTAAGAACTAGCTATCACTACCCCCATTCTACATATAAGGAAAGAGAGACTGAGTGGACTGGGTAGCTTCCAAAGCCACGTGGCAAGGTAGTGATGGAGCCTGGCTCACTCTCCTGTCTGTCTGACTGTAGAACACATCCTCCTCCTCGTTGCCCCCCTTCATATGCAGGGGCACAAAACCATGTGACGCACTAGGAAACAGAGCATCAGGGGCTGGCGCCGTGGCTCACTTGGTTAATCCTCCGCCTGCGGTGCCGGCATCCCATGTGGGCGCCGGTTCTAGTCCTGGTTGCTCCTCTTCCAGTCCAGCTCTCTGCTGTGGCCCGGGAGTGCAGTGGAGGATGGCCCAAGTGCTTGGGCCCTGCACCCTATGGGAGACCAGGAGGAAGCACCTGGCTCCTGGCTTCGGATCAGCACAGCACCGGCTGTGGCGGCCATTTGGGGAGTGAACCCGGAAGGAAGACCTTTCTCTCTGTCTCTCTCTTGCTCACTGTCTATAACTCTACCTGTCAAATAAAAAAGAAAAAGAAAAAAAATAAGAAACAGAGCATCAGTACAGTGGAAAGAACAGCGAGCAGAGGGGTGTGAGACTTTAAGTCTTGGGACTCAGTTCTGCCCAGGTCCCAGGACATGATCTGGGGGAGCAGCGTGACTGGGCCTAGGAGGGCACGGCCTGGGTCTTTGCTGAGGCCACTCCACGTCTTGGTGACTGCCATGGCTCTAGGACAGCGGGCACGAAGTGCAGCAAGTACCCAGCCCATAGACACGGGGGACAGAACCCGCCCCTCTGGGCCAGTCTTCTTCAAGCTGACACACCTTCCTCTTGGTTTTCTCCAGCGTAGATTGCTTGTACACCAACACCAGCCACCTTGAGGTGAACTTCCATGTGGACGTGCTGAAGCCAGGAAAGGCACTGGAGGTTCCAATCGTCTTTTATCCCCGGGAAAGTGTCAGCTACCGAGAACTCATCCCTTTTGAAATTAACGGACTCTCACAACAAACGGTGGAAATCAAGGGGAAAGGCACTGAGTTGAAGGTGAGAAGCAGGTAGGGAGGCCCTTGGGGTCGGCACCCTCCTTCCTGCCTTTCCAGGAAGGTGCATTCGCCAACCGCAGCCCACAGACCACTCCGCTATCCCCGGGTCTCTGTCCCCCAGGCTACGGGATATGAGTCAATCAGCCCCACTAGGACGATGTCCCCAGCCATACAAACAGGCGACTTGTCAGATCAGACTCAGGTGGGACACAGATCCTATCCAATCCCAAACCTCACTGTGGCAAAGGACGCACACGATGACAGGTGCTGGGGAAGCGTTCTTCATGGGAGAGTTCCAGGTGACCAGGTGCAGCTCTCCAAGTCCATCCTCTTCCTATCCCACTGGGCCACGTTTGGCTTTAGGTTTAATAGGAGACATTTTGTTAAGCGAGGTACACAGACATAAGTTTCAATTATGGGATGTCTTTCCTTAACACTTTTATTGATTAACAGTCTCAAGCCAACCGCAAATCCCAGAGTTATACTTGACCAAGGGCATCCCTTCTACCCAAATGGAAAAGGAAGAGTTATATCCAACTGTCCACCTCTTTCTTCACAGGGTCCTCAAACGTTTAAGGTGTTTATCTGGTGGGAGTGTTTGTGTTGTAGTAGCAGGTTTGGGAAGACTGAAACGCTTCCAAGATTCTCGATGCATGGCTGTTTCAGCAACCAAGGGGAAAAGGGAGGGTGTATTCCTGGCAGCCTTCCCATCCAAGCCACGGAGGCTATGAGACATTGCCACCTGGTGTGTCTTGGGCCAAGCCAGCGACAAGGTATCCTCTGGTGCCATTGAGTCATTTGCTTGCCATTCCATTTGTTTATTCAGCACTCCGTGTGTGCAGAGTCCTTTCGGTAGATCCAGATCACTCAGTCCAGGAGCTTGCTGGTTGCTGGGGGACTTTCTTGCCTTTGCAGACAAAATAGAAACATGTGGACGGGATTTAAAGACAATGGGGGGGGGGGCTCACACTAGTTACAATCACTTGTAAGTCACTTATAAGATGCCTGCATCCCATATTGGAGTCCTGGGTTCAAGTCCTGGCTATGTTTCTAAATCCTGCTTCTGGATATTGTACACCCTGGGAGGAAGCAGGTAATGGCTGAATGCGTTAGTCCCTACCATCCACAAGGGAGACCTGGATTGAGTTCCCCAGTCCTGGCTCAACCTAAGATAACCATAGCCGTGGTGGGCATTTGGGGAGTAAACCAGCAGATGGAATCTCTGTCTCCCTCTCCATCTCCTTCCCTCTACCTCCCTCCCTCCCTCTCTTCAAATAAATCAAAACTTTAAATGAAATAAAATAAATACCACTGGGGGAGGATATGGCTTAGTGGCTGATTGAATGACAGTGACCAGTAGGTTCTGCGCAGTGTAGCTCAGTGCCAGCCTGAAGGGTAAGGCTCAGCCTGACCTTGGCCCAATCCAGGCCAGTGTTCCCATCAGTGCCTTGGGGAGGACTTGGAAGTGCATCTCTGTCTCTCCATCTCTACCGCCACTATTTCCATCTCTACCTACCTGCTCTCAACTCCTCACGCTTCCCCTTGTGCCCTCTTCCAATCCATCCTCCGCAGAGGAGCAAGCCAGAGCACTTGCACAGACGACACTGGACTGGGTCACTCCACGCTTCTCTGATTTCCCATTTCTTCCCGAACAAAGCCCAGCCTCTCCTTTCTTGCCCCCACCAATGGCCTGCGCAGCCTTGCAAGACCTGACTACCTCTCTACAGTCACCCGCTCAGCTACTGGCTCTCCACAAGTCTGGGCTCAGCCACTCAGGGCCTTTCCACAGGTTGACACCTTGCCTTGGGGTGCTCCCCAGTCCACACCCACCTTGACTCAAACTGGCAAGGCCCCACTTTTGTTTCGTGCCCCCGTGAGAACATGCCATCTTTAGGAAGAAGGCCTCCCTGAGCCCCTCATCTAGCTTCAACCCCCTGCAAGGTGCTATCAAGATACCCTAAGTCTTACCTTCATAACACTCAGTGCCATTTGGGGTTATTTTTCTGTCCTTCTATTTATTTTTAATTAAATAATTTTTGTCCTTTTATTTTTTTAATTAATTAACTTTTGTCCTTTTATTTGTTTAATTAATTGATTGATTTGGGGAGTTTGTTTTTAAGTTGAGAAGCAGACAGAGGGGCCGGCACTGTGGTGTGGTGGGTAAAGCCACTGCCTGCAGTGCCCACATCCCATATGTACACCGGTTCGAGACCTGGCTGCTCCACTTCTGATCTAGCTCTCTGCTATGACCTGGGAAAGAAGTAGAAGGTGGCCAAGTCCTTGGACCCCTGCACCTGCATGGGAGACCCGGAAGAAGCTCCTGGCTTCGGATTGGCACAGCTCTGGCCATTGCGGCCAACTGGGGAGTGAACCAGCGGATGGAAGACCTCTTTATCTCTCTGCCTCTCCTCCCTCTCTGTGTAACTCTGACTTTCAACTAAATAAATAAATATTTAAAAGGGTGGGGGAGGAACAGAATTTTCATCTGCTGGTTCTTTCCCCAAAAGCTCACAACAGCTGGGGCTGGCCCATGCCAAAGCCAGGAACTGGAAACCCAACCCAGGTCTCCCATGTGAGTGGCCAGAGCCCTGTTAATGGAGCCATCACAGCCACCACCCAGAGTATACATGGGCAGGAAGTGGGAGTCAGGAGCCCAGGCACTCCAGAGTGGGATGTGGGCACGTTAACTGCTGGACCAAATGCCTTCTCCCTCAACCTAGGATTAATTATTAGTGGTTTCACAGGCATTTCACGTACATTGTGAATGAAAGCTTATCTAATATGAAGAAGTTATGTTACTGGAAAAGAGAGAACCACCCTTGCCTAACCATTGGGGAACATATCATAATGTTTCTTTTTCTTATTAACTAATGAACCCTTCTTCCTGCTCTCTTTCTTGTCCCACAGATTTCAGTCCTAGATCCAGCCAATAGGATTGTGAAGCTGGGGGCTGTCCTGCCGGGACAGGTTGTGAAGAAAACAGTTTCCATCATGAACAACAGCCTCACCCAGGTCATATTTAGCCAGTCGGTCCTGTTCTCGATTCCAGAGCTCCAAGAGCCCAAGGTTGGTGATTGGGGTGGGGGTGAGGGTGACGGTGGGGGTCCCAGCAGCTCTTTCATGCTTCTTGATGATAAGGACGACCATGTTAGCAATACTAACAGCTCACGTTTCTTGTGCATCTAGAATGTGTCAGAATGTTCTGAGAGTTTCCTGTCATTTTCCTGAAAACAGTGAGGGGCCAGTACTTTTATTCTCTTTAATTATTCTACCTTTTCACTTTCCATGTCACTCAGTGTCATTTGTCCATCTACACCTCCACTGTAGAGAAGAACTCTCTGTGTCTGCTCTTTCAGGGCGATAGTATAAACAACTTTGTAACATTCGTGTAACTTGACCTTTGTACCCACCCATGACTACTTGAGACAAATCCCTAGAAGCCAGCTTGTCTGGTCAAAAGGGAACGTGTGTTTCAATACACATTGTCATTCTGTCCCCTGAAAAGCTAGTCCACTTCGCTCTCCCATCAGCAGTGGGAGAAAGCACCTGCATAGCTAAATCCATGTCCTCAAGGTCTCTGCGTGGAGGAGCTGCCTGTCCTGGCTGCCTGTCATGCAGTCCTCAGTACTCAGTGCCCTGTGAAAATGGACCCAAGAGCGGGCTACATCCCTTCCTTCCTTCCGTTTCCTCAGTAAACACATGCGAAGTGCTGGAAGTATACAGGTGAATGTGACACAGAGCTTGGTCTGGTGGAGTTCACGGTCTTTCATTGTCACAGACACATGAGCATTCCCAGGACAGCATAGGAACTACAGAGGCGGGAGGTGAGTGAGGAGCGGGCTGTGGAAGAGAGGCCCATACTGCATTTCACAGGACCACGCGGGGTCTCCCAGGCCCACAGACTGGAGAGGGACATTCTCAGTGGGCACAGGCCCAAACGCTAGGGTCAGTGCTTTTGGAATGGTCGAGGGGATTCCATGAGGAAGGTCATCTAGGGGTTGCAGGATGCAGGAAAATTGGCTGAGAGGGGCCAGCCAGAGCAGGAGACCCCGCAGCACCTCACCCCAGAGCCCATGCCGCTCACCTCCCCATCCGGGAAGGAGAAGGCGAGTTGCTTCCCTATCCTCATTAATCCAGACTTAACTCCTGGGTGTCCATGGGCCGGGTTCCTTGGCAGCTCGGCCGCACCAGCTCCCGAGGTCAAGGCGCTCGCTTCCCTCCCTGCCGCCGCTCCTCAGTCCCGCAGCCCACCTGTGGGTGACTGCCGGAGCCTGGCTCCAGGGGGAGCTGGAGGACAGGGAGGGGGAGGGGGGGGCTTCCTTACAGCCGACTTGGATCTGGGTTTTAGCAGGACTAGGAGGAAGGAGAAAGCCAGCCGAATCTGTGCCGTCGGTTCTGGAACTTTAAGATGCAGGTGTCCCCTGGGGTGCTCCTGAAACTACAGGGTTAGAGTTCTCCCGCGGAGCCGGGGCTCCTTCAGGGGCCTGGGCCAGAGACAGGAAGCTGTTGTCTTAACAATTACACGGAGAAATCTGACAGGCCACCGCGGGGATGAACATGGGAATTCTGGGTGTTTGCTCTCTCCTGCTACCTGCGGGGAGGAAGGAAGAATGAAAGACCCACAGTGAGTTAGCGAAAGAGCAAGGAAGGGAATCAGCGCCCATCAGAGGCCTGGCCAGGCAGCACACGTTGTGTCAGCTGACCTTAATCTTCACCGCAGAGCAGTCGCTGAAAGTCCCTGAGCTGCTGGGAGAGCAGGGGCGAGATCCAGGGCGAGATCCGAGCCCTGGGCGGGCGCAGCTCCCACTGCAGCCTCGGGAAGTCAAGGCGCCAGGAGCCTCCCTGCCTCCGCGCTCAGCCCTGTTGTTTTGTCCAGGTCATCACCTTGGTGCCCTTCCAGAACATCACCCTGAAGCCCAAGGAGGTCTGCAAGCTCGAAGTCACCTTTGCCCCGAAGAAGCGAGTCCCCCCGTTCTCCGAGGAGGTGTTCATGGAGTGCGTGGGGCTCCTGCGCCCCCTCTTCCTGCTCAGCGGCTGCTGCCAGGCCCTAGAGATCTCCCTGGACCAGGAGCACCTTCCCTTCGGACCGGTCGTGTACCAGACGCAGGCCACCCGACGCATCCTCATGTTGAACACTGGCGACGTGGGTGCAAGGTAGGGGAGCGCCTTCCAGCCCAAGGCTGCAACGAGGGTCTCATTCCTTGGATGTGCCCCGGTCCGTGTGCTCATTTGGCAAATGCAGCCGCTTCTTCTTTTAAAACATTTCTTTATTTTATTTATTTGAAAGGCAGAGTCACAGAGAGACACAGAGAGAGAGCTCTCCCACCCACTGGGTCACTCCCTAAATGTCCACAATGGCTAGGGCTGGGCCAGAGTGAATCTAGGAACCAGGAGCATCATCTGGGTCTCCCACGTGGGTGCAGGGCCCAAGCACTTGGACCATCTTCTGCTGCTTTTCTCAGGCACATTAGCAGGGAGCTGGGTTGGAAGTTGAGCAGCTGGAACCTGAACTGGCATCCATATGGGATGCTGATGTCGCGGGTGATGGCTTTACCAGCTATGCCACAGTGCCTACCCCAAGCTACTCCTCTACTGTCCCTTCTACATCCAGCAATGTCTCACCAGGATGATCACTGCTAATATTAATAAGATTGTGGCCAGCGTCGCGGCTCACTAGGCTAATCCTCCGCCTTGCGGTGCCGGCACACCGGGTTCTAGTCCCGGTCGGGGCACCGGATTCTTTCCCGGTTGCCCCTCTTCCAGGCCAGCTCTCTGCTGTGGCCCGGGAGTGCAGTGGAGGATGGCCCAAGTGCTTGGGCCCTGCACCCCATGGGAGACCAGGAGAAGCACCTGGCTACTGCCTTCGGATCAGCGCAGCGCACCAGCTGTAGTGGCCAGTTGGGGGGGTAAACCAATAGAAGGAAGACCTTTCTCTCTGTCTCTCTCTCACTGTCTAACTCTGCCTGTCAAAAAAAAATATTACTAAGACTGCAAGCACTTGCCTAGTGCCTGTTGTGTGCCCTTTACATGGTTCATTTCAGTGAATCCCAGCAGCAACACTATCACACCAGTGCTTCCACAGATCCGTTGGACGGATGAGGGGACTGAGGTACAGATATTAACTCACTTTTCCAAAAACCGTGCACGTAGCAAGGACTTACTGTGTGCAGGTGCACTGTGGAGCGGTCTTACATATAGCAGCCCATTTAGTTGTCACTAACTAAACAAGGCAACTATCATCCTATTTCAGTTGAAGTTGAGGCTCAGAGAGGTTAGGTTACTTAACCAAGAGCACACAGCCTGAAGTGAAGAAGGTGGGGTTAGAACCCAGGTGTCCAGGACAGCTCTTCTTTCCCAGCTCTTCCTCCTGGCTGCTCAGTCACACAGACATAACTGTGCAGGCTGTGCACAGCACGCTCCAGGGGCACCCCTCACCCCAAGGACTGCAATATGGCAGCCCTGGTACTAGAGGCACCAGCCTGCAGTTGCTATCCTCGGCCTCCTAACTAGATCGAGTGCCCAACCACAAGAAATGACCACACCGGGTCATCGGATCCTGATGCCACCAAGAATAGGCACTACTCTCTCATGAAGAGGTTGTCACCACCCCCTGGACTGGAACTGGGAGGCTTCTAGTTCCAGCCCAGCCAGCTTGCTCCCTGTGCCACCTTGGGAGTACCTCTGTGCACATTCGCGTGTGTGCTCCCTGATGGGCCACTGGTGGGTAGCAAGGTCAGGTGCACTTGCCACCCCGACTCAACTGTGGGAGGGATTGGAGGCACCTTACCCAGTGAGTGACTTTGGCTCATGTTCTCCCACCTGCCCCCGCTCTCTGACCACCTCCTCCTCGGTCCCAGGGAGCAGGCAAGGGCAGGAAACCTTGATGCTAAAAGTCCAGCCACAGTCTTAGTCTCAGTAAGCATTGAGGACACACTCACGGTGTTAGTGAGCTGCCTTCCTTGTCTTCTTTTGTCTTGGAAAAGGTTTAAATGGGATGTCAAAAACTTTGAGCCTCACTTCTCCATCAGCCCCGAAGAAGGCTACATCACTGCAGGCTCGGAGGTGTCTTTCGAAGTGACCTACCACCCCACCGAGGTGGGGAAGGAGAGCCTCTACAAAAACGTGCCTTGCTTCATCCAGGGAGGCAGCCCTCTGAGCCTGACCCTATCAGGACTCTGTGTGGGACCTCCTGCAGTCAAAGAGGTGAGCAGGTGTCCCCAGGGATGGGCCAGGGGCAGGAGGGAGCCCAGCAAGGAAAAGGGAGCCCAGGGTGAAGGCATCCAGCGTTCAGACCTGCTCCCACCCACCAGGGACCTGGAACAAGCCATTCCCACAGCTGCAATATGTGTCTCTTCTGTCTGTCCAGTTCATCCCTGTTCGTTATGCAGCTCTCAACGCAAGCATTACATTCTCAAGGAAGCCTGCATTGATGACCCTTCTAGGTCAAATTCTGTTACCAAGATTTGTGAAGTAAAAGGTTAACACCCTTCTTCTTTAGGGTTAAAAAAAAAAAAATCAGTGGCTTTGGGTTAACCCTCTGCTAGCCCTGTTGCTGGAAACCTAGCCGTACTGCCAGCTGTGTTCCCTGGCAACACTGCTTATGATAAAAATGACAGCTGGTCCCTACGATTATAGTTCAAGAATGTTATATGAATGGAGTCATTCAGGGGCTGTGAACACGTATGCTTTCTGTTCTCTTGGGGAAGCATTCTGCCCAGTCGTGGAATGACTGGGTCCCATGACAGGTGTGTGCTTACCTTTTCAAGAAACAGTCAAGCTGTTTTCCAAAGTGCCTGAGTCCTTTTACATTCTCATGGCATTGTCTGACATTCCCACTTGCTCCACATCCTTGTCAACACTTAATATGGTCAGTTCTTAAATTTTAGCCGTTCTAATAAGCCTGAGGTGGTATCTCACTGCAGTTTTAAATTTCAGTTTCCCTAAGGACTGATGATGTTGAGCACCTTTCAGGTACTTATTTGCCATCTGTACGTCTTCTTTGTAATAAAGATTCTATTTTTGATTTGGTTCTTTGTTCTCTTATTAAAAAGGTTTTTAGATCGCTTTGTATATTCTGGGCACAAGTTTTACATCTAGGTCTTCAGGAATCTGTCTGAAGTTCATTTTTGTATGTAGTGCACGACGCGGATCAAAATTCACTTTTTTATATATGGTTATCCAGTTGTTCCAGAACCATATGTTTAAAGGGCAACCTTTATCCACGGAATTGCCTTTGTGCTTTTGTCAAAATTCAATCGCTCATATATGTGCAGGCCTACTGCACTTGTCTGGTGTTCTATCCGACTATCTTCACACAAACGCCACACTGCCCGTGGTGCGTACTCCAACAGCTGTTCTCACCTTTCCCTGTCCTTGGCCTGTAGCTAACATTCGACACCTTGAACCTCCTCCCTCAAACGCTTGTTTCACCGGGGTGCAGGACACCACAGTCCCCTGGTTCCGCCTGCCTCGCCGCCTGCTCCTTCTCACCCTCTCTTCCGCTTCTTCTTCACATCGGAATGTGCCCGTCAGGTCCTTAGATTTCCTCCTCCTAAATACACTTACTTCTTCCTGATCACACCTAGTTTCTTGGCCTTAACAGGACATGGTGGTGCTGCCAACTCCAAGCCTGGGCTTTTCCCCTGAACTCCAAGTTTGTAAACCCCACTTCCTGCTTGACTAATAGGCATCTCTCCTGAGCTCTTCCCCAGGCCTGCTTCTTCCGCAGTCAGTCAACGGCATCTCCGTCTTTCTAACTGCTCTGGCTAAGAGTCTGGGGGTCATTCTTGCACCTTGTTCTACTTGCACCTACCACTCCCTGCATCAGAAAATCCTATTGGCTGTTCACAGTACAACTGGAATATAACCACTTCCCACTGTCCCTGGTGCTGCTGGTGCTGTCCAAGTCACCAGTGTGCCCCACCTGGAGCATCGTAAGTGTTGTCTTCTAACTGATCTCTAACTTCTTGTACACCTGCAAGCATCCAGAGCGATCCTGAATCCAGCCTGGTCTCTTCTCTACTCAAAGGTTTCCTATAGCCTCCTCTTTCAGCGGAGAGCAGGGTCTCTGCCGTGACTCCCGGATCCCTGTGTGCTCTTGTTTCCTGTTACTGCATTCCCTCCGGCCCACTCCGCGTTTGCCACACTGGCCTCCCTGTCATTTGTGAAAATTCAGGGCCTTTGCAGTGCCACTCCCTCTGCTGAGGACCCTTTCCACCCAGGTCTCCCCTGACCTCAGCCTTCTTGGTCTTCAACTGAATGCATTTTCTCAGCGAGGCCTTCCGGTATCACACAGTTTACCATTTTGAGCCCACGACACATCTGGCATTCCCTCTACCCTGCTTCAGCTTGCTCTGTAGCCCTTATCCCTACCCTACAGACTCGTTTGTTTATTTATTGTCTGTCTTGCCCTACTGGAATCTAATTTCTTTGAGGCAAAGAACAGTGCCTGGCACATAGAAGAAACCCAATAAATGTGTGTTGAATAGGTGAAAGGAAAAGAAAATTCTCAGTTGAAACTCATGACGGAAGCGCTGGTCTTCTGGCCCTGAAATCAGACCTGGGAAAAGGGCCATGGAAGCTGAGTGCCTGTTCCCTTCCAGGTGGTGAATTTCACCTGCCAGGTGCGCTCCAAGCACACGCAGACCATCCTGCTCTCAAACCGCACCAACCAGACTTGGAATCTGCACCCCATCTTTGAGGGTGAGCACTGGGAAGGGCCTGAATTCATCACGCTGGAGGCCCATCAGCAGAACAAGCCCTACGAGATCACCTACCGGCCCCGAAACATGAACCTGGAAAACCGCAAGCACCAGGTAGGCTGAGACCTGCCCACCAGCTTTCTGGCACAGCTGGAGGAAGGCAGTGTGGGAGGGGTTGGAGGAGTTTTAGGGTTCAGAGCTCAGAGAGGAGCTCAGTGGGTTGCACCACCACCTGCAGTGCTGGATCCCACATGGGCGCCAGTTCAAGGCCTGGCTGCTCCACTTCTGATCCAGCTCCCTCCTGGTGGCCTGGGAAAGCAGCAGAAGATGGCCCAAGAGCTTGGGCTCCTGCACCCACATGGGAGACCTGGATGAAGCTCCTGGCTTCTGGCTTCAGCCTAGCCCAGCCCTGGCTGTTGTGGCCATTTGGGGAGTGAACCAGCAGATGGAAGATTGCCTTCTCTCTCTCCCTCCCTCCCTCCCTCCTTCCCTCATTCTGTGTAACTCTTTTTTCCAATAAATTTTTAAAATTTTTTTAAAAAGAACTCAGAGACTGTTAGAAGCACCCAGATTATGTTGGAATAATGGGGAATCCTGTAGATTATGCAGCTTTGCCTCCTCTTGTGCATACATTTCCTGATTCTCTTCTCAGAGCAGAGGGCTCTGTCCTGAAATGGAGCCCAAAACCAAGCAGCAAGCTTAACTGATAAGCAGCAGCAAGGTGACTATAAAAAAAAAAAAAAGGCAGTGGCCACCATCTTCCACCCTGTAAATACAGGAGCGTCTTCTTCTGTCTTCGTTACGAACCTTTATTCAGATCCTGTCTATTCTGTTTGCCTTCACTTTGTACTATGTCATTAGCATTCTTCTACTGAACTGTGTACTCTCTGTGATGACCATTTTTAATGACTGCCTAAGATCTGGGTGAACCAGAAATCCATGACTTATTTAACATTTGCCTGTTGTTGGATGTTCCGCTCCAATTTTTTTTTTTTTTTTTTTTTTTTTTTTTTTTTTTTTTGACAGGCAGAGCGGCACCTCTGTGAGAGAGAGAGAGAGAGAGAAAGGTCTTCCTTTTCCGTTGGTTCACCCCCCAGTGGCCGCTGCGGCCGGCGCACCGCGCTGTTCCAAAGCCAGGAGCCAGGTGCTTCTCCTGGTCTCCCATGCGGGTGCAGGGTACAAGCACCTGGGCCATCCTCCACTGCACTCCCGGGCCACAGCAGAGAGCTGGCCTGGAAGAGGGGCAACCGGGACAGAATCCGGCGCCCCGACCGGGACTAGAACCCAGTGTGCCGGTGCTGCATGTGGAGGATTAGCCACGGCGCTGGCCCAATTTTTTTTCTTTTTTTCAAAAAAGATTGATTTTATTTATTTGAAAGACAGAGTTACAGAGAAAGGTAGAGGCAGAGAGATTTTCCACTCGGTTCACTCCCCAGATGGCCACAACGGCCAGAGCTGTGCTGATCCAAAGCCAGAAGCCAGGAGGTTCTTCCGGGTCTCCCACATGGGTGCAGGGGCCCAAGGACTTGGGCCATCTTCTACTGCTTTCCCAGGCCATGGCAGAGAGCTGGATTGGAAGAGGAGCAGCCAGGACTAGAACTGGCACCCATATGGGATGCCGACACTTCAGGCCAGGGCGTTAACCCGCTGTGCCACAGCACCAGCCCCTCCAATTTTTTTCAATATTGTGAGGGATATATATGTGTCTATATATAATTATATATATAGAGAGAGATGCATACATATATATACACACATATACATATATATACACATACATATATAATTATACATATATCTCATATATATTTTATGTAGTTTCTTCCTAGGGAGGGATTTTTCTTCAGCAAGTTCCCAGGGTGGGACTCCTGGTCCAAATGAACATGAACACTTTCATGACCCTTGCAACATTATTACCAAACGAGTTTCCAAAAGCATCATGCATTTTTGCAGAGCTGTGGCTAAGCCTTTGTCCCCACCACAGACAGCTCATGAAGGACCACCTGCGTTGTTCTGATCACGTTTCTCCTTCTCCTCAGGGCACCCTTTTCTTCCCCCTCCCGGATGGGACTGGCTGGCTGTATGCTCTGCACGGGACTACTGAGCTCCCCAAAGCCGTGGCCAATATCTTCCGTGAAGTGCCATATAAGACACCCTACACTGAGCTCCTGCCCATCACCAACTGGCTGAACAAGCCCCAGAGGTGAGGAACTGGAGAAAGGGGTCACGGCTGGGAGATGGAGGGCTTCCACGGTCTATCTGGTCCTTTCCCTGCCCAGGCCTCCACAGGGTGCCGTGGGCCCATGGACAGAGACAAAGCTCCCTGAGGAGGGCAGCATGTCCTGAGCCCGAGCCCCTGGATCGATTTTCCTGTACAGTGCTCTCTTGTCGTTAGTCTCTTAGAACAATTAGTGCCCAGTAAGTGTTAGTTCTTATTGTCATCATGATGACAGCCATCACTGTTATTATTGAGTGCTCTGTCTTATCACCTAAGCCACTAGCCAGAGAAGGAAATCCCTTGGATCTTGACCTTAGAAGGAGAGCGGAATGCAAGGACCAGAGGAGCCCGAGGCCAAGCAGCCCAGGCCCTTTCTTTCCCATGGACAGAGCCGAGGACCAGCAGAGGAGGAGTAACCTACTGACGGCCACCTGCTTAGCCTGGAGGAGAAAGGCCCCCATCTAAGGCTGAACCCCCGTCCTGCCAGTCAGTCCTATGAGCTACACATCTTGTCCTCTCTCCCCTGGCCTCTGGTACCTGGTTAGTAAAATAGAGGTGATAGTGATAGATGCTACAAGGAGGACATGCCTGTGACCCATGTAGAGCACTCCCCCAGTACCAGCACGGAGCAGGTGGCCAGTAGATAGCGTCACTCTTATTGTGAGCGACAGAGTGCAGCCCGCAGCCCTGGTCCCACGCACTTCCCACTAACGCGAGGGTGCACATGGAACCTTCCCTCCTCTCCTGTGGGCAAACAGCCTAATCTTCTCTCCCCTCTTGTCCCATGCCCCCAGATTCCGGGTCATCGTGGAAATGCTAAAACCAGAGAAGCCAGACCTCAGCGTCACCATGAAGGGCCTCGATTACATTGACGTCCTGTCTGGCTCCAAGAAAGACTACAAGCTGAACTTCTTTTCTCACAAGGAGGGACTGTACAGTGCAAAGGTATCTACATGTCCAAGACACAACCCTGGACCATGTGCCTGGTGCCAGGGAATAACAGGTGGCCCCCAACAGTCTCGCTCCTGGGCACAACAGAGTCCTTCACACATGAACTGTTTCACCTACATCATTCTTTGTTCAAGAGGTGTCTATTGGACATATCAGCCCTGTGCTTTATACTAAGTGCTGGTAGCACAGCCTTAGCCAAAAATACGCAGTCTCTTTTCTCATGGAACACACAGTCTAGTGGAGGAGATGGACATTACTCAAATAACCTCAGTATGTGTATAAAATTACCTAATGAGATACTTGCATTGAAGGACAGGAGAATGTAGGAATCAGCTCCCAGAGGAGGTCAGGGCTGGAGACAATAAGACACTTACAGGTAGTATTTGAAGCTATAGTTTGGCATAAATTGACACGGGGAAGATCTTAAAGTGGGGGGAAAAGAGTATCAAGGAACACACACACACACACATGAACACACAGAAGAGACCCAGAGACATGTGAGCTCCATCACAACTCATCAAATCAGCACTCAGAGGGCCGGCACTGTGGCATAGTCGGGTGAGCCTCTGTCTGCAGGGCCAGCATCCCATATGGGCACCAGTGCAAGTCCTGGCTGCTCCACTTTCTAGCCAGCTCCCTGCTCATGTGCCTGGGAAATCAGCAGGGGATGGCCCAAGTGCTTGGGCCCCTGCAGCCACATTGAAGACGCTCCTGGGCCCTGGCTTTGCCCTGGCCCAGCTCCGGCTGTTGCAGCCATTTGGGGAGTGAACCAGCAGATGGAAGATCTCTGTCTCTCCTCCTCTCATTCTCTATAACCCTGCCTTCCAAATAAATAAATAAATAAGAAAAAAAGTCAGCATTCACAGACAATTTTTTTTTTTTTTGACAGAGTGGATAGTGAGAGAGAGAGACAGAGAGAAAGGTCTTCCTTTTGCCATTGGTTCACCCTCCAATGGCCTCCACGGCTGGCATGCTGCGGCCGGTGCACCACGCTGATCCGATGGCAGGAGCCAGGTGCCTCTCCTGGTCTCCCATGGGGTGCAGGGCCCAAGCACTTGGGCCATCCTCCATTGCACTCCCTGGCCACAGCAGAGAGCTGGCCTGGAAGAGGGGCAACCGGGAAAGAATCCGGCACCCCAACCGGGACTAGAACCCGGTGTGCCGGCGCCACTAGGTGGAGGATTAGCCTATTGAGCCGTGGCGTCGGCCCACAGACAAAATTTTTAAGAAAATCTTAAAACCAAGGAGTCATGAAACATCTGAAGGGAAAAAAGCAAAAACCATAAAATGGAAATAGCAGCTCAACAAACAAGAACTCCTAATAGAAAAGAATTATTAACGCAAACAGAAGATTTTTGGAACTTGTATTCTACAAAATTAAAACTACAGCATTAAAAGTTGTGGCACAGACGTTTGGCTGCACAGCTGACAAGCTGGTCAAGATGCCGGTGTCCCGCACACCAGGCTCTGGCTCCCATTTCCAGATCCTGGGAGGAAGCAGGTGATCGTTAAGTACTTGGGGCCCTGACACCCAGGTGGAAGGCCTGGCTGAGCTCCCTCACCCTGGCTCTGTCCCAGGCCATTGTGAGCCCTTGGAGATTAAATCAGCAGATGGGAATGTCCTCTCTCCCCCCACTCTTTCTTGAATAAATTAATTTTTTTAATTTTAAACTCTTTTAAATTCACAAACTTTTTTTAAATGAAATTCCTTTAACTTCTTATCCCTTCTTATCCCTTTCTTTTTTTTTTTAAGATGTATTTATTTATTTGAAAGTCAGAGTTACACAGAAAGAGGAGAATCAGAGAGAGAGAGAGAGGTCTTCTATCCGATGGTTCACTCCCCAATTGGTCACAACGGCCAGAACTGCACTGATCCAAAGCCAGGAGCCAGGAGCTTCTTCCGGGTCTCCCACGCAGTTGCAGGGGCCCAAGGACTTGGGCCATCTTCTTCTGCTTTCACAGGCCATAGCAGAGAGCTGGATCAGAAGTGGAGCAGCCAGGTCTCGAACTGGCACCCATATGGGATGCCAGTGCTTCAGGCCGGGGCATTAACCCTCTGAGCCACAGTGCCAGCCCCTCACAAATTTTTTTGTAGATTTATTTATTTGAAAGGCAGAGTTACAGAGAGGCAGAAGCACAGAGAGAGAAAATCTTCCATCCACTGGTTCACTCCCCAGATGGCCACAGTGGACAGAGCTGGGCCCATCCAAAGCCAGGAGCCAGGAGCTTCTTCTGGGTCTCCCACGTGGGTGCGGGGGCCTAAGCACCTAGGCCGTCTTCTACTGCTTTCTCAGGGCATAGCAAAGAGCTGGATCAGAAGTGGGGCAGCCAGAACTCAAACTGGTGCCCATATGGGATGCCAGCACTGCAGGTGGTAGCTTTACTCACTATACTACAGCGCCAGCCCCAAAGTTCACAAATTTATTTTTAAAGATTTATTTTTATATATTTGAAAGGCAGAGTTACGGAGAGAAGTAGAGACAGAGAGAGAGGCCTTTCACAAATTTTAAAACTAAAAATGAATCCAGAACATAGGAGTGGGAATAAGAGAGGGAGGAGATATATAGGATGGCACATACTCACTCAGACCTACCTCCAATGGTGGAACTAGAAATGTGCCAGGGGATTTCAACTCAGCCTTACCAAGGAGGCAGGTACCAAAGCCAGCACACTTGGTAAAGTGATAAGTATAAATACACAACCAATCAAAAAGATAGGGTAAGTGTCAAAGAGATTACACAAATAAGACCAGTGTAAGCACATAATGAAGGATAGAATCAAAAGGGAGAGAATGATCCTGCGGGGGAAGCAGGACACACAGCAGACTCATAGAATGGCAAACGCCCAAAACAGCACTCCTGCCTCAGAATCAGCCCTTGGGAGATTCGGATCTGACTAAAAGGTCCATGAGAGTCTCACAGGCATGGAAAGCCATGACACGGTGGCAAAAAACTATCTAAATGAAAGATCCTGGTGAACAAGACCCCAGAAGAAGGAACAGGCCATCAAGGAGGGAGGCGCCTTTCTCTGAGGGAGGAAGGAACCTCCACTGTGATACGGCCTTGACAAATTCAAAGTCGGTGAACTCAAGGGGCTTCCATAGCCTAGACAGCTCATAGCAAGAGTCTCAGGTGATTGCTGGCATCATAAATAAGAGTGCCAATTGTTAAATCAACAATAGGAGTCACTGGGTTCATACTCCCCACGCAGGATCTCTGTCCTTAAAGTGTTTAACTATGAAACTCAAAAACAACACTACTAGTCGAACAATACCCTATACCTTGTGCGGCTGTGTGAGTGCAGCCTGTTGAAATCCCTGCTTAGTATATACTAAGTTGATCTTCAGTATATGAAGGTAATTGAAAATGAAATGTGATGAAGGGTGGGATGGGAGAGGGAGTGGGAGAGGGGAGGGCCACGGGAGGGAGGGAGGGAGGGGGGAGGGGGGAGCCACAACAATGCAAAAGTTGCATTTTATATTCTACTTAAAACTGTTGGTTGAACTCTGTAATTAATACACAATTACTCTTAGGTGTTTAATTAATGCTATAACTAGTACTCAAATAGTATTTTACACTTTGTGTTTCTGTGTGGGAGCAAAATGTGGAAATCTTTACTTAATATATGCTAAATTGATCTTCTGTATATAAAGATAATTGAAAATTAATCTTGATGTGAAGGGAAGAGGAGAGGGAGTGGGAGAGGGGAGCGTTGTGGGTGGGAGGGAAGTTATGGGGGGGAGGAAGCTATTGTAATCCATAAGCTGTACTTTGGAAATTTATGCTCATTAAATAAAAAAAAATGAATCCAGGAGGAAAGTACAAGAATACAATGAATGAAAATCAAATTGATAGGTAATTTACAATCATTATTGAAAAATTATCTGCAATGAATCTTTCATGTGACCCCAGTATAGGAAATAGCAAGAAGATGAACAGAATAAGGCAGTAAGAAATATTTCCTCATTAGGAGGAAGTGAATGGGGAGATAAGAGATATTCATAAATGGAACACGTGAACAGAAAAATATAAGTAAAGATATGGATTAAAATGTAAAATAAAGACCTTGAGTAAAAATGACAGAGAACCTGATAGTAATACAAGTTGAAATTACCAATAACAATCAAGTTTTAAACAAATGATTGTATTTACTGAAATAAGCCAATCCCAAAAAACAAATACCATATATTTTCCCTGATCTGTGGAAACTAATAGAGTACCAAAAAAGGTAATGTGTATGAGCGAAACTGACATTTTGAGAACTGATTACTGTTCAGAGCCCTTTTCTCTATTGTTGAGGAACAGTGTTTTTTTTTCTTCTTCTTTTTACTATTTGTTGAACTGTTTACTTACTGGAGGGTCAATCTTTTGATTATAAAATAAAGTTGGTTATTGTAAAAATTAAAAGAAAGAAAAAGGAGGGGGGAGGGTGAGAGCATGGACAGGAGGGAGGGTGGAAAATACCACCATGTTCCTAAATCTTATATATCAAATGTGAAATTCGTTCACCTTATATAAATAAAAAGATAAATATAAAAATCAAAGCATTAAAAAACAAAAAATAAGTTACAAAAAAGAATCAGAAGCATTTCCATTTCTGGTTTAAATGGAGTAACTACTTCTCCCACCTCCAGCAGCCATAGCACTACAAGATGTCTGAGGCAGCCCTTCTCAGGCATTGGATGCCAGGCAGGGCACCACTGCACAGCACCAGAGGGGAGAAAAACTCATGACACAAGGCCCTCGCTTGTCTTCAAGGAGGACAGAATTTGAGAATCTCATCAAGTTGAGAGGTCTGGAGAAACACCTTGAGATTTCCACAGATGTATTCCAACAAAGCACAAAACCAGACCTACACAAATTTAAAGGGATACGTCATCACTTGAACTGTCCCCTAGAAGAAAATTGATACTCATAAAAGGGACAATAGCAGAATCTAGAATCTCTACAGTGATCACCAGCATTGTCTAGTACAGAAAGGAAACTTAATAGACAGGAAGAAGCAGGAAGATGTGGCCTATAGTAAAGAAAAAAAGCAGTCGCCGGAACCCGGCTCCAAGATGAGTTAGACGTTGGATTCAGTAGGAAAAGACTTCAAAGCAGCTGCAGAACATGTTCAAAGAAGTGGACGGGAAATATCTCAAACAAAGAAAATGTTGTCTTAATCAGTGGATAAGGAATCTCAGCAGACAAATGGAAACTATAAAAAAAGGAAATTCTAAAATTAAAAACACAATAAGCAGAAATGAAAATTATTGTATGTATTTATGTGCAGGCTGGAGATGCCAGAAGAGTCAATGAACTTGAAGCCGCTTTGGTAAAAAATTTCTAATTTGAAAAATAGAAGAAAAGATTGAAGAGAAATGAATGGAGCCTGCGAACCTGTGAGAAAATATACAATGATCGAATACATGTATAAAAGAGTCCCAGAAGAGAATGGAGTGAGGGTGAGGCAGAAAATTATCCGAGAAAATAATTCTTGAAATTTTCCTGATTTAAGTTTTAAAAAAAAAAAATTTACAAATCCAAGGAACTTGGCAAACTTTAAGCAGGAGAGACACAAAGAAAACCATGCCTGTGCACATCACAGTATCATTTTCAAACTGCTGAATAACGAACGCAAGAGAAAGAGAAAGCCATAGAGCAGCCAGAGGGGAGAAAAGTCGTATTGCACACAGGTGACAACCGTGGCAGTGACCGCTGGCTTCTCTTAGGAATAACGGAAGCCGTCGGTAAGTGCTGGGAGAGAAAGGAAACCATCAGCGTCCTGGAACCCTCTATCCACTCAAGCCTGCAAGCTGAGGCTGAGCTCAGCCTTTTCAGATGGAAGAGCGTGAGAATTCACTGCCGCCGACCTGTGTTACTGCACTCCGCGTCACTACACATCCTTCCGTCTGCAGGGAGACGAGGCCAGGAGCAAACTCGGGTCTTTGGGAAGGAAGGAAAAACACTAGAAGTGGTAAATAAGTAGGTAAATATTTTCAAAACATGGTTTTTCCTCCTGGAATTTTCTTAAAAGACAAATACAAGTATTTATGATGCTGTAAGATGGGTGTTATGTATATAGAAGTAAAAGTTAACTACAATAGAGGCCAGCACTGTGGCGCAGCAGGTTAAATCCCCAACCTGCAACACTGGCATCCCACATGGGTGCCAGTTCAAGTCCTGGCTGCTCCACTTCCAGTCCCATTCCCTGCTAATGTGCCTGATAAAGTAGCAGAGGATGGCCCAAGTTCTTGAGCCTCTACACCCACATGGGAAACCTGGAAGAAGCTCCTTGCTCCTGGCTTCAGTTTGGCTCAGCTCCAGCCATTGTTGCCATTTGGGGAGTGAACCAATGAATGGAAGACCTTTCTCTCTCTCTGTCTCTATCTCTATGTAACTGTCATTCAAATAAATAAAATAAGTCTTAAAAAATATTATGTCAATAAAAGCACAAAATATGGGGGTGGATGAGGAAGTGAAATTATATTTTAGCAAGGTTATTTTTTACATTTGTGAGGTGAGAAGTGTGAAGTAGGAAGCACGGAGGGCCCACTGTTAATTGGAAGTGATAAAGGACTCGATAAGTGTTGATAGGTTAAAGATTCATGTTGTTATCTGTAGAGCAGCCATTAGAAATTTCTTTTTGGAAATACAACTAGGAACCCAGTAAAGGAAATGAAGTATATTCCAAAAGATCACCTATTCATCCAAAAGAAGGCAGGAAAGTAGCAACGGAAAAATAAAGGCAGAAGCAGATGGAAAATAACTAGCAAGAAAGTCAGACTTCAACCCAAACTGGTGAGCAGTTACTTTAAATGTAAAAAGCTAAGCACTCTAATTAAAAGACAGGGACTTTCAGAAGCACTTGAAGTTTAAAAAACAGGCAGAAGCTGAAAGTAAAAGGCCAGACCATGTAAGGAACTATTACCACCTGATAAGAAGGAGATGAACAACCCAATTTGTTAAAAAGGGCAAAACACTGGAACGGACTCTACTTCACGTGTGAATGACTGGTTAGCACATGAAAATATACTGGACATCATCCGGCACCAGAGGAAGAACTTTATGAGGTGAACGGAGTACCAGTGAGTCCATTGTAGGGTAAGGGCACAACTGAGTGTAGGTACACATGTGAGCTCTCGAGTCGGTCTAACCTGGGTCCAAACCCGGTTCTGATACTTCTCAGCCTACAACCTTGGACAAGACACTTAACCTGGCTGACCTTCAGTTTCCTCATCTTAAAAAAAAATGAGGGGGAATAATAGCAATGCCTACAAATTGTGTGGATTAAATAAATAAGTGCTTCTAGTGGCTGGTACGTAGTAGCCCTTCATTACGTATTAGATGGTGTCATCGTCAGTGTTGCAATTGTGGTGGTTGTGAGCTATTTCAACAGCAACAGGAATTGAAGGAATAAAGCCCATTACTACCTGAGCTTATCGAGGTCTTGCTTATTCTCCCAGGCCTGGCAGCTGTCTCCACAGGAGGGAGTGCTGGCACCAGACACTGCTATTCCAGCATCTTCTTGGGCAAACCCAGGCTTTTAATCATCTCCCACTGGGAAAAGCCGGAGAAGAATGCTTACAAGAAAGGCTACCGGGCAGGGATCCAAATGGGCTGGGAGGGCTGCGTCAGCCTGGTTCTCATGCTCCATGTCCCAGGCATGGCTAACAGAGAGAAGGGGCTTCTGGAAGTGTGCAGAAGCCACCTGGCCAATCCTACCCTGCTCTCCCTCTCCCTGTGTACACAGGTGATTTTCCGAAACGAGGTGACCAACGAGTTCTTGTACTACGTGGTGAGTTTCAGGGTCACGCCTTCCGGCATCATCAGAACCCTCGAGATGACAAGCCCCGTGCGACAGAGC
The DNA here is from genome assembly GCF_964237555.1 of Oryctolagus cuniculus. Taxonomy (NCBI): domain Eukaryota; kingdom Metazoa; phylum Chordata; class Mammalia; order Lagomorpha; family Leporidae; genus Oryctolagus; species Oryctolagus cuniculus. Next base: position 56,441,176 of record NC_091449.1, read on the forward strand.
GCATCAACCTCCATCAGGGTGGAAAACCCTCTGCCCTACTCGGTGACCTTCGCCACGGAATGCCGCGTGCCCGACATCAGCCTGCCCTCGCAGTTCTCCGTGCCTGCCAACTCGGAGGTATGAGCCTGGCTGCCAGGACTCCCCTGAGAGCTGGGGGACAGGCTGCAGCCCACGGGGCCCTGGAGCCTCGTTCTGCACCTGCTAAGAGTGGGCCAAGGCTGGCCACGCTGGGAAAGGCAGGGGACTCCCCTAGTGCCCAAGTCCTCGCGTGAGCCAGGAGCGCGTAGCTTTCATTTGGCTGAAGTGGGCTTCTTGGTTATGAAGCTTGTCTCTAGTATCTGTTTGCCTTGTTCAGCCAACGATTTTTTCTATTCGTTGTTTTAGGGGGTGGGGGAGCAGATTGCTAGTTTATAATAGTAGCATGTGTGTGATGGGGGCCAGCGTTGTGGCGTAGCAGGTAAAACCGCTGCCTGTGGTGCTTTGCCTGGGAATATGCAGCACATTTTTTTAAAGAGAGATACATTTAAATTATGAGGATACAAAGAAGTAGAAAATATGAGGCTTAAAAAAATATCTGCAGACTAACCAGAAGGCAGCTGTGCTAACGTTAGATGAAATGGACTTTCAGGCAATAACACTATTTCAGACGAAGAAGGTCACTTCGTACAAGAGCTTCAAGTCACCAGAAGAATGCTGTAGTTCTGATTTAACTAAAAGCAGCTTCAAAGCATATGAAGCAAAATGGGACAAAATGCAGGAGAAACAGATTCATAATCATAGTGGCATAGTGGTCTCTCTTTATCTGTGGTTTGGCCTTTCCTGGTTTCAGTTACTTGTGGCTAGCCACGGTTTAGAAAATATCCAGTGAAAATGTTCGGAAAGCACCGACTCATAAGTGTTACAGTGTGCAGCATTCTGAGCAGCATGGTGAAATCTTGCACTGACCTGACCCAGCTCACCCCTGTGTCCAGCGTACCCACGCTGTATATGCTGCCCTCCCATAAGTCACTCAGTGGCCTTCTTAGCCATCACATCCACTGTCGAGGTATCACTGTGCTTGTGTCCACCTGGCTCTTATTTAGTTTAATAACGGCCCCGAAGCGCAAGAGCAGACGCGAAAGAGGCACGGGGACACAAACGACGAAAGGATACATCCACCCTCGGGCTGTGCGCCAGTGCCGAATGCTGGTTCATGATTTCTGGCCATGGAGTGACCCTAGTTCATTCCAACTACAGTCAAAGGTTTCTTGTGGATCCTTTCTGAAGCAGAGTATGTATAAATAAGCATATATACGAAGGCTTTTGTGTGTGCGGCACACTTACGTACCTGGCTTTCTTTTTCTTTTTCTTTTTAATTTATTTATTTGTAAGTCAGAGTTACACTGAGAGAGAAAGAGAGGCAGAGAGAGAGGGAGAGGGAGAGGGGGAGAGAGAGAGGTCTTCCACCTGCTGGTTCACTCCCCAATTGGCCACAAAGGTGAAAGCTGCACAGATCCAAAGCCAGGAGCCAGGAGGTTCTTCTGGGTCTTCCATGCGGGTGCTGGGGTCTATGGACTTGGGCCACCTTCTGCTGCTTTCCCAGGCCATAGCAGAGAGCTGGATCAGGAACGGAGCAGCTGAGACTCAAACCAGTGCCCATATGGGATGCTGGCACTACAGGTGGCGGCTTTACAATCACTACAGCACAGCACTGGCCCATACATGTATTTCTTACAAACAGTATATAGGTGACACAGATTTTCATCTCTTCCGTAAACATTGTGACGCCGGAGTTCTTACTCACTTTCTTGCTTTTCACTGGATCACTTAGATCATTTATATTTAATGTAAATACTGACCTATTTAGGCTGTATGCTGCAAAATGCTCTTGATCGATGTGGGTTGTTCTGTTTTCTGTTTCTCTTTTGCCTTGTAACTATCACTTCCTGGTACATCTTCATTGTTTGCAACTGTGCCATGCTGTTCATCACTCGCGTTTTTAAAAGAATAGCTTTGATGTAGTCCTACCATACGCCTTTCTGTAGTTCATGTTAGCTTTTTCACTGATCACAGGAGGATGAGGTTGCCCATGCGACGAGATCTGCCTCTTCCTTTGTTACTGTAAAGATTAAAAAAAAATCTTGAACTTTTACAATTTGTTTTCTCTGCTTTGCCACCCATCTGTATCTGAATTTTGTCTTTGCTTTCCTATTAGTGTGTCTGTTGTGGTCAGATAGATTCTGCTTTCAGAAACTGCTCTTCGTGCAGGGTTCTGTCTCAGAGTGGAGCTTCAGTCCCTTGGCCTCTGCTGCCCCACACCGTCTAAGCTCTGTGTGGCATTTTCAGCTGACAGCTGGAGGCAGAAGTCTCCCGTGCAGTTAGGCTGCCACTGTCGGATTGTCCAGTCCGGTTTCCCAGGGCGAGTGGAACGCTTCCGTCCAGGGGCAACTTTTGGCTTCTCTGGGGTTCCTCTGGCCGCCAGGGCCGATGCTGCTTTGCCTTCCTTTCACTTCCTGCTGCACAGGAGCTGATACTGCATCATCCTCATGACTCTTAGTGGTTTGGCCTTACCCACTCATTAGGGGTCCAAGAGGTTATTTTTTTTTTTTTTTGACAGGCAGAGTGGACAGTGAGAGAAAGAGACAGAGAAAGGTCTTCCTTTGCCGTTGGTTCACCCTCCAATGGCCACCGTGGCCGGCGTGCTGCAGCCGGCGCAGCACGCTGATCCAATGGCAGGAGCCAGGTGCTTCTCCTGGTCTCCCATGGGGTGCAGGGCCCAAGCACTTGGGCCATCCTCCACTGCACTCCCTGGCCACAGCAGAGAGCTGGCCTGGAAGAGGGGCAACCGGGACAGAATCCGGCGCCCCGACCGGGACTAGAACCTGGTGTGCCGACACTGCAAGGCGGAGGATTAGCCTAGTGAGCCGCAGCGCCGGCCTCTCTCTCTTTTTTTTTTTTTTTTAATTGCGCTGTGATTTTATAAGTAGATGACTTCATTTTTAGGAAGTATACATGGAAGTACTTGTGATATTTAGTTTGTTCTAGGTGTTGGCCATGGGTTTGTATTATTGTTAACCTAGTTGATCTGTGTGTTTTGTGGGGGAAATTTGGGGAGATTCTAAACCAGGCTGCTGCTACTTGTTCAAAACCCAGGACTGGTTTTTATGTATGAAGTAAGTAGAAGTCACTTTCCATTGTTTTCCCAAGTCAACAGAAATCATCTCAGACTGTTTTACTCAGTGAACTGGGGTGGATGATCTGGGTCCTGACTCACCCATGGGATTACTCAGGAGGCCTCAGCTCCCTGCTGGCCCCTGGCTTCAGGCTTCAGTTCCTAGCGCTCTCCCCAGAGCGCCCTCCCCCTCGTGGAGGAGACCTGAGAGAGAGAGAGACCACCAGGGAGAAAAGAATGCATAAGTAAGTCTGAAGCCGTCTGCCCTCCAGAGGGACATGCCACCTCCTCCGCGTGTGTCAGTGCTCACACAGACCAGCCCTGGCACAGTGTGGGGAAGGACCACAGGAGGAGGTGGGGTGACTGGTGTCCGTCTTGAGCCCACCTGTCCTAGGGAGAATTTTTTTTTTACATGACCTTGAAATTTTTATTCAGCTAGTCCCATAAGAACAAAACATTGAGTAACAGACACAAAAAATATTTGCTTTCTTTTCCAGCTTGACTGTAAGACTTTCTTCCTAATTGTCTTTTTTTTTTAACTTTAATTTAATGAATATAGATTTCCAAAGTACAGCTTATGGACTACATTGGCATCCCCGTCCCCCCCGATGACTTCCCTCCCACCCGCAACCCTCCCCTTTCCCGCTCTCTCTCCCCTTCCATTCATATCAAGATTCATTTTCAATTTTCTATATATACAGGAGATCAGTTTAGTATACATTAAGTAAAGATTTCAACAGTTTGCACCCACATAGAAACACAAAGTGAAATATACTGTTTGAGTACTCGTTATAGCATTAAATCTCAATGTACAGCACATTAAGGACAGAGATCCTACATGAGGAGTAAGTGCACAGTGACTCCTGTTGTTGACTTTACAAATTGACACTCCTGTTTATGGCATCAGTAATCTCCTAGGGAGAATTTAGACCTTTAGGATATCAAGATTTCCAGTCCATAATCAAATCCACTTATTTAAATCTTCTTTACTTTTTTTTTTTTTTTCACCTAGAGACTTGGCTTGTTAGGTTTATTCTTAAGTTTATATATTTTCATGCTACTATATATGGTATTCTTATAAATTTTCATTTTCTGTTAGTCACAGACTTAGAGAAATGGAATTGGTTTTTATATATTGACTTTGTACCTAACCATCTTATAAAATTCACTTAATAACTTTATAGATTCTTGAATTTTCTATATGTACAGTTATACACCCTGAAATAATTACAACTGCGTTTTATCCTTTGAGAACATTTCCCCTTAAGCCTTGTCGTCCTCTCTAGAACCTCCAGAACAATGACAGAATAGCAATCGGGAGTATCTTTCTCTTGCTCCTGATCTTGAACAGAAAACATTCAAAGGCTCATTCATTACGCCATTTGGTGTAGGTTTCTATTCTATTCCTAGTTTGCTAAGAACTTTTGTAAAAAGGCCAGGAATGGTTGTTGAGTTTTATGAAATAGTTTTCCTGCATCTATAGAAATGTGATTTGATTGTTTTCTTAATCTGTCAAGGTGGTGACTGCTTGGTTTTTCTAAAGTTAAGCCAACTCTGTATTCATGGAATAAACCCGACATAGTCCTGTGGTATTCTTTTTTTTTTTTTTTTTCGACAGGCCGAGTGGACAGTGAGAGAGAGAGACAGAGAGAAAGGTCTTCCTTTTTGCCGTTGGTTCACCCTCCAATGGCCGCCGCAGCCGGCGCACCGCGCTGATCCAATGGCAGGAGCCAGGTGCTTCTCCTGGTCTCCCATGCGGGTGCAGGGCCCAAGCACTTGGGCCATCCTCCACTGCACTCCCTGGCCACAGCAGAGAGCTGGCCTGGAAGAGGGGCAACCGGGACAGAATCCGGTGCCCGACCGGGACTAGAACCTGGTGTGCTGGCACCGCAAGGCAGAGGATTAGCCTATTGAGCCACGGCACTGGCCCGGTATTCTCTTTATTATATTGTTAGATTAAAGCAGATAATATTTTTATTGATATTTTTGTAACTCTTGTTCAGGAGGGACATTGGCACTCAGTTTTTTTCTTTTTCCTATTGTTGGGTTTTGATACACTAGTGTTTGTAGAATATGATAATTCTTTTATCCTTGATTGGTTGGTATAACTTACAAGTACAACTTTATGATCCCAAAATTTCTTTAAGGTGAGATTTTTTTTGATTATCAATTAAATTTCTGTGAGTGTTATAGACTATATAGGTTCTTTATATCTTCTCATATTTGTTTATACCTTTGTCCATTTCATCTGATTCATTTTTTTAAAGATTTATTTATGTACTTGAAAGTCAGAGTTACATAGAGAAGGAGAGGCAGAGAGAGAAAAAAAGAGGTCTTCCATCTGCTGGTTCACTCCCCAGATGGCCGCAATGGCCAGAGCTGCGGCAATCCGAAGCCAGGAGCCAGGAGCTTCTTCTGGGTCTCCCACGTGGGTGCAGGGGCCCAAGGACTTGGGCCATCTTCTACTGCTTTCCCAGGCCATAGCAGAGAGCTGGATCAGAAGTGAGCAGCTGGGACTAGAACCTGTGCCCATATAGGATGCCAGTGCTGCAGGCGGACGTTCAGCCTCCTGTGCCACAGAGCCAGCCCCTCCATGAAATTCTTGAAGACTTTTCATATGCAGGGGTTTCAAAATTATTACACCAAAAAAATTGTCTTTTAATTCTATTTTTCTACACTTTTTTAAGTATCCTCATATATCCTTACATTCTCTTTTCTATACAAATGTAGATAAACATAAGCTTACACTGGATATGTATTTCTACAGTCACTTTTCTTCCATTTAAGAATATTATCCACACCTCTCATTTTTGGTGCTTAAAGCTGAAGTCTTTTTGATGGCTATATACTATTCCACTGACGTGCCAAAATAATGATTTCTTTACTTAATCTCCTATCCTTAATGCATTTGAATTATTTCACTTGTTTTGCTATCACTAGAACTGGTCTTTGGTCCTGGTTTGATTCTGCCATGGCCAATAACAGGAGACACCTCCCCAAACTGATGACAGAACCCAGGAAGCTGTTCTGAGACTGTGAGCTAAGAAGGAGCTGTGTGGCGTCAGCCCTCCTGCACCCAGTCCATATGGGTGCATCTCAGCAGGGGACCCGGTAGCCGCTTCTAGATTCAGAGTCTAGAAATAGCTAGAGGAGGAAGGCTAGCAGGCATGCAGGGAGGGAGAGTGGGCTGCTGGGGCAGAGGGGCCCCTGCTCGAGACCGGTGTGAGGAGCTGCTCGGGAAGCCCCATTGCTGCCACCCACCCCCAGTGGGGTCTCATTAGGCTGTGAGTGGCGGAGCCTGGCTCACACGCCCCACACGACAGTCGCCTCCATCCTCTCTTTCAGGGCACCTTCTCGTTTGAGTTCCAGCCCCTGAAAGCTGGGGAGACCACGGGGAGACTAACCCTGCACAACAGCGACCTGGGCTACTACCAGTACGAGCTCAACCTGAAGGCCGTGCCGGCGCCCCCTGAAAAGCCCGTGCACTTCCAGACCGTGCTCGGCAGCAGCCAGAGCATCTTCGTCAAGTTCATCAATTACACACGGCAGAAGACAGAGTACTACTGCAAGGTGAGCAGCCCCTGCCCCGCTCCCTGCCTGCCCTCCCCAGGAGTCTGAGCCCAAATCGGGCATGTGAAGATACCACGCCGGAGAGCCAGCTGCCTCGCGCCCTAGTGACAGCCTCCTGGGGGCCCTGGATCCTGCCTGGAGACTCCCAGCTGGGAACCAACAGCACCCAGGCCCGGGGTCTTCCCATCTAGGTTTCTGTTTTAGCCAGCCAGGGTCAGGGGTGGAGAATCTTACTTCCCACAGCATACTCAGGCATCAATAAAGGGAGCCGGTAGAGCTTAGTGGCCGTGAGTATGGGCTGTGTAATCAGATATGAATTGGCATCCTGGTCTCACCACTTACTCTTTGTTTGAATAACTTACTTAAGTTCTCCAAACTGATCTAGAAGTGGGGTAATTCCTCTGCCTTGGTCTATTTTCTGTGGCTGTACCTAAATACCACAGACTGCGTGATTTATAAAGAATAAAACTTTGTTCAGCTCCTGGTTCTGGAGGCTGAATAATCCAAGGTCAATAATACAAGGTCAAAGGGCCCCCTGCAAATCAGGGGGACCACAGCAACAGCCAAGAGGCCAAGGTTCTGGGTCACTTAGGTCGTGCTGCCGTAATGACCCCAGTGGCTGGCTGCTGTGTACCCAGTAAGGATCCACAGGGGACTCAGCCAGAGAGCAACGCCCACTTCGTGTTTCCCATCATCGGGGGGGGGGGGGGACCCCGTGGGACTGACTGGCAATTAATGCTCTAGCATGGAAGTGACACCTTTCACTTCTGCTCACAACCGCTCGTCCAGAACTAGCCGACACGTTCACAAGGAGCCAGAGTGTTCCATCGTCCACGTGCGTGGCTGGAAAGGAGGGGTGGATCTTGGGGAGCAGCCCGGGCGACTGCCCTGCCCACAGACCCTGGGCACCTGTCTTTGGGCACGTTGTTAACCTCTTGGTCTTGAAGCGGGAAGAGAATGAGTAACGCGCCCCCTGTAGGCGAGTTGGTAGCACACAGCTTTATAATCGGCCCAGGCTCACACGTTAGGTTTCTGCATGTCCAGCAGCGCCAGAGCTTCTGGCACATTCTTCAGGATCCTGTTTGTTCCCCCCAACCCAGACAGACTGCCCGGACTTCCACACGGAGCGCGTCATCAGCGCAGCGGCCGGAGCCCAGGGCGGCACGGAGGTCAGCGTGGAGGTGTGCTTCGAGCCCAGCCGCCTCGGGGAGACCAAGGGCGTCCTGATTCTGTCGTCGCTCATGGGCGGGGAATACGTCATCCCCCTCTTCGGGATGGCGCTGCCCCCCAAGCCCCAGGGCCCCTTCCTGATCCGAGCCGGCTACAACATCGTCATCCCCTTCAAGAACGTCTTCTACCACACCGTGAACTTCTCCTTCCTGGTGGAGAACCCCGCCTTCACCGTCCGCGCCACCGACTCCACGCGGCCCAAGAAGATCAACAACATCACCGTCTACTTTGAGGGAAACCCGTCGGGCAGCAAAACGCCCATCACCTCCAAGCTGATCGTCTCCTGCCCTCCAGGTGAAGGCAGCGAAACTGGCATTAAGTGGGTCTATTACCTGAAGGGGATCACCCCATAGCGGCCGGAATCATCCAGACGCTGGGGAGGGGGATGAGATTCTAAAGGGGCCGCCTCTCCTTGCTCACTCTCAGGGCCGGTTGTTTCCACGCTGGATGTTTTCCAAATGCAGTGTGAAGTGCATATTCCCTGTCAGTCACTAGAGCTACACACAATAGATGACATTTTAGATAACCGAGTCCTTATGAGTCCCCGAATTTTATTTCTTGACACACAGCCGCAAAGCTCAAGTGTTCTGCAGCAGGCCTCCTTTTTATTAAGAAAACACAGGTGTCACGCTCCCAGCTGTCTAGCACACAGCACTTCGCAGTTTCTTTAAAAAAATATATTTATTTGAAAGGCAGAGATACATAGAGAGAGGGAGAGAAAGAGAGAGAGAGCTTCTGTCTACTGGTTCACCCCCAAATGGCTGCAGCGGCTGGAGCTGGGCCAGACTGAAGCCAGGAGCTTCTTCCAGGTCTCCCTCGTGAGTGCAGGGGCCCAAGCGTTTGGGCCATCCTCTACTGCTTTCCCAGGCCACAGCAGAGAGCTGGATTGGAAGTGGAGCAGCCAGGACTCAAGCCAGCACCTATATGGAATGCTGACACTGCAGGCAGAGGCTTAACCTTCCACGCCACAGCACCAGGTCCCCCTCACAGTTTTCTTTATGAAGTCCATACTGGCGTAAAGAGCCCTTAGTCATGTCTCTGTCTTGATGTGATATTTGGTTGTGCTTTCTCATAAAAGTCAAGGAAGTCATTATTTTCAAAGCAATGAACACATATGGCAGGACAACCTGGGATGCTCCCTTTTTTTTTTTTTTTTTTTTTTTTTTTTTTTTTTTTTTTTGAACAGGGAGAGTTAGAGAGAGACGAGAGACAAGAGAAAGGTCTTCCTTTTTTCCATTAGTTCACCCCCAAATGGCTGCTATGGCCAACGTGCTGCACTGATCCGAAGCCAGGAGCCAGGTGCTTCCTCCTGGTCTCCAATGTGGGTGCAGGGCCCAAGGACTTGGGCCATCCTCCACTGCCTTCCCAGCCACAGCAGAGAGCTGGACTGGAAGAGGAGCAACCGGGACAGAATCCGGCACCCCGACCGGGACTAGAACCTGGGGTGCCAACATTCACTTTTTCTCTTGGCTTGTATCCCATCAGTCTCCAAATTCTGTACCTGTATCCCAAAGAAAGTTCTCACTGAGGGTCAGGTCCTAAAGAAAGGCCCAGGGGGACCCTGGCTCCTTCTGTCCTCCCGAAGCCCTGGGCACAGTAGTCCACGTCCCCCATCTGCATATGGAAATCGCCTAATTCTCATGCAGAACCCACCCCTTCCCAGGTTCCGATATGATTGATGTGGGGAAGGGCATGGCCATCCTGTGTGTGTTGTGTGTGTGTGTGTGTGTGTGTTTATAGTACCACAGCACTGAGAACCAGTACCACGCACAGTTCAAACCCTCACTCTGCCACTCGAGTCGGGAATCCCTCCCAGGGAAGGTCCACATCCCAGTTGGACACAATGGAACTACAGCTATTTTGTGTGCACATAAAGAGTGACAATTAATTCCTGGCCTTCCTCAAGCACCACTCTGGAAGCCACGCCTCCAAGGAGCAAGGAAGCACAGCCCCAGCCCAGAGCCTTGGCTCCCCAGCCGCCCCTCCCCCAGGCCTTGCAGTGTGTGTTAGTAGGGTCAGTCACCTGTTGGTGACACCTGCTGAGACAAAGGGGGTCAAGGACCCGCCCCAGTGGACTTGCTTCTGCAGACAGGCCTGTGCCAGAGGACCCCCTGCCTGCAGCTCCTCCCTCCCTGCCTCTCTTTCCACCTACAAGAGAGGGAGGAGGCATGGAAGAAGACGGCCACTCGGGAATGCATGCAGTAAGGAAGAGGGGCTCCAAAACGGTCCCTGGGCCAGCAGCAGCACCTGGGGATTTCTTGAACATTCCGACTCTCAGTGCGCACCACAGGCCTACCGAGGGAGAAGCGACAGGGCTGCGCCTGCCAGAGGTGTTTCGTGACGGATCGGGCCCCTTCTGCTTCTCTGGTGCCTCCCCACGACCTTTAGCCTAGCACATGTCCATACAGATCCACTACTAAATTAAGCTTTTTCAAAAATATTTGTAAACTCAGACCTGTACTTACCTAGTAAGTCGCGTTTGTGACCACAGAAGATGGCATTAGTAGGTGTGAAGAGAAAGAGCTGTGGCCCCCGCTGGGCGTGGCACACTGAGTCCAACCATTCCTGCAGGGAGACACCCATCAAGTCAGAGGTGACAATATGACGAGGTCAGCGAAGGCCGCCCGGTCTCACGGCGCCCCAATTGCAGGCCTCCCTGACCTCTGAAGCCTGCAGCCACCTTGCCTGAAACCCCTTTGCTGCTGGAGAATCTGTTTCTCCCAATTCGAGATCTGGGACAATGTTTTATGTCATCACCAGCGTCCTCTTAGCTGCTACTAAGGTTTGTCCCAGAACTATTCCCAGTTCTGTCCCAACAAGCCGACACCACACAGATGCTCAGGTGGATAAGCACTGGGAGATGATGGCCAGTGGGCCGGCAGCCTCATCGGTTACCCGCTGCGCCCGAAGAACCGGAGTGAGGTGGGGCTGGCCAGTGTAGAGGGGCCGGTTGGCTTCCTCTGCAGCACCCCTGCCCGCCTAATCGTGCACACATAACCTCAGCTAGTTGGCATTTTTTTAAATAATTATTTTATTTATTTGAAAGAGTTACAGAGAAAGGTAAAGGTCTTCCATTCCGCTGGTTCACTCCCCAAATGACCACAACGGCCAGAGCTGAGCTGATCTGAAGCCAGAAGGCAGGGTCTCCCATGTAGGTGTAGGGGCCAGGCCATCTTCTACTGCTTTCCCAGGCCATAGCAGAGAGCTGGATCAGAAGAGGAGCAGCCAGGACTCGAACCAGCACCCCATGGGATGCCGTTGCTGCAGGCTGGGGCTTTAACCCGCTGTACCGCAGCGCCAGCCCCAGTTGGCATTTCCGGAAACATCACTTCTTTGTGGGAGCTTCTAATCTAAAACTAGGATAAGGGATTGGTTTGGGCCTTGAATAAGAAACTGATTTCCCAGCACCCTGATCCAAAATGTAATTTCAGGAAGAGAGAGTTCCTTGTGGTAAAAAAATTTTTAAATTTCCTCCTTGTTTCAGTTATTAAAAACCATAACACGCTAGAACCCACTGGGGAATTCAGTTCACCTTTAAGAAAAATTCAAACCAAAAACCAAAGAAACAGATGAACAATTACATTAGATAGTAGTGGAAACGAATACACATTGAGGAAATAGACCCAAATCACTCCCATGAATTTAACTTTTCATTATTTTGCATAAGCCATCATCAAAATCCTAACAGCACAAACTTTGCCAAACATTCGGAAAAGGCTTTTGGTAGCAACACTTTATACAGAAGAGAGAGGAGGAAACCATTCTGTAGTACATCCTGCAGCTGAGTCTGTATTTTTGGAAGCTTTCACATTGTTGGCTCACCTAACTTCATTCATCAGATTGTGCTGGAAAGATTTTAACAACTGAAACTCCACCGGTATGGAAAAGGCTGCTTTTCATAGGTTTGTCCAAGCATGGTTTCTCCAGGACTTTCTGGGCTTTGGATTAGCCCCTGTATTTGTTTCCTGTGGCAACATAAATTACCGCAACCCTAGCTTCGTAAAACAACACGATTTATCATCTCACAGTTTTCATGGGAGGAATGGACTGTCTAGGGTTCTTAGCTCAGAGTCCCACAAGGGTGACTTCAAGGTGCCAGCCAGCTGTGTCCTCATCATGAGGCTCAAGCTGGCAAAGATCTGTCTCCCTGCCCCCACGCGGTGTTGGGGAAATTCACCCTTGCATCCACATGACTGACATCTCCATTTTCTTAGGACCTGATGTCAGCGAACTGCTCTCAGCCACTGGAGATCCCTCTGAGGTCGGGTCCTTACCATGCGGCTGACCACGAGCAGTGATGACATGATGGTTCACTCCTCAAGGCCAGCAGGAGCTTCCTTCCCCCATTTCAGATCTCTTCTAACCATTGTAAGGACTTGCCTGATTAGATCAGGCCCACCCAAGATAGTCTCCCCCTTTTATTAACTCAGGGTCAACCGATTAGGGACCTTAACTACATCTGCAGACTCTCTTCTGCCATATAATGTAGTGGAATCATGTGAGTGATAGCCTATGATGTTTGCAAGTCTTGTTCACACTCGAGAGGACTGTACACGGCATGTAGCCAAAGGGGAGAACCCTGGGAGCTATTCTAGAATTCTGCCTACCATATAATATGACTACTCACTAACTATATATATGTGTGTGTGTGTGTGTGTGTGTGTATACTGTCATTTATTGTGTTTCTGATCTTTGTTGTGAGAATAATATTTGATTTTCAAGAGCGTTATAAGCTTTAGGTATGTGCTTTTCACTCATTAGAGAAAAGCTCCTCTCGTGTACTCTCAAACTGCTCCTATTTAAGATTTACTGGTCTAGCCTTTATCCTAAGTCCCCGTCCACGCTGGAAGCATAAGGGAGGAACTGTGCATCTCCCAGTGTCTTAGCCTGATCCCTGCTGCTATAACTTAATACCACTGACGGGGTATGTTGGAAGGAACAGAGGCTTATTTGGCTCATGATTCCGGAGGCCGAGAAGTTCCAGGGGCCTGGCGTCAGCATCTAGCAAGGACCCGGGTACCAGACCATCCCATGGTGGAAGGCAGAAGGCAAGGAGGGGCTGACTCCTTTCCTAACACACCCCCTGTGACAGCAGCTAACCCTCTCCTGCGATGCCATCCATCCTCTGGGCCTCCCCCCCAACACACACAGCGCCTTTGGGGGCGCCTATGACTCACAGCTCCCTGGTGCTGCACTTTAACTGCAACCCAGCCACAGACTGGTATTTAAAGTTTCACCACCTGGCAGCCATTTCTGTCCCACCTTTCAGTTAACTTTCAAAGCACCTGAAGGGGCTGCTTCCAGCAGCTCCATCCGCATCTGGGGCTTCTGCCCTCCGGGGCCCGGCGTCTCTTCAGGATCAGAGCCTGTTGCCACCGGCTGCTACTGGTCCCTGAAATGGTAGTAGACAAGTAACACCGGCCTTAATTGAGTTTATTTTAAAGAGTCAGGAAAAAAAAAATATATATATATATATATATAGCCATCCAGTTAAACCCATAATTTCACGGTATAAGCAAGCCTAAGGAAAGAAATTTAGATTTTTTTAAGTGAGTTGATTAAAGGAAAATATCAGATAAAGAGTATTACGGGTGGCTAATGTGAAATTAACTGGTAAGCGGCAAAGGACTGAACTTTTGAATTCGCTAAGTTTGGAATAAATTATGCCAATTATGAATCAGGCTCCTAGAAGCCCCGCGTTCCCGAGAACGTCTACACCACGTGCCAAGCCGGCAGCTGAATGGGCGGGACCCAACCCGCGGGGGACGTCGCAAACCACACACTTAGGCGGCGGCGGGGCGCTCAGAGCTGGACCCTAAACCGAGGGGCGGGGACTCCGGGGGCGTGGCAAATCCACCTGCGGCCGGCGTGCGGGGGCGTGGCCGGCTAGGGGAGGGTCCTCGCGGCGGAAGGCGGAAGCTGGGACGGAGTCATGTGACTCGAGCAACATGGCCGCTACCCCGTGAGAGCCGCCTGAGCCGGGCGGGATTGAGTTGCGCGAGCCTTTTAGGCGGCAAGGGTAAGGCGTGAGGGAGCGGGACCTGGGCCGGGGTTCCGAGGCGGCGCGCGAAGGCGGAGCGAGACAGACGGCCCGGGGCGGCGTGGTACATGAGCCGGCGCCGGCGGCAGCTTGGAGCCGCAGACTCCCGTGGCCCCGGCGCTGTCCCGGCCGCCGCGGGCTGAAGAGTCGGAGGCTGCAGGACTCCCTCGGAGCTGCCAGCATGAACCCGGAGAAGGATTTCGCGCCGCTGACGCCCAACATCGTGCGGGCCCTCAATGACAAGCTGTACGAAAAGCGGAAAGTGGCAGCGCTGGAGATCGAGAAGTAAGAACTGCTGGGACCCCGCCCTGGCCGTGCATCCCCCGCCCGCCCTCTTCCCTGCTGGGAGCCCTCGAGCCTTCCTGGGCGGTGTTGCTTCCCCAGGGTGCAGGCCCTTAGCGCAGTGCTTAAGAGCAGGCGGTATGGAGTCCTATCGGGGAGTCCCGGCTTTGTCCCCGACCTGTTGTGTGATGTGAGCCAAGTTCTTCAGCCCCAAAGGGCTGCAGTGAGAATGAAATGACACCGTGTATGTGTAGCGCTTAGCCCAATGCCTCGCTCGTGTGGTCCCAGCAGATCAGAGAGTGGCCGGCGAAGGCACAGATGTCAGCAGCGGGAGATTTTTGCTAGTGATGTAGCCCCGCCTGCTTGCTTAGCCAGCCTCTGAGAAGTGAGAGGGACTGTGAAGTGACCAAGAGGAGAATCAGATCGGAAGCCTCGCGATTGTATTATGTCTGTCAAACGACCCTTCCCAGCAAGTGGGGCTAGAGTAATCCGAAGCCTTACTGTGCGTGTGTGTAACCAGGATCTGATACCTTTGTCGTATTCCCCAGTGTACAAAAGGGGATGTTTAACTGGGTATGTTTTATTGAGGTGTTTGTAGCTGGTATTTGACCTTTGTCTATTTCCCCAGCCAAGTCTTAGTTACAAAGGCAAGTGGGGCTGTGACTTCAGAAGAGCAAGAAGAAGCAGGCAGTGAAACTGGACGAAGCCGGACTGGGAGTTAGGAGACTGGCAGCAGAAGTCTGCCCTGTCCAGTGGGGCAGCCAGTGACTGCGGATGTCGTTTAGATGCTTAAAGACAAATAGGGTTTAAAATGTAGTTCGTCAGTATCACTTTCTGTAGCAGCCACTGGTCACTGTCGGCTGCCTTGTGGGGCCTGCACCTGTGTGACAGCTCCATCGCCCCAGCGTGCTGTACTCTGTGCCAGGTTGTGATGCTCACCTTCGGGCCTCCAAAAGATTCCTTAACTCAAGCTTTCTTAGCCACAGCACCACTTTTTTTTTAAGACTGATTTTATTTCTTTGAAAGGCAGAGCGACAGGGAAAGAGGAAGAGACAGCGGTCTTCTATCTGCTGATTTACGCCCCCCCCCCCACACACACACAGAGCCACAAGGGCTGGGGCTGGCCCTGGGCCAGGCCTGAGCAAGGAACCAGGAACTCCATGGGGTGTCCTACAGGGTGGCAGGGGCCCAGGCATCTTCCACTGCTTTCCCAGGTACATTATCAGGGAGCTGGATCAGAAACGGAGCAGCTGGGACTTGAACCAGCACTCATATAGGATATGGGCATTGTAGGTGGTGGCTTAACTACTGCGCCACAGCACCAGCCTCAGCCTCAGGACTATTGAAATTTTGGGACAAATAATTCTTGACTGCAGTGTGCCTCATAGGGTTTTTAGCAGCATCTCTGACATCTACCCACTAGATGCCAGTCGCACACCATCAGTTGTAACAACTGGAGATGTCTCCAGACATTGTCAGATCTCCCTGAAGGTAGAAAATTGCCCCACTTGTGAGCCACTGCCTTAACTGCTTTGGATTTTAGTTTCCTTCTAAACTAAGGGGTTTGGTTGTTGATAAAACTCTCCATTCAGCTCTAATATTTAGTATGTCCACGACCATCAAGCTGCTTCTCTCATCAGGAACCACTTCAAAAAATTTTTTTTATTTATTTTTAATTATTTGAAAGGCAGAGAGAGAGAGAGAGATCTCTCATTTTCTTATCATTCCCACAAGAGCCTGGGCTAGGCCAGGACAAACCAAGGAGCTGGGGATCCCCTCTGGGTCTACCATGTGGGTGACAGGGATGCAGGACCCTGAGCCAGCACCTGCTGCCTCCCAGCGTGTGCACTGATAGGAAGTTGGAGTTGAGAGCAGAGCCAGGGCTCACACCCCAGCACTCCGATAGGAGATGCGGGCACCCACGCAGCATCTCAGCCATTGGCACCAAGCTCCTACCCTGGGTACCACTGTGCTGACCTCTCTTTTTATAGAGTGTTTTGTTTGCACCCTGACTCTCTAACGCTGGCCGGTCTTAATGGGAATGAACAGGTGACCAGAGATGGCGTGTGAACGTGGTTCCCTGTGCACGGGTTTTGCTGCCATTGGAGCCGCGGGGATGCCTGGCTTCGTGCATCACGTGCTCTGCGTCTCAGGAACATCTGCTTGAGCAAGGCTGGAGTCACCGCCGAGTCCTTAAATGAGAGTCTGCACCGCAGCATCCGTGCCCCTCCCGCACGCTGTGCACAGGCTCTGCTCTGCAGATACTTCTGCCAGGGTCTTGTCTTCCGGGGTGGGGGTTCACTTCATTGGACATTGCCCTTGATTTGTGGGATTCAGAGAAAAGCCCAGGGGCAAGGACCTTGTCTTATTTGTGCTCGGCACTTAGCACAGTGCTGGTGACCTCCGACAGCTGGTATCCACCTGAATGAGCACCATAGGTTTTCAGTAGGGAAGCGCATTGCAGTCTGGGGACCAGTGTGGCCTGGGGATGGCCTGCGAGTTTGTTGCAGAGAGGCTCTCCAGCTCCACCCCAGAGCCTGGGAATCAGAATCTGCACCTTAGCAATTTGGGGTGACTTGTGTGTACCTTAACATTTGAAAAGCACTGGCCTCAAAGACCACCGGCGAGGCGTAGTCAGCTCGGGGGTGAGGAGTGCCCAGATCGGTACTTCCTCAGAACGGAAGTTTCAGAACAGCTCTGGGCCAGCTCCGATTCACTTATCTGAGCGGCGCCAGGGTTGCGCGTGCCTGAGTGCTTCCTGTATGTCACATATGTGTGGATTACTCGAAGAGCGTCTTCATTTGGCCTGGTCAGAGTGACAGCCAGACACAGACTGTTGATTATTGTTTCCTATAGGCTGTAGACACCCCATCAAGGAAGAGTTGGAACCTTGGCAACCGGCTGGGTGGTGAAAGGGAGTCAGCCCGCGCGCTCTGGAAGTGACGTGCTAGTGCTGTTCTTAGGAAAGTCGCTCTGCCGAGACGCCGGGTTTGTTGAGAGGCTAGGTGGCGTAATGGTTCAAAGCAGGCGGTGGAGCTACTTAGGGAACAACCCATGCGCTTCAGGCTCTCATTTACAGCCAGCTGGGGGACCCTGGGCCAGGTCATTAGCCTGTGTGCTCCCATTTCTGCATCTGTAACATGGGAATAGCAGCAGAACTCATACAGTGGTCGTTTGATTTTTTTCTATGATTTATTTTTATTTATTTTGAAGAGTTACAGAGAAAGGGAGAAACAGAGATTTTCCATCCAGTGGTTCACTCCCCAGATGGCCACAACAGCCAGGGCTGGGCCAGGCTGAAGCCTGGCTTCAGAAGAGCCAAGGGCTTCTTCCAGGTCTCTCACATGGATAGCAGGAGTCCAAACACTCGGGCCATCTTCCACTGTTTCCCTAGGCCGTTAGCAGGGAGTGGATCAGAAGTGGAGCAGCTGGGACTCGAACCCACACCTATATGGGAGGCCGGCATCGCAGGTGGGAGCTTTGCCTGCTATGCCACAGCGCCAGTCCCTGTTTGATTCTTGAGATAATGTTGCAGAGTAGTTAGTGCAGCCCCTGGGCCCATTGTAATTCTTACATAACACGGTGGTGTCACTTAGGCGAGTTAGTCCTCTCGGGAGCATCAGAGAGTATATTTGTACAAACTAAGACACTACAGTGTCACTCACTTTAAAGACATTGGGAGTCTCCAGCCCAGGACTGCCAGCAGCCTCTAGAAGCTGGCAAGAAAGTGAGCCACAAAGTTTGTGTAATTTATTAGAGCAGCAAATAGAAAACTGGTCTGACCCCGTTGTTACTGTTGCTAAGTCTGCACTCGACCATTGCTGTTCCTAAATCTGCCGCCCCTCCTAGATGATGGGGGCCAGGCCAGCCTTCCTGTCCTTGTCTGCTCAGTGCTTGCCAGCACTGGGCAGGGGCTTGTCCCTGGCTCTCCCATAGCAAAGAGCAGGCCCCAGCTGCTTTGTCAGCCTGAGCTCAGCAGTCGGCCAGGTTTGATCTGGGCTCTGCATATCCCAGAGCCAGAGATGGAGGTTGGTTTGTGGTGTTCAAGGAGGCGATGGTCTCAGCCTGCGCGGTGCAGTCAGTGCTCTAGCTCGAGTGCTGCGCGTCAGAGGAGTGGAAGGGAAGGACGCTGGTGACTGCTGCTGGGTGTGGCAAGTGCGCCTGCACTGCTCAGAAAGCCCGGCTGGCCCTGCATGATGTGATCGTGTCGGGCTGCACAGGCCGGCGGCCCCCGTAGCAGAGTGTGCGTCTCACTGGTCTAGAGGCTGGGAAACCCAAGATGCCGTTCAGAGGCCTCAGCTCTTGGCTTGTAGGCAGCTGCCATTGCCCACCCACGTGTGCTCCTGGCACCTGTTCTTGGGGGGAGGGGGCTCCAGTCTTCCTGTAGCAATGCCCTGCCTTTCTGACTTCCTTTAACTTTAGTTCTTTACAGGCCCTCTCTCACAGTCACGTGCTGGGATGCTGCTTCAACCTGCACTTGCAGGTGGGGACAGCTCAGCCCCTAATGGCGTGCGTGTGGGAAGCGCTGTCTGCCCCATCTGGGCTGCGGGCGGGGATGGAGGCGCTTCCCCTGGTAGGGCCGTTGTACACCGCTCTCGTACACCGCTCTCTCTCCGTTTATTTTGCATGGCTGCCCTGTGAGCTCGGGGCTGTTTAGTCATCTCACAGATGAGGAAGCAGAGGCTCCTGCGGGTGAAATCATCTTCCCCCAGCTCGACCGCCAGACCCCGGCGAGAGAGCCTGAGTTCAGAGGCCTCCCTGCCGCGGCAGTGGTTTCTCGTACCAGAGGGGAATGTACATAGTTTCCCAGGACGCTGTTGTGACGTAGCAAGTGAAGTTGCTGTCCGCAGCACTGGCATCCCATATGGGCACCAGTTTGAGCCTGGGCTGCTTTACTTTACAGAGATCCAACTCTCTGCTATGGCCTGGAAAGCACCAAAAGATGGCCCAGCTCCTTGGGCCCCTGCACCCACATGGGAGACCTGGAAAAGCTCCTGGCTCCTGGCTTTGGCCTGGCCCAACTCTAGTCATTGCTCCCTCTCCTCATTCTCCTCTCCCCTCTTCCCTCTTCCTCTAAAATAAAAACACAGCCTTTCAAATAAAATTTTAAAAGAAAGTAATTTGCCATTGGGCAGCCCGTCTCCCCAGGTGACAGAGCCAGCACTGCCGGTGGTGTCCCCGTGAGTACCTAAAAGTGACAGTAAGAGGGTGCTTCTCCTGATGCTGGGATCTTGGACACTGGCAGTGCAAACACAGGGATGCTTGAATCTGAGCGGAGCCCTTCTCGGTCGAGGGTCCAGCGTCCCATCTGCCATACCCCTGTGCCTGATCTCACTTGAACTTCTGAGTTCCAGAAGTCAGCAGATGAAGGTGCCTGGGAGAAGGCTCAGGTCACATCCCCAGGAAGCCCGTGGGGTCTGCAGGCCTGAATTATGTCCACTGCCTCCTGGGGCTGGGGCAAGGGGCCCTTGAGCTGTGATCAGATCAGGTGGAACCGTCCAGTTTGCCCTGGCTCTGTGGAGCCCACCCCCTCTACAGGGAGGCACCATGCATTACTGGGTGGCTTGAGGCAGTTCCGGAGTTCAGGTCAGACCTTCCTCCAGGGCCACTGCTGACCAGCAGACTGCTCAGCGCAGGAGTCTGTCAAGCCCATGGGGTTTGGCCTGGCTCACAGCGTGTTCCGCAGTGAGAAGTACTACAGAGTTCAGCTTCTTGGTTTCACTTAAGGCGAGGGGAGGTGGGGTCTGTGGGGTCCACGTTCCCACCCAGCGTGCGCGTTGGAAAGGTTCCCAGAGCCCGCTCCCCCCTTAGCCTCCTCGTGTGTCTCCTGCCTGGCCCCTGTGAGCACTTGCCTTCGTCTCCTCTGGGCTAACCGCTCTGTGCCTCAGTGTCCTCATCTTGAAGAGAGTTGCAGCTGGAGAGCCTCACGCTGAGTGGAGGACGCCAGGCGCTGACACCCGTGCAGCCTGTACGCGCCGTGGTGCAGCTGTGAGCGCCCGCAACAGGCAGAGCTGTAGACTGGGGTCGGTGGGGTGCTTGCCAGGGATGAGGGCGAGAGGTAAGGAGCGTGGGGTGACAGCTGATGGGTAGAGGGTTTCTTTGGAGAGTGGCAGAGGTATCCAAAAATCAGTGGTAGTGATGGTCGCAGTTGGGTGAATGTACCTGTATTCCTTGCAAGAGTGACTTCATGGCTCGTGAGTCATATCTCAGGTTGTTGGGGTTTTTTTTTTTTTAAGATTTTATTTATTTTTATTTGAGAGGTCGAGTTACAGACAGTGAGAAAGAGAGACAGAGAGAAAGGTCTTCCATATGCTGGTTCACTCCCCAAATGGCCAGAGCTGAGCCAATCTGAAGCCAAGTGCCAGGAGCTTCTTCCAGGTCTCCCATGCAAGTTCAGAGGCCCAGGCACTTGGGCCACCTTCCACTGCATTCCCAGGCCATAGCAGAGAGCTATATTGGAAGAGGAACAGCTGGTACTAGAACTGGTGCCCACTTAGGATTCCAGCACCATAGGCAGAGGATTAACGTACTGTGCCACAGCGCCGGCCCCGTATCTGTTTTTAAGGTGTGAGTGTCAGTGGTGCTTAGTTGCAGCGTGAGTGGGGAACACTTGTTATGGGATCGCAGTAATTGTCACCTGAGCTCAGAACAGGCTTTCTGCTCCATCTCCGCCTCTTGTTTCTCCACTGGCTCTGTCCAGTGAAGGAAGGTTCAGGGTCTGTCTTGCCACTGAATCCAGACGTAGCCTGTTCAGAAGGTCTTCATTGCCATTTTCCCCAGTCGATGAGTGGGGATGATGCACAAGCGAGACCCAGGGATGCCACAGCATGCGGCAAGCACATGGCTGAGGCATTTACCTAGGATGTGCCGTCTGAACACAGGTGTCACGGAGTGGCATGTAGGGGTCTGGGTTGGCTCGATGGATTGGCAGTCCCAAGTCCATGCTGTGTGCTTGACAGTACAGGAATAAGCACCGACTCTGGGTTAATCTTTGCCCCCTCCTTGGAGCAGGTGCCTGCCAGAATCAAGTGTGCGAGCACAGCCCTAGGTGGTGTCTAAGATCACCCTGTTTCCCAGATTCTCGCTGCGCGCTGCTGCCGTCACTTGAGCACGCGCAGTGCTGAGCGTGTGGTGTGCATGATCTGCTATCTGTCTCTGAAAACTTTGCAAAGTCCTAGTCATTGCTAATACCACTGTTGCAGGGGTGGAGGGTGGGGGTGGGGAGCAGGATTCTCAGTGCAGTGGGCAAAGCTTCTGCCACCTAAGACAGCAGTGGTGACATCTGGGCGTACCCAAATGAAATGGGATCAGAGTGCCTGGCGCTCGGTGGGCATCCAGCCAGTGGGAGCTCTGATACTTGGCGAGGGGGTTGGTATAACATAGCGGGAAAGATTTCAGAGCTCAGGGCCAGAAAAACCTAAATTTGGTTTTTAGGCCCGGTGTCTACACATTGTGTGGCCTTCTGTATGTCTCTTAACTTTTCTGTGCCTTGGTGTCTCCCAGCTGTAAAATCGGTATAATAGTCCCTAACTTTGTGGTTTCTTTTAAAGTTTAAATTAGATGCTGCATGCAAAGTGTCCAGTCAGCGTTCAGCCAGTGGTTGCCTAGTTTCTGCTTTCATAGTAGAAGACCAGCTCTGGGGCTTTGTTTCAAAGACGTCCCAAATACACAGCTCCTCTGCCCTCCCTGTGTGTGGAGGAACCATGCAGAGACATCTCAGTGCTGTGCAGCCTGGCAAAGAGTTTGGAGAAAGCAGCGTTTCCTGGGGCGCCTCTGTTGTGCATAGCGGCATTGCTGTCAGTGGTTGGTTGTGTTCCATCCGCAGCTGAAGGGATGTGGACTGTGTAGATGTCAAGGGTCAGACCCTCTGGAATCCTTCAAAAGGGACTTACTCTCTCTGAAGCTGGTTCAAATCTGGAAGCTGGGATGATGATAGCTGTGGGAAGAGATTGTCCTAACAACAACTGACCCTTGAGTATTGTAGAGAGTGCTTAGGATGTGATCTGCGTGCCAGTCCACACGTGGCCTGTGACTGTCACTGTGCTGCATAGACGCCAAGGGTCCAGTGCAGGCCACGGCTGTGGTCTCAGGTTGTCCCCAGGTTGTCCTTGGCTGACACTGGTCCACGTGTATCCTCCGCTCTCTGTGGCTCCTTCTCCAGCAGGGAGGGGGAAGCCAGTGGGGCAGCTTGGTGATACTGCAGGTGGTGGTGCAGGTGTGGCATGGCCCGTGGTAGGGCCTGTGTCCTCTGGGGAGCAGGTGTTTCTGCCACACTGTGGCTCTGCCCTCGTGTCGGGTGTGAAGGCTCTGAGCCACCTGCTGGGTGCCTCACCAGCCACAGTTCTTCCGCACTTTTTGGAGGAAACCAGGCAGAAATGGATTCTCTCTTTTCGTATGTATGGAACAGTAATGCTTGTGACCCTGTGCCAGTGAAGGTCCCCAGGGATTTGTGATCACAGGCGTTTCCGGGCCAAATAGTAACTTCAGAATGAGCTCAGCCTCAGACCCTCAGTGCCGGCTGCAGCCTGGATGAAAGGGGAGACTGTGTGTAGTCCTTTGAAGAGAGGCTGCACCTGAGACCGGGGTACCTGGTTTTCAACTTCACTTAGCTGTGCTTCCCCTGTGGTGGCCTTTTACTCGCTGCACTTTCCCTGTGAAGTAGAGACAAGCCCACCTGGCTGGAGGGGCTGGTTTTGGCGCACCTAGCCAGGTGCACTTCAGGTCGCGTCCCGTCGTGTGGGCATCTTCCCCCAGCCTCCAGCCACAGTCCTGGTAACCCATGCCCTCTCCATGTGCATTTTGGCTTCCCAGGAAAGGTGCCTTTGCCCCTGCCAAGTGGGATTGTGAGGCGGCAGGTTGGGAGCCACACATGACACTTGTTACTAACCTGCAGGTGAGGCCAGGAGGAGCTGTGTTACTAAACCTGTCACCTGTGACCTCTGCTCCCGCCAAACCAAGCGCTCACTCTTCCTTGCCTCTGAGCCTTTGTGTGGTGTCATCCAGGACGAACACCTGCTCGTGCTCAGAGCCCTCGCGAGCCACACACTGGCCGTTCTCCTTCTTGCCAGCCCCTCCTCATCTTGCAGTTGTCTACGATTTTTTTGCTCAGTTTTGCATCGTGACCCTTAAATAGTCTCTTGTTTCCTCTCCCCCACCCCACCCTGACAGAGAGCCACCCAAGGGCCTGCCTGGGAGGGGTGACCTACCTGGTTGCTTGGGGTGAGGCTGTGGTTGTGGGGAGCCTGTGCTGCAGCCAGGGCTGGGTCTCCTGGGCCCCCTCTGCTGCCCGAAGCCGTCCCTGCTCCGATTGCTCCTGCGGAAGCAGGTCCTGGCTGCCAGGCAGCTGCGCAGGAGAGTTGGGGGGTGGGGGGTGCAGCTGCTCTCAGTGGCTTCGCTCTATCCCCTTATTCTGGACTCTTCAAGAATAGGGAGCCACAGGCTTTGAGTCCTTGTTGAATTTGGAGTATTTTTCTTGAAGGTATTTACAGTTCAAGCTAGAAACAAGTCGTTGGCAGTTCTCAGCCTGTATTTCGTGAATTCTTTTGGTGTTGTGAAAGTCAAATTCAGTCTCAGGATGAAAAAAAGATCTGTTAGCTGCTGCATTGGCCGGGAATCGAACCCGGGCCTCCCGCGTGGCAGGCGAGAATTCTACCACTGAACCACCAATGCTCCAGCTGCCAACAGCTGTGCAGGCACCTCCCTTTAACCCCACGCTGGGCCCCCTGCCTGTGTGCTGATTCATAAAAGATCAGACAGTCTCAGATGCTGCCACATCACAGCTGCACACACGGAAAGCTCAGGCTCCAGAGCGAGAGAAGGCAGGAAGCAGAGGGTGAGTGTGTGCATGTGTGCGTGTGCGTGTGTGTGTGTGCATGCATGCAGTTCATGTGCCTTCAGACCTCGGGCCAGAAACAAGCTCAACTCCTCCCTTCTCGGTAGCAAAAGCACATCTGACACCTTGGGTCCTCGGATCCCCTTCCACGTGGATCTGTTGTCCTGTTCTCAGGTTTCTCACCAGCTTCCCGCTGGAGCCTGGCCAGGGCTGAGCGCAGCCAGCGCCGAGGGCGTGCCCTCCAGGTGGAGGCTGGAGGGCCAGGCATCCCTGGCCCAGCCGTGCTTCTCAGGAGAACCCAGCTGCTCTTGGCAGCATGGGCCGGGATTCATGGGGTCCTTGGCTGCTGCAGACCCTTTGTGGTTGGGGAAACAGCTCCTCAAGAAAGATCTATATGGGAAGAAACTGTTCAGGAAAAGGTAAAATAGCAGCCCATCATTGCATTGGCCGGGAATCGAACCCGGGCCTCCCGCGTGGCAGGCGAGAATTCTACCACTGAACCACCAATGCTCCAGCTGTTCTCAGGAGTGTCTGCGTGGCTTTCCTCCAGGGGCTGTCTCTGTCACCACGCAGACAGCTGCTCTGGCAGATCCTCGGGCCCTACCCCGCTGGTGTGTCCCTTTCAGCAGACCAGACAGGCTTAGGGAGAACCATCCCTGCCCCACCTGTTACGCCACTGTGCAAGTTGAGGCCTATGCACTGGTTTCAACTTCGTCCTAGAGGCCCTTGATCCATCCATAGCTCTCAGCCCCATAAAGAGAGAGGAGGTGCCTCCCAGGTTGTGCGTGCCACCCCTTCCTTAAACAGCCATTCTGCTCCTGCACCCACCAGCTGGGGAGCCAGGCCCCTGTGCAGCTTACTGTCTTAAATTTTTTTTAAGGTTTATTTATATGAAAGGCAGAGATACAGAGAGAGAGAGAGGGGTCTTCCATCCGGTGGTTCACTCCCCAAATGTCCCCAGTGGCTGGAACTCTGCTGATCTGGAGCCAGGAGCCTGGAGTTTCGTTCAGGTCTCGCATGTGGGTGCTGGGGCCCAAGCCCTAGGCCATCTTCTACTGCTTTCCCAGGCCATAGCAGAGTGTTGGATCAGAAGCGGAACAGCTGGGAGTCAAACCAGCTCCCACATAGCGTGCTAGCACTGCAGGAGGCAGCTTTACCCACTATGCCACAGTGCCGGCCTCCTGTCTTCAATCTTAAAACTGTTGTTCAGATCTTCTGAACACTGGGTGGGGTCTCTGTCTCAAAGGTCTGTGCGTTTGGTTTTGAAACAGCTCTGACTGCTGGGAGGATCCATATAAGAGCTTCTGGGCGTGATTGTCCTTAGAATCCCTGAAGCCCACTTGAGAGCCCATATCTGCATCAGGTGGGCTGTGCGCCTGCCACGAGTGGCTGGCAAGCAGTGAAGGGGCAAGTCCAGGCAGTTGCCTTAATAAGCCTGTGACCTCCAGGCACCTGCGTGCCTCCACGGGCCCTCCTGGTGCCTCCTTGGAGCCTCCCCCACCCCCCCACCCCCGCCCAGGCATCTCCAGGCCTCTTAGGACTCTTGCAAGTGCTCTTCCAAAGCCCGAAGCTTTCCTGTTACCACGACAGGAATTCCTCTCTGTCTCACACACACCCCCGCCACCCACCTGTCCTGGCTTACCTCCATGCTGTCTGCCCTCTGGGGCCCCACAGGAAGTGGGCTCATTGCCTCTTGCTTTGCCCCCACAGCACCTTCTGCTGGGACCATCTTCCTTCTCCCCTGCCTTTGGGATCCAGCTCAAATCCCACTTGGAGGAAGCCTCCCCTGACACCCAGCCACTGAGATGCTGTGAGTTTGCAAAGGGCAGCGCATGGCCTTCACGTCCACGGGGCTCTGGAAGCTGACACTGGCCTGTTAGGGAACCAGACCTGCCTCTGCTGCTCTCCCCCAGGCGAATGCTTCCTCCCGCAAAGCTTGTTGGGAAGTGCTGGCTTCTCCTGCCTGGCATGCAGTGCCCAAGTCAACCCCTTGGATGCACCAGCTGCTCTTCCTTCCCGTACTGCGCGGGCTACTCCTGTTTTTCTGTTGGGCTCCAGAAACAGCCCTCCCTGCCCGCTCCCGCTGCCGCCTCCGTGTTTCAGGTCCTGCTTCCCTGGCAGCCGCAGTGCGCCTGAGAGCTCTGCTTCCTGGCCTCAGTCTCCTGTGAAACCGGCGCCCAGTCCGGCTCCTCCACGGTACCGCCAGAGGAGTCTGGGGACAGCAGAGGTGTGGACGTGTTGCCCCATTGCTGGGAAACTGTCACTGGGTCACCTTTTCCCTAACTCTCGCCAGGCACTCCTCCCACACCTATTTCCCTGAATGTGCCGTGCTAGCCTCGTCCTGCGTCCAGGATGGCCTACTCTCCTTTCTGTACCTGGGAGCCGCCCAGTAACGCTCTTGCCATCTGACTCCAGTGGCACCTTTCTGGCAGCCCTGCTGGAGGCCCACGGAGAGTTAGCCCATTGGATGGCCTTTGTCCTTTTGCTTGTCAATTTGAGAGGCAGATGGACTTTGCTTATCTGCTGGTTCACTTCCTAAATGTGCGCAATGGCCAGGGCAGGGCCAGGGTCAGAACCAAAAGCTGGCTGCTCTGCCTGGGGCTCCCCAAGGAGTGGCAGGGACCTAACTACTTGAGCTGTCACCACCGCCTTCCAGGATGTGCAGTGGTCGGAAACCAAAGCCAGGAATTGAACTCACGCACTCTGAAATGGGACGCGGGCATCTTCAGCACCAGGCTAAATGCCTGCTCCCCTTGTATGTTCTTGTCTGATATCACCTGTGCCCCTTTGCTGCAATTACTTGCTGGTATGTGGATCCTGCCTGTTAGACTGGGCCTGGTGGAGCTGTGTGTCCCTAGCTGTGTCGCTGGAAATAATGGCACAGATGCAAAGAAACAGTGGACGCATGAATGGAAAGCTGGGAAAGTGTGGATTAAAGGCGGTCGATGAGCTGATGCTCTGTGGTTTTTGGTCCACAATGAGACATTTGTGTTCTCTTGGATTCCCAGAGGTGAGATGGCGCCGTACTTCCTCATTCCATTGCACACAAAGAGAAACTGATACCCAGAGTAGGGAAATAACCCCCACACACCCAGTGCCTCCTGCAGAGTGGGAAGACTTGCCTGCCATTTCTCCTTTCCGTGTAGGTCGTCGCCTTCCCGTGGAGCCCACAGCAGGGACAGCCTGGTGCTGCCCGACCCACAGCCCCTCTCCTCTCTCTGCAGGCTGGTGCGGGAGTCCGTGGCCCAGAACAATGCCGTGCAGATCAAACACGTGATCCAGACCCTGTCCCAAGAGTTCGCCCTGTCCCAGCACCCCCACAGCCGGAAAGGGGGCCTCATCGGCCTGGCCGCCTGCTCCATCGCTCTGGGCAAGGTGGGCCTTTTCCCTGAGGGACAGATGCACCTGTGGGAGCCCAGCTTCTGACCACGCCAGCCCTCAGAGGCCTGAGCATCGCCAAGGGCCCCGGGGTCAGCAGGCTGGCAGGCTGCTGCCCTGGGGTCTGACCCACTCTGAGCTGCCTGTGCCCCACCCCGTCGCAGGACTCAGGGCTGTACCTGAAGGAGCTGATCGAGCCGGTGCTGACCTGCTTCAACGACGCAGACAGCAGGCTGCGCTACTACGCCTGCGAGGCCCTCTACAACATCGTCAAGGTGGCCCGAGGCGCCGTGCTGCCCCACTTCAACGTCCTCTTTGACGGGCTCAGCAAGGTAAGCTGGAAGCTCTTTGGCTGCGCCAAGCTCGGGCCACCACCCAGCGGGACCTCTGGAACTGTGTGTGATTGGGTCTCTCTTCCCACTTGCAACAGAGCAGACCCACATTGTCTGTTGAGTCT
Organism: Oryctolagus cuniculus; assembly: GCF_964237555.1. NCBI lineage: Eukaryota > Metazoa > Chordata > Mammalia > Lagomorpha > Leporidae > Oryctolagus > Oryctolagus cuniculus. Next base: position 56,469,116 of record NC_091449.1, read on the forward strand.
AATTTTTTAAGTGAGCATGTGTTTGTGTTTAATTCATACATGTTGCATCTTGTGAAAGCGTCAGTCTGCCACCCAGGCGAGGCACGGGAAGGGGTGGTTTGCACAGCACTGCCCTCCGTGGCAGGCATGGCGGTGGGGGTCCCAGGTTCCCCCTGAGGAGGGCAGTGGCTTCTCTGCCTCACAGTGCTCCAGCACAAGCTCTGCTGGGGAAGGAGCTTTGAGGTTCCCGATGCTCCTCTGCGCCTCTCCCAGCTCTGGGGGGAGGCGTCCCCTCCCCAGCGCAGCACAGCCCTGCAGCCCAGAGGTAGAGTGTCAGCCTCACTGCTGCCCTGTCCCGTCCTCTGCGAATGGAGCGGGGACCCAGGGTCTTACGATCAGAGACCCCGAGGTGTCTACAACCACCTGACCCAGGTACAGCAGGGCAAGGCAGGCCCTGGGCACACTGGGCCACCTGCTTCCTTGGCCACAGTCCATTTTGCCCTCTGGCCCTTCCCAGGCCTGTCTCACATTTGGCCACAGAAAGAGGTGCCCTTAGATGTTCCAGGCCTGAGGCTAGCCCTGTGGTGTAGCAGGTTAAGCCACCACCTGCAGTGCCGACTCCCGATATGGGCGCCGGTTCAAGACCCAGCTGCTCCACTTCTGATCAAGCTCGTTGCTAATGTGTGTGGGAAGGCAGCAGAAGATGGCCCAAGTACTTGGACCCCTGCATCCTTGTGGGAGAGCAGGAAGAAACTCTTGGCTCCTGGCTTTGGCCTAGCCCTGTCCTGGCCATTGCAGCTATTTGGGGAGTGAACCAGCAGATGGAAAACCTTTCTCTCTCTCTCTCTGCCTCTCCCTCTCTAGAACTCTGACTTTCATATAAATAAACCTTTATTTAAAAAAGAAAAAGTTCCAGGCTGCACCGGGGCCTTGGCCATAGGTTTGCAGTGGATTCCTTGTCTTACCTTTGACCGTGACCGTGGCCTCCGTGTTCTCTATTTCTGTGCCTCCTAGTTGGCTGCTGACCCAGACCCCAATGTGAAAAGCGGATCCGAGCTCCTAGACCGCCTCTTAAAGGTATTTGTTCTCTCTGTCCTCACTTTCATTTATAGAATCGATGGCTTCTGTCTGTCTCTGCAGCGTAGATTTTCTGTCGTTGGACTTTTCCTCATTGTTTTTAAATGTACACTCAGCAAGGTTTCTTCTTTGGTGTACAGTTCTATGGCAAGAGGGTAGAGCTGTGTCACCACCACAGCCAGCATGCAGGGCTGTGCCGTGGCCCTTGTTTAACACCCCACGCAGAGGGAAGAAGTGTGCCTGTCACCTGCCACACCGCCCTTCCCCGGCGGCACAGCTGAGTGTGTGTTCCGGCTACACAGAGTGGGGTTTTGCCATTCCTTTGGTTGCCTTGACTTTGAGTCCTGTGTTCGGTCCACCTGTTTTGCTTGTCCTTTGGCCTGGGAAAAGATGGAGCTTCCAGGGACCTGTCATGCCTGGCGTGGGCTCTGCTGTTTCCCTGCACAGCTGCCTGGCCTGTGGAGCCAGCTGCGGGCGTCAGTCAGCTCAGGCGGCCCTGTCTCTGGCGTTCAGTAGCTCACTTGCCTTTGATCCACAGGACATTGTGACCGAGAGCAACAAGTTCGACCTGGTGGGCTTCATCCCCTTGCTGCGGGAGCGGATTTACTCCAACAACCAGTACGCGCGGCAGTTCATCATCTCCTGGGTAAGCTTGGGCCCAGTGCTGTCTGTGGCCAGCAGGAGCCCTGCTGGGGTCACGTCTGCTCCCTGGCACACCCTGGCAGCGACGGCTGCGGGGAAGCCACCTTGTTACCCTCCGGGGCAGTGGACACCTGATAATCCAGAGACATTTTTCCAGCTCTGCCCCGCAAAGCCCGTCCTCTGTACCCTTGAAAGCCAACACTGCCGTTTGCAGTAGCCACACCCTGTCCTTCCCATCGTCACTTCTCCCGGGGCCTCTGAATGTCACCATTCCCCTCTGCTGTGGGATGCTGAGGAGGAGGGGGTCCTGGGCTGCTGTGACTCTGCCCCCGGCTGCTTTGCGTCCTGCAGATCTTGGTTCTGGAGTCTGTGCCCGACATTAACCTGCTGGACTACCTACCGGAAATCCTGGACGGACTCTTCCAGATCCTGGGGGACAATGGCAAGGAGATTCGGAAAATGTGAGTGGACAGGGCGGTGGTGCTGCCTCCGGGACCCTCAGGGTGCCTGCAGCCCCACTGGCCGCGCCCATGGCAGGAAGGCGCAAGCTTGACTCTTCCTCCTGGCCCGTGTGCTTCCATCCCCAGCCTCTGAACCCTCCCGCCTGGCAAGGCCCACGGTGTTTGCCCTCCGAGTGGCTAACCGCCAGTAGACATGGGCACTGGCTGAGCCCCCACTCTCCACGCTGATGTCCTGTTTCCATTTTAGGTGTGAGGTGGTCCTCGGGGAATTCTTGAAAGAAATCAAAAAGAACCCCTCCAGTGTCAAGTTTGCTGAGATGGCCAACATCCTGGTGATCCACTGCCAGACCACAGGTGTGTGTGCCAGCCCTGGGTGCCCCCACAGAAGCCCCCATCTCTCCCTGTCTCAGTGTCCATGAGGGGCAGGAGGAGCCCAAGCGGGTGTTAGTCGGTGCAGCACTAGACCATGGGAGCAGCACAGTTGGGTCTTTGTGAAAGAGAGATACAGGCTTTCTGTCCACATGGAGACGCTTTCATTAGGTCTGACCGGAAGTGGGTAAGATCTTGAGACCTTGCTGGCAACCTTGGCCTTAGCACTGAGAGTCGATGTGCTTGAAGGTTGGCACTTTCTGTTAGCTTGTGCTGGGTACCATGCCCTCACAAAGCATAATTGCTTAAAACAGCAGTCACTGATGAGTCGTGAGTCCAGGGGTCCTCTGGTGGGCTGGGCTGGGCTTGATCGTACACATACAGTCAGTTGACATGCTGGCCGGAGCTGGCTGGTCTGGGATGGCCTCGCTCATGTCTGCCAGTTGCCAGCTGGAGCAACAGGGGCACCTGGTTCATGTGTCACATCATCCAGCAGGCTGGCCCAAGCACAGTCCTGTGGCATCAGCAGGGTTCCAGGAGAGAGGTTGGAAGTGAGCAAGGTCTCCCGAGGCCTGGGCTTAAGCCAAGCGTACCGCCACTTCTACCACGTGCTGTTAGCCAAGGTCGCAAGGCCAGTTCAGATGCAATTGAGGAAATCAGCTTTACTTCTTGGTTAAAGGTCGTGGAGATGAGGGGTAGTGAGTCAAGGCTCCTGTCCCGGTCTGGCCTAGGATGTCACTCTGTTCCGGCCCGTGTCTGTAGCGCAGTGCACAGCAAGAGTGTTGGTGAGGCTAGAAGCAGTCAGGTCCCAGGCTCCTGCTGGGCCCGAGTCCCATCCCGCCTGTGTGGTCGGTCAGAGGGAGCGCTCAGCCACTCGGCCGACCCCTGCACCTGCCGGCTCTCCTTCCAGATGATCTGATCCAGCTGACCGCCATGTGCTGGATGCGCGAGTTCATCCAGCTCGCCGGCCGGGTGATGCTGCCCTACTCCTCGGGGATCCTGACCGCTGTCTTGCCCTGCCTGGCCTACGATGACCGCAAGAAAAGTATCCTTTGCCCTGGGAAATGAGAAACCAGGGCAGCTGCAAAGAGATGGGCCCTGAAGTGGAAGTGGGGGTTTCTTTAGGATCCTTCACACTCCATAGGCCCTCACATCCAAGGACCTGGGAGCTGACTGTCCCTGGCCTCCCCTGGGTGCTCACAGATCTGGAGCCATCCTCTTGAGCTCATACGTCTACCCCTTTGGTAGGCAAAATCCTGTTGGTGAGAAGGCCACAGCGAGGAGAAGGGACCCTAGGAAAAGAACGAGGAGCTCTCCAGGGGCACCGATGTGGCAGGGAGATGGGGACAGGGGTCAGGCTGCCTGTCTGCCCACTAACAGCCTCTGGGAGGACCAAGCAGCACGTGCCAGGGGACTTGGATGAGGCAGGACTCCCCTGCTGGGCTACTCCTTACCTCACTGGGCTCAGGCATCAAGGAGGTGGCCAATGTGTGCAACCAGAGCCTAATGAAGCTGGTGACCCCCGAGGACGATGAGCCGGACGAGCCGAAGCCGGTGGTACAGAGGCAGGCAGAAGCCAACCCCGACAGCTCCGTGGCAAGGCCGGAGGGGTCGGCCAGCGGTGAGTAGGCTGCCCCCACCCCTCACTTTGGATGGTCCCTGGGAGCCAGAGAGCACAGGACTTGCCTAGGGCCTCTCTTAACCGACCAGGGATACCTGCACACGACTGACAGAGGACCTGTCATCCACACTCCATGGCTGCACACCGGGAAGCCGAGCTGCATGACCAGGGCCTGGCTGCTAGTCAGTGTGGCTTGGGTTTGAAACCCAGGTGTTTTGTATCCAGCACCGGCCTCTGAACTTTCACTGCCTTGGATACCATGACATGCTGCCTTCGTCTTTTTCTGGGTGCAGTGGTGGTTTTCGGTGCTAGAGGGTGTAGACCATGGCAGGAGGCCCACTGCTTGGTTCGTCAGTTCTGAGCTGTGCACCTTCAGCCTTGTACCTGCCTCCCACCATATGGGTCCCCTCCAGGACAAAAAGTTAAGAAAACTCGCTGCAACTCACTTGGTGGTTGGGAATTCTATTCTGCTGTCCTTTCAAGCTCTTAGCATTATTTTCTTATTTATCTGCAACATGAAGAAAAGCCCTTGTATGCTTATTGGGGTCGGGAGATTGACTCTAAATGTTACCGGGAGCTCTGACACTTTGTGTCTGCTGGGCCCCAGTCTGTCCTCACCAGGGTGGCACTGATCAGCTTTGCAGTGATGACCCTCTTTGCAGAGTTAGCCAGAAATTAACTTGATCTTTCGGGATAACAGAGTAAGGTCTGGAACATGTCCCTGCCCAGGAGGCGAAAGAGTTACTAAAGCTCTTCTGAGCAGAATGTCAAGTATGCGTGGCTGTAGGGCCTCCTCCATGGGTTTGGCTGGTAGAGTTGAGCAATATTCCTTGCTCCTTGCTGGACTGGTCTCAGGTGTCAGGTTACAGCTATGCCAGAGCAGCAAAACTGCTGGAGGCACAGCCGTGCACAGCTGGAGCATTGGTGGTTCAGTGGTAGAATTCTCGCCTGCCACGCGGGAGGCCCGGGTTCGATTCCCGGCCAATGCAGCAGCTTGAAACTTTTTGGCAGGTCCAAGAAAAAGAAAACTTGGAAGAAATAAGAATGAGCCTTCCAAGGCAGTGACTTTCTTACTAGGAGAAACCAGAATCTCAGGTCTGGACTTATTTTATGAGCCTTCACTGACTCATGAGGTTGGGTGTTTTGTTTTGTTTTTGTTTGTTGCTTGTCATATTTGGGAAGTAGAGAAAAATACAAAGCAGCAAGACTATCCCCCGCCAAGAGATAGATAATCAGTATCAAATTCCTGGCATATTTTTAAGTTTATATATGTATATAATAACATTTACACATGTACGTATATATGATATAAATTATATATTGGACTTTTTTGTTGTTTGCTGATGGGCTTTTATTTTATCTTGTTTTGCTTTTTCTTGGCATAAGAGTTGGTGCGTCTCACTCAGTGGAGTCAGAAAGTAGCATAAAGGCTGCCTGGGCGGGGGACAGCAGTCCTGGAGCTGCTGTTGACAGATTGTGGCTTCTTTCGGGAAATATTCGAGAGTTCCATTGTGGTGAGGATTGCACAACCTTGTGACTGTACTAAAAAGCACCCAGATTGTACACTTGAAGATGCTGGATTGTGTGTTGAGTGAAATACTATCAGTGTGAATTACATCTCGGGTGTTTTAAAGCGAGCCCCTCTTCGAGCCCAGTGGAGCCGCAGTGCCTGCCCATCGCCTTTCTGCTGATGTGGCAGCACGTCAGGCCCTCTGGGAAGAGACTGCTCATTCTGAGATTGCAGCAGCAGCCAGAGCATTGGTGGTTCAGTGGTAGAATTCTCGCCTGCCACGCGGGAGGCCCGGGTTCGATTCCCGGCCAATGCAGCTTGCTACTTAGCTTTTTAGGTCGTTTTCCTCAGCATTCTTCTAACAGCTGCCAGCTTGGGAGATTATGATCCTAAATTAGGATCCATTCAGGCAGCTTGGCTCTGGGTTTTACTGCCTCGTAAACAGCATTTCAGCAGATGAAAATCTCACTTGATTGTCATTCCCAGAGACGGCAACTGCTAATTTGGGGCCTTGGTACCGACTCTCAGCCCCGCTCAGCTTGTAGCTAATCACCAGTCTCTGAGCAGGGGGCCCAGGAGAAGGTCCCAGCAAGCCAAGAGACAGGTGATTGAGTGTGTCAGCCAGCAGGTTCATCCCAGCCCTGCTCACTCTGCGCCAACCCTGGACCACCTGGCTGAAGACAGGGGCCTCCTGCCTGGTCCTCCTCGCTCAGTGTCACTCTCCCTGGCTTAGTGTGTGTCACGTCCCCAGCACCTTGTCCTGGGTGAGACCTCCTCTGACCGTGGGCCTCCAGGCCAGGCAGCCCCTCTGCACTTGCTGCAGCTCCCCTTTGGCTGTGCCACGTGGGAGGGAGCCGCAGAGCAGAGTCCCTTCCCTGATTCTGAGTTCTCACAGCACCTGAACATGTCAGGCCCGCTCCCCTCCATGGCGCTCCTTAATGGTCTCAGGCACCACGGCAAAGGTTCTGGAGTCCAGACAGCCTGCCTGCAGTGGTCTCTCAGCACCGCTTGGCCGCCTTTAGACCTGGCGCCCTGGACAGCAACTGCTCGGCCTGTCTAAGGCTCCGATTCCTTGTTTGTTAGTCAGGTAATGGTGATAATGCTTAACCTGGAGTGTGCTTGTGTCAAACAAGATTGGCTTGTGTGTGGCACGTGGCAGACACCTAGCAGCGGGTGCTGTAGTATTAAGTTGTTTTAATACACATGCTGTGCTCGACTTACAGTGGGGCTCCATTTGTCATCTGTTGACAGCACAGTAGGTGGAAAATGCCAGGCTATAGCTTAGCCTGGCACACCTTAGCATGCTCAGAATGCTTACATTAGCCTACAGTTGGGCAAAGTCATCTAACACAAAGCCTATTCTATAAGTGTTGATTGTGTCTTGTAACCTTTTTAATCCTTTATTTTTACTTTATTTGAAAGAGAGGCAGAAGAAGAGATATCTTCCATCCACTGGTTCACTCCCCAAATGCCTGCAACTGCCAGGCCTGGGCCAAGCTAAAGCCTGGGGCCCAGAACTCCATCCAGGTCTCCTGCCTGGGTGGCAGGGACCCAACTACTTGAGCCATTACCTGCTGCCTCCCAGAGGGAGCATTAGCAGGAAGCTGGGCTGGGAGCAGAGGAGCTGGGGCTTGAACCCAGGCATTGCAGTGTGGGATATAGATGTCGCAAGCAGCATCCTCACTCCTGCACCAAACGGCCAGTCCTCATATAATTTACTGAAGACTATTCTGCAAGTGAGACACAGAATGAAGGTGTAGGTGTGCTCTCCCACCACGGGCAAGTGAAAAGTCACAGGTTGAGCCGTCCAAGGTGGGGACCATCTGGAAATGGTTGTACCAGAGCTGTGGACTTGGCCAAGCAGTAAGAGGCAAGGCTTTTGTTCCCTTGTTTCCTACCGGCATCACCCAGGTGGTAGTGGGCTCCAGGTGGGCTCTAAGTGAGCTCTCATAAAGGGTAGGGGTTGGAAGTTCATGTGGCAGAGGAGGAGCTAAGCTAAGAGTAAGATTCCCAGTGGAGGGCTTGTGACCTCGTGAGTGCACCTGCAGAGCTGTGACCAGACTGGTCTGTTAGCGCCTGCTGTGGTCACTGCAGATGCAGGTCACCACACCCAAGACCTGCTTGCAAGGAGCTCAGAGATAGTAGATGAGTGACTGTGGTGACACCTGCACAGTCTCGAGGACCAGGGGCTCTACTGCAGGCAGCAGGCCCGATCCATATTGAGTGTTCCAACTGCTTCTCTGGCCCCTTAGCTTCAACTCTCCTCTACCCCCATATTTTGCTTCTTATATAAAGGAAATGTGTATTCCTTGTAGAGAGATTGGAAAGAGCACAGAGTTCTCGCCGTAATCTCACACAGAAATAATCGCAGCCAACTTCTGAGAATATTTTCAGTCTTGTTTTTGTTTTTTAGATTGATTTTATTTATTTGAAAAAGAGAGAGAAAGGAGAGAGGGAGAGGAAGATGTTGCATCTGCTGGTTCACTCCCCAAATGGCCACTGAGGCTGGGGCTGGACCAGGCCAAAGACAAGAGCCAGGATGAAGGAGCTTCGTCCAGATCTCCCACGTGGATGCAGGGCCCTGGGACCTCTGCTGCTTTCCCAAGCGCGTTAACAGAGAGCTAAGTTGGAAGTGGAGCAGCCAGGACTTGAACCAGCACCCATAAGGAATGACTGGCACTGCAGTGGCTTAACCCATTATACCACAATGCCAGCCCTTTCAATCTTTTTTTAAAAATACCTGTACTTGCTATTGGTGGCTTTCTGTTTTATTGTCCTGCCCAAAAAAAAGAGAATCATGGGACATGGATTTATAACCTGATTTTTTAAGTGTGCAGCTTGGTGGTTTCAGTGAATTCACAGTTGTGCAACCATGGGGCTGTCGCTGTGGCATAGTGGGTAAAGCCACCGCCTGCAGTGCTGGCATCCCATATGGATGCTGGTTCAAGTCCCGGCTGCTCCACTTCCGATCCTGCTCTTTGCTATGGCCTGGGAAAGCAGTAGAAGATGGCCCAACTCATTGGGCCCTGCACTCATGTGGGAGGCCCAGAGGAAGCTCCTGGCTCCTGGCTTCAGATCAGCGCAGCTCCGGCTGTTGCAACCAGTTGGGGAGTGAACCAGCAGATGGAAGACCTCTCTTTCTCTGTCTCTCTGTCTCTCTCTCTCTCCTTCTGTGTAACTCTGACTTTCAAATAAATAGTAAATAAATCTTAAAAAAAAAAAAAAAAAGTTGTACAACCATCATCACTATTGGATTCCAAAACATTTTCCATCCTACCAACAGGCAGTTCCATACCATTAGCAGACATTCTTAATTTCCCTCCCCTCCAGCCCCTGATAGCCTGTATCTCCATTCTGTCTCTGGGCCTGCCTGTTCCAGACACTTCACAGAAATGGGACATGCACTGTGCACCCTTTTGGATTTTCTTCCTCCACATTGTATGTTGTTTTCCAGGCTCATCTGTGTTGTGTCGGAACTTCATTTCTACCCGTGGCTGAATACTATGCCATTGAATGGAAAGACTCCATTTTGTTTATCCATTCATTAGTTGGTGCACTTGTGGGTTATTGCCACCTTTTTTTTTTTTTTTTTTTTTTTTGGACAGGCAGAGTGGACAGTGAGAGAGAGAGAGACAGAGAGAAAGGTCTTCCTTTGCCGCTGGTTCACCCCCCGCCCCAAAGGCTCCTGCGGGCGGCGCGCTGCGGCTGGCACACCACGTTGATCCAAAGCCAGGAGCCAGGTGCCTCTCCTGGTCTCCCATGCGGGTGCAGGGCCCAAGCACTTGGGCCATCCTCCACTGCACTCCTGGGCCACAGCAGAGAGCTGGACAGGAAGAGGAGCAACCGGGACAGAATCCGGCGCCCTGACTGGGACTAGAACCTGGTGTGCCAGCACCTCAGGCGGAGGATTAATTAGCCTGTTGAGCCACAGCACTGGCCGCCACCAATTTTTTTCTTAAATGACAACCATTATGTGTTAAGTACCTCCCTTTTAGCCAACACTGTGTACTTGGCCATATTAATAAACCTGGCCTCTGGAACAGGCACTTCAAATATTTCTTTTGTCTTGAGGGTGCATTTGTTTTTTTCTGTTTACTCTTTTTGAGAGGCAAAAGAACACAGACAGAGCTCCCTTCTATTAGCTCACTCCCCAAATGCCACAATTGCCGGGACTGGGCTGTGTTGAGGATGGAACTGGACCGGGGGCAGAGCCAGCAGCCAGGATCACACTCCTAGTCTCCCAGTCCAGTCCTCCCACAGGGGTGGCAGGAACCTCATTATTTGAGCCATCACTGCCGCCTCGCAGGATCTGCATTGGCAGGAAGCTGGAGCCAGGAACCGAACCCAAGTACTTCAGTGTGGGATGTGAGTGTCTTAACTGCGAGGCTAAACATCTACTTTTGGGATGCATTTTATGGTTTTCTTTTTTGTTTATATTCTATTCCTGTACCACACTTATGTTATATCATTCCATTAGATAGATATGCCACAATTTATTTAATCAACTGCCTATTTGCAAATCATTTGGCTTCTTCTGATTTTATCTTAATCTTACAAACCCTACTAAAATAAACTGTCATGTAGAAAGCATATCTGCTAAAAAGAGCTTTCATACAGAAAAATCCTACATGCATCCATAATCACTTTTTAAGGGTAAATTCCTAAACTTCTAAGGCTTTGGATAGATGCTGCCTAGGGCCTTCCAGCATGCTCTTCCTGATTTCCAGTCCACAAGCTTGAAGCTGCCTCCGAGGACTGATCAGTGGTTCCCTGGAAGAGAGGCCAGGTGGAGGAGTGTCCTGCGCTGGGATGTGGGGTCTCACCAGAGGGAAGCATCAGGGGGAGTCAGGGCTGGAAACGTGGGCGGCAGGACACCAGCAGGACAGACAGACCTCCCTGCTCTCAGAGCTGGCCCTCCTGCAGGAGGAGGCAGAGGGTAGACAGGGCAGCCAGGCAGGCGTATTTGGCAGCCTGTCCCAAAAGCCCTAAATGTTGGATTTCTCCTTAGGAAATAATTATGGGTGCAGGTGATATGAGTGTTTTCTCTGTAGAAGCTCTTCATAGCCTGTAAATACAGAGGGGCTCCCTGGGGCAGGCCGCTGAGAAGGAACCGGCTTTGATTCTGGGTGCTGGAAGGAGTCACTGGAGGGGTGTGAGCAGCGGAAGGTCATGGTCGGACCTGTAGTTCGACAGAATAGAATCACTGGCTGCTGCGGGCTCACTGATGCAGGCCAGGACTGTGGTCCTTCGGAGGGAGGTGTGAGAGAAAAAGGAGTCAGATGAGTGGGAGAGTTGCCATTGACTGAGACGGGGAGGGGAAGCGAGGAACGGGTGTGTGTGAACAGGAGGGAGACGGGTGGGTGCAGAGCGTGCTGCGTGTGACGCCTGCTCAGCCCCACGGAGAGCAGGCGTTCACGTTCCAGGCTGGGGAGGAGAATTTGAGAGTCATCAGCATATGGAACCGTGGCCCTGGGACTGAATGAAGATGCCAAAGGAGGCAGGAACAGAGGGAGGAGATGAGGGCCCGGCACACTTAGGATGGTGGGAGGTGGCCCGGGAGTAGAAGGAACCCGAGCAAGGCCAGTGTGGGGCTTAACAGCGTGGAGCGCATTAGTGATTGGTCTGGTAGCCTCAGCAGAGTGGTGGGGTTAAGACTTCACGGGGGCAGGGTCCTGAGAGAGTGGGAGTGAGAACTAGAGCAAGATGCTTAGGAAGATTGACCTGGGGGGGTGGGGGCTGACAGGGCAGTGGAGGTCGGGAGACCCATTTTGTCTTAAGGGGAGAAACCACTGGGTGTGTTCATTTCCCATCACTGCTGTCACAAATGACCACAGGGCTGGCTCCTGCCAGGGCATCCCAGAGGGTCCCTCTCCTTGTCCCATCAGCTTCTGTCCCACCCGCATTCCTTGGCGCACAGCCGCATCCTAAATTGTCATTAAAACCTGAATGCCAGAGACTGCACTGTGTGGCTTGAGCGTGGATGCTGGGGGCCGCTGCCTGTGGCTCACCACGCACCGCTGTGTGCCTTGAGCTGGTTGTGTAACCTCTCCGTGCCTCAGTGTCCCCGTCTGTAACTTGGGAGTGGTGGTACTCCCTGTTGCCCACAGTCGTTAAGAGATGAAAGAGGCTCATAAAGAGTGTAAGGTGAGGCCCCACACCGAGAAGTAACGGCAGTGAGACTAGCACAAGGCACCCAGGCTCTTCACCCGGCTGCGGCATTTATCCCCTCGAGACCAGTCCTCGTGACCAGCCCCATGCTCTCGCCCCACCGTGATTATTTGGAGCAAGTTGCTGACCCCATACCATTTCATGTGTAACCGAGTGTATTTCCAAAAGGAAGAAAATCCTTTTATAAAAATTGTCACAGTAGCACCATCGTACCTCAGGAAAGAAAAGTGAGATCTCTGAAGCTACCAGGATCCATTCAGGATCCACTCTTCCCCACGGCGTGCGCCACGGCTGATGCGTCTCGGTTTCCCACGTTGCCTTTTTTTCTCCTTCCTTGTGGTTCACTGTTTAAGAAAGGGGTCACTCGTCCTGTAGTGGTGCCGGGGTGTCTGCCGTGGTCATCTGTCCGCTGTGCTCTCTCTGGGTTAGTAGTCAGGGCTCCTCAGTCACGCTCAAGTTCATGGCTTAAATGAAATCCACAAGCAAAACACTATGAGGAAAGACACAGATACAATGTATTCCTGTCTTTACCTTTGCTATGACAAAATGGCAAAGCCAGAAATATACAAAGAAAAGGTGTTTATTTAGCTCACAGTTCTGGAGGCTGAAAACCCGGAGAGCCTGGTGCTGGCTCAGCCAGGGACCCCCTGGCTGCAGCTCATTGTGGCGGATGGCGTCACGGCAGGTGTGTGCGTGCAGGAGAGCGCATGATGAGACGGAAGCTAGAGAGAGGCAGAGATCCAGTTTTGTTGTTTCATAACAACCCACTCTCCAGGGAACTAACTGGAGTCCCTTCCAAGAGCAGCACCCCCAGTGACCTAATTACCTTGCACCAAGCCCCACCTCTTAAAGGGCCCACCACCTCTCACATCACCATACTGGGGGACCAAGTTTTCAGCACATGAACCTTGGAGGACAAGCCACAACCACACTGTAGCATACACTTTTAATCTGAGAACTGGTATAACCAGAAAATGGTTAAAAGTTACAAGACACAGATATTTCACCATTGAAGAAGTTAATATCCAACACAAGGCGGGGGGGGACCCTCACGAAGAGAGGGAAACCCAGTGGAAAAAGAATGTGAAGTCCGTGAGGAAGCCAGGCGCCCCCTGGGTGACAGATGCCTCCCTAGTTTCCAGGCATTCATGCAGCTAAACGTGAGCCCATTCCTTATCGTAACCAGTGTGTGGTGCAGGTCTGTCGTTACCTCTGCTGTGCAGGAGAGGAGAGGGAGGCAGGGTCAGGGGACTTGGCCAAGGCCAAACAGCCTCGTGCTCATGAGCTGTCCCAGAGGGACGTGGTACAGACGGCACCGAGAGCCGCTCAGCGCAGCTGGGGAGCCAGGGATGGCAGGGTGTTGTGTTTACTATCACGCTGGCCAGCAGAACGATCCCGATACATCCCTGGGTGATGCTCTGGGCAGGTGACTGCCCCTCGTTGCGGGAAGCGCGTGGGAATGGGTAAAACCTTCCTGAAGGGCAGCCTGGCCACAGGGCCCTCGTGCAGAAGGAAGCATGGGAGAGGTGTGCACGCGGAATCAGGAGACGTTCGACGTTCTAAATTCATTTGAGGCGCATTCCTGACATCATAGCATTCATCTCTCTGTGTATGTTTCTGGGGCCTGGGGTACTGGCACCTGCTTCAGTCTGTCCTGCCCGGCGTTCTTGGCGCGCTTGCCTTTCCCCGCACTCTGGACCAACAGGCACACGTCAGGTGCCCGGACATGGCGCTAGAGGGAGGAGCACCTGACAGACCCAGGCTGCTGCCCCCTCTGCACCTCTGAGCCTGGAGGGAGAGGCGACAGTGACAGCTCCTCTGTGTAAGATGGAAATAAGGGCCCCCTCTTCTGGGGATGGAAGGGGGTCCATGGCCCACCTTGCCTGGGGCAGCTTGCAGGTGTACCAAATGGAAAGGGCAAGGGGCAGAATCTACACCGTGACCCCACTCACGTTTACAGGATAGAAAGCAGGGCCTGAGGCAACTCGCTTTATAGAGAAGAGGTTTATATCGCTCAGTTTGGGGGATTGAAGCCTGCGGTCTGGCGGCTTTATTGGCTTGGTCCCTGATGAAGGTGGCAGAGTACATGCAGAGGAAGGGTCACAGAGACTGGGCCCAGTCTCAGGCAAGAACGACCATCCAAGAAAACACCCCCAGTAGCCTAAGCACCTCCCACAAGTCCATTTCCTTAACTGGGTTCAATTTCCACCCTCTTAGTACCATTAACTAATTCTTTGGGATTTAAAGTCCTGTATGAGGTTGAGAGAGAGCCAGATCACTTTCCAACTACAGCGATAACAGAAGATGGCGGGGGTGGGGGGGGGGGGACACATGGTAGTGCAGTACGTTAAGCCACCACTTGGGTGCCTGCTACCATATCAGAGTAGCAGTTCAAGTCCCAGCCCCTCCGCCATCCAGCTTCCTGCTAATGCATTCTGGGAGGCAGCAGGTGATGCCTCAAGTGCTTGGCCCCTGCCTCCCACAGGGGGGGCCTGGGTGGAGGCCTAGATTCCTGGCTTTGGTCTGGCACAGCCCCAGTTGTTGGAGGAGTTTGGGGAGTGAACCAGTGAATCAAGACCTCTTCGCTCCTTCTCTCTCTCTCTCTGCATTTCAAATAAGTAAATGTATTTTTTAATCTTTAAGGAATGCTTTATTGAGATATAACTCACCCAGCTTCAAGGGTGCAGTTGAGCACATTTGTCTGTTACAGAGCTGTGTGAGTTATTTCAGAGCAGAGCTCGCTCGTGCTGCAGCGTGTGTCAGTGCTGCGTTTCTCTCTATTGCCCAGTAGCGTTCCTTGCATGGCTATGGCACGTTTCCAAGTCTCCATTCATCAAATGACAGACATTCAGGTTGTTAGATATTTTGGCTATGGCAAATAATGCAGCTATGAACGCTGAGTAGCACTTTTTTCAGTTGCATACCTGGAAGAAGAATTGCTGGGTCCTGTGGCAGTGCTGTACTTAACCTTGGGAAAGCTGCCAGACTGTTTTGGTGACCACACCATTTTACGTCGTGTAAAAGCGCCACTTCACCCACATCCTCCCCAGCACTTGTTATTAGCTTTTTTATTTTAACCAATCCTAGTGGGTGTGGGATGGTATCTCCTTATATCTTTGATATGCATCCTCTGTTAGCTAACTATGCTGAGGACCCCAAAGTTTATATTTGTGTTTTTTAAATTTTTATGTATTTACTTAAGAGACAGAGAGAGAGAGGCAGGAAAGAGCTCCCACCCACTGGTTCACTCCCCCAGGTGCCCACAACAGTTGAAAATGGGCCAGGCTGGGGAAGGAGCTCCCATGTGGAGGATGGGGACCCAACTACTTGGCTCCTCACTGCTGTCTCCAGGGTGCACATCAGCAGCCGTCTGGAATTGGGAGCCAGAGCTGGGAAGCCACTCCAGGCACTCTGATACGGGCTGCTGCCATCAACCACTGGGCTGAACGCCCACCCCTGCAAGGTCTTTTTTAGCATCCATTGGCCTTGGAGCCAACATTCCCTTCTGAGAACCCCAGATGTGTTCAGTGCTGATGTCCCTCCCTGGAGATCCTGGTGCCTTCAGACTCACCAGCGGTGTACTTGCCCAGAAGTTCTGAGGAATGCAGAGGCAGCGGGGCCTCAGGGCTCTTTGCAAGGTGGATCAAGTTGTAGGGACTGAAGATGGGCATCTTGTGTGTTGTTGCAACCAAGTCCTTGCTTATCCACGATTCCAGCAGTCTTTCCTCTTCCTCTCCAGGAGGTCCAGATGGCTCCTGTGACTCCATCAACGTCTTCACTCCAGCTAGGTAAGTGGTTTGTTAAGCATGTGTGTTTGTGGAAAGCAGGTGCAGATCTTGCCTGGGGTTAGGAGACTTCAGGGAAGACCCAGGGCAAAATGCTCGTGGCCACTCTGGGCAGCTCTCTACAGGCCTGAGGGGCTTTAGGAGGGAATCTGAAGGACGGAGCAAGCCTGCCCCTCCCAGTTCCGTGAGCAGAGAGCCCTGGGGAGCGAGTGGAAGGTCCTAGAGATGAGTAAGTGCAAGTTGTAAATGGACAACCCAGCGGCAACAGTGGGACACCCACAGAGGCCAGCACTCAGCAGCTTTTGCTTGTCCAACATAACATGGAGCTTTCAGGACTGAGCATAAGGGGAAGGCTGCACAGACCAGCTGAGTCCAGAAATTCCAGTCGCCAGGGCCTGTCATTTCCAGGTTGGCTGTAATGACACAGCCTTCCACAAGGGGGCAGTGCAGGCTAAGCAGCATAGAAATCCCCTGCCTTGCTTCCCTTCCTGCAGAGTGATGGGGTTTCCTGGGGAGGGAACTGCCACAGCTCCACCCGCGTCTGAGGCCCCTGGACTTGCCCTGGGTCACATTTTTATGGGGGAGGGGGGATGTTGACGCCTGTGGGGCTGGAGTGGGTGGTGATTCTGGGGTGGGGGGGTCCTTCCATCTGGAGGAGAGGCTCTTCCCTTGGGCCCCCTCCTCCGTTCGTGTCCTTTCTGAGTTTAGTCCTGTCTCCGAAGCCCCTGGGTATGTTTCCAGAGCTGCACGTACCGACTGTGAGCACGCACCCTAGACCGCTGCCGCCTCTGGTGAGCAGGTCAGGGGCTGCTGGTCAGGCCCGTGTGCAGCGCCTTGTCCCACATCTCTGGAGCAGGCCCAGAATGCACCCCTGACGCCAGGCTGCTCTAGTCGGGGGGCTGAGAAGAAACCAGGAAGTTAGCAGGAAGGGGGTGATGGCCGTGAGGCTGAAGTCACCAGAAAGGAGGGTGGTCGCTCTGCAGAGTGCTGGGGGGAGTGCCGCGAATCCCGGCCTGCGAGAGCCCTGGCGTCGCATCACAGATGGCACTTGTGTTTCTGTGCCCTGGGGTCCGTGTGAGGGTGAGGAGGGACAGAGAACGGGGCTGCTGCCGTGTAGCGCGTGTGTGGGCCGCCCCGCCACCCCGTAGACAAGGATGAAAGAAGGCTCAGCCGGGAAGCCGGTCTCACGAGGAGGAAGCCAGCGGGTTCGAGGTTGACTGACAGGAGAGAGCGGAGGGAACGAATGGCTTCTGGGAGTGTGGCTGGAGCCAAGCTCTGGAAGCCCCGGTCTGTTTCCAGGCTGGGGCTGGAAGGGGGCACCGGTGGGAGCGGGGCTGTGCTCCAGGCAGCCCGGAGAGCCCCCTGGGAGGGGAGGGAGGCAGGTGTGGGCTCCGGAATCCGGAGGTGGGGGAAGCATTCTGCCCAGAGGCTGTGGCGCAGGCGTTTCGGCGGGCACGGGAGGATCAGACCTGAGAGTTGGGAGCTCCTTCTGGCAGCCGAAAAGCCTCTCGCGGACTTGTCACTATCATCTGGGCCACGGGGATTGTCACATGCCAAGGGGGTGGCAATAGAAAGCGGGGAGGGTGGGAGAGGGAGCTGAGGTGGGGCGTGACGGAGGGACTGATGGATCCGCTGCCTCCCTCGGGCGCCTGTGCTGCCGCCGGCCAGGGCAGGCCTCCAAGAGGCCTCCGTTCCTGCTCTAAGGCCAGGAACCACGTCACTGGAACCACGGGGTTTTTTTTAGACCTGTCATTCAGGAGCCAAGGCGGAATCCTACCATTTCCAACATAAAAAACAAACATCATCTGGCGCTTTCTGGTTCCAGTAGATGGAAGTCCCCTCACTAAGAGGAGGGCAACCTCGGGCACTGTGAAAGCCCAGCAGAGTGCCTCAGCCTTAGCCCTGGCCCCGGGCCCCGCGCCCCACCGCCTGCTTCCTGCGGTCGGTGCTGCCAGTGGGAGGCTGAGCCTGGGCAAGATGACGTCACCCAGGGTCACCGAGCAGCTGAGCTCGCCCTGCCATGTTCCAGGTGCTTTGCCAGCCCACGGTACTGTGTGGTCATTTGCATTAAATTCAAGCTAGCCAAGGGCAGCAGACGGAGTGGGGGCTCCTGATAGCCTCCATGGGTGCTGGTCCTGAGCGCCTTGGCAGTCATTGACCCTTGAACCTGTGAGCACTGAGGGCCTCTTCCCTGCAAGCATCCGTGCACACAGCATTCTGAATTGATCCCTAGCGCTCAGGGCCCTCCTTGAAGGCGATCCATGCACTTTACACCCTAGATTCCCCCCTGGGTCCCCTGTGCCAAGGAGAAAAGGGACTGCCTGACCCCTTGAATGTCTGCCTCTTCTCTCTTTGCTGCCGCCCTCCTCTCCCAGGGATGCTGGCAAAGCACCGCGTGGCTCCAGGCTTAGCTGCCAGGGAGAGCCCCCTGGAGAAACAGGGTGACAAAGTCTCTGTATGTGTGGGTGGAGATCATGGGGCAGGGGGGGTCGCCTGGTTGGAATTTGGGAAGTTGGAAGCTGAACTCCTTGGGGAAAGATGGAAAGAGGAGAAGCCAGGATGAAGGAAGCAGGCTCCAAGCCAGGGCCAGGGCTGGTGCCATGTGCTCGCGCCAGGCGCCAGGTGCAGGCCTTACCGCACAGGAGTGCTCCCAGCAGTGGACCAGCTGCCTGCTCGTGGCCTGGGGCAGTAGCTCAACTCCTCCCTGCCTCGGTTTCCTCATCTGCAAACTGGGTGTCATGATGTCACCACCCACAGAGGCGGCTGGGGTTTCACCGAGTGCAAGTGTGCGGTGAGCACAGAGCAGCGCTGGCGCACAGAAGGCTCCTTCCCTGGGGTAGCTGCCGTTACTACTAGGACACTGCTACTGTTCCCACCTCACAGAGGAGGAAACAGACCCAGGGAGGGTAGCTTCTTCCCCAAGGTCACGCTGCGAACTGGCAACCACGGGGAAGAGAGCCAGCTGACTCCAGGGCCCGGATGTCTCCGTCCATTTTCTGTTGCTAGCACGAAAGCTCTGGGAAGACCCAGGCAGTGCTGCCGACAAGGGCCTGGTGCTACCTCAGCTCAGGGCAGACCAGAAGGGCAAGCGAAAGAAACTCGGCGGTGCTTCCTCGCTATGGAGCAAGCCCGCTTCCGGTCACTCTTGCAGCCCTTCGGGAAGAGACCTGGGCACCTCTGGGAGGCCCCGCCTCTTGGCACTGCCCCCTCCACAGGAACAGTTGAGGCTGTTTGGGGGAGGGTCGGGCCACAACGCACTGCGTTTGCCTGGCGTTGGGCTCCCGGCCTCATTGGACATTGGGGTTCTCACACGGGTGCCAGCGCCTTGCCGAAGCAAGTGACTTTGAGTACAGTCCTGGTAGGGGGCCACCCTCCACAGGAGCAAGCACAGCAGTCAGGACATCCGTGCTCCCCAACTTTTAGCACCTGCTCACTGGAAACACCTAGAGCGGTCGTCTCGTCTGTTTTTTAGAAAAGCAACTTTGAATTCCGAAGCAGCCCTGTTTATGGGATCGCCTGCTAATTTGATGAGAGGTGTAATCCGAGTGCCGTAAGAAGGGGAGTGCCGGCGCCCGGGGAGAGCCGCTGCACTGGTTATTTAGCCGCTGTGTGGGGAGCATTGTTCGCGGAATCTGTTTTGGAACGCTGCAGCAGCGCCACGCACTGGGACACCGCAGTGGCGGTACGCGGAAGACATTGACCGTGAGGCGCACTCCGAGAGAACACTCCGGGAACGCTGGCTTTTGTAGACGCCTTGAAATAGCTCGGCAGCCCCCGGGAGTGATCGTCTAGACTTTCTGGAACCGGTGCAGAGAGGCATCCCCAACTGTGCATGGCCCTGTCTGCCTCCTGCGGGGGGAGGTAAGCCAGGGCGGAGGGGCCCAGGGCTCTGCCTCCCACCGAGCCTGCGCCAGGGCGCGTCCTCTCCCCACCTCTGAGGCCAGCCTCTCCGGTGCCCTGGGGCGCACCTGCTTCCCATGGTCTCCCTCTCGAAGCAGGCAGAAGAGAGGCACGGGAGAGCAGCTTGAGCCCAGAAGTGATTGTCCACACGTGGCCTGGCGGCCTTGGGCTGTCCCTTGCTGTGGTTCTGGCCCTGAGTTTGCACACCTGTGCATTTTGGGGTTGGGTTCCGGGGACTGGGAGGTCCCTTTCCATTATGAAGTCTTCGGCTGGGTAAGGCCAGCACCTGCCTCGCCAGCAGGCTCAGCTGCCCACATCGGAGAAGCTTGCTGAAGTCGGCATTCGCTGTGGGGAAAGCGGAGAAGGGGCAGGGCTTCCAGGCACACAGGGCTCCACCTCTTCTGAGGCCGTGACACAACGCCGCCTGACGCAGGTGCCACTACGGGCAGGCTAGCAGCGCCTCTGACCTTCGGTGTGTTGGAGCCTGGTTTGCCCAGGGTCCATGGCCTGACCTCACAGGGCCTGTCGGGATCCGCGCCGCGCCCCGCTCAGGTCAGCACCAGACCGTCCCAGCAGTCGTCTTGCTCCCGCTGGGACTGCGTGTGCCTTTCCAACAAGAGAACACGCGGAGCGCGCCAGAGAGCCGCCGTCCCTGCCAGGACACGATGGGGACGATGCCCCCGTGGCCTCCACTGTTAGGGATCAGTGACACGTGGAGGGAGGACATCCCAGAGTCCCCCGGCTCAGGTTCAGGCCGTTGGCTCCACCACTTCCTGGCTCTGGAACTTGGGCCAGGTCACTTAATGCCCATGCTTCAATCCCCTCCGGGGTGGAAGCGCCGTGACCGTGACCCGGGTGCTGAGGCAGTTAGGGCACAGCGTCTGCTGGCAGCAGCTCTGTGTTGTCACAACCCTTACCACCCCGGCTCACACACACACCGCGAGGGTCAGCTGAGGCTTCCCCCCAGCCAGCGTCGCCCTTAGTCCCCCAGGGGAGTAGATGCAAGCCCACCCTCCATGGGGCTGCGCACGCCAGACACCCTGGGCCCGTGTGGCACCCAGATGCCTGCGGCTTCTGCTGGATGGGGTCTCACCATGGACCCTGGGTCTCAGGGTTAGGAAAGAACTGGCCAGGGTGGAAGGCACCACCGAGGCCTGAGCTCCAGCCACGGGATTCTGCGGCTCTGAGCAAGGAGAAGAGCTGCGCGGGCCGCCCCAGGAGGGGCTCTGCGGGAGGCCGGCCAGGCCTGAGTGAGCAGCGCATGCTGGGCAGCAGCCCAGGCAGAGGGGTCGTCGCAGACGATGGGAAAGTGCTGAGGAGGCCTGGCATGGGCGCTGTGCTGGGGCTGCGGCAGCCACGCGGCCACTGAGCACCTGAGCCGCGGCTGGTCTGAACACCCAGCTGTGCCGTCAGCGTTTCGAAAACACGCACGGGGTTTCAGAGGCTTAGCAACCTTTATGTTGACTCTGTTGACCTTTATGTTGACTCTGTTGCCAAAATGCTAACACTTCAGATATATTGTGTTAATTAAAGTGTCATTAAAATTAATTTTACCTGTATCTTTTTCCTTTTTTAATTTAAAGCTGAAAGAAGTAAAATCACATCTGTGGCTCACGTTGTTTCTGTTGGGCAGCAGACTCGAGGGTGCTGGGTACACCCCGGCTGTCTGCGTGCGCGTTAGCTTCCTCGTCTGTCCCAGGCTACTGAGGAATGCAGATGTTTGGGTACCCTCGGAAGACAACAGGCGCTTCCAGCCTCATGGCTCCTGGGGAAATCTTGGTGCCCTCCCTGAGGCTGTGCACTCACATCCCCAGATCTTAGGGCCCTCGGAGGATGGCCGTGCCTGTGTTGCCCCGGAAGTGGACATCAGGGGCATCTTCAGACTGCATTAAATAGCGATTCCACTTCACGTTACAGAACTCAGAACGATGCCCTGTAGGGATTCACATCAATGAACTTGAGAGCGGCTGCAGGCGAATGAGGAACCCACAGCCGTCGAGTTCCTGATGCAGATGAATAATTGAGCAGCCTGCAAAGGCCACGGAAGATCGCTTTATTGAGGCAGGCAGCTGAGCGCCTGGCCCCACCCTCCGGAAACGCAGCCCTGGCCCACACTGTCCCGTACAGCAAGTGCAGTGTGATGGGCAGTGCGGGGGGAGCCGGGCCTCCCTGATGCCTCAGACCCCTGAGGCCCCTGAGTAACCAGGGTGACTCAGCCTCCCAGCGGCACCCAGGCTCCTCGGGCCACTTGCTGCGACGTCCTCCCGGCTGGAGACCAGCACGGCGTCAGTGCACGGGAGCCAGCGGATTCCCCGCGCTGGACGGCGGCAGCAGCTCTTTCTGAATGGACTTTGTGTCTCCTGGGCAGAGGCAGTTCCCAGGCGTCTCCACAAGGCCAGCTGTGGGGCCGAGTGCCTGCGCAGGCCACAAGGAATGTTCTGCGATTGCTCAGGGAAGGGGCTGCTGGGTGTCAGGGGTGTTTCCGGGGCCTTCCCTGCGCTGTCTGGACGTGGTGGTCTTGCTTGATCAGCAAAGGGCCTGAACCTAAGGCCCTGAGGCCTGGGGTGGGTGTGCAGAGCAGCTCAGTGACCTGGAAAAGATTTTTCTCCTCTGGTCAAGCCAGGCTGGAAAAAAGGGGACATGAGGAAGAGCCCCCAGATGACCCTCCCTGCTGATGTGGCTAGCACAGGTCCAGCCATGCTGTAGGTTCCAAACTCAGGAGGGGGAGGAAGGAAACAGAGAGAAGGAAGTAAGGCCTCCCTTGAGTCCCTGGGCTGGTAGAAGACGCGTCCCCAGATGGAGTGTGCACCAGGCCTGGGGCAGCAGGGAGAAGTAGGAATCTGAGCGCGTGGGCTTGGATAGAACCACGGCTGGATGGGAGAGGGCAGCAGGGGCCTTCACACAGCTCTGCCTCCTGGTCTTGTCCACAGTGCCGACAGGGCCCCAGTGACCCTTGACCTCGACGGGATCGTGCAGGTGCTGAACTGCCATCTCAGTGACACGGCCATCGGGATGATGACCAGGATTGCCGTCCTGAAGTGGCTGTACCACCTCTACATCAAAACGCCCCGCAAGGTGAGTCCCGAGCCCGTCCCCCTGAAAGCCCTTGTGTGCCAGGGGCCACCTCTGGCTCTGCTTTGGACTTCCAGGGCCTGGCCCACGCCCGGAAGGGTCTTGGAGAACCCCTGGTGAGCAGAGACATGACTGGTGCTGGGACGAGCCCTCGGTGGGAGGACAGGGGATCTGTGCGGCACCGTCTGTGCCAGACCCGGACCTGGAGTGAGAGAGCAGAGCTCACGGGGGCTCCTGGCTTCTCTGCTCCCCAGATGTTCCGGCACACGGACAGCCTCTTCCCCATCCTGCTGCAGACGTTGTCAGATGAATCCGATGAGGTAGGTCCCCGACGCCTCCTCTCATTACAGGACATCAACTGCCCGGCGTCCCCTGCAGTGACTCCTGGGGTCTCACAGCTCAGATGTGCTTATTTTATTGTAAATTAACACCCAGAAATTGCCCTGTTTCTCGTGCCTGTGCAGGTGCTAAAGGTGAAGCTGTAACTGAGCCCCTTGGCGTGGGAAGGGAGGCTGTCTCAGAGCGCTCCTGGCGCACACAGGGACAGGGCAGAGGAGGGGCACGGCCTTGGGGTCTGGCTCAGCGTCGCCACCTCTCAGCTCCCTCCCAGTGCTTCCTGGGGTGTGAGGATGAACCAAGTAAAATGCTGACAGCCCCACCAGGCACACGCTGCACACTCAGGGAGCCACGGGTGTCACTCATTGCCGCTGCAATTCTGTTTTGACCTCTGGTTTGAGAATGTATCCTCAGCTTTTCTTTGGTGGGGTCACCAGGAGCTGTCTGGAGGTGCAAAAAGGGGAAAGCCGAGCCCAGTCCCAGGCAGCATGAGTAACCCCGAGGGGAGCCTGTGCGGAAGCTGGCCTGCAGGCTACAGTGCTCGGGCTCCATTGTGTACCGGAGTCAGGGCAGGGGAGTTGTGCTCCAGCGCTGCCCCGCTCCCAGGCGAGGGGCAAGCTTTGCAGAAGGGCAAGGCCCCTCCCTCTGGCTCCTGCAGCTCTCGGCTGCCTGTCAGCTGCTCCTTCCCTCTCCTGGGCCGTGGACAGAGCTGTGTCTGCAAGCATCAGTGGATTTCTGAATTGACATCCCTGTGCAACATGGAAGTGAGGAAGGCCTGGGGTGGTGGGCACGGGAGGACGATGCTCACTGCTCCCTGTGGAGGGAGGCCCCTGCTTTTCCCAGGGCTGATTCAAGAATGGTGGGGGCCTCAGCTGTTCTGCAGCCAGGTTTGCTTGTCTGAGCCAAAGCTGAAGAGAGAAGCAGACAGGCAGGTATCTGCCTCTGGGTGCTCTGAGGTTCTCTGTATTTCCAGAAAAAAATCCCAAACAGATGGTCTGTGAGCGTGCTGTTGTCCCCTCAACCACGCATGCGTACACACACAGCCTCGCCTCTCTCCCTGCACCTCCCCCAACCCCTGCCCAGCCAAGGCCCAGGTGGATGTGGCCCAGTTCTGCCTGCGAGCTGGGATGACTCACTGCACCGTCAAGGACCTCATTTCAATACAAAAAGGGAGAGAACTCTGCTGATTGGCTCCCTCCCCAGGACTTCACTGGAAGCAGCTGAGTTTTCATTCCTTGAAATTGAGCTGTTTGATCGCGTCCAGCCTCAGCGGCTGACACTGGCTTTGTGTGCGTACGCACTTCCAGGCACGGAGGAGATGCAGTGCGTTACACAGCTGTGCTGGGGTCCCGCTGTGGAAGTGCCAGATGTTGTCAGGGCTTTAGGGCACGTCTGTGGGCCTCCGCTGGGGGAGAACTGAAGCTGCTCTTGGGGACCTTGGGGGAGGGGGGGCTGTAACAGGAGTGGAGACTTCCTCTCTTTCCTCACGAGGAGTGATTTGGGGAGTGTGCCAGTCATTGCTAAGTCCTGATTCTGCCGCATCTGGGTCCTCACCAGAATCACTGTCCGCAACGTCACCTGCCCAGTCTAGCAACACTGGGGATGGGCTGTGCACTTGGCAATGGGAGCACAGCCGTGAACATGGCCAAGACCTCTCATGGGGCTTCCTTGGGAGGGTGTCTGCAAAGTGTGAAATGGGGCAAGCTTTGCAGATGGACAAGGCCCCTCCCTCTGGCTCCTGTAGCTCTCTCGGCTGCCAGTCAGCTGCTCCTTCCCGCTCCTGGGCTCCGAGGCACTGTGGGCCGTGGACAGAGCTGTGCCCTGCTGGGTTTCTCAGGTGTTTCCAGACACAGGTGTGGTCTTAAGTTGGACTCCCCTGGCATGCAAGACCTGGGGCCACAGCCAGTCCATCCCAGGTGAGGCTGCTTCCTGTGGCGCCTCCTCCTTGGTTAGCGGAATTGAACCCAGCACTCCCCGCCAAGGGTCTTAGAGACCTAGGGCCCTCGAGGCACAGATTCCCTCGCATGAGTCTGTCTGTGTAAAGTTGCTGCTGAGCGGGGAACCGCGGGAGGGCCTCAGTGGCTGCAGGACCTGTCGAGTCCTCTTGGCAGTGCTGTTGTTTCCATTTTGCGTTTCCAGGCCCAGGGGCCTCGGGAGCCTAAGGCACTTGTACACACCAGGACAGGGTGACCCGCCCTCAGAGCCACATCAGCTTGACTCCATAGCTGCCCCGCTGCACCACTGCCGTGCCCGGCTGTTACCCCGGCTGCCCCGCCGCGCGCTCAGAACCAGCTGGGGGTGGGGAGCTTGAGTTTAGTTGGCATCTGCAGAAGGCTCTCTGGCCTGTTCTCCTCTCCCACAGGTCCTTGGGCAGAGTTGTCAGTTTGTGCTGGGTGATGGGTGTATTTTGAAGTAGCTCCCTCGTCGGCCCCCAGATCCTCTGTCCATTTTTCTTACTGCTTTACAGAAATTCGTTGTATATTGGTGACGTTCCATTTGTCATGTGTGTCAGGAATGTCTTCCTGTCCCACTATGATTGTGTAAACCACTCTGTGGTCTCACTGAGATACGCTGGCCCCAGAGACAGGGTGTACTTGGGCACTGATGATGCAAGAGCCGGGCACAGGGCGGGGCAGAGCCACAAGCGCCGTCCCCACTGCTGGTTTCCGCAGTCCCGCTGGGGTGTCTCGGGTGCCGTCGTCCCCAGTTCCACCCCGGCGACAGCTTGGCCCCCTCGCCCATGCCCTCCCGGCGCCCTGACTCGCCTCCGCCACTCTGTTAGGGTAAGTGGCTGCTCCCCCAGTCCCGCCTGCGCCTTGCTGACATTATCCGAAAATCCCTTCTGCCAGAAAAAACCTGCAGGTGTCAAGTGAATACTCTTGGCACTGGAGTAGAAATCCTCCCATTTAGCTGTGGATCCAATTACTTGTTTCTTAAGTGAAACTGTGACCCTGATTCCCACAGCGTGGGATGTGGGGCGCATGCTCAGCACTTCCTGCCGAGCCCTCCTGTGGAGGTGGGCTCGCTGCCCCTGCCCCGGCTGCCAGCTGCCCTGCCGACAAGACAGCCGTGCCCCCGGCTGTGAGCACCGACAGGACAAGGTCCCCTCCGCATTCCTGACCTTGGGGCTGGCTGAGAGCAACCCCCTGCTTGCAAGCATAGCTGCCCCCCACCTGCATGCAGAGTTCTCAGGGTGCTTTCAGGCTCAGGAGAGACCCGGGAAGGATGTCTGTGTGCTCCGAGGGAGCATGGACTCCCTGGTCAGGCAGCTGCTGGGCCTGAGCTGGGATCCTGGCTCTGACCCCTCCTCTCCAGGGACCTCAGGTGGGCCGTTTAACCTCGCTGGCCCCGTGAAATAGGCTGATGACTTACACACCTGCCTCAGAGACTTGTTGAAAGGGAAGGTATGACGCGCCGTCGGGTCCTGTCATCACGGGTTCAGAAGTTGACCTTTGACTGCGTTGGGTGCCGCCACCCGGGAGAGGGTTCATCCCCAAGGATGTCAGCCTGACGTCCCCCAGGACTGCTGCAGGGCCTTCTCTTAGGTGTTGGTCGTGCATTGTGCTCCTGGCTTTGAGTGGTTTATGATGGTGTGATTTGGACGGTGTGCCTTTCCCATGATAGTCTCTCGTAGGTCAGAGTGTGGCCAGGAAGCTAAGAGCAAGGGCTTTGGGCTCAGGAGTCCAGGAGTCCAGTCCTGGCTCTGCCAACCAGTGGCTGGTTTGCCTCGATAGTGACCTAGCCTCTCTGCACCTCAGTTTCTTTATCCATGAACAGGGAACAGTGACATTCACAGCACCTCCCCTCTCCCAGGATCAAGAAAGTCAAGTGCTCAGCACAGGACCTGCCCACGTGGACTCAGTAGACATGAGCCCCTCATGGTCTGGGAATCCCTTCTGTGACAGCGCCAGGGCGCTCCTTGTCTACCCTGAGCCCTCCCCACCTCAGCCTGGGCGGCCACAGCCACTCTCTTTCCACTCTGTTTTCCTACCTGTCTGTGAGGCCTCAGGACCGCTGGGTGTTTGAAGGAACTTGAATTCCATCTCCAGGACTACGTGGGCAGCAGGACCCAAGCCCCCTTCCTGCCGCTCACCCAGCACCCCTGCATCAGAGCAGCACGGAGCAGGGGGGAGGCTGCATTCGGCAGCAGCCTGGCTCGTTAAAGTCCCAGTGTCAGCGGGTTCACAGTTCCCCGCTTGCAAGCAGAAGGGCTCCAGCTGGCTGTCCTGGGTCCGAGGAGAGGGGAAGAAAAGGCACTGTCAGCTGCCACAGCCTCTCAGAAGCAAAACCTCTGCAACCCACGAGGCAGCCCTGCCCTGCCCTGCCCAGCCCAGCCAGTGCCTGGCCCAGCCAGCAGCATGGGCGGGGCCCAGAGGCAGCCTTCCTGGGGTCTTAGCCTCTGGAGAAGGGAGCCTCAGCAGGAGCCCACTTTTCCCGCCTTAGCTTAAATCCTCTAGAAGAAATTGCTGGAGGGGTTCGTGGCTCCTGTGATGGGCGTAGAAGACAGGGAGCTGCCTTCCTGGAAGACCTGGAGGGTGGGCTTCCAGGCATTATTTAGGGCAGTGGGGGGCTTTGTAGCATGGAGAACAGGGCGGCTGTCACACAGGGTGGCCCAGGCCTTGACTTGGGAGGAGTTCTGAGGACCAGGTTAGGGGCATCTGAAAGGGCTTTTTAAGTTCTGCTTCACAGACCCCTTGGGTGCTCTGGCTGCCTTCTTGTCCCTAACACACGGGTTGTCTCAGAAGTGCCCAGACCTAGGGACAGGAATCCCTTTCAACAAGTCTCTGAAGCAGGTGTGTAAGTCATCAGCCTATTTCACGGGGCCAGCGAGGTTAAACGGCCCACCTGAGGTCCCTGGCGAGGAGGGGTCAGAGCCAGGATCCCAGCTCAGGCCCAGCAGCTGCCTGACCAGGGAGTCCTGCACCAGCGTTTACTGAGACCTGGGGGAAGAGAATGTGGGTGTCTCGTGGGGCCCTCAGCTCTTCTCTTTGGTCAAGGCCCGGCCCAAGGGCCAGTCTCGTCTGGGATGCTAGGGGCCCCCAGCAGCAGGATGGGCACTGGATGCACGTGGGGGTGGCCGGCTTTGCTGGGGGTGGGGGCAGGGGTTGCATTCATGGCACAGATCCTGGGAGAAATGGAACAGAAGAACTGAAGAGCTGCTCACATCTCAGAGGAGAACACGCCCAGGCCAGCTGAGCCGCCAGGAAGGGGCAGCACAGGGCTCCCCTCAGGGACTGGAGGAGTAGCTCTGGGGCTGGGCTGTGACCACACTGTGCTGCCACTCCTGGCCGGCAGCCTGAGCCCTGGCTCCTCTCCCTGGGGGCAGGAGCAGCCCTGGTGCCCCACTGCACCCCTCCCTAGTCCCCTGTCCCACCCAACCCACAGAAGCACGCCCTTGGCTTTGCTTTCCCCAGGAGTTCCTGTCACTAGGCTCTGTGGGTTGACCCAGTGGGGTTGGGGGCTCATCTTTCTGCTTTAAAGCAATTTAGTGACAACAGAAACTGGTGTGGAACCTTCCCAGGGAGAAGCCACAGCCCCCGAAAGCTGTGAAGTCCCCAGGGCTGCTCTCTCCTGTCCCGTGTCTGCCGTCCTTGAGGATGGCCCTTTCCTGTGAGGGCAGCGTGGACAGCCAGAGATGGCCCTGACAGCCTCCCTGCAGGCTTCCTTGGGGACCGTGGGCAGTGCTGCGTGTTGGACCCCTGTGCCTGGGGGAGGAGAGGTGACCCTAGAGCTCGTGGTGTATGTGGGCACTGGCGTACCTCCATTCTCCCAGCATGACGTGGAGGAAGTTCAGGTGTGAGGAGGGTAACTCGCCCAAGTCCCACGCTGCAGCCCAAAGGGGTTGTTGGGTCTGTGAGATTCCAAAGTGTCTGTAGCCCCACATGGGTCTCACTGTGCCGCAGAGCAGGCGCCAGCCCAGGCAGGGGGTGCTGCTTCCTCCAGGCCAGCACCCGCCTTGTACCGATGGTGCTCTGACCGGGTCTCCCATCTGAGTGTCAGGGGCTCATGTACTTGGGCCATCACCTGCTGCCTTCCTAGGCGCGTTAGCAGGGACCTGGGTCAGCAGATCAGCCTCAAACCAGTGCTCATATGGGGCGCTGGCATCACAGGTGGCGGCTTAACCTGTTGCACCACGGTGCCAGCCCCCTCACATTTGATTCTGACCTCAGGCCCCCGTGGCTGCCTCTGGGGGCCCCAGCTCCCGGGCCAGAAGCCTTCTGCAACCTCCTGGTCAGAGAGCTAAGGCCGGGGACCAGCAGTGGGCGGGGCTGCCAGGGGCGGCTGAGGAATAGCACACAGCTCTGTGTGGGGCCAGGCGGGCGCCCTGCCTCTCCCCTCGGTTTCCTCTGCGATGCTGGATCCGAGCGGACGGCCGCAGGTCCCTCCCAGCGCTGCATCTGTGTGGTCCCGACTCCACTCCCTGGAATACTAATGCTGCCTGCTCAAAAGTGGACAGTCTCCATCAGAGTGGGACTTGTTTGCCCCTCTCATTTGCTTGCCTCACTTTTTATTTCACTCCAATTTTCATTCCATCCACTCTCCAGAGCAAACAAAAACAGCCTCTCCCCCCCGCCTCAGTTCCGCAGATTTCTTTAAAATCAGATCCTGCGGTGAGGTAAGATCTCAGCCCAGGGAACGAGGGGCAGTGCGCGGACAGCCAAGCGCCTGATTCCTCTGCCAGGACTCACTCGCATGGGGGGTGAGCCAGGCGGCCTGTACAGCACGGAGACCCTGCCCAGGGCCCGGGGTCCACAGCCCGGGACACTCGCTCTCCCTGCGCTGCCCCTGCGGCTTCCTCTGGGGACTTCTGAGAGAAAAGGGAAGGAGGGGAGCAGTGAGCAGAGAGGAGAGCCACCGGCCAGCAACCAGCGGGCCCTGGGTGCCAGTCGCGCCCCCAGGCCTGCCCTCTCTGGAACTGCCGGGCCCCAGCTCAAGCTGCCGCACCGCCTCGCGGTCCAGCAGAACTGGCAGCCGCTGCTGGGGCCCTGGGGAGGACTTTGTTCTGAAATGAGCCCAAGCAGCAGACCCTTGCCAGGAAGGAGAGGGGCTAGAAGGGCACCTGCCCAGCGGGCATCTGCTCGCCTCATTCTCCCAGATTTTCACGCTTTTGCCCTCAGTACCCCATGTCGGCCACCCTGGAGTAAAGGGGGTTCCCGTGGCAGCCGTGGGTGACCTTGGGCAGAAAGTGAGCTGCCCGGAGCCAGTGCTGCCAGCACACTGCTTTGTAAATCCACTGTCTGGGCCTTGCCCCAGACCGCCTCCATTGTATCCTCGGGTCGGGCTGGGCCGCCGACACCCTGGCGTGTTTCACAATATCCCAGGGGGTTTGAATGCAGCTGCACCAGCGTGGGGTCCTGTTTGGAGACTTGGGCCCTGCCTTTGGCCGCTGCAAGCCCAGGTGACCAAGCCGCAACCTCTCGTGTTCACCCCACACTCCTAGTATCGTTAGAAATTAAATTTCTTCCAAGCCATGTGTTGGTTTTCTTCCTCTGATGGTGGCTAAGGCCGAATGCCCTTGCTGGCAGGTCACAAGGCCCGCAGGCCAGAAGGGGAGTGTGGGTGAGCCCTGAGCTGCTAACAAGAGCCGTGTGTGCTACTCACTCTGTCCTGGGCCTGTGCTCGGGCACCTGTGTGGTCCTGGTTCATCTCCATGCCACCCTGGGGGGCCAGCTCTGTTGTTTGCCCTGCTTTACCACAGGGGAGGTTGAGACCCAGAGAGGCTAGTGACTTGTCAGGGGCTCAGCCCAGATGCCCCCTTGTTTGTCTCACACATACACACAACACACACATCCTCTCCTGCACATCAAGGCTGGGCCAGGTCCCTTGGTGTCTTTAACGTCCGTCTTCCACTCACCCTCTGCTGGCCCCTTAACTGTGAGCCCTGTGTGGGCGGAGTCTGGCCAGCCCTCAGCAGATGCTAGAAATATTGCAGGAGAAAGTGACCAAATGCAAGGTTGGCTGGGCGTGAACTGATCCCACCCACACCTGCCGGAGCCGACAGGAAGCTGGGCCTGCAGGGAAGAGCCTGCCTCAGGACCAGGGCTGTGTGTAGCGTGCAAGCAACCGGGATTGAGTGGAGCCCTGGAGTACATAAGAGCCCTCTCTCCTGGTTGCCATGGCCCTGGGCTCATCGCCTGGCAACAGCCGTCACCCGTGTAAGCGTGCCGCACCTTCAGTGCAGCAGGCCCGTCTCTGTCCCTGCCTGGTTCATGGGAGAATTTATAACCCTGAGAGAGCGTGTGACACAGCAAGGGCTGGAATCAGGAAGGAGAGCCTGGGGAGTGAGAGAAGCAGGCTCGGGGCGGGCCTCTAGGTCTTAGCCCACACTGGTCTTGCTCTTCTGCTGTGCCCCGGGAAGGATGGGAGCTCACAGAGTGCGCTCAGCTGCCAGGCCCCACGCTGCTCGTGCACTGCTGGCCCAGTGCGAGGTGCTGCACGGAAGATTGCAAGTCTCCCTGGGAAAGCAAAGCAGCCAAATCCCCGGAGGCCTGCATTCAGAGTCAGCACTGAGATCGGTCCTATTGGGGTTTCGGGTTATTTTTTGCTTTACCAGGATGTAAAAGGTGTTTCTTCAGAGTGCTTTCCTTTGCAGAGGGGAATAAACCAGATCTGAGCCTCCTCCTCTCCCAGCTGTAAACCCAGATGTCCTTCTTGGAGGCGGCGCTCTCTTCTCAGTTTGCAGAAGGCTGCTGGGAGCCTGTTGGCAGCCACAGCTTTTCCCAGGTCAGAGCCCACTTGCTGCCTTCCACAGCTCATGCCTACTGTATCCTGGTGGCAGCTGGTGCTGCTGTCTTGTCCACTGCTCTTGGCCTCTGGGACCCGCTGTGGCCTTCAGCATGGCTTCCTGAGCAAGTTCTCTAAGTTCCCAAGCC
Organism: Oryctolagus cuniculus; assembly: GCF_964237555.1. NCBI lineage: Eukaryota > Metazoa > Chordata > Mammalia > Lagomorpha > Leporidae > Oryctolagus > Oryctolagus cuniculus. The sequence continues at coordinate 56,500,909 of NC_091449.1, forward strand.
CCGGGCAGTGGGAGCATGTCTGTGTATGGTCAGAGACCCAGGAGGCCTGGCCTGCTGGGCTGCTCCCCCGTGGAGGACGGGCCACGCCTCTGTGGAGGGAAGCAGGGGTTTCTGTGAATGCCAGCCCCGGTGCTTCCACGCGTGAGGTCAGTTCCCCGCACAGCCGTGAGCGGCAGCCCACCCTGACCCAGACGGCAGGCCAGGCCCTGCGCCCACCTGCTCCAGGCTCTGGTCATCGCAGCAGATAAGCCTGGGCAGTGGCCTCCCCAGCCAGGCCTCAGCTCCCAGGGCCGTTAGCCTGAATTCACCTCTGCGCCAGTACCAAGGGTGTCCCTTAGGAACATCCCTCCTGCAGGACTTGGGGGGAGGGCTCTTTGGGGCTTTCCTGTCACCCTGAGCAGGGCTCCCCTGCATGAGCTGGAAGGCCACGCCAGTGTCCTCTAGGGCCTCAGCAGACCAGTGCCCTGTGCTGACTGTGGACACAGGATCCCCAAAGCTAAGTGGCCGAGTGACGCAGGAGGCCTCTCCACCCCTCCTGCCCAGCAGAAGCTGTTCAGGACCATCCATCTTCCCTCTCCTGCCCAGCACCGCAGGTCAGCGAGTGTTTAGTCGGTGTCTGCCGAGTGCCCGCCCCAGGACCCCACGTTCCGGATCCTTGGGCAGAGCTGAGCTCAAGCCTCCAACCGAGGTGGCCGAGGAGCCGCTGCAGCAGCTCGGGGAGAGTGGGAGTGGCGAAGGCAGCCCCCAGCCCCGAGTGCTTTTCCAGGGTTGGGCTGTGGGCGAGGTGAAGGCCAGAGAGCACCTGCACTGAGCAATCCCAGAGGGAGGGAAACGGCTGCCGGCCCAGACGCACTGGGACCACGGCCCACGGCGTCCCCTCGGACTGCGGCTCCTCTCCCACGCCACTGCGTGCCCTTTGTTTTGCCAAGTCACTTCCAAGAAGGGGGCCTGCTCACCCTTGCTGGCCATGCCCTGGAGGGCCAGGGAGCCCCCAGCCCGGGCCCGAGGCTTCCCTTGCAGTGCTTTACCCTACGCTCGCCACACCCATCTGCCTCCAGCCCTGACCCTGCGCTCAGCTGATGGCCAGCTTGGTCCACCCCAGAACCAGGGACCAGCCCATGGGCCCTCCCCACCCCCCGTCGTCGCCATGGTGACGGCAGGCACCTCTGCTCCTGCAGAATATTGCTTTCTTGTAACCTCCCTCCCTCCCTCCCTCGCTTCCCCCCTTCTCTCTCACACAAAAAGAAAGCACAAGTGTTTTATATTCATTTTGCAAAAAGCTGCGTAGTGCATACTAATTGGTGTGGCTTCCTCCTGCTTTCTCTGAGCTTTCCCCATCCTTGGAGCCAGAACGCCAGGCCAGCTGCCCACATGGGCGCAGCCAGCCTGCTCTCTGGAAGGGGAGCTGGACTTGTTCTTCTAGAGATTGAGGCAGGAGTATCCGGGCAGCGTGTCTGTAGCTCCAGGGCCTTTCCTCCTGGCCTCCAGCAGGTGCCCAGTAGGTGAGGCCACAGAGATCACCTCTTCCTTGTCTCTGAGCTCCCTGCTCATACACCAGCCGCCGTGGGGTCTCCAGGTGGGTGGACCACCAGGGCCTCTCCTCCACCCTGGCCTAGGTCTGTGCAGGATTGTCACCCCAAAGCCTTGAGATCTGAGTCAGGTTTGCTGGTGAGCTGGGAGAGAAATGTCAGAGCCACCTGGAAGCCCCCAGGGACTCCACACACACACACACACACATATATATATATACACACACACATACACACACACTCACACTCACACACTCCCCACTGCCTACCCTCGGCGCCTCCCTGTCCTCAGCTTGATTTAAAAGACAGGAAAGGGCACCGTGTGCACTCACACAGGCGTACATGCACACGTGGTATTGTCCCAGGCAGGGCTGTGGGCTCTCTGCCAGCCCCAGGGACCTAAGACAAATCCTTTGCTATGAAGGCACGAGAGGAATGGCCGGGATTACCGAGGGTCCCTGTAGACAACATTTCCGGCCTTAACTGTGCAATTGAAGTGCGATTTGCATTCATTTGCCATTTAGTGTTAAACTTTCTACAGGAAGAGGATCCCACATGCAAACTACGCAGCCTTGCTGGCTGGGCTTGCACATGGGCCGGAGGTGGTGGCACAGACAGGGGCCACGCACATTCTCTTCAGTGGGGAGAGTCGAGTCAGAAGCCCTGCCTGTGGGCCCCACCGTCCCTGCCCAGTCACTCAGCCAGGGCCACTGAGCAGTTCAGCTGTGGTACCCAAAACCTTGACATGGAAGTGGGGAACCAGCCTCTCTCTGCTTGTTTTTGAAGCGTTGCTCACAAAGCACAGTTGTCCCTGGGTTCCAGGCCCCAAAAGGATACCCAGATGCTCAAGTCGCTTGTATCGGAATGTGTAACATTCGTGTATAATCCGTGCACATCCTCCTGCATCTTTTAAATCCTCTCTAGACTATGCCTTGTACCTGATGTATAAATACTCTGTAAATAGTTGCTTTACTACATTGTCTAGGGAATAATAACACAGAAAAAGTCTGCATGTTGAGTACAGATGCAGTTCTTTCGTGGTACTTTTGATCCACAGTTGGCTGAGTCCAGGAATACAGAACCTGCCAACGCAGTGGGCCGGCTGCATCTCCTGGAATCATCAGGATGGCAGTAAAATCTCCATTGGAACCTGTGGGGAAACTGAGGTTCCCCGTCACTTGAAAGCAAAGCTCAGACGTGTCCGGCTGTTTCACAGCCTCTTGATGGTCCCCTGCCAGTCCACCACCTTGGCCTAATTCCGTCCATGCCTCCGCCTCCACCCTGTGCCTGCTCCAGGGTTGGACACAGGCTTAATTTCCTGGAATGTGCCATGTTGCTCACTGCATCCATGAATGGCTTAAGCTAGTTAAGAGGATGCTTTGAATGCCTCGAGTATTTCCCAAGCCCCCCAGCTCCCCCCAGGAGTGCTCCCAGCAGTCCCCCACACTGCTGGCTCCCGTGGCACATGTGCTGTGTCATCAAGGACTGTCTGTCCCTGCCTTCCCGAGAGTCTGACCTCATCAAAGGCAGGACCTGCCCTCTGTGGCCTTGCATATCCTGTAGCCAGCCCAGGATCAGCCCACGGCAGCTGCTTGGTAGATGCTGGGGAGAGGAGAGTCGTGTGGGTGAAGTTAACTGGTCCAGGCCCTGGTGGCTGAGTGGCAGAGGTGGGGTTGGAAGTCAGGGACTGCCTGGCCACAAAGCCCAGTGCAGTAGTAGTAACAGGCTCAAGTTTGGGAATCAGAGCTGAGTTCAAAGTGGACTCACTGTGGCCTTGAGCAGGTGAATCCTTGTGAGTAGAGTGTAAGGCGAGACCAGTAACAGTACATGAATTCTACGGGGAGAAAATACAGCTTCCTCCTCTGACCTCCCTGTCCCTGCGAGCTGGCACTGGGGCCTCCCTGGGTGGAGATGAACTTGCATAGGACAGGCCTCTGGGGGTGGTTTGCGGGGAGGATCTTCCCAGGCATCTTTTCCAACAGGAAAATAAGCACCGGCTGGCCCCTGGCGTGGGTCATTGTGTCCACCGTGGTGTCAGGCATCTTGCCCAGTGCCGGCCTGGCCCCACCCTGCTGGCTCGCCCTTTGCTCACTTGCTGCATTTGATCGCCGGGGTTTGCTGCCCGGAGACCGAGTGCCTCGCCCCCTGCACACAGACCTGAGAAAAGTGGGCAGCACGGATGGCGCAGCAGGGCCGGCCAATGTAGAGTGCTCTGAAGACACCCGGCTGCCTCCCCGCACCCTCTGCGCTCTCCTGGGAGTCTGACTGAGGTGTGAGATCAAGACCCCTGACCTCACACTGTGGGCAGAGCAAGAGCCCATTGCTCTGCAAACACCAGACTGGGAGTGTCAGTGTGCCAGTTTGAGGTTTAGGCTTGATCTTCTGTTTGTTTGTTTATGAAATTCAAGTTGTTAGTGTTCTCACAACTATCACTATCTGATTCGGAAAGAATCACGAGAAACCCTGAACCAGGAGCAGTCACCCCGGGAGGGCCCCTCGCCCCCCAGCCCCTAACCGCCACGAATGGATTTGCCTGTTCTGGACATTTCCTAAAATACGTGGCCTTTCGTGACTGTCTTTCACTTGGCACGTGTGCTAGGGTTGCCCACATTGTGGTCTGTATCAGGACTTCGTTCCTTTTATTCCACGCTAAGCCACACTCTGTTGATCAGCTGGTCGGTTGATGGGCCTTTGGGCGGTTTCCACATCCTGGCTTTTTTAGGAGTAAGACTGCCGGGAACCACCCTGTGGGAGCCTGTTGCCACGTGGACATTCGTGTGCAGCTCCCTGGGGAACCATCTAGGAGTGGGAGTATACCGCGGGAACTCTGGTTAACTTCGGGAGGAGCGGTAGACTGGGCTCTTGCCTCACTGTTTACTCTGGTCGTTCCCCCGCCCGCTTTCCTGGCCTCGTCTCCCCTCCCTGACCTTTGGCAGGGAGCTTGCGTGGAAGACAGAGCATCAGGCAGCCCAGGCTGCGTGCGGCCCGCCGAGGCAGGTGCTTGGGCTGCTCATCTTGCTGACGAGTGATCGCTGCTGTGCCGTCTGCTCTCCCCACCCCACCCTCCTTCTGTTTCTCTCCATTGCTGCAACAAAGAGCCTTCCACGGGCTCCTCCCTCGATGGGTGCAGACGACTGGGTCCTCCTGCGTCAGGACCTAGATGCACTCAGGGGCCCCAGCTCTCACCTAGCACAGGGTCAGCCTTGTTCTTGCCATCCACAAAGCAGCCCACGCAGCATCACCCGCCATGGATCCAGCGAATGAAAACGTTCCTAGAGCAGCCACAATCACTACACCTACGCATGGAAGGGCCGACGAGTGCCGGGCTCCTTGCGAGGGCTGTACGTGCTACTGACCAACTCGCCACTCTGCCTGCCAGAGACGGTGGTAGAGAGGTGGTTCCGACTCACTCCTGCAGCCCCAGCACAAAGTCAGGGTTCACCCGTGTGAGAGCCGTGGCCAGCCTGGGGGAGGCTAGGCTGCAGCTGATGAGGAACTACTGCCAAACGTGAGACACTGCTTGGAGAGGACCGAGGGGCCAGGATGCGCTTGCACGTGAAAGGGCTCATGGGTGTACCAGGTGTACCAGGGCTGGAGAGGTCCCAGCTGGGTGAGACACTGGCATGCTCTCTGCACCAGCAGGGACCACTTCAAGCTTCTAGGAGGTGTGGGCCTGATATCTTTTATTGCGATAACATTTTAAAGTGGGCAGTTCTTGGGCTGGGTGTTTGGTGCAGCAGGTCAGATGTCTTGCATCTTAACATCTACATCCCATTGAAGTGCCTAGATTCCGGTCCCAGTGCCTCAGCTTCCAATCCGCCTGCCTGCTAATGTGCACCCTGGGAGGCAGCAGGTGATGGGTCAAGTACTTGGGTCCCTGCCACACACGCGGGAGACCTGGATTGAGTTCTGGGCTCCTGCTTTCAGCCTGGTACAGTCCCCGCTATCATGGGCATTTGGGGGGTGAACCAGCAGATGGAACATACCTTTCCTCCCCACCCCCCTTCAGTTAAATAAAAATAAATAAATAAAAATTGTTTAAAAACAAGAAGAGCCCTAATGTATAAAAGACACTACAGGATCTCTTCCTGTAAGTGGTCTTAGGTGATGGTTCACTACTCACTTGACCCAGAAAACCCCACAGAATCACAAATCAGGGGTTCACATCTTCATGTTCACTTTAAGAACACCTGAGAAACGGCCCAGGCCATCGAGGGTGTGCGTGTCTGAACAGCCACCACAGCGCTGAAAGATGTCACATTAAAGAAGCAACGTGGGGGCCAGTGCTGTGGCACAGCGGGTTAAAGGCCCGGCCTGCAGTGCCAGCATCCCATATGGGCGCCAATTCAAGTCCCAGCTGCTCCACTTTTTTTTTTTTTTTTTTTTTTTTTTTTGACAGGCAGAGTGGACAGTGAGAGAGAGAGACAGAGAGAAAGGTCTTCCTTTGCCGTTGGTTCACCCTCCAATGGCCGCCGCAGCCGGCGCGCTGCGGCCAGCGCACCGCGCTGATCTGATGGCAGGAGCCAGGTACTTCTCCTGGTCTCCCATGGGGTTCAGGGCCCAAGCACTCGGGCCATCCTCCACTGCATTCCTTAGCCACAGCAGACAGCTGGCCTGGAAAAGGGGCAACCGGGACAGAATCCGGCGCCCCGACCGGGACTAGAACCCGGTGTCCCGGCGCCGCAAGGTGGAGGATTAGCCTAGTGAGCCGCGGCGCCGGCCTGCTCCACTTCTGATCCAGCTCTCTGCTAAGGCCTGGGAAAGCAGCAAAGGATGGCCCAAGTCCTTGGGCCCCTGCACCTATGTGAGAGACCCGGAAGAAGCTCCTGGCTCCTGGCTTCAGATCAGCTCAGCTCTGGCCATTGTGGTCATTTGGGGAGTGAACCAGCAGATGGAAGACCTGTCTCTCTGGCTCCTCCTCTTTCTGTATCTCTATCTTTCAAATAAATAAAAATAAATCTTAAAAAAAAAAAAAAAAGCAGCAACAATGTGGAGGCTGGTGCTATGGCACAGCAGGTTAAAGCCCTGACCTGCAGTGTCAGCATCCCATATAGGCGCCGGTTTGAGTCCCAGCTGCTCCACTTCCGATCCAGCTGTCTGCCATGGCCTGGGAAACAGCAGAAGATGGCCCAAGTGGTTGGACCCCTACACCCACAGTGGAGACCCAGAATAAGCTCCTAGCTCCTGGCTTCAACCTGGCCCAGTCCCTGCCATTGCCGCCACTTGGGGAGTGAACTAGTGGGTGGAGGATTCCTTTCTGTCTCTCTTCTCCCCCTCTCTCTATAACTCTGCCTTTCAAGTAAATAAATAAATCTTTAAAAATAAAATAAAACGCTGAAGATATACAGTTCTCTGGCACAAGAGCAGAAATGGTGCTTTGACCTTTGATCTTCTCCCCCAGGATGGCACAATGCAGTCCATGCTCCTCTCTCAGTAGTGGGCGGTGAAAACTCCCAGGGAGCCCCACGATCACAGTGGGAAACAGCCGGTCTTCACTAGTGGGCTACGTTACCAGGTCCTGGTGTTGGGTAGCTTAGGGGCATTAAATGCATTGTCTTTTTTTAAATTTGTCTATGTATTTATTTGAAATGCCAGAGAAAGGGAGGACGAAAGAGAGCTCTTCCATCTAATGGTTCACTCCCCCAATGCTCACAACAGCTAGGGCCAGGCTGCTCCTGGCTTATACTCCAGAAGCCTCCAGAGAGGCTAAGAGCCAGGAATTCCATCTGGGCCTCCGATGTGAGTGACCAAGACTCAGGTGCCCATCTCTGCTGCTTCCACACCCCTTAGCAGGGAGCTAGATCGGGGGCTGTCTGGATAGGCAGCCCCGGGGACCCTGTGACCCAGCACTAACTTGCACTCGCACTGGACTATCCTTGTGCCCCTCCTCTGCCTCTGAACTCTCTAAGGGGTCAGTGAGGCTGGGGAAGCCTCATCCCACCTAGACCTGGGTGGGAACACTCTGGAGGTGACATGTCCAGATGTTACAGTCCCCAGTCCTGTAGCCCAGAACCACACCCTACAGGTAGCTGTGTCTCTGACCTCACCTTGCAGTGGGAGCTCACCCTCATCCTGTGCTTGCTCCCCCAGGTTATCCTGAAGGATCTGGAGGTGCTGGCAGAAATCGCCTCATCCCCCGCAGGCCAGACCGAAGATCCAGGATCACCTGATGGCCCTGACCTCCGGATCAGCCACCCGGAGCTTCAGGTGCCCACCCCAGGCAGAGCGGGCCTGCTGAATACCCCTGGTAAGTGTTCCCTGACATCCCAGCCCCGGGACTGCACTGCTCATGTCCGGTCTGGTCCTGGACCAGGCCAGTCCTCTGAGCTGTGGTTCAGAAGCCCCAGGGCCCTGCCAGGAGCTGAGCACTCAGTGGGTTTCCTACGTGTGAAGAGAGGCCGAGAGGCCTTCTTGCTCCTCCCGGCTCACATTCCAGCAACCTCAAAGAGGCCCTCCTGACCAGTTCTCTTCTCTGCACCCTTGATGCTTCCAACTGTTGGCTACGGCTCAGCGCAGACCACCGAAGGCAGCCGGTGGTTGCTCCCCGGGCAGCATCTCCCAGCAGTGAATCTGGGGGCTTTGGTCTTGGATCTCCCAGGTGGAAGAAGACAAGGCAGCCATTTCCTCCTCACTGAGCAGCACAAAGAGCTCTCACCGTGGCAGGCAACCCAGGCCAGAGACGGGATCACTTGAGCAGGCTGTTTCTGTGCCGTCCTTGAAGTGCAGGTGGCCCAGGCGTTTCTAGTGCTCCTGCCTCGGCTCCTGTCCAGACAGCAGGGGCCTCTTCTCCCAACACCCAGCTCCTCCCCACAAGGCAGGGGCCACCCCCCCCCCCCCCAGCAGCCACTTGATCCGGGCACATGCATAGGCCACAAACGGGTAGGAAAGTACTCAGCGAGGCACAGGTGTCTGTGCATGGGGTCCCTGTTGACCCCCAGATCCCAAATCCTGGGCAGCTCATCCTGATGCAGAAGCCAAGCCTCACACAGATCTGGGGCCTGCAGCCACAGCCCCAGCTTGCTGGACCCCCATCCTCAGAGCCACCATGGCCCTGTTTGGCCCAGAGAACAGGCCACTGCCTGCAGAGTTCAGGATGTCGCTGAGGTCCCCCTAAAGACCTGACTGTGCCTAGGACATGCCAGCTCCAGTTCCATTAGTCCTTGTCTGAAGGATGTCTCCCCACGACACTCAACGTCAGGGGCTCCCCAGGCCTGGCAGCACAGAGTCACCTGGGAGCCCAGTCTTCAAGCTGCTGCCTGCTCTGCACTCTCTGCCCGTAGCTAGCTGTTTCTCGCAGAAGCAAGTGAGGGGCTCCAGCTGCCACCAGCTCCCTCTCTCCTGTTTGCCAGAGCTGTTTGCTGACCCCAGGACCCCTGTTGGACTCCCAGGCTCTGTCCCCAAGTCTGAATTGTAACCCCCAGGATGGATGGCAGGAGTGCCAGGACTTGAGAGTGGGGCCCAGAGGCGTGGGAGCTGAGGGCTGCAGGGCAGAAGCGGCAGACTGGGTGTCAGCCCATGGCGTTCCCTCCCAGGCCTGGAGCCATAGCGTCTCCATCTTTAGTGTTAGCAGCACAACCTTGGGGCGGGGCCAGCACACCTTGATCTCCCAGAGCCTCTGAACACTGTCCCTTCGTCTCCATGGTGTTGATTTCCTCTTCCTCTTGGGTGCTGAGAAGTTGGTGACAGTGACATGAGTTTCCGCTGGTGGAGGGGTGGGCCACCACTCTGCTGTAGGCACCCAGGCCAGAGAGGGTGGCACGTGAGTCTTGGCAGCAGGACAGGCCCTGAGGGCCCCGCCGCCCTTCCAGCTGCCCTGGGACAAGGGCTGGGGAGGCTTTGCACAGCAAGGGCTGTGAGCCCCAGCACCTGCCTGATGCGGCTGAGGCGGCAGAGGTCCTGCCCAGCTCGCCAGGGCTGTCAGACTGGCTCATGTCAGCCAAGGACTCACTCAGCATTCATAGAAAAACAAGCAAGTGTGCCAGCCAGGAGAAATGCCATCCTGGAAACCCCAAGGAAGTGCCTACAGCCAGGAGCGCCTCTGGCTTCAGAGCCACGAGCTCTGAGCCTGAAGCCCACGAGTGGACTTCAGGGAGTGTGAGGACCCCCAGGCAGAGACACGTGTATTCACACCGCCAGCTGGCATCACACTTTGCAGGCTGGGCCGTGATTTGAAAAGGCCAAGGTCAAACCAATAATAAGCGGACGTGGGAAACCCAAGCTCTCCTGTCCCACTCCCCACCTTGGGAAGCACAGAGCAGGCACCCCAGGGGCATGTAGGGCAGTGGTTAGATCAGAGAGCGCACAGGAAGTAGACACTCGTTCCTCTGCCAGCTGCTTTTCCCAGGCTCCCTCAGGCATGCAGGGGCCCCTCTGTCTGTCTCTGACCGTGCACACGGACAGACACTGCAAGGCTGACCCACTTCCTGTTTGGATTCCGCTTTCCTCTGGTTCCCCAGGGCACAGCTCTGAGAGCCTGCAGACTGCCGTGCCGCAGCCCTTTAGGATAGATCGCCCAGCCCCCATGGAGGAACTTTCTAGAAAGCAAAAAGGCATCAGGAGAGAGCCAAGCAGCCCCGCCAGCACACTGGGTCTGTAAATTGAAACGGTGCAGCTCGCACGCAGCGCAGGAAAGCAAGACCCATCACACGCCTCAGCAGCTGCCGTGCTGGCCTAAATGCACACAGCAGTGGTCCCCGGGGCCCTGAGGCAGAGTCGCCTACATGGGATTCGCCTCTCGCCTGGCCTAGCATAAACATCTCTCCCTCTGGCGCAGAATGGCAGAGGCCCAGGCCTCGGTTCTCCCTCGCTGCTGGCCAGCTGCAAGCCCAGGCTGAAGAGACCACTTCAGGGGCAGCAGAGCTGGGCGCCATCTAGGCAGGTGTCCCTGGCACCCTGCTTCTCTGCCCATCTCCACCTGGCGGAGGCCACGCCAGGCTCCAGGAAGAGGTGAAACAAACAGGCCCGCAGACCCACCCTGACCTCAGCCTTCTGGGATCTGTCCCTTTGTCCTCCTGGGGCCTGGAGGGCTCTCTGCTGCCCGGGAGGGAGCAGCTGGGCCTGGGGAGACCTGCCCCGACCTGCAGCATCCTTGGCCAGGCATAGCAAGTGTGGCACTCGAGCCAGAGGTTCCCTGGGACGACGGCCCCTGAACCCCAGTCTCTCCTGGCCCTCCCTGCCTGCCACGGAGCCCTTTCTTGATGAGATAAGAGCCGCTGCTGGCCTCATACCCTGCAGGGCCCACTGGCCCAAGGTGTCTTCACCCCGCCTCTAAAGACGGGCAGAAGTGTTCCAGTCAGGTTTCATCCCTCATAGCCCCGGCCAGCGTGGTCAGATGTCGGCAGGAACCCGTATCACCAGAGCAGCACCCGCTAGAGCACCTGAAAGCGTGTCCCCCTCCCCCCCGCCGCCGCAATGGAACAGTGGCAGTGGTGCCGGCCCCCGCGGGCGTCTCGTCAGGAGCAGACCCTGTGCTGACACCGAGCGCCAGCTCGTGGGGAGCAGCCCCGGTGCCGCAGCCGCCCTTGCCTGGCTGGCACTCTCCTCACCCCACACGTGGAGCACCGGCCCCCGGGCACCCCACCCTCGCCGGCACTAGAAGCTTCTGCTGCCTCTCAATTCTCGGGGGCCTCACTCGGGACTCCCCCACTACCTCACACCATGGCAGCACCTCATTCCCGCTCCTGCTGCCCCCCTCTACTTGTTCCAGCCACCCCTGGCCATTTCCCGTCCCCTAGCAAGCTTCGCCTGAAGAGCCAAACCGTGTTCAGGGAGGCAGACAGGAGCAGGGCCGCAGGGCCACCAAGAGCTGGCCTCTACCCGCCTGTCCTGTGACCACAGGCAAGTGTCCTGGCTCGCCGACCCTCCTGCTCCTCTGTAAACAGCGCAAGGGGGCTCTGATTGCCTGCATGGTGAGGCTAAGGTCGCTGCTCCATGGGTGTGAGGGCTGCCTGTGTTCACTACAGGACCACCACGTGCTGGGAGCCCCTTCTGCAAGGCCTTCCCCAGGGCCAGCTCAGGGTGCCCCTCCTGCTTCTGTTCCTCCCCTCCCTCCACCTTGCCTATGTGCAGGGAATTCATGCCTGTTGCCTCCCTGCTGTGATCTCAGCCCCCCCACTGCTCAGCACGGCCCAGAGTTCATCAGCAAGACACGCGCGCTCAGCCACCCAGACCCCCAGCATGGCCTTCTGCCAGCATTGCTGGGCCACAGGGCCCATCCCACTCATCCCTGAACCGCAGCATCAGGGCCCAGGGAGGGCTAGTACCCACTTTTCAGAGCTCCTTACAGTGACCGGAGGTTGGTGCACAGGCCCCAGAGACAAGTCTCAGACCGCCAGCACCTCTGCCCAGGAAGGCGTCCTCTCGCGCCCTTGCTGCCGGCGCGCTCTCGTCACCAGATGGAAAGCCGCCCCCTGCCAGCCAGGCCCCTTCCTGTTGTCCGGTCTGACGGAGGGCTAGGTCCTCCTGCTCCTCCTCGGCCGCCCTGGGGCGCTGCATGTGGCCCCAGCCCCCTCTGCACCCTGCAGCAGCCGCAGCTCTTTGCTGCTGGCAGACTGCTGTGTGGCCAAAGCTGCCTGCCAGCCGGAGCTCTCTCCCGGGCCTGTGGTGCCCATCGGCTTTGCTCTTCCTCTGAACTGAGCAGCTGGAATGGGGAAGCAGATGATGGCCCCTGCGCCGTGTCCTTGCCGGCCCCTGCTGGCCCACAGTTAAGAAGGGGATCGCCTCTCAGGTCGGGCCCCAAGGCTGCTCTTGCTGCTGTACCTTTTATCCACCTGGCCTTGGAGTCTGCACCCCCTCCTGTACACCTTCCCACCCCACCCCCACCCCCACATCCCAGCTTGGCCTCTCTGGCTCCAGCTGCCTGATTCAGTGTTGAAACCGCCCCTTCTGCCCTCTGGCCCCTCGGTTCTATCCCAGATGCCCCATGATGCCATCCCTCCCAGGAGCACGGCCTGTGGCAGACCCGGCCTTGAGCTCCCTAGCTCTGCACTGGCTCTCAGATGAGGATCCAGCCTCGGGGAAGGCGTCCCCGCCTCCACTGCCCTGCCAGTCAACAACGCGCCCCCCGCCCCCCCAGGAGCCCTGAGCAGCCTCTCAGAGCGGTAGGTCTCATGTCCACTCAGAGTCCCAGCTCCTGGGCCCAACCCCAGCTGGAGGGAGGGTGGAGACGGGAGCAGAGACCTTGCTGAGCCAGAGCCAGGCAGCTCTTGTGTTCACATCTGGTGCTGTTGAACTGTAACTCGCTTCAAGTATTGAGGCCAGAGCTATTTTTATCCTGACATGCGAGGTTCCTTCACGTCATAGCCACAAAACTCAATCCCAAACCTCCCCGGGAAGGTTGTTTGTGAGACGTTCTGCAGATTCTCATGTCGCCACATCAGGTTTCACTTAGGAACATCTGCAGGGCTGGCTCCCCCGCCGCCGGGCTTTGTGTGCAGAGGGCTCCCCCCAGCATCTGTCTGCCCCTGGCCACCCAGCTGGTCACGTGAGCTTCCTGCCAGAGCCCGGCAGGTTCCTCGCTTGCCCGACCTGGGAATGCAAGGCCAGGCAGCTCCCAGCTGAGGGCCTGGCTCTCCCTGCATGCCTTGCCTCCTCTGCAGGTCAGGGAAAGGGAAATCCCGCCCTTCCTGGGACACAGAGCCAGGTTGTTCCAGCCCTCTCCTCGCCACCTCTACCTGCTGGTCCCTAGCCAGAGCAGCTCCCCGGCCTCTCAGTAGCCCAGGAGACCATGCTGTCGGCCAGTGCGGGAGCCCCAAGCAAGATGCTGAGCCCCTCTCCCAGCTCTGCCCCTTCCCCCTGAGCACGCAGCACCCAGCCCACAGCCACTTTGATCCGAGCGGCTGACTTCACACCATGTTAGTCAAGCATGAGGGCGAGGCAGGTGGGCGGAAGGAGCGGATGGAGGCCCTGGCGCTCCCTGGGGCCGAGCCGGCAGCAGTGAAGTGGGAGCCTGCAGTTGAGAGGCCTGTCCTTCCTGTGGTAGCACCCCTGGGGCGCGTCCGTTCTCCCCCCACCCCACCTCCGCCTGCTCAGGTTGCATCCCCAGCCATCCGGGCCTGAAGAGCTGCTGAGGCCGGGGGAGATCTAGCAGGCCCTCGCCTTGCCCACGCGGGCGGTGAGCCAGCGCCTCATCCATGCCCTGCCCCCCGCGGCAGGATCCCTGACAGCCGCATCCCCCGTGCTGCCTTCCTGTCCCCTCCACCAAAGGACTGCCCTGCCCTGGCCTGGGGAGGCTCCTGCTCTGGAGGGCAAGAGTCCGAAACCACCGTGGCCACGCCGTCAGCAAGGTCTCAGGGACGGCAGTGGCCCCAGCTTCTTGTTTGTAGTCCTGGGGTCGGGGAGCACTGCGACCAAGCACAGGGCCCTTCCCACAGGCACTGTGCGACAGGAATGTCATCACTTGACGCCAGGTGATCGCCCTCCCCAGGGTGGGAAGGGGTGTCACGGGTGACCCCCTCTCTCCCTGACAGCATCCTGACAGAGCACTGAGAACGTGTCTCAGATCTGAAGTCTCCACTCAGACACCTCCAGATTGTCCCTCAGCCCCTAGTCACCTGCTCTGAGACTCGAATGAGAATGGCCTCCCCATGCGGTGCTGTGGTGGGGGAGCCCTCTGCACACAAAGCCCGGCGGCGGGGGAGCCAGCCCTGCTGCCTCTATTTACTGAGTGCAGCCAGTGCTACAAGCCCAGCACATGGCACGTTCTGTCTCATTTACGGCAGGCTCTTATTGCGCCCACTTTACAGATTAGAAAACTGAGGCTGAAACACTGTGCTCAGTGCTTATGTCCCTGTGAGGCTGGAATAGCTCAGCACCCAGCCCTTTAGGAATGGAGTCACTGGCTCCAGCTGATGAGGATTTCCTTGTGGTCCCTTTGTCCTTGGTCCTAAGCAGCCCTAGGCCTAGAAAAGAGGCGGGCCAGGGGTGCACATAGAGAAAAGGGGACAGAGCTACAAGGAGCCTTCACAGACAAGCGCCTAGGAGAAGCCTGCAGTTACCTGGGTTCCAGGCCGCTCCTCCTCCAGGGCGGGGGCTGCAGCCTGTGCCCCCAGCCAGGCCACCAGGGGTGCCGGCAGATGCATCTCTGGAATGTGGGGCCGCCTCAGCAGCTGTATCTGCAGGCACCTCTTCAGAGATCAGCCCCAGCTGGGCCTGGGGAAACTCAATCCGTAAGAATGTGACACTTGATTCTGCAAACAGCCCCTCTGGGCCGGGGAGCAGAGACTGTTTGCCATTCCAGAGTCACTCAGGACCTCCCGAGCCAAGCTGTCCCGGGCAGGGACCCAGAACAATGCCGTCCAAACAGCAAGAAGTTAAATGAGGCCTGCCCTTGAACTGCGCTCCCACTCAGGGCTCGCCACTCACACGGTCACGGGCGCCGTCTGGGAGGTCCTCAGGATTGAGGACGTGTGTTTGGAGCTGTGGCTCCTGGTAAGGGGTCCTCATAGAACAATCCCCAGCCACTTCCCCATAAGGACCACGGGAGATCTGAGTTCCACACGAAAGGCAGAACTTGGAGGAAGGGGCTTTACCACTGCTTTGTGGCCACTGGCATCTTAGTAGCCCATCCATCTGTTCTCTGAGCCCTCCTTAAAATACTCCGGATACACTTCTTCGGGCGCTTCGGGCCCATACTTCTCGAGCTGATTTGCCTCCCCACAGCCAAGGTTGATTGCCAGAGACCTCACGCACTGTCTGAGAGAGGTACTGACCCAGACAATGATGGTGTGGTGTTGCCTCTGCATCCCCCAGGGTCCCCCTGAGACTCCAGAGAGAGCCACTTTACACTTTTAAAAGAAAAAAAGTTAAACATATGAGCCAGAAATTCCATTCCTAAGTGTGTATAACCAAGAGAAATGAAAATAGATACCCATGGGAAAACTCAAAAGAATGTTCCTAGCAGCATTATCTGCAGCAGCCAAAAAGTGGGAACAACCGAATGTCCACCACCTGATGAACGGGCAGAGTCCAGTGTATCCCCACAGTGGAATATTACTCAGCCATAGAAACCACAGAACTGACATCATTTGCAGCGTGGATGAACCTTGAAACACACTGAGTGAAAGAAGCCCCAGGGCCGGCGCTGTGGCATAGCGGGCAAAGCTGCTGCCAGTAGTGCCAGCATCCATATAGGCACCGGTTCGAGTCCTGGCTGCTCCACTTCCGATCCAGCTCTCTGCTGTGGCCTGGGAAAGCAGTAGAAGATGGCCCAAGTGCTTGGGCCACTACACTCATGTGGGAGACCAGGAAGCTTCTGGCTTTAGATCTGCCAAGCTCCAACCATTGTGGCCATTTGAGGAGTGACCCAGCAGATGGAAGATCTATCTCTTTCTCTCTCTCTCCCTCCCTCCCTCCCCCTCCCCCTCCCCCTCCCCCTCTCCCTCTCCCCCTCCCCCTCCCCCTCCCCCTCTCCCTCTCCCTCTCCCCCTCCCCCTCCCCCTCTCTCTTCCCCTCTCTTTCTCTGCTTCTCCCTCTCCCTCCCCCTCCTTCCCTCCCTCCCTCCCTCCCTCTCTGTAATCTGCCCTTAAAATAAATAAATAAATCTTTAAGAAAAGAAGGAAGCCGCTTGCTGCACAGTCCCATTTATAGGTAGTGTCCAGAACAGGTGAATCCACAGAAAGAACGACGAGTTGTTTCCAGGGCCTGAGGAGGAGGGAGCTGGGTGAGGACTGCTCGTGGGTACCGGGTTTCCTGTGGGGGCTGAGGAAACTTCTGGAACTCACGGTGCTGAGTTCACAACTTTGTGAGTATTCTGGCAGCCACTGGGTTATGTTTTGAAAGGGCAAACTTTACAGTGTATGGACTGTGTCTCTGAGCGCCTTGGGCAGACTGAGCCTGAGGAAGGCTCATAGAGGAGGCTCATGCCTCCTCTTTCCAGCAGTGCTGTTGAGGTTGGTGTGTACTAGGAAGGGAATCCCCAGAGGGTGTGTGAGCGCACACTGTCAGGACAGGCTTGGTGGCCACTGCTTGATGGGCGCCTCGCGGGCCGGAAGCGGTGGCGTTGTCTGCCCCCCTGGCATTTTCAGCTGGGACCCACGACGGAGAGCGACGCTGTGCTTCTGGCTGCAAAGCCAGCTCAGGGCTTGAACATTGTCAGAGTTCTACCCTAAGAGAACATCTTGCCTGAAGATAAGGGAAAAAAGAGTTTGATTTCCAGATTGAGACACTCATTTTGTCAGTGTTTGCTATCTTTAATACAGCACTGTGTACATCATTTATTTCTTCTCAAGTATCTCTGGGAAGGAGCTTGGCTTTTTTTCTCTCCTGGGTTTGTCCATTTTGTCAGCCATCAAGACTGTATGCCTGGGGCCGATGCTGTGGTGTAGTGGGTGGAGCTGCCACCTGCAGTGCCAGCATCCCATAAGGGCACCGGTTCAAGTCCCAGCTGCTCCACTTCCAATCCAGCTCTCTGTTATGGCCTAGGAAAGCAGTGGAAGATGGCCCACCCATGTAGGAGACCTGGAGGAAGCTCCTGGCTCCTGGCTTCTGATCAACTCAGTTCCAGCCATTGCAGTCAACTGGGCAATGAACCAGCAGATGGAAGACCTCTCTCTTTGCCTGTCCTTCTCTCTCTCTGTAACTCTCTCATATAAATAAATAAATCTTAAAAAAAAAAAAAAAAAAAAGACTGTGCCTGTGCCTGTCTTACCCTGTTACTCTGACTCTTTGTCCTTAACTGGCCAAACCTCAAGTGTATTGAATGTATTGGATAGCAAGTGGAAATTCATGGGATTCCTTTCTTTTTTTAGATCATAGCACCTTGCAGGGTCTTAGACATAAGAAACATTCACAGAGTGGCCTGGGGTTGCAGGTGTGGTGCACAGGGAACTGAGTGTTTTTGTAGATGCAAAGCTGTCTTTGCTTGCACACGCTCATACAGTCCTTGCTTCTTCTTTATTTTTTTTTTTTCCTCCTGTTCCACGGCCACGGCCTCTGCCTGCCTAGGGATTTCCCTCACCTTGTTACACACAGACCCTCTACAAACTGCATTTTGAAATCCGTGGTTGTTTGCACTTTCTATGGGTCTCTGCACTCAGAATAAAACCTGGGTCTGTCCCTTTCTCTACAGGTACCAAAGGCTTAGAATGTTCTCCTTCCACGCCCACCATGAACTCCTACTTTTACAAGTTCATGATCAACCTTCTCCAGCGGTTCAGCAGTGAACGGAAGCTCCTGGAGGCCCGAGGCCCTTTCATCATCAGGTCAGCCCCAGATCCCACGGCTGTGCGTTTTCCCGCCACGTGGGCTGCTGAGCAGCCGCCGCCTCTTCCCTTCTCTCTGCTTCCTCTGCTGGTTGCTGGTTCCCGTGCTGCGCTGCTGGTGCCGCCAGCGTGCGGCAGGGCAGTGTTGATAGTTTTCAGGACTGCAGAGTGAGCTTTAGCTTGTGGACTTGCTGCTCTCCCTTGAGCTGAAAGGTCCTCTGCCTCGATGCCATCGCCAGTCTTGGAGAGGGAGGTTGGCGAGCCAGATGGCACAGGGCGCTGGACCGTGCGAAGGGCCCAGCCACCAGCAGGAGTTTTAGCCAGGGTGGGCAGAGTCAAGTTCTTGGGTCATCTCAGTTCAGTCCCATTCGGTCCCAGGGCACCAGCCCCAGTGGCCCTGGTCTTGGGAAACGTCATTGCCAGCAACGTGGCTGGGCCTGGCCCTTGGCCTCTGACTTGGCTCCAAGGAGCAAGGTCACTCAGCCTCTCCCTCGGGCTAGTGAGCATGAAATCAGGGGTGCAGATTCCTTCAGGCTTCCCAACGGAGCCAGGTGGAAGAAGCTTCCGGAATTGCACAGGTGCACCAGATGCTCTTCAGCAGTGGTTCTGGGCCTGCATTAGGTCACGGGAGGGGCTTCGAAAAGAAGCTGCCTGTGCCTCCCGCTGAGCAGTGAAATCAGGGCCTGGGGATGCTATGCATGTGGTCCTGGGGCGAGGGGCTTGAGGACTCTTAACCAGGCCCCGCCTGCACCAAGAATCAAGACAGGAACGAGTACGGAGGGCTTGTTTCCCTATAAACCAGAAAGCTGAGTCTGTGGCCAGACTGAAGACTGGGTTCCTTACCCAGAGGTCACCAGGGAGTCACTTAGGGGCTTGAGCAGGGGAGTGAGGGAATCAAAATTCAAGTCTGAAAGAGATCAGGTTAGAGGGGCCGTGTGGGTGTGCAGAAGCCAGGGGGGTGGCCGTGATCGAAGCAAGCAACACAGCCCTGTGCTGGGGCAGATGCCGGTGTTAGTGGGAGTCGGATTGACTGGGAGCCGTCACACTGGGGACCCGTCGCCGGGGAGGGCGAGGGCGAACAGTCGCAGGAGAGACGCCCATGCCCTGGTGAGCAGCTGCGCGTGTGCTTGTGGTGGGAGCCCTGGGAGAGCAGCACGTTAGGCTGAGTTGTTCCGGGGACACTGAGAGAATGCGTGTGTGTGCTGGGCTCTCGAAAGGGGAACCAGGCTGCAAGTCTGGAAGTTGATGGCACAGTCGCTCACTCAGTCAGCGGCTCTCTACCAGACCGCAGCCCTGTGCGTGGAGGTCTGGATGGCTCTGCCCGTGGGGGGAGCTCCTCAGTGAGTGAGAAGAGGGAAGGGAAGGGGGTCTGAGGCCAACCCTCAGGGGCTCCAGGAGTAGAGTGAAGAACCCACAGAGGAGGCTAAGACCCTCGCCTCCACCCTGGCTGCCTGTGCCTGCCCCCACCCAGTCGGCACAGTCAGAACCATCTCCCAACTTTGCCAAGTGGCCCTGGGGAGCACAGCACCCCTGCCAAGACCCACTTACAGAGGGACAGAAACAGATTCTTCACCGCATTCGCCAGAAGAGAGAGATTTCCATATTTTTTCTTTCCAAGAAGGTGCATAGTTTCCACAAGGGGATTGAAGTAGAGATCAGAAGTGGTGCTCGAGACCCAGTGGGAGATGATGGGTGCTCCCACGCCGGCCACAGCTGACTTGACATGGTGTACCAGAGTGCGGAGGTGCCAGGCTTTTTTTTTTTTTTTTTTTTTAAGATTTATTTTATTTATTTGAAAGAGTGACAGAGGTAGAGAGAGAGAGAGAGAAGTCATCCATCCTCTGGTTCACTCCCCAGATGGCCAGAAAAGCTGGAGCTGTGCTGATCCGAAGCCAGGAGCCAGGAGCTTCTTCCGGGTCTCCCACACGGGTGCAGGGGCCCAAGTACTTGGGCCATCTTCTGCTGCTTTCACAGGCCATGGCAGGGAGCTGGATCAGAAGTGGAGCAGCCGGGACTTGAACCAACGCCCATGTGAGATGCTGGTACTGCAGATGGTGGCTTTAACCTGCTGTACCACAGTGCCAGCCCCAGAGGCACCAGTCTTAATCAGCTCTCTTCACAGGGAGCCGGTGGGAAGAGAGGCCTGTGGGAAAGCGTGTCACTAGTGTCTTCTCTGGAGGACTGTACAGGACAGGTTGGGCCTTTCTGGCCTCTCTCACCTGCCCAGTCAGAGTCTTTGGGAGCCAGAGCTCAGTGGCAGCCACATCGCCAAGCCACACAGAGCAGAAGTGCAGGTAACAAGGCATGCTTGGTTCTCCCCTCTGAGTTCAGGTCCAAGGTTTCTTGGCTCACAGACTCCAGGGCGGTGACTGGCAGCATCTCCTGGGTGCGCTGGGCTGGTGGGGATCCTCATTTTGCAGAAGGGAAAGCTCTGTCCAGGCTGGAGGAGCACACAGCCTGAGGCTTTGAGGGGCCCTGAGCAGCGGGCACGTGGGCGCTCCCAAGGCCAGACCACCCGGGGTCCAGCTCCTCGTCAGACTCAGGTAGCTGGCGAGCGAGGGAGGACCCTCCACAGCCTCCAGAAGCCTGGTGTCTCTGGTATGGCGATTGCTCTTCTGGGGCTTCAGCCTCTTGGGGGCCGTGCTGGGTTCTCAGAAGCCTGGAGCCCAGGCCTCCTGGCCAAGCTTCACTCCCACTCAGCCTGGCCTCAGAGGTTGCTAGCCCTTGACACCAGCACGAAGATCCTGGGGAGCCAGGACAGGAGGAACCCTGTAGCTGAGCCGCTCCCAAGGGAATGGGCCTCTCCCGGTCCTTTGCCTCATTTTTCCAGCTTGCCAGCCTG
Organism: Oryctolagus cuniculus; assembly: GCF_964237555.1. Lineage (NCBI taxonomy): Eukaryota > Metazoa > Chordata > Mammalia > Lagomorpha > Leporidae > Oryctolagus > Oryctolagus cuniculus. The sequence continues at coordinate 56,521,479 of NC_091449.1, forward strand.
CAGCTCTCCTTACGTGTGTTATCTGCAGCTATTCAGGCTGGGTTCCTCTGGGCAGAGGCTGCCTGCGAAGCCAGCTTGCCCAGCCACTGCTGACCAGCCCCCAGGGTCCATGTCCTGGCCCCCTAGCCTGGGCTCTCAGGGGCACAGCACAGCATATAATGGGGAGGCCCTCCAGCAGAGGCTTGTGGGACCCCTGGGGTGCCAGCCTGCCCTCCCGCTTCTCCGTCTCGTTTCCTTTTCTGATGAGGACTGGGAAGAGCAGCAGGAGAAAGTCAGCTGAGCCTGACGGGACCCACAGTGAGCAGACTCCTAACCCCGTCTTCAGTGTCGCACAAACCCTCAGGGGTGTCTCCCAGGCCCAAAGGCCAAGCTCTGAGAAAGCAAGGAAAGGGATTCTCTCCCGCCCCCCGCCCCGGTTGGAAGCCGTTATCTGCAGCGTGCTTTGCTCAGGGCCCGGGAACAGCTGCCGTGCACGGGACAGAGGCACCCCGCGCTCCTGAAGACAGGCACCTGCTGGAACTTCTCTGTGTTGTGGAAGACGCACGGTCTCCCTCAGGACCCCAGGAGCACTTCCTGTCCCACACGCGGCTTTCCCAGGCCCCGCCTCCGGTGGGCTGGGAGGGGGGTGGGAATGGGTCACCTGGACTCCAGCCAGGCCTGGGCGGGTCGGACGTCCTCTCCCTGTCCACATGGCTTCCTTATCTGGTGGACATAGCAGTTTAGACTCACGCTGAGCCTGGGAAAGCAGTGGCTCTGAAACACTCCGTTCTCATCCAGCCTCGCTGAGACCTGCTCTGGCCCCAGGCCCTTCTAGGGACCACAGGGGCTGAGGCCAAGCCACAGACTGAGCAAAGACGTGGCAGGGGGTGCTGTGAGGAGGCTGGCGCTGCAGCCCCAGCTCCGTCCCATCCCATCCCCTCCCCCAGACCTCGCAGAGGTGAGGCAGGTGGGCCTCCACAGCAGTCAAAGCCCAGGGATGCATATAGTGTCTGCATCAGACTTGGGTTCAAGCCCAGCTCCTTCCATTGTTGGTTTTTCTTGATTGGCACACAGCTGTGTGTGTATGATCCATGAAGCAGAGGTGATGTCAGGCCTGCCTGCTCTTTTTGCCGTGGGACATGTAAGGCTCTGCGTGGTCCCACGCGGCGCTGGCGCTTTGTGGTAGAGGGGAGCTGTGCTCCAGCCTCCTGGCACAGCCGTGGCTCCTGCCTCCCACGATCATCTGTAGGGAACAGAAACCAGACCCACGCGAGAGGGTGAACTCTTTAAACCCTCTGTGCCCAGAGCTGACCCAGCGCCCAGGGCACCCGCCAGCAGCCGCCCCGGCCCTGCTAAAACAACTGTGCACAGAGTAGGTGTTGGTGTGCACTGCCCTCCTCCAGCCCCGTCCCACCCGCCATGCTAATGCAGGCAGAACAGACCCAGGCCTTGTCTGCCCATGAACCGTGGCCCTCATACGCGGGAGAAAAGGAGCCGAGGGAGAAAAGCCAGCTTCTTTGATAAACTGTGAGATGAACTCCGGCATAACCCAACAGCTGGGATCCTTACAAGCCCGCTTCTGTGCCGGGAGGCGAGCTGCGCCTGCCAGGACGGCCCTCTGGCTGCAGCGCCGCGCCTTCCCCCTCCTCTTCCTGCTGCCTTGCACGGAGCGCCTGCCAGAGAAGGCTTTCATTTCAGCGAGCAACTGTGCTGCCAGCGCCCAGCTGATGGGAGAGGGCGTCCCAGCACCTCCCGGGAGAAAGGGGCAGCCCTGAGATGAGACAGACAGTCGGAGGGGCCGGGCCGGGCCCCCAGCGGGAAGGGAGGCTTCCTTCGTCAGGCCCCTGCTGCGTGCCACCCAGCCATGCGCCTTCCAGTTCTTTCTGGTCCTCTGGTGCTCTTTCCGATACCCGTCTCCGTGGTACTCAGGCAGGCAGCCTGTGCCATTCCGCAAATGCTCAGAGAGCACTAACAGGCTCCCCTGCTGCTGCCCCACCGGTGCCGCTGCTGCCTGAGTTTGCATAGCACCCTTGTGTCGGGGCGGGGGAGGTGACCGGCCACTGCCGCCGGCAGCTGCTAAAACTGGGTGGGTTTTAATGTGGGGACCGGGGAGGGGGGTGCCTTGTGAGAAGAGGCTCTCTTCCATGCTGTAATTGGGAAATTCCACTTTGCTGCCCTCTGGGACAGGGCCACCGGCTGCGGCCAAGTCCCCTCTGTGTCTGGGGCAGTCCACAGTGCACATGGGCCGACCCCTCCCAAGCCCAGCTCCCCTCCTCACACCCTGTAACCCTGCCAGGCTGCCTGGTTTCGGGGACCCCCTTACCCCAGGAGCCTTTGCACATGCCACCCTAGCGGCCAGCGGGCACTGGCAGCCCCCAGCCCGTTTGGCCCATGCTAATGGAAGGTGCGCGATGATGATGAACTGGAGCGTGGGCTGCCTGAGTGACGGGGTTTCCGAAGAGCCGGCTTTGCCTCAGGCCCAGAACGTCTAAGAGGCCCGCTCCACTCCCGTCTCGCCCTTAATGGACTGCACGCATTCTCTCAGGGTAAAAGTCAGTTGCCACGGCAGACACGTCCCAGCCGCCCTGATCTCCCTACCCGGGTTTCAGGCAGCTGCGGTCTTTTGCTGGTCTTAGCTGTACTGACCGGGTCCCTAACTGAGGGTGGGGCAGGACGTGGACCAGGCTCGCGGATTCTGCCAGGACGCCTGACTTCCCGCAGCAGAAGCTGCCCTTCTTGCTGGCTTTAATTAGGTCTGTCAGCTCCTTGTGTGAATCTCCCGGAACTTCCCACAGTCCCACCCCCACCCCGCACCAGGGGCAGGGGTGGGGGGTGTGCTGGAAGCCATTTTGTACAACAGGCTCTCGACTTCTGATCTCCAGATTGGAGACCCTGCTGCAGGGCTGGAGTGGCAGGGAGGCCCAGAGCCCCAGGCGGACATGCGGGAAGCCTTCCTGGGAGAACAAGCCAGACGCCCTCCAAAGTAAACTCGTGTCCTGGGCTCTGTCCCCAACCCCTGCCAGCAGTCACCTGCCGAGAGGGCCTCGCCCTCCTCGTTAACCCGGGGTGGCGCGTGGGGTTCAGGGCCCTGGGGGCCAGCCCTGGCTTTGCTCTGCCTCCTCCAGGCAGGCCCCTGGAGGAGGACACTCACACACACTGGCGCTGGCTGTGAGAAGGGCCATCTTTTCTTCTGGAAGATGGAAACCACCTGTGATGGGCAGGGTTAGGCCAGGCTGGGATTAATGAGGTCCTCGGGGGCAGGGTGGGGAGTGGGAGCGTGAGCTGGAGGGAGCCCTCCTGCACGCAGGCCCTGGGAGCCCGCAGCTTCAACGAGCCCCAGCGCCATTTTCCAAGGGTCTGCTCTCCTTGATCAGGGCCTGTGGGAGGTGCGTGGCCACAGGTGAACTTGGAGGGGGGGACGTCCCTCAGGATGGCCGTGTCACCTCCTCCACTGAGCCAGGTGTTGCCCTGTTTCCCGGAGCCCCTGGGGTGGAGGGCAGGGCTCGGCAGCAGGCTGGTGCGAAAGCCCCTCATCAAGTGATGGTGGTGACAGCGTGGCCCCTGTGCAGCCTCCCACAGAAGCACACACTTTGTCGTCTACACAGCTTAGAAACGTCCACTCCCCCCATGGCCCCCAGCCCAGGCAGCAGGAGGGCTGAGGGTGACCATCAGGAGCTGTTTCCTGCGCCTGAGAACTCGGCTGTGAATTACTCTCCAGCAGAGTTTGTTTGCAGATGGCGCCTGCGGGCCTCTCTGGGTCTGGCTGCTTGTGCTTGACCAGAGTGTGCCAGGGAACTCGGGGAGTCTGGAGTAACTGAGACAGCCTGGTTAATGAGCAGGTAGGCGGAGTGCATTGAAGTGCAGCATCTCAGGTGCCGGTGCCTAGAGGGTCTGAATTCCCCGCCTCCAGGGTGGGGCTAGGGCCTGTGTCTGAGACGGGACAGGCAGGCAGATGTCCTCGGGACAGGCAGGCAGATGTCCTTGGTGCTCCGGGCTCTTAAGTGCCTTCTTAAGGCCGCTGTGGAGCGGACCTGTCCGCTGTTGTAGGGCTTCTACCTCAGGAAGCGCTTCCCCTCTCCCTACTGGGAGCTTCCTTGGGGACCCCCATGGGGTTCTCCTCCCCTCACCAAGGGTCCCCTGCGGCTCCACCGCCCTGGCCCCGAGTCTGGGCCTGTGACCGTGGTGTTGGGATTTCTGGCGGGGGTCCTCTGTGGACCCTGGAAGCCCCAGAGAAAGATGTCCCTCTGCAGGCCTGGGTCTTGTGTGGGGGAAGGGAGAGGGCCAAGACAGTGAGACGGGCATGGCCCCGCCTGCTTCATTCACACCATCTGCAGAGCGGCACCAGAACCCACAGCTGGCAGGGCCCAGGGACTTCATGTTGTCCCTTTCAGAGAGGCACAGAAGCTGTCCCACGCCACGTGCAGCTGACCTGACAGTGTCTCCCACGCACTGTGGCGGGACCCCAGATCTGGCAGCCAGACTCCGGGAGAACCTCAGTCCTCTTTAGAAAGCAGCCGTGCGGCCGTGACATCCTCCTGATGTGACCCACTCCTCTGCCGGCTGCCGCCCCTTGTCCCCAGGTCTCCTCGGGCGGGGGTGAAATGCTGAGTGAACCATCTGCCTGAAGCCCGGGAGGCATCATGTCCTCTCCCCCAACAGGCTCTTTGAGACCACAAAAGCGAAGACTGCTTATGGCCCCTGCCCCTCCCCAGCTGAATCGGAGGGGCCCTTCTTTCAGGCCAGCCTTGTTTTGTCCCCCGCGGAGTGGCAGAGACGTGGCCATCACATCATGTGGCTGTCACATCTCTGCAGGTCAGGATCCAGCCCATGGCCCCTCCACACCTCGCCCGCCCACGCGCTGGCCTGTGCTCTTTAGCCAGCACGGCCTCCTTGGAAGCCCCGGCACTGTGACAGTGGACCCCTGCCGCAGGAGAGCTCCCTTCACTCTTGCTGTGGAGGGCACATCTCACCCTCCTCCCCCGGGGGCTTTGTCACAGCTGCCCCTCTCTTGGAAGCTGAGCAGAGAGGAGCGATCCGAGTGAACGCGCATCGGGGCCCCCGTGGTGGGCCCTGTGAGGTCTCTTTTGGCCTCTCACTTTGTCCTCTCGGAAGCTGCTTCTTCAGGGCTAAGTTTTGGGCCTCTCTGTGGTTCCTCCAGAAGCTGGGATCACCTGCAACAGCCCCGCCTGTAACTCACATGTAACTCACATGTAACTTGCACGGAACTGGGAGGTAAGCCATCAGGGCCGCCTCATTGTTCCTCAGACAGCACCTTCTCTAGCCTGGTAATGGTGCCTGTGGATCCGTTTCACCCTCAGCCTTGTAAAGTTGTGATCTTGAGGGTGAGCATTTGGCCACATCCCAAATCAGAGGGCCTGGGTTCAAGTCCTCACTCCACTCACAACTCCAGCTTCCTACTAATGTGTACCCTGGGGGGTGGCAGGTGATGGCTCAAGTACTGGGGTCCCTGCCACCCACGTGGAGATCCTGGATTGGCTTCCTGAGCTTCCAGCTCCAGCCTAGCCCACCCAACCCCAGCCATTGCAGGCATTTGAGGAGTAATCCAGTGGATGGGAGCTCTCTCTGCTTGTCATCAGGTAGACAGAGGTATAGATATATAAATGCACACATGTACACAGACTGCGTGGGTGCCTTTCTCAGTCGACCTGCTGCTGGTATGTCCACTGCTCCAGAGAACATGCCCTGGAAGCCCCCACCATGTCCTGTGAAGTTCTGACTTGGTTTCACCATGGTTTTTCCATCTTGCCTGTAAAACCTGCTCCCTGTCTTAATTATTTAATGCTTTGGGCCTCAGTAGCCCAGATGTGCCTTCCCTCCATCTCCTGATCAGGGTAGTGGGGCAGCCTCCCCCCGACCGCTGCCTCCCCAGGGGTGTGAAGCCTTCTGTGAACACACTTAACCAGCGGACTGTTAGGAAGCTGCTGGATCACAAGTGCACCACGGCTCAGCTCCGCTCGTTCCAACACAGCTCGTGCGCAGAGGGAGAAATGAAACACTCCTAGCACCTTTCATGTCTCCTCCCAGTGACTGCCCTGCCCTCCTTCCCCAGGAAGCCCTATCCTGGCTTCTAATGTTGTCAGTGCGTCTTGCCTGGCTTTGAAGTGCGTATAAATGGAGCCATGCAGCTTGTGCTCTTTGGCAGCCTGGCTGCTTTTCATCGGCGCTGGGCTGTGGGAGTCACCTGTGTGGCTGCAGTAGTCCACACTGCCCCAGAGCATCCCACCGCTCACCTGCTCTAGTGGAGGTGGACTGTGGGGACTTTCCGTTCGGCCCTACTGTGAATCATGCTGCTTTGACATTGCCGCATGCGCGTGCACGTGTCTGAGAGATGTGTATCTAGGAAGTGCTGGCTTGGCGGGCGGGCAGGTGGGCGTATGTTCACCTTGGGAGACCCTGTCCAGAGCACTCGTGCCAGTGTGCAGTCCTTGCCGCAGTGTGGAGAGCTCCGTGACTCACATCCTCCCCAACACTTGGAACCACTGTAGCCATTCTGGTTGGTGTGTAGTGCAATCACCTGATGCCTCCTGGGCGTCCTCTTTTGTGACTAGCCTGGGCAAATCATTTTCCCATTGGATTTTTAGTGTTTTGATCTGTGGCGGTGCTCTGTAGGTTCTGGATTCGAGTCTCTCTCCGCTGCGTCACATGCTGTACCCCTCCCTTCACGGTGTCCTCTCCTGAACAGAGCTTCCTTTAGTGTGGTCCAGGCACCTCATGTTTCTTTGCACCGTGCACTTCTTGGGCTTCGTGTACTTTCCAAGGAGACTAGACCCCTGGGAACCTAGCTGCAGAGCCACCTGTTCTGGCTGGTGTCTGTGAAGCCTGCCCAGTGCCCTGGACACTGAGCCATCTGCCTGAAGCCAGGGGGCATCATGTCCTCACCCCCAACAGGCTCTTTGAGACCACAAAAGCAAAGACTGCTTATGGCCCCTGCCCCTCCCCAGCTGAATCGGAGGGGCCCTTCTTTCAGGCCAGCCTTGTTTTGTCCCCCGCGGAGTGGCAGAGACGTGGCCATCACGTCATGTGGCTGTCACATCTCTGCAGGTCAGGATTCAGCAGAGAGCTCTGAGTGACCCAGGCAGGGTCCGTGTACCCAGCCTGGCAGGGATGGCGGTGGCCAGGGGGTGGGGCTGTGAGGTCCCGAAAGCGGCAGTGGCAGCACCGGCTCTCGGGGAAAGGGACCGTTCCCATCGCAAGCCCCCAGACTGTCGAGCGCAGGGCCCACCACGTGGCTGCCTGCCCGAGCACAGTTTTCTTAAAGGAAAAATGAAGACCAGGGTCATCGCCCCTCCCTGATCCTGGTGAGGATTAAATGGTACCACGTGTGTACAGGGCTTAGAGGCGAGTCTGGCCCATAGTGACTGTGCAGAAAGGACTGCAGGAGTAACCATTCAGAAAGTACCATGGTAGGAACTGCGGTAGGCATCACAGGAATAGTGTGGCACGCGGCTGTGACGGTAGTAATTATGTATTAAGTATCTCAGTGGGTGTGCGGCAGGTCCTGTGGTTCCGTGGAGTTACAGGTGCCAGAGGTCATGTACCCACCTTCAGCTTCAGGAGGGACAGTTCATGGGACAGAAGTCCAGGCAGTGGGCACAGGGAGGCAGCCCCAGTGGGGAGGTGGAGCAGGCCCTGCAAAGGCCAGCATGGCTGTGGCACAAGGCAGGACTCCCTCACCACCCAACAGCCAAATCCTCTGCTGGTCCCCAGGGCAGGGGCAGGTGAGGCTAGTGTGTGACCCAGCCGACCTCCCTGGGGACCGCACTGGAGTAGGGGTGAGGCGGGGCAGCACAGGGGGAGTTCCCAGCCTTGAGGCTGACCCCTGCGGGGAGACCGCCTTCCCAGAGAGCAGAGCCTGAGGGTTGGCAGAGCAGCCACGTCCTCCTAGTGGGAACGTGTCCAGGAATGGCCCAGTCAGGCGGTGGCCAGAGGGATCCTAAGGACCAGCGAGGTTCTTTGACACAGCAGGAAACTGAGGCCCTCGTCCTCCAGTGGGCTGGACTGACAGGGGCGGGGCTTCCCCAGCCCTGAAGGCATTTGGGGAGTGTGTGTGATGGGACATTTCAGAGGCCAAGCAAGAGCCCTGGGGAGTTGGCGAGAAGAGAGCTCCCCTGGCTGGGGCAGCGTCCATTCTCTAAGTCCTCTTGGGGCGCCCCAGCCCTGGGCACAAACAGGACCAAGGCCGTGGTTCCTGCCTTCACCAAGGTTGCTATCTAATGGGCACACGTGGGTGACAGATCACAAAGAACCCACGAACCAGGGTTGTGATGTTTGCCCCGAAGGGAACACATGGTTGGGCTTGGGGGTCCTGGGTGCGGGCCTGTGGGAGGGGGTGTGCCCCCAGTTTCAGCAGAGCGGGAGCTGTGACCTGGATCCGCTGTTTCCTCCAAGCGTAGAATGCCCTAGTTTCCCCTCTCCTCCGGCTGCGCTGAAGCTGCGCCAAGAGTGGGCTTTAAAGGCTGCCTGAGATGTGGCTGGGAGCCAGCGATCCACAGAGCCGGTGCAGTTGTGACCTTGCTGAGAATGCTTATTGAGGAAAACCAAGGGGTGGGACTTGGGTTGTTGGGGTTTTTTTTTTTTTATTATTCTTTTTAAAATTGAAAAAATCTGTTTGGTCTGTCCCTACCCCTACCCCTCCCAGTCTCCCACCTGGCACGGCCCTCACCCTCACGCCTGCCTCCTCCAGCCCGCCCCAGTCCCTTCCCTCCCCTGCGCATCAGGAATGAAAAATACCAAGTGGTAGAAATAAGGAGCCTGGCCGTAGCCCGGGAAATTAGGCCACAGCTGTCGGGCGGGGCCGGAGCCCCTGCCTCTCTGAGGGTGGAACTGCTGGGGGCAGGGTTCGCCCATCCCCCATAAGGATGGCAAAGTCCACCTGGCGGCCATGAGGGCGCTGCTGCTGTGCCGGCCTAGAGAGCACCAGTGGGGGGGGGGGAGGATGCAGGGATACCATGTGTCCCTGAGCAGCCCCTCCCCGTGCTCACCACTGGGGGCACCACCACAGGCAGAGCGGGCCCCTGTCCTCTGGGGTTAGTCATGCTCACAAGCAGCGGGAGGGTGCTCCGTGGGAACAGATGGGGTGGAGGTGGGGCGCCCAGCCCACCGGAGCAACTTCTGGAAAGAGATGATGTCTGCATTGGAACCTGCCACAGGCAGGAAAGAGGTGCTTCTGATGCAGCGCGGGGCTTTGCCCAAATGCCCGAGGCCACTTCCCAAGCCCTCTGGAGAACGGGGAGTGGCTGGGAGCCTGGCATTGAGGAGGAAGCCAGCCCCGAGGTGTGCAGAGCCACGGGTGGCCTGAGCGGGTGTGGGGATTCCAGGCCCCCGAGAGGAGAAGCCGCTGATGCACAGTCCCGCCCGAGCCTCGGGCTGCAGGCTGCATGAGCCGCGTGGAGGCAGCTGCTCTGGAGCCCAGCACCGAGCCCCCCAGTGCCGTGCCCCCCAGCGCCGTGCCAGCTCCCACAGCTTCCCTTCACATGGAAGGGAAGGGGCCTGGGTTCTCCAGGGGGATTGGAGGAAATGCAGGGGAGACCCTCACTCCGTCCCCAGGACAGCTGTGGTCTTACACCCTCTCCCCTGCCATGAGCCTCATAAAATGTCAGCGACCCAGTTAGGGAGGTGGCCCGTGGAGCTCGGCTGACAGAGTGGTGCTGCTGGAAGCAGACCGAGCTGAAGGAAGGTGGCAACCTCAGCGCCTCAGACGGCCCTTCGGGAGCCTCTGGCTTCCTTCTGTTGCTTCCGGTAGCCGTGAGTTCAGCCAGCGCCCCTTATCTACCGTTTCTGCTGGCGAGCATCCGCCTTTTCCTTCCTGCCGTGGAAGCTGAGCCCTCCTTCCCTGGTGGAAGGGGCCGCCTCCTTGAAGCCCCGGAAGCAGGCCCCTGCCCACCTCTGCCTGTCCTTGAAGCCTGAGTGACTGTCCTGTCCACCCCTTTCTCCTCGTGGCCCCTCAGGAGCCTGGTCCATACATTTGGCCCTGGGCAGCAAAACTTAGAGCTGATGTGGCTCCTGCGGGGACCCCCCCCCCCGACCAGGAGACAAGTGGTGGAGAGGTAACGACAGACAACAGAGATGCCGCTGCTTTCTGCCCTGCTGCCCCCACACACTGCCAGGGTCACGACGCTCCCCTCTGGGTGCGACTCTGGGTCGGCTGAGACGGGGCCAAGGAGAGAACGGCGCACCTGCCGAGTTGCCTGTCTCCTGCGCGGCTCCAGAGATGAGTGTCTGTGATCGCAGCTCTCGGAAGGTCACAGCCTTCACTTCACTTTGTGGAGTTGTGAGAAAAGTTCAAATCTCTCTTCTCTTCTCCTGGGCACAGCCCAGCATCAGGCTTCCCCAGCCCGCGCAGAGGTTTTTGGGAGAGAAAAGATGGCCCATCAGAGATACGCCAAGGCAGGAAGCAGCCAGGCTGCGCCCAGGCAGCACCGGCCCAGCCACTGCAGCAGCCTCGAAGGAGGGGCCACCCAGGAGTCCATCACTGTGTCTCTAGCTGTGACTGTCCCCACCCGCCACGTCCCACGCCTGTCCCTCTTGCTCATCCCTGACTTGGCTCTGCCCTGACCCTCAGGAAGGACATCTGCCAACGCAGCCCCGGGACCCTTTGTTCTTAAAATCAGAAGGAAGAGACTGTAGGAGGCACAGTGAAATTTAGATGGCCCTGGGGGGGGGGGGGGTGCCATCAGACGCCGCTGTGGCTGCCGCACCCCTGTAATGGCGGGCGCAGCCGTTCTGTTCTAAGAGGAGACGGGCCCAGTCTCCATTGATATTAAGCCTTCCCTCCTCTCCTGGCGATCTATTTCAGGAGAAAGCCTCCCCTCGGTAGTGGGCTCTCCTGCCTCGAGTGGAGCCAGGCGCGCCTTATGCTAATCACTCCTTGCAAACAGGCAGACTTTGTAGGAGGTTTGCCTGGTTTTAGATGAAACATACGCCTTTGAAGCCAAGAGCCACAGTAGCTAAAAATACCATTTCCCGGCTGTTGATCCTCCCATTTGTAAAATGCATGTTTCCATTGTTAAGTAGGCAGCAGCCCCTCTCAGGGAAGCTCCGCCTCCCCAGCCCTGGGCAGGAGCCCCTAGCACCCCGCGGCTGCCTTCCCGGCCCTGCTGGGGCCCTGACGTTCCCGGGGGAGTCCAGGAGCGTCTCAAGTGCTCAGGAGTCTAGAAACTGTCTCGCTTCTTGTTAGAACGATGGAGCCGCGTGAAAGACAAGCTGAAACGCGGCTGAAGACCGCGGTACAAAAAGCGAAAGGCCTTTACGACCACTGCCTCCGGAGAAGCAGCCTCTGGGGTCAGATTCGTGTTCTTCCTTCCAGAAGCTTTTCTGTGCATTCATTAACACGGGGCTTGGTTCGCCAGCTGCGGATTCTGGACTCGGGGTCTCTCTGCGGTTTGCCTGGTTTCACCCCTCGCAGTCGGCGCTAGGCCCGGCACAGCTCCCTCAGACTCTGACGTGGCCTCTGGGGCACTGGGCCTCCTCACGTGTGGGTGTTCAAATCCAGCCCTTGTGAGGCCGCCTGATAGCTGATGGCTCTGCTCTGACGGACAGGGGCGTGCAATTTGTGGGGAGAACCAGACCCTGGCCCCCACCTGGACCCCGCCTGGACTGCCAAGAAGGCCTGGCCTGTAGCAGAGATCTGGGCTACTTCTTCCCCAAGAAGCGGCTTCCAAGGGCACCTCACACGTGGGGCCTTTCCCACTCCCGTGCGTTTAATCCAGTGGAGATTTCCTGAGCTGACCAGGAACACTGGGACGGAAAGCCTATTTCATGCATCTTAAAACTCTCCGACAACGGTTGATCACAAAGGGAGTTTTTGAGCCTTCTGGCAGGCGATGGGGGAGGCACAAATAAGAGCCCCCCCCCCCTCCGTGTGGCCTCAGATACCTGGAGGAGCCCCCTCCCTGCGTTCTTTGTCCCACTTTGCTGCAGTGGCTCCTTTCAGACTCTCATCTTTTCGCCATTTCCCAGGCGGCTCTGCAGGGAGCCGTGCTGCTGTTTGCTCTTTGTTAGGCTGGTGGGTCTTAGTGTTTAACTTCCTGTTCTGTTTTCTCCCCTTATCTCCGTGCCCTTTAAATGGGCACTTGTGAAGAGCTACTGAAAACCATCCCAGTTCATAAAATCCCACAAAGCCCCAGACTAAAGATGTGAAGACCAGAAAGGCGCTAATCGCTCTAATTCCTGGGGTGGGAGTGGGGGTGGGAGTGGGGAGGCAGGGCCCTGCCACGGTCTGTGGACGTCAGATGGAGCTGAAAAGGCAGGAGTGGTTTGCACCGGACCCAGCGCCCATGGGCAGAGCTTCCTCCTTCTGGGATGCAGATGCTGCCCGAGGAAGGTCGGGAGACAGGCTGGGCAGGCACGGGACTTGCCCATGAGTTACCTTTTTCCTTCTGTGTGAGTGGAGGTGGTCGGGGCTGGGCATAGGGAAGCAGTGGCATGCCAGGCAGAAACCAGGACCTGGGGTCTGGGGAGGCGAGAAGAGAAGAAAGACACGAGAAGCAAACGCCCGGGGCTTCTGCCAGGCTGGTGGCCACACAGGCTCTGAAACTGCTGCTGAGAGCGCCCCACTTGCACCCAGAGTGGTGTGGTGGTACCAAGGCAGCAGGCTCTGGAGAGGCACTGTGGGGGCGCCGAGTGAGGAGACCACAGCCACAGGCCTCCTGCAGGGGCCCTGCACGTAGCAGGTGGCTCCAGCCGGCTTCAGTCAGGGTCAGGGGTCCTGCAGTATTCCAGGCTTAGGGGTGCCCCCAGCTCTGGAGGGTGAGTATGCAGCCTTCCAGCTGCATAAGATCTCTGGTGGGACTGGTGGCTCTTGGTGAGGTGAGAGGTATAGAGCTAATGGCCAGGCACACGGAGCCCTCAGGCACGCGGTTGGAATGCAGACGCCCACACGCTAGTTCCTTGGGAGGGAAGTCGCCACAGAAGCGAGCCCTTGGTGGGTGAGTCCCTGACCACGCAGCACGCACACCACCAGGGACAGCTCGCTTGGCTGAATAGCGAGGGTGGGGAGCAGCCCTGCCTCGGGACCACGGCCACGTGCACACCAGGGCTCTTGCACCTGTAGCAGGCATGTGCTTTGAGGTTCGCTGGGCCTCAGCGTCAGGACTGCTCCAGGTGTACATGCCGTGGTTGCCCAGGTTTCGGAATCATAGGAGGAGGTAAAGGAGAATATGAAGCCACAGCATGGTGGCATGGTGACAGGAAGACCAGACATTGGCAGGTACAGGGAACCTGTACCTAGTGCTGTGGTTTCACAGCTTGGACGAAAAGCTGGGCCAGGAGGGGAGGTTTGTCCTGCTGTCGCCACAGCACACAGGACTCTGGCCAAATGGGAGCCTGAACTCTGGGTCGCTGACAAGTTCTAGCCTTGCCGCAGCCCTGGCCGTGTGACCTTGAACCAGTCCTTGGGTTCAGTGTCTGCGTCTGTCCCGAGAGGGGGTTGGAGGACCCGACCTGGTTGGAAGCAGGTCTGGGGCCAGGCTGTGCCAGCCCCATCGCAGGCAGAACCTCAGCAGGGGAAGCTCAGTGTATCCTCAGGAGGAAATCCTCCCACACAGGTGGGCGCTCGGGGCGTCGGAGGCAGAGAAAGTTAGGGGTGCTCTAGTAGGCAGCCAGGGAGACTCTGGGACGGGAAATAGCCCAGGATGCTTTTCCATGGTAGCCACAGCCCAGGGCTCACTAGTTTTGACCATGTCTCCCCCGAGTCCTGGATTTACCATTAAAATCCCCCTACCTTGGGGCAGGCACGGGGCGCAGCATCCCATATCAGAGTGCCTGGGTTCGAGTCCCAGCTCCACTTCCAGGTCTGGTGTCCTGCTGAGGCACACCCTGGGAAGCAGCAGGCGGTGGCCCCAGTACTTGGGTCTCGGCCTCCCGTGTGGGAGACCTGGACTGAATTCTAGACTCCCAGCTTCCACCTGGCCCCAGCCCTGGCAATTGTGGGCATTTGGGGAGTGAATTAGCAAATGGAAGATCTCTGGCCATCTCTCTCTGTCTTTCTGCTTTTCAAATAGGTGACAATAAAGAAAATTTTTAAAATTTTAAATCCTCCTGGCCTGGGACTCACACTCAGGAGCTACAGCCCCCAACAGAGGTTCCTGGAAACCTGCTGTGGGGTCACCTCATGGACCTGCCTCTCCTGGGTCTACGTTTGAGTCCTGGCTGTGAGAGTTGCTTCCCTCCCATCCCCTTGGCGACAGGCCGTCACCCCCACAGGGCAGGACTGAGTGTGGAGCAGCCCAGCACCGTCCTGAGCAGGTGTGGTCAGAGCAGACACTAGGAGGAGTGGCCCCAGGGTGGAGGGTGGGCTGGAGGAACTAGTTTGCAGATACCCCGCCCCGAAACCACAGAAAACTTCCCGAGAAGCTGGGGCTCCTGTAAATCAGAAGGCCCCAGTGACATCTATAGCAAAAGTGGAATGACATTGTCCAACCCCTGTGCCAGGTGCGACTTGGAACCTGCGAGTTGGGCATGTGGCGTGTGGCAAGGCCAAAGCTGAGAGCCTGGGTGCTGGGCCTGGGCACTGGGTGCAGTGCCACCTGGCCCGCGCACACGACATGCCTCCTGCAGAGAATGCGTTCCATGACAGATGCTATTTGTGGCCTCTGCTAGGAAGGAAATGCTGGCTCTGGCTTAAAGGAAATCCCTGGGCAGCAGAAGACAGGAGCTTGGCTGCACCCAGGGCCAGGGCTCAGACATGTGTCAGCGCTTCTTGACGTTGATCATCGTGAAGACAGCAGGATTTCCTCTAGTGACCTGGCCCTTTGTTTTCATGCCCTCGGAGTTCAGAAGATGAGACATGAAAACTCAGAAGCCATGCACCCCCTTCCCAAGGTGGGGTGGCCTCCACTGCAGAGACCAGAACGCCTGCCTGTTCTCTGGGACCCAGCCTTGTCCTCCCTACACTGCCTTTCCCCTACATGGGACAGAAAGTGCAGCCTCTTCCTGGGACACAAGCCCAGACCTCACTGTGGTCAGACATGTACTGAACGCTCTCCAAGGGCCTCCTTGCAGGTTCTGACAGCTCCTCAGCCAGAACAAGACTCTGCCCCCAAGCCCAGATAGCACAGTGCAAGATCCACCTGACTCTGAGGACCCTTAGCACGTAGCTCCTCAGGCAAGCTGCACTCCACAGCTGAGGAGAGCCAGGCTACCCGTGCCTCCCTGACTTTTTATTTTAATTATTTTGTTAATTTATTTGGAAGACAAAATGACAGAGACAGAGAGGTCTTCCATCCGCTGGTTGACATCCCAAATGGCTACAGCAGCCTCGTCCAGGCCAAGCCAAAGCTTGTAGCCAGGAAGTCCATCTGGGTCTCCCACATGGGTGCAGGGGCCCAAGCACTTGAGCCTTCTCTTGCTGCCTTCCCAGGTGCATTAGCTGGAAGCTGAGTTGGAAGTGGAGCAGCAGAGACTCAAACCGGTGCTCCCATGGGAGGCCTAAATTGCAATAGCAACTGCCCACTGCCCAGGGGGGCCCAGGCGTGACCAGAGCTGAAGGAAGCTGAGCGTTTGGGCATGGCTGTAGAAAGAAGATGGTTGGGACAGCCAGAGCGAGAGGCAGGAGAGGGGCAAGGGTGCTGGACCATGGCTCGAGCAGAGGCTGGAGGGGGACTGGAGAAGCACCTCGTGTGGCCGGTAGGGGCTGGGCTGGCCAGGGTGATGAGAGTTGGGAAGTAAGGCTAAGCAGGCCGTCCCCTTCTCTTCAGCTGGAGCGTTTGGTTTTCTGTGGCAGCTCCCCGCAGTGACACTCTCCCTGGAGGGCTCACGCCAGCCCAGGTGCCTGTGACTGCCACTGAGCCTGGCACTGGCTCCTCCTGGACAGGGGGACAGACGGCTAAGGACAAAATTCCCCTCTCCCCTATCGTCCACCCATGGCCCTCCCTCCCTCAGTCTCTTTCCACCTGCTGCCAGAAAGACCCAGAAAAACAAATCGTCATACCTCCGCCTCCTACCCCCGAAAAACTTTTAAGTGTACAAGACACATCGACTGCATTAAACACGATGAATTTTTAAGGCATGAGTTGGCAGAGTTACCATGGTGCCTCTGCCCTGAGGGGCACACTGGCGAGGATTGATTGAAATAAATAAAACAGATTTACAATGTTCATGCTTGGGAAGCCGAGAGTTGGAAGGGAGGAGAGCGAGGAGGGGCAGGCGCAGTGAAACTCCAGGGCTTTCTGAACTTCGGCAGGGAGGCCGCTCCTTCCTCTCCCCACCCCAAGGCTCTTGTGACCCGAGAGCTGCTTCCTCTGTGAATTCCTGAAGGACCCCAGCTGGTGTGCAGGGCTGCAGGCCAGGAGGAGCCCCTGTGCCGGTGGGAATGGCTCTGGCCCTCTGCATTTTCTGGCCTTGACCTTGGGTTGCACTTGGGCTTTGTTGGCTATGCAACTCCAGGCTGCTCCTAAGGAAGCCCCCGTGTCGCCTTGGCCCTGGGCCACTGGAGGGGGATGTGCACACCTATGAGCAGCCCATGTGGAGGAGGAAATGAGGACTTGTCACTCTGCACAGTCCTGGCCTGGTCAGCAAGCCGCAGGCAGCTGGGGATAGACAGGAAGGAAGGCAGCCTGGAGTAGAGGGAGAGGGGAAGGAGGCTGAGCAGAGAAGCCAGGGTGGGGCAAATGACCCGGCGCTGCCTGGGGAGTGCGTGAACACCAGGCTCCCGGAGCTTGTTGCCCTGCAGTGGGCTGGGGTGTCCAGCACCCTGTGCTCTCCTCAAATGCAGCATCCGCGCCAGCCTCTGAGAGGTGCCGGAGCCAAGGCTGCCTGCCCAGCCACCCACCAGACCCCTCTTACCTGTCCAGACCTGGCAGTGGCCATCAAGGGGGCTCAGCTGCCCCCCAAAAGCTGGGTTTGCAGCCTGGTGCTGCCTGGCTCCATGGGGCTTGGAGAATTGGACCTGCCATTCTCTTGGTGAGAGAAGCCATTAGGTGGTCTTCATGCCGGAGAGGAGTAACGGGGGAGGGGGGTTCTGCTGAGTGGGACAGCACACAGACCTTCCTGGACCAGGTGACACTGTTTGTGTGGCCCGGCCTAACAGGCACCAGTGACATCTTCCACACTCCCTGCCTCAGGTGGCACTACCAAGGCCCAGTAGGGAAGGAACAGTGCCTTGATGGCAGGATGCAGACGGGCACAGGCCAGGCCTGGGGGCAGGGGAGATAGCACCCGGGAGAGATCACTGGACAGGGCAGCCCAGCTCTGCGCCTGACGCCCAGTGTTGGCATCTCTTTCTGCCCAGAGTCCCCGACTGGTCAGCTGTTCTGTGCTCTGCTACTGCAGAGCTGGTGCTGGTGCAGTGAGCTTCTGTTTGGGACAGTCAGGAATGTCACTGGCCCTTAGAGGGGTGATGGCTTTGACCTCCATCTCGCCTGGAGTCACCTGGAGTCCACGCAGTGCCTGCCCACGCCCCTACCCAGGAGCTGCAGCTGACCCGAGGGGCAGCACTGTCAGGCAGCTGGTCTGGGGTGTTCCTGCACCTCATCTTTGTCTCCTGCCCAGGCTGAGCACCCTGAACATGGTGCCCAGGGCCAGACACCTCATCAGTCTCTGCCCTTTGTCACTCTGTAAGGCTGGCCTGTGGAAGGGCAGGAGGGAGGGGAGGGAGGGAGGCGGCCTGTACCACAATCGCAGGCAGGGTTGGGGTGCCAGCCTGCCCCTCCTGGGTGTCGAGAGCCAGAGGAGCCGGGACTGAGAGGCCCCAGCTGAGGAACCTCGGAAGGATGGGCTGACAGTGGGAGAAGGGAGCTGTTTCACCCTGCCACGGCCGGTCCCGCTTTGAGAGATTGAAGGGAGTCAGGTCATGGGAAGAAGTCTTTTCTCTTCCCAGAAGCCACAGGCGCAATCCAGATTCCCCAGGGCCAACCATGGTGGAGAGACACAGGCTCAAGTCAGGCACTGCTTGCCCAGACCTCCGCCCACCAGGGCCCACACCGGCCTGAAGGAGCCTTCCTCCCAGCTGTCTGAAGCCCCACACCCTCAGGACTATGCCATGTGCTTCCCCCAGACTCCCAGGGTGAGCCCTGCAGCCCCGGAGCCGGCCAAGAGGAGAGAGGCCTCTGGCCATGGAAGCTGCTGTTTCCTCCCTCGATGGCAGCCACCCTTCACCCTTCTGCTCTGCCTTTTTTTTTTTTTTTTTTTTTTTTTTTTTTTTACAGATAAAGTTAGTGAGAGAGAGAGAGAGAGAAAGAAAGGAAGAAAGGTCTTCCTTCCATTGGTTCATGCCCCAAATGGCTGCCATGGCTGGAGCTTCGCCGATCCAAAGCCAGGAGCCGGATGCTTCCTCCCGGTCTCCCATGTGGGTGCAGGAGCCCAAGCACTTGGGCCATCCTCCACTGCCTTCCCACGCCACAGCAGAGAGCTGGACTGGAAGAGGAGCAACCGGGACTAGAACCTGGCGCCCATATGGGATGCCAGTTCCACAGGTGGAGGGTTACCAAGTGAGCCATGGCATCGGCCCCTCTGCTCTGTTCTTAACCCCAGGAGTTCGAGGGTTGTCCTCCAAACCACGGCTTGGCTGTGCCTAAGATGGTGGCCTTCTAGTTGCCAGAGGAGAAGCCCCAGTGTCCCCTTTCCCACAGCCTGGACAGGACAGAGAAGGCAGCACTGGCAGTAAAATGGTGTGACGCCATCTAAGCCCCGGACTCCATCTTAGGCTCTGGCCCCTGTCGCCATCTTGCACAGTAAGCTTCATTCCTAAGCCCAGCCTGGCTCACTGATGTCTGGTGACTAAAAGGCCCAACCACAAGCGTCAGCTCCACCTCCCCACCCTAACGGGATTTGCTGCCCCCACTTCCCTACCCCCTGCAAGAGTATAGCAGGACCTGCTTCCTGCACATGTGCACGCGCTCTCTCTCTCTCTCGACCTCTCTCGACCTCTCTCTCCTGCGCTCTCCCCCTCTCTCTCCGGCCTGTCGGGTTTCCCTACCCAACAGTAAACCTTAATTCTGGTGTTTGGTGTGTTTTGTGGTGGCCTTACAAGCACCAGGCTCCTTGCAGCCTCTGCTCTGTCTCCCTCCTCTTGCTGTGAGGCCACATGACCGGACTAGAGCCACCTGGAGGCCCAGGAACCTACAAGGCTGGGAGGTTCCAGGCAAGGAGAGCACCTTCCACCATAGGCCACCTCCGAGGCCAGCAGCTGTCCCATGCTGGGCCTGCTGTGTGGTGAGGCTTGGAGGTGTTGGCAGCTGAAGGGACAGTGACATGGAGGCATATGTTGGCCTGGCAGGTAACTCCCAGAAGGAAGCCAAGGAATCTGGGAAGGATTGCTGACAATGTGGGCAGGGCAGACTGCCTTTGGCCTTGGTAACTTCGGACACTGTCCCAGAGTGCCCGAACCCCTGTGCAGGCCTGGGCCGTAACCTCTTGCAGCTGCCCCAGAGCAGCGTCTCCATTACTAAGGGAAACGGGCACCCCAGGGATCTCAGAGCAGGCTGTAGGCGAGGTGCTCCCTGGAGGGCTCGCAGTGTGTGGCAGAGGGAGCCCCTGCAGAAACCAGAGCTGGGAGTTGGGGAGCAGGTGCCTGGGCCACGGTGTGGGGCTCCAAGGAGAGAGGCAAGCCACAAGCTTGGGGCTCTGGCCCGGCACCCTGACGGCCAACAGTCCCACTGCAGCCAGTGAGTGAGGGGGGTGCCTGTGTGGTCCTGAGCGCACCCCTCCCTTCCCTGGGTCATAGCTGCACAACCAGGTCCCTTCGCTTCCTCCTGGCCCCCTGTGGGTTCCCTCCCACTCCACCTCTCTGCCTCATCCCCAGACACTTTCCAGGCCATTGTCTCGTGGTGAATAGCATTTTAATACGGGCATTGCAAAACAGGGGCGAATGTTCAGTGCTTGCAAGCTGTGTTCCATTACTGACGCTGTGCAGCTCAAGCGGGCCAGGGAAGTGATGACGCGGCAGCCTGCGAGGCGGCCATCTGCCAGCACCCCACCCCCAGCCTGGGCAGGGGCGCCCCAGGGCCCGCTCACGAGGAGCACTGAGGAGGGTTCTGGAAGCTGCTTCCTCGGAGTCCGAATCTTCCACTCGTCCCCAGCTGTGTGTGACCAGCAGCCCAGGATTCTCTGGGCCTCAGGTTGCCCTGCCCTGCCCAGGCTGTGTGAGGACCCAGCAGGAAGCTCAGGGACAGCTCAGCTGGACACCGGCTCTGGCGTTCATGGCACTGCCTTTCCTTCCTCGCCCATCCGCATCTCAAGGAGAGGCCCTGGTGCCCGGTTCTACTCACCCTAGGGCAGCCCCCGAACCTGGGGAGGACCCAAGGCGCTGCCACTCTGCTTGTCTGTCACCCCCTGACTAGCTGCAAGCAGGCCCTGTGGTGCCTGGCGTCTCGTCAGGGGTCCTGTGAGCTAACTGCACTGTCACTGCTGTCCCTGTCAAAGGCCTTGTCTCCCCAAAGCTGGGGTGACACAGGTGCTGCCCTTGGCAGAGCCCTGTGCTGGCCCCAGGGCAGCCCCTGTAGGCTCCCCTTCAGTGGCAAATGGGGCACTGAGGCCCTGAGGCTGGGCCACGCAGGTGCCCCACTGCTGCTGCTCCCTGGGTCCCTGTTGCTGGCTTGTCCCCTCCCCCTGCGGGGCTTCCACTAGCAGTATGCAGAGGAGACCCCTTTGAGGAGGCTGGGGGAGGTGTGGGGTGGTGGCTGCCTCAGGCTGTCATGAATGCCCTGGGGTGAGCTGACCTCCGGGTCTCCGCCAGCAGGGAGGGAGAGAGCTCCCGAGAAAATGAGCGAGGCAGCCCAGCCCTGGCCTTGCCTGGCTGGTGATAGGGTCAAATACAACGTCAGAGATCACCTGTTTGCAGACAGGTACAGCACGCGGGAGCCTACAGCGGGTGTGCATGGGTGTGCAGAGTCGGAGTGGGACTGTGTGGGGGCCCGTCCGGAGGCTTTTCAGTGGGACAGCGAGGTTCCTCCGTGCAGTGACGTCCAACAGCAGTGGCTAGGCAGCTACCGAGGGCCAGGTTGCCGCCTTTGTTTGAGGCATTTGAGGGTCACAGACAAGGCTCTGCCCTTCGCAGCACACCATCTAGAGGGAGGCACAGACAGGAACCCAGGAAACAGGTGCATCAGCACGATGAGTTCCGGACGCGACTGCCCTGAAAGCAGTAGGACTGCATTAGAAGTGGGGGTGGGAGGAAGTACCAGACCGGTGGCCGGAAGGAGCTGTCCATGCACTAGCTCCCCAGTAGAACGGGCCGTGTCTCTGGGGCCACTGCAGGTGTGGCAAGGTCAGGAACAGAAGAAAAGTCAAGAAATTAGAGCGTCAGGAGTAGAAAAGGACGAGTGTCAGCGGAGGCTGGGAAGGAGCCCGGCTGAGGGTGTGAGCCCCGCAGGCTGCGGGGAGGTGCTGGGCTCGCGTTAGAGCTGGCAGGGAGCCGGCAGCAAGGCCCGGGCCAGGGAGGGCCAGGCTCGGGCTGGCACTTTTTAGGGTTGCTCCAGGTAGTGCATGGAGTGTAACCTGGGCGGGGGGCGGTGAGAGAAGCAGCAGGGAGGAAGATTGGGCATGTCTCAATCTCAAGGTTGACCAAGTTGGGGCAAGCGTTGTGGCACAGCAAGTCAAGCCAACATGTGTGACACCCACATCTCATATCAGAGTGCAAGTTTGAGTTCTGGCCCCTCCACCTCAATCCAGCTTCCTGCTAATGCACCCCAGGAGGCAGCAGATGATGGCTCAAGTGGTCGGGTACCCGCCACCCATGTGAGAGACCCAGACAGAGTTCCAGGCTCCTGGCTTCAGCCTACTGCACACTTGATTGTCGTGGGCACTTGGGAGTGAACCAGTGGATAGAAGATACCTCTCTCGCTCTGTGTCTCTGCCCTTCAAATAAAAAAACAAAAGCTTGACCCAGCGAGAGATAGCAGACACTTGTCCCAAGCAGTGGTGGTTGAGACAGGGTGAGGAGCCCCAGGCAGGAGGTGCTGTGAAGGCAGAGCCCTTGGCACTGCCATTGGACCCACGGTGACTTCCTGGTTTCAGCTTGAGTGGCTGGGTGGACAGTGATGCTGTTTATGGGTTAGAGCTAGGGGTTACGTCCACAGGGATACCAGGTCCTAGGTCATGGCACTGCAAAGCTGAAAATGCCTGTTAGGCGGCAAGGCAGCTGGCACAGCCAGAGCACCGTGGAGAAACACACATGGGAATCTCTGATCTCCAGATGGCTTTGAACACATCCATAGTACCCCATGGGACCACCAAGGGAGACTAGAGAGAGGAGGAGGAGGCGTGATCAGTGAGGTCAGAGGAAAACCAGGAGAGGGCAGGGTCAGCACTGTCCAGGGAAAAGCATTTCCAGAAAACGCCACCACCCCGACGTCTGTAACCGTCAGCAGGCCCTGCTCCCTAGGATACTGGGAGGCCTTGGCACCCTCCTCGCCTGGACCCCTCCCCCACTTCGGCTGCTGCAAGTCCCAGCCGGGGCCCCAGAGAGTGCTGCCTGGCAGCACTCAGCTGTTGGCCTCTGTCATGGAGACGGCAGCAGCTGCAGGTGACGGGCATTTGTCTGAAGGCTCCCCTTCCTCCCCAGCCTGCCCTCCTGGAAGATTTCTGTCGCACGGCCCTGGAGACAGTTCCTCTGGGGGTGGGAGGCCTGGGTAGGCACGGGCAGGCCGTCTGATTTCTGCAGGATGGCCGTCACCTCCCATCCTCGGACTGGAGGTGCCCTGGCCAGACCCTTCCTGGGGTGGCTGTCACCTCCACGGTGGGGGACCCAGCCCCTGTGCCGTGCACCCACCTCTGGGCATGGAATATGCTTCGTTTCTGGTCTTTAAGCAGCCCTCTGAAATTTTCGCCTCTTCTGCCTTAGCCATTGACCACAAGTGAGAGATGAAGCCATCATGGGCAGAGACATTGAGATCACACAGCTGGGGGTTGGAGTCACTGGGTTCTGGGATCCTTGCCCGGCTGTCTGGGCAGTGGCAGAGGCCTGGTAGTGTGCAAGCAGGGAGAAGTGGCCCCTTGTTCACATGCGCAGCCCCTCTCCCCGGAGCCCCTACACCACCCACTTCCCAGCCCCCACCATGCCTAGGCCTGGTTTGGGTTTCTCTCGTGGTGTCTTGCCCAAGCCTGCTGGTTCCAGCTGGGGCTTGGCTGGAGACAGCCTGCCCACTGTTTGTGCTTCGTGGTTTGGCCTCTCCATTACCAAATACTCTGGGATTTTTCCGGGGCTGGGCGTGGGGCAGAATCTCCTCCAGCCTGGCCCCAGGACCTAGAACCCAGAGCCATGGCTGGTGTTCGGAGGAAGCAGCAAGCCAGGCCCCAGTGAAGTCACTGACTTCCCTAGGAGTTCAGTGACCCAGGGGAAGCGGACGTGTTCCAGGCGTGCTGCCTCAACATGTGGCTTCACAAGAGACCCTGAAGCCTGGGGCCTTGCAGAGCCTGTGGGTGTCTCCCCAGAGCAGGGACAACATCAGTCCCAGACAGGAGCCAGCAAGGGCCGGACGCCACCTGCCGCCCTCTCAGCAGCCCCTCGCTGGCTCCCATCCTGCTCCTACCCACTTCCTTCTTGGCTCCAGGAAGCTTCTGTATGCCCAGGAAGTCATTGTCAGGGAGCCTGCAGGCGCTCTTCCCCTCAAGGCGGGGCACGGCGGTGATGGGGTTCTCAGGCTCCCTGAGCCCGTCCTGGACATCTCTCGTCACTGCTGACGTCCCCTTTCCCCAGGGCCCCTGGGAAAGCAGCCTTGCTTCATCCCCTGGGCTGCTTGTGTTCCTTTTCATAACGTGGAGACGCCTTCCTCCAAGCCCCATCCTCCTCTCCCCGGGACTCTTCCTAGAAAACACGCGGCCATAGGAGGGCCAGGCACAGCCTGGGCCAAGCCACTTCCGCTGCCCCGGAGCTTCCTCCTTTGTTCCAGGAAGATAAAGCATGGGTTGTCTTGAGGCGTGTTCATTCCACACGCACCTGCTGCACCCCTGCCACCTGCAGGCGTCACTGCTGGGGCGCTTGTGGGGAAGGGGGCTGCAGGGCAGTGAGACCTGACCTGGTGTGGGGAATGTGCGGAAGGAGGTGGGTTCTGGGGAGAGGAAAGGCCCGGAGTGGGCAAGAGCGCCTGGGCCTGTGAGGGCCGTGCTCTGTCCCAGGGAGGGGAAGGAGCAGGTGTCCCCAGGACACCAGAAAACGGAGCCAGGGCTTCCCCTGTCCGGCTGGCCTGAGCCGTAACCACCACTCGCCTGCCTTCCAGGCAGCTCTGCCTCCTGCTGAACGCAGAGAACATTTTCCACTCGATGGCAGACATCCTGCTCCGAGAGGAGGACCTCAAGTTCGCCTCGACCATGGTCCACACGCTCAACACCATCCTGCTGACCTCCACCGAGCTCTTCCAGCTGAGGAACCAGCTCAAGGACCTGAAGACTCTGGTATTCCACGGCCGGGGCTCTGGCCTTGCTTCAAGGCAGTCAGCGAACGGGCACCCAGCCTGCCCCTGGCTGGGCCCAGAAGGCTCATGGGGAGGAGATGGGGATGACATCACGATCATCCAAGGTCCAGGGTACAACGAGGGTCCCTTAGGAAGTGGCACCATCCACCAAAGAGTTGCTCGCAGACAAGGTCTCTGTAGCTATGCTGAGTCCCCTGCCCTCCCTGAACCGCCACCCACCCAGCCCCTACATCCTTACAGACAGGTGGGTGGTGCCACCTTCCCAGGGTTCAGCCTCTGGGTCATAACCTCATCAGGGAATCGGGTTCCTTGCTTTAGTCTTCCAGGCCCAGGCTCTCTCCCTCCAGCAGCTGCAAACATCTGTCTCATGAGGTGGCTGTCATAAGCCAGGGGGTCACGTTGCCACCTGTCCCAGGCCTTGGCTGAGAATCACAAGGGCTGGTCAGAGAGCAGGGAGACACCAGGACCCCGCACTGACGCAGAGACACAGGTCGCAGGCCCCTCAGCCCAGCTGAGGACCGTGGGCCAAGGGCCTCCAGAGACAGGCGCCGTCCTGCACGCCGGGATCAGGAGCTGGATCCCATAATCTGGGCCTCGGTCACCTCCTCTGGGCCCCCTCCCGGGCAGACCCTGGCGTCTGAAGGACGTCCGGGCTCGTCTGGGGGCATCTGGGGCCAAGTGGTTCGGAACGATCCAGGCCACAGCCTCATCTTCCTCCTGTGGTTCCTCCCAGGCATTCACAGAGGCCTTAAGAATCTTCCTCAGAGACAGGGGCTCCCCCAAGCGTGGGTGCGGCTCCAGGGCCATTCCTGAGTGTGCTAAGCCACGAGGCGGTCCGGGGAGCAAGGCGGGGTGGCGTTTGAGGATGGCGAGGCAGACCCCAGCTGGGAGAGCCTGGCCCGAGGAAGCTTCCCTGCCGCCCGCCCCCGCTTGGCCCCACGGCTCGGGGACCACGGGTCTAGGGAGGACAGAAAGGCAGCACAGAACACGGCCGATTCCCCGCCAGGCCCTCGCTGCCACCACGTGGCTGTGGGACCAGGAGGTAATGACAGGGTCTGAGGAGGAGCTGTCAGCGTTTCCTTTGTGACAGCTCGTTCCCAGCTGGGCTGCCAAGCGCAGCGGGCATGCTGAGCTGGCTCCCTGGCCACTCCCAAGGCCGCCGGTTCTCCCCATCACCCAGCGGCCTGCCTCGCACCGTTCTCCCCGGAGAGGAGCAGGGCCTCCTAACTGTTCCCCTTTCTCCTCTCTCAGGAGAGCCAGAACCTGTTCTGCTGCCTGTACCGTTCCTGGTGCCACAACCCAGTCACCACGGTGTCCCTCTGCTTCCTCACCCAGAACTACCGGCACGCCTACGACCTCATCCAGAAGTTGTATCCTTCCTCTCACTGCTGTTTCGGGGCAGGAGGGGCTGGTGATCCTTTCCCACCCAGCGAGCGGGCCCAGCTGCCGACCTGAGCCCTCCCTTCCACACGGCCTCCGGGGCTTGACGTCAGGGCCACCCGGCGGCCCTGTTTGCACTGTTGTGGGGAGCCCTCCAGAGGGGCACTGGCCTGAGAGCTGCACTCAGGAAGAACGGGTGCTCTGTGCACGCTGCCCTTCCTGCTGGCCACAGCCGGCCCCAGTGCCTGGGTGGGGGTGGGGGTGGCCCGGGAGTGGAAAGGAGCTCAGGTTTTGGGCCTGGGGGCCACAGAGCCAGTGCCCAGAGGCTCAGTAGAGGACACAGAGGGAAGCAGGCTGCACGGCTGCTCTCAGAAAGCGGGGCGAGGGGAAGGCGCATGGTAGACCATCCACTCCGGGGAGAGCAGAGGCCCTTCCTGCGGGTCCCCCCACTCAGGCTGCGGGGCCCCGATAAGAGCCTTTCTGAGCCCAGGACGGGGCAGAGGAAGACGCGGGCAGAATCCAACTGCTGCGCTGGGGCTCGGCGGCACTGCTTCCCGTGTAGAGGGGCAGAAAGGTGGAGGGAGAGAAGATCTGTGTCCTCGATGTGTGCCCACTCCTGCTGGTGAGCATCGGGCCCTGTGCCCAGGAAACCAGGGCCAGCGGTGCAGCTGCCCCTCACACACACGCGTGCGCGCTGTGCTGCCCACGTGGGCAGGCTTTCCTTGACTGCCCGCCCAGCGGGGACCTGGAGGTCACTGTGGACTTCCTCACGGAGGTGGACAAGTTGGTGCAGCTGATCGAGTGCCCCATCTTCACTTGTAAGAGCCCCGCATCTTCGCGTCTGCCCTAGGTCCACCCTGAGCCCTGGCCGGCCTGGGGGGGGTGGGGGGTGGAGCCAAGCTCGGGGGCAGGGCAAGGAGGGATGCTTCTGGAATGTCAGGAACATAGGACTGGGGAGGACCGTCCATCACGCTGAGACCAGCTGAGCAGGGCTGGGCACAAGGGGTTAAAACTCGGGTCCTGCCTGTCTCCCTCAGGGTGCATCTCGTGGACACAGGCCAGTGCTGCTGGCAAAACCCACACAATGGTTGATCCCACACCCTGCCCCTCTCTCCATGCGCTGCCCCCAGCCCTGACTGAAGCTGCAGGGCCCCCAGGCTCCCTGCAGGTGCTCCTGTTCCCTGGGAGCCCTGCCCTCATCTCTGAAAGCGGAGCTGGGCTTGCTGTGAGTTGCTGGGCAGGAGCTGCCTGGTTAGTAACACCCAGGCTGCACGTGCAGCAGTGACAGCTGGCTAGGGCGAGCGCGGCTCTTGGCGCCTCAACACAGCAGCGCCTGCTCCCCAAGCAGGCAGCACTCCGAACGACCTCCGTGCTCGCCGCGTGGGAGAGAAGCAGGAGGCAGCCCTGCCTGTGGCCACCTCTCCTGCCAAGCTGGTTGCTGCAGACTCCTGCCCTCTGGTAGAGTCTCCGACAAAGCAATGCAGAGGCTGAGGGACCCCGGCCTGCCTCCCACTCAAAGGGCCAACTTCCCCAAGCAGCAGGCACCACAGCAACTGAGGCCCCGGCCCTCAGCTGACTGCACAAGATCCAGGCCGTGTGCAAGCCCTCCCTGGAGGAGCTGCGAGACTTTCTCAGGCCCAGGGCTCTGTTGGAGAAAGGTGGTGACAGCAGGGAGCCCCCACGCTCAGCACCTGGCCCAGTCCTCAGTGGCCTGGCCCCTGCTGCTAGCCAGTTCAGGTGCAATGCAGTTGCCCCCAGGCCTGAAGAGGAGAAAAGACTTGAAACAGGCCCAGGCTACGGCTGGAGCGGCTGGAGCCGTGTGCATAGGAAAAACAAGCCACTGCCTCTGCTTTCACGCAGTACCCACCACGGGGACTTCAGTGACCCCAGCACGCAGGAGGCTTCTAGCCCAGGCCGCTGCTACGCTCTCACCGGAAGTGCTGTCAGGGCCCAGTCCTCATAGCTGCCGCCTCCCCTGCAGTGGGTCTGTGCCTCTGACCCACTCGTTCTAAGTCACGGTTCCCACACCCCTGCTTGGGTTCAGTGAACTTGCTGGAGCTGCTCATGGGACCCAGGGAAACACTTAGGTTTCTCCTCTTTCTGTAAAAAATCTTATAAGGTGGCCAGCACCGCAGCTCACTAGGCTAATCCTCTGCCTACGGCGCCGGCACCCTGGGTTCTAGTCCCGGTCGGGATGCCGCTTCTGTCCCGGCTGCTCCTCTTCTAGTCCAGCTCTCTGATGTGGCCTGGGAAGGCAGTGGAGGATGGCCCAGGTGCTTGGGCCCTGCACCCGCATGGGAGACCAGAAGGAAGCACCTGGCTCCTGGCTTCAGATCGGCACAGTGCACCAGCCGTAGCAGCCATTTGGGGGGTGAACCAATGGAAGGAAGACCTTTCTCTCCGTCTCTCTCTCTCACTGTCTAACTCTGCCTATCAAAAAAAAAAAGATTTAAAAAAAAATCTTACAGAGGATACAGACAGAGAGATGCACAGGGCACGGTGTGGGGCGGGGACAGAGCTTCCAGGCCTTTCTGGGCCCTGCACCCTTCGGGAACCTGCACGTGCTCAGCTAACCGGAAGCTCTCTGAGCTGTGTCCTTTGAGATTTCTGTGGCGATTGCATTCTGTACACACGATTGATTGTATCATTGGTCATTGGTGATCAGCTTAGCCTTCACCCCTCTCCCTTGAGGGGTGGATTAGTAGGAGACTGACCCAACCCTCTAATCCTGCCTTGGTTCTGGTGCCCAGCCCCTATCCTGAAGCTGCCTAGGGGTTGTCAGCCACCAGTCAGCTCATTAGCATACAAGAAGACATTTAACATTTCGGAGACTCCAGAATTTCTGGAGTTGTCCTCCTGTGTCAGGAAACGGGACACAGACCAAATACATTTCACAATATCACAAACAGCAGCCAGGCTTGGGGCAGGAAGAGGGGCTGTGGGAGGCCCAGCCCTGGCTTCCGGGCTCAGCAGAGGCCCGTCTGCCCTGACCCCCTGCAGCTGGGGGGCTGCTGCTGGGGATCGTGGCCTCTGGGCAGAAGTTGGTGGTTCCTGCTGCACCTAGAATGCCCTGCACTGGGCATAGACACACAGGAAGTAGACACAGGAGAGGCTCAGAGTAGGGACGTAAAAGCCCATTGGGCCTTGGGCAACTGGGACACCTTGTGGCAGAGCCGGCCACCAGTGGGCCCTGACACCTTGTGTGGAGCGGGCGCTAGATGGAGACCGGGGTGGGGGTGAGGGGGGAGGTAGCAGACTTGGTGCCTGAGTTGAATATCCAGAAGCCCCTCCCACACGCTGCCGGGTGCTGTGTCTTGCTACACACACAAGCATTTTTCCATCCTGCCCGCCCTTAAAGCTGCCCTAATCCGCTGTCTTTCTCTGCAGCTCGCCCTATTTATAGCTCTGTGTTGGCACGTGCCGAGCCAACCGGGGAATCTGTTACATTGCAAGCCCCCAGCCCTCCTAATACCAGGGAGGCAGCTGGGGGTGGGGGATGGCAGGCTCAGCCGTGGGTTTGGGGGCTGTGGCGCTGACGGGGCTGTGGGCAGGTGGGTAGGTAGGAAGAGAGATGAGATCATGGCAACAGTTGAGATGCTCGTGGGGAAGGTGGGAGCAGGCCTGTGCCTCCCTCCGAGCCAGGGCCACCTAGCTGGCCCTGCCAGACTGGGTCCCCAGGCTCTGGGTCCTGTGACTCTGGCCCTCTCCTGGCCAGATAAGCAGGGGTTCTGGGTTGGATGTACTCCCTGGCAGTACCTGACCCTTGACCCCTGCCCTCTGCCCTGCCACAGACCTGCGCCTGCAGCTGCTGGACGTGAGGAACCACCCGTACCTGATCAAGGCCCTGTACGGGCTGCTCATGCTGCTGCCACAGAGCAGCGCCTTCCAGCTGCTCTCACACCGGCTCCAGTGTGTGCCCAACCCCGAGCTGCTGCAGACCCAGTGAGTGCTGACCCGCTGCGCCCTCTGCTCCCACGGGGCATGGAGGTCATCCACCGAGCAGGGATGTCCAAGGGGCCGCTTCTCTGCCTCAGTTTCCCCCCACCTTGTCACTACCGCAGTGACCCTGTGCACCACACTGCTACTTTCCCTTCTGTCTCCTGTCCATGTCAGAGCACCGAGCTGGCGGTTCTGGGAGTGTTTACCAGGCAGGAGGTGGTGGCACTGCCTTCTTCAGACAGTCAGGGTGCAGTGTGCTGACCCAGGACTTAATCCAGAAACTCAGAGCGTGTCCCAGTCAGCCCAGCAAAGGACCGGGAGAGAAACTTCAGGAAGGGGGAGAATTCCTGCCGCAGCTTAAAAACAAGGGCTCAGGTGGCAGTGGGGCAGGAGAGCTACGCAGGACTGGCTCCCGGGCACCTCCCAGACCTCAGAAAGCCCCACCCCCATCCCACGTGTGACAGAGGCTCAAACCTGGGCCATTGAGAGACCCCAGCATCCCTGGACAGGCGGTAGGTGGGGTTGCACCCTTGGCGACTTGGGAAGGACAAGTCCATGGCCGCCCCTAGGCAGGGGGTCCAGGCTTCCACCCTGAACCCACTGCTGGCCCTGGCTGCCGAGCCTGCTGGGCTGTGTCTATATTTGGTAACCCTTGGAGGCTTTGCCTCATCCACAGGCATTTGGCATCCGAGATGGAAAATTTCACTTGTCAGGTCGCCATGGAAACGAGCAGAGCCACTGAGAAGATTTACGCTGAATGGAGCGCACCCAGCTTGCATCAGATGCCCTGTGTGTCTAGAATTCCCTCCTGGGCTGTCAGAGCCCCTCAGCAGGCCTGACGCTTCGCTCCCACGAAGGGTTAGGGCGTCTGCCCTGGGATGGACACAGGCAGCCTTGGGATGTGGCTGCCCAGCCCTCAGGGTCCTGACCAGAGCCCCCATGCCCTCGGTGCCCTGGGGCTTTCGGTTCCCTCCACCCCTCTCACCTGGCTGTGCGGCACCTGATAGGTTGCTGCCCCCTGGCAAGTATGGCTCTGGCCAAGGCCCAGCTCCTGCCTCCTGTCGAAGTCCCCAGACCACAGCCCTCTAGGGTGGCAGGATGAGGCCTTGGTGCCGGCTGCTGTCTCGGCTACTCAGGGCACCCCCCAGCTGATCGCCAGGCGATGGGCTCCAGCACACTGAATGTCCTGGGGCACAGCGACGCTACCTCTGCATTGGGTCAGACTGCAGCTCTGAGCTGCGAGGCCTGAAGCACACCGGGCTCCCTGACCTGCCCTCCGCATCAGCCTTTCCGGCGCCCTGTGGGTGTTAGGGGGCCTGGAGCCACTGAGGAGGGGAAGAGGCAGAGGGCTGCTTCCCGCCACCTCTGGCCGCCCCACAGGAACCAGCCTGTCTCACTGGGGGCCCTCTTAGCCAGAGACAGGCTCTGCCCCGCAGAGAGCCAGTGCCCCTGTCAGCTCTGCACACCCCATCTTCTTGTCTCGGGAGAGGTGGGGAGGCTCAGAGCGGTCGGGCCCCTCCTCACGCTCCCCAGGCCACCGCAGGACAAGTTCGCAGAAGGAAACTGGGGAAGAAATGCAGATTTCCTGAGAACCCACCATGGGCGGTGCGAGGAAGGTTTGGGCCACAGGCTTGAGGTCTGGGCAGAGCGTGCTGTGTGCGCGGACTGCTGCAGGCTTGCACTGGGGTCTGGGAAGCCTCATGCCCTGTCTAGGCTCACAGCTTCTTCAGTACGTGTGCACTTGGAGTGCGTGGGTGTGTGAGATTCTCCCGGCCCCCCAGTCTTAGCTTAACAGCCTTTCTCGGTAAGGATCTAGGAAGAGAGATCACAGATAGGGGCACAGGCGCAGAGTGGGAGGAGGGGGCCGCAGGGACAGCTGGGGGAGGGGTCAGGTTGCAGGGCTGGGCACCGAGGGACAACGGACACCCTGGGAAGGGGGCTGAGGACAGTCCCAGCCCTGGGAGGGGCGGGCAGCTGTAGACAGCATCAGGTTGCCTGACAGCCCTTCGAGCTGCGACAGCTGGGGGCGTTTACACGCCCCCAGCCCGGCCCTCAGGAGCCACAAGGACTCCAACCACCACGCCCCCCCCTCCAGGCTTCCAGGCCACTCTCGAGGGACCACCTGCAGTGAGGCAGGCAGGAGCCTCTGTAGAAGCTGTGGCCAGCCGAGGGTGGGGTGGCCAAAGAGGGCTCTGGAGTCCCGGCCCCGTGCTGCAGCAGGGCAGCCTGGGTCACCAAGTGCAGGGCGGTGTCGGAAACAGATGGAGGCCCTGAGCCGTGGCCAGTCTGACGGGCAGTGAGGAGGCCCTGGCCTCCATGCTCCAAAGGCCGGGCAGCATCCTGGACCCCTACAGGGACACTTCTTGCTCCCAGACTCAGGGTCTGCCCATCATGGGGGCCTAACTGCTTGCTGCCTTTAAGGCCCAGAGAGCAGGATGCAGCCCACTCCTCCCCAGCCCCACCCTGACCTCGTGCCCAGCTTGCCTTCCATAACTAGCATCTCCCTAAAACCCTCTCTTGCTCCCTCTCCTGGACCTGAGGCCTTGCTTGCCAGGAGCACTGTAGGGAGCAGTGCGCAGACCCGTGGGCACCCAGCATCAGGTGACACACTTGGTGTCACCCTGTGGCCTCAGTCTCCAGACTCTGATGTCTCCAGCTCCTGGCCATGCCCTGGCCTGAGCGCTCCACGTTCCAGTTGTCCCTCAGCCTCCTCAGAAGCCCCGGTTGCTGTCTCAGGACTGGGGCACCTGACCCACAGGGTTATGGTGCCAGGGGGGTCCATCCTCCATTGCAGACATGTGGGAAGCACACATAGCCGCCCACAGTCTGGCCCCTAGTGCCAGCCCCATTCAGCTGCTCTTGGCTCTGTGGGAGCAGTGGTGCCTGAGCAGTGGCTTGCGAGGCCAGGGAATAGGAGCCACAGGAGCCACGCAAGCTGTTCTCAGGTGGTGTCTCCAGCTGGAAGAGGGAGGGGGTGCAGGAGGACCAGGGGTGCAGGAGGCAGCCTCTTGGGGTGGGGAGCGGTCCCCCTGCCCTGGTCCCATCACAGCAGCCTAGCAGGCCGGCAGATGCCCATCAGGCTGTGAGCTTGGGGTTTCTGCGCTGGGCCAGGCTCACTGCTGAGGGCGTCAGTGCAGGGAGTTCCATGGGGTTTCTCCCAGAATGACTGAGCACCGGGCCCTGGCTGAGCGGCCCCAATAGCTGCTGATCAGGTGCCCAAGCTGGGCCCCAGTGCTGGCTGGGCCCTTCCACTCAGTGTCTGGAGAGATCTCTCCAAAAGCCCCAGGAGTGGCTCCCCCACCCCTGTACAGACAGGAAAGAGTCACCCAAGGGCAGGCGGCTAGGACAGGTCTGTGTAGCCTCTGTGCTCGGCTGCTGCGCGCCCCCCATGTTCAGAGGGGCCCCAAGGGCATCCAGTCCCCATGGGCCGGCTGAGCGCTGGCCTTGCAGCTACAGGGGCAGCGTGCACACTACACTTGTGCAGCCACCGATGCTGCTGTGGACAACTGCTAAGGAGGCGGTGGTGGCCTCCAAAGCACAGGGGTCTGCAGTGAGTCGGGGGGGGGGGCGGGGGACAGCTTCCCTGGGGACAGCAAGTGGCCGCAGGCGGCAGTGCCCAACGCTCAACAACAAATGTTCCGCCAAGCCGCGGAGGTTCATCATGGTCCCAGTTGTTCCCAGCACTAGCTCTTCCCCAGAGAAAGGGCCAGGCTGCCTCCCCCTTCTCCCTGGACCCTGTTCCAGGCCCCAGCTGGCTTCCTGGCTGGCTGCTAGCCCTGGCTTTCACCCCAAAGGGAGCCACTCGTAAACAGGAAATGCTTCACGGAGCAGTGCCTGCTCTGGGCGCCACGGCCAGCCCGCAGGCTCAGGCAGCATCCAAGCGTCAGTGGCTGCTGTTCCCACCAAGTACGGGAGACGGGGTGCTCCAGGCCTCCCCACCTCGTGCCTGTTGAGAGGCAGGCAGCCCACAGCAGCAGCCCATGCTGGTGTGCTGACGCCGAACCCCTGCCCCCTCTTCCCAGAGACAGCCTGCAGGCGGCCCCCCAGTCCCAGGAAGCCAACACCCCCAGCATCGACTATGCAGAGCTGCTACAGCACTTCGAGAAGGTCCAGAACCAGCACCTGGAAGTGAGGCACCAGCGGAGCGGGCGCGGGGACCACCTGGAGCGGAGGGTGGTCCTCTGACAGCCCGGCCCGCAGCTGGGCCACTCCAGTGGCCCTATGACCGCTCAGGGCCTTCAGGCCGCCTCGTGAAGGGCACCAGGATCTGCCTCTCGGGGGCAGGGCTGGACCTGACCACCAGCCCGGGGCAGGGGGGAGGACGGAGGCTGTCGCGCGTGCTCCTCTCAGCCCAGCCCAGTCTGCTGGGCCCCAGGGCCCAGGGCTGAAGCTGCACCCCGGCATTCAGACAGAGCGTGCTTTCCCGGCTGGACACAGCCACAGGCACCTCTGGATTGGTCTCCCCTGCCTGCCAGGCACTGGCCCTGTGTGCACGCTTGCATGTGTGAACACATGTGGCTGCACGTGAGGCCAGCACAAAGACTTCTACTGAAGGATGCTCCCCCCACCCCACCCCTGCCCCAATAAAGAAATGACAGAAACCTCAGCCTGCACCTGCCTGCTCCTTCCTAGCTGGCACCTGTGCCCTGCCTGATGCTGCAGCTGCCCCAGGCCTCACCTGTCCTAAAGACCGGCTCTCATGGGGGTCCCTGCACCCCCATGTGGTCGGTGTGGACCTGGGGCCCAGCTCCTGGCATCTAGGACCTGTGCCTTCCTCCTGTCCTGCCCTGGACCCCTGAACTCTTTTCCTGTTCCCTAATACGGTTTTTCATTGCGTGAGTCCCAGGGACCAATGGGACACGGCCCCCCTCCAGGCAGGTGGGAGTGCGCCTCAGGAGCTTCTGGTGAGAGGGAAGTGCCGAGCACGGCGGGGGGGAGGGGGGGACCCTAACCCTCCGTTTCCAGCACTTGTAAGCCAGGGTTCACCTAACCTGCCTTTGGGAAGCCTTGGCTTGGCTTCATAGTGAGCTCCTAAGCGGCTGCTGCTGGCTCTGGGGCAGTGGAGAAGCAGCTCCCGCCTGCGTCTCCCCAGAGCCCCAGCACTGCCCCGCCCGCCCCATGGCGGTGGGTTCCCTGCCCGCAGTCCCCAGGACGTCGGGCTGAACTTGCCTCTGCCCACGCGTACGTGCCTGCGTCGCATTACACCTTCGTCCTGCTGCTCCCACATCAGCCCCCTCCCAATCTATCAGGTAGGAGGCACCCCCATCCACCAGCCGAAAGCCCGGCCTCCGGGTCTGGGTGGATTCCTCCCTCTTGGCAAAGAAGTCAAAGGAGGTGGGGGTGGGGTCCGCCCCGGGAATGAGATGTCCCAAGGCGGGCGGCGGCGCCCGTGACACCCTGAACCCCTGTTCTTTGAGGCGGAACTCATTGAGGGCCGGCCCCGTTCCGACGCGGGGCAGAAGGTGCCGCTCACTGCCTGGCTTTGAAAGCGCGGGAACCCGCCCCCGCCCGGCCAGAAGGGGGCACTGGAGCCCCTGCCCGGGGAGGGGGCAGGACCCCCCCACCCCTGGCACTCCCGTCGGGAGCTGGCCGGCCCCGCCCCAGCGGCGCCCGCGCGCGCCTGCCCCGCTCGCCCGACCAGTCTGGCCGCGCCGGGGCTCGGATTTCAAAGCCCGGCTCCGGGGCGCGGACGGGCCCGCGCCCGCTCGGCCTTTCCCACAGCCCCTCCCCGCGCGGCGCGCCCCTCCCCGCGGCCCTCCTGCGCCGCCCCCACGTGACGCCCGCGCCTCGGCGGCTCGGGTTACGGCCGCCGCTCAGTCCCGCGCCCAGGCTGCGCCGCGGCTGCCCGCCCGCGCCGCGCCCCCCGCGCCGCCGCCAGCCCCGCGCGACATGGCCCGCGCCGCCCGCCGGCGGCCCCACGCTCCGGAGCGCTGAGAGCGGCCGGGAGGCGGGAGGCCCGGCCCGGAGCGAGCGCCCGCGCGCGGCCCCCAGCTCCCGAGCGCCCCGCCGCCGCGGCGCGGCCCGGCCCGGCCATGGAGACGGCGGAGAAGGAGTGCGGCGCCCTGGGCGGGCTCTTCCAGGCCATCGTCAACGACATGAAGGTGAGCGGGGCGCGCCGCGGCGTCCGTGTGTCCTTGCCCTCGCGTGTTCTGCCTGCGCCTGCGGGGCCCTGCCCTCGCGCGCCCGGCTCGGAGTGTGAGTGCTTGGGTGTCGGGGTGTCCGTGCGGCTCTGGGGTCGCCCCATGGGGGTCCCGACCCGAGCCTGCGAGTACGCCGGGTTTCTGCGCCGCAGACCTCGGAACCACGCGTGAATGGGGTTTGGTTCCAGGGCCGACTCCGCTGCCCTTTAAGGGGTCTGGGGTCTCCCGGGCCTCCGCCCCCTTCCACCACCGTGCCCCCCCTCCCAGCCTCCGACGGCCCCGAAGCCCAGACAATGCTGTCACCGCCAAAGCAGGGAAAAAACTAATAAAGCGGAGAACCGTTAACTCCTTCCCGGCCTCGGCCTCTGCTCCCGGCGCCCCCCACGCAAGCCCCTGGAAGCCCCAGGGTTCCAAGGCCTCCAGGCTGAATGCCCGTGGGCGCCGGGCGCCGAGGACAGGCCCTGGGGGGAGGCGGGGAGAAGGTTGGGGAGCCACCCCAGGGGAGCGCTTTTCCTACCCCACTGCGGGCCTGGGCTCTCGGCTCCAGCCCTCCCCCTCCCTGACACTCCTCCCTCAGCCCCCTCCCCCGCTGTTACCCAAGGTCAGGCTCACCCTACCAGGTTGGGAAACTGAGGCCCGGGAGTGGCTCAAGGTCATTAAGGAGAGTGTTGCGCCCTGCCCCTGACCTCAGCCCTCATTGTTCAGCTGTGAGGGAGGGGGGTCTCCCTCAGAGGGGTCAGGGCTGGGCAGGGCTGCCCAGGGCTAAACCGGCAGAGGGTCCAGCTCCCAGAACGGACCGGGCCAGGACCCTGCAGCTCCATCTGCCACGAATGAGCAGGGCTGCAGGCTGGGGAGGAGCGGGGCAAGAGTTGGCGGCCGCACAGCCCAGCACCCAGCACACTGACAAGTACACAGCACAGTCCCACCAGCCCCCCCCCTTGCTGGGGCAGGCCCTGTGGAAGAGGGAGGGAGCAGCACCCCCCAGGCAGCCGCCAAATCCCTGCCCTCTCCACCCCAAGGAGGCCTGGGGCCTGCTGCTGTCGCCGGGGACTGGGTGAAGAGCATGGGGGTGCTCCTGCCCCATCGCGAGTGAACACTCCCTGGCACCTCCTCCTGCACACACCTCTGCAGGCCCTGTGGACAGCAGAGCCCCGGCCCTGGGGTCCCTCTCTGGCACTGGGCAGCACAGAGCACCCCCCCTCCGCCGGGGGAGGGACCTCCGCCCCCTCCTGCTCTGGGTAGCCACACGGGAGGCGTGGAGGCAGCAGCTTTTGCCCTGAGCGGAGATGCAGGCCCGATCCCTCGCTCTCCAGCCAATTTGCAAGGAACCTGGGGACGAGACAGAAGCAAACGGGCCCAGATCCTAGCCAGGGCTTCTGGCTGGACCGCAGCAGGCACAGTGGGAGAGGCTTCACCTGGGGTGACGTTGAGCGCCGAGATGGCCCTGCCTGTGACGTAGGCGTGCGTGCAGGGACCCTAACCGGGGACGGGGAAGGAGCTGGCTGTGTGCATCTCAGGGGCAGCTCCTGGCCGTTTCCCCAACAGCAGGGCTTCCGTAGGGGGAGGTGGCCGCTAGCCAAGTGACTGGGGACAGGGAACTGGTCTTGCGTCCTGAACCTGTTCCCCAGCCCCCCTCCCTGGCGCTCTGGGCAGAGAGACGGCCAAGGGAAGGAGGGGAGGGTGTGGGCTCAGAGGTGGGGAGGGGCTGCCCAGAGGGGCTTCAACCACAGGGGCCTCAGCCTGGTAGGGAGAGTGGGTGATAATCATTGCCTTCCCCCAAAAGTGGGGGTGTCACCTGGACACGGGGTTGGGGGGCCGGCTGGGTGGGAGGTGCCCCAACAGAGAGGTGCAGCTGGACCATGCCCCCTTTTGGCCATCGCGCAGTGCCCCTGCATTGTGGGCTGGGCACTGAAGCCAGGGCCACCCCGAGAGCCCTCTCTGGGATCGGAGCCTGCGTTGCTGTCCCACACCCCATGTCTCCCGGGGACACAAATCCCATCCCCAGCACAGGGGCCCCTGCAGGGACAAGCACTTCCCCTCCCCTTCCAGAGCGGCCTCGGGCCTTGGGGCTCAGGGCTGCTCCTTCCAGCCCCGCAGGGCCTTCCTGGACATTTGGTGCTTGTCCACCTGCACCCAGGGCCAGGCCTGGGATCAGGCCAGTGGCCTAGGGCTGCTCACCTGACCTCTCTGATGAGCTCCCCATTCAGTTTGCTCATCTGTGAAATGGGGGCAGTAGCCACTGTGACCCCTGCTGTCACATGCTGCCTCACTGGGACCCTTTCCGTCTCTGGGGTCCCTGAGGCATTGCCAGGGAGAGGGAGAGGCCGAGGTGCGCCCGTCCTTGTGCTGGAGGGCGCCTGGGCCTGGCCTCTGCCGTTGTCTCCCACTCCCCGCCAGCAGAGCCCTCACAGGGGCTGGGGCTGGGGGAGGTGGTGCAAGGCCTGGGGCTGCCTCCCAGGCCCCTCCACCCTGAGCCAGGCCCCAGGGGGCCAGCCCACCCACAGCTTCCCCTCTTGCTGCAGCCTCCAAGCACTCTCAAATATTTGCTTTCCCTGGACACTGGCAGAGGCCAGCGGGGAGGGGGCAGTTTCGGAGATGGCCTGGAGCCGCCGTATTTCTCGTCATCCCTGCAGGCCCTCAGCTGGGGTCGCCACCTTCCCCTCACCGGGAGGAAAGCCCTGGCCCCAGCACCCGTCCTGCTTGCTCCACAGGGCTGGGGCCTGCCAGACCCTGGGCGCAGGGAGAGCGTGCAGGACAGCAAAGCCCCTCCGTCAGACTGGACAGCTCGGTCGCCTGGAGCCCGACCTCCCTACTGGGAGCCCCCTCCCAGTGAGGAGCCCCGGGCCAGGATGGGATAAAGGCCACACTGTTTCCCCTCGAGGGGAGGGCTTGGGCGGAGAACGGTGGCTCTGTTGGCCGCACAAGGCCCCATTCAGCCCGGGGCCTGCTTGTCCCTGGCCAGGCCCTCGGCAGCCACGGCCTCCCTGGGCCTGGGAGCCACTGCTGCTGGCCTGCCAGGAGCAGCTTCCGGGGCCCAGGGGAGGCCCCGCTGGACACCTGGCATCGCCTTGAGCCCTGCCTCCTTCTGCCCCTAAGGCAAGTGGGCAGGTCAGAGGGCTCCCCCCCACACACAGGATGCCCCTCGTGGGGCTCGCCGCAGACCCCCTGCTGGGCCCTGGGAGCCTGGAGGAGTGGGGACCTGCTGTTTGCCTTTCCATCTTCTCTGTGAAGGTGGCGCACACAGGCGGGAGGGGATGCCTGGTGGCCCAGCCCCTCTGAACTCCAAGGGCCCAGGAGCCTTCTCCCCCACCCCGGGGGGAGGGGACAGGAGACTGTGCAGAGTCTACACAGAGGCAGGGAGAGCCCCGCCCCCTCCCCAAGCTGCGGGCACCTCCCCGAGGGTCTCACGTCCTCTTCCGTCCTCTGGCAGAGCTCCTACCCCATCTGGGAGGACTTCAACTCCAAGGCCACAAAGCTGCACTCCCAGCTGAGGTGAGGCTGCCGGGCGACCCCGCGGGGGAGGGGCGGGGCGGGCAGAGGAGAGCACGGCCCCTCTCTGACCCTGCACCCCATCGCCCATCTCCCAGGACCACCGTGCTGGCGGCCGTGGCCTTCTTGGACGCCTTCCAGAAAGTGGCTGACATGGCCACCAACACCCGAGGTGGGGAGGGGTGCGGCCCGGGGCGGGCCTGGCACCTGGAAGGGCCTGTGGGTGTGGGCCAGGGAGAGGACGCCAGGCCCGAGGTGGGTCCTTGGCGTCCCTGGGTCTGCTCCAGTGGAGTGAGCCCCTCATCACAAGAGGCGTGCACGGAGGAGTGGGTGAGTGGCGACCAGGATGTCACACCCCACGTTCCCTTCTGGCCGGGGTCAGCTCGCTGGACCTGGCGACCATGGCGGCTCACCCCTCTGTGTTGTGAGTCCGATCGATCATGGCTCCTTCCCGCCATTCCCACGGGGCCCAGGAGCAGGGCCCTGAGCTCCGGCACCGTCTTCGCTGAGAGCCAGACACAAGACCACGGTGCACGGCCCTCTCCGGTCTGCCGCTGGCAGCCCTGGCCTCTCCCCACTGGGCGAGAGGGCGGCTCCAGGCCTGGCCAGCAGAGCCCCCGCAGCCGCAGGCGGCCAGGGTGGCAGGGGTGGCCGGGCCCGGGAGGAGGCGTGAGAGAGATGGGGCTGCGTAAACATGGAGGAGCCTTACCCTGGTCCTTGTCCCCACCGGGCCGGCGGTGCTGGCCGCCGACGCCGCTTTCGCGGGCCCGGGCGCCCCCTCGTGGCCCAGGGCCGGGACCGCAGAGGCCCCGACAGGCCCCTTCCCACGCCGCGCGCTTGCCTCGCCAGGGGCCACGCGGGACATCGGCTCGGCGCTCACACGCATGTGCATGCGCCACCGCAGCATCGAGACCAAGCTGCGGCAGTTCACCAAGTGAGTAGGCCGGCCGGGCGGCGGAGGGTGGGCGGCAGCCGTCCGCCGGGAGCCGCGGCCCTGACCCGCACTGCGCCTGCCCGCAGCGCGCTGCTCGAGAGCCTCATCAACCCGCTGCAGGAGCGCATCGAGGACTGGAAGAAGTCGGCCAACCAGCTGGACAAGGACCACGCAAAAGGTGGGGGCGGGCTGTGGGGTGGGGGCCCCTGCACCCGCAGGGCCCGGTTCTAGCGCCCCCTCTCGCTCCCGCAGAGTACAAGCGAGCCCGGCACGAGATCAAGAAGAAGTCCTCGGACACGCTGAAGCTGCAGAAGAAAGCGCGCAAAGGTAGCGGCCCCAGGCCCCTGCGGGGCGCCCCCAGGCAGCACCCTGGCCAGCGGGGCCCTCTCAGCCTCCACGCAGGACCCTCCAGCCTGTTGGGTGGGACCCAGGGAGCCGCCCTGCCCCCCAGGTGGGCCCAGGACCTCCCTGTGGGGAGGCCGAGGCGGCCCCAGGCCAGGAGCGGCTCTGTCCATCGGCTGTCCTTCACACATTCTTTCTTCTCTGTCTCTCCTCTCCTCCTCCCTCATCTTCCTGTAGAGCTACTTGGTAAGTCCAGTGTCCACCCCTCCAGCCGCTCCTCCCGTCCTTGTTGCATTTGTCTGTCTCCCCCAGCTCAGGGCCGTTGGAAGGAGCCTCTCCCGGCCAAGGAGGAGCGAGGAAAGCGGTTGGTCCACCAAGGGAGGGGCCTGGGGCTGGGGCGCCCAGGGCCCCTGGCCAGAGATGAGTCTGGGGGCCACTGCTGGGTCAGTCCGCCAGGCCGGGAGGAGTCGGCCGGCTGGGGTAGGGTGGGAGGGCACAGAGCCCGGCTGCCCCGCCAGCCTGGCCCCCACCATCCCGTGTGGCCTGCCTGCTTCCCCTGTCTCCTCTCCATCATCCTCTCTCTGTCTCTCTCGCTGCCTCTCAGTGCTGTTGCTGTCTGTGCGTTGCTCCCAAGACCCAGCTCCTAGCTCTCCCGCCCCCCGCACCGCTGCTGGCCTGGCCGACAGCTGAGCCCCGGCTCTCCACTGTCCTGCTTCCACCCCGGCTCCCTGTCCCGCAGGCAGTGATGCGTCCTGGGCAGTGCAGGCCCCCAACTGGGTTTCACGTGCTCGTCTGTCCACCCTGAGTCCCATGTGGCTTTGCGGCTCTTGTGTTTGTCCTGTGTGTGTGTCTGTGTTTGTGTCCGTCTGTCCTCTCTGCCTGCTCTGGTGGGACCAGCCCCTCCGTAAGCCCCAGAGTCCTGCTGACCCTCCCCAGTCCCCCGGCCCCCACGCCAGCGACACCACTGCGGGGGCCTGAGCCACGGCACAGTGAGCTGGGCCCGCGTCCCCAGCGCAGCCTCGCCTCCCCCCTCCAGGGAAAGGAGACTTGC
Organism: Oryctolagus cuniculus; assembly: GCF_964237555.1. Lineage (NCBI taxonomy): Eukaryota > Metazoa > Chordata > Mammalia > Lagomorpha > Leporidae > Oryctolagus > Oryctolagus cuniculus. The sequence goes on from NC_091449.1 coordinate 56,563,101, forward strand.
AGCCCCAGCTGGACAGTGCCCTGCAGGACGTCAACGACATGTACTTGCTGCTGGAGGAGACGGAGAAGCAGGCCGTGCGCCGGGCCCTGATTGAGGAGCGAGGCCGCTTCTGCAGCTTCATCGCCTTCCTGCAGCCCGTCGTGGTGAGCAGGCCCCGCAGGGCGGACCCGGCCTCAGCCTCTGGTCTGGCAAGAAAGGCCACTCCTCGGGGACCCGTGGCTGGGCCCCTGCAGGGGCTCAAAGGCAGCTCCCAGAGCCCACTGTGCGATGGCTTGGTCTAGACAGATGGCACGCAGCCCCCAGGCTACATGGGCCCAGCGTCCACCAGCTCTGAGCAGCACTGGTCATGGGGCGGGGGGGAGGCCGGGAGGGCAGAGCCGGCAAGTGGGACACTGCTTCCTCAGAACGGCGAGCTGACCATGCTGGGAGAGATCACCCACCTGCAGGGCATCATCGACGACCTGGTGGTGCTGACCGCTGAGCCCCACAAGCTGCCTCCCGCCAGCGAGCAGGTACGGCCAGCCCTGGGGCTCGGGCCGGGAGGAGAGGTGCCTGCCCTTGGTTGGGAACAGTGGAGGGCACAGCCGGGAGGTGGGGGGCACAGGCCCCAGCTCCACTGCAGCCAGACCCCTGCCAAACTCGGCCTGGCACCATCCATGCCCAGAACGCCCCCTCGCCCCCTACTTCCACATACCTGCCCAGCCTGCTCCCACGTGGAATGCACTCCTTAGGCGCCTACCGTGTGCCCCGCCTTTTCCACGGGTCATCCCATCAAGTCCTCCCACAGGTGCCCTAAGACACCCCGAGTCACAGGGGAAAGTTGGCCAGGTCCAGGAGCCAGCAGAGCCCCAGGGTGGCACAGGTACTGCGGCCTGGCCCTGCCCTGCCGCCCCTGCCTCCTCGGGAGCACCTGTTCTCCGTGTTTCCTGCCTGACCTGGGCCAGGCTCAGAAGCCAGACCCCCCATGCGTGTGAGCCAGAGGGGCTCGGAGAGGGCCGAATCCCCTCCAGCTTCCCCCTGCCTCCTGCCCCCAGCTGAGGAACTTACATTAAGGCTTAGGGAGGGGTTTTCTGGGAAGAAAGCGGAGTGTCCAGAAAAGGATCCTGCTTCCGGGGGGGGCGGGGGGGGCTGCCTCCATGACCCCCATCCCCGTCCCTGCCCAGGTGATCAAGGACCTGAAGGGCTCAGACTACAGCTGGTCCTACCAGACCCCGCCCTCGTCACCCAGCAGCTCCAGCTCCCGGAAGTCCAGCATGTGCAGGTGAGTGGGGGTGGGGTCCGGGGGGCGGGCAGGGACGCTCTGCACAAAGCTGCTTCAAGAACGGCTGCGGGGCCCCAGACGTCACGTCACCTCTACAGCAGGGGCTCAGCCAGCGTGGAGGAGAAGCCGCCTCACCGCCCGAGACTGCTGCAGGTGCGGGCCCTGGCGGGCGGGGAGGGCTTGGCGGCGGCTTCGCTTACTGTGCATTGCTTCCTTGACTCCTACCACCACCCTCTCAGGTGTGGTGTTGTCTGCATGTCGCAGAAGCGGGAACTGAGGCAGAGTCCCAGCCTGTAGCCACTGGACTCCACTGTGCCCAGCACCCCGAGGGGTAGTAAGAATCAGATCAGGGAGAGGTGCAGAGGCTTCAGGGGACGTAACCCTGAGACCGCGAGGTCAACAGCACTCTGGCCTGGCTGATTCCTCAAAGCCAATGCCCAGGGAGCTGTTCCATGCGGCCCCCAGGGGTCTCGCTCAGCCACCAGGCAAGCCTAGGAGCAGGGGCCCTCCCTTGGGCTGGCACCGAGAACACAGTGGAGGGGCCGTGTACTGTTCAGGTTTCTGGGGAAGGCTGCCCCAGGCCAGGCACCCCTGTCCCCAGCACCATCCCTCTGCGGGGCACGGTTGACCAGCAGACCGGGAGCCAGTGTGGGAGCGGAGGGACTGCAGGGTCCTGTTTGGGTTTGGGAGGAAGGCAACCTTTGTGGCCAGAAACACTGCCCTTGGGGGAGAGAGCTGTGCAGAAGGTGTGCGCCACGCGGATGGAGCCGGGTCAGGGTCAGGGCAGTGGAGCGACGAGGGTGACAGTGGTTGCAGACCCTCCTGGAAGGTGCCCTCCACGCGAGGCAGGGAGCCCGTCACCAGGTGCTGGATGTCAAAGAGCAGTTAGATGGCAAACACCAAAACCAGGAGGGCTGTCTAGGGTGATCACACACTCTGCCTCTCCCTGAGGCCACTGCTAGCCTAAGGCACACCCTGGACACAGCACTGAGGCCGGGGCGGGGGGGGGGGGTCCCCTGCTCTGGCCCTGCCCTGCCATCCCAGAACCCAGCTCCTCTGTAGCACCTGGATCTCAGGACCTTGTCATCTGACATTGTCTTTTCCTTCCTTTGCCCCTCACCCGTCTCCCCAACCCTCGTCTGTCACCCTCCCCGCCACACACACCCCTTGTCTCCCTGTCCGGCCGCTGTGCCCTCCTTCGCTCCCTCAGTGCCCCCAGCAGCGGTAGCAGTGCCAAGGGTGGCGGAGCCCCGTGGCCTGGGGGTGCCCAAACATACTCACCCAGTTCCACCTGTCGCTACCGCAGCCTGGCCCAGCCAGCCACCGCCACCGCCACCGCCCGCCTCTCCAGCGTCTCTTCCCACGACTCTGGCTTCGTCTCCCAGGATGCCACCTACTCCAAGCCCCCCTCACCCATGCCTTCAGACATCACCAGCCAGGTGAGTGGGCGTCGGGCTGGCCACTGCCGGGGCCGCCGCAGCGGCTGCGACTTGATTCCGTTCCTCGACTGCGTTCCAGTTTGCATCTCAGCTTTTAGACCCACTTTATCCGTGTATTTTAGATGAATCTTGTAAACAGCATATGCCTAAATTTCCTGCTTTTAATTCAGTCAGACAACAATCTCTCTTTTTTAAATCTATTTGAAAGGCAGAACAAGATAGATCTTCCATCTGCAGGTTTATTCCCCAAATACCCACAAAAGCCAACACTGGGGAGACCAAAGCCAGGAGCCCAGAACTCCGTCCAGGTCTCCCACACAGGGGCAGGGGCCCAAGCACTTGGGCCATCATTCGCTGCCTTCCCAGAGCAGCAGCCAGGACTGGCCTGAAGCTCTGATGTGGGGTGCAGGCATCCCCGCGGCCCTGGGCTCTGGGTTTTAGTCGGCACTTTCAGTCCGTTGATGTTTAATGTGACCTGAACTGCGTGGACGCTCCTACTTTGTTTTCTTGCCCTGGTGCGCTTGTGCCTCCTGCACGTCTTCCCTCGCCTTGCCTTTTCCCGTATCTGCTCTCCTGGGGCGCAGCACCCACCCACCTCCTGAGTGAGTCGGAGACCGCCGTCCCTGTGAGGTGTCCTGCTCTCCTACTTGTAGTGCCCATGAACGACAGTTGTCTGCTCCGTTCAGTCCTTGTCGATGCCGTCGGCCCTGCGTGCCCCTGGGTTCCACATCCACAGCTCAGGAGCTGAGGGGAGAATACTGCACCTGCACTGAACACAGATTCTCTCGTCATTCCCACAGAGGCAATTGTGTTGGCCACTGTAAGCGATCTAGAGATGCCTTGAAGTAAACGGGGCGACGTTCTTGGGTTCTGTGCAGGCACCACGCGTGTACTGAGCCACGGGGACCATGCCTGGGCTCTGCTGTCCCCCGCAGGGTGCCAGGCCCCACGTTACTCGGGTGTCCCTGCGTCTCGAGACCCTCCTCCTGCCTGAGGCAGAGAGCGTGGTTAGCCAGCGCCGAGTCCCTGTTTATCTGGAAACCTGCTTCATTTTGGGGTTCATCTGCTGGTGGTTTAGCCATGGCCACGAGCCCGGGGTGACAGTGTCGCCACCTGGCTCTCTGAGTGAGGTGGCATCTTTGGCCTGTTTCAGGCTGTTCTGTGTTTTGCTGTAAGGAGTCCACAACATGGGTTTGTTTCTCCTTAACCCGATTTGCTCTCGGACTTCCAAGCCGTTCTCTCCCGATTCCACCCTCACGGCTCGGGGTCTCTGCTGCCGGGATTCCAATTCAGCGTCCGACCGCCTCCATCCGTAGCTCACCTCCGTCTTCCTGTGTCTCCACTCTACGTTCTGGTTAGTTTCTTGAGATCCCTTTTCCAGCCTGCTTGCTCTCTTGCTTTTGAACTACCCGCAGAGGACTGTGTCTGCTTTGAAATCGTTTCAGCCGTGTAGAGAGTTGGGAAAGAGGACACAGCTCCCCCGCCCCTTCCCGCAGTCTCCCCAGTGCCGACAGCTATGTAAGCACCTGTGGCCTTTCTCAGGTGTTGCCTGCATCCTGTCTGTGTCACTGGCCCAGGCCCAGCCCTCTTAAGTGTCTTTTGTGACTGAGCCTTTTAAATATTGGTCAGGTATTTTGCAGAATGTCTCAGTTTGGATCTGTCATACCTGGCGTAGAACGAGGGGTCAGGCAAGTGAAACAGTCCTCTGCAGGAAGTTCAAAAGCAAAAAAGAGAAACAGCAGGCTGGAAAAGGGATCTCAAGAAACTAACCAGAACGCAGAGTGGAGACACAGGAAGACGGAGGTGAGCTGGAGGTGAGCTACAGACTGAGGAGGTCAGACGCTGAACTGGAGGCCCCACAGCAGAGACCACCTGCGAGGAAGACAGGTGGTTGGCGAGCAGCTGCGACCCTGCTGGAGGCAGCCACACCCCCATCACCATTCCTGGGAGGCAGCAGTGCCCAGTGCCGGCACAAGTGTGTGCATGTGGGGGACCCACAGTAAGTTCCCAGCTGCCAGCTTCAGCCTGGCCCAACCCTGGCTCTAGTGGGCATTTGGAGAGTACGCCCCGCCCCTGCTCTGCTTTTAGAATCAACTAAATAAGCAGAATGAGAGGGCGTTCATCTTTGGCAAGAGGACCCCAGAAGTGGTGGTGTGCCGCGTGGTGCCACCGCTGCCTCACCTGATCCTTGATTAAGGCGACGTCTGCCAGGCTTCGCCCCTGCAGAGTCCTCGCCTGCCCAGGCCCACGGTACCCTGGGGAAGGGCCGCTTTGAGACGAGGCACCTACCCTGTCGCTCCCCAGTCCCATCATCCGCCGGTGAGGCTTGCCCGTTACCATAGTGACTTTCTTCTTCCTGTGTTAATAAAAATTTCGTAAAATGCTATCCCTTCTCCACACTTAACTTACACACTCATTTACTTGTACCAATATGGACTCAAATACTGCTTTTATTCTGTGAGTCCTGTCCATCACCATGGAGTCTCTAAAGAATTTTCTTAATTGACGTGTTTTGTGCATGCACAGAACTAAATACATCTTAAGTGTGCAGCCCAATAAAAGTGCACAAGCCAGATACCCGAGCCCTGTGCCCTACAAAGGTAACCACTCTCTGGACTCGAGTCGTTTTTGCCTTCTCCATCCTACATATACATAAACACGTATGTGTGTGTGTGTGTATACGTATATATACACACATATATATACATATATATATGGAGGGTCTTCAGAAAGTTCATGGAAAATGTATATTTGAAAACACTTTGCAGGATTTCAAATGTTTTTCCACCACAATAAGCACCTTTTAGCTCCGTCTCCCCATGACCTTGTGAAGCGCCTCCTGTCACGTACGCCGTGGAATCACGCAGCGTGCGCCCTTCCCCTCTGGCTTCTCCGTTCCCCCGTGCTTGCCTGGAGGTGTGTGCTGTTCTCACCGCCGTGTAGCATCCCTCTGTGCAATGCCGTCAGAGGGCTGGTCTGTGTCTGCCGGGGCACTGCAGATCTTTGGCTGCAAAGCCGAGTCACTGAGCCACAGGACGCACCCACGTCCCGTTCCTTTGTTTTTTTTGTTTTTGTTTTGTTTTGTTTTGTTTTTGACAGGCAGAGTGGACAGTGAGAGAGAGACAGAGAGAAAGGTCTTCCTTTGCCGTTGGTTCACCCTCCAATGGCCACCGCAGCCGGCGTACCGCGCTGATCCGATGGCAGGAGCCAGGTGCTTCTCCTGGTCTCCCATGGGGTGCAGGGCCCAAGCACCTGGGCCATCCTCCACTGCACTCCCTGGCCACAGCAGAGGGCTGGCCTGGAAGAGGGGCAACCGGGACAGAATCCGGCGCCCCGACCGGGACTAGAACCCGGTGTGCTGGCGCCACTAGGCGGAGGATTAGCCTAGTGAGCCGCAGCACCGGCCCGTCCCGTTCCTTTGCGAGCAGCTGTCCCAGCCGACACTGCTCTTCGCGATATGATGGCAGTGCCGTTGGACGTCTTTTGAACACCAGCTCACACTGTTAAAGGCCATTTGCGTATCCCGTTTCCTGAAGCGCATGCTGAGATCCTCGCTTGTTTTCACACTGGGCTATCTCTTGTTGACTCATAGTAGCAGTATATATATATTTTTAATCTCACTTTGGCTGCCTGCAGAGAGAGCAGGTTGCCAGCAAGGATGGCGATGTGGTTGAGGAGCTCTCGGCCAGCTCACGGACCCAGTGCCGACCCAGCCGCTGTCAAAAGCTAGAGTTGAGGGAGAGAGCGTTTGCGGTACCCCTCGCCGTCACACAGTCAACGTGAGCTGCAGGACAAGCCTACGCGTGGGACAGAGCGTGGGAGATGGGTCTGCTCTGTAGCCATGGCCCATCAGCACAGCTTAAGTGGGACATCATTTTACAACCTGACATCGGTATTTTACACAGTTTAAGTTAACTAAGGAGGTTTTCCTCCCCCAGTGACAGCCTCACCTTTTGAGAGTTCCAGGGATCCAGCTGGACGCCTCAAGGTCAGACTGTCCGAGCTGCAAACCATTAGGTCAAAATAAAATTAGTAATACATTTCACTTCAGCTTGCCAACTCAAGCTGTGGCCCAAATCCAATCAGAGCTAAGGTGATCACACACATTTAAAAACAGGCGAAGTTTTAAGTCTCAGAGTTTTAAAGTAGGAACAACACACATGAAACTTCCCCCAAGATGCATGAGGTTTTGTTACCCAGGGCAGTTAGAAAACACAAAACCTTTTTGAAAAAGGATCAGCACAGGACATCAGCCTGTGATTTTGCAGCTGCACAGGACAGTAAGGTGGTGTTTTTTCTTCTGGACTTTTAAGAGCTAGGAACGGCCGGCGCCGCGGCTCACTAGGCTAATCCTCCGCCTTGCGGCGCCAGCACACCGGGTTCTAGTCCCGGTCGGGGTGTCGGATTCTGTCCCGGTTGCCCCTCTTCCAGGCCAGCTCTCTGCTGTGGCCCGGGAGTGCAGTGGAGGATGGCCCAGGTGCTTGGGCCTTGCACCCCATGGGAGACCAGGAGAAGCACCTGGCTCCTGGCTTCAGATCAGCGTGGTGCGCAGGCCGCAGCGGCCATTGGAGGATGAACCAACGGCAAAGGAAGACCTTTCTCTCTGTCTCTCTCTCTCTCTCACTGTCCACTCTGCCTGTCAAAAAATAAAAATAAAATAAAATAAAAAAAAGCTAGGAACTAACTTTTCAAACAGTCCTCTAAAACCTCTAAACTAGAGAAAAACATCTTTTAAAGGGACATAACAGTATTTAACTAGTAGTTACTTCAGAGCAGTTTTTGAGCACTGGAGACATCAAGTTACTTTACACCAAAGTGCTGTGAAACCCTAGAAAGCTCAGGGAAGGCTTTAGTGCAAAGACAAAACACAGCTCCGGGAACTTGACTGTAAGTCATTTTAGAGTCACACAGGGATGACAGAAGGCTGCAGAGTCTCGACAGTGGCAGCCCCACAACTGCAGCCTCCTAGGGAGCGGAGCAGGGCGCTGCGCACCTGCCGCCCTCACCCCAGCAAGGCAGACGCTGCGGAGCAGGGGCCTCTAACATAGGTGGGCAGAGAAAGGGTGGCCAAGCCTCTGTCTCCGCGGAATGGCGGCAGAGACAAGGCCGAAGAAGCACGGAAGCTGGCCAGGCGCCGAGCACCCTGCAGGGCGAAGCTGCTCGGACAGGACTCGCCACTGTCTCTGCTCCTCCTCGGCTGGCTCTGCTGGATCCATGACCGACAACGGCTCAGAGAGAGGTTTCTGTCTTCACGCAAGAACTGAGACGTGAGAGAGCGCAGCAGGGAGAGAGGTAGCAAGGTTTCCCAGGGAAGGTGGGCACTTACCCAGACAGGGCCGGAGCGCGCCTGTTCAGACTGGGGTAAACAAGGCTACAGCTATGCGGAGAGCACACCTGACAGACCTGGTGGGCCTCCCAGTAGAGGACCGGGTGGTGGAAGGAGGGGATGACTTCTTAGAGTGTAGGTAGTGGGGGCGGGGGATGGACACAGAGGAGGAAGAGGAGACAGAGAAGGTGAGATGGACACAGAGGAGGAAGAGGAAGGTGAAGGTTTGGTAGCCGGGTGCCAAGGCGCAGGAGGAGGGGCATGATCGGCCGGATCCGAGACAGGCTCGGACTTGAAGGCTCGGGAGCTGGCCAGCTTCTTCCCCGAGGAGCAGACTCATAAGTGACAGTGAAGGGCGATTCCGGAGGAATAAACACCTGTGTCTAATCCCGGAGAATGTGGGGGTCAGAGGCCCCATTCTGGACCGTGACTGTTGGGTGGGAGACACCTGAGAACTGAATGCTCACCTGTTCCTGTGGTGGGGAGTGGGTGGGTTTAGAGAATCACAAACCGCAGGAGAGACAGGACCCCCCCACCCAACTCCCTTCACCTTCCAACAGTGAGGCTGTCCCTTAACCCCAACATTCCTGGGGCTGGGAAGGCTCAGGCCACGAGGGGCCAGCGCTAGGATTTTCAGACGGGCAGACAACCCTCCGGGTGGGACCCAGAACTCCCCTCGCTTCCTGGGATGGAGCAGTGGAGGGCGGAGGTCCTGCATGACCTAGTCACCTCACTCGCCTTCGCCCGCCCTGTGGCTGTAAAGTAGAAAAGACTTCCGGGGGGGGGGGGCAGTAGGGATAGAAAGGATGGGGTTCAGCCTGTCCAGACAGGGTGAGGGGTCTGAAGCCAGCACTCTGTAAGACTACATTTAAATTTCTTCTTTCACCCTGTACCTTTTAGTGTTCTAAATAGTATTTTAATGACCAGAAGTTCTTCATTGTAATGTGGTGCAATTTACCCATTGTTCAAATTGATGGTACTTTTGTGTCGTGCTGGAGATACTTCCGCATACTCCTAGGTCCTTGAGAAGCCTTCCTGTCTTACCTTTTTGATTCAGACATGCAGCCTGTGTGCGCGTGGAGGTCCTCTGTCCCATGCGGCTCTGTGACTGACCCCTGACTCACAACCATTTATTGAAAAGACAGTCTAATCTCTCTCAGCCAGTTTGCGCTGCTTTAACAAGATACTGTACGCCGGGTGGTCCACAGTGTGGAGAGCCGCAGAGGCAGTGTCCTGGCGGGGTCGGCTTTCTGCTCACACGTGGCCTCCCCTGCCCGGGTCCTCCTCCTTCGTCCCAGATCCCAGCCTCTTGAACTAATACCAGTGCCCTGGGGGCTGAGTGTGACCCGGGAACTGGGGGTGGAGGAGTTACACGGAGAGCATAGTGTCCTCTCCCTGCTGCTCTACAAAGTTGCCTTTGACTTCAGCTGGCGCTGCGTGTGGCTGCCCCCACCCCGAACTCTGTGCTCTGCTCCTCTGGTTGGCCTGTCCTGTGCCAGTGCCACCCCGTCTTCATTGTTGTCCTCTGCAGCAGTTCCTGTTGCCAGTTGGTTATCATTTTCTGGTGTCGGCCTGTCTGGTTTGCGCCCTTTGCATTGCCTTCCACATGTCAAGATCAGCTTGTCAGTCTCACCAGAAAAACAAGACAAAACACCACTCCTGGGATTGTGGCTGTGACTGTGTGCGTCGTCTGCATTTATTTAAGTTCAGCCCCTTCTCCATGATGTGTCTGTAGTCCTCTTGTAAAGAGCTTGCATATCTACCAGTAGATTTTTCCCCCTAGGAATCTGATGCTTGCTGATGCTATTATGTTGGCTTGGTAAGGATTATTTTTTCCTGTTTGGTAGCTGTTCAACTGATTGTTTTTTCTGGCCTTGTATCCAGTAACTTTGTTAAAAACCACCTATTCTAACAATGTATAAATTCTTGAATGTTCTACACACTGGTGTATCACATTGTTGCTAACAGTGGTCACCCTGTTTCTCCCCTTCCAGTCCTTGTAAATGTTATTTCTTTGTCTTGCTGTGTTGCTGTAGCGAAGACTTCCAGCGCTAGAAGTGGCGATCACGGGCATCCTTGTCTTTGTCCCAGCTGCAGAGAGAAAACCGTTGGCGTTTTTGTAGATACTCTTTGTGAGGTCGAAGAAGCTCCTCTTGTTTGTAGTTTACGTGTTTGGGCTTTTCTGTTTGTTTTCCACGAGTGGGTGTGGAACTGTCCATTGAGTTTTCAGGACGCCTTCTCTGTGCAGTCTGAATGCACTCCCTCCTCCAAATCCCCCCTGGAGCCTTGTTTGCTTTGACTGGAGGTGATCCTGGGCTGTCACAGCCTGCAGGAACTCTGGGGACCAGAGGCAAAGTTGTTGCGACCATTTGCTCGTGATCCCCTCGCAGCCATGGTGGCTTCACCACACTGTCCTCGGTGACACAGTGCTGAAGACAGCACCTGCCCTGGGAACTCCACCAGCACACAGGCACAGGAGTTCGTGGCCCTGCCTCTACCACTGTTTCTCTTTCCTTCGTTGTCAGTTTGGAGCGAGAGGGCCTCCCAGGTACCTGGTGCCTGCTGCCACTCGGGACAGCAGTTTCCCACTCACACTCTAGCCAGCTTTCACTGGGCTCCTGCCCCGTCCTGTCGAAGCCACGCCACGCTCTGCTCCTCTGCACAGCCAGCTCTTTCCCGGCTCTGGGCATCACCTGCCGTGGGCTTCCTCTCATTTCACTTCACCCCACCTGAGGCTGCAGCCCTGACTCCTCCCTGATCTCCAGGCTTGTCAGTAACAGGTGTCCACAGGGCATCCATGCACAGAGACTAAGAGCAGGCGGCTGAACAAGCACAGGATGGCCCTAGCATCCCTTTGAGGAAACAGTGACACCACTGACCCAGCTGCCATCCTTAGCATCTTTCTGTCTCTGGCCCACTGCCTCCAGGCCAGCGGCACCAAGTCCTGTGGCTAATCCTCAATATGTATGGCTCTTGGATGGGGCCTCTGGCACGGCAGTGCGCCTACTGTGTGCTATGGGCCCTGTATTCTGCTGCCGACGCTCCCCCGGCCGCAGCCCTGGAGCGAGGGACGGGATGCTGAATGAAGCAGCCCGCTGCATGCAGGCGCTGTGACCAGAGCTGTTCTCTCCTCTCCTCTCCTCTCCTCTCTCGTCCCCTCCCTGCCGGCCGCTGCTCGCCTGTGCACGGCAGAAGTCCTCCAGCTCTGCGTCCTCTGAGGCCTCGGAAACCTGCCAGTCCGTTAGCGAGTGCAGCTCTCCCACCTCGGTCAGTGCCCCAGCCCTGCCCCAGGACCGTCCCCAGCGGTCCTCCCCACGCCACCCCCACAGGGAGGGCCCGGCTCAGCCAGGGGGGCACTCACGGAGCCTGTCCCTGAGAGTCTGCCTCCAGGGTATCCCATCTTCACCCCAAGCCTGGTGGGACGGAGGGGTCCCAGCCACGCTCCAGGTTCCATCCTAGCCATGGTAGTGAGCCAGGGGCCTCGCACAAACCTGCATACCCTGAGAGCTTTAACCACAGTGAGGTCCCCTTGGCCATGGCAGCAGGACCAGGATCCCCCTGACCTCCCCGCCGTACCCCCAGGACTGGACCAAGGCTGGCCCCCACGAGCCGCCCTCAGGCACCACGCTGCAGCGCAGGAAAGACAGGGTGGAGCTCCTCCGAGACACAGAGCCGAGCCCGGCCAGCGGAGGCACCCCGGGCCCCCGGATGTCCCCTGCCACCATCGCAGCCAAGGTAGGTGGCATCTCTGCAGCCGCCTGGTCAGTGCAGATGGCCCAGCATGGGGGCTGCAGGGCCAGCTCTAACCACCCAGTGGGGCTGCCTGGAGTCCCTGGTGGAGGGGGCAGCAGGGAGCGAGGCTTCAGCCTGCAATGTTGCCGCTCCCAGCACGGTGAGGAGGTGTCCCCTGCGGCCAGTGACCTGGCCATGGTGCTGACCCGCGGCCTGAGCCTGGAGCACCAGAAGAGCAGCCGGGACTCACTGCAGTACTCGAGCGGCTACAGCACGCAGACCACCACGCCCTCGTGCTCCGAGGACACCATCCCCTCCCAAGGTAGGCCAGGGCACTGCCATCCCCACGCGCTGGGCCACTGGGCCTCGGCAGTCCCACCCCTCGCCTGCCAGGAAAGCTGTACCTGCTGCCCACGAGGGCCCTGTCTTTCCTCCGGGCGGTTGGGGGCTCACCGCATCCCCTGCCCCCCACCCCCAGGCTCTGACTACGACTGCTACTCTGTGAACGGGGACGCGGAGAGCGAAGGCCCGCCCGAGTTCGACAAGTCATCCACTATCCCGCGCAACAGCAACATCGCCCAGAACTACCGCCGCCTGATCCAGACCAAGCGCCCAGCCTCCACGGCCGGGCTGCCCACCACGGGGCTGCCCTCGGGCGCACCCCCCGGCGTGGCCACCATCCGCCGCACGCCCTCCACCAAGCCCACTGTGCGCCGCGCCCTGTCCAGCGCTGGCCCCATCCCCATCCGGCCGCCCATCGTGCCCGTGAAGACACCCACAGTGCCCGACTCCCCCAGCTACGTGGGACCCACGCGGGCGGGCAGTGAGGAGTGCGTGTTCTACACCGATGAGGCCGCCTCGCCCCTGGCACCAGACCTCGCCAAGGCCTCCCCGAAGAGGCTCAGCCTGCCCAACACAGCCTGGGGCAGCCCTTCCCCCGAGGCAGCCGGCTACTCAGGGCCAGGAGCCGGGCTGGCGGCCGAGGACGACGACGAGCAGCGGCTGGCCGCCAACCGGCACAGCCTGGTGGAGAAGCTTGGGGAGCTGGTGGCAGGTGCCCATGCCCTGGGGGAGGGCCAGTTCCCCTTCCCCACAGCCCTGTCGGCCACCCCTGCAGAGGAGACACCCACCCCGCCTCCAGCGGCCACCAGTGACCCCCCAGCTGAAGACATGCTGGTGGCCATTCGGCGCGGGGTCCGGCTCCGCAGGACCGTCACCAACGACAGATCGGCTCCCCGCATCTTATGATGGCGCCACCTCCCCACCCTCTCTGGCCCCGGTGCGAGCAGGCGGCCTGGTCTGTGAGCAGTGGCCACCCAGAGCGGAGACCCAGCCAGGGGCGAGGACAGAGCCAGGGAAGAGGCAAGGCCGCTTTGTGGAACGAGACACCCGGCTTGGATTTCCGCGTTTCAGCAGGAAGCGACTTCAACAAACCTTGCCTGGTCCGAGCCTGCAGGCCGTGAACTGGTTTATAGCCCCTGCCTCGTCTGCCCCTCCACGTCCTCCCTGCAGGGCCCCGCCTCTCCCCAGCAAGTGCACAGTAGAGGGGCCCAGCCAGCCTTCCTTACCATCCCAGCCCTACCCCGGCCTGGGGTCCGCACCGGAGCCAGCTGCTCCCAGAGTCTCCCCTGAATGCTGGCTCCCTCCCCGCCCCTGCTAGCACCTCACTCACCTCCCTTCTTGCCACTCTGCCTGTCCCAGGCCCCTCCAGCTGGAGACAGGAGGCTGCAGAGGGGTGAGGGGTCAGGTTCCCAGTCAGGGTTAGGGAGTGGGTTGGAAGTTGGTGGCCGGGGCCACTCATGAAGGGGAAGTGTTGAGGCCCTCAACAGGGCCTTCCAGGGGGCTTAGGGGCCCCTAAGGGAGCTCCCCTCTCCCCACGAGGTGGGACAGGCTGGGGTGAGGGCCAGGTGGGGCAGCAGGGACAGCAGTCCCGAGGCCCTGGGGTCACCTGGCCAGTGGCACCGCTGTTTGCAGGTATCCAGTTTTCAGCTGGGTCTATAAGGCATTAACTGGTGGCACTTTGGAGTCGCAGTTTCAGCCACCTCTGGAGGTGGAGCCTGGTGTAGAGGGTGGGGGGTTATTTTATGAATATAATAAAATGGAGCGGACTCCGGATGAGGACTACGTGGAGACGAGGTGATGGAACAGGGTATATGTCTGCCAGTGCCTGAAGCGCAAGGCGCACGGTGGCCTGCTGGGCCCACAGCAGGAGAGGGGTGGGACGGGCGCCCCAGAAGCCAGAGGAGCTGGCGCGCTCTCCAGTGTCCTGAGCATAGCCAAAACAAGGGTGGGGAGCGGAAGGGCCCCCAGGGCCTGCCTGCCGTGGTCTGAGTGGACTGCAGGCTCAGGGTCAAGCAGTGAGTCCGGGAAGATTGGCTTTGACTCTCTGTTGCCAGAGGAGATGCCGTCCCGGGATGTGGGGCCGGGGAGGAGCAGGGCTCTTGCCCGAGCCACCAGTGTGAGCAGGAGAAAGCATGTGAGCCTAGGGCGCGTGGAGGGATTCCAGGTGGACCCACAGGTCGGTGGAGCAGCAGGGATCTGAGGATGACAGGGGTCGCAAGAGTAGGCTGTCCTTGGTCTGGGTGGCGTAGTTGGAGCTGACCCCCTGCCCCAGGCTCTAACTCCTAGGAGTTCTTGTGCCATGAACTGGAATTCCAGCGGGGGAGCCAATGCCCCTGCGTGGACAGAACTCCCACAGGGCTCCCAAAGGCTGGGGGGGGGGGGGGGGCTTGGAAGTCATGAGGGCCTAGAACTGCCCCGAGCACTCGGGCTTGCAAGCACAGGCTGACGCCAGGGCTCAGAGGGCAGGGTTTCTGGTGCACCTTTCCCCCCAGGGTTGCCTCAGGGACCGCCAGGTGGGCTGCCCAAGGAGGATGCAGGATGTGAGGGGCAGTGGTGGGCAGGCCTGGCCTCTGCTTCCAGGGGTGTGGCCGGGCCTAGACAACCCTGTGAGAAAGAGCTCGTGGTGGGGGCGGGGGGTCCACAGGGTGGGGCCCTGACTGATGGGAAGGAAAGCTGTGGCTTCCCAGAGAAGGGGTGGATGGCACAGTTCTCCCCTCCCCCATCCACCTCCCTGCTCCCCTCCGGGTCCTCCCAGGCTGTATATACTCCACCCTCCCCCCACCCCGCCCTCCCTGTGACTGCCCCGTGCTGCCCTGCTGTCCACTTAGTGACCACCTTGTAGGCCCACCCCCTGGGATCCGAGCCAACCATCCCACTTCACAGACTTTGGTTGGGGGAATTCTTTACTTTTCATTTTCTTTCTCATTTTGTACAGAGAAATATTCTTTTCAAAAGCGTCTTTGGACTGAAGTAACTTTTCTGGTGCTGTTAACTTGTTCCTTTTTTTAATTTATTTTTCCACCCCAGGCCACAACTCCTGGTTCCTACTCACCCTTTCTCATCTCTGCCCCTCCATGCACCTGCACCATTTTGTTTCTTTTCTGTCAGTTTTTGGAAAAATTCTCTCCTGCCAGCCCCCTTCACTCTGTCCTCCCCTTGATTTCAATAGTCACTGCTACAAGTAACAAATGCACTGTGAAGATCCCAGTATTAATAAAGTTGTACTGTAATTAACACCCCTGGCTCTCTCCCCTAGCCTGCTTGCCACCCCAGCCCCTTCCCACCCCGGACCCCAGGCTGAGGGCAACCCAGGCACCCCAGGTGTCAGGAGTGGCCACAGCTTGAGCCTGCACCTGGGACTTGGAGATACCGACGCCACGACAGCCGGAGGGAGGGGGATGGGAAACAGACCAGCGCCCTTGCAGACAGCCCCGGGCGGGCGCAGGCTTTGCAGCTGAGGGCAGAGCTGGAAAAGACGCCAATGCCTCTGTCCCTGCCTAGGGTTCAGTCCACTCCACGTCTATTTCCTTGGAACCCCAGACCACAGGACAACCCCACCCCCTCCTCCCATCTGCCCTGGAGGGACTCCTCAAGTTTGCCTGGAAAGGCAAAGCAAAGCAAAGCAAACGGAACAAAGCGGGTGTTTAATAGAAAAAATACGAGAACTGGGAGAGCATCCACTGTGGCAAGACGTGGCATCAGCGCCGCGGCCCGAGCCTCTGGCCAGCGCCCTGGCTGCTGCAGGAGGCGCGGCACCACTTCCACGCAGGTGAGGCCGCAGCCCCGCAGCCCCGCCAGGCCAGGTGAGGCCGCCTCGCTCTTCCCGGGGTTCTCTCCCTGGGCCCACGGCACCCGCACCACCACCACCACCCGCCCAGCTGAGACCCCAGCCCGGGTCACCAGGGCAAGAGGCCTCTGCCCCGGGCCCTGAGCCGCTTCACGGAGCCTGGAGTTGAGCGCTGGAGCCGGGAGCGCGGGGCGCGCAGGGGGCGGTCAGCCGCGGGGCTGCGGGCTCGGCACCTCGCAGTCCTGCCAGTTAAGGACGGAGCTCCGCTTACCTGTCGGAGACGAAAAGACAGGATAGACACGCTCGGCTCCCACCTCCCAGAGACCCAGCACGGCTTCCGGAAGTGGGCCTCATCCCGGGAGCGGAGGGTAAGCCCAGAGGGCCCAGGTGTGTCCGCTGACCCGAGCCCGGCCCCACCCGCAGGGGGCACCTTACAGCAAGAGCAGTAGAGCAGCTCCATGACCCGGAAGCAGTTGTCCAGCAGGGCTTTGGGCCGCACCAGCTTGAGGCTCAGCCCCGGGGCGTTCAGGAGCGACAGCACTGCCTCCACCTTGGGGCTGACCTCCACATCCTGGAAGCGAGGAAACAGATCAGGGCAGTGAGGAGAGGTCACACCACAGGCCAACCGTGGGGCCGACCCCGCAGCCACCTGAGTCGTGGAAGAAGCCCGAGGCTGCCTGTGACCACGGCCTGTGGGCTGTTTCAACCCCTCCTCTCCCTGCAAGTGCAGGGAGGATCCCAGTTGCCGTCCCTTGCCCAACCACAACACGGATTACTCTGCCTTCCCATTCTTTGTAGAATGACCACAGGATGCAGGCCAGAACAGGGAGGAAGAGGAGGCGTCCCGGCTATGACCGACCACCCACCACGAGGCGCCCCCCCCACCCCCCGCCTGTCCTTGAGGAAGCTACGATCTCCATCGAAGTCAAAGCACTCAAGCAGACCCTCATGAAGGACTGGGCACAAGAGCCACAGGGAGGGCAGTGTCCAGCACCAAGCTCAGGGGCTGGCACTGTGCGGTAACGGGTTAAGCCACCACCTGCAGCGCCAGCATCCCATGTGGGTGCCAGTTTGATTCCCGGCTGCTCCACTTCCAATCCAGCTCCCTGCTCATGCACCTGGGCAAGCAGAACATGGCCCCTGCACCTATGTGGGAGACCAGGAAGAAACTCCAGGCTCCTGGCTTCGACCTGGCATGGTTCTAGCTGTTGCAGCCATTTGTGGAGTGAACCAGTGGGTAGAAGATTTCATTCTGTCTATCATTTTCTGTCATTCTGCCTTTCAAATCTTTTTTTTTTTTTTTTTTTTTTAGCAGATGACCGGGGCCGGCATTGTGGCGTAGCGGGTGGAGCCACCGCCGGTGATGCCACCATCCCACGTGAGCACCAGTTTGAGTCTCAGCTGCTCCACTTCTGACCCAGCTCTTTGCTAATCTGTCTAGGGAAGCAGAAGATGATTCAAATCCTTGGGCCCCACATGGGAGACCCAGAAGAAGCTCCTGGCTTCAGACTGACCGAGCTCTGGCCATCACAGCCATTTGAGGAGTGAACCAGAGGACAGAAAATCGCTCTCACTCTCGCTCTTGCTCTCTCTCTAACTCTTGCAAATAAATAAATAAATATTTAAGAAATAAATAAAAGCTGATGACAGGCCACCAGCGTGTGCGGAGAGGTGGGAAATGAGGCATGTGACTGCTGTATGGCTCCAGAGTTCCTGTTTAGAGTGATGGAAATGGTCTAGAAACCAATGGCCCTGACCAACCCTGTAAGTGTAATTAATGCCACTGAATCGCACACATAAAAACGGTCAAGGGGCAACTGTGTGGCCTAGTGGTTAAGAGCATCCGAGTTCAATTCCAGGCTCCTGCTCCTGACTTCCAGCTTCCTGCTATAGTGCGCCTGGGAGCCAGGAGGTGATGGCTCAAGTACTCGGGTCCCTGCCACCCAGGTGAGAGACCTGGAGTGCATTCCTAGCTCCTGACTGCAGCCCCCACCCAGCCCCTGCCATTGCAGGTATTCGGGGAGTGAACCAGCAGATGAGATCTCTCTCTCTCTCTGCCTCTCAAGTAAATAAATTTTAAACAGCGAATGTAATTGTCTAAGTTGCTCTCTCCCAGCATAGCCCCCACCATCTCCATCTAGGACCTCATTTTTAATTCATTTTGTTTTTTTTTTTAGATGAATATTTAAATATTTATTTTATTTTTATGGAAGAGCTACAGAGAGAGGGAGAGACAGAGAAAGAGAGATTTTCCTCCTGCTGAGTCACTCCTCAAATGGCTGCAATGGCCAGAGCTGGGCCAGACCAAAGCCAGGAGCCAGAGCTTCTTCCAGGTCTCCCAAATGGGTGCAGGGGCCCCAGCACTTGGGCTATCTTCCGCTGCTTTCCCAGGAGCACTAGCAGGGAGCTGGATTGGAAGTGGAGCAGCCAGGACTCCAACTGGTGCCCACATGGGATCACCGGCATCAGAGGTGGCATCACAGGTACCCGCTATGGCACAGTGCCAGCCCCCATATTTCATTTTGGTTTTAAGGGAGTATAATGAAACCAAGGAGGAAAATGTGGCACAGGAACAACACAACCCGGAATGCAGAGAGTTAGAATGAAATCGTCAGATCAGAGTTTTAACACTGGGGAAGATTTCAGGCTTCATCTCAACGCTTTCCCTTTACAAGGGAGAGACGGATCCAAAGCCCAAAAGTAAAGTGACTCATCCAAGGTCAGGTCGTGGAACCAGCTGCAGCTGGAGCCCCGCGTCCAGTCCCAGGCTGGACCCTCTCCACTACCTTTCTTTTTTTTTTTTTTTTTTTTTTGACAGGCAGAGTTAGACAGAGACAGAGAGAAAGGTCTTCCTTTGCTGTTGGTTCACCCTCCAATGGCCGCTGTGGCTGGCGCGCTGCGGCCGGCACACCGCGCTAATCCGATGGCAAGAGCCAGGTACTTATCCTGGTCTCCCATGGGGTGCAGGGCCCAAGCACTTGGGTCATCCTCCACTGCACTCCCTGGCCACAGCAGAGAGCTGGCCTGGAAGAGGAGCAACCGGGACAGAATCCGGCACCCTAACTGGGACTAGAACCCTGGGTGCCAGTGCCGCTGGCGGAGGATTAGCCAAGTGAGCCGCAGCACCGGCCCCTCTACTACCTTTGAGAAGCTTAGTTTCTCCAAACTTAAATCCATCTCTCTCTCTCTCTCTCTCTTTTTTTTTTTTTTTTAATTTTGCTTGAAATACAGAGATCTTCCATCCACTGGTTCATTCCCCAAATGCCTGCAACAGCCATGAGCCCAGAACCCATTTCAAGTCTCCCATGTAGTTGACAGGGACCAAAAAAATTTAACTGTCACCTGCTGCCTCCCAGGGCACGTATTAGCAGGAAGTTGGATTGGAAGTAGAGCCGAGACACTACCCAGGCACTCTGGTATGGGATATGGGCATCCCAAGCAGTGACTTACCCACTGCACCAAATGCTTGTTCCAATAAGTTAAATCCATTTTAAAAGCTGAGTCAATAGAAGAGAGATTTAAAAACTGGCTCAATGTGAACGAGAAATAGCCAGACATGCAACAATTTTGACAGAGAGAATCCAGGCTTGGGCACCTCACCTCCCACCCTCAGTGCCTCAGAACCTGCCAGAGCCAGAAATGAGCATGGAAAAGTCCCTCCCCCCAGGCCAATTTAACAACCCATCTTGCCCATGGGCACAAGAGAGCCACCAGGGAAACAGCTGGGCCTGCAAGCCCTGTGGGACCCAGAGCCTCCCCTCCAGTCCCATCCTGGGGAAGTTCTAGGCAGCTGCATAAACACTTGCCGGTCCCTAAGCCCTTTCATCTTCGGAAACTCAGTGGGTACTTCCATGGCTGGGCTGAACCAAGCCAGGCAGCTGACACAGAGGGACAGCAGGTGCATCTCAGGTCCCAAGGAGCAAGATGGGGGTATGAGAAGGACCCGTGGGCACACCCACAGCCTGCACGGCCCCCGATGCTCCTGTTACTTTACTTTTCAATGACTCAGACGTTTTAGAGGTCAAGTCCATGAGCCTGGGGAAGGCAGTGGTCGGGGGGTGGAAGGGGCAGCCTCTTTTTCTAAACTAAGTAAATGTTAAAAGTAACTCAAGGGGCCAGCACTGTGGCGTAGCGAGTAAAACTGCCACCTGCAGTGCCAGCATGCAACATGGGCACTGGTTCAAGTCCCAGCTGCTCCTCTTCTGATTCAGCTCTCTGCTATGGCCTGGGAAAGTAGAACAAGATAGCCCAAGACCTTGGGCCCCTGCACCCGCATGGGAGACCCAGAAGAAGCTCCTGGCTCCTGGCTTTGGATTGGTGCAGCTCAGGCCATTGTGGCCAACTGGGGAGTAACCAGCAGGATAGAAGACCTCTCTCTGCCTCTTCTTCTCTCTAGTGTAACTCTGCTTCAAATAAATAAATCTTTAAAAAAAATTTTAAGAAGTAACTCAAGTCCATAAGCTCACATTAGCTTTACTCTCGGTGTTGTATACTTCTGTGGGTTTAGATGAATGGGTGAAGCTGTGTATCCACCATTAGCGTATTTTACAGCCTAATTCATGGCCCTAAAAATCCTGAGCGCCCCCTCATCTTCCCTCCTGCCCCTCCCCGAAAAGAACCAGAGAGTTTGCTCGGTGACCCAGGAACTGGGGTGAGAGACACGGCCTGGAACAGAGTTTCAGGGGATGTCCTGGTCCCAGCCTGCCCTCCCCGCCCCCGGCAGCCCTCCCACCTCTCTCCTGCATGCCCGTCCAGACCTGTCCAACCCCTCCCTCCAACCTAATCACCTCCCTAGGCCAGAGCCCTCGGACCCACATGCACGCGTGCGCGCACAGGCCCGCTCACCAGGAGGTCCTGCTGGACGTTCAGCAGCAGCGTCTGCACCTCCTGCAGGTACTTCCAGGACGGGTGGCCCTCGAGCAACACTTCCTGCACCGACTCGGCAGCGCTGAGACTCACCAGGACCCACAGATACCGCAGCTCCCGCTCGCTTACCCGGGCCCTCTGCTGCAGGGGACAGGAGAAACCACTGGAACCCCCTGCCCCCTGCCCCGGGACCTGCCCCTGCGTGGGGAGCAGGCCACAGGCGTCCATTGTGGATGGCGGGCAACCCGGGGCCTGAGCCAAGCACCGGCCTGTTGGAGGGGCTGGGGAAAAGCCGGTGGCTAGCACCCCCACCCACCCAGGTCGCCCAGGCTGGGGCCCATGGCGGTCACGGGGCTCCTCACCAGCCTGGTGATGTTGGCGATTCTCAGCACCCCCTCGTAAGGCACGCCGATCCTGTAGTTGATGGGGAAGTAGTGTTTCTAGGAGCCACAAGGACACACCGCGAGGTCACAGGCGGAAGTGGCCCAGGCAGGCTCCCCTGCACTCCCAGGTGAATGTTGATGGGCCAGGGGAGGAGCCCAGGCCCAGCCCTGGGTGGCAGAGGTGGTCCTCTGGTGAGAGGGGCTGCCTGGCTCCCAGGAGGGACAAAGACAGTTCAGCCCGCGCGCCTCTGGGACACGGGGGAAACAAAGCACACAGACCCCCCGTTGCTTCAGACCCAGGAAGAGGACATGCTACTTTCAGAACATCGTGGTGGCGGCAGCACACAGCTCTGCAAGCATGCAGGACAGCACGGGGCTGTGTCCCTACGTGGGAGAACTGCATGGCACGCGATGCTATCTCAACGAAGCTGTTAACAAGAATAACTGCACAGAGCATGCTGGG
The DNA here is from genome assembly GCF_964237555.1 of Oryctolagus cuniculus. NCBI lineage: Eukaryota > Metazoa > Chordata > Mammalia > Lagomorpha > Leporidae > Oryctolagus > Oryctolagus cuniculus. The sequence continues at coordinate 56,584,700 of NC_091449.1, forward strand.
GGAACAACGTGCCAAGTCCTTGATCTGATTTTCCCAGCTAATAAGTGCCTGGGATTCTCCCAAGGGTTCCTCGAGTCCCTTCCTTGGTCTCAGGGTGAATGCCATGAGAAGGTGGGGCCAAAGGTCAGGTCAAGAAGAAGGGGTGGAAGCCCTATGGATGGCAGGAGGGGTCAGGACATGCAGAGCTGGCACTTGGGGTGCGGGTTGGAGAAAGGCAGTGAAGGGAGCCATGGTAGTAAGCTTGGGGCTGACACAGGCCCAAGGAGGGGTCCTGGATGTCCAGGGCCCCACCACAGGTGAGCCCCAAGGCCTGGGTTCTGGGGCTGAGCTGGTGCCGTGTGGTTACCATGTACTGAAGCCGGTTCCTGTACTGCAGCTTGTCCCGCAGGAAGCCGGTGACGGTGCAGTCCTTGCTGTCAGTCAAGGGCCACACCTCCAAGCCCTTGTTCCCCAAGACCATGCCCAGGAGGATCCCAAGATCTGCAGACCACACGCGACAAGAGCTCGTGAGCACCCAACACTGGGTCCCACACCCCCGAGGGCTGTCACCAGCACTCCCAACCCAATCTGGAACGCGCTTACCAGGACAGCCTCCCGTCCCCTCCCCCTCGTGCCCAACCCCTTCCAGGGCAACCTCAGCCCTGGAATAGGGGACGTATTTTCAAAGCCTGTGGCTGCATTTTCCATCCAGGGGTTCAGATGTGGATTCGGGTTGCCATGACTCTTTGTTAATCTAAGTTGCTTTCTTCCCTGCTCTGTCTAACCTTGGCATCCCTCCCAATTCACTGCACCAGTTTGGTGGCTCAGGCCGGCCAAGCAGATCCCACAGATGCTGCTTCCTGCAAACAGTACCAGCTTTTACCACTCAGGGGCACTATGACCTCAAAAACAGCCTTTGGGACTTCTGCAAACCTGCACAAACAGAAACCATCTGAGGATTCACAGCTATGAATAAGGGTCAAGTGGACCAGAGTAGAAAGAACCAGAGGGCAAGATGCACCCCCAAATCAACCTCATTCATAAGATAAATCAGCCTTCAAACAATCAGAAGACATTTTTCATCCATCAGAATGGAAAGGTTTGATATAGTTTTTTTTTTTTTTTTCAAATATTTATTGACTCATTCTTTCATCCATTTGTCTACTTAAAAGGCAGAGCAACAGAGACCGAGAGAGAGACAGAGATTGTTCTTCCAGCTGTTGGTTTACTCCCCAAATGCCTGCAACAGCCAAGGTTGGGCCAGCCCACAGTCAAGAGCTTGGAGCTCCATCCAGGGCTCCCACATGGGTGGCAGGGGCCCAAGCACTTGGGCCATCATCTGCTGCCTTCCAGGATGCGTTAGCAGGAAGCTGGATAGGCACTCTCATATGGGATATGAGTGTCTCACACCTCGGCTTACGCTGCTGCACCACAAGGTTCACGACGCTCCTCCCTGGCCCCTGCCCCCTGCCCCCTGCCCCTGCCCTCTGCCCCCTGCCCCCTGCCCCCTGCCCCCTGCCCCCTGCCCCCATGTTTCTTTTAATAGCACTTAATGCTGGCAAAGTGGTCAGGCAGGTGCTCTCATCTTGGAAAGCGATTTTGTTATTAATGGACTTAATGATGTCCACACCCTGCAACCAACTAAGCCTTACAAACGCCCACAGCCTTTGACCCACTGGACTCATTTCTAGGAATAAATCAGAAGGAAAACAAAACAAAAAAAAGAGATAGAAATGAAAGATTTGTGGGCTGGCGCCGCGGCTCACTAGGCTAATCCTCCACCTGCAACGCCGGCACACCGGGTTCTAGTCCCGGTCGGGGCGCCGGATTCTGTCCCGGTTGCCCCTCTTCCAGGCCAGCTCTCTGCTGTGGCCCGGGAGTGCAGTGGAGGATGGCCCACGTCCTTGGGCCCTGCACCCCATGGGAGACCAGGAAGAAGCACCTTGCTCCTGCCATCGGATCAGTGCGGTGCACCAGCCGCAGCGCACCAGCCGTGGTGGCCATTGGAGGGTGAACCAACGGCAAAAAGGAAGACCTTTCTCTCTGTCTCTCTCTCTCTCTCTCTCACTGTCCACTCTGCCTGTCAAAAAAAAAAAAAAAGAAAAAGAAAAAGAAATGAAATGAAATATTTGTGAGTAAAGACTGACACTGTAACATGCTGTTTATAACGGTGAAAATCTGTAGATGGCCTAGACGATCCCTAAAAATCACCTTGTCAGAGAATGCTCGTGATGTGTTCATATGGTAAGAAAAACACGAGGGAAGCTTTTTAAAAGCCGAATTCAACACTGTATCTGCTGCGAACACAGCCTGCCTAGAATTTTGTTAATGATACACATGTGTGCTTGGGAATGCCGTGGAAAGGAAAGTACTAAATCTCTACGGGAGATGTTTAGGAGCTTTACAGATTATAGGACATTTTTTATGTTCTACTATCAGCATCTGTCACAACTAGAGTCAGAAGCAACTATTATCCCCACTACCCAACACTTTTTAATTTTTTGCAAGGACAGCCAGGCTGGCCGAGTCACTACTGCACTGATCTACTCTTGGTTACGAGAAGGAATTGAATTCCGGGCTGGGCTCTCTCTGACTCACTTATCCTTGCACCCCCAGTGGCCAGGGCCACATAACCTGTTGGCCGGCGCTGCCTCGCCTCCTCCTCCAGCCCTGCCCTGCTCAGTCCTGTTGCCCGGCCTTGCCCCTGGTGGACCCCACAGCCTTCACCTTGGGTGCTCAGGCCCCTCGGGGCCTTGTGCTCAGTGCGGCTGCAGCCAGGCAGCCCTCCCCCGCTGCAGAGCCCCATCTTCTGCAAGTGTGCATCCCACCCTGCCTTCCCATGCCCTTGACACAGGATCGGGCCCGAGGAACAGAGACACAAGCTGAGCAGATGTGCACTCTCAACATCTGCTTGCTTGCTGGGTGCCCTGGGAGCCAGGAAGTTCCCCGATGGGTTCACAACCCCACAGGCCAGGGTTGTTCTGCCTCTGGGGTTTTGCTCCCCTTCAGCCCTGTCCTGGGCATCCCATAATATTTGAGACCTCTTCCAAAGCCTCACCAAGACCCTTTGCCACCACCAGCAGGGTCTCTTCCCCATCCCTGACACAGACGCCCACAGATCTCCGTCTCCAGCACCACCAGCCACATTCACATACTGCCTTGAGTGAACAGCTTTGTCCTCAGCGGGATGAACACCCTAACAGCGCTGCCCACACCGTGGTCAAGTCAACTGGGCCATGGCCCCTCTACCTGAACCCCCCGGGGAGTGGGTAAGGCACAGATTGGCCGGCCCCACCCAGGGCCTCCAATTAGCAGTTCTGGGACACAAAGCTGCCGCGTTTGCCTTTCCCCCAAGCGCCCAGGTGAAGCTGTGGCTGCTGGCCCGGGACCGGCCCTTTGAGAGCTGTGGGCCTAGAGCAAATGTTACAAGCTGGTGTCCCAAGGGCCACACCTGGTCCATGGAGATTTCACAAAAAAATCCAAATTTCCATCTTTACTTTAAAAACCAATGTCTATGTCCACACGGGGTCTTCTTTTCCACGTGGCAGTGTCCAAGGCTGCCCACTCCACACCCAAGCCCTACCCTAGCCGCCCTTGGCGGCCTCCGGGGTCTGGCCACTGTGGTCCTGAGACAGGAGCGGCAGCGCAGCCTGGCATGGGAGGGCACAAGGGCCACCCTGAAGCCCTGCCCTCCCCGCAGCCGGCAGCCTCCCTCGAAGTCCACAGCCCAACCATCGCCTCTCAGCTTGAGCTGCTTCTCTGCTACCTTCACCTGGAGAAACAGGGGAGCAGGCGGGGACAGCACAGCCACGGCCACCAGGCCACGCTTCCCCACCAGCCCGGACCCTGCCCTCCACGGCGAGGAACCTGCAAGGCCGAAGTAGACGCTGAGGGGGTCAGTGAGGCAGGAGCCCCTTTCCTGGCTCCCGGCAGAGCGGGTGGGGAACGTGTGCCCTCCCCAGATGCCCTCTGAGCAGTGACAAATGAAGTTTGGCACCAGCACCGTGAGCCCTGCAGCCACATCCGAGCCTGTGCAGTGCCCTGAGGGGCAAGCCCCGCCCTGTCCCATTCATGGGGATCCTCGCAGATGTGATTGTGGGAAAGACCTCAAGGCCAGACGCTGCCAGGTTTAGGGAGGGGCCTCAGATCTCATGACTGATGTCCTCGCGAGAGGAGCAGAGGACACGGAGACTCAGAGGGAAAAGCCAGGTGCAGGTGGGGCTAAAGGTGGGAGGGATGCAGGCTCACGCCAAGGGAAGCCAGGGGCCACCAGGAGCTGGGAAAGGCAAGGAAGCCTCCTCCCCAGAGCCTTCAGCAGGAGTGGGGTCCTGTGCACCCCCTCATTGCAGACTTGTGCCCTCCAGCACGGTGAGAGGATTTTGTTGTTCTATGGGAGGTCTACGCAAGGGTAATGTTCCCCAGCCCCTCTCCCAGGCAACCCCTGCCCTGCCCTGCCCTGCCCTGCCCTGCGGCCCCTCCTCCTCTTGCACCTCCCCATCAGTCCTTGTCAAGTCCTACGCTCCCCTCCTGGAGCTGTCTGCTACCACGCCCGTCACTCTCACTTCCACTCAGGAACAGACCCTCACGCCGATTCACGCCAGATGCACTGACCGGCAGCCAGAAGCCCCAGCCACAGCCCCCCCCCCGCAGCCCACGAGGCCTCCAGAGCTCGCTGCCCTCTGGTGCGGTGAAGCCAGCATTCACTGCCTGGCTCTCAAGGCCTCCATCACCTGGGTCCAAACCAGCTTTCCCACCCCGCCTCTCCCAGTCCCACCGCTGAGCCTCTGCGCATGCTCTGCCGGCCTGGAACTCCGTCCTCAGCACCACATGTCCACCTGCCCTGCCTTCCAGGCCACTTCACCTGGCGGCTCCCCCACACGTGACCTGGAAGCTTCCAGGACGCTGGGTGTGGCTGGGGTGTCTCCCTCCACAAGGACGAGGGGTGGGCCCTGCTCTTCTCTGAATCCCCTGCAGGCTCCAGCCCCCCAGACTCATGAGCCCCAGCACACAGGTCCTGAGCACCTGACGCGTGCTAGGCATGGGAGACAGGGCACAAGGCACACGAGGCCGCCGCTGTCAGGGCAGTGACTCTCCAGTGTGCACATGGGAGGCACCAGAAAAACGTGTTGAATTTGAGGCCATTACACTACATCTTAGATGTTGAAGGGCTCTCGGTCTGGCCTCCCACCCAGCAGGCAAGAGGGGTTTCCAGATCCTTCTCTGGTTTTTTCTGTCCTTGTTTCAACTTATTTCTCTTTCTGCCACAACACTGCTTTGCAGTGTGCTGTGCTGCGGAGGGAAGGGTGAAGGGACAGGGCTGCCCTTCCAAGCACCTGGGTCCCTGGCTGTTTCTGGAGCCTCCACCCACCCCTGCTGGCCACACCCAGGGAAGCGGAAACCCTCTCTCTGCTGCCGGTCCCTGGAGCACTCACTCCCCAGGACCAGCGCCTCTGAAAAGGTGAGCCACCCACCCTGTCCCTGAGACCACCCCACCGACCGTGCCCACCCAGCCCGAGCCTTGCGCCCAGCTTGCCCAGCTGAGCCTCAGGTCAGACAGGGCACAGGGCAGCCATGGGAGTCCCCAAGGACACCTGCAGCCACACTGGGAAGCATCTCAACTTCTCACCAGCAAGAATACCCTGGTTGCTGTAGTTACGGCAGAGCCTGGCTCTGGGCCAAAGCCCAGGGGGTGGGGGTGGGGGGGCAGGTAGTAGGGGAGGGGAGGTCAGGTCCCTGGGGAACCCCAGTACTCACAGCGCAGCCAGGCGATTCCCCGGGGCATGGTGGTGTGCTGGCTCCCCTGAGAGCAGAGGCGCTGTCGGCGGCGCTGTGTCCACAGAGGCCCGGGCAGGGCCTACATGGCCTCAGGTGAGTGACGGTGGCCACCAAGTCAGCAAGGGCTGGCCCAAGGGTGCAGCCAGGCAGCGGGCAAGTGCTCCTGGGCAGGCAGCCACCCTATCTGCCTCGCAGCGGGGAGGGCAGCCGGGGCGTGGCTGCAGCCAGGCCCATGACAGCCCAGGAGCTGGCCTGACACAGCGGCCTCGGGGTCTTCCTTGCGGAGGAGGAGGAAGAGGAGAGGCCCAGCAGGCCCTTGGAAGCTGGGGCTGGGTGGCGCTTTCTCTGATTCCTCCGACTGCAGCTGCTCAGTGTGAAATCTGGCTCTGGAGAGAGAAAGGGGGAGAGAAGCCGATTATGTAAGAGCAGCACTGCCACTCAGCCATCAGCGAGGCTTGGAGCATCCCTGGCGCGGGCTGCACCCACCGCTGGCAGCGGGACCCTCTGCCCTGGCCCCAGGGGACATACACAGGAAACGCTGGCTGCCCAGCCCAGCAGTGAGTCCTGATGACGCCTTTGGCAGCCAGCCGTGGGCCTGAACAAAAGCAGATCAAGGAATGCAGTGGGAGCTCACACATCAAGGGGGCTGCCTGGAGGAGGTGGGATTCCAGGAGTGACCAGGTGCAGGGAACTTGGTAAAGCGGAGGCTGATGACTCACCCTCCACTTAACCTCCACGCTGAGTTCCACCCTCACACCCGGGCACTTCAAAAACCTCACAGAAAATGTGTATTATGAAAAGAATACACGGATTGCAGGATTTTTTTTTTTGTACCAAAATAAACTTATCTCTTAACTGCATTTTCCCATGAACTTTTTAAAATACTCTTCTATTAACCCAAATCCATTTCCTCTGTTAGTAGGGCTGCCTGGTAAAATACCGTGTGTCCAATTAACTATGAGTTTCAGAAAAACATACTTTTTTTAGTGTTGTTAGTATAAGGGTGTAATGAATACTTTTATTTTTAAAGATTTATTTATTTGAAACAGAGTTACAGACAGGCAAAGAGAGAGAGAGAGGTCTTCCAACCACTGGTTCACTTCCCATTTTCCACAATGGCTAAAGCTTGCGTCAGTCAGAAGCCAGGAGCCAGGAGCTTCTTCGGGGTCTCCCACATGGGTGCAAGGACCCAAGGTCTTGGGCTTTTTTTTTTTTTTAAGATTTATTTTATTTATTTGAAAGACAGAGTTACAGAGAGAGGCAGAACCACAGAGAGATTGGTCTTCCATCCGCTGGTTCACTCCCCAAATGACCCCAACGGCCAGAGCTGAACTGATCTGAAGCCAGGAAGCAGGAGCTTCTTCCAGGTCTCCCACATGGGTGCAGGGGCCCAAGGACTTGGGCCATCTTCTTCTGCTTTCCCAGGCCACAGCAGAGAGCTGGATCAGAAGTGGAGCAGCCAGGACTTGAACTGGCACCCATATGGGATGCTGGCACCGCAGGCAGCAGCTTTACCTGCTACACCACAGCACCGGCCACAAATACTTTTTTAGTATAAGTATATCCCAAATATTAGGTGGGACATACTTATGCTAAAAAATTTTTTCATTGTTCGGGGCCGGCGCTGTGGTATAGAGGGTAAAGCCACTGCCTGCAGTGCTGGCATCACATGTGGGCACTAGTTCAAGTCCCGGCTGCTCCACTTCTGATCCAGCTCTCTGCTATGGCCTAGGAAAGCAGTAGAAGATGGTCCAAGTCCTTGGGCCCCTGAACTGGCGTGGGAGACCCAGAAGAAGCTCCCGACTCCTGGCTTCAGATCGGTCTGGCTCCAGCCATTGCAGCCATTTGGGGAGTGAACCAGCGGATGGAAGACCTCTCTCTCTCTCTCTCTCTCTCTCTCTAACTCTTTCAAACAAATAAATCATTTTTGAAAAAAATTCAGCTTATCTGCAATTCCAAAATAACAGAGTTTGTCCTTTGTTTCTTTTTAAACTCAATTTGGCAACCCAAATGGGATAGCTCTTCCTGAGACTTCAAAACATGCCGGACCCAAGGCTGCGGTCTCTGTGTTCCTGGAATCCCCACGACAATCTAATGGGACCAGAAAATCCCATTCTTATCAAGGACAAATCTTAGGCCTGGAAAGGTTAAGGAAGTTGTGTAAGGAATTCAAATGCAGCCTTGGAGATGGTCCCTCTGGGAAGTGGACCCCCACAAGGGGCTCAGCGCTGTCACGTGGCCAATTGTCCCTCCCTGCGTTCCGTACTGTGGATGAGAGTGAGCTTGCTGGCGACAGCGTTGGCTCAGAAGTTCATCTCTGCCTAGGTTCTAGTCCATTCTCTTGCCTCTACCCTGTGTCCCTGCTGGCTGCTTGACGGCATGAGGGGAGAGCAGGTGTGAAGTGGGGCCTTTTTCCCTGTGGTGTCCTTTGCAAGAATTTACTCAAGTGCCAACCATGACCCTAGAGGGTTCCCAGCAGGCAGCCAGGGCTTTAGACAGAGCGCATGGGTTGTTCAAATGTGTCCATGTATCCCTGAATGCCGGCCCCAGCTGCTGCCACCTCCTCCTCCCCCTCCCCCTCTTTCTCCCTCCACCCCATCCACCTCCATCCTGACCCGAATAAACACTAACCTGACTCTAACTTGTGGTTGTCATTACTTGGGGTTTTCTTCAGTATCCCCCCTTTTTTTTAGACAGGCAGAGTTAGAGAGAGAGAGAGAGAGAGAGAAAGAGAGACAGAGAGAAAGGTCTTCCTTTTCCATTGGTTCACCCCCACAAATGGCTGCTGCGGCTGGCACGCTGCACTGATCCGAAGCCAGGAGCCAGGTGCTTCTCCTGGTCTCCCATGCGGGTGCAGGGCCCAAGCACTTGGGCCATTCTCCACTGCCTTCCCCGGCCACAGCAGAGAGCTGGCCTGGAAGAGGGGCAACCGGGACAGAATCCGGCGCCCCAACCGGGACTAGAACCCGGTGTGCCGGCGCCGCAGGCAGAGGATTAGCCAAGTGAGCCGCGGCACTGGCCCTTCAGTGCCCTTTCCAGCATATCGCTCTCAGAGTTCGGGCAAATGCACACTCAGGGAACCACCACCATAACGAAGCTAGAAAGCCCTCCCGCCCACCGAGAACAAGTACCAGAGTGCTCTGCACGCTGCTCCGCCTCCCGCTCCAGCCCTGGGCAGCAGCTCCTCTGTTCTCCACCCAGCGCTTCTGCCTTTTCTGAAATTTCATATCCATGCAGTCGGAGGGTGTAGCCGTTTGTTCTGGCTTCTATCACTTAGCACACGCAGCCTGGTGCACATGTTGGCAGTTCCCTCCTGCTTTTTTGCTGAGTCATATTCCATTGAACAAGTGGATCACTGTCTGTCCATCTACCAGCTGAAGGGCATCCTGGCTGTTCTGTTTATAATTATGAATAAACCAGAAATCTTGGCATATAGGCTTTGGTATGGATGGAGGTTTCTAGCTCTCTTGAGTTTATCTGTAACTTTCTGAAAATATCATGCATTCATTTGTTTGAAAGGCAGAGAGACAGAGCTTCCCGCCTCTGGTCCGCTCCCCAGATGCAACAGCTAGCTCTGGGTGGGGCCAAAGCTGAAAGCCAGGAATTCAGTGCAGGTTTCCCACTGATCACTCAATCCCTCACCACTGCTTCCCAGGGTCTCCATTATCAGGAAACTGGAATCAGGAGCCAGAGCCAAGGGCATGGACATCGTAACAGGTGCCTAAACGTGAGGTTAAACGTCCACCCCTTATCTGTATCTTGGAGTCCCGCTTTTCCCACAGTCCTCCAGACCACCTGGGCCCTGCAGGCTGCCCACAGGGGCCACACCATGGCTGTGGCCTCCTTCCGCTCTGCCATGCACAGAACTAGGGGTCCCACAGCCCAGACAGCCCCACACAAGACACACAGCAGAAGCAGTCCCGGACCCACGGACTCTCGTGGCAGCCCCTCACTCGGAACGGCCCCCGGCGCTGAGCCTCACTGCACGTCCTGCCTGCCAGACCCTGACGGAGGAGCCGAGAGGTAAGAAATGGGGTCATGGTCATCTTCATGCCAAACTGGCACAGTCCCAACCAGGTGACCCCACCCAGATACAGATACAGAACAGATACCAAGGACATCAAGTCCTGACTGCAACGGGGCCAGATGGGGGCAGGGCACAGAGAAAGGCAGGCTGCTGGCGCAATGGCCTGGGGCCCCCGCCCTGGCAGACAAGGACTCCTAGGGGCACTGCGAGTCTTCTGCTCATGGGAGAGTGGCCTTCCCCACTTCGGGGAGGGCCGGAGTCCATCTGTCTCTTGGGGAGTGGGAGGGGCGTAAAGCACCCGCGATGATGCCTCTCACACCACGCCCACTCTAGCTCTGGGCTTTGAGCATCATCGGGCAGCTCGCACAGGCAAAGTTGTGCAAGACGGCAGAAGTGGGCGGCGGAGTCTTCCTAGCTCAGAGGGGAAGAGCATTTTCGCAGTCATTGTGCCAAGGAAAAAGTGAGTGTTGATTCCACTGAGTCAGGACTTAGGGTACCAGGGTCAGGGAGAGGGTAGGCGTGAGGTGTGGCAAGGGACACTGGCAGTGCCTGGCAGTACCCGGGCAGCGTCCTCCTCACAGCATCACAGCAAACTGATTCTGTCACTCGGGCTGTAGCTGTAACTTAGATTTTTCTAAAAAATTAAAACTAGGGTAGGGCTGGCACGTGCTACAGCAGGTTAAGCTGCTTCCTGCAACACTGGCACACGACCTGAGCATCAGTCCCAGCCCCGGCTGCTCCACTTCCAATCCAGCTCTCTGCTCATTTGCCTGGGAAAGCAGCAGAGGATGGCCCCAAATGCTTGGGCCCCTGCCACCCACGTGGGAGACCCGAATGGGCATCCAGGCTCTTGGCTTTGGCCTGGCATAGTGGCATAGTGGCCTGGCACAGCCACTGCTTGGGACGCCAGCATCCTAAGCTGGAGCACTGGTTCAAGTCCCAGCTGTTCTGTTTCAGGTCCAGCTTCCTGCTAGTGCATCTGGAGAGGCTGCAGAAGATAACCCAAGTGCTTGGGTCCCTGCCGCCCATGTGGGAGACTGGATGAAGCTTCTGGCTTCTGATTTCTGCCCAGTCCAACTCTGGCTGTTGCAGTCATGTGGGGAGTGAACCAGCAGATGGAAGATCTCTCTCTCTGACCCTGGGTCTCTTCCTTTCTATTACTCTGCCTTTCAAATAAATACATCTTTAAAACAGATTTTTTAAAAAAAGTTTAAAACGAGATTCTGGGGGCTGGCACTGTGGCTCACTTGGTTAATCTTCTGCTTGTGGCGCTGGCATCCCATATGGGCGCCGGATTCTGTCCTGGTCGCTCCTCTTCCAGTCTAGCTCTCTGCTGTAGCCCAGGAAGGCAGTGGAGGATGGCCCAAGTGTTTGGGCCCTGCACCCCATGGGAGACCAGGAGAAGCACCTGGCTCCTGGCTTCGGATCGGCGCAGCGCGGCCACAGCACCCATTTGGAGAGTGAACCAACGAAAGGAAGACCTTTCTCTCTGTCTCTGTCTCTCTCACTGTCTATAACTCTACCTGTTAAATAAATTAAAGGAAAAAAAAAAAAAAACAAAACAAGTTTCTGTGTGGTCCTGGGCTGTGGCAGCCAGGCTGGACGGCAAGGACAGGCTCACCCTGCGAAGTCACTGCCCCTTCCTTTCCCAAGCCTCCTGCCATGGTTCCTCTGTCCCGTTCCTGAGCACCAAGATCACCTCCCCAGGCAGGCAACAATGGAACCTGAATTGGAATCCTGGTGATTTAACTGAGCCTGGGCACCAGGCCTGAAGAGGAGGTGCAGGTAGTGTTCAGGTCACCCACAGCCACTCAGCCATGTTGTCAGAGCCCAGGGTGTAGTAGCTGAAAACAACGATCATGTATTATTTTTCACAAGCTAGAGGTTGGCTGGGCTTAACTGATCCAGGCTTAGCTCTGCCGATCTACACTGGACTTGGCCGATCGAGGCAGGGCTCAGCTGATCTAGGCTACTTGCTCATGCTTGGGGGCGGGGGGGGGGGGGGGGCGGGTTGCAGGAGGCTGGCTGGCCTAGATTGGCTACATCTGGGATGCCTCATTCCTAGCAGGCTGGCCTAGGCTTGTCCTCACAGCAGACGCAGGGTTCCAAGGAAGGGAGCAAATGAGTCACAGCACCTCCAGGCCTAGGCTCAGCACACTCACATCATCCTCCACATGCTATTGGCCAAACAGACTCAAGAAGCGGGTGGAGGGTGGGAAAAGACACCACTTCCCGATGTGAGGAGCTGCAAAATATCATTGCAAAGGGTACTGAAGGAATGAGTGTGTGTGTGTGTGTGTGTGTGTGTGTGTGTGTAGAATGGAGGCCACTTTTGCAACCAGTCTGTCATACTCGCCCACAATATGCTTCTCCCCAAAGAGGCCAGACCTGACCTAAGTGTCCCAGGGGACAGACGAGCAGATCCCCTGCCCATTTGCCTGTCAGCAGGACAGAGCCAAGAGGGCCTCAGAGTCGCCCCATACAAGCAAACCCATGTCCTAGAGATGAGGTGGTGAGACAGAGGGGGTGAGCTGGCCCAGGTCCACATGGCTTCCAGCCCCCCAACTCCATTCTCCTCTTGTGACATAAGCCACTCTGCCCCCAGAGAAACAAGAAGCAGTCACAAGGAGTGAGTCATAGATTTCTCTGCAAGGAAGAGGTGGGAGCAAATTGGACTGAGTTTAGGCCAGAGGAAAAGGCAGACAAACAAAGGCAGAAACAGGAATTATTAACGCTGGTTTATTCCATTAGCTCAGCATCTCTGAGCGCTTCTCACCCACCACCCCTCTTCTACCGGGAGGAATAAGATTCCAGATCTGGGTGCATGAATAACGGTGGACGCCTCCCACCTGCACGTAAGGTGGCCTTGGGCAGACTCTGGCTAGCACTTGGGGCTCCCATTCCCAGCAGTCCACTCTGCACAGGAGTCCCTGTGGCTCCACCACTGAAATCTGGGCTTGGTGTGTGACTTGCTCTGACCAACGGGATTTGCTCACTCCTGTGGTGGGAGGACTTCACATCCTGCAAATCCGGGCAGTCTCTTGGAGGAGGTGCTGATGTCCCATTCTAGACCAGCTAGCTAGTCCCAGGTAAGCCAGGCCAGAATTCCTGCAAACCTATAGGATCAGCAGAAGTGGTAACTATTCGCTTATTTTGCGCCACTAAGCTTTGGGGTGGCTTCAGCACTGTGAAATGAATTGCTAACAGCACAAAGCTGCAGTTCTTCGCAGGCTGCTCCATAGAAGGCACTTCAGCCTCAGCCCATTGCATTTTCTGGCTAAGTGGCTTCTCCCTCAGAGTGAAGCTTAGCCCCTGGTCCACTCCCCAAATGGGCACAGTGGCCAGAGGCTGGGCCAGGACCAAGACAGGAGCCAGGAGCTCCCCCCCACCCCGAAACCTTTTATTTAAGGAATACAAACTTCATGTGTTTCATAAATACAAATTTAGGAATAGTGATTCTTCCCACCATACCTGCCCTCCCACCCCTCTTCCTCCTCCCTCTCCTATTCGCATTCTTATTCTTTGCTAAGATCTATTTTCAATTAACTTTATACACATTATACTCCATTATACACATTAACTCTCTCCTAAGTATAGAGCTCAACAAATTGTATGAAAAAAAAAAAAAAAAAAAAACAACTGTTCCTCAACAATTGAGACAGGGCTGTTCAAAGTCATTGCATTCAAAGTGTTAATTTCACTTCTATAGATTGCCTTTTAGGTGCTCTGTTAGTTACCACAGATCAGGAAAAACATGGTCTTTGTCCTTTTGGGACTGGCTTATTTCACTAACTATGATGTTTCCAGTTGCATCCATTTTGCTGCAAATGACAGTTTTTTTGTTTTTGTTTTAGGAGCTTCTTCTGGGTCTCCCAAATGGGTGCAGGGCCCCAAGCACCTGGGCCATCCTCTGCTGCTTTTCCAGGTGCATTAGCAGGGAGCTGGATCAGCAGTGGAGCAGACAGAACTAAAACCAGCACCCACATGGATGCTGGCCCTGCAGGTGGTGACTTAACTGGCTGCGCCCCAAGGCGGGCCCACCCCCGATTACTTTAAAGATGTCTTTTTTTTTTTTTTAAGTTGCTGTCTTTGGATAAAGAGCTCAACAAAGTGCACTAGGCTAATATGTCTCCTAAGTCTTTGAGATACAACTTGCCTGCTTTAAAAAAAAATTTTCACCTTATTAATGTGTACAGTTCACAGGGTAGGCATTGGGCACAGCAGTCAGAAACCGCTCGGGACACCAGCACCCCATATCAGAGCGCCTGGATCCAAGTCCAGGTTCCACTTCCAACCCCAGCTTCCTATTAATGTGCACTCTGGGAGGCAGCAGAAGATGGCTCGAGCACGTGGGTCCCTGCTGCCCACGTGGGAGACGACCCAGGTTGAGTTCCAGGCTCCTGGTTTTAGCCTGGGCCAGCCTCAGTTGTTTTGGGTATTTGGGGAGTGAACCAGGAAATGAAAGATCTCTGTCATTCTACCTATCTGTGTCTCTGCCTCTCAAATAAAAATCAATTTATAAAAAGTGTCCCATTCAGTGGGTTGGTTTTTTTTTAGTGCCCTTACAAAATTGTGTGGTAACCACCACTCTCTAATTCCAGAACATTTGCATCACTCCCAAAACAAACCCTGTATTCATTAGCAGTCACTCCACGCCCGCCCTCTCCCCAAGTCCCTGGCAAGCACTAGTATTCTTTCTGTCTCCGTGGATTTCCCTGAACCGGCCATTTCGCATAAGTGGAGCTGCAAGCTACGTGATCTTCAGTGACTGGCTTCTTCGGTTCCTTTTCTCCTTGTTGCATGTTATGAACTCAATGTTTCTGTCTCTCCAAAACTCATATGGTGAAGTGCTATCCAGTAACGTGATAGCCCTTGGACACAAGAGACAGAGCCTGCAGGAAGTTATTAGGGTTACATGCACTCATGAGGATAGGCTCCCACGCTAAGATCTCCGCCCCTTTAAGAAGAGACATCAGGGGGCCGGCACCGTGGCTCACTTGGTTAATCCTCTGCCTGAGGCACTGGCATCCCATATGGGCACCGGGTTCTAGTCCCAGTTGCTCCTCTTCCAGTCCAGCTCTCTGCTGTGGCCCGGGAGGGCAGTGGAGCATGGGCCCTGAACCCGCATGGTAAACCAAGGAGAAGCACCTGACTCCTGGCTTCAGATCGGCACAGCACCGGCTGTAGCGGCCATTTGGGGGGTTGAACCAACAGAAGGAAGACCTTTCTCTCTATCTGAAACTCGACCTGTCAAATTTAAAAAAAAAAAAAAAAAAAAGAGAGAGAGAGAGAGAGACATCAGAGGAGCTGATACTCTGGCACAGTGGGTAGAGTGCTGCCTGCAATGCCAGCATCCCATACAGGCGCTGGTTCAAGTCCCAGCCGCTACACTTCTGATCCAGCTCCCTGCTAAAGTACCTGGGAAAACAACAGAAGATGGCTCAAGTGCTTGGGCCCCTGCATCCACATGGAGACCTGGAAGAAGCTGCAGGCTCCTGGCTCTGGTCTGGCCTAACCTTGGCCATGTGGCCATCTGGGGACTAAACCAGCAAATGGAAGATCTGTCTCCCCTCTCCCCTCCCCTCTCTCCCCTCCCCTTTCCCCTCCCCTCCCCCCAAGCTCATTTGTACCCTCCCTCCCTCTCACCTGCATACTCCCCATCTCCCGTGTCCTCCCAGAGAAGCGGGAGTGGGAGTGAAAAGGGAGATTCTGGTGCTTGAGCCACTCTGTCCATGGAACTTGGCTGTGGCAGCCCAATCATATATCAGCATTTGACTCCATTTTAGGGTCAAGTAGTGATAGGAATATTTGTGTACAAATTTTTGTGTGGACATATGTTTTCAGTTCTCTGTGCAACTGCTGGGTCACTTTGCAATTCTATGTTTAACTTCTTCATTTTTGAGAGGCAGAGAAAGAGAAATAAACAGCAAACTCCCATCCACTGGTTCACTCCCCAAATGCCTGTGATGGCTGGGGCTGAGCTGGGGCAGAAGCAGGCAGCCAGGAGCTCAACCCAGGTCTCCCACGTGGATGGCAGGAACCCAGGCCTGCATTAGCAGAGAGCTGGAGGCAGGAGTGTGGCTGGGTCCTGAATCAAGCTACTGTGATGTGGAGGTGAGCATGTTCACTGGCCTCTGCCTGCCAGAAGTACTGCCCACCTCTGTATTGATGTTCTTGGGGAACCTCCAGTCTGCTTTCCAAAGTAGCTGAACCAGGCTACTCTCCCACCAGCAGTGTATCAGGGCTCCAATTTCTCCATATTCATGCCAACACTTGCTTTTTCTTTTCTTTTTTTTTTTTAATGTACTTGAGGGGCCGGCTCTGTGGCATAGTAGGTTAAGCATTCAGCACCAGCATCCCACACGGGTGTCAGTTCAAGTCCTGGCTGCTCCACTTCTGATCCAGCTCTCTGCTGATTTGCAACAGAAGATTGTCCAAGTGCACAGGCCGCTGCACCGGCATGGGAGACCCAGAAGAAGCTTCTGGCTTCAGATTGGCCCAGCTCTGGCTGCTGCAGCCATTTGGGGAGTAACCAGCAGACAGAAGACCTCTCTCTTCTTTCCCTCTCTCTAACCCTGCCTCTCAAGTAAATAAATAAATCTTTTAAAAAATGTACTTGAAAGGCAGAGGGGAGACCAGTGCTGTAGTGTAGCAGGTAAAGCCACTGCCTACAGTGCCAGCATCCCATATGTGCACATTTGAGTCCCGGCTGCTCCACTTCCGACCCAGCTCTCTGCTATAGCCTGGGAAAGCAGTAGAAGATGGCCCAACTCCTTGGGCCCTTGCACTCAAGTGGGAATACCTAGAGGAAGCTCCTGGCTCCTGGCTTCAGGTCAGCACAACTTCAGCCATTGCGGCCAACTGGGGAGTGAACCAGTGGATGGAAGACCTCTCCTCCCACTCCCCCTCCCCCTCCCTCTCTCTGCTTCTTCTTCTCACTCTGTGAAACTCTGACTTTCAAATAAATAAATAAATCTTTAAAAAGAAAGAAAGGCAGAGAGATAGAGATCTCCCATCTGCTGCTTCACTCCCCAAATATTTGCAATAGCCAGGGCTGGGCCAGGACCAAAGCCAGGAGCCCAGAGTTCAATCCAAGTTGGCAGCTGCTAACGCTTAATGCCCACAACCATTCATTTAACATAACTTGTTAACTTGGGGCTGGCACTGTGGCATAGTGGGTAAAGCAGCCGCTTGCCATGGTGGTATCCCATATGGGCGCCGGTTCTAGTCCCGGCTGCTCTGCTTCCGATCCAGCTCTCTGCCATGGCCTGGTAAAGCAGAAGACGATGGCCCAAGTCCTTGGGCTCCTGCATCCATGTGGGAGAGCCAATAGAAGCTCCTGGCTCCTGGCTTTTGGCTCCTGGCTTCGGATTGGCTCATCTCCGGCTGTTGTGGACATTTTGGGAGTGAACCAGCAGATGAAAGATTCTCTCTCTCTGCCTCTCTGTAACTTAACTCTGTCTTTCAAATAATAAAACAACTTTAAAATAAAAACATTGTTAAATCATCTTGCTTTCTGATCAAGTACTTTCCTATGAGGCAAGCAGAGACATTAGCAGGTCAACAGCTTTGCCAAGATATCTGATGTGAATGAGATAGTGTGGTTTCATCCTATGTTGGCCTCCCTCTGAAATCAGATAGACTCCTGGCCTGTGTGGTTTGTTTTCCAAAGCTTGTTTCTCAAACTTGGATTGTCTGTGTTCTCGACATGTACTGTTTTTTTTTTTTTTTTAATTAATTAATTTATTAGTTTTTTGACAGGCAGAGTTAGAGAGACAGAGAGAATGATCTTCCGTTGGTTCACCCCCTAAATGGCCGCTACGGCTGGTGCACTGCACCGATCCGAAGCCAGGAGCCAGGTGCTTCCTCCTGGTCTCCCATGCGGGTGCAGGGCCCAAGCACTTGGGCCATCCTCCACTGCCTTCCGGGGCTACAGCAGAGAGCTGGACTGGAAGAAGAGCAACCGGGATAGAACCGGCGCCCCAACCGGGACTAGAACCTGGGGTGCCGGCGTGGCAAGCGGAGGATTAGCCTAGTGAGCTGTAGCGCTGGCCTTAATTTTTTTATTATTATTATTATTTTTTATTTGGCAGGTAGAGTTATAGACAGTGAGTGAGAGAGACAGAGAGAAAGGTCTTCCTTCCGTTGGTTCACCCCCCAAATGGCTGCCACGGCCGGCGCTGCGCTGATCCAAAGCCAGGAGCCAGGTGCTTCTTCCTGGTCTCCTATGCGGGTGCAGGGCCCATGCACTTGGGCCATCCTCCACTGCCCTCCTGGGCCACAGCAGAGAGCCGGACTGGAAGAGGAGCAACCAGGACAAAATCCAGCACCCATATGGGATGCCGATGCCACAGACAGAGGATTAATCAAGTGAGCCACAGCACTGGCCCCAACATGCACTGGTTTTAACACCATCAAAGCCACCTAAGTGATTCTTTTTTAATCATATATACTCCTGGATCTAGAGACAAAAAGCATTAAAGAGCTGTTGAAAAAATGCTTAGCTCCAGACCGAGTCTTCCTCCTATGGCAGGAGCTCTTAGCTCGGGTGATCTTGTCCCCTGGGGGATCTTTGGCTAGGTCTGGAGTTAGTTTTGGTTGTCACATACTGGGAGTTAGCACGCCACTGCCACCCAGCAGGTAGAAGCCAGGCTGCTACTCAACATCCTGCAATGCACCAAGCAGCTCCATAACAAGGAATCTTCTGGTGCAGATGTCGACATGGGCCAAAGTTGAGAAGCCCTGTTCCAGAGAAATATGAAGCGCTGGAAGAGAACTGAACAAGAATTTCCTCACTCTGGAATCCAGTGTTGTTTCTCTCCCACGCGAGTCACAGGGACCCAAGAACTTGAGCCGTCAGCACTGCCTCTCAGGGTGTGCATTAGCAGGAAGCTGAAATCAAGAGCAGAGTCGGCACTCAAACCCAGGCTCTCCGATAGGAGATGTGACCGTCCTGAGCACTGTCTTGACCGCTACAGTAAATGTCCACCATTTTATGTTTGAATTATGCATTTCCCTTATTGCCACTGTTTTTGTACCATCATGGACATCTGTGAAAAAAACACGTGATTGTGAGAAAGAAAAAGAGGGAGGCCAGCCATGGGACTGGTCCACGCGACCCTGCAAACAGCTCCGGCTTCAGAGAAGCTGTGGAGACGCTTCGGAAAGACCTCAGCTTTTGACCTCTGACCTCGCACATCCGACCTGTGTGTGACAAGCAAGCGCACTCCAGAGTGGAAGAACAGAGTGCGAGAGTCTACGTGGGCAGTGGGCAAAGGGACTGGAGCAGGCCTTTGTGCCAGAGGCAGCTCTGTAGCTCGGCTGGATAAAAAGGAAACAGAACTAAGCCACGCAGAGGGAGGCAGAGTCAGTAGTCAGAAGGTCTTTAGTTCGAGAGCTCCAGGGACAGAAAACTCTGCAGAGGGGTTATCTTCTGTCTGCATCAAAGATGGTTAACTACCACCACGGAAAGACCTATCTGAGTTCACAAGGCCAGGAGTAACTGGAACTCTCACACGCTGCTCTGAGAGTATAAGTTGATACAATCATTTTGGAGGTCTGGCAATTCTAATCAAAGTTAAACATACACTTTCCCTATGATCCAGAATTTTTTTTTTTTTTTTGACAGGCAGAGTGGACAGTGAGAGAGAGACAGAGAGAAAGGTCTTCCTTTGCCGTTGGTTCACCCTCCAATGGCCGGCACGCTGCGGCCGGCGCACCGCGCTGATCCAATGGCAGGAGCCAGGTGCTTCTCCTGGTCTCCCATGGGGTGCAGGGCCCAAGGACTTGGGCCATCCTCCACTGCACTCCCGGGCCACAGCAGAGAGCTGGCCTGGAAGAGGGGCAACCGGGACAGAATCCGGCACCCCAACCGGGACTAGAACCCGGTGTGCCAGCGCCGCGAGGCGGAGGATTAGCCTATTGAGCCACGGCGCCGGCCAGAATTTTTTTTTTTTTAAGAGATTGATTTATTTACTTCAAAGGCAGTTACAGGGCAAGAGACAGAGACAGGCAGAGAGACAGAGAAATTTTCCATCCAATGGTTCCATCCTAATGGCTGCAATGGTTGGGACTGGACCAAGCAGAAGCCAGAAACCTGGAACTCCATCTGGGTCTCCCATGTGCATGGCAGGGACCCAACACTTGGGTAATCCTCCGTTGCCTTCCTCGGAACATTAGCAGGAAGCTGGATCAGAAGCAGAGCAGTCGAGACTAAAACCAGTGCTCTGATGTGGAATGCCACCATCCGTCACAGTGTAACTTAACCTGCTGTGCCACAACGCCACCCCATGACCCAGTAATTCTACCCCTAGTATTCAACATAAAAAAAAAAAAGTATGTCCACAAAAGGAATGAACAAGAATGTACACTGCTGCTATATTCATATTATGAACAGCATGTAGTTCCAATAAATAAGAAACAGTCCAAATATCCATCAAGGACTGGCTTATACACATACAAGGAGCGATAAAATCATGACGGAACACCACTCAGCAATAAGAGGAAATGAACTCCTCATCCACGCAATGATGTGGATGAATCTCGAATACAATATTTTTGAAGGAAAGGGGCAAGACACAAAAGATCACCTGGTACATCAATTGCATTTACTTGCACACAAGAACTTCGAGCAAGGTGAAAAACGAGTCCATGGTGATAGCAATCTGAAATATGGCTGTCTAGAGCAGGGATGGGCAGCAGGAACTGACCAGCGAGGGGCCTGCAAGAACTCTCTGGGCTACTGGAAATGTTCTACCCTTTACTGCAGGGGTGGTCACTTGGGTACCTAACCATCTGCTCTGGGTTAGAAGCGCCCTTCTTTCACGTCCACCTGGAATCTCAGAATGCGACCTCGCTGGGAAACAAGGCCTTTGCAGATGTAACTAGTTAAATTAGGATTAGCGTAGACTCCAGTGTTTGGTTCTGTTTGTTTTTTTGGTTTTGTCTTTTTACCTTTTTGCTATTTCAAGGTAGACTCTAATCCAAGGATGCTGTCCTTACAGGAAGAGAAAATGGAGACACACAGGGAGAACCACGTGACCGCCGGGGCACCGATGGGGTGAGACCGACCCCTGCAGGCCGCAGAGCGTGGTCGGCAGAGACCGGGCAGAGGGAGGAGAGGCCCTCCCCTGGAGCTGCAGAGACTGTGGCCGGGCCACTCCCTGACTTTGGATCTGCAGGCTCCAGACCCAAGTCGGGACACTGATGTTCTGAGACACCGAACTTGCGAGACTCGGTTACAGGAGACACAGGAAACTAAAACACCACCAGACGGAACGCTGAAGATCTTTGTGCCTTAGTTTAAGTAAATTATACTCCAAATTCGAGAACAGAAAAGAGCTCACGGGAAAGGGCAAGCTGTTGATAAAGCTCCAATCTCACCCAGGCTTCACCAAATTAAACAGAACACTTGAAGGAGACGGGCCCATGTCATTCTGATTTCCCACACGGTGGCCCCACCTCGGCGCTGGCCAGCCAGCCCCCTCCCGGCGGCTGCCCCTTCATGCTTATCCCCATAGCCAAAGTGGCCCCTGTGGCCTCCAGACATGAAGCTGGGTGGCCTGTGGGCATTTTAGAGATGCTCTATGCTAGCAGCTCCAGCTTCAAGGCAGCTGCCGATGTCCAGAATTAAAGGTCCAGCTAGGGGCCACGAGCATCCCTGTTCACTCACAAACTGATTATCTCAAATGCAAACCTGAAGGCGTCGTCAGCTCTACTCCTTTACTTTCTACAGCTCACACACTCACAAAAAGGAGGGTTTCTGTGTGTGTGTATGTGTGTGTGTGTGTGTGTGTGTTTTATGATTTCACTTTATGGAGGGAGCTCCATTCCTTGTCTAATCACCTTACAAATATCTTTTTTTTTTTTTTTTAAGATTTTTATTCATGTGAAAGGCAGAGTTACAAAGGCAGATGCAGAGAGAGACAGACAGACAGAAGTCTTCCATCCACCAGCTCACTCCCAAAATGGCCACAATGGCTGGAGCTGGGCTGATCCAAAGCCAAGAGCCTGGTGCTTCTTCCAGGTCTCCCACACAGGTGCAGGGGCCCAAGGACTTGGGCCATCTTCTACTGCTTTCCCAGGCCACAGCAGAGAGTCGGATCGAAGTGGAGCAGCTGGGACTCGAACCGGCACTCATATTGATGCTGGCACTGCAGGCAGCGGCTCTACCCGCTACACCACAGCGCCAGCCCCAGCAATTTACAGATATCTATCTGCATATAGGTCAGGGGCAGCAAAGGTTGGGGCTGCACTAAATGCAGAGAATACTTGGCTCAATCCCTACAGGACGTTCTAACCCTTGTAGACTCCCCACACTTGTCAGGTTTCCAGGCATCAACCCTTTGGGTTCTCCCAACAGGGCTGGAGATGGGAACTATTATCATCTCTTCTGCTGAGGACACTGAGGATCAGAGGGGCGAGCTAAGTTGTCTGAGGTGACACAAGCAGGAAGCTGCGGAACAGGGATTTCAGGCCACCTGGGCCAGAGGTCATGGTCTTCACCACGGGGCTGCCCTCTTCCTCTGCACTGGACACCACATCCTGCACCGACCAAAAACGCACAAGCCATTCTTTGTTCCTGACCCACATGCTTTTAACTTTTGTTTTTAATGCTTCCTGAAAAACATTAAGGCAGTGAGCCCCCCCTTTAGTCTGAGGACTGCCTCCAAAACATTGAGCAAAACTCAGTGTACCGGGATAAAGGCCGTCTGGCTCTGCTTGGGGGATTTTAAGTGCATTACAATATATTTTAAAATGAAGGTTAACAAAACGACACAGCTGGATTGGAAGGCACTGAGGGCCAGCACCGCGGCTCACTAGGCCTTGCGGCGCCGGCACCCCAGGTTCTAGTCCTGGTTGGGGCACCGGATTCTGTCCCGGTTGCCCCTCTTCCAGGCCAGCTCTCTGCTGTGGCCAGGGAGTGCAGTGGAGGATGGCCCAAGTCCTTGGGCCCTGCACCCCATGGGAGACCAGGAGAAGCACCTGGCTCCTGCCTTTGGATAGGCGCGGTGCGCCGGCCGCGGCGGCCATTGGAGGGTGAACCGATGGCAAAGGAAGACCTTTCTCTCTGTCTCTCTCTCTCACTGTCCACTCTGCCTGTCAAAAAAGAAAAAGAAAAAGAAAAAGAAAAAGAAAAAGAAAAAGAAAAAGAAAAAGAAAAAGAAAAAGAAAAAGAAAAAGAAAGAAAGAAAGAGCTGAGATTAGAACCATGTGGCTTTCCCTCAGCGGGTGGGAAACCTCGGCGTTTATCACCCACTACACCAGGAGGGAGTTTCCAGGAGCTGGGTCTCCTGGCTTCAGGAAAGGAGCCCAAGGCAGTCAGTACTGACTGCGCATGTGCACAGACCCGGCTGGGGTAGTCCACAGGAGACACTGACTGACTCGGTGGAGCTTCTCCTATTGGGTGGGCACAGGATGCTACAGGATCCAATTATTCCAGGAATGCAAAGATGGGCCAGTTAGGAAACTTCTTCGTAAAATGGAGCCTAGGAGATCTGCCAATGCTGAGTGAGCATTCAACAGAATTTAATACCTTTTCCTGAAAAAAAAAAAATGGGATTAAAGTAGAAATTGAAGGGTAATTCTCTAACATGATAAAAAAAATCAATCTCTTAGGGCCAGCATTGTGGCGTAGCAGGTAAAGCCGCTGTCTGCACTGCTAGCATCCCACCTGAGGGCACCAGTTCAAGTTCCGGCTGCTCCACTTCCAATCCAGCTCTCTGCTGTGGCCTGGGAAAACAGTGGTAGATGGCCCAAGTCCTTGGGCCTCTGTATCTGCATGGGAGACCTGGAAGAAGCTCCTGGCTCCTGGCTTTGGATCGGCCTAGCTCTGGTAGTTGCAGCCACCTGGGGAGTAAACCAGCGGATCGAAGACCTCTCTCTCACACTCTGTCTGTAACTCTGCCTTTCAAATATAATAAATATTTTTTAAAAAAATCAATCTCAGATGCAGGCTACCATTTTGCCTAACTTAGAATCACCAAAAAATGTTCCCACTAAAGACAAGAGGAATCCAAGTGTACTCACTCTCGTTGCACAGGAGGGACTTAGTCAACACAGCTACATAAGCAAAAGAAATTAGAGATACAAGAACTGAATGTAAATAGTACAATTTTCATTTATAGATGATGTGATCATGAACCTAGAACATCCAACAGAATTAACAAGGAAATTACTATGAACAATACCTGGTCAGGAAACACTCCACCAACAAAAAACACACAAAAAAATGTGAAACACAAAATGCCCAAAATATATACTAAAATACTGCAGGACAGAAATGCCCTAAACAAAATGGGAAGACATACTCTGATCTCGGATAAGAATATTTAACATAAATGTACCCATGCGGGAAACCCAGAAAAAGCTCCAGGCTCCTGGTTTCATCCTGGCTCAGTGCTGTCTGTTGTGGCCATTTGGGGAGTAAACCATCAGATGGACGATCTCTTATCTCTCCCTCTCTCTCTGTAATTCTTTCTTTCAGATAGAATAAATACAATTTTTAAACCATTTTGTGTTTGAAGTTTTTTTTTTTAAGATTTTATTTATTTATTTGAGAGGTAGAGTTAGAGAGAGAGGGAGAGAGAGAAAGGTCTTGCATCTGCTGGTCATTCCCCAAGTAGCCGCGATGGCTGGAGTTGGGCCAATCCAAAGCCAGGAGCTTCTTCCAGGTCTCCCACATGGGTGCAGGGGCCCAAAGACTTGGGCCATCTTCTACTGCTTTCCCAGGCCATAGCAGAGAGCTGGATCAGAAGTGGAGCAGCCAGGACTTGAACTGGCATCCATATGGGATGCCGGCACTGCAAGTGGCAGCTTTACCCACTATACCACAGCACTGCCCCATTTTTTTAAAAAATAAAGATTTATTATTTTAAAATCACAGTTACACTGAGAGAAGGAAAAATTCATCTATGTGTGGGTTCACCCCCCAGATGGTTGCAATGGCTGGGGCTGGGCCAGGCCAAAGCCAGGAGCCAGGAACCAGGATCTCCATTTCCTTATACTTGGGGTTTTATTTATTTTTATTTTTTAAAAAATATTTGTTTATCTGAAAGTCGAAGTGGGAGAGAGAGAAATCTTCCACCTACTGGTTTCCACCCCAAATGCCTGCAACAGCTGGGGCTGAAGCAGGCCAAAGCCAGGAGCCTGGAACTCCACACAGGTCTCCCACATGGACGCAGGAAGGCAAGCACTTGAGCCACCATCTGCTGCCTCCCAGGCACGTTATTAGCAGGAAGCTGGATTGGAAGTTGAACAGCCAGGACACGAATCAGCACTCCAAGATGGGATGCCTGGCTTCCAGGTGGTGGCTTAACCTGCTGTGTCACAATACCCGCCCTGACGGTTTTCTTAAATTTCATTAAATCTGGTGTGTGTGTGTGTGTGTGTGTGTGGCGGCAATTAATTATGGTTTTAATTTTCACTTCTCCAAAGAGTAATGAAATTGAATATTTTTGTTTTTCTTTTTGAGGCAGAGAAAGAGAGTGCGAGACTTCCATTCTCCACCTCCCCAAATGCCCACAACAGCTGTGGTTGGATAACACTGAAGATGAAAACCAGGAGCTTGCTCGCTCGCTCGCTCGCTCTCTCTGCCTCTGCCTCTCTGTAACTCTGCCTTTCAAATAAATAAATAAATCTTTCAAAAAATAATTTAAAAAAAAAAGAAAAAAGAAAGAGAGGTGTATATATGGCATCAAAAGTCTTGTGTTACAATGGCCATGTATGGCTGGCTGGCTAATTTCATTAAAGCCAAAAACTGAAACAACTTAAGTGTTCATCAACAGGAATACTGAGCAAAAAACTATAGACACAAAAGAAGACAGGTATATAAATTTTAAAACACACATACACTCAGGCCAGTGCTGTGGAACAGCAGGTTAAGCCACTGTTTTCAAGGCCGGCATCTTGTGTGGGCGCTGGTTCAAGTCCCGGCTGTACCACTTCCAATCCAGCTCCCTGCTAATGCACCTGGGAAAGCAGGAAGATGGCCCACTTGCTTGGGTCCTTGCACCCATGTGGGAGACAAGGAAGAAGCTCCTGGCTTTGTTCTGGCCCAGCCCCAGTCATCACAGCCATTTGAGGTGGTGAACCAGTAGATGGAAGAGTTCTCTATCTCTGTAACTCTGAATTTCAAATAAATCAATACATCTTTAAACACACACACCCACACACAGAAGGGTGAGTGTTTGGCCCAGTGGTTAAGACGACAGTTGGGATGCTTTCAGTCCTGGCTCCTCTGCGTCTGTTCTAGCTCCCTGCTAAACACGCATCCTGCAGGCAGCGGATGATGGCTCAACTCTGGGTTCTGCCACCCACCTGGGAAACCTGGTTGGAGTCCCAGCCTCCCAGGCTTTGGTCTGGCCCAGCCCTGGCTGTGGCAGACATTTGGGGTGTGAACGAGCAGATCGAAGATTCTCTCTGCATTTCAACTAAAATGAAAATACATTTTTAAAAAATTAAAAAACAGGAAAACCAATCTATGATGTAGAAACTGATGACAGTTACTTTTTGGGAGGAAGGCGGGGTACCTGGGTACCTGTTGGGAGTCTGAGGGGGCTTCTACATGCTGCCAGCATCTATTGCCAGGCCTGAGTGATGGTTCCAAGGGTGTGTTCACTTTGTGATAACTCTCCAAGCTATGTACTTGAAATGTATTAACTTTTCTCTGTATGTGTTACACTTTCATTTTTCTTATAGCAACTGCAGTTAAAACACCAGCATATACGTGTGTGTAACTAGACATTAGATTTTAATGCTCAAATGGAAAAATTAGAATAGTCTGAAAAAACTCAAAAAATAAGGGGAGTAGCGCTTCCACATATTAGAAGATATTTTTAAAATATTATAAACTTTAACAAAACAGTGGGAACATGAATGAAATTGAATCGAGAAGCCAGCGGCAAAGAATAGCAAGTTCTGGAATAGACCCAAATATATGTAGTGAAGAGAGCCTGCGAGAAACAGCTTATGATAAAATAGCTTCTCGATTTAGCAGAGAAAAGGGAGCCATCTGGAAAGAAATAGGCTGAGCATGCGCCAGGACGCATGCATCAGGATAAATTCCAAATGGATCAAACTTTGAATGTAAGATAACAGAAGGAAACAGGCATATACTGTCATCTGAGAGAGGGGAAGCTCTGTGAGCCTATGATTCAACACTATGAAGTCACAAATGCAAAGACTGATAAATCTGATGGCATCAGATCAATCAATCAATCAATCAATCAGGGCCAGCATAGTGGTGCAGTGAGTTAAGCTACTGCTTACAACTCCAGCACCCCATATGAGTGAGCTGGTTTGAGTCCTGGCTGCCCCTTTTCCAGTCCAGCTCCCTGCTAATGTATCTTGAGAAAGCGGTAGGTCATGGTCCAAGTGCTTGGACCCCTGCCAATGTGGGAGACCCAGATAAGAGTTCCTGGCTATTGGCTTCAGCCTGGCCCAGCTCTGGCTATTGTGGTCATTTGGGGAGTGAACCATTGGGTAGAGGATCTCTTTTTCTGTCCCTCTCTGTGTGTTGAGCTGCCTTTCAACTAAACAATACATAAATCTTCTTTTAAGTCTAAAAAGAGTCCATAAATAAGAAACGCTATATTGGACACAATTTGTATCAAAGTTTAAAGGCTAAATCCCAATATTCAAATGGCTTCCAGAAAACAGAAAAGCCCAGCTATCCAGTTTTTGAAATAAGCAAATAATATCAGTAAGATGACCACTGAGAAGAAATAGAAATGATCTTTAAAAGTGTTATAGACTGGAGCTGGTGCTGTGGAACAGAGGGTTAAGCTGCCGTCTGCGGGGCCGGCATCCCAGGTGGGTGCTGGTTCAAGTACCACCTGCTTCACCTGTGTCCCGGCTCCCTGCTAATGCACCTGGGGAAGACGCAAAAGATGGCCCAAGTACTTGGCCCCTGTACCCACATGGAAGACCTGGAAGAAGTTCCTGACTCCTGGTTTCAGTATGGCACAGTTTGGGCCATTACAACCATTTGGGAATTGAACCAGCAGATGGAAAATCTCTTTCGATATATGTCTCTCCCTCTCTCTCTGTAACTCTGCCTTTCAAACAAATAAATAAATCTTAAAAAAAGGGTGCATTGAGTGACTGCTCTTCATCTGTCAGATGGGTAGAAAGCCAACAATGACAATGTATTGGTGATAACGTGGGAAAACAGCAACTTCTCATCCAAAGCTGATGTGGGTGCACCTCCGTATTAATCCTATGGGGTGCAAACTGGCAATCTCTCTCCAAATTACAGATGCAGATGCCTAGCTAACTGCTTCTGAAATTTTATCTTGCACCTGTGATACACATCTGCAAAACACCAGAGTTGCCAGGTCATCTCAGCAGCCTCTGAGATAGCAGACTGAAAACAACACGGCCGTGCAGCACACCATCCAGCACAGGGCGACGCCCTCAGTCAAAGAAGTAAGGCTGGGGGAGTGTGCGTTTTCTCAAAACAGCGTGCAGTGGGGATTGGAAAAGCATTTTGCATACATTTTCGTACATGCTAGTACCTGCATACAGACTCTATCAGAATAATTTGCATTAAAGTAAGACAGAGTGGCAGCTTCTGGGGCCAGTGCTGTGGCACAGTGGGTTAAAGCCCCAGCCTACAGCACTGGCATCCCATTTGAGTGCCAGTTCGAGTTCTGGCTGCTCTACTTCCGATCCAGCTCCCAGCTAATGTGCCTGGGAAAGCAGCAGAAGATGGCCCAAGTCCTGGGCCCCTGCATCCACATGGGAGATCCAGAAGAAGCTCCCGGCTTTCTATTGGCTCAGCTCCAGCCACAGTAGCCCTATGAGGAGTGAACAAGTGGATGGAACACCTTTCTCTCTGTCTTTGCCTCTCTCTGTAACTTTGTCTTTCAAATAAATAAAATAAATCCTTAAAAAAAAAAAAAAGAGTGGCAGCTTAGACACCTCTAAGACAGTGTATCTTTATACAAAGATGCTTGTGAACCCAAATAAATCTGAATTTGGTGGACTTTTTCTTTGAAATATTTATTTGAAAAACAGAGTTACAGAGAGAAAAAGGGGAAGACAGAGAAATAATCTTCCATCTACTTGTTCACTCCCTAAATGGCTATAACAGCCTGGGCTAGGCCAGGCTGAAGCCAGCAGCCTTGAACTCCATCTGGGGGAGCCCACATACTTGAACTATCTTCAGCTGCTTTCCCAGACACATTAGCAGGGAGCTGGATCAAAAATAGAGCAGCCGGGACTTACATCAGCACTCATATGGGATGCCGGTGTTGAGGCGGTGGCTTAACCCACTGTGCCACAATGCCGGCCCCTTGGTGGACTTTTTGTCAGGGAGGTAAAGTTGGAAAAATGCATATATCTGCAAGTCCAGAGATCAGGGGGAAACAATTTATGAGATTCCTCAGCTTTCCCAATGATCAGCTTTAATAAGAATAGACGCAATAAACTAAAAATAGTCACCTGGCAAGGATGGAGACTGGCTGGTTCGAGGACAGGTGTGGGAAGAAAGCGTCTCACGAGAGTTCTTTATTAAATGGTGACTGAGCCGTATGAATACTATCTAGTCAAACATTAAACTACAAATGAAGAGTTGCAGCCCTGAGTCCCTGAGCCCCCAGCTTCCGTGCCAGCAGAACTTTGTCACCGATAATCAGCAACATGAAACACTGATGAGGAGTTTTATTATCAGTAGTAGCTCACTGGCTGGCATTTACCAGAAACACCTTATGTTGGTATTACTGCCATAATACTGGCAAGAGAGAAGGAGCTTGGACAACGCACTTAACCTCTCCCTGAAGCCTCACTTCTCTCCTGGGCAGAGCACAGGTGAGGGGATCGCTGGGAGGTACACGCGTGTGGGCAATTCCCGGCGGCCTAGCACAGGCTGGGCACTGAGCAGCTGCTCCCGGCCACGCCTCAGCTGAAGACCATGTCAGACCTGAGCAGCCTGGCTTCTCACCAGGAGGGGCTGCGAAGGCACCGGCTCCTGCGCCACGCCCTCCACCGTGATTCAGTAGGCCTGGGGCATATGAGCTTGCATCCCTCTCAAGCTTCTCCCAGGTGATGCTGGTCCAAGATGTGTATCTGAAGCGTGGGCATTCGGCAGAGCAGGTGGAACAGTGCTCGGGACACTCACTGCCTAGGTTTGAGTCCCGGCTCCACTCCCAATTCAAGCTTCCGACTACCGTACACCCTGGGAGGTAGCAGGTAATGGCCCAAGTACTTGGGTCCCTACGCTCATGTAGACAACCCAGATTGAGTTCCTGGCTCTTGGCTTTGGCCAGGCCTAGCCCTGGCTTTTGCAGGCATTTGGAGAGTGAACCAGATATTCAGCCTAGAGGTTAAGATCCCACATCCCATATTACAGTACCTGAGTTCGAGTCTTGGCTCTGCTCCTGATTCCAGCTTCCTACTAATACAGACCTGGGAAGGTAGCATTGATGGGTTCCTGCTTTCAGCTTTGGCCTGGCCCACCCCTGCCATTGCAGGCATTTGGATAGGGCACTAATGGCTGAGACTTTCACTTTCTCTCTCCCTCTCTCCTCCCTCTTTCTGACCCTCAAAATTATTTTAAAAGAACCACATTAAAGTTGCTGTGGCCAGAGCAGGGCCCCTCAAACTGTGGAAACAAGTCCCCTGGACTCTTGCTGAAACATGGATTCTGCCTCAGAGAACCCGAGGCAGGACTCTGTGTTTCTAACAATCTCCAGGGTGTTGTAGATACTGCTGGGGTGCAGACCACACCTCGGGACCAAGGTCGGGAACAGACTCCAGTCATTTTACTGAAGAGGAAATGGTGCCTTGCTCAAGGCTACTTGGACAGTCATGGTGGAGACCCACAGAGGCCCTGGGCAGCATGGCTACTGTCCCTCATGAGTGTCTTCCCTGCTCACATCCCAGATCCCTGCACACAGCTTCCGGAGCCAGCTAGTGAGGCCGAGCTCCGGGAGACAGCGTGGGAGCTTACTGCCTCTTCTGAGAAGTGAGCCCTTGTCAGGAAGCCTCGTCCACTCCGCCAGGCTGTTCTTTCCCAAAACGCACTTTCGGCAAAGGCATTTCTTTGGCTGAATCACCTGCCCTGCCAAGGACTTAATCTCTAGGCCAAATACCTGGTTCACTTAGACTCAGCTGCAGAGTGCCTCTGAACATGTGTGATCTGATGAGGGGGAGGAGAAGCCAAAATGAGGGTGGGGGAGCAGAGCTTGAAGTGCGGAGGAGTCGCCTCATATATGGCTGGGCTCTCTCATGACCCCCAACACTTCCAGATTTTCACCCCATGCATTTTTTTCCAACTCACTCTAACATGCTAACAGTCTACTAAATTAGACTTACCGGGGTTACAAAGGAACTTCCTTTCAGGCTGCCTGTCCCTCGGAGGCTCTGAGCTGCCAAACTTTCACAGGTTAGGGTAATTACTCTAATAGAGGGAAGGGTGTGGAATTCAGCAATCACAGGTCTCCAGGGTAATGAAGGCAGAAGGACCTTGCCCGAGCTCAGGGGACATAGCTTTTGGGAAAGCACAGCGTGGACTCTGATACCTGAGCCACGTTCACAGGTGGGTACCCAGCCTCCCAAATCTCAGCCCCCAGTGCCTTCAGGCTGTGAGTGGTTTGTGGGCCTGGCTTTGCCACTAAGTTGCTGTGTGATTTGAGTAAATCACAGATTCTCGGAGCTGGAAGAGACAACCCTCGGGGACCACTCAAGATTTGTGATCCCCGAACCCCAAATTCTAGACCACAAAATGCAGGGCCCCAAACAGTCTGAGGCCACCCAAGAAGCAGCGCCTGCGATAAGGAAATTGTTTCCTGTGATCTATGGTCAGGGCCCCCAGCAGAAACCTGGGAGAGAGCCAGAGACACAGGACGGGGAAGGGTACTCATTTTGTCATTTTGTCATTTTTACTTACCTCCTTTTTTTTTTTTTTAATGTTTATCTATTTGAAAGGTAGAGTGACAAAGACAGGGGGAAAGACAAAGAGCTTCCACCTGATGGTTCAATCCTCAAGAGGCCACGATGGCCAGGGCCGGGCCATGCTCAAGCCAGGAACTCCATGCAGACCTCCCACGTGGGTGGCAGGGGTCGAAGCACTTGGGCCGTCTTCCGCTGCCTTGCCAGGTGCACCAGCAGAGGGCTGGATCGGAAGTGGAACAGCTGGGACTCCAAGCCCAGTGCTCCAGTATGGGATGCTTAACCTGCTGCACAATGCCCACCCCTATTTCCTGTTTTTAAACAGCACCATGGTGTCATCGGTCCACCTTGAGGCAGAGAGGCCAGGCTTTGCACCAGGGGGTGTGGAGAGAATTGACCCCCCCTCAGCAAGGTGGCTCAGAGAAGACCAGGAGCCTACCACTCTGCAGCAACAGCCATGACATGGGCGCCACACCGGGAGCTGGTTGGTGCCAGCCCTTTCTTCCAGCTCTGAGAGCCCCTCAAACGTGGTTCTAAACAAGAGGCCTCCAAAAACCACAAGTGAGAATGGGAGGGAAGAACACAAGCATTTTTTCATTCCCAGAAGAATCCTGGAATCTGCAGTTGGAATCGGCCCTGACTGCTGGCATGGGCGTCCCACCCCCAGTCCCTACGAAAGTCAGCCGCCTCCTCCTGGAGCACTTTGGCTTCCCTCTCCCTGGAATGTTCCACCCAGATGACTGCCGGTTTGTTACTGTCAACCAAGATATCACCTCCTCCGAGATGCCTCCCCTGACTCCTCTAGGACAACTCCTGTCACATCACGTCCCCTGCGTCACTTTCTGTACAACACAAGGGCACACTGACTCCTCCCCAGGGTGTCCATGTGCGCCTGTCTCCCCAGGGGGCAGAGCCTAACACCAGCTTGGCACACAGGGGACTCTATGACATCTGGCAAATAATATCTGTGTGGATGGTTTGGACTTCATGGCAGACACTGAAATGCCATAGAGAAGGAGAACCAGGTCACTTATACACTTGGCACCTGCAATCAGAGGAAAACAGGGCCCAGGCCAGGATGGGGAAGGAGAGATGGTCCTCGGCTGTCTGATTTCTCCCTCCCCTCCTGGTCCCCTGCTCAGCTCCTATACCTCAACATAGAGGCAGAGCTGGCATCAGCCTGGGGAGAGGTGCAAAACTCCCAAGACATCCAGGGCGTCTGGGTTCCCATTCTGCTATAGATCTGAGCCTCCCCCACTCACAGGTCCCTGAGATGGACACAGTGATCACGCCAGCTTCACCACGTTGCTGGCAGCACCAGCCTTGGAGCCAATGTGCTCAAACACGCATATTACAAACCGAACCCAGGCCAGGGGACATCTGTGCCCCATTCCCGCCCCTGCCCCCGCTCCCCGACACCAGGAAAGAGAGTGGACAGCAGAGGCCCCCATGGGTGCACCTTGTGGGGATCTGCTGCTTGCACACCCCAGTCAGCCCAAGGCTCCCTGGAGTGGCTCAGCTGGGGCAGAAAAAAATCTTTTGACAAAATCCATTATTAATTCCTGATAAAAACTCAGTGAATGGGCGCTGGTTCTAGTCCCAGTTGCTTCCTTTCCAGTCCAGCTCTCTGCCGTGGCCCGGGAAGGCAGTGGAAGATGGCCCAGGTGCTGGGGCCCCTGCACCCGCATGGGAGACCAGGAAGAAGCACCTGGCTCCTGGCTTCGGATCGGCGCAGCTCTGGCTTTGCAGCCATTTGGGGAGTGACCAACAGAAGGAAGACCTTTCTCTCTGTCTCTCTCTCTCTCACTGTCTGTAATTCTACCTGTCAAATAAATAAATAAAAATCTTAAAAAAAAAAAAAAACCTCAGCGAATTATGAATGCAGGGGAACTTCCTCAACCTGCAAAGGGGCGTCTGTGGAAGAGTTCGAGCTAAGATGGAGACAAGGTGGGGGCGTCCGTCAGGCACTTGGTGCAGTGGTTAAGCTGCCACTTGGGATATCTGCATCCCACACTGAGTGCCTAGCTGAAATCCTGGCTCCACTTCCAACCCAGCTTCCTTCTGCCACCCTGGGAGGCAGCAGGTGACAGCTCAAGTGTGTAGGGGCTCTGGCACCCACAAGGAAGACCCACATTGAGCGCCACACTCCTGGCCTCAGCCTGGCCCCTATTCCGCTGTTGCAGACATTTGGGGAGTGAACCAGCTGATGGCAGATCTCTCTGTTTGTCTGCCTTTCAAATACAATGAAAGTAAATAAATGAATAAAGGTTGGGGTGTCTGTTCTTAACACTTCCATTCAGCATTGTACTGGAGATTCCAGCCAGCGCAAGGCAAGAAGAGATGAGCTGTGCATACGGGACAGGAAGAAGCAAAACTTTTTATTTCCAGATGACAGGGCCATCAATGTAGAAAATCCTCTTAAAGCTCTTAAATGAATTCAGCAAGGTTGCAGGACACAAGACCAACATACAGGGCCTGCGCTGTGGCATAGCCAGTAAAGTTGTCTGCGGCACTGGCATCTCATCTGCGCACCAGTTTGAGTCCTGGCTGCTCTACTTCTGATCCAGATCTCTGCTAATGTGCCTGGGAATAAGCAAAAGATGGCCCAAGTGCTTAGGCCCCTCTAACTCTGCCTTTCAAATAAATAGATGGATCTTAAAAGAAAAAAAAAATTTTTTTTTCAACATACGGGGTAGGTATTGTGGTGCAGTGGGGCACCCACATTACAGTGCTAGTTCAAGTCCCAGCTCCTCTCCTTTTGATCCAGCCTCCTGTTAGTGCATCTGGAGCAACAGCACATGATGGCTCAAGTACATGGGTCCCTACCACACACATGGGAAACCAGAGGGCGTTCTGGGCTCCTGGCTTTGGCCTGGCCCAGACGGGCTGTTGAGGTCATTTGGGGAGTTAACCAGTGGATGGAAGATCCATGTCTCTCTCTCTCTCTCTGCCTTTCAAATAAATATATTTTTTAAAAGATCAACATACAAACATCATTTGTGGCCGGCGCCAGGCTCAATAGGCTAATCCTCTGCCTAGCGGCACCGGCACACCAGATTCTAGTCCAGGTTGGGGTGCCGGATTCTGTCCTGGTTGCCCCTCTTCCAGGCCAGCTTTCTGCTGTGGCCAGGGAGTGCAGTGGAGGATTGTCCAGGTCCTTGGGCCCTGCACCCACATGGGAGACCAGGAGAAGCTCCTGGCTCCTGCCATTGGATCAGCACGATGCGCCAGCCACAGCACACCAGCCGTGGTGGCCATTGGAGGGTGAACCAACGGCAAAGGAAGACCTTTCTCTCTGTCTCTCTCTCTCACTGTCCACTCTGCCTGTCAAAAAAAAAAAAAATCAACATACAAACATCATTTGTGGCCAGCGCTGTGGCTCACTAGGCTAATCCTCCGCCTTGCGGCACCGGCATACCGGGTTCTAGTCCCGGTTGGGGTGCCGGCTTCTGTCCCGGTTGCCCCTCTTCCAGGCCAGCTCTCTGCTGTGGCCAGGGAGTGCAGTGGAGGATGGCCCAAGTGCTTGGGCCCTGCACCCCATGGGAGACCAGGAAAAGCACCTGGCTCCTGCCTTCGGATCAGCACGGTGCGCCGGCCGCAGCGGCCATTGGAGGGTGAACCAACGGTAAAGGAAGACCTTTCTCTCTGTCTCTCTCTCTCACTGTCCACTCTGCCTGTCAAAAAAAAAAAATCATTTGTATTCCAAATACTTTACCAAAAGCTGGAAAGAACACAAAAGCCCATCAGCAGGTGAGTGGGTAAGAATTATTAAGGTATAGCCACACGAGAGAATAACACTCAGCAGTGAAAAAAAGGAAGTATTGATGCACATGCAATGCAGAGAGAGAGAGAGAGACAGAGAGAGAGGTCTTCCATCCATTGGTTCACTCCCCAGTTGGCCACAGTGGCGGAAGCTGCACCGATCCGAAGCCAGGAGCCAGGAGCTTCTTCTGGGTCTCCCACGCCGGTGCAGGGGCCCAAGGACTTGGGCCATCTTCTACTGCTTTCCCAGGCCACAGCAGAATGCTGGATAGGAAGTTTAGCAGCCGAGATTTCAACTGGTATCCATATGGGATGCTGGCCCTGCAGGCAGTGGCTTTAACTGCTACGTCACAGCATGGGCCCATGCCTCTCCTTCTATCTCTGTGTAACTCCAACTTTCAAATAAATAAGTAAATAAACTAGCCAAATTCATAAAGACAGAAAGTGAAATAAAGTTTACAGGGTCTGGGGAGAGTGGGGAGTGTGAAGCTCTTGTGTTGTGGGCAGAGCTCCTGTTGGAGAGGGTGAAAACCTCTGTGACTAGACAGTGGTGATGGCCACTGTGAAGGCAGTCAGGTGACTAAACTGTACCTTTATTTATTTATTTTTTTTTGACAGGCAGAGTGGACAGTGAGAGAGAGAGAGAGACAAAGGTCTTCCTTTGCCGTTGGTTCACCCTCCAATGGCCACCACAGCCGGCGCACCGCGCTGATCCGATGGCAGGAGCCAGGAGCCAGGTGCTTTTCCTGGTCTCCCATGGGGTGCAGGGCCCAAGCACCTGGGCCATCCTCCACTGTACTCCCTGGCCACAGCAGAGAGCTGGCCTGGAAGAGGGGCAACCGGGACAGAATCCGGCGCCCCGACCGGGACTAGAACTCGGTGTGCCGGCGCCGCAAGGCGGAGGGTTAGCCTAGTGAGCCGCGGCACCAGCCCTAAACTGTACCTTTAAAGATCGCTGTAATGGGGACTGACATTGTGATGCAGCAGGGTAAGCCACCACTTGCGATGTTGCTATCCCACATTGGAAAGAGGAGGGTCTTCTGCCCTTCTCAGTCTCCCAAGGAACTGCTATCCTCAAAGAGGCTCAGGACAGCCCTGCTTCTCATAAGGTGGACAGCTCCCCACTCCCATGATCCTCTGCTCCACAGACCTGGGATCCCCAGCGAGTCAGATGTCCGCCCCTGCAGCCACCACCATCTGACCTCAGCCCCTTTGCATCTGCTGTTACTAATAAGCAGAACACCCTCCCCCTTCACCCACCGACTCTCAGAGGCCTCTCCCCCTCCTCCCATTTCCCCCTCCCTCTCACCCACACACGTGTACACACATGCATGCACACACATACTCAGATTCTCTCACTTTGGCCCTGAGACACAGGAGATGCCTGCCTCCCCTCTGTCCCAGCTGCCCCTCTCCAGGGGTGCTGCCCTCTCTGTGCCCCAGGCCCTTGGTCCCCTTCTCCCTTTACCTACTCCCGTGTCCTGTGCATCCACTCTGTGTCTTGGTGCCAAGCTGGGACCCCTTGATGGCTCAGACTTTGCCTGACTCCTTCTGCTTCCTGGCTCTTGCCGTCCGGTCTAGACCCTGGGTACAGCCGATCAACTGCCAGGGACTCGGGCCGAACCAGTTGCCTTTTCACTAATTCAGGAATGTCCCTAGCAGAGAACAATGAGCAAAGTGGAATTCTTGGGGAACAGAGCAGCTTTGTTTCAAACTTTTGGCCAGCAGAGGCTCTGTCCACGGGGCTGGCCTCATCATTACTAACTTTGGCTTCAAGACTTTTCCATGCATGCTGGCTGGGACGTCCCTGTCCCTCCCAGGCCTGGCTAGTGGACTCCCCAGATCTGGTGCGGGGGTCTTTGTTCTGTAACATCTTTCAGAATAGTGGAATCAATCATTCATTCAGAGTTTGCCCCATCTGCCTCCCCTCCTAGAATTCCAGGCACCTAACTCAGAGCCTCATTGTGTGAATTAATTATGGCAGGGAGGCCCACAGTGGAGGCTGGGGGTGTCTTTTCATGGGTAATGACACGCCCCCAGAGCCACTTGGAAAGAGAAGGTCTGGGGTGGGGGCGGCGGAGGGGAGGGCAGTCACCAGCCTCCTCTCCCAGCCCAGCCCTCCTTCCTGGCTCAGGCCCTGCCTCTGGGCTGACTCAGGGCCTCTGCTGGCTGCACTCACGTTTGTTTTTAATTGTCATTGTTTCTCACGTCCCAGATCGGTGAAAGTGTGTTGGCAGAAGTGAAACAATGTGATGCAGGGATTCGGACTTGTGACTCTGCAACTCTCCTCTTACAAGAACATCAGAAATGACCACCTACTCTCCCCACACTGTCCTGGCTACTCTTGCCTTTTCACACCACCAAAGTCAACACCTATCCCTCTTCGTCCTCTTTGTCACACTAACACACATGAGCAGGGTTTCTAGGGGGCATCCAAAGGGCTCTTGGAAAATGAGCATTATGGAAAAAAACATGCATGGATTTAAAAAAAATGTTGCACCAAAACAAATTTCTGTATTTTTTTAAGCTTTGCTTATTTGAAAGGCAGATTTACAAAGAGAGAGATAAGGAGAGACAAAGAGAGAGAGGAGCTTCTTCCTAGTGTCCCATGTGGGTACAGGGGTCCCAAGACTTGGGCCATCCTCTGTTGCTTTCCCAGGTGTACTGGTAGGGAGCTGGATCGGAAATGGAGCAGTCAGGACTCGAACTGGCGCCCACATGGGATGCTGGTGCTGCAGGCAGTGGCTAAACACATTGTACCATGGCACTGGACCCCAAGTTTACCTTTTTTTAAATTAAGATTTATCTATTTAGGCCGGCGCCATGGCTCAATAGGCTAATCCTCCGCCTTGCGGCACCGGCACACCAGGTTCTAGTCCCAGTCGGGGCGCCGGATTCTGTCCCGGTTGCCCCTCTTCCAGGCCAACTCTCTGCTGTGGCCCGGGAGTGCAGGGGAGGATGGCCCAGGTGCTTGGGCCCTGCACCCCATGGGAGACCAGGAAAAGCACCTGGCTCCTGGCTTCGGATCAGCGTGATGCATTGGCCGCAGCACGCTGGCCGCAGCGGCCATTGGAGGGTGAACTAACGGCAAAAAGGAAGACCTTTCTCTCTGTCTCTCTCTCTGTCTACTCTGCCTGTCAAAAAAAAAAAAAAAAAAAAAGATTTATCTATTTACTTGAAAGACAAAGTTACAGAGAGAGAGGACAGACGAGACAGAGATTGTCCATCCATTCATTGGTTCATTCCCCAAACGGCCAAAACAGCCAGGGTAGGGCCAAGCTGAAGCCAGGACTCAAATCGGCACCTATAAGGGATACGGACATCACAGGCAGCAGCTTGAACTGCTATGCCATAATGCTGGCCCCCAAACTTATCTTTTAATTTCACTTCTTTTCACAAAATTTTTGAAGTACCCTCCTACACATAGAAAGTTTGCCCGTTTGTTTTTAATGCAATCAAATTACCATATTGATATAATTCTGTAATGTGCTTTTTTTTTCCTCCCACTACAATTCAGGATTCTATTTTTTTTTATCTTGCAGACACAAACATGCAGAGACAAATATCTTTCAATAATAGGATCCAAGCAGGCATGCTGAGTGTTGTAGATATTTTTAGCTCTCTCTCCTTTCTCCCCTCTCTCTGCTTCTTCTTTCTTCCTTCCCCTGCAACCCCAGACAAGGCACTGTGATGTGAAGGCTTGGCTACTTCTCTTCATGCTCACATATCCACCTAAAACACATACACATGGATACAAGGATGGTGTTTTGGGTCATTTGGAGCTATTTGCTTTATAAAAGTGGAATCAGAAGTGAGTGTTTAGCCTAGAGGTTAAAGTGCCCAACTCCACACTGGAGCACCTGGCTTTAATTCCCGGCTGTGTCTTCTGACTCCCGTTTTCTGCTAATGCAGACCTTGGGAGCCGGCAGTGATGGCTCAAGTGATTGGGTTGCTGCCACTGATGTGGGAGCCTCACATTGAGTTCTGGACCCCTGGCTTCATTTTTGTCCAGCCCCAGCTGTTGAGGGCATTTAGAGTGTGAACCAACACAAAATCAGTCTCTGACTCTCAAATAAATAAAAAGTATTAGTAACAAAAATGGGATTGCATTAATATACATCCCTATTTCTTATTTTTCTCAATAATAACATCACTCAGGAAAATCTCTCCACATCCTTTTTAATTTTTTTTAAATTCATTTCTTTTATTTGAAAGGCAGAGAGACAGAGATAGATCTTCTATCTGCTGGTTTTCTCTCCTAATGCCCATAACAGCCATGGCTAGACCAGACCAATGCCAGAAGCCCAGAACTCAGCCACCGCCTCCCACAAGAGTGGTGGGATCCAGGCACGTAAGCCTTCCTCCAGTGCCTCCCAGGATGCACCTTAGCAGGATGCTGGAACAGCAGAGTGGCCCAGACTCAAATGAGGAACTCTAATATGGGACGCAGGAGTCCCACGCAGCAACTAAACCAACACTCACCTTTCTCCACAGCTTTTTTTTTTTTTTTGGACAGGCAGAGTTAGACAGTGAGAGAGAGAGACAGAGAGAAAGGTCTTCCCTCCGTTGGTTCACCCCCAAAATGGCCAATCTGAAGCCAGGAGCCAGGTGCTTCTTCCTGGTCTCCCATGTGGGTGCAGGGCCCAAGCACTTGGGCCATCCTCCACTGCCTTCCCAGGCCGTAGCAGAGAGCTGGACTGGAGGAGGAGCAACTGGGACAGAGCCGGTGCCCCAACCGGGACTAGAACCCGGAGTACCGGCACCGCAGGTAGAGGATTAGCCGGGTGAGCCGCAGCGCCGGCCTCTCCACAGCTTTTGAAGCTGCATAACATTCCCATTGAGGGCTTTTTACTTTTTTCCACATGAGGAATAATGCACAGTAGCTTCCTGCTTCCCTGTTTGGTTATTGTTACTGACTCTCCCTTGTGGTGTTTGTTTCTCCCTCTCCCCAACTTGTATTTATTTTCATTTTATGTGAAAGGCTGAGAGACAGAGATCTTCCATCAGCTGGCTCGCTCCCCAAATGCCTGCAACAGCCAGAGCTGGGCCAGGCCACATGAGTGGCAGGGACGCAAGTATATGAACTATCACCTTCTGTTTCGCAGAGTACACATGAGCAGGAAGCTGGAAGGAAAAGTGGGGCCAGGAATTGAATCCAAGCACTCTGGTATGGGATGCCAGCATCCCAAGCGACACCTTATTCACATGCCAAAGGTCCACCCTTTTTCTGGCTCTCTGCCTTTCAAACAACTGCAAGCTTTTAAAATGGTATATTATTTGGGTCCGGCTCTGTGGTACAGCGGGTTAACGCCCTGGCCTGAAGCACTGGCATCCCATATGGGTGCCAGTTTGAGACCCAGCTGCTCCACTTCCAATACAGCTCCCTGCTATGGTCTGGGAAAGCAGTAGAAGATGGTCCAAGTCCTTGGGCCCCTGCACCATGTGGGAGACACAGAAGAAGCTCCGGCTGTTGCAGCCAATTGGGGAGTGAACCAATGGAAGGAAGAACTCTCTCTCTCTCTCTCTCTCTGCCCCTCCTCTCTTTGTGTAACTCTGCTTTCAAATAAATAAATCTTTAAAAAAAAAATGGTATATTATTTTCCTATAACCCATGCACATCCTCCCATAAATGTAATCATCTCTAGATTACTTATAATACTGACTACAATGTAAAAACTACGTAAATTTGCAGTTTCACAGTACTGTTTTGGGAATAAGGACAATAAGAAAAAATCTACATATGTTCCATTCAGATACAATATTTTTAATATTTTCTTTTTAAAAATTTTTTTATTATTTTTTTTTTGACAGGCAGAGTGGACAGTGAGAGAGAGAGACAGAGAGAAAGGTCTTCCTTTGCTGTTGGTTCACCCTCCAGTGGCCGCTGCGGCCGGTGCACTGCGCTGATCCAAAGCCAGGAGCCAGGTGCTTCTCCTGGTCTCCCATGCAGGTGCAGCACTTGGGCCATCCTCCACTGCAATCCGGGGCCACAGCAGAGAGCTGGACTGGAAGAGGAGCGACCGGGACTAGAACCTGGTGTGCCGGCGCCGCAGGCGGAAGATTAGCCTATTGAGCCACGGTGCTGGCTATTTTTAATATTTTCAATCTGTGGTTGGTTGAAGCTGGATGTCTAATCACAAAGCTCTTGCTATTAATCTTACATTAGTTTGTTAAGATATTTTTTAAAGATTTATTTTTTGTTCTTTGAAAAGTAGTTACAGAAAGAGAAGGAGAGACAGACAGAGAGATCTTCCATCCCCTGGTTCATTCCCCAAATGGCTGCAATGGCCAGCGCTGTGCCAAGCCAAAGCCAGGAGCCCAGAGCTTCTTCTGGGTCTTCCATGTGGGTGCAGTGGCCCAAGCACTCGGGCCATCCTCCACCACTTTTCCAGAAATGTTAACAGGGAGTGGATCTGAAGTGGAGCAGCTGGGACTCGAACTAGCATCCACATTGGATGCTGACATCACAGGTGGCAGTTTTACCCGCTATGCCACAACTCCAGTGCTTGTTACAACATTTAAAAAAAAAATTTCAAGGGGCCAGCATTGTGGTAAAGTGGGTTAAGTTAAGCCACTGCCTGTGACTCCAGCATCCCATATGAGTGCCAGTTTGTTTCGGCTGCCCTCCTTCCAATCCAACTTCCTGCTACTGTAACTGGAAAAGCGGTGCATGATGGTCCAAGGCCTTGAGCCCCTGACACCCACATGGGAGATCCGGATGGAGTTCCTGGTTCCTGGCTTTAGTCTGGCCCAGTCATGGCCCTTGCCAGCATTTGAGGAACGAAGCAGTAGATGGAAGATCTCTTTCTCTGTTACTCTGCCTTTCCAACAAATAACTAAAAAAAACAAAGTAAGTAATGTTTAAAAAAAAAGAAAAAGAAAAAGAACTGCTCCTTCAAGGCCTGAGCAACCCATTCTGGGAGGGACAGCCATATAAAGAATTGTGTCTCTGACTCAATAAAACAGGCAACACTTCCTGCCTTTTGGAATTAAAGAGATGCATGTGGTAATGGACACATAGGTCTGAAATGTGCTTATTGGTAAAAACAAACAAACAAACAAACAAAAAAACAAACTCCGATTTTTCTGGACTGGTTCTACTCGGCATAAAACTGCCTGACCCCTAAGAGGCAATCTGTTCAGAAATGGCCCGCAGACTTGCCCCTTGGGAAGGTGGGAGCCAAGGAATCACTCAAAAGCCCTACAGGAGGACAAGACTCAGCTCAGCAGCAGGTGCTCCCTGAGTGGTTGAGCGGATCGCTCACCAACGTGCTGAGCTGGGGACAAGGACCCTACTGCATGTGTCTGTGTGTTGGGTCCCAGGTACCTGTGGAGGCAAGAAAGTGCTGTGAGCACAAGCCCAGGGCTGGTTTCAGAACCTCAGCTTTCTCATCTGTCAGATGGGGAGGAAATGTGCAGTTACCAACCCGGGGTGCCGGCAGTGGTAAGCTCTGATCACTCATGCGTGGCACACACAGACAATAAAAGCTGCACCCTCACTGCGACTGGACAGCCCAGATGGACTCCCACAAATCCCATTTCTCCTGAAGTCAGCCAAACGAGGTCAGGCTCTCCCCCAAAAAGAACGTCGCCAAGAAACTAGAAAGGAAACAAAACTAAGACATTAAAATACAGCCACCTGTCTGGAGGGCATCCAAGGCCTCAAATCTCTATTCTGATATGAATCTGCACCCTACTGGCCTGGAAGCCTCCCAAGGCCGCCTCCTTACCTACTCCTCGTCTCCACCCACAGGCCCTGGAAAGAAGCCCTTCCCTCCTGAAGCCGTTTCCTCTGGCCCTGAGCAGCACCAGCTTGCCCCAGCTCTTGGTAGGATCAGCCTGTACTGCTCGAGGCCTTGGAGAGTCCTCCTCCTGCCCTTGGCCTCTCCACAGGGATAATCAAACCTGCAGGCAGTGCTCTTGTAAGGATCAGATATGACAGCTGGTGGTGCTAACTGGTGGTGCTCTAGGGGAGCAGAGCACTGTTTTATTCTTTGCCCCATCTTCTGTGACTGGCTCAGAGTAAATGAATCACAAATCCATGAGCTTGAAAATGTACATACAATCTCTGGAAGGACCCATAAAAACGTGGTCTCAGCGGCCTAGGGTATGGAATATGCAGGGAGAAACTACTCTCCACTGTAAGCCGATCCGTATCCTTTGAATTTTTTAAACTCTGCGGGGCTGGTATTAACGGTGCAGCAGGCTGGACAGCTGCCTGCAACTCCAGCATCCTATGTGGGTGATGGCTGGAGTACCAGCTGCTCCACTTCTAATTCAACTTCCTGATAATGTGCCTGGGAAAGTGGCAAAAGATGGCCCAAGTCCTGGTGCCGCTGCATCCACCTGGGAGACCCAGTTGGAGTTACAGACTCCTGGCTTCAACCTGCCCAGTCCTGGCTGATGAGACCATTAGGGGAGTGAACCAATGAAAGGAAAATTTCTCTCTCTCCCTCTCTCTCTCTCTCTCTCCTCTCTCCTCTCTTCCTCCCTCCCCCCCCCTCCCCAACTCTGCCTTTCAAATACATTTTTAAAATTTTGAAACACAATACTGGAAACAGACATTAGCCTACCAGTGAAGATGTCCACGTATCACATCAGAATACTTCGGTTCGATTCCCTGCTCTGGATCCTGACTCCAGCTTCCTGCTCATGTGCACCCTGGGAGGCAGCAGTTATGGCTCAAGTACGTGGGGCCCTGCCACCCACATGGGAGACCCAGATGGAATTCCTGGCTCCAGACTTCAGGCCCAGCTGTTTTGTCCATTTTGGGAGTGACCCAGCAGTTGGAAGATTAGAGTCTCTCTATCTGTCTCTTTCTCTCTCTGTTTCTCTTGCTGTCAAATAAAATGAAGGAAAAAAATTGGGGACGGGGAAGAATGTTCTAAGAAGCATTTTAAAAATTAAACTATTCAGTGTTTGTTATGGGCTTTGAAACAGACCGTCCATGGTTTGAGCCTCAGATCCACCTCTCTAACACCTGACCCAGGGGCCAGTGCTGCAGTGTGGCAGGTAAAGCTGCCGCCCGTAACACTAACATCCCACATGGGCACCAGTTCCAGTCCTGGCTGCTTCACTTCCAAGCCAGCTCCCTGCTAATGCTGCTGGCAAAGCAGCAGGAGATGGTCCAGGTGCTTGGCCCCCTGCACCCTCATGGGAGACTCAAGAGAAGCTCCTGGCTCCTGGCTGTGGCCTGGCCCAGCCCTGGCTGTTGCGGCCATTTGGAGAATGAACCAGTGGATGGAAGATCTCGCTCTCTCTGTCTCTCTCCCTAATGCTGCCTTTCAAATAAATAAAATACATCTTTATTTAAAAAACAACAACAACAACAACAACAACAACACCTGACCCAGGACTAAGAGTCACATCTTACAGGGTTAAGGATTCCAGAACTCACTGCTGAGTCAGAAATTATGTCGCCTACATGATTTCCATGAACAAAGAAAGGAGTGGCCTTGGTATCACCCCTTAGGA
Source organism: Oryctolagus cuniculus (assembly GCF_964237555.1). Classification (NCBI taxonomy): domain Eukaryota; kingdom Metazoa; phylum Chordata; class Mammalia; order Lagomorpha; family Leporidae; genus Oryctolagus; species Oryctolagus cuniculus. The sequence goes on from NC_091449.1 coordinate 56,629,608, forward strand.
GGTGGTGGGGAATGGAAATGGTGCTGAGCAGGGTCAGAAGCCACCCTCTCTGGGAGGCCTTCCTGCCTGTGGGAAAACACCTGGCCCAGCCCAAGCTCATGCCAGCCTCTGTGCATCACCAGTGTCACCGAGGCCTAAGACTGCCCCTCCAAGGAGGCAAGGAGATGGCCTACGGAGCCCGTGCCCACTGCAGCAGAGGGAAGGAACCTGAAGTGCAAGGGGGGCTCAGAGGACCACCCCACTGTCCCAGGGTATCCCTTTCCAATCTGGGACCTTGAGGGAGCCCCTGAGCATAGCACTACAAAGACCCTTCCTCCCCAGGGCAGTGGTAAGGGCCTCAGCAAACAATAGAACCTCAAGGGCAGAGCAGGGAGAAGAAAACCCCTCAGGCTGCTGAGTGCAACACAGCCTCCCTGACTCAGTTTCCTGTTCTGCAGTATGGGGCTAACAACCATACTTCACTGCTTGGGCTCTCAGTGAACCCAGGAGACTGGGGCTTAGCACAGAGGGACATGACAGCTCCCCGGCACCTTCGCCCTCTGTGAAGGCTGCCCCAGTTCACTGGGTTGTTCTGAATAAACTGGTGACTTCGCAGGCTTCATCCACCACAGCTATAAACATGGTTGTAATCCTGCCTGAGGATTACCTGAGGCCAGCCAAAGCCAGCACCACTGGGGATGGTGTTCACTGCCAGTGAGGTGCTAGCCTGGAGCTGGACAGAGAGAATCACGCGGACAAGGTCTTGGTACCCAGAGTTGGGCTGGAAAACGCAGTTGCCAAAAAGGCAAAAGGAACTCAACAGCTACAGCAAAGGCCTTGAGCCCTTGAAGAGACTTACAACAAAGATCCGCTTTAATGGGAGAAGGGAGGTGTTGAGTGGCGTGCAGCCTGGTTCCCAGTCAAGGTCAATGTTGCCTCCAGATCCTGGGACCCAAGCAGCTTGGTCTGGCTCCTCAGAAGAGCCAGCACTGAGGTTGTAAAGCCCCCAGAGGGAGGGGGCAATGCTGAGTCACGGACAGCGGCAGGCAACAGCAGTTAAATACATTCCCAGGAATGGGCTGCCAGGGGTGGGGCGGCAGGGAGAGGTCTACTTGGGGGATTTCCATCTAGCACAGAGGGCTCTGGCCAGACTGCCTGGGTTCAAATTCCAGCCCCACCACCTACTGGCTGACCTGTACCAGGTGACTTCACCCCTGGGCCATGTTTCCCATATGATAACAGCATCTACCACACAGGAGTGAGGTGGACAAGGATTTGGGATTCAACCTGTTCAGCATTTACCAGTGCTTGGCCCAGAGTCAATGACAACAGCTCTTTTACTGTCACTGAGGAGAGAGCTAGGGGCAAGGCTTCCCACCTGCCTGCCCCTTCCCTCTGACCTGGGTGCCACCTTTATACAGGCCTGGATTGGATCACATCCAAGAGGCACAGGGCCTCAGAGACCCCTGGTTCCACCCCCACTTCATGCAGGAATCTCCTCTGCAAGTTGCCCAGTCTCTCCTGGCGTATCACCATCGACAGGGAGCTCACCACTCCATGAGCCACATTCAGACAGAGCCGATCACAAGGTCTCTAGGCTGAGCTGCAATTTCCACCCGCACACTGCCCCTTCTTGGAAACGACTTGCCTGCCAGGGACTTTCCAGTGGCCGGAATTCACCCATCCCACAAATACTAGGAACCCAGCCCCTCCTCTAGGAAGTCTCCCTGAAGCTCAGCCTTCCCCACCTCCGAGCAGCCCCAGCAGAATGGTGCAATTCTGTCCGCGGGGGTACAGACACTCCCTCTGATATCTGGCTCTGTTGTTCTCTGTTCAGTGGCACCCACCCAGAGGTAAAGGCCTGGGATTTCCACAGATCTGATGCAGACAAGAGCAGTCACAAACATTGCCTCCCCCATGCTGGTAAGGGAGCTCCCCCTCATTTTGAAAACAAACAAACATGGATTTATATATACATATATATTTATATATAATGTATTTATGTATTTATACATCAAAAGTACCATCTAAACTATTTTTTCAGTGTGCAGTTCATATGGTGTGAAGTACACTCACGGGTGTTACTGTCATCATCCATCTTCAGAACTTTTCATATTGCAAAACTGAAACTCTATCTACTTTCCACCTTCTCTGAGCCCCAGGCAACCACCATCCCACTTTCTGTTCCTATGGGTTTCCCTACTCTAACTACCTAATGTAAGTGGAAGCAGACAGGCTTAGTCTTTCTAGGTCTGGTTTATTTCACTTAGCACAGTGTTCTCCAGGTTCAAGCACACTGGCACCTGTGATGGGATTCCCTCCATTTTAAGGCTGAATTAAGTTTCCTCGTGGAGATGGATCACATTTTGCTCACCCATTCATACTGTCTGTGACGTTTCTTCCATCTCTTAGATATTGCAAATAACGCTGCTAGAAAAAAGGGTATACAAATGGCTCTATGAAACTCTGATTTGGGGGCCAGCATTGTGGTACAGCAGGTTAAGCCACCACCTGTAAAGCCAGCATCCCATATAAGTGCCAATTCAAGTCCTGGCTGCTCTATTTCCAATTCAGCTTCCTGCTGGATTGTGCCTGGGAAAGCAGAAGATGGCCCAAGTGCTTGTTCCTCTGAATCCACATGGGAGACACAGAAGAAGCTCCCGGCTTCAGCCTGTTGCAGTCATTTAGGAAGTGAACCAGCAGATGAAGATCTCTCTAACTCTGCCTTCCATATAAATAAATAAATCTTCAAAAAACTTTGTAAATCATATATATGCTATATATGATATTCAAAATCATATATATGATATATATGATATTCAAAACATACAAAGAACTCCTATAACTCAATAACAAAAAACTAAATAACCTAATTAAAAATTGGCAAAGGATGTGACCATTTTGTCAAAGATGGCACACAAATGATAACAAGCCTATAAAGAAATCATTAGTCATTAGAGAAACACAAGGTAAAAGCAAGCCAAATTTCCTCCAGTGGATGAATTAATAAATAAACTATGGTACATATATGAGGGGTTTTCAAAAAGCTCATGAAAAATGCATATTATGAAAAAACTATACATGGATTTCAAAGATTTTTGCACCAAAATAAACGTATCTGTTAATTATAATTTTCTACCAACTTTATGAAGTCATTCCATATATACAATGGACTAATATTCAGCCCTAAAAGCAAAGAAATCCTGCCACACACTACAACATGGATGAACCTTCAGGACATTATGCCAAATGAAATTGGGCAGTCCCAAAGAGATTGTAGGATTCCACTTACATTAAGCACATGGAGCGGCAGGTGTTGTGGCATGTAGGGTAAAGCTGTGGCCTGCAACACTGGCATCCCATATGGGTGCTGGTTGATGTCCTGGCTGCTCCACTTCCAACCCAGCTCCCTGCTGATGTGTCTGGGAAAGCAGCACAGGACAGTCCAAGTCCTTGGGCTCCAGCACCCACGTGGGAGATGCAAAGAAGGCTCCTGGCTCCTGGCTGTCGGCCATTTGGGGAGTAGGCCAGCAGATGGAAGATCTGTCTCTCCTTCTCTCTGTAACTCTGCCTTTCAAATAAATAAATAAATCTTAAAAAGAAAAAAAATGCGGAGGAGTCAAAGTCACAGAGAGAGTAGAACAGTGGTTCCCAGGGGTAGGGAAAGGAAATTGAGTGTTTAACCGGTAGTTTTGCAAAATGAAAAAGCTCTGTTGCTCAGCAACCACAATGTGCAGTACTCAACAGTACCAAACTGGACACTTGGAAGTGATTAAGGTGGTTTAAAAAAAATCACAACCAAGATTTTAATGACATGAGAAAGTAGGAAGACAAAGAAGCAGGAAAGTTGACAGCTCTTGGGAAAGAGGCTGGTAGGGCTGGAGTGAAGGGACTATTAAGAAGACAAATGGGGGCTGGCACCATGGCGCAGTGGGTTAAAGCCCAGGCCTGCAGCCTCAGAATCCTATATGAGTACCGGTTCGAGTCCCGGCTGCTCCACTTCCAATCCACCTCTCTGCTAATGCATCTGGGAAAGCAGTGGAAGATGGCCCAAGTGCTTGGGCCCCTCCACCTACGTGGGAGACCCAGAAGTGGCCCGGTCCAGCCTTGGCTGTTGCAGGCATTTGGGGAGTGAACCAGTAGATGGAAGATGGAAGCTTTGTCTTTCTCTCTGTTGATTAGCCTTTTGATTAAATAAATATTTAGAAAAAAAGACACATGTGGGCAAGTGGGGGTTGGGACTTAGTAGCAAAGTCTTGGGCTAGGTATGGACTTTCTCATGTTATGAATGGTGGTGGCCTCTCTGGAAGCTTTGGAGCAGTGGCCTGATCTCTCCCAGCAGCTACCAGGACGTCCTGAATCTTCTCCCTGTAGTCAAGTCCCAAACCATTCATATCCTCCCACTCTGACCTAGAGGGCTGATTTTCAGGCATGGGCAGTGGGCCCTCCCTGGCTGCAACACAGACTGAACTCCCCAGCCACCCGTGGGGAAGGTCAGGAGGGAGGTTCCTGGTGGACTGCAGCCCAGTTCCCAGGGAGCACCACCCACCATTCATGGGACACAACTCTCACACACAAGCACACATGACAGCTGGAGCCCAGAATGTCCCTGGGATTGTCCCAGTCCTGGAGGTCACAGTTCTCAGAACTCCATGGTGTCTCTCTTGGGGTCAAAGGCCCAGATTGCCCATTTTAGACAAGAGGTCTTTTTCTTCCAAAGCCAGGTCAGGGAGGGCCACAGGATAGACCGTGGCCTCCAGAGACATTCCACAGATCCCTAGATGGAAAGAGCTGGAAGAAGTCTAATTGCCCTAAATTCATCTGAGGCTAGAGAGAAAAACATCCCTGCTGGTGGGGCTGGACCAGAAACTCAGGACCCTGGATGGAGTCTAAGACCATAATTCCTAAGCCAGGCTTTGCTGCACTAGGCCTACCCTGAGAATCCTACCCTTGGCAGGGTTTTGTTTGTTTGTTTGTTTTAGATTTCTCTATTTATTTGAAAGTCAGAGTTAGAGAGGGAGAGATTCAGGGAGAGTCAAGAGAGAGAAAGAGCTTCCATCCACTGGTTCACTTCTCAAATGGCCACAATGGCCAGGGATGGGCCAGGCTGAAGCCAGGAGCCCAGAGATTCCTCCAGGTCTCCCACATGCAAGATGGGGCCCGAGCATTTGGGCCATCTTCCTCTGCTGTCCCAGGTGCATTAGCAGGAAGCTGGATTGGAAGTGAAGCATCCAGGACTTGAATTTGAGCCCACCTGGACGTCAGCCCTGCAGGTTGTGGCTTTAAGCTGCTGCACCTCAGCGCTGGCCCCTCTCTGCAGCTGGGGTAGGTGTTATCAAAGCCCTGAGACTGGGTGGAAGGCTGAAGGAAATCCAGGCATCTGATACCATCCTACACCCCAAGGCTGACAGAACACACAGCTCAAAACCTGCTTACATCCCCACATCACTGAGATCAAGTGCAAATTCTCCATTGATTTTCAAGGTTCTTCAGAATCTGCTCCCCACCCCAACTGCTCTCTTTATTTTTTTAGAAAAGTTATTTATTTTACTTGAAAGTGAAAGAGAGAGAGAATATCTCCCATACTTTTGTTCATTCCCTATATGCTCCCAAGAGCCAGAGTTGTGCCAGACCAGAGCCAGGAGGCAGGAACTCAATCCAGGTCTCCCACCTGGGTGGCAGGGTGTGCATTAGCAGGAAGCTGGATGGACATCAGAGCCAGGACTCCCAGACATCTCACGCAGTGTCTTAAGCACCATGCCAAACACCCACTACTCCCTTCCTAAGCCCAGCCTGCAGCCCTCCTGAGCTTCTCGCCCTCCTCCAAGTTCCATTCAGCTTTTACGTTTTCTACTATCTGCCTAATCAATTTCTTTTTTTGTTTGTTTTGTTTTGCTTTTTGGCAGGCAGATTTAGACAGTGAGAGAAAGCGAGAGACAGAGAGAAAGGTCTTCCTTTCCATTGGTTCACCCCCAAAATGGCCGCTACGGCCGGTGCTCTGAGCCATCAATTTCTACTCAAGCATGAAGCCATTTACTGAGCGCTCAGGCAGATGCTTGTCCCCTCTGCTTCAAAGGTGTATGCTCCCGGCGCCATGGCTCACTTGGTTTATCCTCCGCCTGTGGCGCTGGCACCCCATATGGGCGCCGGGTTCTAGTCCCAGTTGCTCTTCTTCCAGTCCAGCTCTCTGCTGTGGCCCCTGAGGGCAGTAGAGGGATGGCCCAAGTGCTTGGGCCTGGCACCCGCATGGGAGACCAGGAGGAAGTGCCTGGCTCCTGGTTTCGGATCGGCGCAGCACCGGCCATAGCGGCCATTTGGGGGTGAACCAACAGAAGGAAGACCTTTCTCTCTGTCTCTCTCTGTAACTCTACCTGTCAAATAAATAAATAAAAAATCTTAGAAAAAAAAAAAAGGTGTATGCCTATTTCAAGGGCAGGGAGATTGAATTTCCACTTTGTCCAGGGCAGTGGCTCAGAGTAAGGTGGCTGAGACATGAGAAGGGTGGCATCAAGATCCGACAGCAGGGGCACAGCAGGTTAAGCAGCCACTTGGAACGCAAGCATCCCGTACTGGAGTGCTGGTTCAAGTCCCAGCTGTTCTAATTGAGCTCCCTGTTTAAAGTGCCTGGGAAGGCAGTGGGAGATGGCCCAAGTACTTAAAGCTCTGCCACCAAAATGGGAGACCTGGACGGAATTCCTAGCTCCAGGTTTTAGCCTGACCTAGCCTTGGCTGTTGTGACCATCTAGGGAGTGAACCAGCAGATGGAAGATCTGTCATTCTGCTTTTCAAATAATCAGATCTTGGGGCCAGTGTCATGGTGCAGTGGGTTAAGCCACCACTTGAGATGCTGGCATCCCATGTGAGTCCTGGCTGCTCCACTTCCGATTCAGTTCCCTACTAATGTGCCTGGGAAAGCGGATGGTGGCTCAAGTGATCGGGCACCTGTCATTCATGTGGGACACCCAGAGGGGAGTTCCAGACTCATGGCTTCAGCCTGTCCCAGCCCTGGTGGTTGCCACCATTGAGAGTAAACCAGAGGATGGAAGTTCATTCTCTTCCTCTTTCAAGTAAATAAAATAAATCTTGAAAAATAAACCTTGAAAGCCGGAGTCACGGCTTACTAGGTTAATCCTCCACCTATGGCACCGGTACTCCAGGTTCTAGTCCCGGTTGGGGCACCGGTTCTGTCCCGGTTGCTCCTCTTCCAGTCCAGCTCTCTGCTGTGACCCGGGAAGGCAGTGGAGGATGGCCCAAGTGCTTGGGCCCTGCACCCGCATGAGAGACGAGGAGGAAGCACCTGGCTCCTGGCTTCAGATCGGTGTAGCATGCCAGCCGTAGCGGCCATTTTGGGGGTGAACCAACGGAAGGAAGACCTTTCTCTCTGTCTCTCTCTTTCTCTCACTAACTCTGTAAAAAAAAATAAATCTTGAAAGAAAAAAAAAGATCTGCTAGCAAGAGTAGGGTAAGGGTCTGGGAGTCCCTTCAGAAGGAGGCCCCCAGCCTCTGCACAGATGCACCTAATACAGAAGTCTTCAGGAGGCAGCACTGTGGCTCAGCAGGTTAATCCTCTGTGACCCTGGCATCCCATATCCCTTATGTCTCTTCCTCTCACTGTAACTCTCTCAAATAAATAAAATCTTTAAAAAAAAAAATCTTCAAACAGGGGACCAGCTCTGTGACATAGCAGGTAGTCACTGCTACCTGCAGCACAGATATCCCACATGGGTGCCAGTTAGTCCTGGCTTCTCTACCTCCAATCCAGCTCCCTGCTAATATGCCTGGGAAAGCAGTGGAGGTTGGCCCAACTACTTGGGCCCCTGTACCCATGTGAGAGACCAAGAAGAAGCTCCTAGCTCCTGGCTCTTGGCTGTTGTCTGGCCATTGTGGCCATTTGGGGAGTGAACCAGCAGACAGATGATCTCTCTGTCTCTCCCTCTCATTTTGTAACTCTACCTTTCAAATTAACAAATAGATCTTTTTTTAAAAAAAATCCTCAAACAGGCAATGCAACTTTTCATTCGTCACAATGAGGCTGAGTAAGAGGCTAGGAGGGGCTGGTGCTGTGATGCAGTGGGTTAACGCCCTGGCCTGAAGCACTGGCATCCCATATGGGCAGCTGTTCTGGTCCCCGCTGCTCCTCTTCCGATCCAGCTCTCTTGCTGTGGCCTGAGAAAGCAGTGGAAGATGGCCCAAGTCCTTGGGCCCCTGCACCCACGTGGGACACCCGGAGGAAGCTCCTGGTTCCTGGCTTTGGATCAGCACAGCTCCAGCCGTTGCAGCCAAGTGGGGAGTGAGCCATCGATGGAAGACTGACCCTCTCTCTCTCTGCTTCTCCTTTCTCTGTGTAACTCTGACTTTCAAATGAATAAATAAATCTTAAAAAAAAAAAAAAAAGAGGCTAGGAAGGGCTGCTCCTATGGCACAGCCGGTTAAGCCACTGCCTGGGACACAGACACCAACATCCTGAAGGAGCACCATTTCAAGTCCCAGATGCTCCATTTCCAATCAGGCTTCCTGCTTCTGTGCCTAGGAAGGCAGCGAAAGATGGCCTGAGTATTGAGTCCCTGCCGCCCACATGGGAGACATCGAGTTCCAGGCTCCTCCTGGCTTTGGCCTGGCTCAGCTCCAGATGTTGTGTCCATGGGGAGTGCACCAGCTGAAAGAAGATCTCGTTCCTCTGTCTCTCCCTCTAAATCTTAAAAAGAAAAGAGGCTAGGAGATACCCTTGGCCTTCTGGATTCTGCATAGCTCCTAAAATGGTCCAGGCAAAACCGCAGGCTTAGAGGAGCCCTGTGGGTGTGCTTATTAAACAACAGACTTTGGACTAGGTGCTTCACACACAGTATCTGTGGGTCCCAACATCTTTGGTTTTATAAACGCAGTTTTACACATGAACTCACTGAGGCACAATGAGGTTGTTAGGTAAGAGTTTCAAGGTCAGGCAACTTCATGATAGTCTGCCATCAAAGCACAAGCCCCTAACCACTGTGCTAGACTGACTCTTCTTCCTGAAAAATCCCCACAGAATACAAGTCCCCACCCACCCTACCAAGCCACCAAGAATCTGGGAAATTAGGAAATCTTTCCCATCATTCTTACAAGTGAGCTGACCCTGTGTCATTTCAGTGGGCTACAAAATTCTTGCCCTAGGTCCCAAGTATTCTTTCTGGACAGAGAATAAACATCAAGGAGGGCAGATAGACAGACAAAAAAAAAAAAAAAAAAAAAAAAAAAAAGACAACTTCAAAGATCAAAAGAAATTATTTCTACAGAGTTCTTCGTAAAAGTCGATTAACTGCTAAATACCTGAAGTAATCCAACTTCACATCCCGGGAGGGGGTTGTTAACGTGGCAAAACCGTGCAAACTTTCAAAATGACATGTAGTTAGCTGGTTTAGGTGCATTTATAATAAATGTAAAGTATAAAAGCAGAACACTTAATTTCAGAAACACCATCTGAATGAGGGCAGCTGAGCTATGCCAATTTACTTTTTCCTTTCCTTTAAAGAATTTTAAGCCAATTATTTTTTGACCAGGTAACTCATGCAAGGGGTAATTCATGCACATGGTATATCAAGTTCTAAAGACTAAAGTCAGCAGACAGTGGAATGACTCCCAGTAATGCATGCCAATCATTTTGGAATGCAGGTTTATCAACTTATGGTTATGTGGATTTGCTTTTTTCTGCAAGGGTGATGATGGCAGAAGTTAAAAGTGAAACCCAGAGCAGACAATTCACACCACTGGCTAAGACACACTTAAGACATCCTTAGCTGGCCCTGTCATTGTCACATCTAACCTAAGTCCCTCCGCTGTGATCATGAAGAAGCTGTGCTATCAGTATGGAGAAGCCAGGCAGAGGAAAGCAAGCCATGAGAGAAAACCAATTAACTGGCTTCTTACCTGCTCGTGTGCCAGAATGCAGTCTTCTCAGGCTTGCTGGCAGCTTTTAAGGGTCTCCAGGGTCCAGAGCAGGTGCCTAGGAGCCGTGTGCAGTGGGTACTAGGGAGAGGCTGCGGCTGCCCCCAGCCCACAGTCCACAGTCCAGGCTTCCCGTCTGATGAGAAGGGTGAGACACAGGCCACTGCAGCTCTGACTCAGAAACTGGAGCCAGCAAGGGCGGGGCAGGGCCACGTGGCCACAGCCTGCCTTTAAGTAGGAGGGATCCTCAAACCTGGAGAAGCAGCCAAGGGACTGCTCTGAAGGAAGACAACAGCAAGCTGTGGTGGATGTCCCCGAAAGCCCAGTCCTTCCTGGTTCCCAGACAGGTTGGACTATTTTCAGCAGCTACACAGGCCCCTCTCCAGAACACAGGGATCCTAATACAAATCATCTCTCACAACTTAGTAAGGCCATAGTCCTTGTGTGTTTGAGTGTGGCTGGGGGTGGGATACTTGATGGAGAAAAGGGCCTGATTCTACCACTGCTCAGGATCAGAAGTTGGCCAGCCTACCAGCTTACAGGTGGGGAATGAGATCAAACAGCTGGATACCAAAGTTAACCCTAAGGCCTCAGACACAGCCCTCACAGCCATGCCTGCAGACCGAAGAGAAACCCTCAGGCCCACCTCCATTCACACCGGCACACACCGGCTTTACCTGGGTCAGAGTGCTTGAGTTGACAGCACTGCCCAGAAGAGCAGCTCCATTATGGTCTCTACTGAGCTTTCACAAGTCCTCAAATGTCTGGCCAGATTTCATTTGTAGCTAGCTGCAGCCAGCCCCACAAAGGATCCTTTACTTCTTCCACTACCAAACATTACAATGGGGTGGGTGGCCTGTGATCAAAGGATCACACTGAGAGTTGGCAGGGTTTCCCTGGATGTTAGCACAAAGCCTTTTATTAGAGGACCCTTAGCCCCCAAGACTCCAGAAATGCTGACCTCCACATGACAAGAGGTCTCATTCTGAATGTCAAACAAAACCTGGTATTTATTCAAGAACTGCTTTCTTAATTAGGTGAACAAATGGATTCCTGGGTTAGCCCTGAACTTCCAGCAGTGCATTAACGTCCACGATTAAATGTACCCAGCTAGTTTCACCCCTACCCTGTCCCCTCGGTACCACCCTATCCCCAGTGGCCAAGGACACACCCTCTGCCAGGCCCTACTGTGGAGCTCTGCCAAGGTGTTGATTCATTGAGAGCAGAGGAGACAAACATTCAAAATGGAAGCGGCGTCAGGTCTCCCAGGCCAACACTTTGTTACCATGACCCCAGGAGATGTTTTGTTCTTGCCAGTTTACAGACAGGAAACCAAGAGCATACTCAAAGGTTGGTGAACACATCCAGACTCCACATTCAGAGTTCCCCATGGACTGTATTCCCACTTGACAATCTTTTTTGAAAGACAGATTTTATTTTGAAAGGCACAGTTAGCGAGACAGAAAAGAAAGGTCTTCTATTTGCTGGCTCACTCTCCAAGTGGCTGCCAGTGGTCAGAACTGGGGCGATCTTAAGCTAGGAGCCAGGAGCTTCTTCCAGATCTCCCACGTGGGTACAGGGGTCCAAGCACTTAGGTCGTCATCTGCTGTTCTCCAGGAGTATTAGCAGGGAGCTGGATCAGAAGTGGAGTGTCTGGGACTTGAACCAGCACCCATATAAAATGCAGGCATTCCCACTAAGCCAGAGCACTGGCCCCAGGAATCTTTTTTTCTTTTCCGATGACTTCATGTGGCAAAGTTGCCTTTCTCCAATTACATCAGGCACTTAATAGCATTAGTCCCTAATAACCCACCGTAACATCATTACTGTACACACGTATATTCAGGGCCCAAAATTAACTTTGGAAAACTCTCTTCAAATGACCTAATTAAAAGCAACTCTCCTTCATTTGATTTGCAGTCAGAGAGGGCAGCTGAGTTCTCTTGGGTAGTCTGTGGACTGAAAATTCAAGGATCAAGTTCTGAAAGGCAGGATCAGAGATGGGCAAGTCAGGTGGGCTTACCTCTAAGATTACAAACTGGGTTCTGACAGAGCTGCTGGGTAGGACAGGAGGTTGTGTTGTGGGTGGACTGCTGAATAGGCCCTGCAGCTACTTCCAGTTGGACTTTCTCAACTTATTTCCAAAACCAGAACTTCCAAACTTTGTTTTGCTATCTTTCTTTTTGCTTCACTTTGAACAAGCAGCATGTCTTTTTATTCCCCATCATAGCTACTGATTGCCAGGTCACTCATTCACACAAGAACGTGAAATGTACACAAGTCCAGGCTTCTCCAGCAGATTAATGGTAGTCAGGGCAGGAACCAAGTCTACGCTGACAAACAGATGATTCTCATGTCTAGCGGGAGAAAAATCACTGGGACAGGTTCTCCATCATCACCTGATCTAAAGCCCTTGGCTGCCCACTTCCCATTTCGTTTTTCAGACTTGAGACCCTCTGGTTTCCCTTGAAAAAAGTTTCAAGGCTTTTGATCTAATGAAACAGAAATGGTCTTAGGCTCTCTCAAAATGTATCTTCAGGCTCTCGGTCACCTCACCACCAGTCTCAGAGGTGCAGACTGTCAGATTATGAATACCCTCCCCTCATCTTTGGTGAGGAATAGACCTGGGAGGCAGCAGCACATGAGTTGTTCACTGATAACTTGTGGAATAATAGCTCCTTGCTAAGTACCCAGAAATGTAGTCGAAAATGGCCCAAAGATTTGGGGCCCTGCCACCCACATGGGAGATCCTGGCTCCTGACTTCAGCCTTGCCCAGCCCTAGCCAGTGTGGCCATTTGGGGAGTGAACAGCTGAATGGAAGATCTGTCTCTCCCTCTCTCTATAACTCTGCCTTCAATAAATCAGTCATTAAAAAAAAAAAAAAAAAAATTAGGGCTATGGCTCCACAGGTTAAAGCTGTGGCTTGTAGCACCAGCATCCCATATGGCCATCAGTTTGAGTCCCAGATGCTCCACTTCTGATCCAGCTCCCTGCTGGTACGCCTAAGAAGCGGAGGATGGCCGAGGTACATGGGCCCCTGCACCCATGTAGGAGACCTGAAGGTAGCTCCTGACTCGGCTTCAGCTGGCCCAGCCCTTGCCATTGCGGCCATTTTGGGAGTTGAACCAGGAGATGGAAGATCACTCTCTCTGTAACTCTGCCTCTCAAATAATTCTTAAAAAACAAAACAAAACAAAACAAAACAAAAAAAAAAAAAAACCAAAAAAAAAAACAAATACAGTAACCTTTTGGTATGTTAGCAAGTCTCCTAACGTTGGCTTTTCAAGCTTCTCAATGAAGAGTGCTTGGGTATACTGGTTCAGACTGGTAAGGACCACACTTACTGCCTGAACATTTCAGTTCACTCAAACCCCGTTTGAGCACTACACATTGGTCTATCTGATCCATTAGTGTAAATGAACCAAGTAGGTGTTTAATAAATCCCTACCATGTGCCTGTCCTGGAATGAGCCATCTGTTCCCCCCCAATACTGTAATTTTTTCAGAGGTCTAATGTCAGTAGCACAGATTTTTCTTCTGAGCTATAGCCCTTGAAGATTAATTTTAAGGGTAAAGAAAACTTAATATTTATATACAATATTCTAAGGGCAAATGAACAAGTGAATGACTTTTGAAAAAAAATTCCTTCTGTCTTGAATGGAAAATTCAGAATGTTTAAAAAGTTGAAAGGTTGATCCTATTTGAAGAATGTTCCCCATTTCTGGTTTCCTTCTCACAAGCTCAAGAAAGCCTACAGCCAGGGAGCAGCACACATCCTGAGGACCAGCACTCTCCCTGTGAGACAAGTGAACCCCACAGCCTTTCCCAGCCCAGCAGCTGTTATGCTAGCAATACATTTACACAAACCAAGAAAAGCAACATTCCATCCACAGTTCAACTTGAACCCCCTTCCCCACAAGAATGCTATTCTTGGCAAGAGATCTTCTAAAGGAAACAACATCTGCAGAACCTCTGCCCATAAGGTCAGGGGAGAGCTGAGGCAGCTGAAATCTTTTCAGTCCTTTCTTAGACCCAAGCTGCAGGGACTTACAGAGAAGAGGGATGGGCATCAGTCTGACAACCACCAGCAGATGCCTCAGTGTCCTGGCATCATGCCTGTCAAGCTCTACAACACTGGGTGTGTTCACCAAGGCTAAGGACTTCCTTTACCTAGCTGCTCCATCAAACCAAAGGAGCCAATTAAGTCCCCTTAACAATTTCATAGATAGGATCTGTATTTAAGCCTCATCCAGTCAACAACTATTTAGGAAAATTCCTTTTGAGCATCTTGAGGCAAATTCTTCCTCTCACATATTCGAGCCTAATTCCCTGCTGGCATTCAAGAAATATACCTTGCCTTCCTCCTACAGACAGCAAGCAATGATGGACAATCTGTGGAGGAAACTCAGTGGGACAATTCCTGATTGTCAAAGAGACTGTTTTTTTCATGTAATTCCTACTACGATATAATATTTCAAACTTCAGTTAGGATAAAGAGGCTTAGTTTCTCACACTTAACTGCATATCACCATACAATTTTGACAGAATGGATTTAGGGCCACAGGAATGAATAGGTCTTGCAATGAGGCTTTCTAAACATAATTCTGATGTCCTATCCACTGTGCAGATCCATGAGCTCAGCAAGAACACGTTTAATTTCTGACAAGATTTAGGTCTCTGCTGACTGATCTAAAACCAAGTTAAAGGTTTAGGTGTTTGGTACAGAGGTCAAGTCACTGCTTAGAACATCCACTGGAGTGCCTGGGCCCAGTCCTGGCTCATCTACTTCTGATCCAATTTCCTGCTCATGAGAGGCAGCAGATGATGGCTTAAGTATTTAGGTCCCTGCAACCTACATGGGATACCCAGACAGAGTTCCAGGCTCCTGCCTTCTGCATGACCCATCCCCTATCTGTTGTAGGTACTTGAGGTGGGAACCAGTTTCAGTGCAGATGAACTGCCTAGAAGGTAAATCTTGAGCTTCCCACACAGCTGGAAGAAGAGGAATTTTCCAGTGTGCTCAAACATTTCTGAAACGGAACCACTTCCTGCCAACAGGCTCGCAGTGCTCTTTTCTTATACCCTGAGGATCTTATGGAACCTAAGATGTGTGTGCACTTCAGAGACAGGCACCCCCTGGTTACCCATAGGCCTTTAAATAGGGCCCACATATTCCAAATTTGTTCCCAAGGGCAGGTTAGTATCTGGGTCCTTCTGTACTTACTGACCTCTCCTAGTAGTCATAGGACCAAAGATCTTTTCAGGAGCTGTAGAAGTAAAGAGAATGCCTGTTAAATTAGACTATCATGCTGGTATTCATGCTTAACCCATCAATTCAAGACCGAAAGTAGAAGGAAGCTCTAACAGGGATAGAAAAATCAGTCACTCTTCCTCAATATCCAATGGGAGAAGAGCGGATGTCCACATGGTTACTGAACCCAAGTTTCAGTTGCATGGCAAAAAGAAATCAGGAAAAGTCACAAAACCATCACTGAGTTGGGAAGAGTAGGCAGCCACAGGGTGCTAGAAGTCTAAGCAGGTACTCAGAAGGAAGGAGGATGCTCGGTTCTTATTCCAAGATAGGCTTCAATCTCTTACCTAGATTCTTTTGAACAGAAAAACACACATGGACACCAGCCACCTTAAAAACTAGGTTTGTATTTCTGGGTAGGTCCTAGAGTGGAAGAACTCAAGAGCAATACTATATCCAACCTGGTTCCCACCAATGTGTGCCTCCCTCCCTTCCACAAAGGACATTGTACAAAACTCTATTTACAGGAAAACCAGTTAAAAATTAGGCATGTGTACAAAAGTAGACAAAAGGCAGATGCAAGGATGGCCTTGAGGAAGAGGGAACAACATGTTCCACACTAGAACCCAGATGTATCATGTACTAGGCAGGGAGAAGTGCAATAAATCTCAATGCCAATTTTAAGGGTGAACCAGTCATTCCAAGGGAAGACATGAGGGGGGAAAAAGCTGTTGGTTTTAACGGCAAAGTCTTAATTAATTCTCCTGTCACCTTTCTCCTGCCATATGGCAGAAGCGAGGTGGTGGTGGTGGTTGTGGCGACAGGAAAAAGAAAATACAAAGTCTCTTGGCAGCCCCACATATACAGCAAGGAAGGGCTCAGAAGGCGTAACGGGTCCGGATGTCCTCAAGCTTCTTAGACACCTCAGGTGGAGTTCGGTCCAGTTCCTCAGAGACATTCTTTTGTTTGTTGGGCTCCATGGAATTGAACTGCTCACAGAGGTCTCCATCAATCACATTCTAAGACATGAAGTAATCAGAAGGAAAAAAGGTTAAATGCACAAAGTAAATAGAACAAGAGGCCAGCATTGTGGAGCAGTGGATTAACCTGCTGCCTGTGATGCTGGTATCCCATGAGTGCTAGTTTAACCCAGTTGTTCCACTTCCAATCTAGCTCCCTGCTACTACACCTGAGAAAGCATCAGAAGACAGCCCAAGTGCTTGGGCATACACAATCTACATGGGAGACCCAGATGGGAGTGTCAGGATCCTGGCTTCAGCTTGACCTAGCCCCAGCCACTGCAGCCATTTGAGGAGTGAACCGGGGATGGAAGATCTCTCTCTGTGTAACTGCTTTTCAAGTAAATAAACACATCAAAAGAGAAAATTAAAAAAAGAGAATGCTTTGTATTCTCCCCAGTGAATCACTCTACTTTGTAGAGTCGGGAGCACATTCTCAGTCCTTAGTAGTCAGAGTTCAGAATAGCAAAACTAGGTGAAGCTTTTTCTTTGGCTATGATATGACCTGAGGGGAGAAGATTCTGAATATAATCACCAAGCACCCCTCCCCCAATCCAATCCCTTGCCACTCCTTTATGCTGCATTATTCTGATTTTTAAGGAGATGGAGGCTAAAAGAAAAGATCAGCTGAAAGGGCTGATTCCCTCAAGCTACCTTTACAGGGAAGTAATAGGAACGAAAGCTTAGGTGGTCCCGTCCACAGAGAGGGGGATGCTCAGACCGCAGGTGCATTTCAACATGCTGGAAGAAGTCATGGTCCTGGTGGAAGAAATAAAGAGCCTGTCACTAAAATAAAAGTGATTTCAACCACTAGTGGATAGTATTCAGAAGCACAGTGAACAAGTCATTGATTTCCCCATGCAAACAAATGGTAAATATCTAATCACTCTTCTGATGATCAAAGGTTCTTCATATATGACAGGACAGCTAAAACCCCAAAGAATGTACTGTATTTGTAGCACAAAAGAGAACATCATGGGTAAGAGCAATTTTTGAAGTCATATTCCAGACCCTAGACTATCAGGCTAGAATGATTCCATAAGGCACAATGTGCTCCAGCATGGGGCCAGCGCTATGGCATAGCGGGTAAAGCCACCGCCTGCAGTGCCAGCATCCCATATGGACACGGGTTCAAGACCCAGGTGCTCCAATTCCGATCTAGCTCCGCCATGCTTGGGAAAGCAGTAGAACATGGCCCAAGTCCTTTGGTTCCTGCACCAGTGTGGGAGACCTGGAAGAAGCTCCTGGCTCTGGACTGGCTCAAATCCAGCAGTCGCGGCCATTTGGGGAATGAACCAGCCAAAGGAAGAACCCCCATCCCGCCTCTCTGTAACTGCCTTTCTGATAAATTAATCTTATAAAAAAGAAAGTGCTCTAGCAGATATCTAACTCCCACTTCTAGTCACTGTAGTTCAGCTTAAAAACTAATGTCTTGGTAGGGGCAAGGGGAGGAATATTAGGATTCCTATCTCCCTAGGAAGGTGACACCTGGCACCTTGTCAAATTCCCAGAACTTTCCTAGTTACAAGATTCAGCCCAGATTAATATGGGTTCTCACTTCATGGGATGTGAATGGAACAAGGATGCCAATTCCTCCAGATAAAGTGGTATAGACAAGTGACTCTGAGCCTCCAGGGATCAGTGTGGTCTTCTGTAATGACAGCACTGTCTCCCCAACATGGTAGTTCATGATCACCTCTGCCTGCAAATCAGAAACAGATAAACAATGATGAGTGTCTTTGGAAATAGGTTCTGGATTTCCAAAAGCAAGGCAGTGACCTCAAAGGTACCTGTCATCTTTTAAGAAATCAAAAATTACTAAAAGCTAACAATACTTCCACAGGAGGTAGCAGGTAACATCTAAATAGTTGGGTTCCTGGGGCTGGCACTGTGGTGTGCATAAAGCCACCGCCTGCAGTGCCAGCATCCTATATGGGTGTTGGTTCAAGTCCTGGCTGCTCCACTTCTGGTCCAGCTTTCTCTGCCTCTACTTCTCTCTGTGTGTTAACTTAATCAAATAGAAGTCCAGAGATGCTCTCTTAAACATGACTAAAGAGGAAAAACTGGTTAGTACTGGGAATTAATCTGTACAACTAGGTTTTCCAAGGAACTATGTATTCTTCAAAGAGTTTTACACTGACTGACGTTTCACAAAATTTTCTAAAAGCAGAATAGTGAAGTGGTCACCTTATATCAAACCTAACATTCCTCCATTACAGGTTATGTATCAACAGCTATGGGATTTCCAAGAAGGAAGGATCATGCATGGGAGAGCACTCAGCATAGCTAATGTGCATTGTGAAAAATTCACTAAAAACTGTCAATGAGGGCAACAGGAAAAGTAGTTAAGTGTGCCTTTCTCACATGAGCTCTTTGTGAAATCCTACCTTTTGTGAGGCCCCATTGAGCAAGCCCCGGTCCCACAGGGCTTTGTTTCCTGTAGGATCCTCATCCACTTCATCATTGGTGTTAGGTGGGAGTCTCACCTACAAGAAAATGACACATACCATAGGGCTGGACCCTACACATCTCACCTGGGTCACCAAGGAACATACTCGCCCCAGGTCCTCACCTACAAGAATGCTACCTAAACAGAAGTCTGAGCCCAAGTCTCCTACACCTGTTCTGATGGATGAGAGCTGTCTAAGAGTGAGAAACCCAAGAAAATCATCCCAAAGACAGGTTTTATTACAGTCAAGAGCAAAAATAAAGACCATACAACACAGACAGGAGAAATCAGACTAGGCTTAAAAAGAGAAACCAAAATTCTAGCAAAATGTGTAAATGAGTATAATCATTAAATCTTGCTTCATGGAGAGAAGAGAGGTAAGCTGGGAAAAATCAAAAAGACAGAAAGCTTGAGGAACACAAAGATGTTTTTTAAAAGTCAGCCTTAGTAGGGCTGAATTTCTCATCTACTTTTACTTTCCTTCTTAAAGATCATAATCCTGAGTCCCACCCTGGCTTTACCCAAAACAATGAACTGAGCCAGCTTTCCCACACATCACTGTAACCCAAATAAGCACCAACTCACCACACAAATGTTGCCAAATTTGTCTGCACCAGCCACAGTGTCGTAGTCAAGGAGGCTAGCTGTGGTGACCCATCGGGGATAGGTGTCATCGGCGAAGATGATGAGCTGGTTCTCATTGCGCTTGTAGCGCACCCAGATGAAACTTTCTTGAACATCAGACACAATTACTCTGTGCCCAATAGTCTGGATCCCAGATATATAGTTGGCAATATGCTGGGAAAGACAAAAAAATAGCTATGGGTGTAGCCTGGAGTTCAGAACCCACAGAAAGTCCAGCTTTCCCTGACTACAACATATACAGAGTCTACAGAATACTACTCCATCAAAGAACACCAGTTAAAAACAAAGCCTTAAGGTGAGAAAAAGAGCTAAGTAATTTTAACTCTCATAGTTAAATTCCATACAGAAGAAAAGAGTATAGAGAATTGGCTCTTGTTTTGAAGAAGCCAAAAAATGAGATCACTTCTCAAGACTATAAGTCCTAATGCTGAGGCTGGAACTGGGGATGATAAGAGAGTCCTAAAAAAGGCACATGATTTTAGGTGTTCATTACCCCACTACCTAGATCCCAGTCACGAGCATATATACCTTATTCTCACACTTTCGGAGTAATTTCTTCTTCCCCAGGTCATAGACTCGTAAAAGCTTCCCCACACCAATCAACACCCTTCCCTGGAATGGGGCGATGGCAGCAGGGACTTCTTCCACCGGGGTCTGTGAGAGGGAGAGCAAGAAACACAGCTATTAGAATATACAGACCCATGTCAGTCCCACCCCCTTGACCCAGAACTGCTTGTTTCCACAGGCACCTGTTGGGAAGACAGAGAGGGATCCTGTTTTTCTCATCAACACAATATAGAAGTCTCTATGAAACAGAGTCTGAGTAAACAGGTCTCACACACTGTAATTTATCCAGCTGTTAGATCAACACCAGAAATGCTAAGAAGCCCTGTGCCTGACAAATGCTGCTCTATAGCCTGTGCTCAATTTTTAACTTTTTTAAAAAGATTTTATTTATTTATTTGACAGGTAGAGTTACAGACAGTGATAGAGAGAGACAGAGAGAAAGGTCTTCTGTTGGTTCACTCCCCAAATGGCCACAATGGCCGGAGCTATGGCAATCCGAAGCCAGGAGCTTCTTCCTGGTCTTCCATGCAGGTGCCAGGCCCAAGGACTTGGGGCATCTTCTACTGCTTTCCCAGGCCACAGCAGAGAGCTGGACTGGAAGAGGAGCAACCAGGACTAGAACTGGAACCCATATGGGATGCCGGCGCCACAGGCAGAGGATTAACCTAGTGTGCCATGGTGCCAGTCCCTCAATTTGTCACTTTAAAGCACACAGTTCAGGGGCTGGCACTGTGGTGCAGCGGTTAAGTCACCACTCCCAATGCCAGCTTCCCATATTGGAGTGCTGAAGTCCTGGTAACTCTGCTCCAATCCAGCTTCCTGCTAATGCACCTGGGAAAGCACTGGAAGATGGCCCAAGTATCTGGACCCCTGCCACTCGTGTAGGAGACCCAGATGAAGTTCTAGGCTACTAGCTTTGGCCTAGACCAGCCCTAGACATTGTAGCCATTTGGGGACTAAACCAGCAGATGGAATACTTCTCTCTCTCTCTGCCTTTCAAATAAATAAATACAATAAAAAAAAAAAGATTGTATTTATTTATTTGAAACGCAGAGGAAGAGAGAGAGAGAAGTCCTCCATCCACTGGTTCACTCCCCAGATGGCCAAAACAGCCGGAGCTATGCTGATCCAGAGCCAGGAGCTTCTTCTGGGTCTCCCACTGGAGCGCAAGGGCCCAAGGACTCAGGCCATCTTCTACTGCTTTCCCAGGCCACAGCAGAGAGCTGCACTGGAAGGCGAGCAGCCGGGACTTGAACCAACACCCAAATGAGATGCCTGCATTGCAGGCGGTGGCTTTACCTGCTACATACACCACAGCATTAAATACAATCTTAAAAAAAAAAAAAAAAAAAAAAGGAGGGGTCAAGGGGACAAAAGGATATCTTCCAATCACTAATTCACTCCACAAATCACTTTAAGTCAAGGGTAGGCCAGGCCAATGACAGCAGCCCAAAACTCAATCCAGGTCTCCCACATGAGTGGCAGGGACCAAGAGCTTGAGGTATCATCTGCTGCCCTCCAGGATGTGCACTAGCAGGAAGGTGGAATTAGAAGCACAGCCAGGACCTGAACTCAGGCACTCTGATATAAGATACAGGAATCTGAAGCACAACCACCATGATGTTGACTGTTTACAACTATTAATCTTTTAAGATTTATTATTTTATTTGAAAGGCAGATTTACAGAGAGGGAGAAAGACAGAGAGAGAGAGAGCGAGAGAGAGAAAGTCGGAGTCTTCCATTCACTGGTTCACTCCCTAAATGGCCACAATGGCCAGAGCTGTGCCAATCTGAAGCCAGGAGCTTTTGCCAGGTCTCCCACACGGGTACAGGGGCCCAAGCACCTGGGCCATCTTCTACTGCTTTCCCAGGCCATAGCACAGAGCTGGATGGGAAGTGGAGCAGCTGAGACTGAACTGGTGCCCATATGAGATGCAGGCACTGTGGGCGGCAGTTTTACCTGCTATGCCACAGTACTGGCCCCTCTATTAATCTTTTAAAACTGGTGAATTTTGGCCACAAATTGCTGACTGCTTTATAGACAGTAAACAAGGGGTCAACTCAGTGTGTGCCTTATCTCCGCTGTGCGCAGTTAGCACTCAGGCTTCCTGTAGGACTCATGGGCACTGGAGCATCCCTGAAACAGGAAAGCCCTAGCAGTTCTCATGTACTGCCAAAAGATGGGTTAGAAACAACAATGGGTGAGAGCTGTGGAACAGCAGGTTAAGCTACCACTTGGGTTGCCTATATCTCACATCAGAATGATTGGGATTGAGTCCCACCTCCAATTCCAATCCAGCTTCCTGCCACTCATGTGGAAGACTTAGATCAGCTTTCTGGTTCTGGTACGGCTCAACTCTCGCTGTTGCGGGCACCTGAGGTAATGAGTTAGTGGATAAAAGATTTATCTCTCTCTCTAGTCCTCCTTCTGTTGCTCTGCCTTTCAAACAATTTTTTTTAAAAAGGAAAGAATCAACATACTGACCACAAGGCGAACTGACTCATAACACCAAAAAACTGTGGGAGAATTCAGTAGAATCTAATAACCAAGACAATCACAGGCTAGTTCCTTACCTTGTGCAAAAACTCCAATTTTTCTCCATTGTTAACAAGTTTGTAAGTATAGACAAAGCCTCCTGCCACAGATCTTGGGTTCAGAATCAGGTCCTTGGCCACACCCACCAGCACATACCAGTCTTCACCAGTGTTGGAGAACCTGCACACAGCCACACTGCACACAGAGGAAAAAACAGGAGTCAGGCCTCAGTCAAAGCCAGAGAACTCACCAAACCTTGGACTGTCCTGAACCCTTTACCTAAAGGCTGCTTCATTCTGTTCCAGCTGGACAAGGTCCAGGGTGTTCCCCTGAATAGGATTCATCACTCGGATCACAGATGCCCACTGGCCATTGCCAGCTTTGGGAGCTCCAAAAATGGATTCCGGCAGGTTTTCATTGAGGAATGCTGCTGCCATCTCCGCAGCCAGCTCCCGCTCATCCTCCCCTGCTGCTTCCACCATCTCCTAAATCCAAAAAGCAAAGGAACGTCAGTGTGGCCAGGAGAGAACTGCATGGGAAGTGGAGTAATGAACACTTTTCAGACTCAGCTCCTGCTTAACATTGCAAGACTGTCACAAACAAGGCTAAGAAGGAAGAATACTGAAGAGAAAAGCAGTTACCACCAGTTACATACAGCTACATATTAGAAGAAAATACCCAAAAAAAAAAAAAAAAAAAAAACAAACAAAAAAAAAAAAACATTAGCTGTAGCAAACATCAAACTAGAAGTCTACGAAACAAACATGGGGCAGCAATGTGGATCATGGGTTAAGCTGCTGCTTGCTCTACCCCATCCTTTCCTGAAGCGCTAATCTGAGTCCCAGCTACTCTGCCTCTGATCCAGTTTCCAGCTAATGTACCTGGGAGGCAGTGAAGGATGGCTCAAATATTTGGGCCCCTACCACCCACATGGGAGACAGGACAGGGATCCCGGCTCTTGCCTTTAGCTTGGCCCACACCTGGCTGCTGGAGCCATTAGTAGAATGAACTAGCAGATGGAAGACCCTTCTTTCTCTCTCCTTTTCCCTCCCTGGCTCTGCCTTCCAAAATTAAATCAATCTTAAAAAATAAAAATTAAACATGAAAGCTCCATTTTTTTTTTAACCTAACCTACCTGACTTCCCTTGCTAGGACTACTCATGTTTCAGAATGAATACAGTTCTAAATGTTTGTGGCTATTTGGTTTTTCCTGGGAAATGATTTCTACAAGTGGTGTTGTAGGGAATCTAAAAGCTGTCTCCTAGGGGCTCATATCTAGGAAAAATGTAACAACTCAGTTTGAAACCCACGGACTGACTAAAACTGACTAAAGAACTCTTCCAGAGGAGCAGCTGGAATTTCAAATAAACCCAAGTCAGCGTATTAGTCCTGGATCACAGCAAAGCCTCTAAAACCAAAGAGCTTAAAGAACTTCAAAAATTTTACAGAAATAACAAGGAATATCATCAACAATTACAGGAGTTTCAACTTCAACACAATTTTACACATGCACTTTTTAACCAAACCCCAGAACGTCAGTCCTATTACCTCCGCCATCTGCTGCTTCCTCTGAGCTTTTGTGGCCTCAGTGTAGGCATTGTGGTCTGTCTCAATGATGATAAGGTTGTTACTCTCAGGATGGATGACAAATTTCCTGGGGGTGTACTGCAGTGGAAAGGCTACTTGATTGAAGACAGCACCAAGCTTCTCCAGCGCCAAAATCCTGTGACAAAGGCCAAGGGGGTTAACTCAGGACCTGGGAGCCATTAGCAATGAAACGAGCAAGCACAGCAGCCCCTGAGACGTCAGCAAACAGCAGCGTTCTAATCTAAAAGCAGTCTACAAATAAAACAAGGAGATCGACACCCCACCACTACTCACGGGGATTCTGGGTTTTTAACCCAATAAAACACATATAATGATTATCAAAGAAATTTTCTGTCACTCCAATAATAATGGGACAGTGAGAATATTTTAATTATCATTGAGAAACCTGGAAAAACAACTCAAATAGTTATCTGATTATAATGGTGGAGTTTTAACTGTCGTATATATATTCACTAAAAGGGAAAAATCTTCAAAGAGAATGAAACAGAAGATGACAGCAGATATGAAATGCCAAATAAAATTTTGGAAGCTGAAAAAACATGTGGAGCCAGTAACAAAATGAGCGAAGAGTTAAGACAAGATCTCAGATTTCCCAGATGCATCAACAAAGAAAACAGAAGCCAAATGTAACTTACTCAAATAACAAATACTTTTTTCTAGACTTATTCACACACATGTGGAATAACACATGTATCAGAGTTTTCACTGCAGCACTGTTCAAAGCAAAACAGCACCACCTAAATAAAGAATACCTAAAATATGGCATATCCATTTTTTTAAAAAAAAATTTATTTATTTTATTTGAGAGAAAGAGTTACAGGCAGAGAGAGGGAGAGAGACAGAGAAAGGTCTTCCATCTGCTGGTTCACTCCCCAAATGGCCAGAATGGCTAGAGTTGGGTTGATCTGAAGCCAGGAGCCAGGAGCCTCTTCCAGGTCTCCCACACGGGTGCAGGGGCCCAAGCATCTGGGCGATCTTGCACTGCTTTCCCAGGCCATAAGCAGAGAGCTGAATCAGAAGAGCAGCAGGGGCTGTGCCACGGCATAGTAGGTTAATCCCCCGCCTGCGGTCCTGGCATCCCATGTGGGCACCAGTTCTAGTCCTGGTTGCCCCTCTTCCAATCCAGCCTGCCGCTATGGCCTGGGAGAACAGAAGTTGGCCCAAATCCTTGGCCCCTGCACCCACACGGGAGACCAGGAAGAGGCAGCTGGCTCCTGGCTTCGGATTGGGGCGGTTCTTGCTGTTGCAGCCATCTGGGGAGTGAACCAATGAAAGGAAGACCTTCCTGTCTGTCACTCCCTCTCACTGTCTTTAACTCTACCTCTCAAATAAATAAACTCTTTAAAGGGGGAAAAAAAAAAAAAAAAAAAAAAAAAGAGCAGCAGCCAGGACACAAACTGGCACCCAGATGAGATGCCAGGTGCCACAGGAGGAGGCTTAGCCTACTACACCACAGCACTGGCCCTAGCACATCCTTCTTCTTCTTCTTCTTCTTCTTATTATTATTTTGACAGGCAGAGTGGACAGTGAGAGAGAGAGACAAAGGTCTTCCTTTTGCCGTTGGTTCACCCTCCAATGGCCGGAGCACTGTGCTGATCCGATGGCAAGAGCCAGGTACTTATCCTGGTCTCCCATGTGGGTGCAGGGCCCAAGTACTTGGGCCATCCTCCACTGCACTCCCTGGCCACAGCAGAGAGCTGGCCTGGAAGAGGGGCAACTGGAACAGAATCCGGCGCCCCGACCGGGACTAGAACCCGGTGTGCCGGCGCCGCAAGGCAGAGGATTAGCCTAGTGAGCCGCGGCGCCGGCTGCACATCCATATCATTAACATGACACTTTGTAGGTGTAAAACAAATTATAAAATCTAACACTGATAATGAGCAATTTCAAAGAGCTAAGTAAGAAAAGAATGGCTTAAACAACAAATGTAGTACACAGTTATATAAACAGCATAAGAAATGTACATATATTTACTAGTATATATATAAAATTCCTGGGTAAAGATACACAGGCAACTAGTAACAGACTGCCTACTGGTAAACAAGTGAGTGGCTGGGGGGCCAACAGTGTGGTGTAGTGGATAAAGCTGCTGCCTGTGACAGCAGCATCCTACGTGGGTGCCATTTTGTGTCCTGGCTGCTCCACTTCCTAACTAGTTCCCTGCAAATAGCCTGAGAAAAGCAGTAGAAATTGGCCTAGGTGTTTGGGCCCCTGCTACTCATGTAGGGGACCCTGATAAAGCTCCTGGCTATTGCAGCAATCTAGGGAATGAACCAGTGGATGGAGATCTTTTAACTCTTTCAATAGAAATAAATAAATAAATCTTAAAAAAAAAAAAAAAACTTTTTAATAGAAATGAACAGAGGTCCACTACAACAGGTATTCATTTTGAATAAAGATGGTCTCTTTCTCAGCTCTCTCCTCACACATTTCCTGAGACTTAGTCTTTGTGGCCCAGATACCTGGGATGCTGTGGGGACAGAATAGAGATGACTTCCCCCCCAAGGAACTCATATTTTCTGTCATGCATCAGTAAACCGGTAATAGCTCTCTATCTCCTAAAACCAAATGGCGGGACCGGTGCTCTGGCACAGCAAGTAAAACCGCCGCCTACAGTGCCAACATCCCACATGAGTGCCACTCCTGACTGCTCCACTTCTGATCTAGCTCTCTGCCGTGGCCTGGGAAAGCAGTGAAAGGTCCAAGTCTTTTAGGACCCTGCATCCACATGGGAGAGTGGGAGATGGCGAAGAAGCTCCTCGTGCCTGGCCTCAGACTGGCGCAGCTCCAGCTGTTGTGGCCATCCGGGGAGTGAACCAGTGGATGGAAGGTCAGTCTATCTCTCTCCACCTCTCTGTAATTCTGCCTTTTAAATAAATAAAATAAACCTTAAGCAAAAGAAAAAAAAAGGCAACTGTGGAAAAAAATGGCCAAAAGACATTTTTGATGTGAAAATAAATTCTAAAACTTTTGAAAATTCTCCACTACTCTGAAAGAGGAGTCTCAGGGAGGGTATATTACCAGGTAACCTAGTCCTATATTTGATTCTTCCCTACTGAAACTGTAGCAGTCAATGAGACAGAATACAGAAGGGGAAACTAAAAAGTTGCAAGGAAGGACAGAAAAAGACACAACAATCCCAAAAGGAAAGAACTGAGAAACTAGAAAAATAATAAAATAAAAATTTCAAAAAATAAGATATTAACCAACAGATTCAAGAAGCCTAAGATACATCAAGCAAGACAAAAAAAGTGGAAGGGGCATCATAGCACAAGTCAAGCTGCCACTTGGGATGGCTGCATCCCATATCAGAATTCTCTGGTTCAAGTTATACAAACTCAGCTTCTGATCCAGTTTGCTGCCAATGCATCCTGGGGGGCAGCAGGTGACGGCTGATGTCTTTGAGCCCCGCCACTCACACGGGAGACTCTGGTCTCCTGGCTTTGGCCTGGCCCAGCCTTATCTGTTGTCCTGCATGTCAGGGACTCAAGTACTTGAGCCATCACCCACTGTCTCCCAGGGTATGTGCTGGCAAGAAAGCAGAATCTGAGACAGAGCTAGCACTTGAACTCAGGCACTCCCAAGTGTGCTCACTCTTAAAGTCAATATTGTATGAACAGCTGTTAACTTGGAGAACCCCTAAGTAAATTTAGTATTAATGTTAAAATTTAAGATATAACACTACAATGATGCAACAACATGAAAAGGCTACTAGTAATCCAAAACTTACTGCAAAACTAACTTATTGCCATCGATGGAAAACAAGTATCTCAATTCTCAAGACTGTATTGTAAAGAGGCCAGCGCTGTGGCAAAGGTTAAGCATCCGCCTGTGACATTGGCATCCCACATGGGCCCCTGTTCAAGTCCGCTGCTCCACTCCTGATCTCACTCCCTGTTGATGGCCTGGGAAAGCAGCAGAAGATGGCCCAAGTGCTTGGGACCTTGCACCCTATAGGAGACCCAGAAGCTCCTGGCTCCTGATTGGCCCAGCTCCAGCCATTGCGACCACCTGAGTAGTGAACCAGCAGCTAGAAAACCTCTCTGGCCGGCACAACGGCTCACTAGGCTAATCCTCCGCTTTGCGGCGCCGGCACACCGGATTCTAGTCCCGGTTGCCCCTCTTCCAGGCCAGCTCTCTGCTGTGGCCACGGAGTGCAGTGGAGGATGGCCCAAGTGCTTGGGCCCTGCACCCACATGGGAGACCAGGAGAAGCACCGGACTCCTGGCTTCAGATCAGCGCGATGTACCAGGCGCCAGCACGCCAGCCGTGGCGGCCATTGCAGGGTGAACCAACGGCAAAGGAAGACCTTTCTCTCTGTCTCTCTCTCACTGTCCACTCTGTCAAAAAAAAAAAAAGAAAAGAAAAAAAGAAAGAAAGAAAACCTCTCTGTCTCCCTCTCTGACTGTAACTATGCTTCTCAAGTAAATAAATAAATATATTAAAATCTAGGTTTGAAGGTCTACACAGAGCTAAAATTCTAAACACCAAAACCCAGCTCCCAGGTACTTAAGTCCTGAGGCAAAGGAAGATTTCAACTGCAACACAACAGTCTATGAAGAACATCAGGCTCTGTGCCATCTCTCCACAACCTCCTCCAACATCAGGCCGAATCAATTTGAGCCCCTGGCAGAAAGGTTTCCTGTAGGGTTGCATCCATGGGACTCACTCACCTCAGGGTATTTGTGGAGATGGCCACAATACCCTCTGGACACTGTTCAGATGCAAAGCCTGATGCAAATTCCAGGGTCTCATAAGACAGAGGAGTCAGATGGAAGCGAGACTGGTAAGAATAACTCAACCATGAGCGGCTTGACATGGCCAATACCTGAGAAGGAAAAACCACCTCCAGTAAGACTGGGAAAAACTGAAACATGGTATACGCACCGAACACCTTATTCCCAAATTTCAGTCCACAGAACATCAAGGGATTTTAGAAACCTAAAGGGCTACCTTAAGAAGTCCAGAAGAGGCAACATACGACTGCATGTATGCCAAATCCCTGGGTTACTAACCATATGACCTAGCCTAATCAGTGCCTTTAAGCCTGTCTCCACATGCCTAAAATGGAATATTCTCATGAGGCTGGACACCTGCAAGAATTAAGAACCAGCCCTGTGCTCAGCAAGATTAATATTCTTAATTTCAAAGGATATAATATTTCCAAATCTCCATCTTATATAGCAAACTATGATATTAAGACTGCGATAAACCTGACAAGATTACTCAAGGTAATGGTATCCTAGACAGGAGGTTACCAGCTACTCCTTACCACTATTTGCCCAGGCTTATAGTTGTAGGGATCAATACATATAACCAAATCATGACAAACTGCCATAGAAACCAAGTTAAGAAGCTCTGGATTAAGGAACACATGACTTCCACATAAAGGAAACCAATACGGAGCTAGAGTCAAACCAACCAATATACTGGGAGTACAGCTTACACCAAAGGGATTATTCTCTGCCGGAACCACAAGCATCTGAATGTGCTGCTTGCTCCTTGTTATTACTTACAGCTTCTTGGCCTTGCATCCGAACACGAAACAGCTTCACAGGACGGGACCCCAAGTACCTAGTGCGAGTGTCAGACAGATCTCCAGTGACAGGGTCCAGGACAGTTCTCAGCAGCACACCATTCTAATCAAAAGCAAAGGAATGAATGAGGGCAATTCACGATGGAAGCTTACCACCTGTGAGGAAAGCCCTTGATTGGCAATTAATAAATAAAGAGTACATGGAAAGAAATGACCTGGCAGTTTAAAAAATCCTAGTGATTAGATGTTACGCATTACCAAGTTACTCATTCATTCATTCACAGTTACAGAGCACATATAGGAAGTGAAAAATACTGGTGGTGCACTATATATATATTGCCATACATGTTAAACTTTATACATTCTAAAACAGATTCACAGTTAAAAATAACCAAGGAGGCCAGCGCTGTGGTGGAATGGGTAATTCCACTGCCTGTAGTGCTGGCATCCCATATGGGCACCAGTTCAAGCCCCAGATGCTCCACTTCTGATCCAGCTCTCTGCAATGGCCTGGAAAAGCAGTAGAAGATGGCTTAAGTCCTTGGGCCCCTGCATCCAAGGGAGACTTGTAAGAAGCTCCTAGCTCCTGGCTTTGGATTGGCCCAGCTTCAGCTGATGCGGCCATCTGGGGAACTAACCAGTGGATGGAAGATTTCTCTCTCTCTCTGTGCCTCTGCCTCTCTAATAAATAAATAAATCTTAAAAACAAAAACAAAAAATCAAGCCTGTTAACTCTTGTCTCCGAACAACATTTCCCCAAAGAAGAAATGACTAATTCAGGGCCAGCGCAAAAATGTTCCTGATGTATGAAACATCCTGTCCAAGAAAGATGATGGTCCCAAAAGGAACAAGCCCTTAAGAGAAATGACTAGGGACCGGCACTATAGCATACCAGGTAAAGCCACTACATGCAATGCTGGTATCCCATATGGGCACGAGTTTGTGTCCTGGGTGCACCACTTATAAACCAGCTCCCTACTGATGACCTGGGAAAAGCAGCAGAAGATGGCCTAAGTATTTGGGCCCCTGCTACCCACATGGGAGACCTGGATGAACTCCTGACTTGGCCTGGCCCAGCCCTGGCCATCGCGGACATCTGTGGAGTGAACCAGCAGATGCAAGACTTCTCTGTATTTCCCCCTAATTTTGACTTCAAATTGGAAAAAAAAAAAAAAAAAAAAAAAAAAAAAAAAAAAAACAACACACACACACACACACAATAAAAAGAGAGAGAAATGACTTATGTGTGACTATGGCAAAAATGCCCCAGATTCATGTGGAACATCTTGTACAAGGCACAGAAACCTCAAAAAATAGTGGGGTCATATTAAAAAAAATAAAAGAACCAACTTCAAAGAACTCTAATTTTTCTAAAATGAGGCAATTTACCATCACCCTCCCACCAAGACTGTTTGAAGCAAAAACATACAAAAACCCAAGTTTACATTACTTAATTAACAAAAACCCACTTCAACGCTCCCCACTGAAGGGAGATTGCTAGGACCTTAACTCAAACCCTAAAGAGATGAACAAAGGGAAAAAAAGGATGCATTTATCTCTTTCTTGTGTGAACTATATTTAGGGTAACCGAAGAAATGAACTCTTTAAAGAGGTCTAGCTAGTTAAACATAAAAAGAAACAGAACAGGGGCTGGCGCAGTGGCCTAGTAGGTAAAGCAGCCACCAGCATTGCCAGCATCCCATATGGGCGCTGGTACTAGTCCCAGCTGCTCCACTTCTAATCCAGCCCTCTGCTATCACTTGAAAAAGCAGCAGAAGATGGCCCAAGTGCTTGGGCCCCTGCACCCATGTGGGAGACCTGGAAGAAGCTCCTGGCTCCTGGCCTCAGATGGGTTCGGCTCCAGCCACTGTGGCCATTTGGGGAGTAAACCAGTGGATGGAAGGCCTCTCTCTGCCTCTCTATAACTCTGCCTTTCAAATAAAATAATCTTAAGGAAAAAAAAAAAAAGGAACATCAAGATTTCCTAACCCCTAAAGAAATACTAAATCTAGGCAATGTGTACTATCAGCTGTCAAGAAAAATGTTGACAAGGAGCTCTGAAACAGGTAACGGATTCAAACATCAATCAAAGTAGGAAAACTTCTTTAAGTGATGCCAACATAGAATAAACAGCACTACCTAGAAAATACTATTGCCTCCCCTCCAATTCCAAATAATTAAATCTCATCAACTTCTTTGTCTATGTTATCCAATACAAAAGCCATCAAGCTACAGGTGGCCATTAAGTGTTGAGATAATTCTGTTAAATGTAAACTGTCAAATTTCAGTTTTCAAAGACCTATTATAAAAAATAAGCAATTTTATATTGATTACATATTTAAACTGCAATAAAACATTAAAATTAATTTCATTTGTTCCTTTTTCTAGCTACAGAACTACAGAAAGGGGGCTGGCACTGTGGCACAGTGGGTTAAAGCCCTAGCCTAAAGCGCCGGCACCCAGTATGGGCGCCGGTTTTAGTCACGGCTGCTCCTCTTCTGATCCAGCTCTCTGCTTTGGCCTGGGAAAGCAGAAGAAGATGGCCCAAGTCCTTGGGCCCCTGCACCCACGTGGGAGACCCAGAGGAAGCTCCTGCCTCCTGATTTCGATCAGTGCAGCTCCAGCCATTGCGGCCATCTGGGGAGTGAACCAACGGATAGAAGACACCTCTCTCTCTCTCTCTCTGCCTCTCCTTCTCCTTCTGTGTAACTCTGATTTTCAAATAAATAAATCTGTAAAAAAAAAACTACAGAAAGTTTAAATTATACATGCAGCTCACCTTGTATTTCTTTCTTTCTTGTTTTTTTTTTTTTTTTTTTTTTTTTTTTTTTTTTTTTTTTTTTTTAAGGTTTATTTAATTGTCTGAAAGGCAGAGTTACAGATATCGTCCATCCATTGGTTCGCTCCCCAAATGGCTACAACAACTGGGGCTGAGCTGCGCCCAAGTCAGAAGCCAGGAACTCCATCAAGGTCTCCCACGACGGTGGCAGGGGCCCAAGTACCTGAGCCATCTCCTGCTGCGTTCCCATGCACAATAGCAGGGAGATGGATGGGAAGTATAAGAATTGGAACTTCAACTGGTACTCATATATGATGCCAACACTGTATCTAACTCCATCTGTGCCACAATGCCAGTCCCAAGCCTTGTATTTTTGTTTGTTTTGTTTTTTGACAGGCAGAGTGGACAGTGAGAGAGAGACAGAGAGAAAGGTCTTCCTTTGCCGTTGGTTCACCCTCCAATGGCCGCCACGGCTAGCATGCTGGCGGCTGGTGCATCGCGCTGATCTGAAGCCAGGAGTCAGGTGCTTCTCCTGGTCTCCCATGGGGTGCAGGGCCCAAGCACTTGGGCCATCCTCCACTGCACTCCCTGGCCACAGCAGAGAGCTGGCCTGGAAGAGGGGCAACCGGGACAGAATCCGGCGCCCCGACCGGGACTAGAACCTGGTGTGCCGGCGCCGCAGGTGGAAGACTAGCCTAGTGAGCCACGGCACCGGCTCCAAGCCTTGCATTTCTAATGGTCTAGATCTTTCTACTAGATTAAGGAAGCAGAGAATACTGCAATATTACATAAAAAGTGACTCTTTCAGTAGGCACCGTGGCTCACTTGGCTAATCCTCCACCTCTGGCACCGGCACCCCAGATTCTAGTCCCAGTTGCTCCTCTTCCACTCCAGCTTTCTGCTGTGGCCCGGGAAGACAGTGGAGGATGGCCCAAGTCCTTGGACCCTGCACCTGCATGGGAGACCAGGAAGAAGCACCTGGCTCCTGGCTTCGGATTGGCGCAGCGCGCCGGCCGTAGTGGCCACTTGGGGGATGAACCACGGAAGGAAGGCCTTTCTCTCTGATTCTCTCTAACTCTGCCTGTCCAAAAAAAAAAAAAAAAAAAAAAAAAGACTCTCTCAAGGCAAAAGGTGGGAAATTCTACAAAACCAATAATCAGCATACAGCACAGTCCCAAGATGTCACTTGGGATGCCTGCATTCCAGATTGCAGTGACTGGGTTTGAGTCCTGACTCTGCTCCTAATTCCAATTTCCAGCTAATATGTGCTTAAAAGACAGCAGGTAATGGCACAAGTGCTTGAGTCCCTACTTTGTCACCCGGAAGGGAGAACCAAACTGAATTCTGAGCTTCCTGGCTGTTGTGGGCATTTGTGGAATGCATCAGAAGAGAATAGGATTTCTCTTTCTGCCTTTAAAAAAAAACAAAACACCCCCCAAACTAAAGATATACAAGGAAGAGATTTAAAAAGAACAGCAGAGGGGCCAGCGCTGTGGCATAGTTAAGCCTCTACCTGTGGCTCAGGCATCCCATGTGGGCTCCAGTTCAAGTTTTGGCTGCTTCACTTTTTTTTTTTTGACAGAGTAGACAGTGAGAAAGGTCTTCCTTTGCCGTTGGTTCACCCCTCAATGGCTGCCACACCGCGCTGATCCAAAGCCAGGACCCAGGTGCTTCTCCTGGTATCCCATGGGGTGCAGGGCCCAAGCACTTGAACCATCCCCCACTGCACTCCCGGGCCACAGCAGAGAGCTGGCTTGCAAGAGGGGCAACTGGGACAGAATCCACTGCCCCGACCGGGACTAGAACCCAGTGTGCCAGTGCCGCAGGCAGAGGATTAGCCTATTGAGCAGTGGCGCCAGCCAAGTCTGCTTTACTTTCAATTCAGCTCCCCGCTGGTAGCCTGGGAAAGCAGTGGAAGATGGCCTAAGTGCTTGGGCCCCTGTACCCATGGGATGAAACTCCTGACTACTGGTTTCATTCCAGTCCAATCCTGATCATTGCAGTCATTTGGGGAGTGAACCAGCAATTGGAAGACCTTTCTCCTTCTCTTTTTCCCTGACTTTCCCTTTAAAACTGTGTACATGGAGGCTCATTAGATTAATATCTTTAGTTTTATTTTTTTAAAGACTTTGTTTTCCATCCACTGGTTCACTCCTCAAGTGGCTGCAATGGCCAGAGCTGGGCCAACCCAAAGCCAGGAGCCAGGAACTTTTTCTGGGTCTCCTACATGGGTATAGGGGCCCAAGCACTTGGGCCATCCTCCACTGCTTTCCCAGGTCATAGCAAAGAGCTGGATTAGAAGAGGAGCTGCCAGGACTCAAACCAGCACTCATATGGGACGCCTGCACTGCAAGCAGAGGATTAACCTAGTACACCACAGCACTGGCTCCTAGTGTCTCTAATTTCTATGTTTGAGGATTTCTAGATTAGAAAGTAAAATTAAAAACCAGAAAGTACCTGGGCTAGATAAAATTGCTGAGTAAATAAGCATTAAGGAAAATAAAAAACGCTATCAAAAACCTCGACTCTGATCATTAGGTTTCTGCTGTTCTTTGGCAAGAAGAGCTCAGGCTAGTTTGACAACAGGGAACACGTATAGGTCCTTACTAACGCAGCCAATTGTGATCTGTGAGGTAATTCATTTCAAGAGCTGACTACTATGGGACTCACAGGTGACCTTGAGAATGCAATGGCTTCGTAGCAACTGCAAAGCGCTGTCAGATGTGAACGCTCTACAAATACTTTTTCTCTCTCCAAATATTCCTCAGGTTTCATTTGTTCTAATTAAAGAGCTGAGAAAAGTGGAATGGAGAGCAATGCCATTCATTTTCCTACACTGAGTCTCTGATACCAAGTGCACAAAAATGCCTGTGTAGGACAATGGAGTACAAGGAACCTACAGACAGGCTGATACCAACAATGTGAGTTTCTGGATTTCTTACCTGTAGCCCAATATTCAAGTATAGGAATCCAATAGAGCCCCTCTCACCCAGCTCATCCTGCTTCTCCGTTCCCCCCATTTCCACAATACACAAGGACTCAGGCTGGGCTGGGAGAGCCTGCATGCTCAGAGGTTGCAAACAGTCCTGGGGCGGGAAGGGAGAGAAAATCATAAAAATCACAATAAATGATCAATTTTAGAAAGACATCCCTAAGAGGAATCTAATTCTAGGACTGAAGTACTCTAGTGGGCAGAGAAAACCCCAAGACTGATTTCTAAGGGGGGGGACATCTGGGCATAAGCTTTGAGAGTAACATGCCTTATTATGTTAAAACATACAATGGAAGAGTAAATAAGCAAAGGACACCTCCCTCAAAGCCATCAAAAGCCCTGGAGCAAGTCAATTGCTCCTATGCAAACACAGAGGGATAAAACATACCCAACTCAGCCCGAGATCCTATATCCAGAGGGGAAAGCAACTGTTTGGTTTCTTTAAGCTTCTTTGCTGATTTTTAAAAAACTACACAGGGAAACCAAAGCTTATGCCAAAGAAATATCTCATAGTCTCAGTTGAGCATCCTCAAACCACAGCGGAGGATGCCTGGGCTATGTTGCAATGGTAACCAATAGACATAGCAACATAGACTGTGGAGCCCAGTCCTGCTAATCTCAAGAGACACCATGCACAGGCCAGGTACTCGGGTTAAACCAGAAGATCCTTGAATACAAGGGCATCACTCACCGAGGGGTCCAGGGAGATAATTCGGACAGTATTGTCTACCAGTCCCACAGCCAGGAAACGAGACCGCTGTTCTCCAGGAGGCACATTGGCCAGACTCATGCACACCACATCTGCTGACATCTCTTTCCGTTCTGTGTACTCATTCAGCTGTCCTGACTAGAGAAAGGAAAGGTCACAAAGTACAGGGCGAAAGAAATACCCTAATTCACCCACAAACCCTACACCCAGGAGACAGGAAGGGAAGCAGACTGTTTAAGGTTTCTTTCAGCTTTCTTTCATTACTCTAAATAGAGACATCCAAGAATTTCCCAACCCAAGAGCCAAAGATTGAACTTCATAAGCTAACCATAAACAAAATTACTTTCTCCCACTGACAAGACAATCAAGAGACCTTTGACAAGTTCAATGTACCACAAATTTTCTAAGCAAACCAGCTGTCAAGAAACAAAAACTGCTCATTCATGAGAAAACCTTGAGCGAAAGGAATTCATATGTGATAAACACAAAGCTGTAACAAACACTAAGACTATGAAAACTGGCTATGTTGGAGATTTCCTAAGAGCAAAAAAAAAAAAAAAAAAAAAAAAAAAAGAGAGAGAGAGAGACAGAGTTATCTACCATCCTTCCATATTAGAAGAGCAAAGGAACAACTCAGACACAAATTCAGATTGCAGACACAAATCTATGCCAAACTTCAGTTGGAAAAGTAGAGTGCGAACTGCATTAAGACAACTGTCTCATTGCTAAGAAGATATTTCTAATTCTAATTAGAATTAGGTATCACCTTATTCTTTCCTCTTTTCTATAAAAATGCCTGGTTTGCTAATGGACACTTTCACTCCTCAATACTTTTTGTGAATATAATATAGATGCCTGGACTACAACTCCCACAGTGGATGATAAAAATAACATACAGGATCCATCTCAAAATAGACCAGCTCTCCTCCTGTCAGGGCAATCACCACTTGTCGCTGGTTCACCGCACACTTCACAATTGTCTTCTTTCCAGGAGTCTTCCACTCGTTGACTCTCTTGTCTGCCCGTATGTGCCGAATGCCATCTGGGTACACCTAGAGGCAAAAACACTCATCACTGACAACAACCTGCAACACCTATCAGATCTGATACCCCATCCTTACCCAAAGGAGATGTTAAGACATTGAATGTGAAGCCCATGAAGAGTAAACTACAAAAGCACCAAGGAAGGTGGTGGAAGATGCCAAGAGCCTGGCACCCACCACATAAGGGGCCCAGATATAGTTCCAGGTTCCTGGCTTTGGCCTGGACCAGCACCAACCATTGCAGCCATTTGGGGAGTAAACCAGCATATGGAAAATTTCTCTAACTCTGTTTCAAAAAAGAAAGGAAGATGAAAAATAATGTATTAGAAAAAAAACTATTGGGGCTAGTGCTGTGGTGCAGTAGGTTGATTCTCCACCTCCAGCACCAGCATCCCATATGAGCACTGGTTCTAATCCCAGCTGCTCCTCTTTCAATCCAGCTCTCTGCTATAACCTGGAAAAGCAGTTCAATTTGGCACAAGCCTTGGGCCCCTGCACCTACGTGGGAGACCTGAAAGAAGTTCCTAGTTTCAGGTCGGCCCATCTCTGACTGCTGCAGCTGTTTTGAGGAATGAATCAGCGGATGAAAGACTTTTTCTGTCTCTCCCTTTCACTATCTGTAACTCTACCACTCAAATAAATAAAATCTTAAAAAAAAAAGAGAACAGTTTCTTTAAAAAAAAAAAAAACCCTCTTTGATAAAAATGAAAGCATTTATGGTATGTGTCAGTAACATAGAAATGGCAGAAAGGATGTCATGCACCAAAATTCTAAAACTGGATTATTATTATTTTTTTTTGACAGGCAGAGTGGACAGTGAGAGAGAGAGAGAGACAAAGGTCTTCCTTTGCCGTTGGTTCACCCTCCAATGGCCGCTGCGGCCGGCGCACCGCATTGATCCGATGGCAGGAGCCAGGTGCTTCTCCTGGTCTCCCATGGGGTGCAGGGCCCAAGCACTTGGGCCATCCTCCACTGCACTCCGTGGCCACAGCAGAGAGCTGGCCTGGAAGAGGGGCAAACGGGACAGAATCCAGCGCCCCGACCGGGACTAGAACCCGGTGTGCCAGCGCTGCAGGCAGGCGGAGGATTAGCTTATTGAGCTGCGGTGCCAGCCAAAAAGCTGAATTATTTAAAATCTGAAAGAACTGGGGTCGGCGCTGTGGCGTAGTAGTTTACGCATCCACTTGCAGCACTGACATCCCATATGGGCAAGAGCTCAAGTCCCAGCTGATCTTTTTCTGATCAGGCTCTCTGCTTATGGCCTGGGAAAGCAATAAAGAAGGGCCAAGTGCTTGGGCCTCTGCACCTGCACAGGAGACCCTGAGGCAGCTCTGGGCCTCCTGGCTCTAGGCTTGGGATTGGCCCAGATCTGGGCACTGCAGCCATTTGGGGAGCGAACAGTAGATGGAAGATCTCTCTCTCTCTCCCTTTCTTTGTCTGTAACTCTGCCAATGAAGTAAATAAATTAAAAAAAAAAAAAAAAAAAAAAGATTTATTTATTTATTTGAAAGCCAGAGTTACACAGAGAGGAGAGGAAGAGAGAGGTCTTCCATCCGCCTGGTTTACTCCCGAATTGGCCGCAATGGCCAGAGCTGTGCCGATCTGAAACCAGAAGCCAGGAGATTCTGGCCCATGCAGGTGCAGGGGCACAAGGACATGGGCCATCTCCTACTGCATTCCCAGGCCACAGCAGAGAGCTGGACCTGAAGTGGAGCAGCTGGGACTTGAATTGGCGCCAATATGGGATGCCAACACTGCAGGTGGTGGCTTTTACCCACTATGCCACAGCACCAGGCCCAAATAAATCAATCTTTAAATAAAATAAAATAAAATAAAATAAGGGCCGGTGATGGGGTGCAGTGGTTTAAAGCCCTAGCTTGCAGTGCCAGCATCCCACACGGGCACTGCTTTGAGTCTCTGCTGCTCCACTTCGGATCCAGCTCTCTGCTTTGGCCTAGTAAAGCAAGAGTGCTGGCTCCTGGCTTTGGATCAGCTCAGTTCTGGACACTGAAGTCATTCGGGAAGTGAACCAGCGAATGGAAAATCTTTTTCTCTCTCTCTCTCTGGCTCTACTTCCCTCTGTAACACTTTCAAATAAATAAAATGAATCTTTTAAAACAAAATCTGAAAGAACTAATTCTTAGGCCAGTTCTCTATGTTAACAAAGGTGAGAGTGAAGAGAGACAGGAACACAGCAGCCTATAGCCAATGAAGGCAAAGAAAGGACAACACAAGCTAAGTAGGAAGTAAGCCCTGAGACTCCTCACCTGCACCAGGGCATCATCTCCCAGTAAGGAGCAGGACAAGGTTGGGGTGGTGCCCAGAAATCCCGAATCAGTCACTTCTTCCACAGTCTCTCCAATGGATAGCACAAGAGTGGCATTCACGAAAGACACAATGATGTAAGCATCAAACTCATCTGAAAAAGCAAAGAAAAAATTTGGTCAGCTAACAACTCATTAGGATTAAAAGCCAAATGAGATACTAACAGCTCTCTCTTCAGAAATTTTCCAAGGTACTTCTCTGTGTAGTCACCACACACCACAGAACACAGCATGATTCTGAAGATATGGACAGTCATACCAGCCTACAAAGATACTTGCTTCCTCTGATGCCTAAGGACACTTAAGAACATATGAAAACTAGTATTCTGATACATTTGCTGGAGAAACAAGAAAGGACAAAGCAAGGGAATCAGAAGAAGGAAGATATTTTGAATACTACGATATTTATATATATAGAAAAAGTGAATTAGAACTTGTTTATTATGCAAATTGCCAATAATAACCCATAAAGAAGATACTCATTAAAACTAGGAAGGAACCCTAATTACTTTATTTTTTTTTTAAGATTTATACATTTATTTGGAAGTCAAGAGTTACACAGAGAGAGAGAGAGAGAGAGAAATGTCTTCCATCTGCTGGTTCACTCCCCAACTGGCTCTGATGACCAGGAGCTACACCAATCTGAAGCCAGGAGCTTCTTCCGGGTCTCCCACATGGGTCCAGGAGCCCAAGAACTTCGGCCATTCTCTACTGCTTTCCCAGGCCATAGCAGAGCTGGATCAGAAGTGGAACAGCCAGGACTCAAACTGGTGCCTACAGGGATGCCAGCACTGCAGGCAGAGGCTTTACCTGTTACACCACAGCGTCAGCCCACTTCTTTAAGCTTACATAGAGGGCTAGCAATGTGGCATAAAGGGTAAAATCACTGCCCACAATACCAGCATCTGTATAGGCACTGGTTCACATTATGGCTGCTCCACTTCCAATCCAGCTCCCTGCTAATAGACTGAGAAAAGCAGAAGACACTCCAAGCATGTTAGGGTCCTTGCCACCAACAACACGGGAGACGCAGATGAAGTCCCTGGCTTCTGCCTGTGTCAGCCCTGGCCAATGCAGCCATCTGGGGAGTGAATCAGCACATGGAAGATTTCTCTCTGTAACTCTGATTTGCAAATAAACTAATTTTTTAAAGCAGTTAATACAGGAACACAATGAATAAAACATAGCTTAATCTTTGAAGTGACTAAGTCATTCTAGGGTTGGAAACTATTTCCAATGGGAATGATACTAAGAACACCAGACAAGGAGGAAGTGTGGAGCACCTGAGAGGGAGTTGTTTATGCTGTCAGTCCTTGACCTCTCTGACTTTTCACTATTTAAAAATACAACAATCCCATGGTCATGAACAATTCTACTAGGATTTGCTGTCTATAATGAAATGCAGTTGTATTAACAAACAATAATGAGCTTCCTAAAGTCAGGTGACCGGAGGTATACAGGTAATTCCATGTTTCTCCTGCAGATTCCATAGTTAAAGGCCATCTGTTTCCCATATATCCCACTCTAAAATAGCTTGTGTGTATGTCTCCCACAAGCAGCACAATGTTTAATATAAAAGCTTCACAAACAATGAATAAAGGCATTTTTATTTTTAAAGAGTTGAGATTTTCCTGCTTTATATCTGAATCTTTAATCTTCTCCCCCTTTTTAAGCCCCTTAATAAGAAGCCAGGTAAATAAGGGAGAAAATAACAAGAAAAGGTAATAAATTATAGTGGCAGGCCGGCGCCGCGGCTCACTAGGCTAATCCTCCGCCTTGCGGCACTGGCACACGGGGTTCTAGTCCCGGTCAGGGCACCGGATTCTGTCCCGGTTGCCCCTCTTCCAGGCCAGCTCTCTGCTGTGGCCAGGGAGTGCAGTGGAGGATGGCCCAAGTCCTTGGGCCCTGCACCCCATGGGAGACCAGGAGAAGCACCTGGCTCCTGGCTTCGGATCAGCGCAGTGCGCTGGCCGCAGCGCGCTGGCCGTGGCGGCCATTGGAGGGTGAACCAACGGCAAAAAGAAGACCTTTCTCTCTGTCTCTCTCTCACTGTCCACTCCACCTGTCAAATAAATAAATAAATAAATTATAGTGGCTAATCTCACTTATAGCAGTAGCAGCCACAGGATCTTTTGTGCCTGAACCCTTGTCAGAGTTCATTCAGTATCAACTCCTGATCCAAACCTCCAAAAAGACACTCTGGTACTGACAGCTCCAAATGAAGTCTAGGTGAACTAAAGTTGCTAGATTAGCTCAGCAGAATCAGTATTCTTCACAGGAGCTTAAGTTAAGATGCATCATTGGTGTCACCTCTAGCAGCATTCTTACTAGCAGGATATAAAAGCAATTTGGGGGGCTGGCACTGTGGCATAGCAGGTAAATTTGCCTCCAGCATTGCCAGCATTTCATATGGGCGCCGGTTCAAATCCCAGCTGCTCCACTTTTGATCCAGCTCTCTTTATGGCCTGGAAAGCAGAAGATGGCCCATGTCCTTGGGCCCCTGCACCCACATGAAAACCCCAGAAGAAGCTCTTGGCTTCTGGATCCGGATCAGTGCAGCTCCAGCCACTGCAGCCAATTGGGGAGTAAACCAGTGGATATAAGACCTCTCTCTGCCTCTCCTCTGTGTAACTCTGACTTTGAAATAAATAAATAAATCTTAAAAAAAAACAAAAAAAGCAATTTGGAAGGTTGTCATCAGTACTAATGATAAAAGTAATTTATGAAACTGCTTCACATACAGTTAAGTATTGTTTTGTGAAGCTTTTGTTTCAGTTAACAATGTAACTATATACTTTTGTGGCTGAAAACCTAGGATTAAAGATCTATCCCAATGAGTGAGGAATCCAGAGAGTAAAGAATTAAGGAATTAATGGACAAGATGTTTTGTGCTTAATTATTTTAACTGTGAAGACATACACATTCTTTGAGGACATCTTATAAAACAGCTTTGTAGACTTAAGCACTGCTCACTATCATGAGTAAGGACTTGGTTGTCCTTCAAATGCATGTCTGAATAACTCAAAACCAAAACCCAGGATCAGTGTTGCAGTACAGTGGGTTAAGCTGCCACCTGCAATGCCAGCTTTCTATAAGGGTGCTTGGTTCAAGTCCTAGCTGCTCCACTTCCAATCTTGGTCCTTGCTAACAAACCTAGAAAAGCAGGTGAAGATGGCTTGGGCCTCTACACTCACATAGGAAACCCAGAAGAAGCTTTCGGTTCAGCTTGGCCCAGCTTGGCCCAGCTTGGCTACTGTGGCCATGTGGGGAGTTAACTAGAGGATGAAAGATCGGTCTCCCCCAACTTCTGTAACTCTACCTTTCAAATAAATAAAATTAAAAAAACAAAATCCAGGGCTGGCACTGTGGCATAGCAGGTTTTAAAGCAGCCGCCTGCAGTGCTGGCATCCCATATGGGCACCATGTCAAGTCCCAGCTGCTTCACTTCTGATCCAGCTCTCTGCTATAGCCTGAGAGAGCAGTAGAAGATGGCACAAGCTCTTGGGCCCCCGCACCCACATGGGAGACCCAGAAAAGCTCTTGGCTTCTGACTTCAGACTGGCGCAGATCCAGCCACTAGGGCCATATGGGGAGTGAACCAGCGGATGGAAGACATCTCTCTCTTCTTCTCTTTGCAACTGCCTCTCAAGTAAATATTTAAAAAAAGAAAAAATCCAGCTCCACATGACACAAACTCAAAAGCTTTACTCTAATGCTCAGCTTTTGAACCAGAAATTGCTAATCTTCAAAAGTAACAAAAGTTGCTTTATTTTGTTATACAAACACCATATAATTTCCCAAAGCCCCAGACTGCTGATATATAAAAGATGGACTGAAATAAATTGGGCAAATCAATGAGTGATAAAGCAGCCACTCACGTCTGAAAACTGCTTTCCATCAAATTCGCTCAAATTATCAACCATCACTCTGTCAACAACACACTCTAAATTCTACTCTTTCCACCCTAGGAGATCATACGTTGAAAGTTGGATAAGAAAACCAAGCTTGAAATGAAGTCACTGACTTAAGAAGTATAAATACCCACAGTCTTTTCGTAGGGACTGCAAGTCTCAAGTTCTCAGAGGAGAAGCAACTAGGGCATGAGAAGTCATTGTTAGGCCACAGTTACTAGACTTCTATCTGAGCACTGCCATAGCAGTTTCCCTTAACCTCGGAGTTCAATAAGCAACTCATTCCAAAGGGTACAGTGAGCCACCATCCTGTACCTTATTCTCATTTCACATTCGGAAGACCTAGTGCTTATTGTGCCTTAGCACTTTCCTGAATATACTCAAGTGCTTTGTCTAGGTCCTTATCTTTCAGTCAGCACACCTGGAATGTACAACTCTAAAGGATAGTAGGAAACTAAGGTTTTCTG
This sequence comes from Oryctolagus cuniculus, assembly GCF_964237555.1. Taxonomy (NCBI): domain Eukaryota; kingdom Metazoa; phylum Chordata; class Mammalia; order Lagomorpha; family Leporidae; genus Oryctolagus; species Oryctolagus cuniculus. The sequence continues at coordinate 56,673,344 of NC_091449.1, forward strand.
GCTACAGACTCTCTCAAGTTTAGTCAAAGATAACCTAGTCATATTTTCCAAGTTCTGTGGGACAAAATGGAGACACTGATTCTTGCCTCTGACCAGATGGATGTGCACCACAACAGCATCCAATTGCAAAGTTACCCTCTGAAAGATGCCCTTAGGGCAGCCTCAATATTTTGTCTAGGTCCCTCTCCCTGGATAACTCTAAGACCCCACAGTAGATCCTAGCAGTAGGTACACACCTGTGGTGATCAGCACCTTCACCAGCCACCTGTGGAAGAGAAAAAAAGGCTTGGTATTGGTAGTATGCATCACCAAGTACCAGCCAAGGTTAGTATTTGCCTAGAAGACTGCAGCACGGGTGGACAGAGGAATGTTCACTCATCAGTAACTTAGAATATCTGGAAAGAAAACGTACAAAAAGAAACTGGCCTGTTTTTGTGAATGATTTACCAGATAACGGTATCTAAGATTAAAATTTATCTGGATACAGTTCTTTCTTGGACTTTACTATTTAACAGAAAACTTTTCAGCTGTAGGTTCTGTCCTGTAGCATACTGCTTATCATCAAGTGAGCAAACATTTCTCTAAAGAGTCTGCCCTAATCCTCAAACACAGGACCATTCACTGTGCTCCAGCCCCTCCCAGCAACTGCTTGTGCCTTTTATCACACTAAAACAATAGTTTTGTATGCGTGTCTTTGTTTTTAGTAGGCAAGTACATTGACACAGAAGTTCTGTGTTTTTTACTCTGAGTCCACATGTATACTCAAATGACTATAGGATGGAGGTACAGAATTTATCCTGAAAATAACCAGCCAACACCCACAAAACCCTATAGCAATGTCTATCAAAATAAACATTACATTGGATTTCAGGAGACAGAATTTTGCGTCCCTATTATCTAGAGGTGTTATCTTGAAAGAGTCAACGCTTTATTTTCGTCCTTTTCATAAAAATGAGGGGTTAACTTCTGTAAACCTAAATCTGTTTTAAAACAAAAAGTTTATCTAAAAACGTTAAGAGGAAAAAAAAGGGCAAACTAGGTTATTTCAAAGCATGCTTCTAGTTTAAACCATCCAGGCAATGTTTCTAAAAGCAATAATCTATCAATAAGCTAGCAAGCCAAAAGTGAATACCAACACTGATCACCTTCTCTATGTCAACATTAAAACCAAATACCTAATAAGTATCTACTCAGCTAAAATGAAACTACCAATTTGCTATTCACTTTCCCCATCTTTCTACAGAACTTTTATGTCACTGATGCTTACAATGAAAACAAAATTCACAAAAATGTGCAATAATCTACTAATGGAAAGAGGTTTTCCTCCTACACATTTCCCAACACCCTTAAATTTGTTCCACACAACTAGAACATCCAAGTTTCAGGCAGAATCAAAGCTATTTTCTTGAAAAAGCTTTGTCTACCAGACAGGGTGATATTATTCACTAGGCACACATTCCTCAGGAACAAGTAAATTGAGTTCTAGGATCAGAAAAGACCTATAACCCCACAGTGAATCAAAGGGAAAAGGAGGAGTGAATTTATTTCTACAAAATAAATCCAACTGTCACAAGACTTCCCCTGCTCTTGCAGTGCTTTCAGGTAACTTTTTATTGAGGAACTCAGACTCCCACTCCCTTTGCCACGCACCCTAAAATGATCTCATTTAATCAATCTGCTTTTGTTAATAAGAACAGCTGACTAATGAGCATCAGCAAATCTGAATTTCACTGTGGTTTTAGCACAATGAGAGAACAGTTAAAGAAAAAGGAAAAAGAAACAACTTTCCCTCATGTCATACCTCTTACACAGATGGAATCAGTGTCTTTATGAACAAAAACTCAAAGAATATCACACCTAATAGCTCTAAAGTACTGAAATGTTTGCACCGAAATAAGAACAGCTACTCGATGCTCTCCTTATTCACCTGCGCAGAAAGCATCAGGTGAAGGCATCCTGAAAGCCTTAAAACTGTGCTGTTAGGCCAGATAAAGTTTCTGGTGTCAGATGAAGTGATACAGAAATATTATAGGGGGCTGGCACTGTGGCGCAGCTGATTAAATCCCCAGCCTGTAGTGCCGGCATCCCATATGGGTGCCGGTTTTGAGTCCCGGCTGCTCCACTTCCAACCCAGCTCTCTGCTATAGGCTGGGAAAGCAGTAGAAAATGGCCCAAGTCTTTGGGGACCTGTACCCACGTGGGAGACCTGGAAGAAGTTCCTGGCTCCTGACTTTGAATCGGTTCAGTTTTGGTCATTGTGGCCATTTGGAGAGTGAATCAGTGGATGGAAGACCTCTCTCTCTCTCCACCTCCCTCTGTAACTGCATTTCAAATAAATAAAAATAATCAATCTTTATAAAAAAGAAAAGGAAACATTATGAATGCAGTCTCTTGAGTCCTCTATGTCAATGGCACCCAGACCCTCATTATAACTACTAAGAAAAGGCTATTTACCTTCTATGTGCCGACGCACTGTCCAGACAGCATTGGGGTTACCGGGTAGCTCAGAAACAGCCATTTCTGACACCTGATAGGAGAGGAGAGCCACACATCAGTGAGAATTGAACTCAGCTACTTGCTTAGAACTACACTAGAAAAATAAGGTCCCAAATAAACCATTCACATTATATGCTATAATCAAAAAGATGGAACTATCTAGTGAAACACCAATCAAAAACCCCAAAAGGCAATCCTCGTGACAGATTTCAGCAAAAAGTTATGGCATGTCTGGAAGGATACAGTTATTACAGCTAAAATCATATGCTTCATTTGGGGAGGGCACAATTGCATCCTCTTCAGGAAGTCAAGTAATCACTGAAATTGAAATTCAAATAGGCCATCTAAAATAGCATCCTAATATTTACCATCACAGCTAACATGGGGCCAAATTCCATCTCCAAATGCCACAAATAAATACTCCCACACCCTCCTGACTGGCAGTCATCTATCCCTTGCATAAGCACTCATTAAATCAACTGCTTTGTGTTTGCTGTTAGATGTTTATGCTACTTAAAGAGAAAGTTAATAATTGTCTTAATATTCCACAGGTTCTCCAACTTAAGAGTCAAAGAAACACCTAACATGAATTCAAAATGATCTAGAGGGAGAAACCAGCTGTGAGATATACGAAAACTCTGTGTACTATCTCTGTAATTTTTCTGTAAATATAGAACTGTTCTAGGGACAACTGATCGACCAACAGATAAAACGTAACTTGGGGGCCAATGCTGTGGGGTTACAAGTACATAAAGCCACCACCTGTAGGGCCAACATTCCATATGGGCACAGGTTTGAGTCCCCGCTGTTCCACTTTGAATCCAGCTCTCTGCTATGGCCTGGGAAAGCAAAAGTTGAGCCCCTGCGCCTGTGTGGGGGACCCAGAAGAAGTTCCTGGCTCCTGGCTTTGGGGAGCAAACCAGTGGATGGAAGACCTCTCTCTGACTACCTCTCTAACTCTGCCTTTCAAATAAAAAGTAAATCTTTTTTTTTTTTTTTTTTTTGACAAGCAGGGTTAGACAGTGAGAGAAGAGAGAGAGAGAAAGGTCTTCCTTCCGTTGGTTCACCCCCCAAATGGCCACTACGGCTGGCCGAACCGAAGGCAGGAGCCAGGTGCTTCCTACTGGTCTCCCATGCGGGTATAGGGTCCAAGCACTTGGGCCATCCTCCACTGCCTTCCTGGGCCACAGCAGAGAGCTGGACTGGAAGAGGAGCAACCGGGACAGAACCAGTGCCCCAACTGGGACTAGAACCCAGAGTACCAGCACTGCAGGCGGAGGATTAGCCTAGTGAGCCACAGCGCCAGCCATAAGAAGTAAATCTTAAAAAATAAATAAATAAATAAATAACTTGGATTTAAGTCCTGGCTCTGCTTCTGATTTCAGCCACGGCACAGCCAGGAGCCAGAAATTTAATCTAGGAATATCATGTGGGTGGCAGAGACCCAACCACTTGGGCCATCACTTACTGCCTCCCAGTGTACACATCAGCAGGAAGCTCACTAGGCTAGGTTCTAGTCCCGGTTGCTCCTCTTCCAGTCCAGCTCTCTGCTGTGGCCCACATGGGAGACTAGGAGGAAGCACCTGGCTCCTGGCTTCGGATCAGCGCAGTGCGCCGGCAGCAGCAGCAGCCATTGAGGGGTAAACCAACGGAAAAAGGAAGACCTTTCTGTCTCTCTCTAACTCTGCCTGTCAAAAAAATAAATAAATGAAATTAAAAAATAAAAAATTAAATTTCTGGCTCCTGCTAGAGTCTTGTCATTGCAGGCACTTGGGGAGTGGCCCATGGTTGGGAGCTCACTCTTGCTCTTGAATAACTAAAATTTATACAACCATTCTAAAATAAAAAGTTTACTAAATATTTTTTAACAATCTAGAAATAATAAATTAGTTTACTATGTTGTACTGTTTAACCAAATTACATAGGCTAAGTTAAGGAATACTAAAGATGGAACTACTCTTCTCTTAAGTTAACTCATGTAACAGTAGCAGGAAACCTAAGAACTTCATCAATAAAATAGAAGTGTCAAATATGCTACAACTGACACCAAATGTAAAAGTGACCATCACCCTGCTCACTGAGACCATAAAATACCCAAAAAACAAAGTACAACAAGAAGATATCTAGGAACAAAGTAATGTTAAACTTAAAAGTAACAAAGATGTGTTGAGGAACAGTGTTAAAAGAGGGGAGGCAGAGAGACACAGAGAATGAGGCACAAAGAAAATTACTTTCTATTGGCTGGTTCACTCCTCAAATGCCTGCAATAGCTAGGCCTGGCCCAAGCCAAAACCAAGTTCAGAATTCAATCCATTTCTCTGATATGAGTGGCATGGATAAAGTTACTTAAGATATCATCTGCTGCCTCCCAAGGTATTTATTAGAAGGAAGCTGGAATTGGAAGCAAAGCCAGGACTTGAACGCAGGCACTCTTAATTCTTAAAGAATCTTAACTCTTAATGAGATCTTTTATACTATCATAAAACTTTGTTAAAGCATGGACACCTTCTTTTGTGGACGCTCACTGAGCAGTCAGCTAAGTGATCAAAATGGACTGCAGAGGGGCCAGTGTTGTGGCACAGTGGGTTAAGCCATGGCCTGTAATGCTGGCATTATAAGGGCACCCGTTTGAGAACTGACAGCTCCATTTCCAATACAGCTTCCTACTAATATGCCTGGGAAAGCAGCGAAGAATGGACCAAGTGCTTGGGCCCCCGCACCCATGTGGGAGACTCAGAAGAGGCTCCAGGATCCTGGCTTCAGCCTGGCACAGTCCTGGCCATTGTGGCCATTTGTGAAGCAAAACAGATGGAAGATATCTCTCTCTGTAGATTCACCTTTCAAATAAATAAATCTTAAAAAAAAAGAAAGAAAGAAAGAAAGAAGTTATCAAGTTCCTTGACATAACACTTACTGAATAGTACAAAAGAGTACATCTTATTCTTAAGTACTTCATATACATCAATTCATTAAATTCCACACAGTCCTTTAAGGCAGGTATCATTAAGCCAACAATACAGAAGAATCAAAGCCTAGTAACTGCCATTAAATGGTAAAGTCAGAATTCAAAACCAACATTATCTTGGCTTTATTTCAATAAGAAATTATAAAAAATAAATAAATAAAAAGAATCAAAGCCTAGTAACTGCCATTAAATGGTAAAGTCAGAATTCAAAACCAACATTATCTTGGCTTTATTTCAATAAGAAATTATAAAAAATAAATAAATAAAAGGAAGCAGGGGCAGGCGCTGCGGCTCAATAGGCTAATCCTCCGCCTGCGGCGCCAGCACCCCAGGTTCTAGTCCCGGTCGGGACGCCAGATTCTGTCCCAGTTGCCCTTCTTCCAGTCCAGCTCTCTGCGATGGCCCGGGAGTGCATTGGAGGATGGCCCAAATCCTTGGGCCCTGCACCTGCATGGGAGACCAGGAGAAGCACCTGGCTCCTGACTTCGGATCAGCGCAATGCGCCAGCTGCGACCATTGGAGGGTGAACCAATGGCAAAGGAAGACCTTTGTCTCTGTCTCTCACTGTCCACTCTGCCTGTCAAAAACAAAAACAAACAAACAAACAAAAAAACAAAAACACAAAACCAGGAAGCAGGCCTTGCAAGAACTGTACCATGCCAAAATCAAACCCTGAGAACAAACTGCAGCTTTAATGTGCTCCTAACAAGATCAAAATCAGGGTTTGGCTAGAAGCATTAACACTAGAACCACAAAAAAAGGATTCACCAAATACTTCATGATGTATGCACTTTGATGAAACACTGCAGACACATTACAAATGAGGCAACTGGGGCTGGCATTGTCGTACAGCAGTCTGAGCTGCAGCTTGAGATGCCAGCACCCCATATGGTGTGAATTCCAGTCCAGGCCGCGTCACCTCCAATTCAACTCCATGCTAATGTGCCTGTGAAGGCAGCAAAAGATGACCTAAATACTTGGGCCCCTGACACACAGGGAACCTGGAAGGAGTTCTGGCTTCTGGATGTGACCTTCCCCAGCTACTGTGGTCACTCAGGGAAAGAACCAGCAGACGGAGGAGCTCTCTTTCTCTGAATGTTTCTGTTGCTCTGCTTTTTAAATACACAAAACTTCAAAAAAAATTTTTTTGAAGCAACTGAAGAGCATGTAATAATAAGGTATGAATTTAGTGGATGAAAACTGCAAAGTATTACTGTGTTAGTTGCTAATATAGTATCTGAAAATTCTGAATGAAGACTACAAGCTAAAACAGTGAAATGTTCCATACAGATTTCCTAGGCTCTGTGCCACTGGCTAGTGAGCCTTAAACTATCACGTAAAGGAAATCTAAACTCTACTGAGAAAACAGGGAACAAAATGCCTTTGAAACATTAAATACAAGGATACACCAAAGGAGCCTACGTTGCAGCAGAGCAGGTTAGGCAGCTGTCTGCAAAGCTGGCATCTCATGGGTGTTGGTGCATGTCTGGCTGCTCTGCTTCTAATCCAGCTCCCTGCTAATGGCCTGGGAAAAGCAGCAGATAATGGCCAAAGTGTCTGGGCCCCTGACACCCAAGTGGAAGATCCAGATGAAGCTACCGACTCCTGGTTTTGGCCTGCTTCAGCCCTGGCTGTCACAGCTATCAGGGGAGCAAACCAGCAGATTCCTGTCTCCTTCTTTCTGTAAGTATGGCATTCAAACAAATAAATCTTAAAACACACACACACACACACACACACACTTCAAAAAGTTCATGGAAAATGGAATTAATGGTGTAAAACAATTTTGAAATCCACGCATATAAGGGGGTCTTTTAAAATTTCAAGAAAAAAATGCATATTATGAAAAAAACCATGCAAGGATTTCAAACTTTTCTGAAGTTAAATTAATTTAAAAAAATTTTTTATCCAGGGGGCCGGCAACGTGGTGTAACAGATAATTCCACTGCCTGCAGTGCTGGCATCCCATATGGGCGCCGGGTCTAGTCCCAGTTGCTCCATTTCCAATCCAGATTTCTGCTACGGCCTGGGAAAGCAGAAGATGGCCCAAGTCCTAGGGGCCCTGGAACCCACACAGGAGACCCAGGAAAAGCTCCTGGCTCGTGGCTTTGGAATGGCCCAGCTCCAGTCGTTGCAGCCATTTGGGGAGTAAGTAAACCAGTGGATGAAAGACCTCTCTCTCTCTCTCTGCCTTTCAAATAAATAAATCTTTTTTAAATTGTTATATCCAGTTATGACAAGGGGCAGAGACAGAGAGTACATATACTCCCCCATCCACTGGCCCTGAATTACCCTCCAAATGACCTCCAAGAGTTTGGGAACTGGGAACACCTCACTGGAAACCATAACTGTTGCTTCCCAGGGTCTGCACCAGCAGGAAGCTGGAATCAGGAGCAGGAGCCAAGAGTTGAACCCAGGCACTCTCATGTTGGATGGGGCACCCTAACCAGTTTCCTAATAGGCCAAATGCCTAAGTCCATTTCTCATGAACTATTTATTTACTCATCAGAGGAAAGCCAGAAACTGCTATGTCAGTGCTTCCCTCCAAACTCAAGAACTCTAATCTTACCTCCAGTCCATGCCTTAAAACTCTCAGAGATGACCGGGGTCCCCTACCACAGGCCACATACAGCTGAGGGGTATCTTCATTGGCCAAATCAGCTATCTGCACAGAGAACAAAGGGGAAAATGTGGCTAAGTTTTCAAACCCAACTGATTCTCAGGACAAATGACTTTTGAGCTTACCAATCTCTTATTGGATCCTTGCCCTGGGATATGAAGAAGAAAAGCTCAAATACTCCCAACAGTAAACAATTTGAAGAGCAAATTTTTCCACTAAAAAAGGAAATGGCATTAAAGGAACTGTCATATTTAGTAAAACAAAATACTATATACCCTCCAAGTAAAATTCAGCACTTCCTTTCTTACTTATCAGAATCACAATTCTGTCATTCACAAAAATTGTATTTACTCACGTAACATTAAAGCTTGCAGATACTCAAGCTTGCAGATACTCAAACTAGCATTTACCCTCATCACTACTGCAAAATTCTATTTATCAGATGTGTTTGTTGTCAGAATGCACAGGATCCTATGTGCTCTTCTGATGTTGCTGTCCAGTTTTTGGTTAACTTTGCACCTAGCTAATCAAGCTCTAAATGAGAAAGCCATATTTTCTTGTCGGTATCCTACACATCTAGCTCTTTCCAGTATAGTATTTATTGACCAATAGGTGACAGGAGGTGTGTCATTTGTATTAGTTTTGACAAACTGAGCAATTTAATGAAAATTCCTCTACGGACTAGATAGAGCCTACTTTAACACAGTAAGTATACGGGTTCACACTGATCTCTCCAAAAACAAAAAAGGTTAACTCAACTATTTTAAATGCACCATCTTGCTACTTATGAAGGTACATAATTTTTCACAATCAAAAATATTCTGCTGGCCCAGTTATTCTATATTGTCATATGCACTTAAAAACACTGAGAGAGGCCGGCGCTGCGGCTCAATAGGCTAATCCTCCACCTAGCGGTGCCGGCACACCGGGTTCTAGTCCCGGTTGAGGCGCCGGATTCTGTCCCGGTTGCCCCTCTTCCAGGCCAGCTCTCTGCTGTAGTCAGGGAGTGCAGTGGAGGATGGCCCAAGTGCTTGGGCCCTGCACCCCATGGGAGACCAGGAGAAGCACCTGGCTCCTGCCTTTGGATCAGCGCAGTGCACCAGCCACGGCGGCCACTGGAGGGTGAACCAAGGACAAAAGGAAGACCTTTCTCTCTGTCTCTCTCTCACTGTTCACTCTGCCTGTCAAAAAAAAAAAACAACAACAACAACAACAAAACACCACACTGAGAGAGCATTCAGATGCCTCAGGCTAATAGAAGAAGAGATCCTGTAACAAAAACATGTCAAGGAGCCTGGCCATAAAAAATCTTGTTAACTTCCAGCTAAACTTATTTTTGATCTACAAGCTATTTTACACAATTATTTCTTCAAATTCCAAGGAAGTAGAATAAGAAAAAACACACTAAGTCAAATTAGGAATTACTCATACTTATACTTATTTCCTGTTGTACTCAGAACTAACCGTCTCTTCTCAAAATTCTAAGGGAAGTAGAGTGCCTGAGCTCTACCTTGTTTCCCCAGTACACAGGGCATACCACTCTTTCATTAGAAGCACGATTAACTAGATTGGTGAATCCCAAATGGTTATTACTCAAATCCCAGCCATCCAGGGAGAATGGTAAGGTAAATTTCCTGGCTGCTACAACTGAGCACCAGTAGTTCGGGGGACACAATGTTGATACTAGGTCACTTCAGGTTCCTCCTTCAGGACGCATTTAAAAACTTTTTTGCTGATAAACTCCAATGTTTCTGCTGTATCTTTAAGAAATGTGTTGAAATGAGACGAGTATGGTTATTCATAGAGTGCCAAATAATAGAAGATCAAGTTCAGACTACTATATGAACCAACTTACTATAAAAAGAAAAAGAGCAGATACCATATACAAGTGTATCTATGAATTGCAGAAGCAGAGAAAATGCTCAGAAGCAATCATAAGAAGCAATGGCTTCAGCAGAGGTGAGGGTTAAACGACTGGGAGCAGACCTTTCACTTTTCACCTTTATGGCTAGAATGTTTACATTCAATGGCTTGGGGTTTTACAATTAAAGAGCTGTGGCACAGGTTAAGCCTCCACCTAAAGTGCCAGCTTCCCATAGGGGAGCTGGTTTGAATCCTGGCTGCACCACTTCTGATCCAGCTCCCTGCTAATGCACTTGGGAAAGTAGCTGAAGATGATCCAAATCCTTGGGCCCCTGGAATCATGTGGGAGACCCAGAAGAAGCTTCTAGCTTTGGCTTAGTCCAGCCCCGGCCATTACAGCCATTTGGGGAATGAACCAACAGATGGAAGATCTCGCTCTCATTCACTCCCCTTCTCTTTCTGCATTTCTGCCTTTCAAATTAAAAAAAAAATCTTTAAAAAAAAAAAAAAAAAAGGGACTTACTAATGGTTTTTCATTCCCAAACTTCTACTTCTAATTGCTTCCCCTTTACACAATGGTGATTCCACAGAAAAGCTAATAAATCTATTTCTTATGCTAGATCTTAAATGCACTGGAGGAAAACCTTAAGCTCATTAAATTTTTGACTCAAAAGCATTCGGCTGGCAATGCTAATTGTGAAAGTGACTAGAAGGGTCCACACCTGGCAAAACAGAATGGGAGAGAGGCTATCCAACTCATCAACCAGCACAAGGTTTTTGAGTGGTCTTGGCTGAAAAAAGAAGGTGTCTCCTTCTTCCAGAGGCATAGCAGAAGAAAACTCAGGTTCTTCATCATCATCTCCAAGATGTGCAATTTGATATAAGTAACTGAGGAGAAGCAGAGAGAGACTATTGTTAAAACATACTGTGAAGATAATGTATGACCACAACATAATGCTGGTGCTATTTGGTGATAAATATATAAAGATTTATTTATTTACTTGAAAGTCAGTTACACAGAGAGAGGAGAAGCAGAGGCAGAGGCAGAGAGAGAGGGAGGGAGGAGAGGGAGACAGAGAGGTCTTTCATCCACTGGTTCACTCCCCAGATGACCGCAATAGCTGGAGCTGTGCCAATGCAAAGCAAGGAGCCAGGAGCTAGAAGTTTTTTCCAGGTCTCCCATGTGGGTGCAGGGGCCCAAGCTCGTAGGCCATATTCTACTGCTTTCCCAGGCCATAGCAAAGAGCTGGATCAGAAGTGGAGCAGCTGGGACTCGAACCGGTGGCCATATGGGATGCTGGCAATGCAAGTGGCAACTTTACCCACCACACCACCGACCTGGCCTCAGCTATTTGATTATGTTAAGAAATAGCTATTAGGGGCTGACGTTGTGGTGCAACAGATTAAACAGCCACTTGCAATGCCAGCATCCCATTTGAGCACTGGATCAATCTGTGCTGCTAATGCACCTGGGAAAGCTTATGGGGCCCTACCACTCATGTGGGAGAACTGGATGAGTCTAGGCTCCTGGTGTAGGCCTAGCCCAGGACTAGCTCCAGCCACTGTGGCCATCTGGAGAATGAACCAGCAGAGAGAAGATTCTTACTCTGCATCTCCCTCTCTTTTTACAATTCTTTCAGATAAATGAATAATCTTCAAAAAAGAAATCAGTTGTTTTATGAATTGATAATTGAGATTTGTTTCAAAACAATTCAAGGATGTTTGGGAAATGTGATACAAGTAAAACAAGGCTGATCATGGATTATGCATTACTGAAGATAGATGACAGGCATATATACAGATTTATTATTCCTGCCTCTCTTGTTAGAAAATTTCCAAAACAGACAAAAAGTAAAATCTTAAATGAAAAATAAGACTCAATGAGAAAATTTTGACAAATTTATCTGACGATGCATATATAAAATTTTGACAGTATGCTGTCATCCTCTATAAAAATTACATATAAATATTAAAATGTAAAAATACTATTACAGGGGCTGACACTGTGGTGTAGCAAGTTATGCAACCCTGTGGTGCTGGTATCATATATGGGTACCAGTTCAAGTCTCGGCTGCTCCATTTCCAATTCAGCACCCTGCTGAAGTGCCTGGGAAAGCACTGGAATATGGCCCAGGTCCGTGGGCCCCTGCACCCATGTGGGAGAGCCAGAAGGGGCTCCTAGCTTCAGACTGGCCCAGCTACAGCTGTTGCTGCCATTTGGGGTAGTAAACTGAAGCAGACTGAAGATGTCTCTCCCTCCCTCTCTTTCAAATAAATAAATAAATCTGGGAAAAAAAAAAAAAAAAGCACATACAGCAAAATGACAAGGTGATTAACCTGGGAGATTAGGATTATGAGTAATTTGCTCTTTTATCCATTTTCTAAAAATTACTACATTACCAGAATTCTTAAAAATAAGAATTTCTACAATACCAGTATTTACTAAATGCTCATAGTACTAAAGTGCTTAGTGTGTGGCATATGTAATCTTATTAAATACCCACAAAGCCCAATAAGGTGAACACTATTACTAAACCTACATGATAAATAAGAAGCCTGAGGAATACTTCTGGAAAACAATCAAGATTCTCATGTGCACTGGTATAAATACGACAGCATACTGCCTGGCTTATCATCTAAACTGCCACCCCACAATACTGCCATTATGAAAAGGAACATAGAAAATTGTGTTGTATTAGCACAGGCTAAGCTTAGCCTAGCAGTTAAGACAACCATGTCTCATGTGCAAATACTTGGGTTTGACACCTCACTCGGGCCCAACTCTGGCTTCCTACAAATGCAGATCCCAGAAGGCAACTGCAATAGCTCAAGTAGCTGGGTTCCTGCCATCAACATGGGAGACCTAAATTGTGTTTCAGCTCCTGATTACATCCCCCACATCCCCTCAGCCTTTAAGGAGTAAAAATCAACACTTAGGAGCTATCACTCTCTCTACGTCTCAAATAAAAATGCTAGGGCCAGCACTATGGTATAGCAAGTTAAGCTGTGATACTGACATACCATATGATGAGAGCCATCTGGAGTCCCAGCCAATAAACTGAGGTGGCTTCCTGTTAATGCACTGAGAAGCAGCCACAAATGGCCCAAGTGTTTGGGCCCCTGCACTCAGAAGCTCCTGGCCCATGACCTTGGACTGGCCCAGTTCCAGTGGTCATTGCAGCCATTTGTTGGGGGTGAACCAGAGGATGGAAGATCTCTCTGTAAATCTGCCTTTCAAATAAAGTAAGTCAATCTTTAAAAAAAAAAAAAAAACTGTGTGAAAAGTGTAACCAGGTATTAACCAGGAAATGGAAAAACAAAATGAACAGTAGGGACAAAGTCAATGCAAGGGATTGAAAGGCATGTTTGAAAGTAAGAGAACTGAAGACAAGGCACAAAAGGCACAGAATCCCAGACAACATCTTCATTAAATCATGAGGAAACTGAGCATCAGATCACCAAGTAAGTTCACATATACTTCAGCAGACACTGTCAAGCTATCATGTTATCACATATAAAGAACCTGAAGTCTCTGAATTCAAATTGAAGCTGGAATTCAGATTTCCATTTGGCAATCAAGCCATTAAAAATTTTAACACAGGTATAGGAAAAATCATTTCATCAGTGATGTCTCATACATTTGATAAAGGCTGACTACAAGACAAAGAAATGACCCAGTCTGCATTAGCATCACAAAAAAGGAATACTGAAATAAAAAAACAGAATCTGGTTCAAACTGGTAGGATATCAAAAAAAGGGGGGAAGATTTTTACAATTCAGTTGCTAGAATAGGCTCATCCTTAACAATTAACAGATATACTGAATTTGGGAGGGTTGGTGATGTGGGTTGGGCAGCTGTGGGTACTAAGAGCTTCTAACTGTACAAATACATGCGTGCTAGTTAATAAGAAGCACTCAATAAATATTTATTCAATGAAATGTACAGCCAAAAGCACTGTTAAAGATAATTGTGCAGATACAGAAGAACTGATAGAAACTACTGAAGGAAGACAACAGAACAGAGTTAAGGTGGATAAGAAGGCAAAACTTGTGGGGGAAAAAAAAATATTCCTGTGAAAAGCTCCCCAGCCTGCCTGCTAACCTTTACAATAACCAGGATAAATTAGGATAACAAAGGAATTACTTACTGGTTTCCAAATTCTGATGCTACAAAAAGGAAGCCTGTTTTAAGCACACACATGGCCGCAGCAACAGGCACAGTATCAAAATACTTGAGCCGTATCTCAGTTACCTGGAATGAAAACATTTAGGCAAATAAAGCACACTACAGAGGGAAGCCCAGTATTATGACATCACAGACCAAGAAGCAAGTAACATACTGTACTCAGTATCTAACTAAGGGCCAAGCAATCTACAAGCCATAGGTTAGCCATGCTTATGTGTAATTTACTGTCCACGGATGCTTTTGAACTATAAAGGTATAGGTGAATAGGTAAGATACAGACCACAACACAAAACCAGCAAATATTTACTAGCTGGCCTTTGTTGTTGGTTTTTTTTCCCTTTTTTAAATGAAATAAAACATACAGCTAGTTTGAAGAGTAGCTGACAGTAAATCAGTTTTTGTTTTTAATTTTTCAAATGCTGTTTGTATATCCTCTGTATTTCTCTCCCATTTTTCACTGTCAAGGACTAAGGTATAGACAAAGGGATTTGTAAGTTACATATAGGTATTAATACTAAAAGTATACAAATACTCATACACTTTGAAAAAATAATCTCATTCCAAGAAAATATAGAACAGATCCAACATGGCTGAATAAGGTATAGCAACAATAACACGTTACGGCCACTTGGGGAATGAACCCGGGAAAGGGCGGACCTTTCTCTCTGTCTCTCCCTCTCACTATCTGTAACTCTACCTCTCAAATAAAGAAAATCTTTAAAGAAAGTTCATATGGAAATCACAAAAGGCCACAAATAGTTGGAGTGATCTGGAACAAGAAAACCCAACCTGGATGAATCATAATACTCGATTTCAAAGCGTCCTACAAAGTTACAGTAGTTAAAACAGCTTAGTAATGGCATAAAATCCAACGTGTAGCTCAATGGAACAGAAGAGAGAGCCCAGAATTTAATCCACATAGATAGCCAGTTGACTACTGACAAAAGTGCTCAGACCACACAGTGGAGTTAAGGATAATATTCTCAAAATGGCGCTGGCAAAACTGGATGCATATACAAAGAAGAACGAAAGTAGATCCGTATCTCTCTTCACATACAAAAATCAACTGAAGATACATCAAGGACCCAATTTAAGACCTGACATTATGGACATTATGAGGTTGCTGGAAGAAAACGTAGGGGAAACACTCAAAGACATTGGTGAAGGAACAACTTCTTGGATGGGAACTAGCTGGCCTTTGTTTAAAAAGCTTGCTAATTCATGTGGCCGGCATCATGGCAGTGAGTTAAGCTGCCACCTCCAACAACGGCATCCCATATGGGTACCAGTTCAAGTCCCAGATGCTCTACTTTCTTTTTTTTTTTTTTTATTTTTTTGACAGGCAGAGTGGACAGTGAGAGAGAGAGACAGAGAGAAAGGTCTTCCTTTGCCGTTGGTTCACCCTCCAATGGCCGCCGCGACCGGCGCGCTGCGGCCGGCGCACCGCGCTGATCCGATGGCAGGAGCCAGGAGCCAGGTGCTTTTCCTGGTCTCCCATGGGGTGCAGGGCCCAAGCACTTGGGCCATCCTCCACTGCACTCCCTGGCCACAGCAGAGAGCTGGCCTGGATGAGGGGCAACCGGGACAGAATCCGGCGCCCCGACCGGGACTAGAACCTGGTGTGCCGGCGCCGCTAGGCGGAGGATTAGCCTAGTGAGCCGCGGCGCCGGCCCAGATGCTCTACTTTCAATCCAGCTCCCTGCCAATGCCCATGAACAGCAGTGGAAAATGACCTAAGTGCTCAGGCCAGATCTCAGGGAGATCTGGAAGAAGCTCCTGGCTCCTTTGGCATGATCCAGCCCTGGCTGTTGTAACCATTTGGGGAGTGAACCAGCAGATGGAAAATCGCATTCTGTCTCTCTGATTGATTCTCCCTCTCTCTCTGTATCTCTTTCAAATACTAAATAAATCTTTAAAAATAAAAGCTTGCTAATCCATGATTTAAGCAGCAAACAAATTGCCCAATTGTTTATAGAGCTCCTCTATATGATGAAAGAAGGAATATGCCATGTGTATTATCAGTTTTCACCAGACTTGGGAGGCTCTTATTTATACCAATTATTACCACTTGAAAATAATCACTGGGGGGCCAGTGTTGTCATGCAGCAGGTTAAGAAGCTGCCCAGGATGACCACATCCCATAAAGCTACACCCACTTCCAATTCAGCTCCCCGCTAATGTGCCCAAGAAGGCAGCAAAAGATGGCTCAAATGCTTGGTCATTGCAACCCTAGACTGAGTTCTAGGCTGCTGGCTTTGGCTTAGACAAGCCCTGGTTGTTGCAGGCATTTGGCGAGTGAACCAGTGAATGGAATTTCTCTGTTGGCTCTGTGTTCCAAATAAGTAAATACATGGATTTTTCACAAAAAAAAAAAGTAGCATTACCCAGTCTTGTTATCATTACATAAGAGTACCAGACAAGAGGTCCATTAAACAGAGAGGAAAACCTATATCGATATATCAATCCCAAAGACAACCACTTTCTAAAGCACTGTAATTTCTGTATTTTTACCTTGTATTTAATTGTTCTATCTCATCTCTGAAAGTAGTATTAACGAAAAAGTTGGTTTGTAAAACAGCTTTGTAAATCTTAAATGCATATACATTTTTTTTTCTTTTTTATCTGAATGAGCAACAGATAACGTCCCATCCACCAGTTTGCTCTCCACATAGCTATAACAGTCCGGACTGGGTTAGGCCAAAGCCAGGAGCCAGGAACTCAGTTTGGGTCACCCACAGGTGGATGGCAAGGGTCCAAGTAGTTGAGCCATCACCTGCTGCCTCCCAGAGCACACAAAGCAGGAAGCTGGATCATAAGCAGAAGCAGGATTTGAAGGCATCCCAAGTAGCGGCTGAACCTGCTGTGCCAAAATACTCAACTCACAGAGTTGTTTTCTTGTTCACAAGTTGTGCAACCTCAGTCAGTGCTCATAGCCTACAGGTAACAAAGCCAGGCAATGGTTTAAAGCTGCTGTTTACTCTGGCATGGGTACACTATGAAAGGCCCACTGAGAAGAGCCCACCATAAATCCATTACCATGCTCCATATACATTTCTTTTTTTCTATTTATTTACTGGAAAGGCAGAATTGCAGAGACAGAGAAAGAGAGAGGTCTTCCATCCGCTGGTTCACTCTCCAGATGATGGCAATGGCCAGAGCTAGGCCGATCCAAAGCCAGGAGCCGGGAGCTTCTTCTGGGTCTTCCAATAGGTACAGGGGCCCAAATACTTGGGCCAAATCCACTGCTCTCCCAGGCCATAGCAACTAGTTGGATTGGAAGTGGAGCAGCTGGGACTTGAACCTATGCCCACCTAGGATGCAGGCACTATAGGCGGTGGCTTTACCCACTAAGCCACAGCCCCTTCATATACATTTCTAAACCATGATAGTGAGAACCCAGCATGGTAGCACAACAGGCCACTGCCTCTACCACTGATGTTCCACTCAAGAACACCAGTTCAGTTCCAACTACTGCACTTCCAATCTAGCTCCCTGCTAACGTGCCTGGGAACCAGTGGGTGACGGCTCAAGTATCTGAGTTCCTGCCACACACACAGGAGATACAGATGCAGTTCCTGCCTACTGGCTTCAGCCAAACCCAGTTCTGACTTTTGTAGCCATTTGAGGAGTAAACCAGAGGACGGATGATATCTCCTTCTCTTTTCCTGATGTTCTGCCTTTCAAATAAATCAATCTTAAATAAGGTCATGAAAATTAAAAATGGAAAAATTTAAGCACAACACACACCCTGCACTGTTCCCCACTTTATCTATGGTCTACTCACCATATCTTCATCTGTTTCCAAAGTGATCTTGAAGATATCACCCTGCTCAGTTTGGGCCAAAAAGAAGAACATCGATTTGGTCTTATGGGTGGCAGAGCAGACAAAAATCATTCCTCTTTCAGGGTCATCCAGGTCATTCTAGGAAAGTTAAATTGTAGACAATCAACATCTTAGAAGGATTACTTTCCTATTTCTGATATGCAGCACCTTACCAATAGGGAATACAAAGGACACCCAAAGCCCAGAGTCTAGATCAAAGCAATAAAACGATGGCTAAAAATTCTTACCTGCTATAACATAACAAATTCTGGGTAACCAAATCAGAGTCACAATTCTATTCTACAGCCTGATCAGACCAGTGAGGCAGAAACTATCTCCAGAGGAAAATGTCAGAGAAGAGACATGAAATTTAAATTGTCATCATTTCAGGCTATGAATAAAACACTCAACATGTCACCTTACCATCCAAGCTCCACATCCACTTCCTTGATTCCAAAATGCACCCCTTTAGACATGATATTGAATTAAAGAAAAGTTTCTAATACTTTTTATTTCTCTGAGTTAGCCCTTCATGAAGTCTGACCTGTTGCAAAGCCAAGTACCAGCTATAGTTAGGTGTACAATAAATTGTCCAACTAATTTATCAAGAATTTAACTTTCCAAATTTCTTTTCAAGTTTTCTACAACTGATACAATTTTATTCAAATACCGTATACTAAATCACCTAAAGAAGTCCTAAAAGGTTTAATCCCAGGACCAATATTAAAAAGCAGCCAACTCATAGTAGGAGGAGAGATTTTATTAATTGATTCAGGGGGAAAAGTCAATACCAAAACCTCTGGGTGAAAAAATGTTAGGGAAAAGGAGGTTTATAAGTCTCAAAGGTCACAGATGAAGCTCTGGCTCCCAGCCTCAGCCTAGCTCAGCCCTAACCCATGTGGACACATCAAGAATGAACCAAAGGATGGAAGATTCTCTCTCTCCCTCTAACTCTACCTTTCAAATAAATCAGTGAAATTTTTGGAGCCCTGAGGAGAGTTATAGATGGAGGTTTGTTTATCTCTTGCCATACAAAATGATTCCTTGGTTATGACTCTAAAATGCAAGGAGTTTAATGCAGAAGTGTATCAGGGAGGCCGCCTGCAGTGCTGGCATCCCATATGGGCGCCAATTCGAGACCCGGCCACTCCACTTCCAATCCAGCTCTCTGCTATGGCCTGGGAAAGCAGTAGAATATGGCGTACATGCTTGGGCCCTTGCACCCACAAGGGAGACCTGGAAGAAGCTCCTGGTTCCGGATTGGTGCAGCTCCAGATGTTGCTGCCAATTGAAAGGCAATGGAAGACCCTCCCGGCTCTGTCTCTGCCTTCGCCTCTCTGTAACTCTGCTTTTCAAATAAATAAGTAAATCTCTAAAAAAGTACACATGGGTCAAAACACTGCAGATTGTATATGTTACCTAATGGAAGAGATAAAAACATTTACAAAAACAATCCTCTTGGGGCCAGCACTGTAGCACAGCAGATTAAGCCACTGTCTGCTCCACTTCTGATCCAGCTTCTTGCAATGTGCCTGGGAAAGCAGCAGAGGATGGTACAAGAGCTTGGCCACAGCAGGTTAAAGCCCTGGCCCGATGGGGCCGGCGCCATGGCTCACTTGGTTAATCCTCCGCCTGCAGCACCAGCATCCCATATGGGCACTGGGTTCTAGTCCCAGTTGCTCCTCTTCCAGTCCAGCTCTCTGCTGTGGCCCGGGAGGGCAGTGGAGGATGGCCCAAGTGCTTGGGCACTGCACCTGCATGGGAGACCAGGAGGAAGCACCTGGCTCCTGGCTTCGGATCAGCGCGGCACGCCAGCCGCGGCGGCCATTGGAGGGTGAACCAATGGCAAAGGAAGACCTTTTTCTCTGTCTCTCTCGCACTAACTCTGCCTGTCAAAAAAGAAAAAAAAGCCCTGGACCAAAGCACTGGTATCCCGTATGGGCACTAGTTCTAGTCCCAGCTGCTCCTCTTCCCATCCAGCTCTCTGCTATGGCCTGGAAAAGCAGTAGAAGATGGGCCAAATCCTTGGGTCCCTGCACACACGTGGGAGACCCTCAAAAAGCTCCTGGCTTCAGACTAGTGTAGCTTCAGCTGTTGCAGCCATTTGGAGAGTGAACCAGAGGATGGAAGACCTCTATCTATGCCTCTGCCTCTCTGTAACTCTGCTTTCAAATACATAATAAATTTTTTAAAAAATGATATTATCAAGGTTGTACATCATTTAAAAAAAATACATTATGAGAAAGGTAAAAGTAGCATACTACTAACTGGTGAACCTAAGTGAAGGGGGGGGGGTTCACTATCCTATTGTTTTGAAATTTTAAATTGGAATTTTTCAAAATAAAATGCTAGAAAAATAAGCAAAAAAAAAAAAAGACAAATATATCATAAATAACAATCTCCAACAACTTTGCCTGGTTTCTCCAAACTAGAAGCCTTTAGGAATCTCAAGTATAGCTGTCCATAGCTCCTCTGAAAAGAAAACTGCTGCTTTTTAATGCCTTTTCTCAGTCTTTTGCTTTTACTAAGATATGTACCAGCTTTATTAAAAGTAACATTTACAACCACTTGGGACACCCACATTCCTTAACAGAGTGCATGTTTGAGTCCTACCTACCAACAACTGCCAGCTGACATGTGTGGAGAGTGGCTTACTTAAGTCCTTAGATTTCTGCCACCTTTGTGGGGACACCAGAATAGACATCCTGTCTGCTGGTTTTGACCAGGCCCAGTATTGGCTATTGTGGGCATATGGGACGTGAACCAGCCGATGGATGATCTCTCTCCCAGTCACTCTGCCTTTCAAATCAGTAAATAAAATAGAAACACACACATACAAAGAAACTAAAACTTGATTAACAGATTACATTGTAATCACAAAAACAAAATCCATTTCACAAACACAAACACCTCTCCTCTATGGAAAACAAAAACCTTACCCGTCTCCTAGGAATTGGACATCGGATATCAGGCTGATCACCAAAGTTCTTGTAGGTGATATAGTTTTCAGAGCAAATCAGTACTCCACTTGGACCATCTGACCCTCCTGGAACTGTGGAAAAAAAGAAAAAACTTTACCAGTGGTGACTTGACATAACAATAAATGACTCTTTTTTTTTTTTTTTTTACAGGTAGAGTTAGTGAGAGAGAGACAAAGAGAAAGGTCTTCCTTCCATTGGCTCACTCCCCTAATGGCTGCTAAGGCTGGCGCGCCGATCCAAAGCCAGGAGCCAGGTGCTTCTTCCCGGTTTCCCAAGCAGGTGGCATGGCCCAAGCACTTGGGCCATCCTCCACTGCCATCCCGGGCCATAACAGAGAGCTGGACTGGAAGAGGGGCAACCGGGTCTAGTACCCGGCTCCCCAACCAGGACTAGAACCCGGGTGCCGGCAGCGTAGGCAGAGGATTAGCCAAATGAGCCATGGTGCAGGCCAAATGATTGGCTTTCAACTCCTGTCCAGCACAACTTTTTCTTAAAGATTTATATATTTATTTTCAAAGAGTTACAGAGACGGAGAAACAGGGAAAGGCCTTCCAACTACTAGCTTACTGCCCAGATGTCTACAGCTGGGCCAGACCAAAGCCAGGAGCCAGGAGCTTCATCCAGGTCTCCTGTATGAGCCTGTTGCCTTCACAGGTGTTATTAGCAAGGAACTGGATCTGAAGTAGAGCAGCCAGGACTCAAAGGGGCACCCATATGGGATGCCGGCATCACAGGCGATGGCTTAACCCACCACACCACAACACCAACCTCAAGTCCAGCACAACCCGATGAAGGTAGTGTGCCTAAAGCTGAGAAACATTCCAAGTGTTTCTTCTCCCTGGTGTCCACGTTACATAAGAATGAACACTAAATTTATATAGAAAATTTGGCTAACTTCAGACTGAATGTATCTAGCCCCAAAACTCAGTTCTCAACTTAAGACCTAATAAACAATCTTCTCCTGGACATATCACAAATACTTCTAAAATACAGGGTAATCATAAACAAATTCAAGTTCCTTGACAAACCTATTCCACATCCCAGGCTTTTTACCTGGAAGAATACTACCACAGATCAATAGACTAAACCAGAAACCTGGGTGTCATCCTTCAATTCTGTTTCTATTCCATAGCCTGATTATTTTACCTCCTTAGCAGCTCTCATACTGTCAGCAATTCTTGGTTTAGCAATTCTTGGTTTAGTGAGTTTCCTGACCAGTCTCAGGCTTCTGTCTTAATTTCCACCATCCCATTACCAAAATATAAGCAAGGGTTAACTTTATTCCCCTCTTTAAACTCCTTTAGTAGCTACCACCCCACCACTATTGCTATTTCAGCCCTCTAATTCTAATAATTCAATGAGCCTCCAATTCTTTGAATGATCTATCTTCATTATTTATTTGGTCCTTTGTGCATACTACAAGAGAAAACATCCCTCTCCCAATCCCCCTGAACCCAGCTAACCCTCATCAATCCTTGGGTCTTATCTTACAAGAGTACTTCTTCAGAGAACTTTCTCTAAAAGAATCACTTCCTTTCCCTAGCTGAGTTTCCTTCCTTCCTTTCTTCCTTCCTCCCTCCCTCCCTCCTTCCCTCCCTAATCTCCCTCTCACCCACCCACCCACCCACCTATTCACCTATCTTCCTAATTTCAGTACTGGGTGGGATCTCTGCTAAATTTTTAGTTATTTGTCTGTATTTACCACTAGACTCAATCTTTCAGAGGGAGGTACCATATCTAATTTTCCTCCACTACAATTGCTGGATCCAGTAGACTGACAGCACACACTGACTGTAAACAGACATATATTGACTGTAAACAACCAGTTTGTTAAAATTGTTAACCAATTTGTTAAAGAGGAAAGCCTCTACATATGAAAGCTAGAGTAATATATTATAGCAAGTAACAAAATGAGTAATTCATTTTAATATTCATTTGCTCTATGTATTAATGAATAACATCTGTGATTCAATATGGAGACAAGTGCTATATTATTTCTCATCAAAATCTTCCCCAAGAAGGCATATTTGGTTTTACTTATCAAGTTGAACTATTTCAAAACAGAATTCTATCACTCTTCTCAAAGCCTGCAGAAATATAGATGACCACAGACATAACTGTTCTGCACTACAGTATCATGAAAAAAATATTTTCTTTTTATTCATTTATTTGAAATGCAGAGACATGGAAGGAGACTGAGACAACACAGATCTCCCATCCACTGTTCCACTCCCCGAAAGTCTGCAACAGCAAGGGTTGAACCAGAATTCAATTCAGGTCTCCTACAAGGGTGGAAAGGTCCCAAGTACTCGAGCTATCTATCACCTGCCTCCTAGGTATTTACCAGTTAAAAGTTGGAATCAGGAGAGATTCACACTCAGGACCTCCTACATAGAATACAGGAACCCCAAAATATTTCCTAACTACTGTATCAAATGACCATCCCTATACTGATTTTCTACAGTGCCAGCATGCCATATTAGGCACCAGTTCAAGTCTCAGCTGTTCACTTCCAATTCAGCTCTTTGCTACAGCCCAGGACAGCAGTGGAACATGGCTCAAGTGTTGGGGCCCCCAAACCCACATAGGAGATACAGAAGAAACTCAGGGCTCCTGGCTTCAGCTCAGCCCAGCTCCGGGCATTGCAGGCATTTCAGGGAGTGACCAGCAGATGCAAGACCTCTCTATTTGTAACTCTGCCTTTCAAATAAATCTTTAAAAAAAAAAGATGGGGCCAGCACTAAACTAGGCTAATCCTTCGTTTGTGGCACCGACATCCCATAAAGGCACCAGTTTGTGTCCCAGCTGCTCTGCTTCTGATCCAGCTCTCTGCTATGGCCTGGGAAAGCAGTGGAAGATGGCCCAAGTGCTTGGGCCCCTGCGAAGTTATAGAGAGAGAAGGCCTCCATCCCACTCTCTAAATGGCCACAAAGGCCAGGGCTGGGCCAGGCCAAAGTCAGGAGCCAGGAGCTTCTTCCAGGTTTCCCACAATGGTGCAGGGGCCGAAACACTTTTTCTGCTTTCCCAGGTGCCTAAGCAGGGAGCTGGATGGGAAGTGGAGCAGCCGAGGCTCAAACCAGGACTCACACGGAATGCCAGTGTTGCAAGCAACAGCTTAACCTGCTCCACCACACCACAGGCCTTCTTACACTGATTTTCTAACAGTGTATCATCTCTGACCTTACAAAAGTCCTACTTTGCTATGTCACATTTAAAAATATCATACATAAGTTTATGAATTTTTCATCCATAACCCTATTTATTAACTAGCCTGTCAATTTTTACTAGTGTCTTTCCCCAAAGTCACCTTAGACCCATAAAGTACTACAGTAGCTTTTATTATTTTTATAATCCCTGGAGAAGTTTGTTTTAAAAACCAACATTTGGGGCCAGCATAGCCCCATATGTGGCGTAGTGGGTAAAGCCGACACCTGCAGTGACGGCATCCCATGTTGAGCCGGTTCAAGTCCCAGTTGCTCCACTTTTTTTTTTGACAGGCAGAGTGGACAGTGAGACAGACAGAGAGAAAGGTCTTCCTTTGCCGTTGGTTCACCCTCCAATGGCCGCCACGGCCGGCGCACTGCACTGAACCGAAGGCAGGAGCCAGGTGCTTCTGGTCTCCCATGGGATGCAGGGCCCAAGCACTTGGGCCATCCTCCACTGCACTCCGTGGCCACAGCAGAGAGCTGGCCTGGAAGAGGGGCAACCGGAACTAGAACCCGGGGTGCCAGTGCCACAAGGCGGAGGATTAGCCTAGTGAGCTGAGGCGCCGGCCTCCGGTTGCTCCACTTTTGATCCAGCTCTCTGCTATGGCCTGGGAAAGCAGTGGAAGATGGCTGAAGTCCTTGAGCCCTGCACTGGCATGGGAGACCCAGAGGAAGCTCCTGGCTTCGGATTGGCACAGGTCCTGCCGCTGCAGCCAACTGGGGAGTGAACCAGCAGATGGAAGATCCTGCTTTCTCTCTCTCTGCCTCTCCTTGTCTCTCTGTGTAACTCTCTCAAGTAGATAAATAAATCTTATAAAAAAAAAAGCAATACATATCCTTCACACACTAATAAAAACGTCCCTAACATTCCTGATCCTCCAATCTTTTGGAAAACAAATTTTTGACTAGTACTCTAAAAGGGTACAGAGCTGCTCTGAGAGAAGAGTACCTGTAATAAGGAAGTTGCCATGTTCTTCCAAAGGTTCACTGTATTTTCGGACCACATGATTTAAACCAAGGTCTAGCTCATAGAAAGTTAGTGTCTGCTGGGTATTAGCAGCTGCTTCTCCTGTTGGATCATTGTCTGCTTCCTGTACAGGAGCACAGTAGCACAAAGACTGTTCAGTATAAAAGAATTTTTAGATCTGAAACAACAGAACTCATTCATTTTTACAAACAAGGAAACAAGACGCCCATAGAAGCCAAATGGTTTGACAAAGTTCATGCTACTGTATAAAGGCAGCGCTAAAACAAATACCCCGATCTCCCATTCTGGATCCAGTAATCCCTCTACTAGAGGATACAGCCTTTCTTTCAAGGAAAAGAATGGCAAGCTCTGTCTTCCCCTGTGAAAAAATACTCCAAACACAGCTTCATCTTTTTCACACAGCTTCTCTCAATAAGCTTGTTTCTACAAGGAAACTGTTTAAATCAGAACCAAGGTTATTATATATAATCCATCAACCTGTGTGAAGCATTTCAAATAATTTCAGTAAGATTCTGAATATGTAGAAGTTCTGTCAGCAAGATAGATTTAAGATATACACAATGGAAAAAAATATCTTGGGAAAATACAGAAGTGACTGGAAGAAACCCAAAGAAGAAAAAGGAAAGTCATGGTCCCCATTACCTCATAGTCCATTTCCAGACAAGCAAACATCGGGTTTTCAAATCCCACATCTACTCCAACCACATGATATACTAAAGTGTTCGCTTTGTGGGCCTCCAAGGGAGATGAAATGGTAAGACGGGCTGCAGCATCTCTGTTCAAAATATACACCAATTTCTGTTTCTCAATAGCACCTACAGTTGGAAGAGACAAAACATACAGGATTTCCAGATAACAAGAAGAGATACTTAGATACTAGTTTCACAAGAATTTCTTGGAAAAGAAAAAAAGGGGTAAGGGGGATCATTATTCCTATGAACAGCCAGCACTAATTGAAGCATATTAACTCAAAATTCTGCTATCATTACAGCAGATAATAACTTCATTTTTGCTATATATCCCTAACTCCTCAAAAAATTTTAATTTCCTGGATTTAAGTCTACAGGAAAATTAAGCAGTAATTCATAAAATTGCCAGCTTTTCTTTTTAATTAGATCTAGTCATCTAAGCATTGCTTATAGAAGGTTGTCTTCTAGAAGCCTGATCAGATACACAGAATTTTCTTCAAGAATTTATCAGAGAAGAGACATGAATGTGAATCATCACTTCAGACTAATGAAAACAACCATATTCACCATCTAACAGTGTAAGATCATTTCACTACAGTTTTTTCACTATTAAACAACTGAAAAACATCTATTCTCATCTCAATAAGTAGTAGGAAAAGCACATTAAGCCCTTCCCCTGGGGCCAGTGCTGTGGTGAAGCTGGTTAAGCCACAGCCTACAGTGCCAGCATCCCACATGGGCACCAATTTAAGTCCAAGCTGTTCCAATTCCAATCTAACTCCCCACTACTATGCCTGGGAAAGCAGCAGAAAAAGGCCCAGGCTCCTGCACCCATGCAAAAGAGCCAGAAGAAGCTGCTGGTTCCTAGCTTCTGCCTGGTCTAGCCCCAGTCATTGCAGCCATTTGGGGAGTGAACCAGTGGATGGAAGATTTCTCTCTGTAACTCTGCCTTTCAAATAAATATGTAAATCTTACTCCCCCCACCAAAAAAAAAAAAAAAAAAAAAAAAAAAAAAAAAAAACCACTCCTCTGTTTTAAGAGGTTTTTTTTTAAAAAAACAACTTTAAATCAGAATAAATCCAAATATGATGCCAAAATTTTATCCATGTTAAGTGATGCAATGCCACAGTACCAAGATGATAGCACTGTTATCCTAAACTCAGTATTTACAACAATCAAAAATGCAGTCAACAGAGAAAGTAGAACAAGTCACTCACTAATCATAACGGCTCGCCCTTTGGGATCCACAGCTAAGAACTGGCCAGGTACGATGCGGCGGCACCCACTCTTGCCAAAGGTTTCTTGATGAATTTTCTCAAACATATTCTTAGACGGCTGGTATTCCAAGATAACAATCCGACCTGAGTCACTGCCAACTACAATGTAGTCTTTGGTACCACCTGTAAGCCTAAAGGCCATGAGCGATCGGATAACACCAAACACTTCCACAGTGAGAAGAGTGTGTACTTTGCCAGTATTGGGATCTGGACGAAGCAGCTCCAAGATCTTCCCACGGGAAACAACAATTTCCTGTTGTTTGGTTCCTAACAAAATACAAAGATCATCAACAACTAGAACTACTAAAAAATTAACCTGAATATTAAAACGCCACTAAAGAATAATAATTCTGTGACTTGGGAGGCCAATGTTCTAAATTTACTCTCTTGAAAATGTACTTTACCCGAAACTAAAATGATCTTACAAAGCTGCTATCAAACAAAGTTTTAGGGGCAGGAATTGTGGCACATCAGGGTAAGCCTTAGGTTGAAATGTCCTCATTACACATCAAAGTACCTGGCATTGAGCACTGCCTATACTTCCAAGACAGCTTCCTACCAGTGCATCCTCAGAGGCAATAGATGATGACCCTAATACCTGAGTTCCAGTTCCTAATACCTGAGTCTCCATGTGGGAGACCTGGATAGAATTCCTGGCTCGTAGTTTTAGCCTGGTCCGGCCTGGGCTGTTGTGGGCCATTCGAAAGTTAACCAGCAGGTGGCTGGCGCCACGGCTCACTAGGCTAATCTTCCACCTGCAGCACCACTACCCCGGGTTCTAGTCCCGGTTGGGGTGCCAGATTCTGTCCCGGTCACTCCTCTTCCAGTCCAGCTCTCTGCTGTGGCCTGGGAGGGCAGTGGAGGATGGCCCAAGTCCTTGGGCCCTGCACCCACATGGGAGACCAGGAAGAAGCACCTGGCTCCTGGCTTCGGACTGGCACAGCACGCCGACCACAGCAGCCATTTGGGGGGTGAACCAATGGAAAAAGGAAGACCTTTCTCTCTCTCTAACTCTGCCTTTCAAAAAAAAAAAAAAAGAAAGAAAGAAAGAAAGTTAACCAGCAGGCAAAATATATCTTTCTCTCTCTTTCTCACTCTGCCTTTCAATTAGTAAGTAAATAAGTAAGTTTTTTAAAGTTTTTAAAAAATCATCACAGGGCCAGCAACTGCAGTCCCAGCATCCCATATGGGTGCTAGTTCGTGTCCCCGCTGTTCAACTTCTCTGGCTCTTACCCTGGCTCCTAGCTTCAGACAAGCACAGCTCTGGCTGTTGTGGCCAACTGGGAGGTGAACCAGCAAATGGAAGACCTCTCTCTCTCTCTCTCTCTGCTTCTCCTTCTCTCTCTGTATATCTTTTTCAAACAAATAACTGAATCTTTTAAAAATGTATTTATATAAAAAAGAAAGATCAAATACTCCAAAGTGCTCTGTAAACTCTAAATCGTTATATATGTTGTAATGTTCACTAACAGGGAAAAAAAAAACTGGGGCTGGCAGTGTATGCAACAGGTTAAGCCACTGCCTGTGACACCAGCATCCCATAAGCGCCAGCCAGAGTCCTGGTTGTTCCACTTTCAATCCAGTTTTCTGCCTATGGCCTAGGCAAGCAACTAAAGATAGCCCAAGGGCTTAGGCCCCTGCCACTCACATGGAAGACCCAGAAGAAGCTTCTGGCTTCAAATTGGCCAGCCCTGGCCATTGTGGCCGGCCATCTGGAGAGTGAAGAAGCAGATGGAAGATTGTTCTCTCTCTCTCTCTACCTCTTTCATATAAAAATAAATAAATTTTTAAACCAAAGAAAAAACACACAAAATCTTACAACCTGGCTTAATTTGTCCAAAAATAACCTTCACAACTTCAGTTCACTATGTATGGCACAAAATGGTGAACAAACAGCAAATGATCTGTTTATACACAAGCAGCAACACATACATAAACAGCACTATCCCGCCCCTCATTATATAAAAGTTCTATCTCCTCATGCACCAAACCAATGTTCAACTTCCTTTATTTTTTTTTTAAAGATTTATTTTCTTTATTTGAATGTCAGAGTTACAAAGAGAAGGAGAGGCAGAGAGGTCTTCCATCTGCTGGTTCACTCCCCAACTGGCCACAATGGCGGAAGCTGCGTCAATCCGAAGCCAGGAGCTTCCTCCGGGTCTTCCCACACAGGTGCAAGAGCCCAAGAACTTGGGCCAGCTTCCACTGCTTTCCCAGGCCATAGCAAAGAGCTGGATCGGAAGTGGAGCAGCCAGGAAATAAAATGGTGCCCATATAGGAATGCTGGAACTGCAAGAGGCAGATTCACCTGCTACACCACAGCGTTGGACCCTTGTCCAACTTCTTTGAAAATATACTTTACCCAGGGCCAGTGCTGTTGCTTGGTGGGTAAAGCCACCGCCTAAAGTGCTGGCATCCCGTGTGGGCACCAGTTCGAGTCTCTGCTGTGGCCTGGGAGGGCACTGGAAGACAGCCCAAGTCCTTGGGCCCTTGCACCAGCACAGGAGACCCGGAAGAAGCTCCTGGCTCCTGGCTTCAGATCAGCGCAGCTCTGGTCCTTGTAGCCAATTAGGGAGTGAACCAGTGGAAGGTGGACCTCCCTCTCTGCTTCTCCTTTCTCTGTGTAATTCTTTCAAATAAATAAATCTTTAAAAAATATATATACTTACAACCTCCCTGATAATCTGACAACACTTTTAGATATTCTTTTTATCCAAACTGATGTCAAACTCAAAATCATTGATCATATCTTCTATATCTTGTTATGCTTTATATGAAAAAGCATAACCTGGTACCAAGTAGGTAACAAACAAATGCACAGCTCTGGTAACGATCATTACACTAGAGCTAGGGAAACGCACTGCAAATTAAGTTACAGATAACGAGCCTCAATGTAACATAAAATTTTACATATTACAAGTGAAATTTCGATTGTTCACATTTAACAGGTTATCTTGTAAATTTCCTCCACCAAGAGATAAGCAAGCTATGTATTAATTCAGAACTTACCAGAGAAGTTGCCATGAATGGCAAAGCTAATGCCAGTGGCTCGTTGCAAGGTCAAGTTATACAGGAACATGGTGGTGGCAAAACTGTGCTACCCAGAACACTAGGTCTTGGTTACACCGATAGTACTAAGTTAAGCTAAGAGGACAGAAAAACAGAAAAAAAAAAATCACAGGCAAATTGTTATTTTAATAGACAATTCTACTAGGAAACTTCAGTTCTAGGCAACAAAGCAAGGCCAATCAAGGAAAAATATATTTACAATGAGAAGTGCTTTCTATGTCAGGCACCATGCAACAGACTTTGTCTAATCTTACAAAAATCCTTTAAGTACACAGCTTTCTACTCATTTTATAGATAAGGGAATTGGGGATCCAAAGTTAAATCAACTCCGAAGGTCACAAAACCAGTGAACTGCTAGGAGCTGGGACATACACCATTAAGTAACATTGTCTATTTATCATTTTGTCACCAAAACTGAGGCCTATATTTATTTTCATTTGAATGGGTTATATATACACATGGTTCCAAATTTAAAAGCAGGGCAAAAGGTTCCCTCTAACTCATTCCTGAGCTACGCAGTTCTTCCTGGAGGAATACATTTTACCAAGCTATTTGCTATCCTTTCAGGTATTTTTTTTTATAAATAAGTAACAACATACATTCACACCATGTTTTATCTTCCTTTTTAACCAAAAGTTGGGTACTGTATTTTTCACACTCACACCATAGGACAACTTTATCAACTTTGAGATAAGCAATATAAGACTTCCTCATTTTTATTTTACAGAGTAAACTAAGTAGGAATATTGTAATTCAATCAGTGCCCTGCTGATGAGCATTCTGGAGAGCACAAAGAAAATTCCTTGTATGTGGGTCATTTATACAAGGAGTCTTCAAAAAGTTAAAAGAAAATGCATATTCTGAAAACAACTGCATACACTTGACAATTTTTCGACCAACATAAATTTATCTTTTAATTCCACTTTCCCACAAACTTCATGAAGTACCCTCATTTGTGCAAGAGTATATCCCTAATATCAATTACTAAAAGTTTAACTGCTTGATTGATGGATTCACACAATTTGAAACTTTTGATGGATGCTGCCAAATTATCGTTCAAAGAGGTTCTGCTATCAATTTACATGCTCAGCAATTTATGTTTCCCCACAAAGGGCCAATTTCAAACAGACATTCAGTCTTTATTCTTCTAACAGTTGAAAACTGGTTATCTTAAAGTGCTTTCATTTGCAAATCTTACAAAGCTCTACATTAGAGAAGTGGCTAGAATTTAAAACTGAGGCCTACTGAGCATCAAAAACTGAACAAAACTCAATTCTTTTCACTCCAAGAGGCCTCTCTACTAACCTATTAAGTTACGAAAAAGGACTCCTTTTCAGCAGACAGGACTGAAATCTGCACAAAGTGAGGTGCCTCTACCTGAAGGAAATACCCCAACTATACAGTCACACTGAAAAATAAGTCCAATTATCATTCCCTAAGGTACTTATTCGAAAACAAAAGCAAACGATCTTGAGAAATCCAAAGCAACTGCTGTGCACTTAACATAAAATCTGACTGTTGTTAATTCAGAAAACTAAGTAAATGTCCTCAAAAATATTTCTAGGTTCAGCAAAAGCAAAGTGACAAGATCAATCCTCCAGGCTCGAAACAGCTATTAACAGAGAAAATTTCCCACTTGAGACTAAGGAATGCCTTTAAAAGTCTTCTAGGATCACAAAGACGGCAGAAAAGGAAGCAAGGAGACACAGGGAACCAGGAGTCACTTCTGAAATCCTGAGCAGGTCCTCCCACACTATCCTGATTTCTCGTAGCTGACTTAGAACCCAGTCTGCGTCCCCAGACCTCTGTACCAGACGCCACCCATTAACCCTAGGAATTCATGTCCTCCAATCCTGGCTGCACCCAAGCTCACCAGCCACACTTCTATCCTGGGTAAAGGAGCAAGGTGCATTGTGGAGGAAGCCATGACAAGAAGTTTCCAGAAAGTTCATGAAAAACACATTATTGAAAAACAAAAACTATACCCACGAATTCTGGAATTCTTTTTTTGCTTTAATTCCATTTTCTAAGAATTTTCTGAAGCAGCCTCGGCATACCGAGCACCATAACGGGCAGGACGCGTGGGAAGCCTGGGAACGTCCTCCACGCGCCTATCTCCTGTCTGATCCCTACAAGACGCCCCTGCGACCGCCCGCTCCGTCTCTCCGTGGTCTAAGGCAACATCGTCTCATTTAAGCTCTGCCAAGTCTTCAAGACAGATAACCCTCCCCGTTTTGCCAACGACAAAATTAGGATTCAGAGGTGGAAACAAGAGGCCCAGCCGCCTAAACACAAACTCAAACCAGTCTTGGCTGCAAAGACCGTTCCCGTTATTCGCGCTATTTTAACGCGCTGTTTCCCCGTCTTCCCGTCGTGTACCATTTACTCTCTCCCGAGGACGACCTCCGTCTCCTCTCACCCCCACCCCCCGTCTCAGCTCAGAGGCCGCAGGACTAAAAGCAAGCTAACCTCTCATTATGAGCCAGTACCGCTTCCCACCCAATAGCCTGGAGCGGGTGACGATTTCAAGGAGCCGTTTTCGCGACCCACGCGTTGTCTACACAAATTCGCCCCCTGCTCGGACCTCTCGGGCCTAGCCTGCCTGAGACCTGCACCAGAGTCAGGCCCCGCTCCTACGTGGCCGCTCTCCCCCTTCCCAAACCAGGGGAAGTCGCGAAGCCACTTTTTTACCCTGCAGCGGGAAGGATGGCGTAGATATCCAACGGATGCTGACTCCCTTCAAGTCTAAGCCACCGCCAACTCCAAAACGCCGGCATCCGCCATTAGCCCTCTAGATGGGGACCTTCCGATGGCGCGCGACGGAAAAAGAAACCCAATCAGCGCCTGAAAAATGTTTACATATATAATTTTAAATGCTTCTTTCTTGCCTCCGTACAGCGTTAAAAATTATTTACGCACACTATATTGCCGTAAACTTTTCCCGGATAGTAGGAAATTAATAGTTTTTTTTTAAAGGAGACATTTAAAACCGTATGAGTTCGTCGGGCACTTCTATGGGCAGCCCCGAAGACCCGAAGCGCCAACGGGGAGGGGACCTCGTGGGGCCGGAAGCGCCGAAAGGGGCCCAAGATGGCGGATCTCGAGTCTCCTCCGAAGTTGTCAGGGGTGCCTCAGCCCTGTGAGGTGGTGGGAGGAGGCTGCTGCTCCGAAATCTCCACCGAGCTCATTCGCTCCCTGACAGAGCTGCAGGAGCTGGAGGCTGTGTACGAACGGCTCTGCGGCGAGGAGGTCGGCGGCTGAGCCTTTTTTTTTTTTTTTTCCAGGAGGATCCAGGGGCAGTGGGCTTAGGAGCTATTGGTCTTGGGAAATTCGGGCTGTGGGAAGCGCACTCTTGGTAGCAGGAAAACAAAAAAAAAGCTCTCACCCGAGAAGCGGGTGTGTGTTTGGGTATTTGAAGAGACTTGTCGACTCCTTCACTCTGTCGGATGCCGCCCCAGCCTGTTGGCTTTGCTAACTCGGCGATCTTCGCCTTCTCGCACCCATCTAGCTCCCTGGCCCATAGTCACGAGTTCCTCCACTAGAGTAAAGAGTATATACCAAGTTGCATGACTCTCAAAATAAGAATTGCATTGGCTTAGTAATTTAAACATGACGAACTTTCATCCCGTTATCTTCAACAGGAAGTCCTTTAAGACTTGTAGGGAATGGTTTGAGTATACAGTTGTCGCATTTCGGTTAAATGAACAACTCGTAGAAGTTTGAGCTTTTGAAGATTGAGCTGCAGCTGTCAAATCGTGGACAAGTCATTTCATCTGTTACCCCCTGACAATCTGTCAAAGGAAAAGCGTGGGCCTTTAAGTCCCTAACGTTCGTTCAGTCTCCTGACTCACTTTCCTGTGGCAACTTGATGCTGTCAACTCACTTGCTATTGTCAGTTGGGTTCCTTGCAAGAAAGAGAGCTAACCTCTGATCTAAACATTTAGCAGCTATTTTCCAATCTAAAATTTTAAGCAAAGTTCCACACAAGAAGCAGTTTCAACCTCTGATTAAGGGAAGTCATTGTATATTTCAAGATACTAATTTGCACCAACTCTTGCAGTTTCTGATAACCTTTTTTGGCAAGGTGTATTTTAAAGTTCAGTACTTTTTTTTTTTTTTTTTAAGATTTGTTTATTTGACAGGCAGAGTTACAGAGAGAGAGAGAGAGAGATCTTCCATCCACTGGTTCACTGCCCCAATGACCACAATGGCCAGAGCTGCACTAGGCTGAAGTCAAGAGCCAGGAGCTTCATCTGGGTCTTCCACGTGGATGCAGGGGGCTACTTTCCCAGGCGCATTAGCAGGAAGCTGGATCAGAAATTGAGCAGCCAGACTCAAACCCGGCACCCATTTGAAATGCCAGTGCTGCAGATGTGGCTTTTACCCACTATGCCACAGCATCAGCCCCTAAAATTCAGTACTCTTGATTTAACATTCCTTAGCTTGCATTCACTGGGCAGTCAGTACTTTGAGGAAAAAATTAAGGAGATCTTACAAACAAAACAATATTCTATATTGGTGTTTGATGACTGGGGGAAGTTTCTCCAGATCCTATTGGGCTATTTTAATAGAAATGTATAGCTAACCTTTACTAATGTATTACTGATACTGTCGTGGGAGTGGATTCCAAATAAGAGGATGAGTTTGGTTCCCACCCCCCAAAAAAAAAAGAAATGTATAGCTAAAATTAAAGGTTGTTGAACTATCTGGACATACTGTGTTCAATACTTTGTATCTTAGCCTGCTTGACTCACCCAACAGTCCTATAATGTAGGCATTTCTCTATTATGGATGAAGAAACATAAGGTTAGATGAAGTGAGGTAGCACAGGAAACGACCTGAGAATTATATTTATCCCCTCTGACTTTGTACCAAAAAGAGATTTTTTGCGTGTGTGTGAGGCACCTTTTGGGAAATTTCATTTATTTAGCTGTTTCATTTTAAATCCCTTCTTATGTTAATCACTCTGCTAATGCATAAAAATCCTGTGTCCTCCCATTATGACACTCATCTGTTAGATGGAGTAAAATATAGGTAGCAGACGTCATGCAGTGTGGTCAGTACAGAAATGAAGTGTTGTTTGTTAATGTCCAAGGGCAGTGTAGTGGAAAGTAAGGAGAAATTTGAAATAGGTTTACCCATCACTAAAAGTGTCTTTGTAACCATTCTGATGACAAGAAGCTTCTCTGTGTTTCAGAAAGTGGTAGAGAGAGAGCTGGATGCTCTTTTGGAACAGCAAAGCACTATTGAAAGTAAGATGGTCACTCTCCACCGAATGGGGTAAGTGTATGCATCTTAGCAAGATCTACTGTAAGTGCCAACAGTGTTCTTTAGGTAAGTTATTATGTTTCCTAACTTTCTATAATAAACTGCCAGTTGAATTTGAAAACTAGAAGAGTCTTACTGCAAGGAAAAGTGAGTATCTAAGTGTTCAGTGGTTCTCAAAGAGTCCTTGGAGCAGCAGTACAAGCATCACCTCTGGAAACTCTTTAGAAGTGTATATTTTGGAGTCCCACTCCAAACTTACTGAATCACTCTGGGGATGGGGACAGGAATGTGTATTTTAACAAGCCTAGCAGATGACTCTGATTTACAACTCAAGTTTGAGAACTGCTGTGCTTTGAATTCAGCATCCTTTCAGACTGTTGGTTAGTACACATTATGCTTGCTTAGCAATTGGGAATCTTTTCTCCACTTCTTTAGCCATCCCTACTTAGGGATGTCTTTGTAATTTTAAAATTTGTTTTGTTAAATATAGACCTGTATTTACAGTAAAACACTCAAGAAACAATTGTTTGTAGAATGAACTGAACTATGAGTTGTAGTGAGGGACAAAAGAAGTAGAAAACATAGTTTCCATCTACATAAAAAGTTTTTTGTCTCTTACGCCTATGGATGTGTGTGTGCTGACCATGTGTGTCTCCAGTCCCAACCTGCAGTTGATTGAGGGAGATGCAAAGCAGCTGGCTGGAATGATCACATTTACCTGCAACCTAGCCGAGAACGTGTCCAGCAAAGTCCGTCAGCTTGACCTAGCCAAGGTAATTCCATTGAGATTTTGATGTTTGAGTTAGTAGAGTGCAGTAAAAAAAGGCCACATACATCAGAGAAGCACCATCTAATAGAAATTTAATATGAGCTACCTGAACCAGACAAACTCCAAACCAATAGCTGTTACAATTGTAGACATAAAATTCCTCAATAAAATATCAGCAAAGCAAATCCAACAACTATACAAAAAGGATTATATACTATGACATGTAGAATTTATTCTAGCAGTGCAGGTTTTATTTAGCATTTGAAAATTAGTTAATATACCGTATCAATAAAGGTCCAAAACCACATGACCATCTCATAAGCATAGAAAAAACACCTGACAAAGTTCAATGCCCCTTCATAATAAAAACAATCAACAAATAGACTAGAACTTCATCAACCAGGTAAAGGGTAACTGAAAAATCTAGCATCATATTTCCTAGTGACAGGTGTGATGCTTTCCTCCTAAGATAAAGAAGGAGGTCTGCTCTTGCCTTGTCTGTTAACATTGTACTAGAAGTTCTAGCCAAGGCAGTTAGATAACAAAATGAAAGAAAAGCCATCTACATGGGAGTGGGCATTGTAGCACAACAGGTTAAGCTGCTACCTGGGATGCATGTACCAGTCCTGGCTACTCCACTTCTAATTCAATCACCTGCTAATGAACCAGCAGATGATGCTGTAAGTACTTGGCTTCCTGCCACCCATGTAGGAGACCAGGTGAGATTTCTGGCTCCTGGCTACAGCCTGGCCCAGCCCAGGCTGTTGTGGCCATCTGCAAAGTAAACGAGTGAATGGAAGAATTCCCTCTTTCTGTTCTCTCTCTGTATCTGAAATCTTCCTTTCAAATAGTAAATGAAATATTTTCAAAAAAATGTTTAAGTCACCCAGATTGGAAAAGAAATCTAGATGAACTTCCTAAATTATTTTATTTTAAATATTCACATAGCCATTTTTTAAAAAGATTTATTTATTTGAAAGGCTGAGTTGCAGAGAGGCAGAGACAGAAAGAGAGTTCTTCCAACTGCTGGTTCACTCCCCAAGTGGCTGCATTGGTTACAATGGAAAGAGCTGGACCGATCCAAAGCCAGGAGCCAGGAGCTTCTTCCAGGTCTCCCATGTGGATGCCAGGGGCCCAGGGACCTGGGCCATCTTCCACCGCTTTTCCAGGTCATAGCAGAGAACTATATTGGAAGTGGAGCAGCTGGATCCTGAACCAGTGCCCATATGGATGCCAGCTCCACATTTACCTGCTGCACTACAGCACCAACCCCTTGTAGTCATTTTTAAAAATTAAAAAGGAGAGCCAGTGCTGTGGTGTGGTGAGAAAAGCCACCACTTGCATTGCTGGCATCCTATATGGGTGCTGGTTCAAGTCTCAGCTGCTCTACTCCTGATCCAGCTTTCTACTATGGCCTTGGGAAACCAGTAGAAGATGGCCCAAGTGCTTGGGCCCCTGCATCAGAGTGGAGACCCAAAAGAAGCTCCTGGCTCCTGACTTCGCATCAGCACAGCTCCATCTGTTGCAGCCATTTGGGGAGTGAACCAGCGGATGGAAGATTCTCCCCCCGCCCCCACCGCCTCTGCCTCTGCCTGTCTGTGACTCTGCCTTTCAAATAAATAAATAAATGTTTAAAAAGTTAAAAAGGAATAAGTGAGAAAATATTTTTTTAAGATTTATTTATTTTACACAGAGAGGAGATGCAGAGAGAGAGAGAGAGAGAGAGGTCTTCCATCCGATGGTTCACTCCCCTACTGGCCGCAATGGTCAGAGCTGCACTGATCCAAAGCCAGGAGCCAGGAGCTTCTTCCAGGTCTCCCATGCGGGTGCAGGGGCCCAAGGACTTGAGCCATCTTCTACTGCTTTCCCAGTCCATAGCAGAGAGCTGGATTGGAAGAGGAGCAGCTGGGACTCGAACTGGTGCCCCTATAGGTACCCGCTGTGTACCACAGCGCCGGCCCAGAGAAAATATTTTAATATATATTTTATTTAACCCATTATATCTATAATACCATTTCAACATGAAATTAATATAAAATGATATTAGTTAGATACTTTACCATCTTTAGTTTTGTACTAAGTCTGAAATTCAAAGTGTCTACTACACATACACATCTTAATTTGTCCTAACCCCATTAAAAGTGCTCAATATCCACTGCTAATGTTGGATACTATACTGGATAGCACAGGGTCTGGCTTTTTGAACAAGTCAATCCCAGCCTTAGTTTGCCCCCCATGAAATGGCATGAGTCTTCCTGATCTATTTGTTTAGGTTCAGCAAAAACTACTTTATCACACTAACCACACATTTAACTTACGTATTTGAGAGACAAACGGGGGGAGAGAGAGAGAGAGAGAGACCTCCCATTTGCTGGTTCATTTCCCACATGCCTGTGACATCCAGGGCTAGGCCAGAGCAGGGAACCAGGAGTTAAATCAAATTTTCTCACATGGGTGGCTGCAGTCAATCACTTGAACCATCACTGCTGCTTCCCAGGATCTACATTAGCAGGAAGCTGGAGTCAGGAGCCAGAGACAGGTATTGAACAAAGACATTCTGATAAAAGATTTGAGTATCTTAACTGCTAGCCAAATGCATGCTCCCCTACTTATAAATTTAACAAAATAAGCCAAGGAGAAATATGGATTATGCCTTTTCCTGCTTTGTTAAAATGAATGATTCGACCACATTAATAAAATTGTATGGAACCTGTCAGGGGTCCTGGTCATCGTCAGCAGTAACAGCTTTGTGAGTGGTAATGGTGGTGTTTGTGAGTTTGCCAGTGAAAGCTGAAAAGGACCTGTGGTTAACCAGATTCATCTCCCAAATCGCCCTACCTTCTGGAGAGGTTTGTTTAATTATTTGTTTATTCATTTATTTACTTGAAATGGAGACAGAAACAAACAAACCAAGTTCTTCTATCTGCTGGTTCACTCCCCAAATGCCCACATTAGCCAGAGGTGGGCCAGGCCTAAATCTGGAGCCCTGTACTCAGTTGAAGTTCCCAAGTGGGTGGCCCAGACCCAGGTACTTGAGCAGTCACCTTTTGCTTCACAGGGTGTACCTCAGGAGCACACTAGAATCAGAAGTGGATGTGGGATTTGAATCCAGGCAACTCTGAAATGGAATGTGGTTGTCCCAAGGTGGCGTCTTAACTTCAGTGTCAAAAACATACTCCTGAAGAGTGATTTTTGAAATACTAAGACACTGTTTCTAAGCATGAAGTCTTTTTTTTTTTTTTTTTTTTTTTTTGGCAGAACCGCCTCTATCAGGCCATTCAGAGAGCTGATGACATCTTAGACCTGAAGTTCTGCATGGATGGAGTTCAGACTGCTTTGAGGAATGAAGATTATGAACAGGCTGCAGCCCACATTCATCGCTACTTATGCCTCGACAAGTCAGTCATTGAGCTGAGCCGCCAGGGTAAAGAAGGTCAGCATCCAAGCAACAGTGTCCCTGTTGACTCCTAGTTGAGTTACAAGCACCTGTAATCTGAGCTAGACAAACTCAATGGATAAAAAGGCATCTACTGACACATTTCCTTGTCTAGTAGTAGGCCCTGTATAGGTCCTATACCATCAGAGAACAGATATTACTCCCAATTTATTATAAGATTTTATTTATTTATTTATTTAAAGATTTATTATTTATCTGAAAATCAGAGTTACACACAGAGAGAAGGAGAGGCAGAGAGAGAGAGGTCTTCCATCCTCTGGTTCACTCCCAGTGGGCCACAACGGCCAGAACTGTGCCGATCGAAAGCCAGGAGCCAGGAACTTCTGGGTCTCCCACGCGAGTGCAGGGGCCCAAGGACTTGGGCCATCTTCCACTGCTTTCCCAGGCCATAGCAGAGAGCTGGATCAGAAGTAGAGCAGCCGGTATTCGAACTGGCACCCATATGGGATGCCAGCACTGCAGGCGGCAGCTTTACCCAGTATGCCACAGTGTCAGCCCCGATATTACTCCCATTGTATGGACAAGGAACTGAATCCAGATTGTTGGGGCAATAGATGTTTGTACTTGCCCTAATTGCCTACTTACAAGTGAAATTCTTAGCTTTGTATTCTGGGCATTCCAGGATCTTGACTCATCCTGTCCTTCTGGCCTTATTTCATGCTATTCATGCAAATGTATATTATCAGGGTACAGATTTTTAAAGATTTATTTATTTGAAAGAGTTACAGAGAGAGAAGGGGAGAGACAGACATCTTCTATTCACTTGTTCACTCTTCAGATAGTTACAATGGCCAGGACTGGACCAGGCTGGAGCCAGGAATCTTCATCTGTGTCTCCTACATGGGTGGCAAACACTTAGGCCATCTTCTACTTTTCCCAGTCCATTAGCAATGAGTTGGATCAGAAGTGGAGTAGCCAGGACTTGAACCCGCACCCATATGGGATGCCAGCACCACAGGTGAGAGCTCAATAGGCAAATCCTCCTGTGCTAATCCACTGTGCTATGCCACAGTGCTGGTCCCTAGTATACAAATACTTGTTGAGCTGAGGCAGGTGTTGTGGCACAGCAGTTTAAGCCAAGCCTGGTTCATCCCCAGCTATTGCAGGCTTTTAGGGAGTGAACGAACAGATGAAAGATTTCTGTTACTCTGACTTTCGAATTAAAATATCTTTCAAAAGAATTACTTGTTGAGCTGGGCATGTATCTTTATTGTTTAGATAGTATATTATAGCATCCAATAATTGCATCTTATGTTCTCAAGCAGGGGCCGGTGTTGTGGCATAGCATGTAAAGTTATCATGTGTCACGTTGGCATCCCATATGGGCACCGGCTTGAGTCCCAGCTGCTCCACTTCCTTTTTTAATTTATTTTATTTATTTGAAAGCCAGAGTTATACAGAGAGGTCTTACATCCACTGGTTCACTCCCCAGGTGGCCGCAACAGCTGGAGCTGCGCTTATCTGAAGCCAGGAGCCAGGAGCTTCTTCTGGGTCTCCCACACAGTTGCAGGGTCCCAAGACCTTGGGCCATCCTCCACTGCTATCCCAGGCCATAGCAGAGAGCCGATCCAGCTTTCGGCTAATGCACCTAGGAAAGCAGCAGAATATGGCCCAAGTTTTTGGGCTTGTGCTCCCACAGGGGAGACCCAGAAGAAGCTCCTGGCTCCTGGCTTCATTTGGCCCAACCCTAGCCATTGCAGCCATTTCAGAAGTTAACCAGTGGATAGAAGATACCTCTATCTGTCCCTCTTTATAACTCTGCCTTTCAAGTAAACAAAATAAATTTTAAAAATAAATAATGGCCCAGTGCTGTGGCATAGCATGTAAAGCCACCACCTGCAGTGCTGGCATCCCTTTATGGCACCAGTTTGAGTCCCAGCTGCTCTACTTCTAATCCAGCTCTCTGCTATGGTCTGGGAAAGCAGTAGAAGATGGCCCAAGTCCTTGGGTCCCTGCACCCATGTGGGAAACCTTTCTTTGCCTTTCAAATAAAATAAATACATCTAAAAAATAAAAATAAATAAGGAATAAGTTCTCAAGCAGAGGCAGTCCATTATTTTTCAAAAATTTAATTATTTTAATTATTTATTTTAAGGGCAGAGTTACACAAAGATAGAAGCAGAGAGAGAGAGAGAGAAAGATCTTCCATCTGCTGGTTCACTCCCCAAATGGCTGCAATGGCTAGAGCTGGGCCTATCCAAAGCCAGGAGCCAGGAGCTTCTTCCAGGTCTCCCACACTGGTGCAGGGGCCCATATAGGGATGGTGGCTGGCACTGCAGGCAGTGGCTTTACCTGCTATACCACAGTGCTGGCCCCAGAGGTAGTCTATCACAAGGACCTTCTTTGCTTCCAGTTACCATAGAGTATGTTGAGTTAGGTAAAAAACTGAATAGTGGGATCAGTGCTGTGGTGTGGTGGGGTAGGCCTCCACCTGTGGCACTGGCATCCTATATGGGCACCAGTTCTAGTCCTGGCTACTCCTCTTCCCATCCACCTTTCTGCTGTGGCCTGGAAGAGCAATAGAAGATAGCCTGAGTGGTTGGTTGGGCCCCTATGCACACATGAGAGACCTGGAGGAAGCTTCTGGCTCCTGGCTTTGGATTGGCCCAGCTCCAGCAGTTGTGGCCATTTGGGAAGTGAACCAGCAGATGGAGACCTTTCTCTGTCCTTCTGCCTCTCAAGTAAATAAATAAAGTCTTTAAAAAAAAATAAAAGACTGAATAGCAACACTGAATACTGTAGAAATGTACTTTGCTCAGTGATACTTAAACTGTTACAGTATTTGATTGTTACAGAAAAATTCTTAATTGTAATTGATGATTGTTGCCATAATAGTGTATTGCCTGTATTTCTACCTCTAGTCATGGGCTTTATGTGCTAGATTTTGAAAGACAGAGTTACAGAGAGGCAGAAGCAGAGAGAGAAAGGTCTTCCATCTGCTGGTTCACTCCCCAGATGGCTGCAATGGCCAGAGCTGAGCTGATCCAGAGCCAGGAGCTTCTTCTGGGTCTCCCACAAAGGTACTGGGGCCCAAGGACTTGGGCCATCTTCTGCTGCTTTCCCAGGCCACAGCAGAGAGCTGGCTGGGAAGTGGAGAAGCTGGAACTTGAGTCGGTGCCCATATGGGATGTGGGCACTACAGGCGGCAGCTTTACCCACTATGCTATAGTACTGGCCCCACACAAGTCTTTTTAAAAAGACATGGTGAGGCCGGCGCCGCGGCTCACTAGGCTAATCCTCCGCCTAGCGGCGCCGGCACACCGGGTTCTAGTCCCGGTCGGGGCGCCGGATTCTGTCCCGGTTGCCCCTCTTCCAGGCCAGCCCTCTGCTGTGGCCAGGGAGTGCAGTGGAGGATGGCCCAGGTGCTTGGGCCCTGCACCCCATGGGAGACCAGGAAAAGCACCTGGCTCCTGGCTCCTGCCATCGGATCAGCGCGGTGCGCCGGCCGCAGCGCGCCGGCCGCGGCTGCCATTGGAGGGTGAACCAACGGCAAAGGAAGACCTTTCTCTCTGTCTCTCTCTCTCACTGTCCACTCTGCCTGTCAAAAAAAAAAAAAAAAAAAAAAAAAAAAGACATGGTGGCCAGCACTGCGGCTCACTAGGCTAATCCTCCACCTTGCGGCGCCGGCACACCAGGTTCTAGTCCTGGTCGGGGCGCCGGACTCTGTCCTGGTTGCCCCTCTTCCAGGCCAGCTCTCTGCTGTGCCCTGGGAGTGCAGTGGAGGATGGCCCAAGTCCTTGGGCCCTGCACCCCATGGGAGACCAGGAGAAGCACCTGGCTCCTGCCATCGGATCAGCACAGTGCGCCGGCCAGAGCACCAGCTGCAGCGGCCATTGTGGGGTGAACCAACGGAAAAGGAATACCTTTCTCTCTGTCTCTCTCTCTCTCACTGTCCGCTCTGCTTGTCAAAAAAAAAAAAAAAAAAAAAAAAAAAAAAAAAGAACATGGTTTATTTGCACAAAACTGATCAGTTTTAAGAGATCGTTAATGCCCTTGAAGTGGTTTTGGTGGGTGTGAAACATGGTGGGAAGTTGCATTGGTCCCTCTTATTATAGTATGGAAATTAAGTCTACTTAATTTATCAATTCATGTTCATACCCTGATTTTATATACTTGTATCTGTCAGTGAACACTGTGATACTTGAAAAGGTTATTTTTATTTGAAAGTGAGAGAGACAGATATGTATAGAGAGATTTCTGTGTGCTTGTTTACTTCCCAAATGCCCACAACAGCTGGGAATGTACTAGGCCAAAGCCAACACCCCAGAACTCAATCTGGGTTTTCCACCTGGGTGGCAGGGACCCAGATTCCCAAACCATCA
Organism: Oryctolagus cuniculus; assembly: GCF_964237555.1. NCBI lineage: Eukaryota > Metazoa > Chordata > Mammalia > Lagomorpha > Leporidae > Oryctolagus > Oryctolagus cuniculus. The sequence goes on from NC_091449.1 coordinate 56,717,323, forward strand.
CCTGCTGCCTTCATGGAGGCACATTAGCAGAAAGCTGGAATAGGAAATTAAGTCAGGACTGGAACCCAGGCACTCGAATATAGGATGCAGGCATCCTAAGTGCACCAAAATAAACGTTATGGTTGAGTTCCATTTATCGGGGCTGGCATGTGGCCTAGCAGTTATCATATGGATTATGTTGCTTGCATTCCACGTTAGAGTCTGTGTTCAGCTCCTGCCTCTTGCTTCTGAATCCAGCTTCCTGCTGATGCAGACCCTAGGAGGCAGCTGTGATGTCTCAGTTAGATTCCTGCCACCCATGTGGGAGACCTGGATTGAGATTCTGATTCCCAGCTTCAGCCCCAGCCCTGGCTGTGAACCAGCTGTTATGAGCCCTTGTCTATCTGTTCTGTCCTTTTCTCTCTCTGTGTCAGTCTCTCTCTTTTCCCTCCCTCCCCTTCCCATCCTCCCTCTCTGCCTCAAGCAAAAAAAAAAAAAATTTAAATTCCATTTTCATGAGCTTTTTGAAGTGCCTTCATATTTGAAGAATGAATTCCTGTGGTGAACAAAGCATGGACCTGACAGGGTACTATTTACATTAATTCTCATTTTCTCTCCATTGAGCAGGGAGCATGATTGATGCCAACCTGAAATTGCTGCAGGAAGCTGAGCAGCGTCTCAAAGCCATTGTAGCAGAGAAGTTTGCTATTGCCACCAAGGAAGGGGATCTGCCCCAGGTGGAGCGCTTCTTCAAGATCTTCCCACTGCTGGGTTTGCATGAAGAGGGATTAAGCAAGTTCTCAGAATACCTTTGCAAGCAGGTACAGACGCTGGTTGCTTGACAGGATTATATCATGATTATCTGCCTGCAGATTGGGGCCCAGCTGTGTCCAGTTTCTGTGGCTACTTTGTCTTTTCTGAATATGGTTGCCTTTTCTGTTCCTACTGTGGCCTAGCAGGACTGGATGCATGTATCTGTGCAACACACCCATTGTCAGCCTACTGTGTGCTAAGCATGGCCTAGATACCAGGTGATTCATGCTTATTTCCAACAGATGAGGTGAAAATATAGGAAAATTAAAATTCAAGTTCTCTGACCAGTTGGATCACCCTTTTCAAGCTGTCAGAAATAACTATTTTTTTTAAGATTTTATTTATTATTTATTTGAGAGACAGAGATACATTCAGTGAGAGGGAGAGACAGAAAGAAAGGTCTTCCACCAGCGCCGCAGCTCACTAGGCTAATCCTCTGCCTGCGGCGCCGGCACACCAGGTTCTAGTCCCGGTTGGGGTGTTGGGTTCAGTCCCGGTTGCCCCTCTTCCAGTCCAGCTCTCTGCAGTGGCCCAGGAGTGCAGTATAGGATGGCCCAAGTCTTTGGGCCCTGCACCCACATGGAGACCAGGAGAAGCACCTGGCTCCTGGCTTCAGATCAGCGCGGTGCACTGGCTACAGCGCGCCGGCCACAGCAGCCATTGAGGGGTGAACCAACGGAAAAGAAAGACCTTTGTCTCTGTCCAAAAAAAAAAAAAAAAAAAGGTCTTCCGTATGCTGGTTCACTCCCCAAATGGCCACAACAGCTGGAGATGTGCCAATCCAAAGTCAGGAGCCAGGAGCCTTCTTGTGCGTTTTCCATGTAGGAACAGGGGCCCAAGGACTTGGCTGTCTTCTACTGCTTTACCAAGCCATAACAGAGAGCTGGATCAGAAGTAGAGCAGCTAGGACTCAAACCGGCGTCTATAAGGAATGCCAGAGCCACAGGTGGAGGATTAACCTAATGCTCCATAGTTTGTTTGTTTGTTTTTTTCTTTAAGATTTATTTATTCATTTGAATTCAGAGTTACAGGGAGGCAGAGGCAGAGACAGAGAGAGCTTGTATCTGTTGGTTCAATCCACAAATGGGCATAATGACTAGAGCTGGGCCGATCAGGAGCCAGGAGCCTCCTCCAGGTTGCCCACATGGGTGGGTGCTTGGGCTATCCTCCACTGCTTTTCCAAGTGCATTAGGGAGCTGGATAGGAAGTAGAGCAGCCAGGACCTGAACTGGCGCCTATATGGGATGCCAGCACTGCAAGCGACGGTTTACCCACTACACTACAGTGCCAGTCCCAGAACTATCTCTTTAAGAGGGTTCTTGGTTAGGTTGAGTCTCAAAATAAGCCATACTGACCCCAAAGAGGTGAGGTCACCTAGAGTTCAGTCCTGGGAAAGAAATAGGTTTTGGTTAACATTTCAGGGCTTTCCCATCCTGACCCCTTAGATGAAGAGAAGCAAATCCAGCAGGCCTGTATGCAGAGGGTTTCTGGTTTTGTTTTGTTTTGTTATAAAATTTACTTAGTTATTTAAAAGAGTTACACAGAGAGAAGAGACAGAGAGAGAGAAGAGAAAGAGATGTTGTATCCACTGGTTCCCTCCCTAATTGGCTGCCACAGCCAGGGTTGGGCCAAGCTGAAGCCAGGAGCTTGTAACTTACTGGGTCTCCCAGGTGGGTAGCAGGTGGCCAAGCCCTTGAGCCATCTTCCACTGTTTTCCCAGACACATTAGTAGGGAGCTGGAACGGAAGTGGAGCAGCCAGGACTGGAACCTGTACCTATTATGGGATACTGCCATTGCAGCTTAACCCACTGTGCAGTAACTGCAGCCTGGGCATTTTAACTATATATTGATATGGCCATCCCCTTTCATTCTCTCCCCCAGAAAAATTATCTAGAATGGAACATTATTCTGCCTTTAAAAAAATCCATAAAAACTTTTCAAATGAGACAATTCCATAAGTGCTGATGTATTTTACTAACATGTGACTTGTTAAATTAAACAGTCTGCTGTCATTCCTGTTTAAATGGGGTGGGAGGGCATTTGGCTCAGCAGTTAAGTTGCCACTTGGGAAGATGGCATCCCATACTGGAGTGCCTGATTCAAGTCTCAGCTCCTCCACTCCTGATCCAGCTTCCTGCTAATACACATCCTAGGAGGCAGCATCTGAAGGCCCAAGTACTTGGATCCCTGCTGCCCATGTGGGAGACCCAGACTGAGTTCCTGGTTCCTGGCTTTGGCCTGGCCTAAGACCTGGAAGAAGCTTCTGGCTTCGGCCTGGCCATTGAGGGCTTCCAGGGAGTGAACCAGTGGATGGAAGATCTTCCTCTCTCTAACTCTTTCAAATAAATAAATACATCCTTAAAAAAATAATAATAATAAAAAAAAAAGATGGGGCTGGTGCTGTGGCTTAATGAGTTAAAGCCATGGTGTGCAGCACTGGTATCATATATGGGTGCCAGTTCAAGCCCTGGCTGCTCGTGGGTGGCAGGAGCCCAAACACTTGGTCATCGTCCACTGCCTTTCCCTGGTCATTAATAGGGAGCTGGATTGGAAGTGGAACAGCCAGGACTTGAACCAGTGCCCATATGCCATGGGCTTTACCCGCTATGCCACACTGGCCCTCAGCCCTGGCTACTATGGGTATTTGAGGAGTGAGCCTACAAATGGAAGATTTCTCTCTGTCTGTATCTGCCTTTCAAATAAAATGAAAATAAATAAAATAAAATAAAGGAAGTGGCAGTAAAGATGCATGATTGCATAAGCATAGGATATTTTGGGAAGGGGGAATTAAAAGACCAAGAGATCTAGGTAAGAAGAATCACTTTGCTGAAAACTTTTTTGTTCCTTCCAAACATTTAAGTGTTATTTTACTCATTCTAAAAAAAATAAGTAAAAATTTTTAAACAACTGCTTTATGGCATTTTTTATCAGTACTTTGCCATCTGAGACCTAGAAATGAGTTCTGCCTTCCACAGTACCTAGATTCCTTGTCAGACTCAACAAAGCACTGTGATTGATAACAAGTTACACTTGGAGAAAATTATTGAAACTAGGAACTCTTTCCCTTTGCTAATGACAGTCCATATTTTTCAAAGAAAAGAAAACCATTCTTTTTATCTCTGAGTGGAAGAAGGAACCACCTCCATGCTCAAGTCTCTTGTCCTGCCTGAGGGGAAGTTCTTCTATGTTATGTGGGAAACATGAGAAAAAGAAAGCCAATGGGAGGCCCTTTTGGACAACTGAGACATATTTGGTATGAGATTGGCCTTTGGTCTAAGAAATACATTTGGATTTTTTTTACTTTGTTCAGGTGGCCAGTAAAGCTGAAGAGAACCTGCTCTTGGTGCTGGGGACAGACATGAGTGATCGAAGAGCTGCGGTCATCTTTGCAGACACACTCACTCTCTTGTTTGAAGGCAAGCTTTCTCCACTTGGGAGAGACTGGAGACATTTCCAGCTGACACCCGCATACTAGGCTTTCTTCTCTCCCTTCTTGCAGCTCGTGTATCTTGATTTATTGGAAAGTTAACATTTGGATTCAGTGTATGATTAGGAAAGATTAGTCCCTGATATTTTGATCTTCTCTTTCAAAACTTTATGGTAAATTCAACCCCAAAATAAATCACCAGAAAGAGAATGATGCTGATTTCCAAAGATGCTACTGTAGAAAACATTCATATATAACTTCTCAAATGCCTGCTGATATACTAAACACTGCGTATTTACAAACATGCTTAGCAACCTCTACCACTAACCGAGCTATTTACGTTCATTTGGGGAGGTAAAGCAGCTAAAAAGGATTTGATTAGGCTCTGGGTTAGTCCTGTATGGGAGAAAGGAGTTTATTTTGTAGGACAAACATTTGGAAGCCAATCTTTTCACTTCCTTCTTTCTAGGGATTGCCCGCATCGTGGAGACTCATCAACCAATCGTGGAAACCTATTATGGGCCAGGGAGACTTTTTACCCTGATCAAATATCTGCAGGTGGAATGTGACAGGCAGGTAGAGAAGGTGGTAGACAAGTTCATCAAGCAGAGGGACTACCACCAGCAGGTGAGCAGGGGAAGCAACAGGCCATTCAGAAGCAGCTTTAACCAGGCACACTAAGTCGAATAAATTGAAGGGAAAAAAATGAAGAAGGGTGGTGCAGGCAGGAAAAAAATAAGTGCTGAGCGCAGACTGACCTCTGCATCTTACACATCGATACCAGCTTACTTTCAGCTTGAAGTGTTGTCAAGGCGATTGTGTCCTCAGCACAAGACTCAGAAGGAACTTGATCTTCCTGAGAGAACAGGAAACATTAGACCGATTATCATAGAAAGTGCAGCAGCGCCCCCTGGTGACAACCTGAGAATTTTGTTTCCCAAAGTGGTATTGAATGTCAAATAATTTGAACTTTCCCCTTAGTTCCTTAAGTGGTAAACAAAATGTTTGCTTTGTCAAAACCTAATGTTTCCGTTCTTTTAAGCAGAAAAAGTTAAAGTATGACATATAAATAGAGATGGCCTCATACAATTTTATTTATAGACTCCCCAAACTAGTAGACAGCAGTCTGTTGGAACACCATTGGCATTACTTTAAGTGCAATAATAGAGGTGAGCATTAGCATGTAAACCAAAAGCAGATCTTTGGTTCATCATCCTGAAAGCCCACCCCTGACCTAAAGGAGAGGTAAACCTAATGAGCAAACTAACCCTGAAACCCAAAGTTTGGAATGACCAACAAGAGTATTCTCATTTCTGTGGCATATTGCAGTTCCGACAGGTCCAGAACAATCTGATGAGAAATTCCGCAACAGAAAAAATTGAACCAAGGTAATAATCCTCTTTTCTTCCACCCGTAGGAATTTGAACTATAATGTGGTTCGTGTTTTTTTTTTTTTTTTTTTTTAATTTATTTTTTTTTGACAGGCAGAGTGGATAATGAGAGAGAGAGAGACAGAGAGAAAGGTCTTCCTTTTTGCCATTGGTTCACCCTCCAATGGCCGCCGCGGCTGGCGCACTGCAGCCGGCGCAACACACTGATCCAAAGCTGGGAGCCAGGTGCTTCTCCTGGTCTCCCTTATGGTTGCAGGGCCCAAGGACTTGGGCCATCCTCCACTGCACTCCCGGGCCATAGCAGAGAGCTGGACTGGAAGAGGGGCAACTGGGACAGAATCCGGCGCCCTGACTGGGACTAGAACCCGGTGTGCCAGCACTGCAGGCGGAGGATTAGCCTATTGAGCTGCGGCACCAGCAATGTGGTTCATGTTTTTAAAGTAGTCTCCCAACTACTTTTATTTATTTCGTAGTGGAAGATATATAAACAGAAGTATAGATGTAACATATGTGTGGTTCAAAAAGAATAATAGATTATTGCTGGTAGTTTTTTAAAATTTATTTATTTGAAAGTCAGAATTATGGGGGGATCTTCCATCTACTGGTTCACTTTCTTTTTTTTTTTTTTAAGATTTATTTATTTGAAAGAGTTACACAGAGAGAGGAGAGAGAGAGAGAGGTCTTCCATCTGCTGGTTCACTCCCCACATGGCCGAAATGGCTGGAGCTGCGCCAATCTGAAGCCAGGAGCCAGGAGCTCTTTCTGGGTCTCCCACACAGGTGCAAGAGCCCAAGGACTTGGGCCATCCTCCACTGCTTTCCCAGGTCACAACAGAGAGCTGGATTGGAAGTGGAGGATCCGGGACTCAAACCAGCACCCATATGGGATCCTAGCACTACAGGTGGCAGCTTTACCTGCTATACCACAGTGCTGGCCCCTGGTTCACTTTCCAAAGGGCCACAGCTTAGGATGGGATCCTGGGACATTCTCTTAAATGGGCTGGGCTAAGCCAAAGCCATGAGCCAGGAGCTTCATTCAGGTCTCCCACATGGGTGCAGAGGCCCAAGAACTTGGGTCATCTTCTGCTGCTTTCCGAGGCACATTAGCAGGGAGCTGGAGCTGAAGTAGAGCAGCCGGGACTAGAACTGGCGGCCATATGGGATGCTGGCACTGCAGACAGTGGCCAGTGCTGGGAATGACCATTTAAGAGTATGTCCTAGAATCCCATCTGGGCTACATTAGAGATTGGAAAGCTATATTTTCTTTCACATGAGGCATAATTTATATTTAAACCACAAAAGGTGTAGGCATTGTGGCGTAGCAGTTTAGGCTGACACTTAAAACTCACACATCCTGTATCAGAGTGCCAGTTTGAGTCCCAGATACTCTGCTTCCAATCCAGCTTCCTGCTAATGCATCCTGGGAAGCAGCAGAATATACATCAAACGCTTGGACCCCTGCTACTCACATGGAAGACCTTGATGGAATTTCCAGCTCCAGGCTTTGGTCTGGCCCAGCTCTGGCTTTGAAAGCATTTGGGGAGTGAACTAGCAGGTGGAAGATATGTCTCTCTGTCTCACCCTCCCATTCAAGTTAATGAGTGTAAACATAAAAGAAGCACAAAAGAAAGTATACCTTACCAAACTCTTATTTAGGCCTTGCATAATGTTAGAGATGAAAGACTCAGGTAAAACATTTAAGTGAACAAAGTGGTTGACAGCTGTGTCTGGCTGTAACCAGGCAGCACAGCCACAATGACTGCATGACCAAGCTGACCTTTGTGGGTCCACTGGGGAGGGGAAGTTAGGGATTTTGGTGCCCTTAGTGCTGATAGCTGAGGGATCCAGTGTCCTCCTCATTGCTTCTGCTCTGTGTGTCACAGGGAACTGGACCCCATCCTGACTGAGGTCACCCTGATGAACGCCCGCAGTGAGCTGTACTTACGATTTCTCAGGAAGAGGATCAGCTCAGATTTTGAGGTGGGGGACTCCATGGCTTCAGAAGAAGTAAAACAAGGTAAAAGATGTCTCCCATAGTCTGGAAGGGCTAGATACATGTTTGGCATTTCTGCAATAGTTACATCATATATCTCTTACTAGGGAAACAAAAGGCTTGTTAGCCTCTGTGGGCCTGTGGGCAAATTGACTCCCAGGAGAAAATCTTAATTTACCACATTTTAGAATTGAACTGGACCTTTGAGACCATATAATTATTTTACAAAGAATACCAGTTTTAAATGACTTTCCTCAGCTTTTTGCCCCACAGCACACTGTCTTATCAGCTCCAGTTTAACTGTTTGTTGCTCAATTTTAGGAGATGGAAAGTACACATGATAGATCATTTTAACAATATAAAAAGGTATAGATAAGTGCACTGAGGAACTTCTAGGAAAGATAGAAATATTCCAAAACTGGATTGTGGCTATTGTTGCACAAGCGTATAAGTTATACACGTATAGTAGGTGAATTTTTTGAAATATAAATTATACCTCAATAAAGCTTTTCTGGAAGGCTTTTTTAAAAGATTTATTTATTGGCTGGCACTGCAGCTCAATAGGCTAATCCTCCGCCTGTGGCGCCGGCACACCAGGTTCTACGCCGGGTTCTATCCCGGTTGCCCCTCTTCCAGTCCAGCTCTGCTGTGCCCCGGGAGTGCAGTAGAGGATGGCCCAGGTCCTTGGGCCCTGCACCCGCATGGGAGACCAGGAGAAGCATCTAGCTCCTGGCTTCGGATCCGTGCGGTGCGCTGACCACAGCACGCCGGCCGCAGCGGCCATTGGAGGATGAACCAACGGTAAAGGAGGACTTTTCTCTCTTTCTCTCTCTCTCTCACTGTCCACTCTGCCTGTCAAAAAAAAAAAAAATTATTTATTTATTTATTTGAATGGCAGAGTGACCAAGTGAGATCTTTCATCTACTGGTTCACTCCCCACATGGCTGCAACAACCAGAGCTGGACCATGCTGAAACCAGGAGCCTGGTATCCACATTTCCCATGTGGATGCCAGGAACTCAAGTACTTGAGGTGTCATCTGCTGCCATCCCAGGCCCATTAGCAGCCAATTAGATCAGAAGCAGAGCAACCAGGACTTGAACTAGCACTCCAGTATGGGATGCAGGTGTCCCAAGCGGTGCCACAAAGCCTGTCCCCTCCATAAACCTTTTTTTTAAAAATAGCAAATAATGTAAAGAAGGTCTTCCACCTGCTCCCAGTTTTTCTAGCCACAATTTTTGAACGGATAGATGATATTGTACAAAAAAGTGTACCACAGTGTAGTTTCACTTACAGATTAACTCCAGGTTAATTCATGTTCATGTTGATAATAACCATTGGTTAGAGGTGTAGCTATGTGTGACAATTAAACTTCAAATTTAATCAAAATTAAATTTTAAAATCCAGTTCCTGAGTCCAATTAGCCCCATTTCAAGTTCTCATTAGCTGCCACAGCTAGTAGCTACTCTATCAAACACAGATACAGAACACTTCCACTGTTACAAAAAACTCTGTTGGTCTGTGCTGGTGAACAGAATGGAATGTTCTATATCTATTATATTTGCCTTTGCCTTGAAAACTTAGATCTCTTGACTCTTGTTACAGATTGAGTATTCCTTCTCCAAAATGCTTAGGAACAGAAATGGTTTTAGATTTTGGAGTATTTGCATATACATAATGAGATATCTAAGGAGGGGGCTCAAGTCTAAGCATGAAGTTCATTTAAGTTTCATATATACCTTATTCACATAACCTGAAGGCAATTTTACACATTTTTAGTGTGGCTGTATTTTAAAGATTTATTTATTTATTTATTTGAAAGTCAGAGTTACACAGAGAGAGGAGAGGCAGAGAAAGAGAGGTCTTCCAACCGATGGTTCACTCCCCATTTGACCGCAGCAGCCGGAGCTGTGCCGATCTGAAGCCAGGAGCCAGGAGCTTCTTCTGGGTCTTCCACGTGGGTTCAGGGGCCCAAGGACTTGGGCCATCTTCTACTGCTTTCCCAAGCCATAGCAGAGAGCTGGATGGGAAGTGGAACAGCCGGGACTTGAACCAGTGCCCACATGGGATGCCAGCATTTCAGGCCAGGGCGTTGCACTGCTGCGCCACAGCACCAGCCCCTGTGTGACTGTATTTTCACTGACATGAGGTCAGGGATGGATTTTTTCACCTTGGCATTTTTGTCAGTGCTTGAAGTTTTGGATTTTAGAGCATGTCAGATTTCCAGATTAGGGATGTTCAACCTGTACTTAACACTAGAAAAGGAGTAAAACGTCTTTTGTACATAAGTGTTCACTGTAATATCCAATTACTGTGATCTCCAATAATGGCAAAACATTTGGATATTACCTAGATGTCTAAAAATAGAAGAGTCATTAAAAGAAAAAGCAGAAATTAGTGTGGGGAGCAACTGGGACTAGACTGTTACTCGAATTAAGACTTATTCTATGCATCTGCTCTCCCACAATTTGGCGCTGGGAGAGGAGAAAACAGCTTCTACACAGCTGCCTCCAGTTCAACCAATAAACAGCAGGACCTGCTCCTGATTGGAGGAGAGCAGCGTACTCGGCATGTGGGTAGCAGAGTTGGGATTGGTGGAGGAGGACTATAAAGGAGGAGAGAGACAACATGCACCAGGAACACCTGAGGAACACCTGAGCAGCCCCCGAGAGAGCCGGCCGGTGGTGTGCCGCTCCCCCGCGGAAGTGGGGAAAGTGGCGGGGGAACCGCCCTTCCACGGAGGTGGAAGGGTCAGTAGCCAACCCGGGAAGAACCAGCAGCACACCCGGGAAGGGCCGAGCAGAGAAAAGAACAGCGCAGGGTCTTGTGTCGTTCCTCCACAAAGAGGGGGAGCGACATAATGGTGCCGTGACTCGGATAGAAAGCTTAGGAGACATAATGGTGCCGTGACTTGGATATGAAGCCTAGGCAGGGTTCAGTGTCGCTCCTCCACGAAGAGGGGGAGCGACATAATGGTGCCGTGACTCGGATAGGAAGCCTAGGAGACATAATGGTGCCGTGACTCGGATATGAAGCCTAGGCAGGGTTTAGTGTCGTTCCTCCATGAAGAGGGGGAGCAACAAATTAGCCACCTGATACAATGCTACATAACCATTAAAAATAACCAAAAAAAGTACAAGAGATATGTAAAATATTTATGAAATGATTTTTAAGCAAAATATAAAACAATCTTTATTATGATCATAACCATGTAAAATATGTACAGATTTGGAAAAATGATTAGAAAACAGCCTGAAAAAAATGAAAAGGGTTGCTGTTTCCCACAGGGATGAAAAGTGAGTGTTCCTGTCTTGATTATCCCTTAGAGCACCAGAAGTGTCTGGACAGACTCCTCAATAACTGCTTACTGAGCTGTACCATGCAGGAGCTCATTGGCTTGTACATTACCATGGAGGAGTACTTCATGAGGGAGACCGTCAATAAGGTAGGACATAGGACACAGCTCTTGGAAATGGGGCGTCCTCTCTAAGAAGCCAGCCTGAAAGAAATGGCCAAGACATGTCATATTTCTTGATCTTGCTTTGAGAGTACTCTTGCATGCAGACTGAGCGGCATTGCTTTTTATGGATAGAGGGCATCTTTGGAGTTGTCAGGCTCTTTGTATATCCAGCTGGGACTTTCCCAAGGCTTACCAAAGAACAGCTCACTTCCTGGGGAGCCTACGTGTTCCCTGCCTCCCTGGAGGTTTGTGAGTGAGGAGTCTCTGGAAAGTGGGGACTCTCATGATGACTTACATCCTGCTTATGGATGTCTCCATGGTAAAAGCCCTAAAAATTTAATTTCCTTACAATGATCAATAGGGAAGTGAGCTATTTTGGCAAGGAGGATTCACACCAAGCTGTGACATAATAAATTGCTTTGAAAGAAACAAAGGTAAGGTACAGAAAAGGCAACAGAGTCAGGGTCTGTGTAACTGGGCCAAGCCAGAACGTGACATGCAGGATTGGGACCCTCACTGGATGCTCTGCCTTTTTGAGTAGGCTGTGGCTCTGGATACCTATGAGAAGGGCCAGTTAACATCCAGTATGGTGGACGACGTCTTCTACATTGTTAAGAAATGCATTGGGCGAGCTCTATCCAGTTCCAGCATCGACTGTCTCTGTGCCATGATAAACCTTGCCACCACAGAGCTGGAGTCTGATTTCAGGTACAGTTGACTCCCTTTCTTTTTTCTAAACACAAAGACCCTGGTTTTGTTTACTTCTGAGACTTGTGTATTTATTCATTTTTTTCCTAGTGATTCTAGCTTTATATGGGGTTTAAGCTTCTGTTCCTAGCACAACATCCTTGGTTCCAGGCATCCCTCTACATCCTGGATATCTTTAGGGCTAAATACCTGCTGTGGATTGCACTGAAGGGACTCTTGGCCCTCAGACCTAGAAAAGAAAACAGACGATTCAGGTGAAACCAGCAGTTATAATAATAAGCATGGTTACCATTGCTATAGGCCAGGCACTGTGCTAATCTTTTGGTCCTTTTCAGTCCTAATAATAACCCTATGAGGTAGGCACTGTTAACGATATTTTATAGATGAGGAAATGAGCTTAGAGAGATTCATCCCTTGTCAAAGATCACATACCCTCGAAGTAGTGGTATACAGGGTCCAGAACTGACTGACTCAAAACCCAGTCTGTCAGCTCCCACTGTGGAAGTGGCTTTCACAAAGCTGTACCACCTCCTGTTGGAGCTCATCCCTCTGTTCTTATCATCTCAGCATCCTTGAGGAGTGTTAGCCACTCTTGTACCCCAGCTCCTACATTCTCCTACAGTATTCCCCTAAAGGAACAATGGGTGTTGCTGGGTCAGGGTGGTGGGTCCTCTGGTCCTGCTGACCTAGCGGCTAGGTTGAGCACTGCCATTCTGCCCTCAGGGATGTTCTGTGTAACAAGTTGCGGATGGGCTTCCCGGCCACCACCTTACAGGACATCCAGCGTGGGGTGACAAGCGCCGTGAACATCATGCACAGCAGCCTCCAGCAGGGCAAGTTTGACACAAAAGGCATCGAGAGCACTGATGAAGCCAAGCTGAACTTCCTGGTAGGTAACCCCTGGCTCAGTTTCTGTTGAGGGGTTAAATAATGACCTCTGGACCACAGTACAATCAGCTTTGAGCCGGAGACTTTCCTCCAGTGTCTGTATAGAAGGAAAACTTCTTTTAAGGAGAGTTCCTCTGAGAAAGCTCTAGAATCATTTCTCACTGAGGGACTTTGAGCAGCCTGAGCCAGGATATGCACTGTTCTCTGCCAGGTGGCTGGGCTTTTCAGTTCTCTCTGTGTGCTCATTCCCAAGAGCACTGCCCAGTGTTCAGTGACCCCATGGCTTGCATATGGCAAGAACTGAAAGGTACATCTTCCCCAGGCCACCAGCCCATTTTTCTGAGGGGAGACCTCCAGCATGGATGGGTGCCAGTCCTTCCATCCTACCAGGACTCCCTTTCTAGCAATTTCCTCTGGAGAGGTGACCCCTTATTAAAGTCCACAGTTATGCAAATGTGACTATGAATAAGTAGTGAGTCTTTCTAGTTGTGTGACAGCTGGAGAAGGAGCAGCTTGGAAGGATGAAAGCTTCTGTACAGGTACCAACAGCCAGTTTGTGAGGGGCCAAGAGAAGACAGGAGCTCATGAGGACTCTTGCACACACTCGCATGGCAGACAGGAACAGCACTCTCACAGGTCCATTCCTTCCCGTTCCCCACATTGGCCAGCCTCTGGGGCTTCTGAGCTCCTGACTTTTTGGAGCCTGAAGGAAACATCTAATAGAGCTCTCAACCATCAGTCCACAAATGGGGTTGTATGCAAAAATGTGTGCATACATTCTTCTTGAATCAGGGTCTTAGCTTTTATCAGACTACTAAAGGGTTCTGTGACCCCCAAATTTTTTTTTTTTTTTTTTTTTTTTTGACAGGCAGAGTGGACAGTGAGAGAGAGAGAAACAGAGAGAAAGGTCTTCCTTTGCCGTTGGTTCACCCTCCAATGGCCGCCGCGGCCGGGGCGCTGCGGCCGGCGCACCGCGCTGATCCGATGGCAGGAGCCAGGGGCCAGGTGCTTTTCCTGGTCTCCCATGGGGCGCAGGGCCCAAGCACCTGGGCCATCCTCCACTGCACTCCCTGGCCACAGCAGAGGGCTGGCCTGGAAGAGGGGCAACCGGGACAGAATCCAGCGCCCCAACCAGGACTAGAACCCGGTGTGCCGGCGCCGCTAGGCGGAGGATTAGCCTAGTGAGCCGCGGCGCTGGCCCATGACCCCAAAAATTTAAGAGATCTTGATTTCATAGACAGAAACCCAAACTTGCTAGTATCTACCTTGCCCCCCTACAGGGAAAATACAACAACTAATCAGATTCCATATGAAGGCTATTTAGGCAGTTCTGATCTCTTCCTATCATTGAAAATACTAGGCATGGGTTCTGTTGGTCTGGAATGTCATGGTTATTGCCCAAAAAAAAATCTATTGCTTTTGAAGTATAGTACCTTTAGTAACTGCCAAAATGTCTGACAGCCAGCATCATAGGATCATGAATTGACTTACTTTTTTTATTTTGTTTGCATTCTACCTCGTTTTTGTTTTTAAACAAAACTTCCATTCTTTTTTTTTTTTTTTTTTTCATGCTTAGAAACATTCATTGACTCCTTGATATGTACCACATCAAAGTCAGATGGTTCTCCTGGTCATTTCTGTGCAGCTTACTAAATCTTGTTGTTGTTGTTGTTTAAGATTTTTATTTATTTATTTGACAGGTAGAGCTACAGACAGTGAGAGAGACAGAGAGAAAGGTCTTCCTTCCATTGGTTCACCCCCCCAAATGGCCGCAACGGCCAGCACTGCGCCGATCAGAAGCCAGGAGCCAGGAGCTTCTTCCTGGTCTCCCATGTGGGTGCAGGGGCCCAAGCACTTGGGCCATCTTCTGCTGCTTTCCCAGGCCACAGCAGAGAGCTGGACTGGGAGAGGAGCAACCAGGACTAGAACCAGCGCCCATATGGGATGCCAGTGCTGCAGGCGGAGGATTAACAAAGTGTGCCATGTCGCCAGCCCAGCTTACTAAATCTAATCCACCCTAGCTTTCCAGTCCTATGCCCCACTGCTTGACTGTGTTCATCCCCTAGGCTGGCCAGCTTGTGTTAGCTCACTTGCTGCTCTGTGAGGACCTCCCACTCAGACAGTTCCCTTATTTAAGAGCCCAGAAGATAAGGCTGGAAAAAAGGTGATGCTAAATGCTTGGTGACAGGTTTCCAGGTTTACTGACACCAAGTGCTTAAAATGTCATCACTCTCACTGCAGGGCCAGTTTTTTATGTCACCTTGATTCATTTGCCTGTCAAGACGAATTCCCCAACTATACTGACATATCAGTTGCCACGAGTGGGATAAGCCCAGTGAATCTAGCTTACAAGAACTGACAGTACAAGGGGAACTAAAATCAATACTGTTTGAACCCAAATCCATTTTCCCCTGTGACAGTTATCCTTGGTGCCCTTAAATGCTTGCAAATATTTATGTGTGGCCTTCATCCTTCAGCTGTCAGGACAGTGCAGTTACTTCCCTGCTAACTTGTTATGTTAGCCACCTCGTGTCGTGGCACATTTAGCCTTACCCATCTGCAATCAGGGTGTCCTAAACAGAATTGCTGGTACGGTTTTTCAGTATTGACTGTAGGACACAGGCAGGAGAAGCAGTCTGGGGAAGACAAAAGATTTCCTAATCTCAGTCCCTTGGGCTCTGGGATACCCTGTTTAATCTGAAATGCTGAAGTTTCTGACCATTTATTTATTTTAAACAGGTTTCTCTCTCTCTCTCTCTCTCTAAGATTTTATTTATTTCTGTGAGAAGTTAGAATTACAGAGAGATGGAAAGACAGAAAGGTCTTGCATCTGTTGATTCACTCTCCAGATGGCCACAACAGCTGGAGTGGGCCGATCCAAAGCCAGGAGCCAGGAACAGCTTCTGGGTCATGTGTAGTGGGTAAAGCTTCCACCTGCAGTGCTGGCATCCCATATGGGCACCAGTTTGAGTCCCAGCTGCTCCACTTCCAATCCAGCTCCCTGCTATGGTCTGGGAAAGCAGTAGAAGATGGCCCAACTCCTTGGGCCCTTGCACCAGCATGGGAGACCCAGAAGAAGCTCCTGGTTCCTGGCTTCGGATAGGCGCAGCTACAGCCATTGCAGCCATCTGGCAAGTGAACCAGTGGATGGAAGACCTCTCTCTCTCTCTGCCTCTTCTTCTCTCTGTGTGTAACTCTGACTTTCAAATAAATAAATAAATCATTTAAAAAAAAAAAAAAAGACTCACAATGGCTGGGATTAGGCTGGGTCAAATCCAGGAGCCTAGAACTTCATTCAGGTCTCCCATGTAGGTGGCAGGGGCCCAAGCACTTGAGCCATGTTATGTTGCTTTCCCAAGCACATTAGCAGGGGGCGGAGTCAGAATTGGAACAGCTGGGACTTGAACCTGCACCTGTATAGAATGCCAACATCACAGACAACAACTTAGCCTGCTATACCATAATACTGGTCCCTGACTCAAGTCTTAAAGATTCACTCTGTCCAACCTCAGCCCAGCCTTCCTGACCATGCCATCCAACATACCAGATCAGGGACAGTGGGATCCTCTCACTGTAATGCCTGCCATTTACAGCCTCTAGGTTTCTGTGCTCAAATCACAGCTGTGCTCAACATGGCATTCACTTCCTGAAAGACGCCTCAGTGCCACTCCATTGTCTACAGGACAAAGGCCCACTATTCAGCACAGCACCCGAGTCCCAGTCAGCCCTCACCAGCCTCTGTAGCTATGTGTCTAGCTACTTCCTTTCACATGTCTGTGAACTGACTCTGCTGATCTCCAAATAACTTCTGTGGTTTTCTACCAGTCTTCATTTGCTTATATGCATTATCCCTACTCTAGAACATGTTTACTCACTCATTCAACAAATATTTATTGAGAAACTTCTGTATATCGGTACTGTTCTGGGTTCTAAAGCTGTGCCGCTCAATGTGGTCACCAGTAGACACAGGTAGCTATTTGAGTTTACATTTAAGTTGAAAACCCAGTTTCTTTTTTTAAACTATTTATTTGAGAGGCAGAGTCACACAGAGAGAAGGAGAGCCAGAGAAGGAGCAATCTTCTCCTCCTGGTTCATTCCCCAAATGACCAAGCTGAACCAGGAACCTGTAACTCCATCTGGATCTCCACGTGGCTGGCAGGTGCCTAAGTCCTTGGGCTATCCTCTGCTGCCTTCCCAGGTGTATTAGCCAGAAACTGGATTGGAAGTGGAGCAATGAGGACTCAAACCCAGCATTCAGATGGAATGCCAGTGTTGCAGGTAGTGGCTTAACCCACTGTACCACATTGCCAACCCCAAAAATCCAGTTTCTTAGTTGTACTAGCCATATTTCAGATGCTCAAGAGCCACACATGACTGGGAGCTACCCTAATGGACAGTACAGGTTTAGAATATTTCTTTTTTTTTTTTTTTTTTTTTGACAGGCAGAGTGGACAGTGAGAGAGAAAGACAGAGAGAAAGGTCTCCCTTTGCCGTTGGTTCACCCTCCAATGGCCGCCGCAGCCAGCGCGCTGCAGCCGGCGCACTGCGCTGATCCGAAGGCAGGAGCCAGGTGCTTCTCCTGGTCTCCCATGGGGTGCAGGGCCCAAGGACTTGGGCCATCCTCCACTGCACTCCCGGGCCACAGCAGAGAGCTGGCCTGGAATAGGGGCAACCGGGACAGAATCCAGCGCCCCGACCGGGACTAGAACCCAGTGTGCAGGCGCCGCAAGGTGGAGGATTAGCCTATTGTGCCGCGGCGCCAGCCGGTTTAGAATATTTCTGTTATAAGAAAGTTTGGAGGATAGCCTTTAGCCTCGTGGTTAAGATGCCCATATCCCAGATTGGAGCATCCATCTGGGTTTGATACTAACTCCAGCTTCTGATTCCAACTTCCAGCTAATGCAGACCCTAGGAAGCAGTGGTGATTCAAATATTTAAGTACTTGCCTCCCATATGGAAAACCCAAATTGAGTTCCTAGCTTCCAGCTTTGGCCCAGTCTAGTCCCAACCCCTGTGGTATTTGGGGAGTGAACCAGCAGATGGGAGCTCTCTATTTCTGTCTCTCTGCCTTTCAAATAAATTACTTAAAATTTTCTTAAAAGGAAACACAGGGAACTGGACAGTGCTATACTACAGAAACAGCATTGAAGGTGACAGGCTAGATCCCTACCTTCATGGGATCTCATTCTAGTGGAAACATAGATAGGAACAAATAACCAAGGAATATCATGAAGTCCTAGGTACTATGACAAAGGTATCAAATAGGACAATGAGCTGAGAAGAGGTTGATGGGGTAGAGTGCACTTGCCCTCCATTCCCATCAGGATTATGTTCAAACTTGTAAGTTTCATTCAACTGCCAACTCTTCCATGTAGCCTTCTCAGACCAAAGCATTTTTTCTTTCCTCTAAATGGTCGTGGCAGTTTGTGCCTTAATTTTATCACATGCTGCATTTTATGATTGGGTTTCTGCACTTAGTCTGTGAAGTAGGTGACTTGAGAAAGAAGGAGCCCCAGAGTTGGAACAGCTAGTTTCTAAATCTTGCTCAGCTTTGTGATCTTGTCACTCTGAAATATTTTTTTTAAGATTTTTTCTTTTAATTTGAGAGGCAGAGTTACTGACAGAGAGTAGGAAGGACAGAGAAAGATCCCGCTCGTTCACTCACCAAATGGCCAGAACGGAAGATCTGAAGCCAGGAGATTCTTCTGGGTCTCCCACATGGGTGCAGGGGCCCAAGCACTTAGGCCATCTTCTACTGCTTTCCCAGGCCATTAGCTGGGAGCTGGATCAGAAGTGGAGCAGCCAGGACTTGAACCAAAGCACATATGGGATTGCTGGTGCAACAGACGGAGGCTTAACCTACTATACCACAGCACTGGCCCCATCACTTTGAATTTCTTTGTGAGCTTGTCACTACTTAACATAATACATGTATTTCTTTACTATCTGACATCTCTTCTGGAATGTCAACATTAGAAAGAGGAGGGCTTTGTATTTTGTTGACTGTTTTCTCCTCAATGCCTGGCACATCATAAGCACTCAGTAAATATTTTCTGAATTAATTGTTGGTGCCCAGTAGTGAGCCATTTCACCTTTTAAGGAGTCTAATTTTCTTCTCCTACAAACTGGGCCCAGTAACACTTGTGTTGTAGGAGTACTTGGCAGAGTCAGTAAGATAACAAATGAGAAAACGCCTCACAGTTGGCAGGCTCTCTGGAAGCCTTTCTGATCAATGTCAAACTTTGCATCACTGACCTGGACTTGGCAGTTTTGAGCACTAGAACTTATCCTGTCTTTGTGTGCCTGAGCCATCTCTGCTCTGTAGGTAACACAGAGCAAGAAGACCTGAAATCCAACTTAGTCTCAGTGGCATTGTTGCCTTGTTGCCAGCATTAGGACAAAGTATGAGGCTGGTTCACCATTCTTGGTAACCCAAGATCTGAACATTTGCCTGGTGACGGTGGAGCAGACTTTCCTTAGCCTGCATCTAAACTCCAGCCAGCCCTCCTGTGAGCCTGATAGACTACAGCTGTCAGCCAGTTTGGCATTGGAGTAGGTAGCGAGTCTGCAGTGCAAGAAGTCATGGTCTTTCTTCATCTCCTAGGTGACGCTGAACAACGTGGAAGTCTGCAGTGAAAACATCTCCACTCTGAAGAAGACGCTTGAGGTATAGGAAACACTGACTATCAGCTTTCAGCAGCCTCTCCATACACTCATCCTGGTAGGGGCTGGAGCACTGTCTGACATGAGGCCACTCTGCCGGGATTCAGTGGTGATCCGCATGGAAACAAGGAAACTCTGGACCAGTGGGGGAAATCCCTGGCCCATGAGTTGGAAGATCAGAAGCAAATTAGAGCTTCTATCTCACACACATTTGGCGTGTGACTTTGGCAAGTCCCTTAAGTCTCTGAGCCCCACTCAGTTCTCTCATCAATCAGTAAGATACAGAGCTCCATCTTGCCCCGCTTGGGTTTGTTAGGTGGCCTAATGAAAAAACAGTGCTGACAGCACTTTATAACACAGTCTTTTATGATGGAGCTGTTGTAGCAAACCCTGTACAAAGCTGGTTGGTGTTGTTTTTTAAAGGATGACAGAAGGGTACAGGGGAAATTCCTTGGGTTTTGAAATCACATACCCTAGAGTTCAAACCTCCACTTAACCACTGACCAGTTATCTGTCCCTGGACAAGTTCTGTAACCTCAATCTCCTCATTTGTAAAACAGGAATAAAGACCTGTGTCCCTCAGGGCTGCTGTGAGATGAATGGCAGAATATAAATCACTTGGTACATGAAGTGCATGCATGCAGTGTTCCTTATAAATTGCGCAGTTAAAAATGATGGTGTGGAGCAGTCCCTTTGTTAAATATTAGAAAATGAGGGGCCCAATTCTTCCTGACTTCTAGGCTGAGATTTTGAGAAAGGAGAGGGGCCTGGATGGTAGTTACTTGAAGAAGGTGCTTTGCAACAGAGGCAGAGGGATCAGCGCACACCTCAGCTGACCTGTGGGCACAGGGCAGAGCAGTTGGAGGGGAGGGAGCCACAACACAGGAAAAAAAGGATCTAATGGGGCTCCTGGGGGAGGCTCAGAAAGAACTGTCAGATGTGAACTATGTTACATATTTACCCTCACTGAGGCCTTAAAGTGGAATAAAATAAGCAGTATTCAGATTGTCCCAACAGCATACTTGTTATGTGTTCAGCAAGGTGGCTGTCATTGTTTTTAGGTCATGGCATTTTAGGTGGTATTCCTCTGCATCAGTCAGTTGGATTTTCAAGTAAAATTTTGAAAAATGTTAGACATTCATAACTGAGCCAGTGGAATTAGTTAAGTGAAAGAGAAGATGGATAGCAAAGAGCTGGGCAAACAATTCCTGTAAATCCCACCCCCTTAAATTTGCATTTCACAGAGTCTTTCTCAGCAGCCATTGAGATAGGCAGGACAGGTGATGTGCTGTCCATTGTACAGATAAGGAAGTGAGTGTGGGAGCTGCTGTGGGAGCGGAGGCCTGCTTGCTAGATCTGTCCTGTTGCAATTCTTGCTCACTGCCACCTCTGTGGCCCTAGTAAGGAGGCTACAAAAAGTGGGGGCAGCTCTTGGCAACTTAAAACACTGTGAACTTCACACAGCTCCCCCTGTGGCATTCTCTACACTAGGCTATCGTGTCATGATTAGGAACAGGCACTTCAGAGCCAGAACTCCTGGAATTCTCACCAGAACTTAATGTTACACAACCTACTAATGTGGCACTGGGAAGTTATCAACTTCTCTGCACCTCAGTTTCTTCTGTCTGTACAATGGCAATAATTATAGTATGTACTTCATAGGATGGGTAATTTTCTTAAAGGTCAAAGTATTTCCAGTATCTTTTTGTTTCCTTGATTTGTTTTTAAAGGATGATAGGTATTTTAATGAAAGTAAAATTTTAGAACAGGACCTGGCACACAATAAGTGCTTAAATCTTAGCTACGCCTATGAGGATTTCCCTTTGGCAGCCCAATACAAGCATTCCAGAAGCAGAAACAGCAATGGCTGGTGCCTCCTTAGTGTCTACCACGTGCTAGGCACTGGGCGCAGCACTTTGTCCATCATCTCATACAATTCTCACAAGAACCATGGGAGCAGGAATTTGTGTTCCCATTTTATAGACAGGGAAATTGGAGCTTTTAAACTTCAAATCATTTGCCTAAGTTCAGTCAACTAATATATGATTGAGTCAGGACTTGAACCAATGAACGTAAGAAATCTGGCTTTAAAGCTATGAAAAAATGTTCAATATTTTGTCTTTGCTTCCCCCTGACACCCTTACATTACCAAAGGGGAGGTGGGAGCCACAAGGAGAGTGACCAGGACGGAATCCAGGTTCTGTGAAGGCCATCCAGGGCTCTTGCCTACTCTGCTCCCTGGGAAGGCTGGAGTAGGAGAAATGGCCAGCTGTATATTGGTCTCCAGTGCCTCTGCTCACTCTCCCACAACCCAGGCATGCTTGGGAGTCTTACAGCAATGTTCTCTCTTAGAGTGACTGCACCAAGCTGTTCAGCCAGGGTATTGGAGGGGAGCAGGCCCAGGCCAAATTTGACAGCTGCCTTTCTGACTTGGCTGCCGTGTCCAACAAATTCCGAGACCTCTTGCAGGTAAGCCCCAGGCTCAGCTGCTGAGTGGGTCCTGTGCCTGTGTGTTGCTCTGGGAAGACTGTTAATTTGCTTTTTGTGGGTTCCAGTGTGGATAAGGGAACAGGAAGAAGGGGTGACAGAGTAGCATGCAGAGTTGCGCAAGTCCCTTGAGACTAAAGGCTCCTTTAGTTTTTTAGCTGTGCATTTG
Organism: Oryctolagus cuniculus; assembly: GCF_964237555.1. NCBI lineage: Eukaryota > Metazoa > Chordata > Mammalia > Lagomorpha > Leporidae > Oryctolagus > Oryctolagus cuniculus. The sequence continues at coordinate 56,739,300 of NC_091449.1, forward strand.
TCACATTTGATGAGAATTGCCACAATGACAAGAGCCTTCAGAAACATGCTCAGAGGAAATGGATCCTCCTGGTTACCTTGACCTTAGCCACAGGTGTTGCTAAGCACCAGGCACTCTGAAATTTCTTGAAAGAGTTTACCAGAACCACCTCAGGGCGTCATCTCTACCCTAGACCTGGATCAGCACAGATCTGGAAAAAGCCATGTTGTTCTCAGCTGCTTTTATTAGCATTACCTGTTATGTTTCCAACAAGGCCTGCAGAAGGCCTCAAAGCTGGAAGAGCACCCTCAGTCCAGGGATGAATAAAGCAGAAGGGGAGGGCATGGGGCCTGTACCTCGTGCGTCTGATCTGTCTCTGCCTTGTCCTTGTGCAGGAAGGGCTGGCAGAGCTCAACAGCACAGCAGTCAAGCCGCAGGTGCAGCCTTGGATCAACACCTTTCTGTCTGTCTCCCACAACATTGAGGAGGTCAGCCTGGCCACAGGCAGCCGTCAAGCCCAGGATTAGCGTTCACTCTTGCCCTCAGAGACTAGGTCCCTCCCAGGAAACAGCTGGTTCCCACCATCGTGAGGGCTCAGAGTGAACCTCTAAAGGGAGTTTGTTTTAATCTGACTCAGTCTCTGTTATTGAGGCTCTTTTTGTCTCACCTATCATAGACGTAAGAGGTTGTTTTTTCCCCCTTAGTGATTTCTGTCCTGTAGAATTTGAAATTCAAGGGGCAATAAAAAGTGAGGAGCCATACCATACTTTGTGGGCCACTGCTGCAACCCAGGGTTGTTTGCTGGTCACAGGTATGATGCAGCAGCAGTTTCTGTTAGCCTGAGTGTCCAGGTTGTTTTTTTGGTTGTTGTTGAGTTTTCTAATTAATTAATTTATTTGAAAAGCAGAGTGACAGGGAGAGAAAAAGAGAGAGAGAGCTTCCATCCATTGGTTTACTCTCCAAATTGCCTGCAACAGCCAGTGCTGGGGGAGGCCCAAGCCAGGAGCCAGGAACTCTATCCGGGTCTCCCATGTGCATGGCAGGAACCCAAGTACTTGGGCCATCAGCTCCCTTCTATGCACATTGGCAGGAAGCTGGATTGGAAGCAGAGGAGCTGGGACTCAATCCCAAGCACTCCGTGATATGGGTTGGGGGCATCCCAAGCATTGGTTTTTTTCTTTTTGTTTTTCATTTACTTATTTATTTGATAGCAAAGAAAGCTCCCATCTGCTGGCTCACATCCCAAATACCCATAATAGTCTGGACTGGCCTAAGGCCAAAGCTAGAAGCCAGGAAGGCAGTCTTAGTCTCTTAGCTACTGGTGAGCCATCACCACTGTTACCCAGGAAGTTAGGGTGAAGTAGTCAGAGGCACATATTGCACTCAGGCACTCCAGAATGGGATGTGGGCTTCTTAACCACTAGGCCAAATGCATACCCTCAAGCTGGTTTTAAACTGAAGGAGTCTGAAGCCACAGGGAGGAAGGTCCTCTTACCATCAATTTCTCAGAAGTCTGAGGTTGGCAGGGTTGAATAATACTTAGAAAGAAGCCATGGTAACCCCTTTTGCTTCCTGACAATAGGAAGAGTTCAATGATTATGAAGCCAATGACCCTTGGGTCCAACAGTTCATCCTTAACCTGGAGCAACAAATGGCAGAGTTCAAGGTGAGCAGGGTCTAGGGGTCAGCTTACAAAATTACTCACCCTTGTCCAAACTAGGAGTCTACAGCTTCTAACCACACTCCTGCTAGAGACCCTGAAAGCCCTTCGAAGCCCCAGCCCTCAAACGCTGGCCTGTGGCCTCACTGGCCCTGTGAAGACTCCAGTGTAGAGATGAGGGGCTGGACAGGACTTATGCTAATGACAAGCTTTTTATATGCAGGCCAGCCTGTCCCCAGTCATCTATGACAGTCTGACTGGCCTCATGACCAGCCTTGTTGCTGTTGAGTTGGAGAAAGTGGTGCTGAAATCCACCTTCAATCGGGTAAGTTCAGGAGTACAAGGGTCCACAGCTCTTGTTGTATTGCCTGGGAGGGAGACAAGCCATGCCATGTCGCCTCAGGACTTGTGTCCCCTATCTGCTCCCTGTAGACCCTATGTACCTAAGCCTAGTCCTGCCTATTTCTGAGGCCCTAAAACAAATACCACCTGAGACCCTGCTACATTTGCCACCCAGCTCTGGGGGCAATTGGAGGGCAATTCTGCTGGGCCAGAGGGCCCGGCCTTAAACAGTGACTGGGCTTTGTATTGTCCTACAGCTGGGAGGTCTACAGTTTGACAAGGAGCTGAGGTCACTCATCGCCTACCTTACCACAGTGACTACCTGGACCATCCGAGACAAGTTTGCCCGACTCTCCCAGATGGCTACAATCCTCAACCTGGAGCGGGTATGTGGGGCTCCCTCAGCCTAGCCAGAGAAAAGTGACTGGAAAGAGGCAGGCAAAAATGTGTACCCTTGCCACTCCCTCAAACCTTGTCTCTGCCAGTAGCCCAGCCCTCTGGGGTACCTTTCCCTTCTTGGTACCCCTGCTCTGCCCCTAGTGGAATCCAGGGCTTTCCTCAGGAATAGCCCCCACCTTGCTGACTGGCCTCTGTATTCTTACCCACAGGTGACAGAGATACTAGATTACTGGGGTGCCAACTCCGGCCCACTGACCTGGCGCCTCACCCCTGCTGAAGTGCGCCAAGTGCTGGCTCTGCGCATAGACTTCCGTGGCGAGGACATCAAGAGGCTGCGCCTGTAGCTGCAGGGTGGGCGCCCGCGGCCCATCACCCTTCAGGGCCTGTTCCCTAAGTAGCCATGGTCAAAGAGCTGGGCAAGACTGCCTTCAGGGAACCCTGACAGCCCAGGCCATTCCACCTCTGGCAGCAGGGAAACAAGGCCTGGACTCTTTCCACGCATTGCTGTCAGACCTGGCTGGGCGGTGCTTTGGGGCAGCGTTTCCACACCAAGGGAAGTGGGAAAGCCGAAGCAGGCAGCATGCGGTCCAGGCCAGCTCTCTGTGTGGGTGGTCACTCTCGCATCCCCAAACACATTACCCTGCCAGCCTTAGAGGACTTGAGTGCGTTTGGGGACCTGGGAATTAGGTTTGACTTCAAGAAGAGGTTGTGATGTGTACAATCCCTGAATAAAGACACTCCTTGAAGAGACGCCAGTGTGCTGGTTCCAAGGAGAGCTGGCTGCTGCAGGGCAGGACGGGTCCACCATCTGCACTGAGTATGCAGGCAAAAGCCTGAGGCCTCAGCCTCCTCCCATACCCACAGCTGTGCACGGCCAACTCCAGGGCCCACATGGCAGTAGGAACCCTCATCCAGTCCTGGATCCTCAGCCCCACCGGGTTATCCTGAGGCAGTTTCCCACAGTGCCAAGGGAAGTGGGAATTGCTCCCAGCAGAAACAAAAAGCTTTGAGGACAACTTTGAAGGGCCAAGTGGAATTTATTCCAAGAATATCAGTCCTGAGAACCCACTGCCCATAGGCACTGGGTCACTTGGCACAATCCGTAGTGTTGCTGGTTAAGGCCTAGGTTGGCAGGGACTTGCCACAGGACCACCGTGACTCATTGCCACAAATCCCCCAGGACTGAGGAGTGAAGAATGTGAGGTCTCTCGACTCTAAGGCCGACCACAGGAGATGTCTCAAGAGCCTAGCCATCTGTGAAGGCTGGCTGCCATCTGCTTCTAACACGGCCCTAGCAAGCAATGAGAAGGCCAGGCCCAGGCTGGGCCATGGGATTTGGAAGGCCACGTGAGACACAGAGCTTGGAGACTTCTTTGGTCCAGATGATGCAAAGGCCAAGCCTTGGCCACTGTGAACCAAGAGGTACTGTCTTGCTCCCAAGCACTGCCTCAGCCTGCCCACGTGTTGCTCAAGTCTGCTTTCTCCAGGAGCAGACTGGCAGAGGTGAGTGGAGGAGGAAGCTGAGAACTCCCATGGAGGAAAGAAGGGCGGGTCCGCTGTAATCCAGGTGTCTTCCTGCAGATGCCAGCCTGACGGGAGTATCAGAGGGAGGCCTCACTCTGTCAGCGTCAGTCGCAGGCCTTGACTGTCCACTTCTACCAGGTGGACACTGAAGTTCCCGAGGCCCTGAACAGGACAAACATTGTTTAGGGAGCTCTTACCAAATCTCATGCCTCCTGGAGACAAGTGAAACTGCAGGGCCGGGGGACTTGTAGAGGTAGCCCCTGGTTAGCTAGTGGGCCCCTCAGGAAGGTCTCTCGGCCAGGGGACTTGTAGAGGTAGCCCCTGGTTAGCTAGTGGGCCCCTCAGGAAGGTCTCTCCGCCAGGGGCACTTGTAGAGGTAGCCCCTGGTTAGCTAGTGGGCCCCTCAGGAAGGTCTCTCCGCCAGGGGCACTTGTAGAGGTAGCCCCTGGTTAGCTGGTGGGCCCCTCAGGAAGGTCTCTCGGCCAGGGGACTTGTAGAGGTAGCCCCTGGTTAGCTAGTGGGCCCCTCAGGAAGGTCTCTCCGCCAGGGGCACTTGTAGAGGTAGCCCCTGGTTAGCTAGTGGGCCCCTCAGGAAGGTCTCTCCGCCAGGGGCACTTGTAGAGGTAGCCCCTGGTTAGCTGGTGGGCCCCTCAGGAAGGTCTCTCGGCCAGGGGACTTGTAGAGGTAGCCCCTGGTTAGCTGGTGGGCCCCTCAGGAAGGTCTCTCGCCTCCATCAGCTGCCAATCCAACACCATCAGTTACCTCAGTCTTGGCCAGGACGGCCTCCACAGCCTCCTTTTGCCGCGGCTCCTTGGTCAATAGATAAAGAAAGCCCCCACCGCCTGCCCCTGCCAGGCTCTGGCCATGAACGTAGGGCGCCAGGACATCCATCATCCGCCGCACAGCCAGCGGCTCACAACCTGGAGCCATGCGCTTCTTCTGTTCCCAGTACGAGGTGAGGTACTGGCCCAGCAAAGGCAGCATTCCTGGAGTGGGGGGCACAAGCAAGTGGCACGTCTTGGCAGTACACTTACCCCACACCCTGTGTAAATTGAATATTAAGTGCCAAGAGGCAGTTATTAACCAGTGTGAAGGTAAAGACCCCAAGTTCCAGAGCTGGCTGGGAGGAGGAGTAACTGAGCCCACTGCAGTGCTTGAGGACTAATGTGGACAAAGCAGCTGACACGGTGACCAGCATAGTGTTCAGTGAACTGTGTGGCCACACACTTGAACCCCTGCTCAGGCTAACTCCCCTGAAACTGAGCTACAGGCTCTACAGGCCGAGCCTCCTCTCCCATCAGTTTCCTGGGAAACGGGCCTGGTGCCCTTTCCCAGGATACAAGTTTTGTCCTCAAATATGATTTGCACCTTAGTGTGAGATGCTGGAGAGAGCACACTGTAGGCCTCCGTTCCCAGGGGCCTAATATCCAGGGCCTGTGCCGAGGCTGCAGAGGCCCTGGCCTCTGAGACCTACAAGCCGTGTGGCCCTTGCCCCTGGTGCTTGGAACTTCCCCTGGAAGAGGCTCCTCACCTTGGCGGAAGGCTTCAGCGCACTCCTCAGCTTGCCGCACCAGGCTGCGGGCGTTCTGCACCACCGCAGGCAGCCGGGCGTACCAGCTCCTCAGCACGTCCTACAGATGCAGCAGCAAGGCGTAATGGAGATCCGGGCCCAGCCAGGCAGGCTGCCTTCCTCCCTCGTTCTGGGGCCAGGACTCACCTGCAGCAGATTCCGAGCCAGACGCGTCTTGCCGGTGTACACCAACAGCAGGTGGTCATTGAGCTTCTGGACAAAGCCCTCGGGCACAGTGATCTCTTCCACCTCCACTTTCAGTGGCAGCTGAGCCTTGGAGCGCCCCACCTTGATGCCAGGCATTAGGCCACCCACCTGGTCCTGCCAGCCACCTCCTGCAAGCCCAGGGCCCCTCGCTATTGGAGCACATCTGGCCCAACTTCACTCTCCTCACACAAGCTCCTGGCCTGCAGCCCTGGCTGACCACAGCATGGGAAGATAGCTTCCCTAACTTCGGTTGGGACAGGTGGGCTGTGCGGCTTCTGCCCAGCCCTGGGAGCAGGCTGTTCCCAGCAAGGGGAAGAGCTGTACTACAGAGCCAGACTTGGAATCATAGGTCAGAGCTGATCTGTAACTGGAATGAGAAGGAGAAAGCTTTTACACTGACCCCTCCCCCTAGAGGAGTCATAGCCAGGGAAGTGACAGAGCACTTTGCCTGTAGCCGAAGCCTCCCCCAACCGGGTCTCCTCTTTTTTTCTGATCCAGAGTGTTTGTGTTGGAAATGAGCTTTTCAGCACCTCCTGAAAGCTATGTGTATACCTTACTTTAGTTAGGAACAGTATGGCTCTCTTCTTTTTGTCTCCCCTTGCAGCTATATTAAAATGACTGAAGTTGAGCTGCCTTGGGACAGGGATTTCACATCTGGGGTAGGGCCTGAGAAGATTTAAAGTGTAAAATGCAAATGGCAGAAGGCATCTGAAACTTTACAGCCAAAACATAGTGGCAGTGGAGGGCCCAAAAGGTCAAGGACTCCTAAGTGAGCCCCTCTCCTTCTGAGCACTTAACACCGTTTGGAATAATTTATTCACTTGCATGGTTAATGATCATCTGCCTCCAGTAAATCATATAAGGGAGTTCTTGTGCCGATCTTATTTTCCCATGACATTTTGAGGCTACCCTCATGAGACTTTGGAGGGAAAGGGCCCTGTTTTTGCTCATGTATCCCTTAGGCCCAACACAGAGTGGATTCTGAATAAACAGCTGTCATTTGACCAAATGAACTCCAAGGGGACACCTCATCAGTGGCGTGGTCTCCCCATCTGCCCCTTTTACAGGCTGTGAGTCATCTCCGTGAAAGGAGGGGGCTGGGCCACAAAGCCACAGAAGCAGCCTACGCAGACATCTGCACGTCTTGTGGCAGTCCTCCCAGAGCTGTGCCAGAGACAAGGCCTGGGCAAACAGAACACCTCAGGGTCTGGAACCAGACAAACTGCTGGCTGCTCTACCCTGGGCATGGATTCCAGGTGGCCAGGAGGAGACGGAAGCCTGGTGCTAACAATGTTCCCCTAGAACATAGCCTCTACTGGGTCCTCAATGGCCACAGGTGACCGGGCAAGGCAGCTTGCCAGAGGGCAGATTGAAGGTCCAGCCCTAATGCTGACCCAGCTGTGCCCAGCAGGCCCTGAAAGACAGACAGCGTGGGTGGTGGCAGTCATGAGTCACAGCAGCTGGTGCAAACGGTCCTAACACATGTGAAAGATGCAGCATGGAATCGGCGCTTAGTGGGTGCTCACAAAGCATCAGCCTCTTTGAGGGAGAACAATTAAAAGTTGCAAACCACCAGAGAAGGTCTGAGTGTTAAGAAGGAAACTACAGCCATTTTAAGGAGCAGCAGTTCTGTGGTTGCTGGCAAATCATGCAAATCTACGGGAGCCCTCAGAGGCACCGGGGAAAGTGCCAGTGTCCAGTGTCCTCCCCCTGACCTGGGGCAGCCCCGTACCTGTAGTGAGTACCTGCTCCAGGTGCAGCACTGCGTGGATCAGGGCCTCGGTGCCCACTGCTTGACCTGCAGCCCGCTGCAGCGCAGCCAGGGCAGCACCTGCCAGGATGCTGCTGGTACCTGCAGGATCAGAGGGAGGCACCATCATGAGCAGGCCCTGTCCAGCCCAATGCTGCTGCACCACCCTCTTCTATCAGAGCCCAAGGAAAGGGGTCACGGGAAGGCTGGAGTCCCACGACAAAGGGGTTGGTAGGCAGCAGCGGGACACTTACCGAGGCCGGAGCCATGGGGCAACTCAGACCAGGTGTGTAACTCAAAGCCACCCCCAAAAGTATGTAGCAGCTGCTCCCTCAGTGGGAGCTCAGAGCGGATGTGCACTATCCCCGCACAGATGAAGGCCGCCTTCAGCAGGGCCCCTGCGGAGGGACAGGCACAATGCAAGGAATTCGGCCTCCTTGGATGGCCAACCCCCTCCTGTTTCCCAACCCAATGGAGGCTCATCTGGTGGGACAGAAACCCAGCAGCAGGGCAGGCCGCACTCCCATGCCACAGAAGGGCCTCTGGGCTCCCTGACCTGAGCAAATGTCTCATCCCTGCTTCCTGTGCCCAGAGTGACTTCCACCCCTCTCTTTCAGGGCCTCTCAACCAGACTGGCTAGCCCTCAGGCCAGGCCCCAGGGGCCTGCTGCCCTCTGTGCAGGGGTCTCCTGGTCCTGCCCCCATCCTCCAGCTGGCTGTGTGTGCATCCCCACCTGCAGATATTCTGGGGTGCCCTGACCTGGGGCATGGGGCTGGCAGTAATCCTGCAGCTCATCCAGGCTCCGGCACACTATCTTCATGGCCATCTCGTCCTGCTGAGGCCCCACTGCCAGCCGCAGCTCGGGCTCCAGGATGCGGCGTGCCCTGGCCCCGATGGGCCGGCGGCCATCCACTCGCACGGCCAGGCCCAGCACTGCCCCGCCAAGCTCATAGGCAAGGGGTGGTGTGTCACTCCAGCCCCCTGTGACAGGTCAGCAAGGCCAAGCCGTCACGGGGGCTGCCAGCCCAGCTCTGGGGCAGTTATCCTCACCCCACCCCCACAAGGCTCACCAGAGAAATCCACACGGGCCGGGCACTCAGCCACCACCCACTGCCCAGGCGCTGGCAGTTCCACTGGCTCCTTGGAGACAAAGTGCTGGGCCGTCATCACGGCCTGGCGGATCAGGATCTGCCCAGCCCCCTCGTAGTGGCGGGCAGCTCGCACCAGCAAGGCTGGCCTGCCAAGAAGGAAGGAAGGGATGCCGACCCGGAGTCCAAGCGGGGGGCAAACTGTCTGGTCTGGGAAACCTGACTGCCCCGGGTGACCCCAGGGTGTCCCACCTCTCTCTGGACTTCCACCATCAGAGACCACTTCCTTGATGGTAGCAGCTTCTCAAAAGGTCTCACTTCTATCAGTACCTGCTCAGCCACTTGTCCCTCTCCTGAGCAAGTGCCTCCACGCCCCCTGCCAGGTCTCCGCACTCCAGGTATGAGAAGGGCCGCATCCACTCGGGGTTGGCGGCTGGCCCACTCCGTAGGCCTCCCTGGCCCTCTGCCATGCATCCCAGAACGTCTGCCACACAGGCCAGCGCCCGCGCTGCCACGCCCGGGTCTCTCGCCCTAGCTGCAACTGAAGGATCAGGAGTTAGGGGCAGCAGGAGAGGAGATCAGCCCCCCGTGCTCTCTGTCCCCAGAGGCTACACAACAGTCCCCAAACACTCCAGACCCTCGTGCCTCCTGGCATCCTGCCTGTGAATGTACCCCTGCTCCCTGCCTGCAAAAGATCTCATGCTGCCAGCCTCAGCCTAGGTGTGCCCCTGGAGCACCAGCTGGCACACCCATGGTGGTCAGAGCTCAGGCTCAAGTCTCAGCGCCCCTGCCATAGCCGTGCGGCTGGGGATGACGGAGTTAAATAAGGATAATGTTCCTCACCCCGGGACTCAGTGATGGAAGTGCTGCTTTGGAGGCCAAGGCTCTGAGCCCCCAGGCGGCGCACCTCTCTTAGGACACCTGCTCCCATACTGGAATGCCTGGGTTCAAGTCCTGGCTCCACTTCTGATTCCAGCTGGGCGGCAGCAGGTGATGGCTCAAGCACTTGGTTCCCTGCCACCATTATGGGAGACCTGGATTGAGTTCCAGGCAGTAGCTGGGCCCAGCCCTGGCTATTAGCTGCATTTGGGGAATGAACTAATAGGTGGAAGATTTCTGACTGTCTCTGACTCTCTGCCTTTCAAAGTAAATTTTAAAAATAACAATAATAATAGTAATAATAAAAAAGATAGCATACATGTGTGTATGCTGGTTCTCAGAGGACCAAAGACTCAACCCCTGATCTAGAAACTGCCAGTGTGTCTCTCCCCTAGTTAGACTCTCCCCTCGTGCTGACAGCTCAAAAGGCAGGTGACCCTGGTCCGCATCCCCAGCTCTAGAGCCCAGCACACTTACCCTGGTCCAGCCTGGCCAGCAGGGGCCCAGGACAGCCTTCACGGACAGCAGCCCGGATCAGCGGGCGCAGACTGAGGTCCTGCCGGGCCTCTAGCACGTGCTGTGCCTTCCGCAGGGCCTGGCAGAAGAACAGGTTCCGGCGGGAGACCAGCGTGGCAGCCCGATCCAGGCATGGCTGCAACTGCTCCCAGGACAGGCGCCAGGAGGCTCGCCAGGTCCGCAGAGTCTCCCCTCCATGCTCCTTAGGGTCCAGCATCCACAGCATGTCCTGGGGGCCCAGGGCCCTCGAGGGGTGGAGCACAGGAAAGAGGCGGGCACTGGGAAGGCAACGCTCTGCAGGGGGTGTGTCTGGGTCCCACAGATCCCATTCTCTGATGTGGGGAGAGGACACATTAGCAGGAGGAAAGCCTGGGTTCCCGCCCCCTTCCCAAGCCCTGACACCTGTCAACTCTTAGGCACAGGATGGGCGTGACACAGGTCAGCGATCTGGGGAGGGAGACCAGATCTCTGCTCCCTTTCCCAGGCAGCTGAACAAAAATCTCAAAAGTCTGAGCACAGCCAGACATTTGGAGTCGCCCAGGGGAAAGTGCTGGAGAGACTCGAGCTGCCCCAAACTAGCCCAGGCCCAGGGAGATGCTGAGCGGGGTTTGGGACTGAGCTGGGGGCGGGGGAGGTGCAAGCCTTGAAGAGGTGGCCGGCAAGGCCAAGGTCTACAAAGGCTGCGGAGCTCTCCACCATACCGGATGCCCGTCTTCTTGAAGAAGTCGCTCCAGGACATGTTGAGGTACGTGCCTGGACGCTGTCTCTGGGACAAGAGGAGGAAGCAGTCAGGGCTGCAGGGCCCACAGGAAGGGGTTGGGGACACCAGGTCAGGTGGGCCAGGAGCTGCTCGGGTGGGGACATGGAGAGAGACATGGGCACATAGGGGAAAACTGCCTCAAACCCAAGAGCCTGGACCCAGGTGCCTGGAATTCGGAGCAGCGCCCTGGTTCCAGGCCCGACTCAGCAGGCTCCGGGGCCCACCATGGCCCACCGCCCTCTCTGAACCTCAGTCTCCAGCCTGCAACACGGGGGTAAACTCTCCTGGCCACACAGTCCCCACAGCCTATTCTTCAGGCCAGGGTCCACAGAGCCTGCAGCGCAGTGGGGGCTGGAACCTGGGGGTCCCCAAAACCTGAAGATGAGGATGAGGGGACAGAAGGCAGTGTCTACCTCCCAGCTGTCCAGACGGCCAACAAGGGTGAAGGCCCGGCCTGGGTAGCCACGCAACTGTGTGTGGTGTCCCTGCAGGATGAGGTCACGCAGCTCCAGGCCACGCAGGGCCTCAGACTGAGCTACGTCCAGTCCACTCATGAGGCAGCCAGCGCCGATGTGAATGGGGCCCTGGCAGGGAAAGAGGGCCGATGTCCTGGGCGGGCAGGCTCCCCAGGTGCCCGCAAAACACACAGGCCAGGGGCTCCGCCTCCCCTCCCCCCAGCACGCCTCTCCACCTCACCCGCAGGTGGCAGTGCCGCAGGACGCTCCCGGGCCCCAGTCGGACAGGGCCCTCCAGCAGGCAGCTGACCACACAGCTCCCAGGCTCCAGGAGCTCTGGCTCCTGTGAAGCCAGCGAGAACCACAGTGAAGAGCGAGGGCCAAGGGCCGGGGCCACCCCACTACTCCCCCACAACCCAGCACCTGGGGTTAGAAAGTCAAGGTCCCTACTCTCCAGGCCTTTCAGCCAGCAGATTTCCCTGTGGACATGGCCTGGCCCCAGCCGGAGGCCTATCCCCATCCCACCTGTGCAACCACTTCTCACCCCACCCCCCTGAGGATTACCTCTTCCGTCTACTTGCCCCCTGCATTAGCACCATGGCAGTGACCTGGGCCATCACTTCAGATGTCCCCAAGCAGACCCCATAGAAAGGCCTTCTTCAACTTTCCATAACAGCACCCCGACTCGGCCACTTACTGACCCTGTGATCTTGGGCAACTCACTCAGCCTCCAGTGCCTCGTGTGGAAAAGGGGGACCCCAAACCTGACGCTCACAGGGCATCTGCTCCAGCACCACATCCCACATCCCACCTGGCCCCAAGCACCCAGCACAGCTCACCTCCACCTGGGAGTGGATGATCTTGGCCCCAGGGCCACTGGGCAGCGTGAAGTTAAGCAGAAACTCACTGGTTGAGGTCATGTAGCTATAGCTGCCTTCGGGGACATAGGCTGCAGTGACATAAGATGGGACCCCAGCCCCATGCCTGCTGCAGCTCTGGGCCACGCTGACCCCCTGCCAGCAGACACACCCTCATCAGACGACAGCAGGGCAGGATGGCAATGGGCCCTTTGGGCCAATGGGAAAACGGAGGCTCAGGGGTTCGGTGATCTGCCCCAAGTCTCACAACAGGAAGTAGGCAGGCTCCGACTAGAGCCTGGGACACAAAGAGCTCTCTCCACAGGGTGCTCTGGGTGGGCCAAAGGGACTTGCCCAGTCCATACACGGGGTGGCTTGGTCTGAAAGCAAGGGGGCAGCCCCATTTTAGGGGGTCCTCACTCCCATCGAGAGGCAGTACATACTCATGGTGAGGGGCTGATCTCGAAGCTCCCGCCACAGCTGGGCCCGGGCACCCTGCAGGTAAGCTGCTACAGCCGCGTCACTCTGCCCCATCTCCGGGGGCCTCCCCACCAGGAAGTCCTCCCTGCTCACATTCCGAGCCATGCAGAGCAGGATGTCGAAAAACAGCGACAGCTGGGGCAAGGACAGGAAGCACAGCTGTTTGTGGGTCAGAACTGGGCCCCAGGTTCCCAAGGCTGAGCTGGGGCAGTTCCGTCTGCACAGATGCTGACCCACGGAGGGGAGGGCAGGTCTGCAGTCACACAGCACCTTACCTCCCGGGCCCGGCACCCACTGTCGCCCTCCCCAATCACCTGGACAGGCCGGGCTCCAGAGTCCAAACCCATGTAGGTGCAGGCGTCCAGGGGTGGGCTCACGTGAGTGGCCAGGAGGCGTTCGGCAGTCTCCACAGAGAGGAATACAACTCCAGAGACCTGGAGGGGCCCCCACAAGCGTCAGGTGGGGGGACCCCCTAGGCCAGGCCTGAGCACAAGCTGGGAGGGTGCAGATGCCAAGTGCGGCTAGGGGCCTCGCAGGGCAAGGACTCTCGTTTTCTAAGCCACGCCTGCACCCAGACTCCAAACGAACCCTGAGTGCACTCCGACCAGAATTTCTGGGACCCTCCCTCCATGTTCAGCTTTTACCTTGCACTCACTCCTCCATCTCCTCACAGTCCAATCCCAGACCCCTCCCCTCCATTCCCACCCTTGGCCCGCATTCTGGAAGCACCCCCAAGTCTGGTTCTAGACCTACTCCCAGCTACATCCCCACTTGCCCCCACTGGTTCTAGGCCACCTGGTTTGGGACAAGACCCTGAGTCCCAAAGTCCAACGTTCCTCCAACTTGGGCTCCTCCTGCTCACTGAATGCCGGTTCCAGGGTTCCCTTACATTCCAGTTCTAGCCTGCCCTAGGATCTTCTGCAAGGAGTGGGGCTCTGCTCCAGGGAGGCAGATAACCCCCCACTGCCCCTGTTCCAGAAGGTCCCCCAAAGACCTCCAATCCAGGCCCAGCAGCCATACCAGGGGCACCCGCCCATCGGGCTTGACACACCGCTGTATCTCCGCCTCGGTGCCCTGGTAGTAAATGTCCAAAACGAAGTCCTGTGTGGGGAAAAGAGGGGGAAGGGCGTGGGAGAGGGGCCGGCAGGAGGGTAGCGGAGGAGGTGTCCGCAAGCGTGTCCCCCTCGCAAGTCTGACGGGTACTAGCACACCCACGGGGACCCAAGTGACACAAGTGACTGACAGTTCCACCAGCAACAGTAGACAGCGGGCTCTGAATGGCTCCCCAGCCTTGGAGCCGAGCACAGGGCCTGGCAGCCGAGCACAGAGCCTGGCAGCGTCACGGGAAATGCATTTCTGGCATAAGAGCAAGTGAGCCTCAGAGCTGTTCCCCGGAAGAAATTCCTCAGGCTCAAGATCACACCGGAGAGTTCCGATGGCGAGCTGCCTGGCGCACGGGACTGCAGGGCTGGCCCAGGCCGCTTGCTGCCCGCACCACTGCCCCAGCACCCTACCTGGGAGTCAGTGAGGTACACGCCATGATCCAGAGCGTAGGCTGGACTCCCCGGAAAGGCAATCACTCTGGCTCCCCGGAAGCTGTCCCAGCAGATCTCTGTGGGGCAGCGGCAGTGAGAAGGCTCCCAAGGGCCCGCACCCAAGGCAGGGAACTCTCAGCCAGGGGGCAAGAGCCCAGGGCACCAGCACCCTGGAGCCTCTAAAAGAGAAACACAGTTTCCAAAGCCCAGTGGACAGTATCCTCGGAGAATGACAGCCCCTTCCCTCCCAGGTGTCTCCCATAAAGCCCCATGGGCACAAGGGGCAGGGCTGACTACATCCACCTGCAGACAAGCAGACCGAGGCCCAGCAGGGGAAGCCCTGCCTTTTGATCGGGGCTTCATTCTCCACATCCTACAGCCTCCCTTCTGAGCAGGGCAGAGGAGCAGGCCCCAAGATAGGCAGAGCCCACACCAGCTGTGGCCAGGGAAGGCAGCCCCAGGCCCCTGCAGGCTCACCAGGGTTTCCAGGAACAGACAGCAGCATGTCAGTGCTGCAGACCCACACGCCTGGCGGGCAGCCTGGGCCCAGCTGCAGGGAGAGACAGAATGCAGATGGTGGCCTGGCCCAGCCCTTCCTCTGCTCCCCACAGCCCAGCCTCAGCCTGTTCCACGGGCTCCAGCAGCCACCTGGTCCACAGGGCTCTGCTGCTAAAGTAGCAGGAGACTCCTGAACCCTCAGTGCCCATGCCACGCCGCCACCACCCCCAGCTGGGGACCCACTTTCCCCCAAGATGTTCCAGACTAAGTTCTGAAGCTCTAACTCACTCTAGATGCCTCCGAAACTACTCTTACTGGGGTCGCCCACTGAGACTGCAAAGCACGTAGCGGAGGTGCAGCCTCACCCGGAAGGTCATGATGTCCAGCAGGGAGTCCAAGTTGCAAACTAAGGCCTCCTCCGGGGCCTGGGGACTTTCCACAGGGAGGCAGGTGAAGGCCCGGCCACAGTCATCGAAGGGGAAGTCTCGGCCCTGGGTGGAAGCAGGAATGGGTAAGGCAGCCTTGCGGCAGTCAGGAACAGAGGTGACTTATTAAAAATGCCATCCTGATGTTTGCTCTTAGAGTTTTAAAATATTTACTTATTTATTTATTTAGAGACAAATATGTAGAGAGAGTGCCCATCAACTGGTTCACTCCTCAAGTGCCCGCCATGGACCCAGGCTAGGAAACAAAGCTGGGATCTGGACACTTAATTCAGGTGGCAGGAACTAGGTGGCAGGCACCCAATCATTGGAGCCATCACTGCCATCTCCCAGGGTCTTCATTGCAGGAAGCTGGAGTCAGGAGCAGAATTGGGTACTGAATCCAAGTACTCATAGACAGGACTTTTTTTAAAAAAATAGATACATACATATATACATACATAGATGGACACATAGATACACGGATTTGAAAGGTAGAGTAACAGAGGGAGAGAGAGAGAGAGAATCTTCCATCTGCTGGTTCACTCCCCAAATGGCTGTAATAGCTGGGGCTGGGTCAGGTCAAAGCCAGGATGGTCTCCCACATCAGGTGTAGGGGTCCCAGTACTGGAGCCATCTTCTGCAGCTTTCCCAGGTGCATTAGTAGGGAGCTGGATTTGAAGTGGAGCAGCTAGGACTCAATCTTGTGCCCATACGGGATGTTGGCACCACAGACAGCGGCTTTACCTACTATACCACAATGTCAGCCCCTTAGTGTTCTTTTTTCCAAAAAAGATTCATTTCATTTATTTGAAAGGAAGATTGACAGAGAGAGGGGAAGAGACAGAAAGAGATCCTGCATCTACTAGTTCACTCCCCAAATGGCTATAATGGACTGGGCTAGGCCAAACCAAAGTCAGGAGCCAGGAATTTCATCTGGATCTCCCACAGGAGTACAGGGGCCCACACACTTGGGCCATCTTCCACGGCTTTCCCAGGTGCATTAGCAGGGAGCTGGATCAGAAACAGAGCAGCCAGGACTTGAACTAACACTCTGATGTAGGATGTTGGCATTGTAAGCAGCAGCTTAATCTGCTGCACCACAATGCCAGATCCTTCTTTTTCTTCTTCTTTTTAATGTTTAATGAAAGGCAGAGCAACAGAGAGTGACAGAGATCTTTCATCCACTGGTTCACTCCCTAAATGCCCACAGCTAGCAGGCCAGGCCAGGTTGAAGCCAGAACCCCAGAATCCCATCCAGGTTTCCCATGTGAGTGGCAGGGTCCTAAGCACGTAAGCCATCTTCTGCTGCCTCCCAGTATGCATTCGCAGGAAGTGGATGGGAAGCAGAGGAGCTGGCACTTGGACTGGCACTGCAATATGGGGTGCAGGCGTCTCAAGCCACGATTAACCCACTATGCCATAAGGTCCATCCCTCTCTCTTTATTTCTTACATGTTGATTTAAAATCATTCCAACCAAAAAACTAAGAGCAAGGAAAATAAAATGAGAATTAATTAAAATAAAAATTTACAGAGTGGCATTGTGGCACAGTGGATAAGGCCACCGCCTACGATGCCAGCATCCCATATGGTTGCCAGTTCATGTCCCTGCTGCTCTACTTCCAACCTAGCTCCCTGCTAAATGCCGGAGAAAAGCAGCAGAACATGGCCCAAGTGTTTGGGCCCCTGCTACCCACATGGGAAAACTGGACAAAACTACCTGGCTCCTGGCTTCCGCCTGGCCCAGTGTTGCCCATTGTGGCCATCTTGGGAATGAACCAGCAGATGGAAGAATTCTGTCTCTCCCTCTCTCTATAAATCTTTCAAAATAATAAATCATTTTTAAAAACTGAATTAAGTTAACATTTAGTTTAAAAAAAAAATAAGGCCTGCACCACAGCTCACTTGGCTAATCCTCCACCAGCGGCGCCAACACCCTGGGTTCTACTCCCGGTTGCCCCTCTTCCAGTCCAGCTCTCTGCTGTGGCCCGGGAAGGCAATGGAGGATGGCCCAAGTGCTTGGGCCCTGCACCGGCATGGAAGACTGGGAGGAGGCACCTGGCTCCTGGCTTCGGATCGGCCATTTAGGGGGTGAACCAATGGAAAAAAAAAAAGGGAGACCTTTCTCTCTGTCTCTCTCTTTCTAACTCTGCCTGTCAAAAAACAAAACAGGGAGGCGGGTGTTAAGCTTAGTGTTTAGGATGTTAAGATATCTAGGCCTCATACTAAAGTCCTTGGGTTCAGTTCTGGTTCTCGCTCTGGCTCCTGACTCCAGCTTCCTGCCAGTGCAGACCTTGGGAGACAGCAGTGATAGCTCAAGTAACTATGTTTCTACCACTTTTTTTTTTTTTAAAGATATTTATTTGAAAGTCAGAGTTACACAGAGAGAGGAGAGGCAGAGAGAGAGAGAGGTTTTCCGTCCGCTGGTTCACTCCCCAGATGGCCGCAACAGCCGGAGCTGCGCCAATCAGAAGCCAGGAGCTTCTTCCAGATCTCCCACACAGGTGCAGGATCCCAAGGACTTGGGCCATCTTCTATTGCTTTCCCAGGCCATAACAGAGAGTTGGATCAGAAGTGGAGCAGCCGGGTCTCAAACTGGCGCCCGTATGGAATGCCAGCGCATTAACCCACTGTGCCACAGCTCCGGCCTCATTTCTGCCACTTTTGCAGAAGATCCAAGTTGTATTCCCAGCTCCTGGCTTTTGGCCCAGCCTCAGCCATTATGTAGCCATCTGGGAAGTGAACCAACTGAAGGGAGCACTCTCTCACTCTCGCTCTCGCTCTCTCTCTGCCTCTCAAATAAACTCATTGGTTTTCTTAAAGAAACTGAGCTCATTCTATCAAACTCTGTCACTGGCCTTTCTCACTTAGCAACAACAATGCACTCACCGAGCACTCAGAGCGAGCCAGGCCCTGTTGGAAGCGCTCACACATACCTTCTCAGCACAACCAGCAAAGCACGAACTGTGGTCACCTCATTTTATGGATGAGGAGACTGGGGCCTAGGAAGGGTCAGGAGGCTTGCCCAAGATCCCAGAGCTGTTAAGTCTCCTTCCAGGCTGACACATCAAGCTCAGCGGGCTTCTGATTCCCTGTCTGACATTCCACCAGGAGCAGATGCTGCAGGTGCCATCCAGTTCCCAATGTGGGGACGTCTGAGATGGGTTCTGACTCTGAGTCTTCTGGATTCGCACAATGAACACGTGGCACACACACACCCAGGCACAGCACCCCTGAAGCCCACTCAGTCCTGAGAAGCAGGGACCATGACTTTCCCGTGGCCCATACCCCGAATTCCACTTACCATGTGCAGAATGAGGATCCAGGCCGAGTGCAGGACGTCAGCCGTGACCACCTGTCAAAGGCAGGAGAGCAGTGCTGAGAGGCCTGGGGCAGCCCTGGCCCCTCGGGGCAAAGCAGCTCAGCAGCCCAGTGGCCCTGCACCTGGGCTACCTCTCGGCTCCCTACTTTTTTTTATTATTGTTATTTACTTATCTGAGAGGCAGAGAAAGAGAAAGAGCAACCAAGCTCCCTTCTACTGCTTCTCTCCCCAAATGTCCACAACAGCCAAGGCTGGACCAGGGTGACCTTGGGAGTCAGGAACTCAATCCAAGCTTCCCTCACGGGTGGCAAGATCCCAACTACTGGAGCTATCACCTGCTGCCTCCCAGGGTGCGCATTAGCAGGAAGCGGAGCAGAGACCTGACACAGGCCCTCTGGTGGGATGCAACTGTCTCAACATTGTCTTTCATATATATATATATATATATATATACACACACATATATATGATTTATTCTATATATTTTATATTTTATATATTTCATATATATATTATTTATTTTACTTATTTCAAAGGCAGAGTTACAGAGAGACAGGAAGAGACAGAGAGAGAAAGAGATCTTCCATCTGCTGGTTCACTCGCCAAATGGACACAATGACCAGGGCTGCGTCAGGCCAAAACTAGGGGCCAGGAGTTTCTTCCAGGTTTCCCGTGTGGGTACAATGGCCCAAGGACTTGGGCATCCTCCACTGCTCTCCGAAATGCATTAACAGGGAGCTGGGTCACAAGTGGAGCAGGTGGAACTTGAACTGGTGCCCATATGAGATGCCAGCACCACAGGCGGTGGCTTTACCTGCTATAGCACAATGCTGGCCCCTCAGCCAGTGTCTTAACCACTTCACCAAATGCCTGTCTCCCTGCTCCCTGTTTTGGGCAGAGGTTGCAGGCAACAACTTGGGACTAAATGGGTGACTCAGGGGAAGTCAGCTCCATGACAGTCACACAGTGGTCCCCTCCCCTGGCACCTCCATTGCCAGAATGTGTCCCTGTCTGTGACCATCTCCCTCTGTATGTCAGCGTTGTGGCAGACAAGATAACTGAGTGAGATGGCTGGTGAGTGTGGACAGACCCAGGGGGACACTGACTCACAAGCCCAGCCCAAAGAGGGCAGCCACATAGCAGTTCCAGCGAAGTGGCCACATGGGAAGCAGAGCTTTGCCAAAAGAAAACAAAGAGCTGCACATTGAGATTCTACTTCCGACCTAAAAGCACTACAAAATCCAGCCCTGGGGCCAGGGCTGTGGCACAGAGGATCTAGTCGCTGCTTGCAATGCCACATCGCACATCGGAGTGCAGGTGCAAGTCCTGGATGCTCCACTTCTGATCCAGCTTCCTGCTAATGCGTCTGGGTAGGCAGCGGAAGATGACCCAAGTACTTGGGTCCCTGGCACGCATATGGAAGACCAGGATAGAGTTCCTGGCTCCTGGAGTTCCAGACCTGGCTGTTGTGATCATTTTGGGAGTGAACTGGCAGATGCAAAATTCTCTCTCTCTCTCTCTCTCTCTCTCTCTCTCTCTCCTAACATTCTGCCTTTCAAAAGAAAGCCCTGCCTTCTGCTCTCACCTGGATGGTGAGGCCAGGAGAAGTCTTCCCAGTTTACAGAAACAGAAGCCAAATGCTGAACTGGCCAGGGCAATGGAGCCGGAAGAGCCAGGGATGTTGGAAACCCCACACACAGAGAGCCGGGCTGTGGGGTGGCGG
The DNA here is from genome assembly GCF_964237555.1 of Oryctolagus cuniculus. Classification (NCBI taxonomy): domain Eukaryota; kingdom Metazoa; phylum Chordata; class Mammalia; order Lagomorpha; family Leporidae; genus Oryctolagus; species Oryctolagus cuniculus. The sequence goes on from NC_091449.1 coordinate 56,759,267, forward strand.
TTCAGGGCACTCACCGTGAAGCCCGCCCGGGCGCTCAGGTGTTCAGCAGCCACCAGCAGGGCATTGAGCGTGGCTCCTCCGCTGCCCACACGCATCTCGGGGTCCTCCACCGCCAGCAACAGTGTCCCAGCGGGGATCTGCTGGCGCTTCTGCCGCACCTCCAGCTCTGCGGCCAGAACCTGCTCTGGGACCTGCTGCCTGGGTCTCTGCCCTGGCCCCAGGCCCCTGAGCAGGCCGACTGAGGGTCACCGCTCTTTTCTGTGACTCAGTAGCTTTTCCAATGGTGGCTTACGAGATCGCCACTCAATGCTGTCAGGGAAGTACTACTGCTCCCATTTTACAGATGAGAAAACTGAAGCCCAGTGAACCGACAAGACAAGTGAGAGGTCATGCGCTGGGGAGTTGGGGGTGGGTATGCAACAGTCTACAACAGGAGCGAAGTGGGGAGGGGGAGCCACCTACCTTTCTGAAAGACCTGGACGCTGTCCTTATACTGGCACGTCAGGACGAGGACCGTCCAATCAACTCCCTGCGGCTGCTCCATTCTGGCCAAAACGGAGGGCCTTCCTAGGGCGGTGGTACATGGAGGATGGGAATATTATTTATGTATTTTCATATACTTAAACGGCAGAGACACAAAGAGAGACGTTCCGTCTGCTGGTTCACGCCCCAGATGCCTGCAACATCCAGAAGCCAGGAGCCTGGAACTCCATCACTGGGAAGCTGGAATCAGAAGCAGGGCCAGGACTCAAGCCCAGGCTCTGATACGGGACGTGTGTGTCCCAAGCAGTATCTTCACCACTACGCCAAACACTCACTGCTGAATAATTGTTAAACTATAAGACTCTGGTGTATAATTCCATGAATTGTTACAAAGATTTCTGTAGCCATCACTATTTGTACCTCAAAAAAACTCCCTCATGCTATCCCTTTATAGTCCTATCTTTTCCATCCCTAACTCTTGATAACTACCAATTTGTCCCCCATAGCTATAGTTTCATTCTCTCAAAAATGTCAAATAAGGGCCGGCACTGTGGCACAGTGGGTTAAGCTACAACCTGTGACACCGGCATCCCATATCTGCACTAGTTTGAGTCCCAGCTGCTCCAATTCCAATCCAGCTCCCTGCTAATGCACCTGGGAAAGCAGCAGAAGACAGTCCAAGTGCTTAGGACCCTGTCACCCATGTGGGAGACCAGGATGGAGTTGCAGGCTCCTGACTTCAGCCTGGCCCGGCGCCAGCTATTGTGGCCATTTGGGCAACTTGTGGATGGAAGAATATCTCTCTCTCTCTCTCTCTCTCTCTGTAACTGCCTTTCAATAAATAAATAAACAAAACCTTTTTTTAAAGTCACATAAATGGAAGATAAGCTTTTGAAATTAGCTTCTTTCATCCAACATAACGCCTCTGAGATCCATCTGAGTTGTCGCCCAGATCAACAGCCTGACCCCTTTTTTGCCAAGCAGTATCCCCCGCAAGTACACACTGCAGTGTTTCTCTGTCGCCCATGGAAGAGAGCTGGCGGCCTGCAGGTTTTGCAATCATGAAGAGAGCTGTCAGAAACCTCCAGGGGCAGCTTTACGTGAAGATCAGATTCATTTCTTGGGCTGGCGCTGTGACATAGTGGGTAAAGCCTCCACCCGCGGTGCTAGCATCACATATGGACACCAGTTTGAGTCCCAGTTGCTCCACTTCTGATCCAGCTCCCTGCTATTGTGCCTGGGAAAGCAGTGGGAGATGGCCCAAGTGTTTGAGCCCCTGTACCCACACAGGAGATGAGACCTGGAACAAGCTCCTGGCTCCTGGCTTCAGATCAGCGCAGCTCTAGGCATTGGGGTCATTTGGGGAGTAAATCAGTGGACAGAAGGTTTCTCTCTCTGACCCTCCCTCTTCCTCTGCCTTTCAAATAAATAAATCTTGGGAAAAAAAAAAAAAAAGACTTCATTTCTCTAGGTGGATCCCGGGGGAGTGGGATTGCGGGGTCATGCGGTAGCCCTGCAGTGACCTGCAAAGTGTGGGTGCATGTGACTTCCTAGGGAAGTCAGACAGGGCTACAGTTGGCCCTAGCATAAGCAAAAGGGCTGCCCTTTCTGTACCACCAGACCTTCACCACTCGGTCACTGGCTGTGAGGTGCAGGGGAGGGAGAGAGAGAACACTTCTAACCTCTGAGGGTGGTTCCTTGGAGGAGGAGGCAGGGTGCAAGCCGACATGCACATAATGAGCTGTGAGGGGGTACACCAGCCTGCTCACAGGGATCCAGGCAGGGTGCCAATGGCACCCACACAGGCACCTCCCCTTTCAGATGCTCCAAGGCAGAGGGGCTGCACCCCACCTGTCAGCTGTCTTTTGCCAGAGCGCTCTCAGGAAGTGGGGTGGGGATGGCGGAGTGAGGCTAACGGGCTTTACCCCCACCCATCCTCCTCCCAGCTGGGCACTAGAGCCCCTGATCTCCCCGAGATATCCATATACAAGGCCTCAGGAGTGCCCCACAGTCAGCAGCACCACACCCTCCGAGCACTGAACAGCAGGACCCCGCTGGTGTCTCACGAAGCAGCGCCCTCATCACCTTCTCTTGCAGCCCCCAAAGCTCAGTCAAGGCTAACTGTGCGCCACCAACAGAGATGGACCCTGGGTGTGCACCCAGTGGGCAGTTCCCACCCCAGCCAAAACCAACAGGAAACCCAAACCTCAGCAACAGTCCCTTCTGATGCCAGACTCTTCTGCCACCGAGCCTGTGGTTAAGGCTGACACGTCACCACCACTTAACAACACCCACACTCCCTCAAGCCTTCAGGAAAAGCCTCCACCAGTAACAGAAATTGCATTGTTCCCTACTCAGCCTGGAACGGAACTCCAGATCCCAGCCAGGCACCTGCGCGCAAAGGTTTTCTCCAGAATGGCACCTGGTCTTTCCCAGAAAGGGGGCAGCGAGGAACTCGAGTGACCACCAATTCCCTGTGTGGCCTTGGCACCCCAACCCTCTGAGGTCTCCTGCAGCTACAGGGAACACAGCTGACAGATGCCTCCAGGTGGATCACGCGGAGGCTACAATCCCCATAACTGGCTGGGAACAGTGACTGAGCGCAGACCCATTCCTGCAAGACTCTTGCAAGAGCTGAGACTCCTCTGACAGGCAGCTTTGCTCCAAGAGCCCCCAGCTGATAATGTCTTAGGACCGCACTGCTGTCTGACTCTTCCCTCCTCAAAGCGCTCCTGGATCCTACAGCCCAGAGTGACATCTTTCCTGGCCGCCCCAGCTTCCTCCCCTTTCCCTTCCAAGAAACTATCGCAAATCTAACACCACCATGGCAATTGCTCCTCCAAAGACCCAAACTAACATAAGGAGTATAATATCACTCATCCCCTCTTGGCACCCTCACAGGAAAAGGCATTGCGACAAACTCTGATGTCTGGGAAGACTGTTTATCCGCAAGGATGAAACTAAGAGGGTAGGTGCAGGGTGTAACCATTCAGACTGTTTAGGACACCCACTTGCCATGTCAGAGTCCTGGCTCCACTTCCAACTACAGCTTCCTGCTGATGCGCACCCTGGGAGGGGGCAGATAATGGCCCAAGTACTTGGGTCCCTGCCATCCACATGGGAAAGCTGGACTGAATTTCCAGCTTTTGGTTTTGGCCTGGTCCAGCCCCAAGATGCTGTGAGCATCTGGGGAGTGAACCAGCAGATGGAGGAGCTCTTACTCTGCCTTTCCAATGAAATAGATTAATTAATTAAAAAAAAAAAATAAGGCAGGACCAGCACTGTGGTGTGGTGGGTAAAGCTGCCGTCTACAGGGCCAGCATCCCATATGGGCACTGGTTTGAGTCCTGGCTGCTCCATTTCCAATCCAGTTCTCTGCTGTGGCCTGCAAAAGCAGTAGGGGATGGCCCAAGTCCTTGGGACCCTGCACCCATGCGGGAGACTGGGAAGAAGCTCCTGGATCCTGGCTTCAGATTGGCACAGCTCTCGCTGTTGTAGCCATCTGGGGAGTGAGCCAGTGGATGGAAGACCTCTCTCTCTGCCTCTGCCTGCCTGTAACTCTGCCTTTCAAATAAGTAAATAAAGCTTAAAAAAAAAAAAAAAAAAAAGAGAGAGAGAGAGACAGAAAGATTAAGTAATTTGCCCAAGGTCACACAGCTAGCAGGCAGCTAAAATTAAATCTAAACACCTTTCTCCAGTATGCATTCTCTTAACCACTACATTGAACCTACTTTGTAGAGCTGAAACAAGTGCAAAAGGAATAAACATATAATGTGTTCATTATGCACTAGCTATAATTTTAAAAAAAAAGCCTAATCCAATCAAGGCAACACTAAAATAAGGATATTTGTGATAACAGGAAGTGGGATTAAGCTCACCCACTCTAGACCATAGCTGAAACATTATGATTTTTTTTAATTGATTTTCATTTTTTTATTTGAAAGGCAGAGAGACAGAGACAGATAGAATGAGATGTTTTCCATCCACTGGTTCACTCCCCAAATGCCTGCAACAGGTGAGGGTTTGGCCAGGCTAAAGCCAGGAGCCAGGAATTCAATCAAGTGGCAGAGACCCAGTACTTAAAGCCATCACCTGCAGCCTTCCCACAGTGTACATTAGCAGGAAGTTGGATTGGAAGTAGGGCCAGGACTTGAACTAGATACTCTGACATGGGAGACAGGCATGCCAACCAACATCTTAAATAGTCCCAGACACTGTGCCAAGCATCTGCCCAAAAACACTATGATTTTTTTCATCCAAGATACAAACTCAGCACAGCAGTTAAGCCACCTCTTGGGATACTCATATCCCATACGGGAGTGCCAGGGTTCAAGTCCCGGCTGCTCCACTTCCAATCCAGCTCCCTGATAATGAGCCTAGGAAAACAATGAATGATGGTCCAAGTATTTGGACCCCTGCTACCCACATGGTAGCACTTCACCACAGGGTTAAGTTCCTGGCTTCTGGCTTTATCCTGGGCCTGGGCCTGGGCCTGGGCCTGGGCCTGGGCCTGGGCCAGCCCCAGGCACTGTGGCCACCCTGGGGAGTGAACCAGGAGGTGGAAGATATCTGTGTGTATGTGTATGTGTGTGGTGTCTCTCTCTCGCCAACTCTTACAAATAAATAAACATTTTTACAACAAATGTGTCATAAAAACTGCAGGGATTTCAAAGTTTTTTGTACCTAATTTCATTTTTTCCACAAACTCCTTGAAGTGTGCCCCTAATATTACTTTACCGAGGCCAACGTGGGTAGCTGTGTGGCCCAGATTCTTCCTCTGGTGGTGGTGACAAAGTCTGGCCACAAGCAAAGGCACTAAAAGAGCAAGGAAGAAATGCTCCAGGGGGAACCCAACAGCCCAGCCTTCATCTCAGCACCGTCTGACAATTCCTGGCCAGAGAGGGGTGCACAGCAGCCCTATTCAAACCAAACCCGAGCAGCAGCGGGTGGAGGAACCTGGGCGCTAGCACAGAGCACAGCGTCTCTCCCGTGCCTGGGTGATCCTGGGCAGGTTACTCCATGTCTCTGAGCTGGTTTCCTAACCTGAAAACCAAAGCCAGGCATCAGCTTCCTAGGACTATTGTTGGCATTAAATAAAAATGTGAACGATGTGGCACATGGCAGAAGCTCTGGGGGGTTGGGGGCGACCGTGCAGAGGAGCAGAAGTTTGGCCTGACCTTGAAGCGAAGGCTCTAAAATATTCTTTGGGTCAAAGGTGGCCCCAGGAAATAAAAAAAAGCCAGGGAAGGCTTGGAGAAACCAACCAAGCCTGAGTGGCAGATCAGACAAAACACAGAGGCTAACACTTAAGGAGTGCTTTTTTTTTTTTTTTCCAGGCATTTTGCCCAAAGCCAAGTGGCAGTTCCTGTGACCCACCCCCAACAGCCCTTATCAAAAGCTTATCACACGCAGGCAATAGATAAGGAGACTGTGGCTTCACTGCCCAAGGTTCAGCCCAGCTAGTACCTGCAGGCCAGGTGGGTGCAACCCCAATGCAGGTGCTCTGAATCCTGCTGTAGAAACAGGACCTCCCTCGTGGAGTCTCTGGCCCCTGTCACCCTCGATATTTGCGTAGAAATCTTAGCATACCGGGCCTCCAAGCATTCCAACATTATGCCCATTCTCAGAACTTCATCCGCTGAGGCCAAGATGAAACACTTGAGCCCTCAGGCTAAAGCTGTTCAAACATGGGACAGGGTGGGTGGCCCGGAGCGGAATAAAACAATAAGGCCTCTTCATAGAGGCCACAGGAGGTGGAGCAGAGCCGGAGCATTTCAGAGCTTTAAAGAGAAAAGCCGGGCTCAGGGAGGGCAGTTAAGAACCAACTGGAAGTAAAATGATGTTGTAAGTTACATAAACAGCATGCCACGAGATTCCTGCAAAAGCATGAACCGTGGCGGGGTACACTGAGGCAGGAAACGGCCCCAAGGAGCAGTCGGCGCCGCGCCGGCTTCCTGCGCCCTACTTGCCTCTGGTGTGAGGGGTCCTGGGAGCCCGCACACCTTCCAGTCCCCGGCGTCCGCAGGTCCCGCAGCACAGGGCAAGTCCCCGTGGCTCCGGCTCAGAGACCCAGGCCAAAGAAAACGGAACGGAAGAAGCCGCCTGCAGTAGGTGGGCTCCCGGGGGGCGCTGACAGGGCTCCCAGAGATTCTTCCCGGACTCCCGCCCAGAAGCTGGGCGGCTCGAGGCCCAGTTCTGCGTGCAGGTCCGGGATCGCCCGGGTACAGGTGTGCTGAGGCCACCCCTGCCGGCGCACGGACGTGTACCTGCCGCCCCAGCGCTCGGCGGGGCGGGCTCTTTAACGCGGGCGCGCGCCCTTCGTGGCGCACCCTGGGAAATGTAGTTTCACCCTCCGCCCCAGGCTGGCGCTCAGCCCTGCAGCAGGCAAAATGGGTGCTTCCGCGGGGACCCGTGGGTATGGTCAAGGCAGCGCTTTCTCACAGGAGAGAGAGCCTGCGGATGGCTGAGGGAGGTGAGGCTAGAGGGCCGCTCTGTGGACCTGCCAAACTACAACTCCCAGAGGAACCAATGCGTCTTAAAGACACAGGCCCTTTTTTTTCTAGGACTAGAGGTTTGTGTATGTAGGGTTTTGTTGTCTTTCCTTTTTTTTTTTTTTTTTTTTTTTAAACTCACCGGAGCCCGAGGCCGCCTCTATTCTCAGGAGAAAAATCCACTCGGGGATGGGGAAAAAAAAAAAAAAGCACAGCTGTTGCCGACGCGTAAGAAGCTACTATGGGATGGGCGGTTGGCAGTGCTTTCGCTGGTTTCTTCACGTGGGTGCTTCGGGGAGAAACTTTCCAGCTCTGCGGTGGGAAGAGGATCTGCAGGGCTTTTACAAAACGTGTGAATGGCGGCATTGTTTGTCATATCCGAAAATTGAAATACTAAACTAGTCCATCCATGCAATGAAACACTGTGCGGCAGTCAGAACAGCGCAGAGCTGTGTGGGCAGGAAGGAACCACGTGCCAGGCAGTTAAGGCAAAAAAGTTAAGTCATACGTTTAGGAAGCTAGTCAAGTCAAAAATATTGTGTATGGGGGCCGGCGCTATGGCGCAGTGGGTTAACGCTCTGGCCTGAAGTGCCAGCATCCCATATGGGCGCCGGTTCTAGTCCCCGCTGCTCCTCTTCCGATCCAGCTCCCTGATATGGCCTGGGAAAGCAATGAAGATGGCCCAAGTCCTTGGGCCCCTGCATCCACGTGGGAGACCCTCCACGTGGGAGACCCTCCACGTGGGAGACCCGGAAGAAGCTCCTGGCTCCTGGCTTCAGATTGGCGCAGCTACCGCTGTTGTGGCCAATTGGAGAGTGAGCCGGCGGATGAAAGACCTCTCTCTCTCTCTCCCCCTCTCCCTCTCTCCCTCTCCTCTCTGTGTAACTCTTTCAAATAAATAAACTGTGCCAGTAGTTCCCGGCTGCTCCACTTCAGATCCAGCTCCCTGCTAATGTGCCTGGGAAAGCAGAGGAGGAAGGCCCAAGTGCTTGGACCCCTGCACCCACATGGGAGACCTGGAAGAAGCTCCCTAGCTCCTGCCTTGTTGCATTCATTTGGGGAGGGAACCAACAATGGAAGATCCCTCTCTCTCCCTCTTTCTCTGTAACTCTTTCAAATAAATAAAATAAATAAATATATTGCAATTTTTCAAGATTTATTTATTTGAAAGTCAGAATTAGAGAGAGGCAGAGACAAAGACAAAGGTCTTTGATCCAGTGGTTCACTCCCCCAAATGGCTGCAACGGCCAGAACTGGGCCAATCTGAAGCCAGGAGCCAGAAGCTTCTTCCAGGTCTCCCATGTGGGTGCAGGGGCCCAAAGACTTGGGTCATCTTCTACTAATTTCCCAGGCCATAGCAGAGAGCTGGATCCAAAGTGGAGCAGCCAGGACTTGAACCAGCACCCATATGGGATGTCGGCACTGCAGGCAGTGACTTTACCCGCTATGCCACATCGTCAGCCCCAATAAATATATTTTTAAAAACTGCGTATGGACATGTGAGTATAGTAAGCCTACATACAGGAATAAGACTGTAAGGGAAGGCATCTCGGGCAGAGGCTAGTGAGGGTGGGGCCGGGAGAGGAGAACCTGAGCTTTATCTGTATTATTTGAATGTTTTTCTTACAAGAACATATTTTTTCAAATCTGTCAATGGAGATAGGGGAGTCTACACTACCCTGCATAACTTTGCCAGTCCCTTGGCTACTGTGTCTCCCTGTCTCCACCTGTAAAATGGCCTAACAGTAGTGTCAAATGCCTGAGATTGTTGTGATGATAAGATAAATGCTTGACTCAATAGTAAATGCTCAAAAAATATTAGCCACTAGTATGATTATTTTTGTTATTGCTATTCCCATCCTGCTCCACTAAAGCAACATTTTTGGTTTGTTCACTGTTAAATCCTGAGGTCCTAGAACAATGCCTAGATCACTATAGGAGGTTAAAAACAGTTTGTTGGGGCTGGCGTTGTGGCACAGCGGGTTAAGCTGCCACTTGCGACACCAGCATCCCTTTTGAGCCCTGGTTCAAATCCCAGCTGATCCACTTCAATACAGCTCTCTGCTAGCAGGCCTGGGAAGGCAGCAGAAGATGATCCAAGTACTTGGGCCTCTGCCACCCATGTGGGAGACCTGGACAGAGTTCCAGGCTCCTGGCTCCAGCCTTGCTGAGCCCTGGCCGTTGCTGCCATTTGGGGAGTGAATCAGCGGGTAGAAGATCTCTCTGTCTCTCTCCCTCTCTAACTCTGCCTTCCAAATAAATTAGTAGATGTTTTTTTAAAAGCATTTGTCAAAGGAATGATTGAAAAGGAGTCCCGCTGCCGGCCTCTTCCGGACAGTCTCCCTCCTCCAGGCCGTCTTCTCCCACGGGAGCCATTCCCCTTCTTCCTTGGCCCAGGCCTCATCCTTCTCTGCTTCAGTGCCTGCTGTGTCTTCTGCGAACTCTGGGAAGTGATGAGCTGTTTCCCCTGCTGCTGTTCTCAGCAGTGCGGATCCCAGACGCTGCGGAACGGAGCGGGAGGCAGGGGGCCTGCAGCTGCGTCTTTGGCAGGGGCTCAGGAACACAGAATGTGCCCCCAGGGAGCTCAGAGGTGCAGGGTTTCGCCCCACCTCCTACGGCAGCGGTGGCATGAGAAGCAAAGGTACTCAAGGAAGATTTCAGTAACAGGAAGTCCACAGTGCAGTCTGTCAGCGACGGACAAAAACGTGTCTGTGATGCGCACGAGGTCCCACGGTCTAGGGGACCATATGAAGCATTCGATCTTACAGGGTAGAGTCAAGTGGTTAAATCCGAGTGTTTGACATCAGGCACATCCTGCCAGCAAGCACTCAATCTCACAGGGCTTCAACTTCCTCTTCCCCAAGTTAATAAGTACTTGTCGGGTTGTTTGGAGGATTCAGTGAGGTCATGGACACACAGAGTGTGGTACAGAGTAAGCGTCCGACTGCCTTATTATTAAATACACTGCCCAGTGTGAAGGCACAAGTGTGGAAAGTCTTTTTTTTTTTTTTTTTTTTTTTTTTTTTTTTTTTTTTTGACAGGCAGAGTTAGACAGTGAGAGAGACAGAGAGAAAGGTCTTCCTATTCCATTGGTTCACCCCCAAATGGCCGCTATGGCTGGTGCACTGCGCTGATCCAAAGACAGGAGCCAGGTGCTTCTCCTGGTCCCCCATGCGGGTGCAGGGCCCAAGCACTTGGGCCATCCTCCACTGGACTCCCGGGCCACAGCAGAGAGCTGGATTGGAAGAGGAGCAACCAGGACAGAATCCGGCGCCCCAGAACCATGGTGCCAGCGCCGCAGGCGGAGGATTAGCCTAGTGAGCCGCGGCGCCGGCCTGGAAAGTCTTCTTGATGAAATCTTCAGTATCCTGATGAGATATGCAGCTGCCACTAGTAGCAGGAAATTCCTCTGGGAGCCAGGACTACCCCCCCCACACACACACTCACACACACAAGAGATACCTTAGATGCAGAGCCTGAGAAAGGGATTCCTGTGCAAATGGTTTCTCTCTCTCTCTCTCTCTCTTTTTTTTTTTTTTTTTGACAGGCAGAGTGGACAGTGAGAGAGAGACAGAGAGAAAGGTCTTCCTTTGCCGTTGGTTCACCCTCCAATGGCCGCCGCGGCCGGCGCGCCCCACTGATCCAAAGGCAGGAGTCAGGTGCTTCTCCTGGTCTCCCATGGGTGCAGGGCCCAAGCACCTGGGCCATCCTCCACTGCACTCCCTGGCCACAGCAGAGAGCTGGCCTGGAAGAGGGGCAACCGGGACAGAATCTGGCGCCCCGACTGGGACTAGAACCTGGGGTTTCTTAGGAGAGTGAGGAACAGGGCAGGAAAAGAAGCCTAGCAGAGATGTGGGTTCACCTAAGTCCTTCCTCGGTCTGATCCTCCAGGGAGCTCTGGAGCATGAAGCGCATCACAAGATTTACCCCTCACTGAAACAAGGCAGCTGGGCTTTGCACCGCGCAGCAATCATTCATGGACTATGGCCTCTGAGAGGTGGGGGAGGGGAGGCCAAACCTTCCCAGGTGTATGTGGGCAAAGCAGCTCACAGGAGCTGAGGACAGTTCTCCAGAGAAGAGTGCAGCCGTGAGTCCAGCCAACGCTCATAGCTGATGGAGGCACAGGATGTTGTGGTGAAGCAGGTTAAGCCTCCACTTGAGATACCTGCACCCCATATCAGAGTGCAGGTTCAAATCCCAGCCACTCTACTTCCAATCCAGCTTCCCTCTAATACACATGGGAAACGCAGGTGATGGCTCAAGTACTTGAGTCCCTGCCACCCACACTGAAGACCTGATGGAGTTCCTGGCTCCTGGCTTCAGCCTGGCCCAGATCTGGCTGTTGTGGCCATTTGGGGAGTGAACTAATAGATGGAACATATCTCTCTTTCTGTCACCTTAGCTTTCAAATAAATACATCTTTTTTTTTAAAAAAAAAAAAAAAGGCAGGAAACTAGTGCACTATCCTTGTTTTTGTTTTGTTTTGTTTGAAGATTTATTTACTTACTTGAAAGTCAGAGCTACACAGAAAGAGGAGAGGCAGAGAGAGAGAGGTCTTCCATCTGCTGGCTCATTTCCTAAATGGCTGCAACGGCCGGTGCTGCGCCGATCTGTAGCCAGGAGCCAGGACCTTCTTCCAGGTCTCCCACATGGGTGCAGGGGCCCAAGGACCTGGGCCATCTTCTACTGCTTTCCCAGGCCACAGGAGAGAGCTGGATCAGAAATGGAGCAGCCAGGACTCCATCCGGCACCCATATGGGATGCCAGCACTGCAGGTGGCGGCCCCACCCACTATGCCACAATGCCAGCCCCTGCACCATCCTTGTAAAAAGATGTCCCTGGGAAGGATGCAGTAATGATGACTACAGTGTGGCCTGTGAAGAGATGGGAGCCGAGTGAGGAAAAGGAGGAAAGGATACTAAACGTTTAAACTTTCCTTCTGGATCTTCCAAGAAGAAGATGGGTTTTGGGTGGTATTATTATTATTGTTATTATTATTATTTATTTTATAACACTTTACCTGAGATCTCCCCTGTTTATGGATTTTTAAAAATATTTATTTATTTTTATTTGAGAGGCAGAGAGAGAGAAAAAGAGATCTTCCTTCCTCTAGTTTCACTCCCCAAATGCCTGCAACAGCAGGGACTGGACCAGGACAAAGCCAGGGGCCAGGACCTCCATCCAGGTTTCCTATTTGGATGGCATGAAACCAAGTACTAGAGCCATCATCTGAGTGTGTATTAGCGGGAAGCAGAGGCAGGACTTGAATCTATGCTCCCATCTGGGATGTGGGCATCCCAAGTGGCAGCTTAACCCACTGCACCACAGCATCCACCCCTCTTAACAGATTTAAGTGTGCGATATAGCATTGTTGACTACAGGCACAATGTTGTACAGCGGATATGGTTTCAATAATCAAAACACAGCCTTAATAGAATAACCAAACAGCCAACCCTTTATAGAGAGCTATTAAGTGTACTTATCATTAAGTGGCTCCATCCCCCACATCTGACCACTGCCAATGCCAAATATCTCATGCAGTCATTCCCAGAGGGTGATTCTGTAGGGTTTTAGCAAGCCTTGTTGCAGAGGAGGTGCAGACATAGTTATTTTCTTTTCCCAATTTTTATTTTATTTTTTGTCTATTTATTTTATTTACTTGAAAGGCAGAGTGACAGAGAGGGAGAGACCAAGAAAGAGATCTTCCATCTATTGGTTCACTCCAAACATCCAGGGCTGGGCCAAGCTGAAGCTAGGAGTCAGGGACTCCATCTGGATCTCCCATGCGGGTGCAGGGTCCCAGGTACTTGGGCCGTGTCCCACTGCTTTCCCAGGCACATTAGCAGGGAGCTGGGTCCAGCAGTTGGACTGGAACCAGCAGCCATAAGGAGTGCTGTGTCACAGGCAGCAGTTTAACCTGATGCACCACAACACTGGGCCATCTTCTCCCAACTTTTAAAAATCAATATGCTGGGACTGGCGCCGTGGCTCACTTGGTTAATCCTCTGCCTGCGGCGCTGGCATCTCATGTGGGCACCAGGTTCTACTCCCGGTTGCTCCTCTTCCAGTCCAGCTCTCTGCTTTGGCCCCAGAGGGCAGTGGAGAATGGCCCAGGTGCTTGGGCCCCTGCACCCATATGGGAGACCAGGAGGGGCCATGTGGCTCCTGGCTTTGGATCGGCATAGCACCAGCTGTGGTGGCCATTTGGGGAGTGAACCAATGGAGGGAGGACCTTTCTCTCTGTCTCTCTCATTGTCTATAACTCTACCTGTCTAATTAATTAATTAATATGCTAAATAAATTAAAAAAATGGTTATCCATACAAAAAAAAAATGAAAGACTGGGGCCAGCGCCATGGTGCAACGGGTTAAAGCCCTGGCATGAAGCACCTGCATCTCATATGGGCACTGGTTCTAGTCTCAGTTGCTCCTCTTCCAATCCAGCTCTCTGCTATGCCTGGGATAGCAGTAGAAGATGGCCCAAGTCCTTGGACCCCTGCACCCATGTGGGAGACCTAGAAGAAGCTCCTGGCTCCTGGCTACAGATCGGCACAGCTCCAGCCGTTATAGCCATCTGGGGAGTGAACTAGTGGATGGAAGACCTCTCTCTCTCTCTGTCTCTACCTCTCTCTGTAACTCTTTCAAATAAATAAAATAAATCTTAAAAAAAATAAAAGACTAATATCTGTTTCCACATGAGTGAACTTCAAAAACATGCTCAATGAAAGAGGGCAGATACAAATGATCATACACTAGATGATTCCATAAATGTCTAGAATAAGTAAATTTATAGACCTCGAATGCGGTTGCTCAGGGTTGGGGGTAGTGGGAAGAATGGGAAAAGTGACTGCTTAATGGGTACAAGGTTTTATTTTGGGGTAATAAAAAGTATTTGGATCTAGATAGAAGTGCTGGTTGTAAAACACTGTGAAGGTACTAAATTCACTGAATTGCATGCTCTAAAATGGTTAATTTTGTGTATTTTTCACCTCAACTAAAAAAAAAAAGAAGTAGGTGTGCTTATAGCTACTGGAGTGTCACTGCTTATAGAACTTCTCTGTGAACTGAGCTGGGGGAAAATACCCATGTGCATGGAGACTGGGCTAGCCTATAAGCTGGTGACGCACGAGGATGGGAACCCTTTTCTAGAGGAACATGGCATGGGCCCCAGAGGGCAGTGCACTTTGCAGAGGGCTGATCTGGTGCTTGGAATGTTCATGGGAACTGTGCTGCCTGAACTGAGTCCCCTGGAGCGCTAAGATGGGCACAGAAGGAAGAGTAACATCTGTTTTAACCAGCCTCCTTCTTCTGCCTTTCGTGTGATCTTTAAGGAGCTGCTTCTCTGATCTGTGCAGTGTAGAACCACAATCTCCCTTGACACAATTAAAGGACAAAAAATGAGCTTGATAGGTTGTTTTTAAATATTTATTTATTGGCCGGCGCCATGGCTCACTAGACTAATCCTCCGCCTGCGGCGCCGGTACCCCAGGTTCTAGTCCCGGTCGGGGTGCTGGATTCTGTCCCGGTTGCCCCTCTTCCAGGCCAGCCCTCTGCTGTGGCCCGGGAGTGCAGTGGAGAATGGCCCAAGTGCTTGGGCCCTGCACCCCATGGGAGACCAGGAGAAGTACCTGGCTCCTGCCATCGGATCAGCGTGGTGCGCCGGCCGCAGCGGCCATTGGAGGGTGAACCAACGGCAAAGGAAGACCTTTCTCTCTGTCTCTCTCTCTCACTCTCCACTCTGCCTGTCAAAAAAAAATTTTTTTTTATTTGAAAGGCAGAGTGACAGACACAGAGAGAGGAAGAGATAGAAAGAGATCTTCCAGCTATTGGTTCACTCCCCAAATGTCTGCGAAGACCAGGGCTGGGCCAGACAAGCCAGGAGCCTGGATCTCCATCCAGGTTTCCCACATGGGTGGCAGGGGCCCAACTACTTGCCATCTCCTGTTGCTTTCCCAGGCACATTAGCAGGGAGCTGAATCAGAAGCACAGAGCAGCTGGGACTCAAATTAAGCACTACAGTATGGGATACAGTGTCCCAAGTGGTAGTTTGTCCCATTGTACTCTGACACCTGCCCCTGCATTTGCAATTTGGGAGATGCTACCAAGTTGCTCTCCATAAAGGTTGTACAGATTTCCAGTTACACCAGCAGGGTGTGAGCACTGCTGTTCCCCACGCTCCTGCCAAGATGGCTCAGGCTCTTCGATCTTTGCCCATCTGATAGGTGAAAAATGATATCTTAATGGGGCTTAATTTGCATTTCTTTTATCAAGAATGATGCTAGTGGTTAAGATGCCTGCATCTGACATCAGAATGCCTGGATTTGAGGCTGGCGCCGCGGCTCACTAGGCTAATCCTCCGCCTTGTGGCACCGGCACACCGGGTTCTAGTCCCGGTCGGGGCGCCGGATTCTGTCCCAGTTGCCCCTCTTCCAGGCCAGCCCTCTGCTGTGGCCAGGGAGTGCAGTGGAGGATGGCCCAAGTGCTTGGGCCCTGCACCCCATGGGAGACCAGGAGAAGTACCTGGCTCCTGCCATCGGCAGCGCGATGCGCCGGCCGTGGTGGCCATTGGAGGGTGAACCAACGGATTTGGACCCCAGCTGTGGCCCACCAACTTCAACTTCCTGCCAGTGTAGACCCTGGGGGACAATGGTGATGGCTCAAGAAGTTGAGTCCCTGCCATCCATGCTGGAGAACCAGATTGAGTTCTGGCTTCCCAACCCGAGGCATTACAGGCACTTTGGTGGAGGGGGGAGGACCAGAGGATGGCCGTGCTCTCTCTCTGTCTCTCAACTAAATAAATTTTAACAAAGGAGAGAGAGAACCTCTGCGTTTTTTCGCATCAGAGTTCTTTTGGATTTCCTTTTCTGTGAACCATCTGTTCATATCCTTTGCATATTTCTTACTGATTTCTTGGCCATTTTTTTATTTATTTGTAGAAGTATTTAGTATCGGGCCTTTGCCTCTGATCTAAATTGCAACAGATTTCTTCCATTCTTCTATTGCCTTGGCTTTTGTTAGCCAGATATGAAGTAGGAGGCAGAGATCTGACTAAAACGTTTTTTGTTGTTATTTTAGTTGTTTGAAAGGCAGACAGACACAGAGAGCGAGCTTACATCTGCTGGTTTACTCCCCAAATACTCACAACGGGGTTGGGCCAGATCAAAACCAGGAGCCAGGAACTCAATCTGGGTCTCCCATGTGGGTGGCCATCTTGAGCCATCACCTGTTGCCCCCCAGGGTACACATAAGTAGGAAGCTGGAATCAGGCGCAGAACCTGAGTAGAACCAAGTACTCCAATGTGGGGTGCAAGCATCCTGGTCGGCATTTCATCTAATGCATCAAATGCACCTCCTGCTCCTGGGGCACAGAGGGTTAAGCCACGGCCTGTGGTGCCGACATCCCATATGGGCGCCAGTTCAAGTCCAGCTGCTCCACTTCTAACCCAGCTCCCTGCTAATGCACCTGGGAAAGCAGCAGAAGGTGGCTCAAGTTCCTGGAACCCTGCCTCCCATGTGGGAGACCCAGAAGACACTCCCGGCTCCTGACTGCAGCCGGGCCCAGCTTTGGCCATTGTGGCCATTTGGGGAGTGAACCTGCTGATGGAAAACCTCCCTCTCTGTCTCTCCCTCTCTCTCTCTGTAACTCTGCCTTTCAAATAAATAAATGAATCTTAAAAAAAAGCAAAACAAGGCCGGCGCCGCGGCTCACTAGGCTAATCCTCCGCCTTGCGGCGCCAGCACACCGGGTTCTAGTCCCGGTCAGGGTGCCGGATTCTGTCCCGGTTGCCCCTCTTCCAGGTCGGCTCTCTGCTGTGACCCGGGAGTGCAGTGGAGGATGGCCCAAGCCCTTGGGCCCTGCACCCCATGGGAGACCAGGATAAGTACCTGGCTCCTGCCATCGGATCAGCGCGGTGCGCCGGCCGCAGCGGCCATTGGAGGGTGAACCAACGGCAAGGGAAGACCTTTCTCTCTGTCTCTCTCTCACTGTCCACTCTGCCTGTCAAAAAAAAAAAAAAAAAAAAAAGCAAAACAAAACAAAAATACAACTGCCTGCCTTCCTGGATTCTTTGAAGGAAACCTCAGACATCTTATTATTCCATAAATATTGTTCCAGTATATATATCACTAAATGAAGACTATTTTTTAAAACTAACCATGCCATTGTTAGCATATCTAATCATTACTTAATATTCAACAGTCAGTGTTCAGATTTCCGCTATGTTCATATCATTTATTTTATTTTATTTTTATTTTTTTTTTTTTGACAGGCAGAGTGGACAGTGAGAGAGAGAGACAGAGAGAAAGGTCTTCCTTTTGCCGTTGGTTCACCCTCCAATGGCCGCCGCTGCAGCCGGCGCACCGCGCTGATCCGATGGCAGGAGCCAGGATCCAGGTGCTTTTTCCTGGTCTCCCATGGGGTGCAGGGCCCAAGCACCTGGGCCATCCTCCACTGCACTCCCTGGCCATAGCAGAGAGCTGGCCTGGAAGAGGGGCAACCGGGACAGAATCCGGCGCCCCGACCGGGACTAGAACCCGGTGTGCCGGCGCCGCAAGGTGGAGGATTAGCCTATTGAGCCACGGCGCCGGCCCATATCATTTATTTTTTACAATTTTGTTTGAATTAGAGCTCAATAAAAGCCCACAACACACATGTTGCAATTAGTTGACACATCTTTTTATAATTTAGTTTCTTTTTTTTTAAATTCAGTGTATTCATTTATTTATTTATTATTATTATTATTATTTTTGATAGGCAGAGTGGACAGTGAGAGAGAGAGACAGAGAGAAAGGTCTTCCTTTGCCCTTGGTTCACCCTCCAATGGCCGCCGCGGCCAGTGTGCTGCGGCCGGCGCACCGCGCTGATCCGATGGCAGGAGCCAGGAGCTTCTCCTGGTCTCCCATGGGGTGCAGGGCCCAAGCACTTGGGCCATCCTCCACTGCACTCCCTGGCCACAGCAGAGAGCTGGCCTGGAAGAGGGGCAACCGGGACAGAATCCGGCGCCCCGACCGGGACTAGAACCCGGTGTGCCGGCACCACAAGGCGGAGGATTAGCCTATTGAGCTGCGGCGCCGGCCTGGTGTATTCATTTAATAGCGACCACATTTGTCTTAAATTTTGTGGATTGCTTTCTCCTGGTTTCATTCTGGTATCTGTATTTTCCAAACCATGACAATTGTCAGATTTAGGGTAATATTTTTTTTCACACTATGAGGGGTCTTCAAAATGTATGGATTTTAATTTTTTTGCACTGAAATAAAGTTAGTCTTTAATTCCATCTTCCATGAATGTTTTTGAGGTATTCGTGTATCGTCAGAGAATCATGCACCTTGATCCAGAGTCTGTTATCCATCTCCAAAAGAAGCTAGTTGTCTTCATTTGTCGTGATTTTGGTAGCCAGTGATGGTTTTTGCTCAATCCATTAATTTATTCAGGATAAACTTAATTTTTTAGCAGATGGCTTCCCAGTTGTCCCTGTACCATTTATAGAATAATTAACCTCTTCCTCCCCACATGGATTTGAAATGCAGCTTTACCATATGCCAAATTTCTATGTTTGTTTGAGTTTATTTCTGGACTTTCTAGTCTATTTCATTTATCACATTCTTTTAACTATAACTTTAAAATGTGTTTAATATCTGGATGGATAACATTTGGTTTTTCAAAAATTTCCTGCCTAGTCTTGCTTATTTTTCTAAATTAATGCTTATGTCACTCTATCTTGTCCTTCCTCTCTACTTCAAAGAAAGCTGCTGGTATTTGTATTGAGATCACAATAAGTTCATGGATTAATTTTACTCCTTTTTAAAAAAATAACTATTTTCATTGTATTTGAAAGGCAGAGAGTCAGATATAGAACCTTTCATCTGCTGGTTCACTCCCCAAAAGCCTGTAACAGCCAGGACTGAGTCAGACCTACGCTGGGGTCTCCTATGTGGGTGGCAGGAACCCAAATACTTGAGCCATCCTCACCTGCCGCCTCCCAGGAAGAACATTAGCAAGAAGCTGGGGAAGAGGGCACTGTGTTATGGGACTCAGGCATTTTAACCACTGCACCAAATGCCCACCCCTTAACTTCTTCTTATTATTATTCTTTTTTTTTTCTTTGACAGGCAGAGTGGACAGTAAGAGAGAGAGACAGAGAGAAGGGTCTTCCTTTTTGCCGTTGGTTCACCCTCCAATGGCCACCGCGGCCGGTGTGCCAGCGCACCGTGCTGATCTGAAGCCAGGAGCCAGGTGATTGTCCTGCTCTCCCATGGGGGTGCAGGGCCCAAGTACTTGGGCCATCCTCCACTGCACTCCTGGGCCACAGCAGAGAGCTGGCCTGGAAGAGGGGCAACCGGGACAGAATCCAGTGCCCCGACCAGGACTAGAACCTGGGGTGCCAGCACCGCAGGTGGAGGATTAGCCTATTGAGCTGCGGCACCGACCAACCCCTTAACTTCTTTTTGACAGTCTTCCTGTTCAAGATTTCAGTATTACTTTCGCTTAATCTTTGCAACTCCAAAAGTAAGGTGTTGAGGCTAGCATTGGGGTGCAGTGGATTAAGTTAATGCCTGCAACATCAGCATCCCATATAAGCTTCGGATAGAGTCCCACCTGCTGCGATTCTGAGTTTCTGATCCAGCTCCCAGTTGCTGATGCACCTGGGAAAGCAGAAGATGATGGCCCAGGTGGCTGGACCCATATTTCCAGGCTCCTGGCTTCAAGTTGGCCCAGCCCTGGCTGTTGTGACCATTTGGGGAGTGAACCAGCAGATGGAAGGTCTTGCTCTCTCTCTCTCTCTTCCCCTCTCTGTCTGTAACTGTGCATTTCAAATAAAGAAATGAATATTTTTTAAAATAAACCTTTTTAAAATATCTAATCCAATTTTACAGATGAAAGAACTGTGTAACTTGCTGCATCAAACAAACCACTAGTGGGAGCCACCTCGTTGGGCTGACTTTCAGCTTCTGTCCCTCAAACCCAAGCCAGGAGGGGGGGCGGGAAGCCCGGGGCAGGAAGGAGCCAAGTCCTCCTCAGGCCTTGCTAATTAGTTGCTATCTGCCTCCAAAACTACCTGGGACTGCTTCTCTTGCACAAAACAGTTCACCCACAAAGCTAGGCTTTTAAATAAATGGCACAAATATGAATTCCTCACCTGGCGCTAAGGCAGTTGGTGAAAAACCTCCTGGAGGAAGGAAAACTCGGGAAAATTTGAGATGCAAAGGAATGACCAAAATCACCACTACCAAGGGGACCCAGGTGAACCCGACTCAGCATTTAATTGGGAGGTAGTGAGGGGGACGATAAAATCTCTCATTGGAGCTGAGGGACACAGAGGGTCTGTCTTGCCCAGGAAAAGACATTTAAATTCTTTCTGAATAATCTGTAAGCAGATTTGGAAGAAGGTTATACACTCAAAACGGCTCATTTAACTTCTGACTGTGAGGGAATGCAGCCATCGCATGGGACTCAGGTGCAGAGGCAAAGTTTTTGCGAGAAAGGCCTGGCAGTTGGTTTTATGGGCAGAACGTGGGGCTGCACATGGGTTACTGGGGTGCGGGGGCACAAATTTGAAGGAAGTAGAAAAGCATGAGTCAACCTTAGTCAGGGTCCGATGCCTCTGGCGGCCACTTGACTACTCACCCAGGGACTGCTCGCCCAGGAATAATTACACTTTTGACCTTCGGTGGATGGACCAGGGGGGAAGCTAGAGCCTGGGCCTGGATGACTCAGAATAGTAACCCACTTTGTCAGAGAGAAGCAAAGCCAGGCAGCAGGTACAGTTAACCAGGAAAATCCTACTGCAACAGGGAGGAGGGCCCAGCGTGAAGCGAACAGAGGTACAGAGGCTACTGGATGTTTTCAAGGGAGAATGAAAGCGTAGGGAAGCAGGCAAGCAGGGGCTCTCAGCTGTGCCTGTTAGCCAGCAACTAATGATGTTAGGATCATATCCTCCTATGGAGACCGGGAGGCAGAGGCCCTCTCCTTGATGATTCCATTTGAAAGGGATGTCTTTCAGGTCGCTGAGAAAGACACTCTTCTTAAAAAAAAAATTTACTTAAGAGGCAGAGTTACAGACAGAGAGGGAAAGACACAGAGAGAGGTATTCTATCTGCTGGTTCATTCCCCAAATGGCCTCTGCCTGGAGCTGGGCCAATCTGAAGCCAGGAACCAGGAGCTTCTTCTGGGTCCCCTACATGGGTGCAGGGGCCCAAGCACTTGAGCCATCTTTTACTGCTTTCCCAAGCCATCAACAAGGAGCTGAATTGGAAGTGGAGCAGTCAGAACTTGAACCAGCACCCATATGGGATGCCAGGGCCCCAGGTGAATACTTAACCTACATGCCACAGCACTGGCCCTGAAACTCTTAAATTGTAGGAGATATGAATATCATACAGGAGTACGTCTCAAAGGCATGGAAGAAGGCTTCATAGTTGTGAGCCCTTTTTAATAAATGCTTTATTTATTTATTTATTTATTTGAAAGAATTATAGAGAGAGGTAGAAATTCCTCAATTGGCCACAATAGTCAGAGCTAAGCCAATTCAAAGCCAAGAGCCAGGAGCTTCTTCTGGGTCTCCCATGCAGGTGAGAGGGCCCAAGGACTTGGGCCATCTTCCACTGCTTTTTCTCAGGCACATTAGCAGGGAGCTGGATCGAAAGTGGAGCAGCAGGGACTCAAACTGGCACCCATATGGGATGCTGGTGCTGCAGGCCGGGCTTTAACCCACTATGTCATAGTGCTGGCCCCCAGTAAATGCTCTTAAGAATGGGTGTCGGGAACAATGGGCGAGGTGTTGACCAGAACAAACAGTAAATTCTTTTGGCAATCTTGGGCTTTCTCAGGCAGGCATTTTGGGCTAGGGTCATCCTAGGACCTTGAGCTGTTAGAAGCTGTTAGTGTTTAAGTCTTTTAATATGCAGGGAGGAGAGTGGATGAAATCACTTGTGTTGAAGTCTGCAGGTTTTATAGGCCAAAGCTGAGGCTTGGTTGGGAAGAGGGCTCACTGGAGGAGGCTACCAAGGAGGGGGAAGCTTCTGGGATCCTGCCTGAAGGTGATGCTCACCAAGTTTCCTTTTCAGCAGCGATGGCTCAAGTGATGGTGTTCCTGCAACCAGTGGGCAGCTCTAAGCACAGGGGAATTATAAGTAGTAAGGAGGACCTACCTGGGGAGGTATAGGAGCCACTCTCAAGTACTTGACAAGCCAGGAATCTGCCTTCCCACCTCTCACTCTCCCAGCCTGTTCAGGCCAGAGTCCACCTAGATGTGGCAGAGTCTACTGAGCTGACCCTGCCCTAGAGGTCCAAGATCACATTCCCTGGCTTGCATTCAGAACCTGGTAGGTAGCACCAGGCATACCCCAGCTGTCCTGTTCAAAACAGAAACCCTTCCCAGCTTTAGGGAGAATGTCAAGGGCAAAGGTACCTTTCAGGCAGATTGTAACCAGGTATAAAATTACATAAGCAAATAATTTATACTACTCAAATTAAAGCCTGGAAGCTGATGCTTCTGGACTGCTGGCTTCCAGCTTGCCCATGACCTCAGGTACAAAGAGCCTTATTCCTTATCTTTTTTTTTTTTTTTTTTTTTTTTTTTTTTTTTTTTTGACAGGCAGAGTGGAGAGTGAGAGAGAGAGACAGAGAGAAAGGTCTTCCTTTGCCGTTGGTTCACCCTCCAATGGCCGCCGCTGCAGCCGGCGCACCGCGCTGATCCGATGGCAGGAGCCAGGAGCCAGGTGCTTTTCCTGGTCTCCCATGGGGTGCAGGGCCCAAGCACCTGGGCCATCCTCCACTGCACTCCCTGGCCATAGCAGAGAGCTGGCCTGGAAGAGGGGCAACCGGGACAGAATCCGGCGCCCCAACTGGGACTAGAACCCGGTGTGCCGGCGCCGCAAGGTGGAGGATTAGCCTATTGAGCCACGGCGCCGGCCCGCCTTATTCCTTATCTCAACCTCTTTTCCAGAGCAGGAAGACCTAACCTCACCATGTCTGGACCTCAAGGACCATCACGATGAAACAGAGAAGAAACGCATTGTCTGGGATCCAATGACGAGCCATGGCACCTGACACCAGAGACCTGCAGCTCTTTGTTGCACCCCCTTCCTTACAGCCACTTTACAAGCCCGCAAACACCTTCACGTAGTAGAGCAGTAGTCATTGAGACCTGGAAGTCTGCCACACTGTCACCTGTTGACAGACTAAATGTTCTCTTCCCTTCACCCCAAAACCTTGTCCTCGCTATTTTGACTAGGTTTGGTAACAAGATGGCTCATGGAGGGGCCGCCTTGTAGCTCAGTGAGTGAAGCCACAGTCTGCAATGCTAGCATCTCCCAGGGGCAATAGTTCATGTCCCAGCTGTTCTGCTTCCAACTCAGCTCCCTCCCAATGTGCATGGGAAGATGGCCCAAGTGCTTACCCCCCTGGTGCAGAGGAAATACAGCCACAACCAGACACAAAGAAAGAGAAGCAGACCCCTCCTCCCAACACAGACCTTGAAAAGTGGCTGCTTGAGGGGCAGGTGCTGTGGCATAGCAGATAAAGCTGCCACCTGCGGTGCCAACATCCCATTTGGGTGCCAATTCAAGTCCCAGCTGCTCCACTTCCGATCCAGCACTCTGCTATGACCTGGGAAAGTAGCAGAAGATGGCCCAAGTCCTTGGGCTCCTGCACCCACGTGGGAGACCCAGAAGAAGTTCCTGGCTTCGAATCGGCGCAGCGTCGGCCGTTGTAGCCAATTAGGGAGTGAACCTGCGCATGGAAGACTTCTCTCTCTTGGCCTCTCCTTCTCTCTGTGTGTAATTTTGACTTTCAAATAAATAAATAAATCTTAAAAAAAAAAAAAAAGTGGCTGCTTGCAATTAACTAGTGAAGCAACTGCCCACTGCTATCTTGTCTATGGAGGGAAGATGTCCTAAGTTCTGCTTCTGCAAACTCCAGTCATAAATCTGTCCTAATAAATCTGCCCCTGGTATCTCTTCTACAAACATACCAGGCCCACCGACCATTGGAAGTGTGGTCCTAAGTCACGTAGGCTGCAATTTAAACCCGCCAATGCTGTAACAGCTAGGGTATGACGCTGATAAACCTATAAATATTGTAAGAAACTTGAAATTGTTGCTCAGTTCTCAGGAAATGATTCCAGCTGAGCCCGCTGGTGTAATAAACTACTTCAACCCTCCATTGTCTCTGGCA
This sequence comes from Oryctolagus cuniculus, assembly GCF_964237555.1. Lineage (NCBI taxonomy): Eukaryota > Metazoa > Chordata > Mammalia > Lagomorpha > Leporidae > Oryctolagus > Oryctolagus cuniculus. Next base: position 56,783,416 of record NC_091449.1, read on the forward strand.
CCTGTTTGAACAAAGGGAGTCTTCCCACCTCAGATTTCTGTAACACTGCCACCCACGTGGGAGGCCCAGATGAAGTTGCAATCTCCTGGTTTCAACCTGGCTCAGCCCAGGCATTGTGGCTATTTGGGGTCGTGAACCACTGGATGAAAGTTCTCTCTCTCCCCTTCCTTCTCTCTTTCTCTGTAATTCTGCATTCAAATAGATCAATAAATCTTAAAAAAAGAGAGAGAGAGAGAGAGAGAGAGAGATGGCTCATCTAGTATCTTGCTTTACAGTTTGCTCTAATTCTTGCTCTACTGTGTGCAATGATTTACTATCAAGAAGAGCAGTCCTATGATGGGCCTTTATTATTTTTCTTAGATTTATATATTTGTTTGAAAGGCAGAGTGACACAGAGAAGAGGAGGGAGAGAGAGAGAGAGAGAGAGAGAGAGAGAGAGAGAGAGAGAATGAATGAATCTTTCATCTGCTGGTTCATCTGAAGCTGGACCAGACCAAAGCCAGGAGCCAGGAACTCCATCCAAGACATGGGTCCATGACAGGGACTCATGGTTAAGACACCTGTGCTGGGTAAGACACGCTGTGGCATAGTGGGTAAAGCCACTGCTTGCAGTGCAGGCATGCAATATGGGTGCCGGTTCTAGTCCCGGCTGCTCCACTTCTGATCCAGCTCTCTGCTGTGGCCTGGGAAAGCAGTAGAAGATGGCCCAAGTCCTTGGGTCCCTGTACCTGCATGGGAGATCTGGAGGAAGCTCCTGGTCCTGGCCTCAGCCTTTGCGGATGGAAGATCTCTCTCTATCTCTCTGCTTCTGCCTCTCTGTAACTCAGCCTTTCAAATAAATAATAAATAAATCTTTAAAAAAGAAAAAGATTTTTAAAAAAGACACATGTGTTGCACATCAGAATAAGTAGGTTTGATTCCTGACTCCAGCTTCCTGCTAATGCAGATCCTGGGGAGGCAGCAGTAATGGCTCAAGTAATTAGATTCCTGTCACCCAAGTGGGAGACCTGGATTGAGTTTCCCCCTTCCTAACTCCCCTTGTCCAGCCCCAGCCCCAGCCCCAGCCTTTGCAGGTATCTGGGGAGTGAACCAGCAGATGGGTACTCTCAGTGTCTCTCTGCCTGTCAAATAAACAAAAGGAGTTTTAAAAGCAGGAAGAGGGGACAGCACTGTGGTGTAGTGAATAAGGCCACTGCCTGCAGCGCTGGCATCCCATAGGACACTGGTTCAAGACATCTGGCTCCTGGCTTCGGATTGGCACAGCTCCAGCTGTTGTGGCCCTCTGGGGAGTGAACCAGCAGATGGAAGACCTCTCTCTAACTCTGCCTTTCAAATAAATAAATAAATCTTTAAAAAAAATGGAGAGGCAGGTGCAGGGTTTGGAGGGGAAGGAGGATGCATTCCGGTGTTAAATTGGATTTGGAAGCTGCATTCCAGTCCTGGCTCTTCAGAGGCTATTATTTTAGCCCACAGCAGGGCTATCCTTGAAAGACTAAGCCAGAACTCTGGCCAACACACCAGTACCTCCGGTTCTCAGAGGCCGCCCCTCCTCCCCACAGCATCACCTGGCAAATGCAAACGCCCACCCTACAGTCAAGGAAATAGGAACTGCTGCCGCCGAGCCAGCGAGCTGTGTGTGAACAAACTCCCCAGGCCAATCTGAAATACACCGAAAGAGAGCTGAGCAGGCTTGGAGGGTGACTCACTGTGTCCACCCGGAGCTTCATAGAGGGTTTCAGCTCGGTTTGCAAGTTGGAGAAAAGATTGCGCGAGGAAAAGACATGAAAAAACGCGCACTTCACCCTAAACAGTAGGAAGCTGAAAGAGAGAGGCGGGTAGGGGCTCTAGGAAACCCACGGCACTGGTTCCCAGGTGTGGAACACCAGTTCTGGCGAGGCCACACCCTACGCCCATGCTGTTACTCAGGGCTCCCTCTCCTCGGGCCTGTGGGCCAGCGGCCCCACCGCTGCTCTGGCTTGCAGGACCAGGACACGAAGTCAAGCTGGTGGTGGCTTTTTGCGAGCACAAGTGGGAACAGCTCCCTCGCTGCCTGGGCTTGGCCGCAGCTGGCCACAGCCACGTCTGAGGGGCATCCTCGGCTGAATGGCACATCCCTGAGCATCCAGGTACCAAGCTCGGGTACGAGGCACTGTACACCCCAAGTTCTGGGCTTCAGCCGCCCACAGCCCAGCCTTCAGGGAACGGCGACTGCCTGCACCCTCCCCCTCCCTCCCTGCGCCTGGACCCCCCCCTGTACCCCGGCCCAACTACAAAGCCCACAGTTCCCGGGGCGCGCGTGCTGCCTGATGGGAGTGGTAGTCCCATGTGCGCGGCGCCCCTGGCGGTCCGGGGCCAGCCGGACTCCATGTCCCAGCATGCCGAAGCGCGCGCGGGAGGGGTGGGAGGGGAGAGGCTGGGAGGATGTGAATGGGGAGGGGGCAGTCGCCCCCCTTCCCCCACCCTTCCTTCGAGCTGGGCAGGGGTGGGGGGAGGGGCTGGGCTGAGGCGGCGGCAGCAGCTCTCGGGGAGGGCTGGGCTGGGCTGGGCTGGGCCGGGCGAGGGCGGGACTGGCCCGCGGCTGGCGGACGAGAGAGCCGCGGAGCTAACGGGTCCGGACGCTGGCGGCGGCGGCGGCGGCGGCTTTCTACACGGGCGGAGGCGGCGGCAGGAGCGGCGAGCATGGCCCGCGCGGCGCCCGATGCTGACTGAGGTGCGCGGGCGGGATGAAGGCGGGCGGGATGCGAGACGCCCCGGGCCCCTAGCTGCCCCAGACCTCCTCTGCGCGGGCAGCTGGCTCGGCCCGGCGGCCCAGCCTGGTCCGGTCCGGTGCAGCCCGACAACTTCCCCCGGGTCGGGGCGCTGGACTCCTCCGTGTGGGCGGGGGTCCGCTTGCGTTGGCCTCAGTCCGGATCCCCGCCTTCTGCTCCTGCACAGCATGCCGCTCCAGCCTCCCTGGCGCTTCTGTTGCACTCCGTGCCGGCAGCCCCCAGCCCTTTGCCTTGAAGAGCTTCTGCTCCTGGTCCGACTTCCAGTCCGCTACCTAGTTAGTACCCCCAGCTCCGAGGGGTTCCGGCCTCTGCCCTACCTGGGGACCCCGGCCCGGCTCCTCTTGGCCAGAGGCTGGCTGCTCCATCAGCGCCTCTCTGCTCGTCCCCTTTCCCCACATGGCACTGCCCTCTTCACCCTCAGTGGCCCAGTTCTTTCTAATAAGACCTAATAGCTTGACCTCTTTCTCACTTTGAAGGCAACAGTGCAAGCCAGAAACTTGGTCAATGCGCCAGTCTTATGGAAGCTGGGCTGAGCCTGGTCTCTCCTGTTCCTTCCATGCCTTGCAATGGAAGAGTTGTTTGTTCCCTCCAGTCATTCCTCTGTGCCTGTACTAAACTTCCCAGCCCCTGCCGCAGCCCAGACTGTCTCCCCATTAGCTTCCTACCACTTCTATTTCTCCCTCTTCTCCCCGGGTTCCACTTTTGGCCCTCTCTGCCTGTAAAGGAAACACCCCCTTCCCATTGCTTGCTTGCTCATTCAAGTTAGCCTTTCGATTTCTGTCTCTGGCCAGCTGCATTCGTCTCCCATCTTGCTTTCCAGCGGCATGCAGGACTAGAGAACAGCTTCAGCTGGTGTTTTGGGGAGTGAGGATGGAGAGGTGCTGGTGGTGGAAATAGACCTGCAGCCCATTCACCCAGAGCTGCAGAGGGGGTTGAGGGTACTCCAGGATCGCAGGAAACAGCCATTCCCAGCCAGTAACTCACAGCCCAGCCTTGTCTTTGGGACAGATGTGGAGAAGCTGGTTGGCCATCCTTTCCTCTTAGGCCAGATGAGCTCTGCAGTCCCGTTGAAATGGAAGGCACTGGTGCCTGTCTTTAAGGAGATGGTGGCATAAGAGGAGTCTGGGAGAGCACACTCCTGTGCCTCATCTTGCTTCTACTGCTGACTTTGGAGGGGGTCGCCCTTTCAGAGAGGGATGCCTGCTGGGTGCTCTGAGCTCTGGGTGCTGGAAGCACATGTCTGTGGGTGGTGAGCTCAAGTTTAGTCGTGGTGCTCAGGATGTGATGGGAAGAGGGAACAAAGGCTCTGAGAGTTGGCACGGACTTGCTTGTATAATTCAGCTTTGTGTTTTGTCATCTTCTTTCAGTGGATTTTTTGTTTGTGGCTCCTTCTATCCCAATCTCCTGTTTCCCAGTGGGAAGGAGGGGAAGGAAGGCAGAGAAACCTATGAACTATCAGGGAGAGAGGGGATGCTCTGGGAGTTCAGTGGGGTCCCGGATGAGCAATCTTGATCTGAACCAGATGGTTCCCGGCTTCGGGACCCCCGCCCACTCCTCCTCTGTGACTGTAGCTACGATGCTTTTAGCCTTGTAACTTGAGATAGTAGAGAGGCCGGGGGGCCAAGTGTCTGTGCTAGTGTTTATGTCGGCATCTGCACACTGGAGTACAAGCCTGCTGGAGGCCTGTGGGAGTGACCCTGTCCTGGAGCGTATCCTTATGATGGGCTGTGGCATGCAGAGGGGCCCCAGGGAACTTTTGGAGCCAAAGTCTCAGATAGGGCCCACTTCAAAGCTCCTAAGGACCACTCAGTGTGACTGCATGGGAGCATTGGCCTCTCTGCTGCAAGCCAAGCCTCGAGATCTGAGGAGTAGGGCCTGGGGAGAGGGGTGGAAAACGGGTTCCCTTGTGTCATTCTGTACCACATTCTGCCTTGTCTGGTTAGTATCTGTTAGTATCTGCTTGATTTCCACCCTGTTAGATGTGGATAGTGTTCAAATGTGTGTTAGATGTGGATAGTGTTCAAATGTGTGTTCATTTCTGAAATACCACTGACTAGCTCAGAACTTGGCACATGGTTGGTGTTCAGTAAATGCTGGAGCTAAAGCAGAGGGTCTCACGGTTAAAAATTTCGGGCAGGGTTCTTCACACTTGACCAGGCATCAGAATCCCCTAGGGAGCTCATTAAGGCACAGATTGCTGGGCCCCATTCCCAGAATTTTCTGATTGATCAGTCTGAGTGGCGCCTGGAATTGGCATCCCTGTCCAGCTCCTTGAGGCTAACGCTTCGAGAAGTACTCGCTGAGCCTATTACAGTTGCTTGGGAAGTTAATGCAGGCAGATGTAAAGTCTTTTTTTTTTCTTCCCATTTTATTTGAAAGGTAGAGAGAAAAAGAGAGATGATCCATCCACTGGTTCACTCCCCAAGTGCCCACAATAGCCAGGTCTAGTCTAGGCCAGGCCAAAGCCAGGAGCTAGGAACTCAGTCTAGGTCTCCCACGTGAGTTGTAGAGACCCAAGCACTTAAACCATCATCTGCTTTCTTAGGGTGTGCATTAGCAGGAAGCTGAAGTTGGGAGCATAGCAAGGATTTGAACCTGGGCACTCGAAGGGGATATGGGTGTCCCAAGCACTGTCTTAACTGCTGTGCCAAACACCTGCCCCAGATGTTAAGTCTTACGAGAGGCCTCCTTCTGCCTTACTTCTTCCCAGTCAGTCTTATTCTGGTAACTGCATAGGTTTGGGCTTTGTTTTTTTCCCATGCTGATGCTGCTCAGGGTTGTTGTTATAATGAGAGGAAGACATGTTGGGAGGGCGGGAATGGGGGGAAGAAACACTAAATCCCTAAAAGCTGCACATATGAAAATTTGTATTCATTAAATAAAAACCTTCAAAAAAAAAAAAAAAAAAAAAGACATGTGGTACCTGGGCCAGCAGTCCTACTATAAGCACTGTGTTGTCATGGTTATTTGAAAGAAGACCGCATGACCAAACAGGACATTAAGAAGCCATGACTTTGGAAAAGGATGGCTGCATGCACAAAGTGAGGCAGATGCTGAGGAAGCCCTCCCGGGCCTGTGTCTCCCAGACTGAGTGGCTTGGGGTCACTGGGGGTGAAGTCCTGCCGTCCCTGTACACTAAACAGGAGCTCAAGGATCTGAGGTTTACACACGGAGGAGGAATCACTTACTGTGCTTTGCAAAGCATCTCCCATCTGTTGTTTTACAGGCCAATCACAGGTTTATGAGGCAGATAATATACCCAGGAAGGATTCCTAAGGAACAGAGAGGTTCGCTGTGAGTCTCACAGCAGCACCAGGACTTCCAATTCCAACCCTCCAGCCAAGCGTCTGCTAAACCAGTTGCTACTGATATCTTGAATAATGGCTGCCATTCATTGAGTGCCTTCTGCTAGCCAGGAATTGTGCCACTAGATGTTCTCATGTGTTAGCAAATTCACACAGTGACATTGAAAGATTGGCAGCATTGTCCCTGATTCAGAGATGAAAGATGAGATGTACTAAACTTACCAGGCTTGCCCAAAGTCAAGTTGGAGAATCTGTGATTCAAACTCAGGTCTTTTGTTCCTTTTTTTTTTTTTTTTTTTTAGATTTGCTTATTATTTAAAAGGCAGAATTACAGGGTGGTAGGAAGTTGGGGGGAGGTAGTGATTTTCCATCTGCTGGTTCACTCTCCTAATGGCCACAGTGGCCAGGGTTGGGCCAGGTTGAAGCCAGGAGCCAAGAGCTCCATACTGGTCTCCCATGTGGGTGGCAGGGACTTAAGTATTTGGGTTATCTGCTGCTGCTTTCCCAGGTGCACCAGTAGGGAGCTGGATCAAAAATAGAGCAGCCAGGACTTAAACTGTATGGAATGCCTGTGCTGCAGGAATGGCCTAACACACTGTGTCACAGGACTGGCTCCAAGGGAGTCCTAGTTTTTATGCCCCACCTTGGGGGAAGAAGAAAGCTCATTTCTATGGCTTGCCTTGAGGGGAAAAGGGGAAAAGGAGACAACAGAAAATCAGAGAGGAACTTCACTTCTGACGTTGCTTCTTCTTCTTCTTCTTCTTTTTTTTTTTAAATATTTATTTATTTGAAAGAGCTACACAGAGAGAGAAGGAGAGGCAGAGAGAGAGAGAGAGAGGTCTTCCATCTGCTGGTTCACTCCTCAATTGGCCTCAACGGCTGGAGCTGCACTGGGCCAAAGCCAGGAGCATCCTCTGGGTCTCCCATGTGGGTGCAGGGGTCCAAGGACTTGGGCCATCTTCTACTGCTTTTCCAGGCCACAGAAAAGAGCTGGATTGGAAGTGGAGCATCCAGGACCTGAACCGGCACCCATATGGGATGCTAGCACTGCAAGTGGCGGCTTTACCCACTATGCCACAGCGCCAGCCTCAGACATTACTTCTGAGATCTTCACTTTGGTGTATTGTTTTCCGAGCTCCAGTATAAGCAAAGCGTTGCTCAGATTTTGGCAGCAGAAGACGTCCTTGGAGGGGGCTGGTGTAGTGGTACAGTAGTTTAAGCAACAGCCTGCAGAGCTGGCATCCCATATGGGCACTGGTTTGAGTCCTGGCTGTTCCACTTCCAATCCATCTCCCTGCTAATAGGCCTGGGAAAGCAACAGAAGATGACCCAAGTACTTAAGCCCCTGTACCCACATGAGAGACCCGAATGAAGTTCCTGGCTCCTGGCTTCAGCCTGGCTAGTCCTGGCTTTTGTGGACATTTGGGGAGTGACCCAGCAGATGGAAGATCTTTCCCTCCCTCTTTCTTTCCGCCCCTGCCTCTCTATTACTTTGCCTTTCAAATAAAGGACTAAATCTTAAAAAAAAAAAAAAAAAAAAAAAAAAAAAAACCCTTCCCTGTGAAGCTGTGAGAACTACAGAATCAGATGGATGATATGGGACCCAGGTCCCTTCCTGGGTCTCAGAGTGGATGTGACAGGAGCAAAAGGCCAGTGCAGGTGTCACAGTTACCAGGCCCTGGCTGTATGCAGTAATTTTGTCACTACCACCTGGGATTTACATCCCAGGGAGGAAAAATGTCTGGTTGGCCCAATCTGGACCATGTTCCCTCCTTTGGAAAGAAAAGTGCTGGTGGCATGGTAGGCAGCCCGCTGAGCTGTGTTCAAAAGCGAAAGTGCTCAGAAAACAGAAAAAGCATGCTGGAAGAGGTCAGCCAGCAAGGTGCTAGACAAGGATTTGAGTTGGCAGGTGGTGGAAGGTGATGAGTACTTAGTGTGACAAGTTTCCAAACTGGGCAAGGCAGAGTAGTATGCAGCAGGGTGTGGCAGGGTCATAAGGGGACAAAGAGAGAAGGAAGGGAGGACACAGAAAACTAGGTAGGGTCCAGGTAGGATGTAATGAAGGCTGGAACTTGGCAGTAGAAATGGAAAAGAGGGGTGCTGGTTTGAGTCCCGGCTGCCTCTGACTTTCAAATAAATAAACAAATCTTAAAAAAGAAGAAGAAGAGGGGCAGTCAGGAGGAGGAAGAGTTTGCAGGAGAGGATGGCATTCCCTTGCTTTTGGAGGAGTTGAGTATAATCTCCACAGCACACCAGAACCCTGGTGAGCTCTTGACCCTGACCCTCAGCTGCCTGAGGAGGTGGAGCCGCAAGCCACGGAGTCCCTCTACATCCTGAGAGTAGCTGGGGCTTTGTGGACCGCCCAGTGCTTTTGCATCTCTCCCCTCCCTGCTTTGGCCCAGGATGGCCCTGCCCTTCCTTTCCCTTCTCTCAGTTTCTAAGCTCCAGCTTCTCTCCCTCCCCAGTGTTCCCCACATAAGCAAACCCAAAACAGCTAAAAGTCCTGGCTCAGCTCACTGGGGACCTGGGTTTTTTCTCCCTCTCTGCACAGAGTGCTTGTTAACAGTAAGTCCTGGCTAACTATTAAGTGGGCAGTGACGTTTTGCAAGGAGAGGGTCTGAACTTTGCCTGCTCTCTGGGGAAGACAGGCTTTTCCTCCAATTGTGCTGCACACACCAGGGACGCCTGCCTGTGTCCCTAACCAGCCATTTTCAAGTACTTATTGTTGCTTATTTATAAATCTTTGTTGTAATTGTAACATATTCTAAGTGAAACATATGTTGCCATTCTGATCTCTCTTGGGCTGCAGGGCACAGACTGGCCTGTGGGCCATCCCAGCTTTCTAGCTGTGAACCGGGGAAGTTTCCTCCTCCAGGAATGAGTGGGAGGAAGGGAACTTTCTCCCCAAAGCTTCTCAGAGCAGAGGTCATCTGCCTGGAATGAAGAGGACTGCTTGCCTCAATTCAGATAGATTTAATGTTACCCTCTCTTAGCACAGTAGATATTACCATGTTGCAATAAGGTGGACGAGGTTTATCTAGAGAAAAAAATTCTAATTTTTCTTTATTTTGATATGGATGCTAAAATTTTTTGGAGTTATCTTTTTTAATTTATTTGAAAGGCAGAGAGACAGACAAGACAGTCAGACAGACAAAAAGAGATCTTTAAATCCACTGATTCATGCCCCAAATGGCTACAACAGCTGGAACTAGGCCAGGTCAAACCTAGGAGCCTGGAGCTCAATTTTTCACTTGGGTGGCAGGGACCCAGGTACTTGAGCGATCACCTACTGCATCCAAGGGTGTGAAGTAGCAGGAAGCTGGATCAGAAACAGCTAGGACTCAAAACCCAGACACTCCGATATGGGATGAGGCCGTACCAAGTGATCGACCCAGCTGCTGTAGCAAAGGCCTGTCCCTAAATTTTTATGTGTACAACAATAATGTTAACACAAGACACGTAGTTATGGTAACAGGGTTTTGAGAAACATAATGGAGTCCTCCAGCCAACTCCTTCCTTCGGGGGTTGTGACCCTCTGCACATGAGGAAGCCCAGACATAGTGGTGACTTCTGCTGAGGGGAGCGGAGCCCGCAGGACCTGGTCTCCTGCCCTGGAGACATCCTTCACCTCACCTAGCTGTCCTTTCTTTTTCACCTCTGCTGGGTTATGGCCTTTGACATGATAGCAGCCTCTTCCCTTGTCTCTTCCTCCTCTTCCTGTCTAGGAACAGGTTGAGGGCACACCAAAGGACACAGAAGGCAGCCCCACGTCTGTGTGATTAGGGCTGGAGGACTTCAAAGAGGCCTTTCCTGCTTCTGAAAGAATGGCACTGGGCGGCTCCAGGGACCCTGAGTTGCTGGGCACGACCAGACCCAGGGGCAGGCCTTTCCCTGCTCTGCCTTTTCTCTCCTGAATCCTTCAGGTGGGAGGTCCTGGGCCTGCTGGCAGGCAGCAACCTCCTGGCCTCAGCCGGTCAGCAGCTTTCAGAGGAAGCAGATCAGCCACAGATGCAAATAGCTAATTGGTCTGGAGGGAACTGCTCTGGTGAGGAAAAATCAACAAGTTATTTATTTTTGTGCCTAAAGGGAATTTGGAAGGGATGTGGCTGGCAGTGAAGAGGGGAGGGTGAGAGGTGGATTGTGGGAAGAGACACAGTAAGGGAACTGCCAGGGTATGATGGAGGTCTTCCTGTTTTTGTCACCCTGGCCACTCTATTCCGTGTGACCTCCTCCACTCCGACTCCCTCCTGCCTTTGCAAGGTTCTCTTGAGTTTGAAAGGGACATTGGCAGAATGTTGAGCCTCCACTGCCCCATTAGTGGGATCCTTCCAACCCTCATTCCCATCCAAGTTCAGTTCAAGACAAAATGTTGGTCCTTTGTGGATGGTGAGTTGGAATCAGGGTGGCAAGAGGAAATGAAAGCTGCTATGGGCGTGTGTGGAGTCCTCGGACTGTGCAAGAAAACAGACAGCAAGCATAGGTCACTGGGTGGGAAAGGTCATGATGAGGGTGGGCGGGGAGAGTGCCCCTGAAAGCCTCTCACTGCCATTTCTGTCTCTCTTGGATTCCCAAGGGGACAGTGTGAGTTCTGGGTTTCAGTTGCCAGACCACAAGGGAGTTTCCGTGGGGGTGGGGTGGGGTGGGAGGGCTGTTTAGCCTCTGGCTGGTTCCTGGGGCTCTAACTTGGCCCAGGTATGGGCTAAGTGCATGGTACCCGAGGGCTGTAAATAGCTTGTGTCAAGGAGTTTCAACCTGAGGCCAAAGTGGTAACAGTTTAATGAGGGAATTTCCTTAGTGCCTGAAAAGCAATTTACAGTTGACACCAGACCAACAGTGGACAAGCTTGTAGAATGAATATGAGTTTTTGCTAAAAAAAATTTATTACTTAGTTATTTGAAGGGAAAAAACAGAGAGAGAGATATCTTCTGTCTGCTGATTGTTTCCCCAAATGGCTGCAATAGCTAGGGCTGGCCCAGGCTAAAGCCGGAAGTCTGGAACGCCATCTGGTTTCCCACATTAGGGGCAGAGGCCCAAGTTTTTGGGCCATTCTCTGCTTTCCCAGGCACATTAGCAGGAAGCTAGATCGAAAGTGGGGTAGCAAGGACTCCACCAGTGTTCCATGGCTCAGAGAGGAAATGCTGGCTTTGCAGGCAGCAGCTTAGCCTGCTGCACCACAGTGACGTTCCCGAGTTTTAATTTCTCAAGTGGCATTTCTGTCGCTTTCCAAAGAGAATGCGCAGCTGTCTGTCTGCTTCCCCCCCTTCAAGCCTAGGTAAAGATTTTGGAGGAACTCTGTCTCCTGCATCTGTACTGTCCTACTAATTCCTGCCCCTCCTGAATCTTATCAGCTTGCTTTGCCATTCATCCTTCTAGCAGGGAGAGAACCTGTAGGCTCTCTGTTGGCAGCTCTGGAGGTCCAGGTGGGCTGTTTAAGAGCCCAAGAGCCTCAGGGCATGGCTGTTTGGCCCTTCCAAAGGGGAAACAGCTGGTTGCTCAGGGCTAAGGGGTCTGATGGTTTTTATTGTCCAGGCTCAGTGTGGTGGGGCTCAGTGCTGTGTGTCTCAGGGCAAGCTGCTGCTCCTCTCTGGGCCTCCTCAGAGTCCTCATCTGTGAATAAAGAATTTGAAGGTCTGTTCAGGGATTTGCTCTCAAACCCTCTGTTTGACAGAGACGTGCCACATAGTGTTGGGGGTCCAGGATGCCAGCATGGGGTCCAGAGCTGGAAATTGCTTTGACCCTTCTTAACTTACTTGACTGAAACAGCAGCCAGCCTGCTCCATCATCTCCTTGGAGAGCCTAGGCTCTTGGCAACCCAGGAAACTTAACCCCCATTTTCAGTGGTTCTTCATCTCCACCTCCCACCTTTAAATCTGGCTATGTCCTGAGTGCAGGCAGAAAAACCTGTCTGGTCTCTCATTCCTCTCATCTTAACCCTGGTCACTGATTAAGCCCTGGGGGGACTATTAATAAGGTCCCTCTGTGTTTCTGTTCCAAATTCCCCCTACTTCTCCGCACCCTGCCCTCTGCTCTAGCCAAATTTTATCCAAAGCCAGGGTGGAAGGTGGAGTCACAGGCTGGACACACAGTCACAGCGATGTCACATGACAAACATTTGCTAGGGGTGGAGAACCTGTCTGGGGGCCGGCTTGGTGGCACCTCCCAGTCAATTAGAAGGCTGCTTATAAAACCTGAACTGGGAAGGCAGGAGTTGTTTGGGGACCTCAAGGAGACCAGTTTGAATACAGCAAAGGGTTTCTTGAGTCTTGTCCAAGGAGGAGGGCAGGATAGAGGGGTCTGGCCAAGGGACAGGGCCCCAGGCCCTACCCTGGCGGGGAGGAAGGCCCAGCTTTCCAGCAGCCTCCGCTGGACTGGGCTGGTCACAGGATTGTGCTTGCAGGAAGTGTGGGCGGCTTGTTAATGACTGTTTGTTCTCACAGGCCTCAAGGCTGCCAGGGGTCAGCCTGATAACAGTGCAGAGATAGGCTCCTGGAGTTTGTACTCCCGACAGCTGTCTTCTCCAGGCGGCCCCACAGGCTCTGACAGTCTCCTGTGCTGCTCTTGCTATCATTTCTCCCTCCTCAAATGCACAGCCCTTGGCTCCAGCCCAGCTGGGTTTCCCTGGCCTGGCCAGGCCACCAGCTTCCTTTCCCATCTGGGGTCAGATGAGGCCTGTGCTGAGATGCAGTGTTGGCAAGGCCAGGCTGATTCTGAGCCTGACCCAGGAGTTTGAAGCCACCCCAGGAGTGGGACAAGGGCTCTGGCTGAGTGGCAGCTCCCAGACTTTTCCTGTTAGCCAGCTCCTCAGCCAGTCAGACTTGTCAGTCTGTCAGCCAGCCACCCTTGGCCCCCCAGCACTAGAAGATGTGCCTGTTTTGCTGGGGGAGTTGGAAAGGGAGGTCGGAAGAAATTTGCATTTGTGAAGATCAGTTGTGCTTTCCTGTGGAGAAGGAATTGAAGGGGTCTCTTTAGTAGATCTGTGGCAGTAGTAGTTAGTAGTTAGGAGGCTACTGTAGGCCACAATGGTTCCTTGGATAGAACTGATAGTTGTAGACATGGAGAGAAATAGAAGGATTTGAGAGGGATTTTAGGTATAAGAACCAGCTAGGCTAATAGTAGATGGGCTGTGGGAGGTTGCCAAGGAGAATCAAGAATGACTTTAGGTTTTGGGCTTTGATGGATGGTGGTCGTTTTCCCAGAAACTGGGAATATAGAAAGAGGAGTTTGGGGGCACAGGTTATGCATGAGTTTGGTTCAAGGCCGGTTGAGTCTGAGGTGTTTTGGCGTCCCTCTAAGGTCCCTCATGTAAGGGAGACTATCCAGAAGTTTGTGGGATTATTGTGTTGTAGGCAGGCATAGAGGATAGAATTAATTAGGTTTGTGAGCTGGAAGACTACCTCTTCACCACGCCCCTGTGTGACCTCATGCCCCTACCTGGCCATACCTGTGTGCCCACCGACCAATCAGGCTAATTAACCATTCCCCTTTGGAAGTGGATTAAAGGCCTGGGACACTGTGGGCCCAGCCCTTTCTGGCCCTTTTGCGTGCTCCATGCTTCATGGCCTACATGCTCCTTCACGTGGCTGGCTCCTGGTACTCGGTATAAATCCAGATTTCCTCTCTCTTTTAGATAGGTCCCTCACTCTCCTATGCATTTCTCCCACTGAATAAAACCTAAAAAACTTACCACACTGCCTCGTTCATTTATGCCAGTATTCAGAATTCTTCTCTGAATATTAAGCAAGAACCTACAAAGGCTTATTAATATTGAGAATTTATTAATAAGCACGTGATAATATAAATGGCACCCCATATTCTGATACCAATTGGGTCTGGTGTCCCAGCAGGTATCCAGCATGATTTGAAAAAGCCAGAAATGACTCTTACAGTTTGAGAAATAGTTTCGGAAAGTCTTCCCCCTAAAACCCATTGCAAGAAGAGGAGTGGAACCTGGTAGGGTCCAGACTTCCACGTATGCACATTCCATGTCCAGGATGCTGTTCTTTTCCCTGACCCCTGGTTCAGAGCATGGCTGGACAGCAAAAGGCATAGCCCGCTCCCATGCTGAGTTTCCGCAGTGCCTGGGGAACTCTGGCAGTGGGCAGTGCTGACCCCAAGCCACCCTCACCGTCTGCATGACTGGGCAGTGCCCCTAGCTGGAAAAGTACTTGGGTTCTGGCCAGAACTGAGCCACTGCCAGGAATCCCAGAATGTCAGTGCACAGGCCACTTCTGTTCTTGTGGACCTCTGAGCTGGGTTGACATGTCAAGATTGGGGTTTTATTTTTTTAATTTTTAAAAAGATTTACTTATTTATTTAAAAGGCAGAGTTACAGAGAAAGAAGGAAGGAGAGGCAAAGAGAGAGATCTTCCATCCACTGGTTCACTCCACAAATGGTTGCAATGGCCGGAGCTGGCCCAGTCTGAAGCCAGGAGCCAGGAGTTTCCTCTGGGTCTCCCACATGGATGCAGGAGCCCAAGTACTTGGGCCATCTCCCTCTGCTTTCCCAGGTGCATTAGCAGGTAGCTGAATTGGAAGTAGAGCAGCCAGGACTTGAAACAGTGTCCATATAGGGTGCCTTACCCACTATGCAACAGCACCAGCCCTAGGATGGGGGTTTTAAATGTAAGTCCTGCATAGCTCTTTTGTATCAGATGGCAAGTGATGTGGTAAGGGGTTTTTTAAAGTTCTTTTGAATGAAATGGAAGATGGTTATACATGTGTATGAGGTTGTATCAATGGGACTTCTTCGGTTATAAATGTTAAAACTGGCATTCAGGGAAGATGGTGCCACTTTTGTTTCCCATCTGATAGGAGGCACCTGTCTGCAGTACAAGCCACTGTCCTCACAGCTTCTCTTCTCAGGATTCTCACACAAAAAAACCCTGGGTTCATTCTGAATTGGTACCCATGTCCTGCCCTTGCCCAAGCTCTGTGGCTGTGAACTTTTGATCCTGATTGGCTAGGCCAGGGTTATGTAGCACAGAGAAGGAAATTTGGGGGAGAAGTGGTTGTCCAAAGGAAGAATGGATTGTCATCCACTACAAGGTATCAAGGCAGTGCCACACATGTATTTGGACCCATGGAGACCTTGTGGTGGTTCAGCAGCCTTATTTATATGTCAGAAACACCAAGACAACCACCGTGTGCTCATTTTACCTGTGAAAAACTGAATGCTAGGGGGCCAGCATTGTGGCACAGCAGGTGAAGCTGCCATTTGCAGTGCCAGCAACCCATATCAGAGCACTGACTATCCTGGCTGCTCTGCTTCCAATCCGGCTTCTTGCTGATGCACCTGGGAAAGCAGCAGATTGTGGCCCAAGAACTTGGGTCTCTGACTCTCATGTGGGAAACTAGGATGGAGTTCCTGGCTCAGACCTATCTGTTGTGGTCATTTGGGGAGTGAACCAGTAGATAGCAGATATTTCTCTCTCTATCTGTGTGTGTGTGTGTGTGTGTGTGTGTGTGTGTGTGTTTCTCCTCACTGACATACTATCTTTCAAATAAATAATAAATCAATGTTAAAAAACAATGGTAGAATGTAAACCAGAAGTTAGAATCATTGAGTCATTTCATTTACAGATCAGGAAGTTGAGAAGCATGGCCAAGATCCCCAAACCAGTATATGGATTGAGGCAAGAGCCCAAGTGGGAAGCCAGCACTGTGGCATAGAAGGTGACCCTTCACCTACAGTTCCAGCATCCCATATGGGTACTGGTTCAGGTCCCGGCTGCTCCATTTCTGATCCAGCTCCCTGCTAATGCTCCTGGGAAAGCAACAGAGGAAGGCCCATGTGATTGGGCCCCTGCACCTGTGTGGGAGACCTGGAGGAAGCTCCTGGTTCTTGGTTTTGGCTGGTCCAGCCCTGGCCATTGTGGCTATTTGGGTAGTGAACCAGTAGATGGAAGATTTCTCTCTCTGTCTGCCTCTCCCCTTCTCTCTCTGTATATCTGCCTTTTAAATAAATAAATAAATCTTAAAAAGAAAAAAAAAAAAAAGAACTCAGGTGGTCTGACTTGGCTGGGGACTCTTGCAATTTTTCAGAAAGAAGCTCCTTGCTACCCATCCGGAAGGAATTGTTCTTTACCTGGATTGTGCGATAAAGAGCTGACACAGGCAGTTTATGGCAAGTGTTTCTTTTATGGCCCAAGGCAATCTGTGTGGCAACTGCTGTTATGAAAGGGTCTGTCTGAGGTGGGAAAGACACTCACCAGGCACAAGTCAATAAAGGAGGCATTGACCCAGCTGTCTGGATTTTTCCTTGGGACTGTCTCCATCCACTGTCATCCATCATTTGGATTTTTTATTCTTTAAGTTTTTTCATCTATTTGATAGGCAGAGTGATGCAGAGACAGAGATCCTGTCCACTGGCTTGATTTTCCAACTGCCTGTGATAGCCTGGGCTGGGCCAGGCTGATGCCAGGAGCCAGGAATGCCAACAAGGTTTCCACATGGGTGATGGGAACCCAAGTACTTGAACCATCATTGCATTAGCATGCAACTAGATTGGAGTTGGAGGAACTGAGACTTGAACTGTTACTCTATTAAGGGATGCAGCTGTTCCAAGTGGTGGCTGTGCTTTCTGGATTGTATAGGGGGTTTCCTAATGGGAAAGTTGTGCCCCCGTGTCTTCTTCTTTGAAAGAAAATGCCTAGAGCAGTGGTGCCATGTTCAGGTACAGAAAAGTGAAAAAATAACTCTCTTTTGGCCTCATTGCTTATCATCTCCCTTTGTGAAGGTACAGATATTTGACCCACTTGGCATACCCAGGAATGGCGTGTTGTAGTGATAGGTTAGCAGTGTGTTCTGGGTTTTGAGCCTCTGACTTAGCAAGAACCCTCAAGTTCATTCTTGTCCAGGCTTCTTTTCTTGAGTGAGTCACTTTGCTGGGCTGCTGGTCCAGAAAGAGGAGGCTGTCCCGTGAAGGGCTGGGCTGTTTGAGAGTGTGGTGTTGGCAGCAAACAAAGTACTGGAGGTTTGGCAGCTCTGGGGCACTTCCACCTGGAGACAGGAGAACTGGGTTCTCAGGAAGTGAGGTGGGCCCCATCTGACCCTCTCTCTCATGCATCTTTCCTCTTGCTCCTCAGCTGACAGCCACTTCTCTCTTGAGCTGTCTGCCAGCCCACACTGATCAGAGTGCCCTGCCTGCCTCTCCTCTCAGCACCCAGAGGCCCCTAGTCTCTGCCTGTTTCTGCTTGAAGCTGGCTTTTTTTTTAAGATTTATTTTAGGGCCGGTGCTGTGGCTCACTAGGCTAATCCTCTGCCTTGCGGCGCCGGCACGCCGGGTTCTAGTCCCGGTCGGGGCGCCGGATTCTGTCCCGGTTGCCCCTCTTCCAGGCCAGCTCTCTGCTGTGGCCCGGGAGTGCAGTGGAGGATGGCCCAAGTGCTTGGGTCCTGTACTCCATGGGAGACCAGGATAAGTACCTGGCTCCTGCCATTGGATCAGCGTGGTGCGCTGGCTGCGGCAGCCATTAGAGGGTGAACCAACGGCAAAGGAAGACCTTTCTCTCTGTCTCTCTCTCTCTCACTGTCCACTCTGCCTGTCAAAAAAAAAAAAAAAAAGATTTATTTTATGTATTTGAAAGGCAGACTGAAAGAGAGAGAAGGAGAGACAGAAAATCTTCCATCTGTTGGTTCACCCTCAAATGGCCACAGTGGTCAGGGCTGGGCCAGGCCAAAGCCAGGAGCCAGGAACTCCTTCCAGGTCTGCCACATAGATGACAGGGGTTCAAGTACTTGGGCCATTTTCCACTGCGTTCCCAGATGCATTAGCAGGGATCTGGGTTTCAAACCAGTGCTCCATTATGGGATATGGCAGCTTAACCCACCGTGCCACAATGCAAGCCCCTTGGGGCTGATTCTAAAGTCTCCCAGGCTGGGGCCATACTCCCTGTTTCCTTAGGCTTGGCCATAGTGTCTCTTTTTGTCCCTGCCTCCTTCTTCTCTGTGAGCCCAACTCTTAGTGATAATCCTTGGGTATGTAGCACTTCACAGCCTGAAATCACTTATTTAATCTTTACAGGAACTGGGAACTGTGTGAGGTTCATAGGACAGGCATCATCATGTGCACTTCATGGAGAGAGGACCTGAGTCACAGAGAAGTATGGTTTGCCCAAAGGTGCATTCTTGGCAATAGCATAGCCAGTCTGGCATTGAGGCCCTCTGGCATTAGTCATTAGTTCACGGTGAAAGGTCAACTTATGGGCATGCATCAGGGTAAGGATGCCCCAGCCTCACCAGGAAAGGCAAAGGACATAAAAGCAGGCTGTTGGCTCCATGTGCTCCCAGACCAGCGTCACCCCTGCACAGTCGCAGGCCCTGACAGCACCATCGGTGTTGGCAGAACTTGTGTAGCCCAAGATACACGATAAAGTCTAACAACAAAGCCCACTCCCTGGAGGCCGTTGTAACGGACCGAGGGCCGTGGATCCCTCTCCTTCACGTTCCCCAAAGGTGCAGTAGTTCATCTTATGCTGGATCATCTAGGAACAGAGCTTCTAACATGGGCCAGATGTCTGAGGATGTGTCACTGCTTGAGGGTGCATGGGTTCACTGGAAAGGACCCCCGACCTCCCCTAACCCAGCTGCTCTCATTGTGGAGGGATAGAGGCAGTGCAAGGGGAAGATCCTCTTTGGCTTCTCCGTAGCAGCTGATTTTGCCACTTGCCAGAGGTGCTAAAGTGATTACCTAGCAACCAGGGCCCAGCCGGAGTAGGTCACAGCGTGTTAGCAGCTCCTCCATGAAGAGGATGACTGCTCAGCCAGAGCCAGAGAAAAATGAGGGCAAGTGGGTGCTGGGGAGGTCAGGCCAGGGCTGCTTCCCAAAGCCACCTGTGGAGCTGGCACTGGAAGGGACCAGCCAGCACCAGGCTGGCCACAGTCTCTTGACTGCTCTTCTAACTGGAACTCTGTGAGAGAGGAGATGTCCAGAAGACACAGCAACTGAGCAGGGCCTGACTCTGGCCTCTCCTCCGTCCTTTTACTCCACTGGTCTCTACCTTCACACCTGGAGAGTGGGGCAGGGCGTGGCATCCGTCTTTTGGTCAGAGCATGGACTTTGACACCTTCTCCAGGTTGCTACAGGTTAACCTTTCCAAACGACCTTACTAAACATAAAGGGAGAACAAAAGAAAGCTAAAGCTACGGTATATGAAGAGTGAATACAGCCTGGCTCCTAAAGTACAGATTACTGGTTTCTTCCCAGGGCTTTGGGACCATGTCCTGCTCTACCACTCCCTGGTGACATATGCCTCTAGGGCCAGCGTTCCTCCACATGCCTTGTTGCCAGACTCTCCGGCCCCTAGCACTGGCCTGTCCTCCTGTCTCCACACTCTCTAGGACCTACACCATTGCCACCCAGCTTCCTCTCTCCCATGGCCCATTTGCTGTGGGAGGCAAGAAGGGGATGCTGCAGTCCCTGGATTCCCCAGGGGGTTAGTACCTACATAACTAGACCTGCTAGGAGTGCAGTTAGAATTCTGAGTGAGCTTTGTAATAGGACTGCTTCTTGACAAGGAGCTCAGGCCCAGCGTAGCTCCTAAGCTGCTGCACAAAAGGCTGGTGGTTCTCCAGCGTCTGATCTTGGCAGGAACTGTAGAAGTCTTCCCCACCGGTTCTTTCCTCCCACTGGGTCCCAAGAATAGAAACTGATAAGAAGTTGGCCTGGCTGATGGAGGTTTTTTGGGTGTGTTGGGTGGAAAGATTGTTCTGTGTTTGGGGAAAAAAAAAAAAAAAAAAAAAAAAACACTTTGAAGTCATGTGGTCTTGGTGAAGGAAGTAGATAAGAACCTGGCCACAAAGCTGAATCTCCCGGCTTGCAGCACCAGCTCTGCTTTCTGGGTGGGGCCTGGAAACACACTTGTCTCCAAATGGCAGAGTGCTGCCCACTGGCACCCACAGAACCCCGCTTCATGCCGTATGTTCAGGTGAAGCCACCAGAAGTCCAGAGACTCACCGCCTCAGAGAAACGTGGGTGCAGGACAGATTCAAAGAGGGAGATTCCGTCATCGATTTCAGCCTGCTGACCCCACCCTGCTGCCCTGTAGGGAATTTTGCACAGCACAAGGTAGGCCTCCACCCCGCAGCCTCGACTGTCACCTTTACTTTATTGCCTGGTCTCTCTGGCTGGGGCAGATATTCCACCTGGAGAGAGGGTCGAAGGTTATTCAAGAAACCGCTTATTCCCTCTCCCCCGTCATCTGGAAAGGGCACAGTGAGAGTCTCTTCTAAAACCTCTCAAACCCAGGCTAATGAGTACATGTGTGGGGGAAAGCCAGGGACTGGAACAGGTTGTGGGCAGGATCAAATTGTCCTAGATCCTGAGAAGAGCCAGGAGGGACTTTGATGGAGGAGAGTGGCCCTTCCCCCCAGGCACACAGCTGTGCTCACTTCCTTCCTAAAGCCCCGATCGGTGCATTAGCTTGTCTTGGCTTTGGGATAGGCCATGGGAGCAGGTCACCAGCTCCACCTCATTAAAGAGTTGGGACCGGGGACCAGTTTGTGGCACAGTGGGTAAAAAGCTACCGCCTGCAATCCCATATGGGTGCTGGTTTGTGTCCTGGCTACTTCACTTCTGATCCAGCAACTTGATAATGCGACTGAGAAAGCAGTGGAAGATGGCCCAAGTGCTTGGGCCCCTGTACTCACATGGGAGACCCAGATGAAGCTGCTAGCTTTGGCCTAGACCAACCCTGGCCATTTGTGGAATAAACAGATGGATAGAAGATCTCTTTCTCTCTCTCTCCCTACCCCCGACCCCTCTCTCTTCCCCGCTCTCCTCTCTTCCCCTCCCTCTCCCTCTGAGTCTGCCTTTCAAATAAATTAAATAAATCTTTAAAGAAACAAACAAACAAAAAACCAGTTGGTACCTGGAGTGCTAGTCTTAGAGGCCAGCTGCCCTTTGACATACCCTGGGGAGGGCAGCCCTCCTGGGGGAAGGTTGCGGATGCCAAGGAGCCCTGGGTGGTAGAGAGACTCAGAACAGGAACCTCATTACTCTGCCCCTCAGCAAGACAGGAAGCTGGCCTAATTGTCAGGGAGGGCCCTCAAAGCCGCAGACAGAGGGCTTGCTCCGGGGTTGGTGATACAGCCCCCGATGGAGGGGCTAAGGCTCTGCCCTTGCTGGCCGCCACTCCTTGGTGGGAATCAATAGATAATTGTTGAATGCACACGCCCTCGGCTTTTCTCTTGCAATTCGAGGCATACTCAGGCAAGCACAGGAGAGGAGGGCCCTGACAGCTTCTCGGTGGCCCTTCGGTAAACATCCGTGATGTGACTGAGATCAGAATTATAAGCGGAGATGAATCATAAGCCAAACCACCTGGTGCTCTGAACCCTGTCTTTAAAGGAAACTAGAGCAGACTCCCAGTGCCCCAGTGCAGTTGACCTTGGAGGCAGTCGGAGGGTGGAAGTGGGAAACGAAGGTCCAAACCCCCAAGGGTCCAGGCTCTTCTCTGGCTTTTCCTTGGCTGCCCTTTGTTTACCCCACACCCTGCTTCCTCCAAAAGTCTGCAAAGCCACCTACGTGTCTCTTCCTACCTCCTGCCTTTCTTTTTTTCTTTATTTTTTTTTTTCTTTTTGACAGGCAGAGTTAGACAGTGAGAGACAGAGAGAAAGGTCTTCCTTCCGTTGGTTCACCCCCCAAATGACCGCTACGGCTGGCGCTGCGCCAATCCAAAGCCAGGAGTCAGCTGCTTCCTCCTGGTCTCCCATGCGGGTGCAGGGCCCAAGGACCTGGGCCATCCTCCACTGCACTCCTGGGCCACAGCAGAGAGCTGGCCTTTAAGAGGAGCAACCAGGACAGAATCCAGCGCCCCAACTGGGACTAGAACCTGGGGTGCTGGTGCTGCAGGCGGAGGATTAGCCAAGTGAGCCGCGGCGCCAGCCCTCTCCTGCCTTTCTTAATGTCTAGGGCTTTCAGCCCTAGAGAGACACCCCTCATTAACTTTGTCTTCTCGAGAATCTCGCCGCGGTGGACGCCTGTGGGCTGGACCACAGGGGCTGTTTAGGAGCTGCTCACGTTAGGCTTCTCTTCTGCGTGGTCTCATGAAGTGGAGGCTGGGGAAGAGGTGACAGGGCTAGGATCTGTGTGCTCTGTCAGAGGATGGGCATGGCGCTCTTCTGTGCTCAGCCTGAGGGCAAAGGTCAGCTGAGGCAGAGCTGGCCCTGAGGCCTCAGCCTTCTCCAATGCCAGGGAGGTGGAGTGAGGGAGCAGTGCCTATAGTTGGCCTGGAAGGAAGCTCTAGGGCCCAAGGAAGGCTAGGGTGCCTGGGTGCCTGTCCAGGGCTGGGGTCCAGGAGTGGTTGCCCAAGTTGAGGCTGGGGCCAGCAGAACTGTGGCCCTCAGTCTGCCCAGATAGCCACTGAGCTAGGAGCTTTATGCCTCCAACCCTCCTAGAACCCCTCTGAGATGGGTGGCATTCCCGTTTTATAGGTAAGGACACCCCGGAAAAAGGTCAAATAGTCAAAATAGTAGCCGACAGGGGCAAAGCCAGACTCTGAGTCCAAGTTTTTCTAGGCGCTTTTTTCATTTTGAGAGGCTTAGAGCTGAGGTGAACAGACCTGACGACCTGGAAAGCCCTAGCCCGGGCAAACTGCAGCCAGAGGCCTGCGCTTCTTACAGGAGTGACAGAAAGCTCCGTCTGAGCTGTGGCTGTGACGGCCTAGAGAGCAGGGCACTTGCATCATTGCTGCAGTCCAGGCAGCTGCCTGAGCTACACACACGCACGCACACACACACACGCACACACACCCTCCCCATGGCTCAGATTTGCTAAATCTGGCTTACCCTGATGCCTCGGGTTTGGTGGTGGTCCAGGAGAAGCTGGAGAAAGCTCTCATTTCCAGACTGTCAGCACCAGGAGGTGGGGCAGAATGTCATTTGCAGTCCCTCTACAAACTTATATAATTGATAAAAACAGTTTCAAAGAATTTCTTCATAGCAATTATTTCTTCTGGGGTTACGTATGGAGAAGAGACTCATTTGGGAAAACATGTATTGATGCCCACTGTTAAGAGGCAGGAATCCAAAGCATGGTCTCTGTGCCCTTAGAATTTATATTTTAAGTGAGGGAAATAGATACAAAAGATCAGTATAGGATCTTAAATAAATGTGGGCCACATTTGGCTTCTGATCCAAATTAGTTCATAATCCCAGGAGGGTGGCAGATCATGAGCAGTGAGGCTTGGGAGATCCTGGTTTGTGGGTCTCTGAAATGCTATCGTTGTTATGAAACCTGACTGTGACCCCATGAATAGGGGTGCCCCATTTCTTTTTCTTTTTCTTTTTCTTTTTCTTTCTTTCTTTCTTTTTTTTTTTTTTTTTTTTTTTTGACAGGCGGAGTGGACAGTGAAAGAGACAGAAAGGTCTTCCTTTGCCGTTGGTTCACCCTCCAATGGCCGCCGCGGCCAGCGTGCTGTAGCCGGCGCACCGCGCTGATCCGATGGCAGGAGCCAGGTACTTATCCTGGTCTCCCATGGGGTGCAGGGCCCAAGCACCTGGGCCATCCTCCACTGCACTCCCGGGCCACAGCAGAGAGCTGGCCTGGAAGAGGGGCAACCGGGACAGAATCCGGTGCCCCCACCGGGACTAGAACCCGGTGTGCCGGGGCCGCAAGGCAGAGGATTAGCCTAGTGAGCCGTGGCGCCGGCTGGGTGCCCCATTTCATACACTATTTTTTTTAAAGCTTTATTTATTTGAGGCAGAATGAGAGGGTGGGAAAGAGAGAGAGACATATCTTCCATCCACTATTTCTCTCCCAAAATACCTACAACAATAGGGGCTGGGTCAGGCTGAAGCCAGGATCCAGGAACTCCATCTGGGTCCTCTACATGGTAGCAGGAACTCAAGTACGTGAGCCATCAGCCACTGCCTTCCCAGGCGTCTTGGCAGGGAGCTGGGTCAGTAGTGGAGCCTTCAGGACTTGAACCCGCATTTTGATTTGGGATGTGAACATCTCAGGCAATGGCTTAACCTACTGTGCTGCAATGCCCAACCACCCATCCCATGTACTTATTTATTTATTTAAAGATTTATTTAGTTATTTCACAGGCAGTTACAGAGATTAGGTCTTCCATCCACCGGCTCACTCCCCAAATGGCCACAACAGCCAGATTATTTATTTATTTATCTATTTATTTTAAGATTTATTTTATTTATTTGAAAGAGTTACAGAGAGAGATAGACAGAGACACAGGTCTTCCAACCACTGGTTCACTCCCCAAATGGCCGCAATGGCCAGAGCTGAGCTGATCCGAAGCCAGGAGCCAGGTGTTTCTTCCAGGTCTCCCATGTGGGTACAGGGGCCCAACGACTTGGGCCATCCTCTGCTGCTTTCCCAAGCACATTAGCAGGGAGCTGGATCAGAAGTGGACCAGCAGAGACTCAAGCCGGTGTCCAAACGGGATGCTGGTGTTGCAGGCCAGGGCTTTAACCTAATGCGCTACAGCGCTGGCCCCAGACTATTTATTTTTTTAAAAGACCTGTGGAGAGGGGGAGAGAGAGAGAGAGAGAGAGAGAGAGAGAGAGATAGTTAGAGATCTTTCATTTGCTGATTCACTCCCCAGATAGCTGGAGCCAAGAGCCAGCTCCCAGTCTCCCATATGGGTAGCAGCGGTCCAAGTAGTTGGGCCATCTTCCAGTGCTTTCTCAGTCCATTAGCAGGGAGCTGGATAGGAAGTGGATCAGCCAGGACATGAACTGACACCCATATGGGATGCTGATATCACAAGGGGCAGCTTTACTGGGTATGCCACAATGCTAGCCCCTCATATACTTTTTTTTTTTTAAAGTTTATTTATTTGTTTGAAAGGCAGAATGAGAGAGGGAGAGAAAGGGAAAGAGAGGAAAAGGAAGAGGGAGAGAGAGGGAGAGGGAGGGAAGGAGGGAGGGAGGGAGGGAGGGAGAGAGAGAGAGAGAGAGAGAGATCTTCCATCCATTGCTTCATTTTCCAAATGTCTGCAATGGCCAAGACTGGTCCATTGTGATGCAAGGATCTCAGAACTCCATCCAGAAGTGGCCTGAGCCGTCTTCTGTTGCTTTCCCAGGAACGTTAGGAAACTGGATAGATTTGAAAGGGAATAGTGGGTATGCTAGCAGTGAAGGCAAAAAGGAGTGAGGGCAGATCCTTCATGATATATTAGCAGCTGCAAGGAAGAGGTAACAAAGATCAGAGAGGCAAGAAAGTGATCACAGCCGGCGCCGCGGCTCAATAGGCTAATCCTCCACTTAGCGGCGCTGGCACACTGGGTTCTAGTCCCGGTCGGGGCGCCGGATTCTGTCCTGGTTGCCCCTCTTCCAGGCCAGCTCTCTGCTGTGGCCCGAGAGTGCAGTGGAGGATGGCCCAAGTACTTGGGCCCTGCACCCCATGGGAGACCAGGAGAAGCACCTGGCTCCTGCCTTCGGATCAGCGCGGTGCGCCGGCCGCAGCGCGCCAGCCATGGCGGTGATCACAATGACTTTGACGTCAGAGGTGATTGGCAGTAATAGAGATAATCCAAGAGAACCAAGATGTTGTCTTTTTTTTTTAAATAATTTTTTTAGATTTATTTATTTATTTGAAAGAGAGAGGGAGGAAAAGAAAGATCTTTTCATCCACTGGTTCACTCTCGAAGTGGCCACAACAGCCTGGGCTGGGCCAGGCTGAAGCCAGGCTCTTAGACCACCATCTGCATCTCCCACATGGGTGGCAGATGCCCAAGCACTCGGGCCGTCTTCAGCTACTTTCCTAGGTACCTTAGCAGGGAACTGTATTGGAAGTGAATCAGCTGAAACTCCAGTGTTTCAGGTTTTCAGCCAGTGTTGCAGGTGGAGACTCAACTCCCTGCACTGGCCCCTGGGTATCCTCTTTTGACTGGTGAAAAATCTTGGCCTTGTTGGTTGCAGCCTGGACTGGAATTTGGCTCTTAAATCTACCACTCAGTTGATGTACATTGAAACTTTAGGCTGATTGTTGGGGGAGGGCCAGGGACTTGAAGAGAATCAGATGGGCCTATCATCAAGTGTGTCCATCTGGCCAGCAATGCATTTCTCACTAGCCACGTGAAAGACTGAATGGGTCAGGTGGTATGGAAGAGGGCTGGCAGCTGACAGTGCCCTCATCAGTGAAAGCGTGCTCAGACTACATCTGAGTGAGTGATCCTGTTTGTGGAACAACACACCCCAGCCCCCGCCCACCCCAGTGTGGACTAGAATGAAGGCAGGGGTGGGGAAGGGAGAATAGTTTTCGTTGGGTCTTTTGCTCAGCTTGCCCCAGGGTATCTCAGTCTGCTTCCTTTGGTGTGCTGGCTGGAGATCAGAGATGGTTTGATATCCCTTCCCAAGAGACTGGTATTGGCAGGGATCCCCAGGGCCCTGGTACGAACAGTTTAATCCAGTGGCGCTGTAAATTTATACTCTAAACACATAGCAGTAATACATGAAAAGATAACATTCTAAAAATAGCCGTGCACTCCTCCCCTCCACCCCACACAATAATAAACATCCTTGTGGATGAGAAGTGGAGCAGGAACACGAGGATGACAGCAGGGCGAAAGCTGCAGGCCTGCTGGGCTGTGCCTCTGAGAGCAGAAGTCTGGGGTAACAGCGCTCTCGGGTGCTCCACCAGAGGCTTGGGAGTAGAGCCAGTGTGTGCCTTGAACCCGCTGCCTGAAAGTAGGCTGGAAAGGGTTGCCACTGACCATTTCCTGGGGCTGAGGCTTATTTTAGCGATGGTTACAGCTCAGACCCAAGCTGAGCTGCTGCCGCAAAATTTGATTCTAGACCAGGATCTCAAGGAGACACCGTGAGTTTAAACCCTTCAATGGGGAGAGAAAATGAAATGCAAAAGTTAAGATGAGCTTGTGTTTGAGTTCTGTAACAGATGAAGAAAACCAGTGGAAGCAAAGAATCAATAAAAGAATTTACCTCAGAAGAAATGAAAGTAACAGAGCAACAAGTAAGTAGGTTTAGGACCTTCAGCTAGATAAGGGAACACTACATACATTACAGGAAGAAGAGACTGTGAAGCAAATGTGTTTATTAAAGAGTAGCTATTAAAAATTCTGGAGGGGCCATTGTTGTAACGCAGTGGGTCTAACTGCCATTTGCTACACCGGCATCCCGTACTGGAGTGCCAGCTTGAGTCTTGGCTGCTGCATTTCAGATCCAGCTCCCTGTTAATATACCTGGGAAGGCAATGAAAGGTGATGCAGGTAATTGGGCCCCTGCCACCCACATAGGAGACCCAGATGGAGTTCCTGGGTCCTGGTCCAACCCTGGCTGTAGCGTGCCTTTGGGGACTGAACAAGCAAATGGAAGAGCTCTGTCTTTGTCTCTCTTCCCTCTGTCCCTCTCGCCTTCTCCATTGCTCTGCCTTTCAAATAAATAAATAAGTCTCTTTTTTGAAGGTTTATTTATTTATTTACTTAATTTACTTATTTATTTTATATGGTGAAAAAACATATATTTAGAATTAGCCAGCTGGACTCCGTTCAGATGATCCCAATTTTGTTGGCAACGTCCAGAGCATCACAGTCAGGAGCCAGCCGCACACACGCCTTCTTCTCTCCGTCAGGGCTGATCAGGGTGTTGACTTTGGCCACATCAATGTCATAGAGTTTCTTCACAGCTTGTTTGATCTGGTGCTTGTTGGCCTTGACATCCACAATGAACACCAGTGTGGTGTTGTGTTCTATCTTCTTCATGGCCGACTCCGTGGTCAGGGGGAACTTGATGATGGCAGAGTGGTCAAGCTTGTTTCTCCTGGGGGCGCTCTTCTGAGGGTATTTGGGCTGCCGTCGGAGGCGTAGCGTCTTGGGCCGCCGGAAGGTGGGGGACATGCGGATCTTCTTCTTCTTGTGGCTGTGGACGCCTTTCGGCACTGCCTTCTTGGCCTTCAAGGCCTTCGCTTTGGCTTCAACTTGAGGAGGGGCAGGAGCTTCCTTCTTCGCCTTCGGCGCCATCTTGGTGAAAAGGGTACTTAATTTATTTTTAAAAGATTTATTGATTTATTTATTTGAAAGAGTTACACAGAGAGAGGAGAGAGAGAGAGAGAGAGAGGTCTTCCATCCACTGGTTCACTCCCCAGATGGCCGCAATGGCCGGAGTTGCACCGATCTGAAGCCAGGAGCCAGGAGCTTCTTCCGGGTCTCCTGTGCGGGTGCAGGGACCCAAGGACTTGGGCCATCTTCCACCGCTTTCCCAGGCCATAGCAGAGAGCTGGATCAGAAGTGGAGCAGCCGGGTCTCAAACTGGCGCCCATATGGGATGCCAGCGCTTCAGGCCAGGGCAGTGACCCGCTGCACCACCGTGCCAGCCCCTATTTATTTATTTTTAAAGTCAGAGTTACAGAGAGAGAGAGAAAAGAGTGATAGAGAGAGGAGAAATATCTTCTGTTTACTGGTTCGCTCCCCAGATGGCTGCAACAGCCAGCACTGGGCCAAGTTGACAGGAGCCAGGAGCTTCCTCTGTATATCTCACGTGGGTGGCCTGAGCCCAAACACTTGGGCCATCTTTCGCTGCTTTTTCCAGGCCATTAGCAAGGAGTTGGGTTAGAAGTGGATCAGCTAGGACTTGAACCGACGTCCATGTGGGATGCCGGCATCATAGGCAGTGGCTTCTGCCTGCTATGCCACAATGCCAGCCGCAGTAGATCTTTTTTTAAAAAAGAAAATCTTAGGGTTGGCGCTGTGTAGTGGGTAAAGCTACCACTTACAGTGCTGGCATCTCATATGTGCGCCCTTTCGAGTCCTGGCTGCTCCACTTCCTATCCAGCTCCCTGCTAATGCATCTGGGAAAGCAGTGGAAGATGGCCCAGGTCCTTGAGCCCCTATATCCACATGGGAGACCCAGAAGAAGCTCCTGGCTCCTGGCTTTGGATCAACCCAGCTCTGGCCATTGTGGCGATTTGGGGAGCAAACCAGTGGATGGAATATCTCTTTCCTTCTCTCTGTAACTCTGCCTTTCAAATAAATAAATGTTTATTTTTTAAAAAAGGAAGATATCCCCAAATTCTAGAAATGAAAAATAGTATCATTAGAATTTGAAATGATAATTGTAGGTTAGACACAGGGAATTCATGAACTTGGCAGATAATACTGAGGGATTCACCTGGAAAGCAGCACACAGCAGGAGGACAGAATGAGAGCCTGTAGCGTGTGTCTGGTAGGGATTCCAGAGAGAGATAAGGCAAGGCAAAGGAATAACATGGAAAAACTAATGGCTCAGAATTTCAGACTTGAAGGAAAAGCACAAACATCACACAGAATCAATAATTTGTCACTAGATAGACTGTAGTAAAACTGCAGACAAGAATAAAGAGAATGAATGGTAAAGACTGCCGAGGGAAAGAATTCCAAGGAAGTTGAACTGACATACAACGTTTCATAGACATTAGATGGCAGAAAAGAATAGAGTGAGAGACCAGGCTGGAGTTCCTGAATCCTGGCTTCAGCTTAGCCTACCCCTGACTGTTTCCTACGTTTGGGGAGTCAATTGGTGAATGGAAGATGTCTCTTTTTCTCTGTCTCTCTCTTTCATGATGCTTTTTGAATAAATAAATAAATCTTTTTATTTTGAAAAGAGACAAGACTGCAAATTGATTAGATACAATAAAGACTTACTTTAAAAAATCTTGGAAAAAAAGTCAAGGCTTGCCGGGGTTGCCTGTAATCTCCTGGGGACTGGGTCCTTGCTTGCCTGTACAAGGTAGGATGATTTTGGCAGGAAAAGAAGAGAGAATGGCTGCCACAATGGCAAACCACACAAACAAAATTCAGTATCTAATTGGACTTTTAATGTTAAGAAAAGGAAAGCTGGAATTGGTAACCATATACTCAAGGAAGAATAAGGTAAAGAAGGAAACCGTGCCACGTCTCTGCCTTGCTCAAGATAATGGTACTCCTGAAAACCGTAGACCTCATCAGGTAAAGGTCTGTTTGGCAGTCACTTAAGATAATCACTGAAAGAAGGAAAACACCATCTCCAAACCAGGCGGGGGAAAGAGGGGTAATGGTCGAGCTAATGCGTCAGTCCAACAAAAGTCAGGAAAAGAAACTGAAGAGAAAGAAGTGAGAACACGAAGCTAGTAAGGGCAGACCAAATGTGTGAGTGTGGTGGATTAAACTCGTGTATTTAGAACAGTAGACCATCAGATCAGATACAAAGCAAAGAATGGTCTGGCGGATGGGAAGAATTGGCCCACAGGAAACAGGACTGCACCAGCACCTGGAGCCCCGTGGGCTTCACCCCACAGGTGTTCTGTGGTGCAGAGCAATTCTGTTCCTTGGCCCAGTTTTCCTCCTGTCTCCTGAACTCTGTCTGGGCTGTCTGCCAGCCTACTGAGATAACCTTGTTTTTCTAGACTTTACTTCCTGCCTCAATGTAAATATGCAGAGCAAATTACTGGACTACACACACACATGCACACACACTCATCCCACGTGGCAGCTCCTGGAGGGAGCAGGCCTGGGGCAGGGCAGGTTGTTGTCCTGAAGGAACACGTGTCCCAGCCTCCCCTCTCCTTCCCCTCTCCATGCCTCAGGGCCCAAGCACGGCTCCCCTTCCAGGCAGTTTTTTTAGGGTGCGGCACTGATCCTCTTGCAAGGTAGACAGTTTATTTCTCTAGAACTCAACTGAAAGTTAGAGTTCTAATCTTAGGTTTCCAGAAAAGTGTCAGCTCCTGCCTTCTGGTGTTCTGGTTGCCCACTCTGGGCAGCACCAGAAGTACCAGAGCTGAGACTTCAGGGCAGGTATTAAGTAAGGCTGGGTGCCCTGCAGGAGGCTGGCGCTCTGTGGTGTAGACACAGCCTGAGTCACTAGGATGGCCCTGAGAGGCCCATGCCTGAGGCTGGAGTGTCGCAATGTGGGATGTTGCAATGCTATGACTCCAGCTAACCAAGCCTGAGGGAGGGGATGAAGCCAGTCTGAGACCAATCAAGGACGTGCCTCACTGGGCGTTAGGGGTGTATAAGGGATGAGCTTTCTGTCTCTTCCCCTGGATAATGACCGACCCCCAGGGCTGCTCTGTGGTTGCCTAATGCTGGAGGCAGAGAGAGCATCAGGCTGCTGCGTTGCCAGGGATCAGAGGGACCCTTTCGATGGGCGTCCCCTAGTCAGTGGGAACAGCTTGTTTGGAAGGCAGTGGGCCAGCGGAAGGAGCACTAGATTTGGAGTCTTCAGACCTGGCTTGGCTTTAAAGCATTTTCACTTCCGCCTGGCTGACCTTGTCAGTCTGTGGACTCCTGAGAAGACCCGGGGAGGGGCTCAAAAATGCTCAGAGACTCAAAAGTAACTGAGTAATCGGCGTTAACTGTGTGTGGTTGGGAACAAGGCTGTGGGATGCCCCCTCAGCTGTGTGTGAGTGGGTGAGTGGGTGGAAAGAGGTGTGCCATCAGTCTTTTTTTTTTTTTTTGGACAGGCAGAGTTAGACAGTGAAAGAGAGAGCGAAAAAGGTCTTCCTTCCCTTGGTTCACCCCCCAAATGGCCACTACCTGGTCTTCCATGCAGGTGCAGGGCCCAAGCACTTGGGCCATCCTCCACTGCCTTCCTGGGCCACAACAGAGAGCTGGACTGGAAGAGGGGCAACCGGGACTAGAACCCGGCGCCCCAACCCAGCACCCCAACGGGGACTAGAACCTGGCGTGCCGGCGCCGCAGGCGGAGGATTAGTCTAGTGAGCTGCGCCATCAGTTTTGAGCTGGGCTTTTTTCCTGCTCCCAGAGGCAAGCAGCCCCCACCTCCCCATCCTCAGCACCTTCTGTTGACATTTCTCTGCCTGCCAAAAAGGTTGTGTTCACCTGTGCTGGCCTAAGGCGGTGCTATCCTGTGCTTCATTGGGTTAATTCGATGGCTGGTCTCCTGGGATCTGACCAGGCACGCCTCTGCCAGTCTCCAAAACAGTCCCTACTTCTCATTCGACTGCTCCTTCCCTCTAGCTGCAGGGTGGTAAGGGCCCACTCTGAGCTCCGATTGGTTCCTGGTATGGGTGGACGTTGCCCAAGTGTCTCCCTCTGACTGGTGGACGGCTCGGTGAAGAAGGGGGACATAGCCTCATTCACGCCTCAAGGCCCCTGCTGCCCCTGACCTTCTGATTCTTGGCTGCCCGTTTCTTTTCAGCCTCAGCGTCTTGAGGTG
This sequence comes from Oryctolagus cuniculus, assembly GCF_964237555.1. NCBI lineage: Eukaryota > Metazoa > Chordata > Mammalia > Lagomorpha > Leporidae > Oryctolagus > Oryctolagus cuniculus. Next base: position 56,815,594 of record NC_091449.1, read on the forward strand.
GACCAGCCATTCAGGGGACGTTTGTTGTTACGTAATCTCCCCAAGTTTGCGAAATATGACTCGAAGCTTCTTATAGGACCAGAGCCTTATCTTGCCACATTTCCCTGCGTACAGGTTTTGCGTGGACATAGGTGTGCATTTCTCTTGGGTGTTTGCCCAGAAGTGGGATTTCTGAGTCCTGTGGTAACTGTGTTCAACCTTTTGAGAAACTGCTAGGATGTTTGACAAAGTGACTGCACCATTTCACATTCCCACCGGTGACCAGAGTGTGTGAGGACTACAGTTCTCTGTATCTTTAGTAGTGCTTGTTGTCATTTGTCCTGGTGGGTGGGAAGTGGTATCTTGTGCTAGTTTCAATTTGCATTTCCCTGCGCACTAATGCTGTCCAGCCTCTTTACTGGGTCTGGTGCTGTGGTGTAGTGGGTAAAGCTGCTGCCTGCAGTGCCAACAACCCATATGGGTGACAGTTCAAGACTGGCTGCTCTGCTTCTGATCCAGCTCTCTGCTGTGGCCTGGGAAACAGTGGAAGATGGCCCAAATCCTTGGGCCCCTGCACCCACATGGGAGACTTGGAAGAAGCTCCTGGCTCCTGGCTCCAGATTGGTGCAGCTCCAGCCATTGTGGCCAACTAGGGAGTGAACCAGCAGATGAATCTCCTGTTGTCTCTCAGCCTCTGCCTCTCTTTAACTCTGTATTTCAAATAAATAAATAAATAAATATTTTAAAAATTTATTTATTTATTTGAAAGTCAGAGTTACACAGAAAGAGAAGGAGAGCCAGAGGCAGAGGGAGATAGTGAGAGAGAGAGAGATAGCTTCCATCCTCTGGCCTAGTACCCAAATGGCCACAATGGCTGGATATGGGCCAGGCAGGAGCCAGGAGCCAGGAGCTTCTTCCAGGTCCCCCACGTGGGTGCAAGGGCCCAAGTACTTGGGCCATCTTCCGGTGCCTTCCCAGGTGCATTAGCAGGAAGCTGAATTGGAAGTCGAGTAGCCAGGACTCAAACCAGTGCCCTTATGGGATGCTGACACTGCAGGCAGAGACTTAACCTTCTGAGCCACAGCACTGGGCCATGTCCAGTCTCATTTCGTTCGCTATTGGCCCTCCGACCTTCACCTTACCTCTGCAGTATCCATTGTGAAGGGCACCACTGACTTCCATCCTGTGGTCGGTGCGAAGTCCAGCAAGATTTGACAGTGTGCGCTCCTCCTCCTTTCTGGGAACCTTTCTCCTGGCTTCCCAGACGCGGAGCTGGTTTCCCTGGCCTCACCGCCTGTTTCTCCCCTGACTGTTTGTTTGCCAGCTTCTCTTTTAGACATCAGGATGTCCCAGGCTCTGTCCGAGGCCTCCTTCTCTCATCTCTCTCTCCTTTGTTCCTGCCTGTAGTTTTAAAAATGAACTGTGCTCTGCTGACTCTCAGCTGTGTCCCTCCAGCTCTGCTCTCACCCGTGCTTCAGACATATGTGTCTTCCTCCTGTTGTCAAAAAGGCATCTTAAATTTACCCTGTCACACACAACACTCCTGGTTTTTCCAGCAGACCTCGGTAATTTACGGTCTTTTCTGTGTGCACTTCCTCCCCCACGTTGCTCAGGCCACGGCCCGGGTCTCCCTGGTTCCTGTCTTCCTCTCCCCCTTATCCCACCTCCTCTGTCCACCCCATCAGGTAAATCCTGTAGAATATTTACCAACACTTCCCACCCCCCACCCCTGTGATACTGCCATCTCCCTTTGGTTGCACACAGCAGGTAGAGTAGTCCTGCAAGAAGACATGTGAAATTCATCATCACACCTTCCAAGTAGTATATGTCATACATGTCCTTTCTCTCTCTCTCTCTCTCTCTCCCTTTTTAGATTTATATTTATTTATTTGAAAGGCAGCATGACACAGAGAGAGGGAGAGACAGAGAAAGAGATCTTATTTCACTCCCCAAATGACCACAAAGGTCGGGGCTGGGCCAGGTTAAAGCCAAGAGCCAGGAACTTCACCAGGTCTGCGACATGGTGAAGACAAGGGTCCAAGTACTTGGGCCGTCTTCCACTGCCGTCCCAGGAACATCAGAGCAGGGATCTGGATTGGAAGCAGAGCAGCCAGCACTTGAACCAGTTGGGATGCCAACTTTGCAGGCAGTGCCTTAACCTGCTATGCCACAACACCAGTCCCCATATATGTTCTGTTTAAAGAATAAATGGGGGGACTGGCACCGTGGTGCAGTAGGTTAATCCTCCGCCTGCGGCACCGCCATCCCATATGGGCGCCAGTTCTAGTCCCGGTTGCTCCTTTTCCAATCCAGCTCTCTTCTGTGGCCTGGGAAAGCAGTAGAAGATGGCCCAAGTCCTTGGGCCCCTGCACCCACGTGGGAGACCAGGAAGAAGCACCTGGCTCCTGGCTTTGGATTGGTGCAGCTCCGGCCATTGTGGCCATTTGGGGGAGTGAACCAACGGAAGGAAGACCTTTCTTTCTATTTCTCTCTCTCTGTCTTGTCTGTAACTCTACCTCTGAAATAAATAAATAAAATCTTTAAAAAATTAAAGAATAAACATGGATTCAGGGTAAGTATTCTCTGGCATTCCCAAAGCCCATGGAGGTCCCTCCTGGGCTCCTCAGGAATCTCCTGAATTTTTGATTGTTTTATGGATTTTCCCTATTGTTTTGTTATCTGTATGTAAAGGTGTATACAATGTCGTGCTCAGGTTTGCATTTTTTTAAGCTTTTTATGGATTCATGCTTTGGGCTTTCATTCATGAATTACTCTTTTTGTTCAATATGCTAATTTTTTGGTCATTCATCCCTATTGGTGTCTAAAACTGCAGTGCATTCATTTTTCCATGTGGCAATAGTGTATTGCAATTTATCCATTTTATTCCGATGGACCTTTGCGTTTCGAGTTTTCAGCTATTCCATTCTTGTACGTTTCTCCTGGTACACATTTATGTTCATATGTACCTGGTAATTGACATTCTTAGAGTCTATTACACACCTACTTACCTGAATGCCTAAAATTAAAAAGATTGAGACTCTTAAGGACGTGTAGTAAATAGAACTGTCATGCACCACTGGTGGGAACGTAAAATGCTGCATCCACGTGGGAAAAGCATTTGATAATTTCTAGTAAAGTTCAACATACATCTATCTACCATGTGGCCCAGCAATTTCACTCCCAGGTGTTTATTCAAGAGAAATGAGAATGTGAGTCCACAAAAAAGACTTTGTACAAGAATTTCATGGCAGTTTGACTAATAATGACTAAGAACTGGAAACAACGCAAATGTCCCACTGTAGAAAAAATAACAAAACTACTGATGCATACACCATGAACAAATCTCCATACCATTATGCTGAGCAGAAAGAATCTGACACACAGAGGGCCATAATGCATAGTTCCACTCTGCGAAGATCCAGCTTCTAGTGACAGAAGTCAGAAAAGTGAACCGACAAGAAGGGAAGTTTCTGGGATGGTGGAAGTAATCTGCATTTTAAATTGGTTAATCACTCTGGTTATGCACATGTGACTTTCATCAGGCCTAGCCCTGAAATATTTTTGCACTTCATTATATTTGAATAAAACTTTTACAAAATAATTGCATTATCCCCCTGGGGTGAGAGTTTCCTAAGTGAGATTGAACACTGTACTCAGCATTGTTGTTGGGGTTCAACTTAAGCTTTCTTTCTTTTTTTTTTTTTAAGATTTATTTATTATTTGGCCGGCGCCGTGGCTCACTAGGCTAATCCTCCACCTGCGGCGCCGGCACCCCAGATTCTAGTCCTGGTTGGGGCACCAGTTCTGTCCCGGTTGCTCCTCTTCAGTCCAGCTCTCTGCTGTGGCCCAGGAGTGCAGTGGAGGATGGCCCAAGTGCTTGGGCCCTGCACTCCATGGGAGACCAGGATAAGTACCTGGCTCCTGGCTTCGGATCAGCGCAGCACGCCAGCTGCAATGCATTGGCCGTAGCGGCCACCTAGGGGGTGAACCAACGGAAAAGGAAGACCTTTCTCTCTCTCTCTCTAACTCTGCCTGTCAAAAAATTAAAAAAAAAAAATTTTTTTTTAAAGATTTATTTATTATTTAAGAGTCAGAATTGCATAGAGAGAAGGAGAGACAGAGAGAGAGGTATCTTCCATCCACTGTTTCACTCTCCAGATGGCTGCAACAGCTTAAGCTGAGCCAAGCCAAAGCCTGGAGCCAGGAGTTTCTTCCAGGCCTCCCACATGGATGGCAGGGTCCAAGCATTTAGACTGTCTCCTGCTGTTTTTCAGAGGCCATTAGCAAGGAGCTGGATCAGAAGTAGAGCAGCCAGGACCTGAACCATCAACCATATGCAATGCTGGTGTCAGGGGTGTGGCTTTACCAGCTTCGCCATGATGCCCACTCCAAGCTTCTTCTTTTTTTTTTTTTTTTTTTAACTTTTTAAAAAATATTTACTTGGGGCCAGCTTTGTGGCAGAGTGGGTAAAGCTGCCGTCTGCTGTGTTTGCATACCATATGGGCATTGGTTTGAGTCCTGGCTGCTCCGCTTCTGATCCAGCTCCCTACTGATGCACCTGGGAAAGCAGCAGAGGATGATCCAAGTCCTTGGGCCCCTGTACTCACATGGGAGACCTGAAGGAAGCTCCTGGCTCCTGGGTTTGGATCAGCCCAGCTCTAGCCATTGTGGCCATTCCGTGAGTGAGCCAGCAGATGGAAGACCTGTCTCTCTCTCTCTGTAACTCTGTCTTTCAAATAAATGAATAAATCTTAAAAAAAAGAAAATATTTAATTTAATTATTTGGAAGGGGTGGGGAGAGAGAGAGAGAGACCCTGAAAGACAGAGATCTCCCATTCACTGGTTCACTACCCAAATGCCCCAGCTGGAGCTGTGCCAGGCTGGTTCTCCCACATTGATGGCAGGGACTCAAGTACTTGAGCCAACACCTGCTGCCTCCCAGATTGCACATTAGCAAGAATTTGGATCAGAAATAGAGGAGGTGAAACTAGAACCAGGTGCTTCAATATGAGATTCAGGCACCCCAAAAAGTGGTTACCCACCATGCCGAGCGCCTAGTTAGCTTAGGATGTGTGTGTGCTTTTTATGAATGATCAGAGTAGCCATGAAGGAGAGTCCCCAGTTAGGCAGTGAGGGGCGTGGGGCATGCACAGGTGGAGATGAGATGTATGAGGGTCACCTCTGGGGTTTTGGGGTGTGTCTAGGGGCCTCTGATATGTTTTAGCCTCTCCCTGGGTCTTCATTTGATCGCAACACAAAATTGATCAGTTTAAGCTCCTAGTAGCAGCCTGCATATGAGGTTCCCAAACCAAGGCTTTTTGCCTTCCCTGCTTTCTCTCTCTTTTTTTTTTTTTTTTTTTTTTTTTTTTTGGAGACAGGCATAGTGGACAGTGAGAGAGAGAGAGAGAAAGGTCTTCCTTTGCCGTTGGTTCACCCCCGAAATGGCCGCTGTGGCTGGCGCACCACGCTGATCCGAAGCCAGGAGCCAGGTGCTTCTCCTGGTCTCCCATGGGGTGCAGGGCCCAAGCACTTGGGCCATCCTCCACTGCCTTCCCGGGCCACAGCAGAGAGCTGGCCTGGAAGAGGAGCAACTGGGACAGAATCTGGTGCCCCAACTGGGACTAGAACCTGGGGTGCCAGCACCACAGGTGGAGGATTAGCCTATTGAGCCATGGCGCCGGCCCTTCCCTGCTCCTTCTAAAACACATTGTTGAAGCTAAGAATTTTCCTTTTCCCAGCATGGGAGTCTGGTTACCTCAGATGCTCGTGTATTTAGGATCCCAAGGAGCCAGTGACTTCCTTCAGAAGCTTCCTGGGCCAACCTGTCCCAGCCCCCATCTTCAGGAGCCACTGTGGGGCTGCCCACCCAGAGTACAGGGCTCCCCAGCCAAGGCCCGTCACTGCCAGCACCTGCTCAGCCTGCAAAGTCACTGCCTCCCAGGGCCACCAGCCTTCTTCAGGTCACAGGAAACTGGGAGCAGGGCCCTACGAGAGAACACAGTCAGGTTCTCTCTGCTACACCAGAGCTGGAAGGATTCTCCTTAGGCACTGAGCATGGAAATGGGCCAAGGGAGAACTGGAAGAGAATGACCTGGCATCCTGTGCAGAGACTGTTCAGCCAGAGTCCATGCCTAGAGTGTGATCTGCTAAATGGGTACAGTGGAACACTAAGCCAGTGCTACTGAAGTCTCTGTGGATCAGAGCCAGGAGCCCCGAGTCACAGGGCAAAGCGTACTCCTGACCCTGCGAAGCCTGCTTCTGTCTCTCCTTCCCTCTCGCCCCTGACCCCTGGGGAGTTCCCAGGAGCTCATGGGTTTCTTTGGGTGCCCTGGCCCATTCCAGGCCTTGCAGCCAGATAGATCGGAGCCAAATCTCACTTCCACTCAGGAAGTCATGACCTCAGTCGAGTTCCTCCACTTCTGTGTGCATCATTTTCCCACCCACAGAGATGTCCTCTCTATTACAACATGCAAGCTCCATTCCCTGATGGCTTTGTGGTTTGGCTTGGCTCCAGAAATTTGAGATGCCACCAGAGGAGGGGGTGGCTGGAGTTCTTGAACTTAGAGCCTGAGAGACGGTGTCTGCTGCTGGTGGCAGCAACCCGAGGACTCTGGAAGGGCTGGCTAGAGCTTCCCACAAGGAGGGGTTGCTGGGTGGGACTGTGAGGTCCAGGGTCCAGCCAGGTAAGGGGCAGAGTTGGATTTGGAGAGGAGATGGCTTGAGTGATTCCATGGGTGGAGCCAGGGTCCAGGGACTCCGCTTGCTTTCTGACTCTTGCTCTGGCTCCCCTGCAGCTGGCACGAATTCAAACTCCTTCCTTTAGAGTTGATCCCCAAACTGCCCTGCTAATGGAACCTTCTTCCTGTTCTTGTCTGCCAGGGCAGCATGGGGCCCCAGGCTGTCAGTGCTACCGGAGAGCCTGGAGTTGGTTTCCTCTGTAACATCCCAGAAGGCGGGTTGGTGGTGGTTCCATGCCCAGCATCCTGGTCCCTGACACAGTTCGGTTCTCTCTGCTGCAGCAGAGCTGGGAGGATTGTTAATGGTTCACTGAGCTGGCCCAGAATCGCCTCATCTATGATCTGCACTCAGAGAGAAAAGGGGCAAGTCCCAGGGTCAGTTCACAGCCCCTCTGCTCACCGGGAGGGCTTCCCACAAGCAGGGAGAGCTCCCTGTCTGACAGTCGGTATTCAGAGCCTACTGGGATCACCTGAAATTTACACACAGCTGGACTAGAACTTTCTAAACCTGGTCTTTCCAGAGACTTGACGCACAGCTCTGGGGAAATCACTTTATCACATCCCTTGTTTACCTTCTGGCTAATAAGTGAGTCCTGTGAGGCTGGGAGATTTTTAGAGCGATAGTATCTGTGGATAGTTACTGGGGAGAGCCTTTTCTTTTGTCTACCCTTTGGTTAAGTGGGCGTCTCCTCCACTGCTAGCTTTGTCCCCTCTGGGACTGGGGGGTGGAGCTGGGGGAGCGCCTGTGTGTGTGATTTATCTGCACATTCTTTCTCTTCTCTGCAATTTCAGGGTCATGCTGCGGCAGCCAGGCGCCTGACAAGTGAGGGGGAACCTGCCAGGGGATTACTGCTAGTGCAAGCTGACGGCTGGCCTCAGGGGAGTGGGGATGGGCAGAACAGCCGCCGAGCCTGGGCCAGCATCCCCGGGAAGGAGGCCTGAGCCCTGGCAGGGAGCTCGGCACATGCTTGGCTGACCCAGACTTCGTTGGATGCAGCACCCCGCCGAGCAGCAGCTGTTCTCAGCCCCAGAGGACCTCACAGCGGGTGGAGGAGCTTTGTGACCCCTTGTGCAACTGCGGATGGGGCTGTGAGCACCGAGAGAAGGGACCAACCCCTGCCATGGAAAGAAGAGAGCGGAACCTAAGACAAAGAGGATCTTGATCTTTGAATCAGGGTTTTCTGATATCCACGGAGCTTCCTGGTTCTCAGGACTGGGGTCTGATCCTCTCCCGTGGGAGAGGGGTTGGGCCAGGAGGGCCGACCAGGGCGGGGACGACTCTCGCATGGAATCCAGGCACCCCGAAGCTCATGTGCTCTCTGTCGTGGTTGGAGTTCTAGGACTTCCCCGCTGCAGGGGACGAGGGGCTGCCTCGGCGTCTGCTCATGAGCCACGAGGACCCCGACTGCTCCAGACTGGACCATTTCAAGCTGCCAAAGAGGGGGCCCCCCAGAGCTGGCACCCAGCGATTCCAAGGGACTAGAGGGCTGGGATGGACTGACCTTCCCCTGGGCAGGGCAGTGGGAGAGGCAGAGCCTCTGTGGCCCAGCTAGTGACTGAGAGACCTGATGAAGCCCTAACCAGGTGCCCAAGTGGCTCAGGGATAGAGGAGCCCCTTCTGCCTACATGCGCTCTCCTTAAGTTCAGGGAGAGTGCGGCAAGGGACCCTGCCTGGGGCTCGTGTCCCTATGCCCTTTGCACGTGCTGCCAGAACAAGGAGGCTGCACCGTGGCCAGCCCCTCAGTGGGCTGGGAAAGGAGTGGCCACGGTGATAGCCGCTCACCTGCCAGCACCATGAAGTGCTCCCTGCGGGTGTGGTTCCTCTCCGTAGCCTTCCTGCTGGTGTTCATCATGTCCCTGCTCTTCACCTACTCTCACCACAGCATGGCTACCCTGCCCTACCTGGACTCGGGGGCCCTGGGTGGGACCCACCGGGTGAAGCTGGTGCCCGGCTATGCTGGCCTGCAGCGCCTCAGCAAGGAGGGGCTCACAGGCAAGAGCTGCGCCTGCCGACGCTGCATGGGTGACGCTGGCACCTCCGACTGGTTTGACAGCCACTTCGACAGCAACATTTCCCCCGTCTGGACCCGAGAGAATATGGATCTCCCCCCGGATGTCCAGAGGTGGTGGATGGTGAGAGCTGTGGTCCCTCCTCTCCAGGGGTCTGTCCCCTCTGTTTCAGAGTCACTCTTAGAGCCTGCACTTGGATTTGGGCTCTCTTCTGGCTGCCCTGATAATGTAGGAGGGCCATTAGCCCAGAGCCATATACCAGGATCACAGATTATTGAAGGACAGAGTGAGCTTTAGTCTGGAAGGAGAGAGAACTAGTATTTTTGGTGCCTGAAGAAGCCTCGTGTAGACCAGACCCTCCAGCTCAGTCAGGTAGCACAGGACAGAGTATGGGTGCCAGGAGAGAAGATGGAGAGGGCCTTAGTAGTGGGGAGAGGCCTTCCCTGTCCTCAGGAGCAGCCACCCCTTGGCTCCAGCAAGTGCTGCTGTGCAAGGATGCAGCCCACGCTGCTGAATCTTCTGACCTTTTAAGAGAACCCAGAAATCCAGATTTTTTTTTTGTAAATATCCTAATTTCTAAGTGTTGGCTCCAAGTAATTGTAAACACCAATAAGGCCACTCCCTTGATTTTTTAAAGTTGCTGGAAAAGATTTTCATCTAGACTAGGGTAAGAAAATACTGTAGACCACCCCAGGGGCTAAGGGAAGGGCTGGGGGCCTGGGCAGCTGCTCCTCCCCATCCTTCTGAGTCCTGGTGCCTTTCTGCTTCTTTTCATTCCCTCCACCTGGCGCTGTCATCTCTGGAGATTCACTCCCCAGGCTCCACAGGGCCATCTGGTGACCACCTGTGGCAAGGGTGGACCTATGCCAGTTCTTAACCCAGGCTCCCTGCGTTCCCACTGAGCCCTTGGAAAGCAGCTCATGGTCCCTGGTTTCCCAGACTGGCAAATGGGGAGCACGACGACTTTGCCTTTTTCTCATGCTCAGGGAAGCTGCAAGGGTGAGCACATGTGATGAGGCTCATCCTAACAACTGCAGAGAACCTGTCAAAGTCCCCAAGGACTGAGGTCTGCAGAGCCAAGGTCACTAGGAGCCTCACCGGCCATTCCCAAGACAGCCTGGAGCCCTTGAAGGGTTCTGTCTGTTGTGGGCACAGCCTTCATTTTAAGTGGAAATTCAGAGTTCAGAATGCACAGGGTTTGCCCAGCGGCATGGTCTCAGTGGTGGCAATATGGGGCCAGGACAGGATTCCGGATAGGCCTTCTGTCTACAGGGACTGAATTTGGTTGCTGTTTAAGCACCAAGCATGTTCCTCGGCTGAGACGCATCTTCCCTCTTCCCCCACAACCACTGTCTTTTGCCATGAACTTGAGAATTCTTGTCTCAGAGCCAGGCTCCCTATCCAGGAAGATCCATTCTCTGAGCAGCCACTGCTTACTGCAAACTGATGGAGCTATGGCTCAGTCCACAGAGCATCTTACAGCCCTAGTTTTGACTTTACCAACTGGTAACTCAGGGGCCAAGTCCAGCCCACCTAATGTATTTAAAATGTCTGTGCTGGTTGCCAGCATTTAGAACTCAGGATATTTCACAAGAAGTTCATATTTTCAGCTTCTCTTGAAGAATTGGAAAATTGGGCCTTTCTGAGCTCACCAAACCCCCATGGCAATAATTGGCTGAAATTGCTCCTTTTGAAGAGGCACCTGGCCTGTTTGTAAGGAGCCCCACCTCTGGCTTCATTTCAGTGACGTCTCTGCCTCACTTCTTGGTTTTGATAACCAGCTGTTTGATTCCTGTTCTTGCTGGTGTTGGTGAGTGCATGGGACCAGTTTTATTCCAGCCATTCTCACTTTGGAAAAAATCCATCCTCCTGTCTATGTTTCCCCTAGGGCTCAAGGAATGGTTCCAGGTATCCAGTGAATGTAACCCTGGATGCGGCTTCCGTGACCCCGCCTTCCTGCGAAGTCTCAGGGGTGCCCCCTGTAGGCTGGTTGGGAAGGAGCCTCTGTGGGAAGTTGCTCTTGGCACAGGCCTGCATGCCCCTGGGAATGTGTTGCATAGCAGCACTTTGACCCCTGAGCCCCTCAGCTGCATCAGAGCAGCTCCATGATTAGCAGGGCACCTGGCGGTGAAACTCAGCCAGAAACGAGAGGGCAGGGTCCTCACTGCCCAGAGAATCCTTGCTCTGTGACAGGCCTGGTCTGTGGCTCAGACACTGGACGGTAAGGCAGGGTCGGGGGGTTGGCCAGAGGCCTTCCCTCCTCTCACTCTCCCTCCCCTCCACAGATGTTGCAGCCCCAGTTCAAGTCACATAACACCAACGAGGTGCTGGAGAAGCTGTTCCAGATAGTGCCGGGCGAGAACCCCTACCGCTTCCGAGACCCCCACCAGTGCCGGCGCTGTGCCGTGGTGGGGAACTCGGGCAACCTGCGGGGTTCCGGCTATGGGCAGGATGTGGACGGGCACAACTTCATCATGAGGTGAGCCCCTGTGGAGCCTGACTGGCCTCCGTGGCCCTGTCTGGCAGGACTTGGATTGCCAGCTGTTGGGGGTGCTGTGGGACCCTGACTCCCAGAGCTGTGACATACTGCCTTGTCTTCTCTCTCTTGTCTATTTGCAGTGGAGACATAGAATTCCAAATCTAAATATTGTTTAAGTCCCAGACTCAGTTTCCATGGCTTTGAATTCCTCTGAAATTAGCTGAAACTAAACACCTGGCCAGTGTTGGATGAAAACTCCCACCCATTCCCCCCAAAAGTTGGTCCAGCAGTGAGGGCCCCAAAGCAAGCTAGCGTCTTTCTTAATAGCAGTAGTTTATCTTGGCAGGCTCACGGAAGACAAGATGTTCTGTGCAGAAAGAGGAGCTGTCTAGGACTTGCTCTGGGCGGCGTCTGCTTCCCCTCATCTCCAAAGGCTTAGGTTATTTGGGGTCTCATTTATTCTAGAGGCATCTGTGCCCAGCCTTAAGGAAAGAAGGGTTGGAGGGCATTCCATCTGGCAGTGAAGGCCTGGGAATGAACAGAGAGTGGAAGGCAGACTTGTGACCTGAACGTGGGCTTCTCTCTGCTTCTGAACCTGTGTTTTCTGACTTCTCTCCTTGGCTGAGGACAGGAAATACCACAGTGGGGCTCCTTCTGTTCCTCTCCTTGGTGGAGAAGAGCCTTAAGAATAAACATCTGAAAACACCCAGTTTTCACTAGCCTTTCCTAGGATGAGCATTGTAGAAAGACCAGGTTTCCCAGGAGGCAGAAGGAAGGGCTTTGTCTTAGAAACTGTTGCTGTCTCCATAGCAACACCAAGGCAGCAATATGTCTCTGAGGCTTTCAACATTCCTTGCATGTTGGGAATTAGTGGCAGGTCAAGGAGAAAGGAGGATGCTAAAGTCCATCAAGGACCCCGAAACCACCTGAGGTTGTCCCCCATCCTTCAATTCCTGAATGGTAGGGAGGCAAAGTGGAAGCTGGAGATGGGCATCTCTTCACCCAGACAGTGGCTGAGTTTTGGTGAATGGGGCATCCACCACTCCAGTGCAGCCCTGGGGCATTAGGGAGCCCTGAAGCACCTGCCTCCTAGGCCGCCTGCACCAAGTGGGAGCTTTCATTAGGCACCTCAGTCATGGGTAGGAAGCTCCAGGAGAAGCCCTGAAGACCCAAAAGGCTTGGCTGCTTCTGACACCTGGTGGCACCAGTCAGGCAATTACAAAAAGAAGGTCACAAACACTCCCTCCCAGGGGGCAGGCAAGGAGACGGGGTATTTTGGAGTGGACCCCAGAGATGCTCTTAGGAAAGGGTCAGTGACCCAGCTGGTAATTGGCTGTCTACGGGTCGATAGGAGCCTGGTGGCAGTGGAATTGACCCTGCATGTTAGTTTGGAACCAACTAGGAGGGCTACCATCCTGGAAGTAAGATGAACACAAAACCTCACTGGCAGGGCTGAGCTGCATTTTGGTGACATGGAGGCACTACCCCCTGTCCCCTAACTCACCGCCTTCTCCCTCTCTTCTTCCTCCTCCTCCTTCTATAAATCCTCTGGGCCCTGCTGCCTGCTCCAAAAGGCATTGAGCTGTTTGTACCTCAGCTAGCCAGCAGATCCATCCACAGCTCCCAAAGCAGCACTTGGTGGATGTGGTTATGCCATAAGTACAAGAAGGAATGAAAGGGACTGAACAGCCTCAAACCAAACTGTCAATAAGAGTGCATGTCTACTTTGCCTGTGTCCCTGCGCCCAAGAGCTTCTTTGGCTGCTGGGGGTAGCCAGGGACAGATAGGTTTCTGGAAGGCTTTGCCTCCCCCACCCTCTTCCCAGAGATTTCAGCTCACCTTCTGGCCCCTTTCCAAGGTCTAGCTTCTCCAGAATGAATCATGCCTCAAAACAAAATCTTGTCCCCAAAAGAATGCCATGTTCCTTCCCTTTCCCTTGGAGGCTATGAAACATCTTTTTGGACTTCTTGCTCCATTCATTGCCAGACCCTTGAAAGCTGGCGCCTTGCCAGCAAGCGGGAGAAAAGTGAGCAAGCAGCAGGGCCACCCGTAGTGAGGCAGCAGAGAGAGCCTGGCTGACTTTTCTAGGAGGGACTGTGACAGCTTCGGCTGCCAGTTCAGTGGAGAAGGCAGATGGTAGGTCTTGAGAAACCAGCCTGGGGCACTACGGTCCTTGATCTGCAGGGCCAGCTTTGCCACTGTGTCTCTGCCGAGATGTAGTTTCTCAGATCTTCATGGGAGTGAAGTTGGCCTCAGCTCCTGCCCAGCTCCAGCCCCAGGCAGCTGAGAGACATTTCCCTACCAACTCTGACCCCTGCCCCCACCTGGGATTCCTCTCCAACTGCTCTGTTCCCAACATAGCCCCCTGACTTGGAAACTGCATGACAATAACTGTGTGGAGCTGTAGCCACCCTACAAAGTGTTAATAATTATCATGGATGGGAAAGAGACCCATGGACTCCCCTGGGAGATAGCATCTCTGAACCCTAAAGACCAGGAGATGAGCAGGCACCCAGACGGTAGGCAGAGAGCTGTTCATGGATTTGGGGAGAGAGGTGGGATTTAGATCCTTGTCCTGGGGAACAGAGCATGGTAGGTTCTGTAGAAGATTGTGGGCATCTGCTTGAACTGGGCTAGAACTGAAGTGGTAAAGAACACTCATTCACTAGCAGGACTGCATGGCCTCCCACTCTGAGGCACCCTCTACTCCAGCAAGTGAATAGAAAGAGAGGCAGGAAACGCAGTAATGTGACCAGCAGGGGTGGGGCATCCCGGACACACTGTTTCCACATCCTGGACCGCACAGCCTATTGTCCTGGTCAGCACTGGCACTGGGTGTGGAGCAGCAGGAAGTCAGTGTGGGAGCCCATACAACACAGAAGTCTTCACCCAGCCCAGCTCAATGGTGCCAGCCACTGGAAGAACAGGGAATGTTTCTACTGAATTTATTACAGGACTGGCAGAAAAAGCCAGCTGGTGACTTCGCTCCCCACTGTGTCACCAGAGGAGCACCAGGTTAGGGTCACCCCACCTTAATAGTTATGATTCCACGAGGTAGTCTGCATAGGACAGGAATGTCTTCATAATGTTCATAGCAGAAAAGACAAACAGGTTTGTGTTTATTTACCTGTTTAATAAGATGCTGACCTGAAAGGGGAGCCTTGATTTTATTCATCTTGTATTTTGCACAAATTGGAAGAAACTGAACACCTTTGTGACTTGTTAGGATTTCTGGACAGTGGACTGCATATCACCAGGGATAAAGCCCAGGACGGGTTCTGTCAGAACTCAGGACATACCCCCTGTATGTACACCTCCTGGCCTTGGAGGGACAGGACTTAGGGCACAGGAGCACAGTGGCTAAGGGTGGCATAATAGCTCCTAGGGGCCAAACTTCTTACCGTTTTTTCATCTGCCAGGAGAGGGGAACGCTGTGGAAAGCTGTTCTTTTCCTTTTTGAAAAAAAAAAATCATAGGGGCAGACACTGTGACACAGAGGGTTAAGCTACTTCTTGCGACACCCACATCCCATGTTGGAGCGCTGGTTTGAGTCCTGGCACCTGCGCTTCAGGTCTGCTTCCTGCTAACATGCACCATGGGAGGGAGGCAGGATGGAGTTCTGGGCTCCTAGTTTCGACTTGGCAATAACCCTGGCTATTGTGGACTGGAAGAATGAGCCAATGGATACAAGATCTCTCTCTCTCTCTCTCTCTGCCTTTCAAATAAAAATGCAAAAAAAAAAAATGCACACACATACTAAAAAAAATCATAAATTACCTGCAGCTTATATGTTCAAGGTGTATATGCAGCATAAATGAATTTCATGTTTAGAGTTGCTTCTGAGTTCCAAAATCTCTCATTATGTTTATGCAAATATTCCAAAATGAAACCCCAACATCTCAAGCTTTTTAGATATGGTATGCTCAGCTTACTTGTTATTAAAAAAGAACATATATATATTCATATATGTATATACATGTATATATATATATGTATACACACACACGTAAGAGTCAGCTTACCTAATCCCATTCCATGAGAGTAACTTAACAACTTTAATATACCTCTAAATTTTTTTCTATTCATATACAAAAGTATGTATTTTTTTTTCTTTTTCTGTGTTACAATTTCTCCCTACTTAGTAGGTACTAGAAACATATTCAAAGAAGTGAGGGCAGGGGGAGACAGTGTTGTGGTGCAGCAGGTTAAGCTACCTGCAATGCTGGCATCCTAGTCTGATGCCAGTTTGTGCCCTGGCTGCTCCATTTTCAATCCAGCTCCCTGCTAATGTACCTAGGGAAGCAGTGGAAGATGGCCCAAGTGCTTGGGCCCCTGCACCCACATGGGAGACCCGGAAGAAGCTCCAGGCTCCTGGCTTCGGATCCACCCAGCTCTGGCCGTTGAGGCCATTTGGGGAGTGAACCAAGCTCTGCCACATTGTGGCACAAGTGCTTCACCTCTCTGAGCCTCGGGGAGCTCCTGTGCAAAGGGTGGGGCTCACAGGATCCACCCCGCGGGGCTGTGGGCAAGCGCTCAGGGGGTCACACATCTCAAGTGCCTGGCGTGGAGCCTGACATAGCCAATGGTGACATTGGCACAGCCAGGGCTGCTGTCTGTGACACCAGCAGCTGGAAGATTTCTCTGTCTCTCCTTCTCTGTAACTTTCTTTCTTTCTTTTCTTTTTTGTTATTTATTTATTTTTATTTGAAAGGCAGAGTTACATGGAGAGAGACAGAGAGAGAGGTCTTCCATCAGCTGGTTCACTCCGCAGATGGCCGAAATGGCCCAAGCTGCACCCATCCGAAGCCAGAAGCCTAGAGCTCCCTTCAGATCTCCCACATGGGTGCAGGGGCCCAAAGACCTGGACTATCTTCTGCTTTCCCAGGCCAGAGCACAGAGCTGGATCTGAAGTACAGCAGCCAGGAAGGACTTGAACCGGCACCCATTTAGGATGGCGGCACTGCAGGCGCTGGTTCCACCCACTATACCACAGTGCCAACCACTGTAACTTTCTTTCAAAGAAATAAAGAAACCTTAAAAAAAAAAAAAGTGGGATACTGTATAAATATACTAAAAGGTGTTAAAGCAGTTCCTTACAATTTGATTGATTCTACTTTTTAGTAAGGTAAATAGTACTTCAGTGAATATCCTTGGACACGTGTATTTGCACACCTTTGCAACCATCTTTATAGAACAGGTTCCTAGCAATGCAATGGCTGGGTCACAGTGTATACGTCCATGAATGTGTTCGATGTATAGCACCAAGTTGTCCTCCGAAACTGTCATACTGGTTTCCATGGCATTTTATTCTCATGCCACCCTCTTATCTCTGCAGGATGAATCAGGCACCAACTGTGGGCTTTGAGCAGGATGTTGGCAGCCGAACCACCCATCATTTCATGTACCCTGAGAGTGCCAAGAACCTGCCCGCCAACGTCAGCTTTGTGTTGGTGCCCTTCAAGGCCCTGGATCTGCTGTGGATTGCCAGCGCCCTCTCCACAGGACAGATCCGATTGTGAGGCTTCTTGCTGGCTGGGAGTGAAATATGGGTGGCAGGACCACCTTGGGAAGGGTCTTTGCAGGGACTTAGTGTGGAAGTCCTGTAATGAACATTTTGGTCAAGGGGGCCTGGTGAGGAAGAAGGACTCAAACTGTTGAGTGAGCTGAGGGCACCGCTTCCCTTTGTCACTTCTAGTGCCCTGGTGGTGGGAAGAGCAGTCTGGCTTTGTTCTCTCCAGGAGGAAACACCTGGCTGGCAGAGCTCTGCCTTTTGAGAACTTTCTTTGGGAGCAGTTGCCTCATCACAGCCGGGAACTGTGAGAAATCCAGTTCACCAAGCATTTCCTCCCACTTAATTTCTGAAACAGCTTTATTGAGATACAATTTGCAGGTCATGGCATAGAGAGAGTATTTTCACTGAGTGGCATAACCAAATGCACATTTAATTTTAGAACATTTTCATGTTCTAGACATCTTTAAAGATACTCCTGTACCCCTTACCCACCCCATCATCCCCAGGCTTAGACAACCACTGCAAGGCTCTGTGCCTCTGTCTTACCATGTAGTGTTGTGTGGAAAAATATAAAATCTACTGTGTTAACCATTTTTAAGTGTATAGTTGAGTAATGTTACACAGAGTCACCTTGTTGGGTATCTGTGAGCTCTGTCTGGGCTTTTCATCACCTCAGATGTGAACTCTGTACCCATTAAGCAATGTCTGCAATCCCTCTTCAACCTTTGGTGACCTCTATTACTCTTTCCACCTCTGTCATCTGACTATTCTATGTGCCTGATATAAGTGGAATCATATAATACTTAACCTTTTGCATCCTATATCACTTAGCATAAATGAGCCCAAGGTTTGTGTCAGAATATCATTGTTTTTAAAGGTTGAATAGTATTCTATTGTATGTGTAGACCACATTTTGCTTATCCATTCATCTGCCTGTGGGCATTTGAGTTGTTTCTACCTTTTGGCTCTTGTCCCCATATATTTTGTAAACATACAAGTTAGAACTTCCTGACTTACCTCCCTATTTTTATTCTGAATGCCATGGGGATCCACTGAAGGTTTCTGAACAAGCATTGCATTGGTGATCACATTAGGGGAGAACATTCTGGAAGCAGATCAGTTTGGGAGTTGTGAGGCCCTCATCACTCAGGCATGAGGGGGAAGAGAGGCATCTCAGTGCCAGGGGGCCATCTGAAAAGTTATCTTTCTTTTTGCTTGTAGCACCTACGCCCCAGTGAAGTCCTTCCTTCGAGTGGACAAAGAAAAGGTAAGCTTCCCACCTCCTACCCTATCTTCAGCCCCACCTCAATGCAAAATGTAGACCTGACTCCTAGTGTGCTTGGTCGTGTCTCAAGTATGCCCCTGTACCCTTCTAGAACCTTCAGAGTCCCCATGAGCTGGTATGCCTGATCCCAGCAGAGGCCAGAGGACCAGAATCACAAGTTAGCTGGCAGGCGTGGAAGAACTGACAGAAGCTGCTCAGAGCCTGGCTCAAGTCTCTGACCCCCAAAACCTCTAATGCACCTGCTCTCTTTTCCCCCCCAGGTTCAGATCTACAACCCAGCCTTCTTCAAGTACATCCACGATAGGTGGACCGAGCACCACGGGCGGTACCCTTCCACAGGGATGCTGGTGCTCTTCTTTGCCCTGCACGTGTGTGATGAGGTGGGTAGGCCCTGGGCTGGGAGGAGAAACAGCAGAGGCAAGGCAGCCCTCCTCAGATCTTGGCAGTGTCCTCACAGCAATTCTGTTTTGTTTTTAAAGATTTATTTGAAAGAGTTAGAGAGAAAGGAGGAAAGACAGAAAGAGACAGAGATCTTCCATCTGTTCGTTCACTCCCCAAATGGCTGCAACAACCCCAGGCTGGCCCAGGCCAAAGCCAGGTGCTTTTTTGGGGGGTCTCCCATGTGGGTGGTAGGGGCCCAGGGACTTGGGCCATCTTCTGCTACTTTCCTAGGCACATTAGCAGGGAGCTGGATCAGAAGTGGAGCAGCCAGGACTCAAACCTGTGCCCATACACAATGATGACACTGCAAGCAGTGGCTTAACCTAGTGTGCTACAGCACTGGCCCCAGGAAGAATGTGTTTGTAGGTAGAAACTAAATGGCCCTCATTTCCCCTGTTTATAGGCTGTTTAGAGGCATTTCCCAAACTCCATCATGATTTTACCAAATCTGAAGTCACTTTATTAGAAGGCTAACTAAACATGCTGAAAAAGGAAATAAAATACCACTACCACAATTGGTACCACTTGCGGTAAACATAAATAGAAGGGCTTTAAAGAGTATAATTACACTTGAGCCGAATGGCCAGGCGGAGCCCCTGGCCTACCCTTTGGGTTGAAAACGCCGGTCGCTCATGCCAGGAACCGCATTTCACTAGCGCCCAGGCTGCTGTGCCATCAAGGTTAGTGGTCAAGGCCAGCTCACACACTGCCAGTCGATCTTCACTTGACCAGGTTTTAAATGAAGGCATTCCAAAATTAGCAAGGGTTGGAAAGCAAGCAGCCCTGAAAACAGAACCGCGGCTCTTAGGCCAGGCCTGGGTCTCCCCCACATCCTCCCCGGTGCCCCCACACCAGGAACTGAGCTGTCAGCGGCTGCAGCCCTCTTCTATCCCGCAACCCCAGGCGAGGCTGCGGGCCCGGTCAGTCACCCACGGTCCCGGTGCGCGGTAACCCTGCGTCCCCTTCCCCGCAGGTAAACGTGTACGGATTCGGGGCCGACAGCAGGGGCAACTGGCACCACTACTGGGAGAATAACCGGTACGCGGGCGAGTTCCGGAAGACGGGCGTGCACGACGCGGACTTCGAGGCCCACATCATCGACATGCTCGCCAAGGCCAGCAAGATCGAGGTCTACCGAGGCAACTGAGCCAGGCCTCGCCGCGGCCCTTAACGGCATGGCATTTCCGCGAGGCGCGAGCGCGCATTCCCGCCCGGGACTCCGGGCCTGCCGGAAGGGAGGGAGCCTCGGCGTGCGCGCGGCGCCCAGCCCTGGGCGTTCCCAGGCAATCGGGAGCGACGGTAGGCCGCGGTCTGAGCCAATCATGCTGCAGTCCAGCGAGCGCTGCCTGTCCTCCCTCAATCATGAGACTCCGGGGGCCGGGCCGGCCCTTACACCAATCAGCGCCGTAGTCAGGCGGAGCTTTTGATTATTCCAGCCAATCATGAAACTCAAAGAGAACTTCCGACGCTGGACCCCGCCTCCTCCAATCACTGGCCTTTGGAGGCGGGCAGGCGGCCCCTTATTTCCCCCGTCCCTTATGCTTTTGGATAGGATTTTATTTTCCGCTTTTTAAGAAGTAGAGGTTGTTTCGGGCCTTGATGAAATACTTTTCTCAGGCTTTACAAGAAACAAGTCTCAGTCGCTGGCCGGCCTGACCCTACCGGGAGCACTGAAGAAAAAAAATGGCGGGAGGGCTCGGGGCGGAGCCCGGGCCGGGTGGGCGGCGCTGAGGCGGCCGCGGAGGGGAGTCGGCCGAAGCTGTCTTGTGGAGAGGGGGTCGTTGCCAGGGAGTGCGCTTCGCCCCAGGAGGCCTAGTGTCCTATTAAGTCGCTGCAGGCCTCCGAGAGTTTTATACGTCACGTTTCCCTTCTCTGTCAGGCGCAGATGGGTGAGTGCAAACCCACCAAAGAGAGGCGGTCCCGGGTGGCGCGTGGGCCCTCCTCCCCGAACCGCCCCGAGGTCGTGTGGTGTAGCGTCTGGGGTCTGCCTCCTGGAACACAGGTGTAAGAGACAGGGCGGGGGGCCAGGAAGCCCTGTCACATCTCACGTAAGGTGCTTCACACTCACTCGTGCCCTCGGCCCCTCCGCTTCACCCACCACCATTTTTAGTGTCTCTCCTTAGGCCCTGGGCCTCACCAGCCTACTTGTTGCTCTGGAAAAAAAAAAAATCAGATAACTTGCCCGCCCACACCCGACCGTCACACAGGTGTACGTCTCAGGGAGGCTCCAGGCAGCGAGGGGCGGCACGCCGGCTGGCTGACCCGGGACGAGCAGGCGTAGGCAGCTTCTTGCCGGCAAGGCGTGGGATGCTTTAGCTAACCTGAAGCCATCAGGTATGGCTGACCAACACTGATTGTTCTCCGATTCCAAGCTGGCCCTGCAGAGAGGCGAGAGCCTCGCAGGGGAGGAGCAGCCCCGTCCTCTGTCCCCTGCAGCCTCCTCCCTGCGCACAAGTCCCGCCGCATCTCACTTCCTACCTCCTCCCTCTAACCCACTTTCCACTGCCAGCTCTGGATGGGCTGGGAAGCTGACAACCAGGGGTACAACTGAAAGCTACTTGCGTGACAGAACGCAGCCTAAGCCCCCAAGTGGCTGACTTTTTAAGGCTAGGGGAGTTTAGGAGGTCAGAAAAAGGCTTCTGTGAAGCTCTCAAACCCCTGAACAGCCCCCGCTTTCCAACTGTGTCATCACACATAGCACCCTTTCACTTAGTGAACTGACACCACCAAGCAGCCTCTCGGCCGTTGGTTTAGAGCCTGCAGCCGGCTTGGAGGACAGCCACCTGCTAGCAGGGGAGAACCTTACGGTTGGGCTGGGGGAAGTGGGCACCCCGAAAAATTAATATATTGAGAAGTTAGTTTGAGCCTGTTCTCTTCCCATTTGGAAAAGCCAGAAGTATAAAGAACGGGGTTGGTCAGTGAGGGGCGCTTTAGGAGTGCCTCGGGGCTTTCCTGCCACCATTTCAGAGCCAAGGCACCAGCCATTCTTGCCAGTCTCGCGTCAGTGCTTCCTGAGAGACTGTTTTGAGTGTTGAGAAGAAAATCAATGCAATTATGCCAAACAGTATTGAGCAGAATAATTTATTTCTGTTTTGTTTCTTTTTCTTCTTTTGTTTAAACCATTAACCCTCATTTTGGAAGAGGTAGTTCCCAGCATCCAGCCCAACATCTTTACTGCAATAGTTATTTAAACATTTTTAAAAATTTCCTTCCCTTTCTCTTTCTGAATTAAAAATGAACAACATCAACACTATAGAGTCATTGGTCTGTTTTGAAATGTGTCCTGTCATGGAAAGAAGGTGTATCTGAGAATGGAAAGTTACAATAGATGAGAATGTGGGGGAGCTCACAAAGGAGGGGGCAAAATAACTTTCAGACATTCTGCACTCTAATTTCCTTTAAAAGAGGAATTAATTGGAAAGAATTCTGGCAGCAACTTCCCACGGTGGCTTTCCTGTAACTACTAGTCGTCATCAGGCGCCAGTACCTTTAATTGTGCCATAGCTCGGCCATCCCTGCCTCTCTGGAAATGAGTTCTAGGCCTTGGTTTTCTCTTACCCTGACTCTGACATGACTGTCTCCACATCCTGTTCTTACCTTGCCTCAGGGCTGCCTATATATATATATACACACACACACACACACACACACACACATATATATACATATATATACACATATATATGTATATTTTTTAAAAACATCTATTTATTTATTTGAAAGGCAGAAAGAGGTCATCCATCTGCTGGTTCACTCCCCAAATGTCCGTGATGGCTAGAGCTGGGCCAAACCGAAGCCAGGAGCCTGGAGCTTTTTCTGGGCCTTCCACAGGGGGTGCAGGGGCCCAAGGACCAGGGCCATCTTCTACTGCTTTCCCAGGCCATAGCAGAGAGCTGGATCAAAAGTGGAGCAGCCAGGACTTGAACTGGTGCCCATATGGGATGCCAGCAGTGCAGGTGGCTGCTTTACCCACTATAACACATCGCCATTCCCAGGCCTTCCTGTATCTTCATGAAACAGGGGCACTAGTCAGCTTTACATCTCTTTGCTGCCAGACCCCATTCTCCTGTGTTCCAGGGACATTTGCTTAGTTTTTTTCAGGTGGTGGGCAAGTGAGATTCTGCTGCTGCCTGGCAGCCAGTGGTGGGGGACTCTCAGGACACAGGAAGTCACATTCAGGGATTCTGTAGAAGACAGAGCCCCAAATAAGGTTCTGGAGCCCAGCTGAATCGACAGGGTTGGGGCTGTTTTGTCCTTTATCCTCTTGTTTGGCCATGAGGTTAGGCCAGCCTTGCAGTTCGTTAATGGCAGGCAGAAGGAGCTGTGGGAAGCCAGGACCATCCTTTTCTCCTTAGGCCTTCCTCACAGTGGGGCCATGTGACCCAGGGTGATGCCAGGAAGTTTAGTATCATGGGACCTTTATGGTCCTGTCAACAATGCTGGCATCCCATACCAGAGCACTGGTTCAAGACCCTGCTGCACCACTTCTGATCCAGCTCCCTGCTAATGCTCCTGGGAAAGCAATGGAAGATGGCTCAAGTACATGGGCCTCTGCCACCCAAGTGGGAGACCCAGATGGAGCTCTGGACTCCTGGCCTCAGCCTGGCCCAGCCCTGGCTGTTGTGGCTGTTTGGGGAGTAAACAAGTGGAGCTCTCTCTCTCCCCTCCGGATAATTAAGTCTTTAAAAAATGAAGCTTACTGTCAATGAAGCATGTGAGGGATCTGAAAAGTGAGGTAGGACTGACCCTGTGCTCTGTCCATAACATTCTCTCCTCAGCTAAGAATAAGGGTGGGGAAGGAAGAGGCAAAGTTAAAGCTCATCCTGTTTCTCTAAAATCTCCAGGAGCCCTGCTTAGCTGCTGATCAGGCCTAGGGCCCCTCAATACGCTCTTTAGCTGGTGCTGCTTATAGCTCTAAGGGCTGTTTTGTTTAGAGTTTAGAGTTGGTGACGGCAACACGAAGAGGAAGAGGTCATTTCCGGAGGCCAGGTGTCCTTGCTCAGGACTGTGGCCTAGGACCAGGAGTCCTATGCCTCTAAGGACAGGCCTGGGTATTGTGGTTTGGAGTTGGGAAGCATGGGGAGAGGTGATCATCTTCAGAGACCATCGCTGAGGTTTATTATATGCTTCCTAGGACAAGGTGGCAGTTCATGCCCTCCATGACATTTCAGTGGAGGTTATCTAAGTGCTGGACACTGTATAATGCCCGTGGGGTGACAAAGGTGCTCCTCTCAGTAGCAGGCCAGCCAATGGTGTAGCGTGGCATGGTAACCATACATACTACTGTGATTGGCCCCTGCTATGTAACTATCTTCCCTTGTGGGACTGAGGAAATGATTTTTTGTTGTTGTTAAGATTTATTATTTATTTGAAGGCAGAGTTACAGAGAAAGAGGGAGACACACACACACACACACGCACAGAGAAGTCTGCCATCCACTGGTTCACTCCCCAAATGGCTTCTTCCAGGTCTTCTATATGGGTGTAGGGGTCCAAGGATTTCTGGTCCATCTTCTATGGCTTTCCAAGGCACCTTAGCAAAGAGCTGGTTTGGTAGTGGAGCAGTCAAGACTCAAACTGGCGCCCATATGGGATGCTGGCACTGCAGGAGGCAGCTGAAACCACTGTAACACAATGTTGGCCTCAAACCAGGAAATGATCTTAAAATTAGCCTGTGGTCGCACTGAATATGCCATCAGGTGATCTAGGATCAGAACTTGGTCTGCCATTTTCCCCATGTAAGTGCTGACCCACATGGGCTTTCAAATCTCTGAGCCAGTATCTGGGATCTCCTAAAGGTCCAGTATTTCTCTTCCCAATGGACTGTTGCTCCAGTAATGGATTCCTGTGGGAGGGCTTGGAAGGAGATTGCTTCTACATGCCTGAGTCACCTTAGATGGTTGCTCCTCAAATGTAATCCACTTGAAAAAGAGCTTAAGGTCTGGGGGCCAGGCTTGTGGCCTAGGAGGTTAAACTGTTGGCTGTGATGCCAGCAACCCTTATGAGCACTGGTTCAAGTCCTGGCTGTTCTACTTTGGATCTAGCTCCCTGCTAATGCACCCAGGAAAGCAGCAGAAGGTGGAGACCTGGATGGAGTTCCAGACTCCTGGCTTCAGCCTAGCCCAGTCCCATCCAATGTTGCCATTTGGGAAGTTAAACAGCAGATGGGAGATCTCTCTCACTTTCTTTCCCTCTCTCTAACTGCCTTTCAAATAAATAAAATAAATCTTTGACAACAACAGCAACCCAGTCTTTCACCTGAATTTGGTCTAGAGACTAGATGTGAATCCCCATCATTGTGACTTGGGTTTCCTCTCAGCACATCTGGAATTTTACTTCCACATACACCAAGCAGTACCTTAATATGCTGTGTAGCATCTATTTCATTTCTATTGTCAACTTGAATAATATACAGAGAGTCTCCAAAAATTAGTTCATTTTTTAAAAAATCATTCCCAATCCTTTTTTTAAAATTTATTTATTTGAAAGAGTTACACAGAGAGAGGAGAAACAGAGAGCGAGCGAGCAAGAGAGGTCTTCCATCCAATGGCTCACTCCCCAATTGGCCGCAACAGTCTGAGCTGCGCCAATCAGGAGCCAGGAGCTTCCTCCAGGTCTCCCACGTGGGTTCAGGGGCCCAAGGACTCGGGCCATCCTCCACAGCTTTTCCAGGCCACAGCAGAGAGCTGGATCAGAAGAGGAGCAGCCGGGACCAGAACCGGCACCCATATGGGATGCTGGCACTTCAAGCCAGGGCTTTAACCTGCTGTACCACAGCACTGGCCCCCTAGTAAGTTCATTTGAGGGTAGCATTACGATGGGAATTTCAGGGACCTCTATGGTGATTAACTATTATCCCACATTCTTGTAGGTCAAATCTCTATGCAGCATACTGTGTCTTTAAATATGCCATTAGGTTCAGCTTTCCTGCCATTACCTTGCTAGGATTCCATTCTTTATTTTTAAAGATTTGGAAAGGCAATGTAACAAACTGGTAAACTCCCCCAAATGCCCACAACATCCCAGGTTTCCCTGGGCTTCCATCTTCTGACTCCCTAGCACATTAGCAGACACTGGATTGGAAGCAGAGGCAGGACTCAAACCAGGCACTCTCATATGGGATATGGTCTTCCCAAGCAGCAGCTTAACCTACTGTGCCAGAATGCCTGCCCCTCGAATTCTTTTTTTTTCCAAATGACATCAAATTGTCCAAGTACCTTATAAAGAGATTATTCTTCCCCAGTGATTTGCAAATGTATGTATGTTAGGTCCATTTCTGTGTTCACTATTTTGTTAAGATGTATATATGTGTATATGTGTGCATATTTAAAAATATTTTAGAAGTTACAAAAATCGCCTTAACTAAGTGATCAAAGTTAACATCAGTATGTACTTACAATACATGGTTAAATAAGTGAATCAGTGGAGAAGCCACAAATGTCTCTCCGGGAGGAATTCCAGATATTTATGTAGCTATTCCCCCACAAGAAAAGGTCATGGTTCCCCCTCCCTGGGTATGGACTGCTCATAGTGACTGCTTTCCAAAGAGTACAGTAGAGAAAGGGGAAAACAAAGTAAACGTTAGGCTGAGAAACCCCACCAACACCACCTCAATCAGATGATCCAAGTTGCTACAGTTTGAACATGCTGTGCTGCCTGAACTCATGAAGGGTTTTAAACCCCAGGGGTTATGGGGAGATCCTTAGGTCACTGCCATGTGCCCTCATAAGGTCGTTCTCACAGAAGGTGGTCATAATTAGCTCAAGTCAGGTACACCAACTTTTTCTCCACTTCCTGGCTCACCAAGTGATCCTTCTGTATTCTTCTGCCATTGCCATCACCAGGCCTCACCAATTGGCTAAACCAATGAGGACCACTGGATCTTGGACTGTGAACCTCCAAAACCGTGAGCCAAAATAAACTTTCCTTGTTAA
Source organism: Oryctolagus cuniculus (assembly GCF_964237555.1). Classification (NCBI taxonomy): domain Eukaryota; kingdom Metazoa; phylum Chordata; class Mammalia; order Lagomorpha; family Leporidae; genus Oryctolagus; species Oryctolagus cuniculus. The sequence goes on from NC_091449.1 coordinate 56,841,970, forward strand.
GGAGCTTCTCTCAGGTCTTGTTTTAGTGATAAAAAGCTTACTAATGTAGAAAATGGCGGTGGGTGGATTTATGTTACTATTAACTACCTGGAAATATGGAGGAGCATTTGGAGTTGACTTACTGGAAAATGTTGGAAAAGTCTGAACTAGCAGGCTAGAGAAATCCTGGAATTCTGTAGGCAGAATGTTATGGGTGATTCTGGTGAGGGTTTAGAAGTCCAGGATGCTGATATAAACTTTGGATGGTATAGCTCATGCTGTTGAGGTCTCAGGTAGAAATGAAGACTCTGTTGGAATTGGACTTAAGGCCACCTTATTAGATGGTGATGAAGAACCTTTCTTGTGTCCTGGGAGATTGTGGAAGGCTGAACCTGATGATGGTGGACCTGTGTTTGGTGATTTCAAGACAGCAAAGTATTCAAGCTGCAGTGTGGATGTTACTGGCTGCTGTTAAGTTTTCCAGTGAGAACCAGGAGTGAAAAGGAGCAGGTCAGAAGTTTGGGAAATTTGTAACCTGGCCAGAAGAGAGAAAAAGAGGAGCTATTCCTGATAGGGTAGTGTGTGGTTGGTAGAGAAACAGCTAGCTAAAGATAAGGGCACAGATAAAAGTCAGCTATGTTTTTTTTTTGTTTTTGTTTTTTGCCAATGTTAAATACAGGTTTATTTAAGACATTGCATTTTCCACTTAGATACAGTGCTTATAAAGTGCAATGTTATTTCTTTTCCCGGTGCACATGTTCCATATTCAAGTATTGAGAATGCCCAGTAATTTACTATAGCAGCTGAACTTTAAAACTGCCACAGAATTTGCTACAAATTTGGGTCCTTCCATCTTTTACTGTGTGGAAAAATGCTGCATCTACAATGGGATTGGCTTAATCAACCTCAAAAGTCAGCTATGTTAAGAGGAAAGACAATGGCAAACACCTGAAAGGCATTTTGAAGCTCTGAAGGCTATGCCTACTGTTATAGGCCCAGAGGCCAAAAACAGCAGAATTGTCTTGTGAAACCCTGGGGCATTCTCCCAGAACCTTTCCAAGACCGTGTTGGATTAATTAGTCGGTGTTCAGCCAGCGAAGCATTCTGGGACTATGGCTGTTTCTTGGGCCCAAGTGTACCATGTGCTGGTGGCAGACCTTGGCATCACCCACCTGATACTGGGATTGCAGTTGTGCCGAATTCAAGAGTTATGGGGTCATGGCAGCTTCCAGAGAGATTTCAAAGGAAAACCCCACAGCCCTAACTGTTGTGGGCATTTGAGGCATGAACTAGCAGGTAGGAGAGCTCTCTCAGTCTTTCTTGGCCTTTCAAGTGAATTAGAAATAACTTATTAAAAAGCAAAGCCTGGGAGTCCAAGCAGGGGTTGTGATGCTGGGGTGGAGCCCTCTGGTGGGGTGATAGTGGAGCAATAGGAGTGATGCGAGGCACAGAGGTAACAGCACTATGAGGTACCAGTGAAGGACAGCTGCAGCACTGGCATCCCATATGGGCACCATTTCAAGTCCTGGATGCTCCACTTCTGATCCAGTTCCCTGCTAACATGCCTAGGAAAGTAGTGGAAGATAGTCCAAGTCCTTGGGCTCCTGCAATATATATAACACTTACCAAGCCCCACTGAATGCAAAAAATATAGTGACACAGTCTGACTTGCTACTAAGACTGGCAAAGTTTTAAAAACTGGTAATACAGACTTGGCAAACAGGTAAGATAATCAATCTTTTTGGATCACTGCAATAATATAAATTGGGCTTAACTGGCAATGTTTTAAAACTTTAAATATTCCCATTCTTTGACCCAACAATTCTATTTCCAAGAATATGTCCAGGAATGATTCTCATCAGTGCTTTAAAATAAGAACAAAGATAACAGCACAAGCTGGACGCCCCCAGCCGCCTGCCCAGACACCTCTCACTAAGAGCTGCATGTTGGGAAGTGTGCAGAAGCATGATGCATAAGTGTGAATAGGATGTTCACATTTTTGTAAAAGTGCCTAGAAGGGAATTGGGGGGGGGGGGTGCTGAAATTGTGGTGTCGCAGGTAAAGCCACCACCTCTGATGCCAGTATCCCAAATGGGCACTGGTTCGTGTACTAGCTGCTCCAGTTCCCATACAGCTCCCTGCTCACGGCCTGGGAAAAGCAGATGGCCCAGATTGCCACCTATGTGGAAGACGCAGAATCTCCTGGCTTCGGCCTGGCTCAGCACTGGCCATTGGGGCCACTTAGGGAGTGAATCAGTGGATGGAAGATCTCTCTTACAAATAAATAGAATCTTTAAGAAAAAGGGAATTTGGTGGAATGTTCACCAAGCTGTTACCAATGGTCATCCCATTGTGGGGGGAACAGTGTTTACACTTAAATATAAATACATACACACACATTTTTAATGAGCATATTTTAGTCTTATAAGCAGCACAGAAATAAAACCAAGTCATGATTAGTAAAGCGTATCTCATGATTAAAATTTCTAACAAATGATGCATATATAGCTATAATTTCTCCATCCATATTCATACAATGTAAAAGAACACGCAAAGTCTTCTACTCCGGATGAACGGCACACACATTTTTACTTGGTTGTAACTTCCTTTCCAAGGCGATGCTCAGCCTCAGGTACTGTCTGATCCCCACAGATAAGAACTAACTCAGCCAGACATGTGTTCAGAAAACTAACCGGTGCCTCCTGGCTGCTATGACTGAGGACCAGGGCCCTGAGCAGATGGAATAGCTGGAAGGAGCAGCAGGAGGAGATGGCCCAGACCCTCCAAGGATTCGTTTGCCCCTGCCAGACCAATCTCATGTGAACAGCGAGATTCACTGACATCTGTGTTTCTCCCCAGATTGCTTGCAAAACAGTAGCCAAGATGTTCACCAGCGAGAAACAGGGAGAGCTTTTGTCAGAAACAAGAGAAGTAAAAAGGGAAATTTGGGTTTTCTCAGGTTATTAGAAGGAAGATGGTATCAGGGTCAGGAACCAAGAAAAGCAGCTCAGGGGCTGCTCAGCTGCCATGTCCCACGTTCAGCATGCTGGTAGTTCACACCCGCGTCCTACCAGGCTCTCCCATACCACCTCTACCTCTGTTGTTTCTTCACAGAACACCTAACACCCCTTGACAGAAAACAGGCAAGGAGTCCTGGGGCCAGTGATTATCAGTAGCAACCCGATTGCTATAAAGATGAGGAAACTGAGTGTTTAAAAAAGACCATTTTCCAAAATGCAGATTATTCCTTCAATTCCCCCCATCATTTGCACAAATTTTTGTCAAGTCCAAACATAATTTAAAATGAGGTAGGTAGTTTCTACACGCGCCGTCTTCTCGGGGACAGTCAAGGTCTTGGCTGTGAAAGCTCTCATCTCCCAGCAGGGCCTGTGCCAAGGGTGGACACCAGTGACAGGTAGAACGTCTCAGTTGGCTATTTTCTCAATCTCATCCAAATCATCCGTGTCCAGTCTTTCTATCTTCTTATCTGGGGGGAAAAACAAGGGTCAGAGGGAGATGAAGACAGGCTTAGTGTGGAGACGCAGCTGTGGTGTGACTGAGAGGGACAGCCCAGCCGGAAGGGGAAGACACGGGAACACGCCCCGCTCAGGGACACAGCGATACTTCATTTCACCCAAGGACTTCCAGGCCCTGGGCAGCAGGCAGAGCCCCTTTCCCCAAGCCCGGCCATGCCATTTGGCTCCCTGAACTCTGCAGATGTGCTCCCTAAGAACTCCCATAAGGTAGGAAGGGAGAGGAGATGCGCAGTGCAAAGGCCTCTCAGAGCCGTGGGGAAACACCCCCCCCACCTGCCCAGGAAAGGGCACGGGGGGACCCTGCAGGGACTCACTAAAATGCTCCTGGATTCTGTTCAGGATGTTCATGCTGTGCTTGCTGTCAACCATGTTCACGGCCAGGCCCCTCTTGCCAAAGCGGCCGGTGCGCCCGATCCGGTGCAGGTAGGTCTCATTGTCTGGGTTCCCATCCTTGTCCACGGGAAGATCAAAGTTGATCACGACAGACACTTGTTCAACATCGATACCTGCGTGAAGGGGGTTGGAGACAGACGGGAGTCAGGGATGGAAAAAGTCAGTGTTGCCCACAGTCAGGCCACTGCACTTTCACTTGCAGTGAGGGAAACAGCCTGGGTCAGGCCACCTCTGGGATGTGAGGACACACACTGGCATGTAGCAGAAGCCAGAGGAGAAAAGAAGAGCGTTGGCAGGTGTCAACACAATTGCAAAATCAGTAAGGAAGCCCCTGCAGACGCAAGTGTGTCCAGGTACGGCTAGAAGCTCAGGTGACTGTACGTTTCCTCCCACCAAACCACGACTCTGGGCTCTCTGCAGCTTCTCATCCCGAGGGGGTCCCAGTCTCTCTGAGAAAGCATGTCACCCCAACCCCACCCACCTTGCCTGGGCCACCTGAGTTTCCGTGGTACAAGGCTTTCTCTGGCTAACAGGGCCTGGGACCCCAAGCCTGGCAGGTAGGACACACTCTCTGCTCACCGCGGGCACACACGTTGGTGGTCACCAGAACCTTCTCTTTGCCCTCTCGGAAGCGCTCAATCACAGCTGCTCTCTGCTCCACCACCATTTCTCCGCTCAGCAGGGCCACCTGGTGGCCTTCCTTTGACAGCTCTGCTGCCAACCAGCTGGCTGTTTTGCGGGTCTGGAGTGAAAAAAATGGTTTTCAATATAAAGACCTATGGGTAAGAAAATGCAGATGCTTGCAAAGAGTGGTCTGTTGCCAATCAAATACACAACAGCTCTGTGCTGAGTTCACTCAGCACAACAGGCTTAAACTGTCTCATAGAGAATGTCAGACCCATGATTGGTTTTGGAGGGACAAATTAAGTGCTCTTGGCTTTTTGTTCAGCAAGCGTACACATTGAGCCCAAGATCTTTATTCCAAAACAGTCTACGTTCCTTATGCTTAACAGTTACTTCAGGGATGTTAACCTGAGGTGTTTCCCAAGTGATCTCTAAGAAGTGGGTAGAGGTAAGGATTCCACCCTCACAACAGCTTCCCCTGGTAACTCACTGCAGCCTGAGGAGCCTAGGCTCAGGGGCAGGAGGAGGCGAGTCATCATTTCCTGCCTGCTCTGCCTGCTGTGCCCTTCCCACGGTGGGAAGCTGGGTCCTCCCCAGCACTAAGGGGGGGTCTCCAGGCAGTGGGCCAGCAGCCCAGCAGGCACCTGCTGCTGCTACTCACGTGGCAGAAGATCATGGCCTGAGCGATGGTGATGGCCCCATACAGGTTGCACAGGGCCTGGAACTTCTCATCTCTGTTGTTGCACAGGACGTAGTACTGCTTGATGGTATCCAAAGTCTCCTCCTCGCGCTTCAGTTTGATAATGTTCGGGTCTGGGACCACTTTCTGGGCAAACTTCCACACAGAGTCTTCAAAGGTCGCAGAGAAAAGGAGCATCTGGCAGTTCCTGGGCAGCATCCTGCAAGGCAGGGCCCGGGCATCTGACGTGACCCTGAGGCTCTCAGCAGGAATAGCAGCCCCACAGCTCGCCCGCTTGCTTGGCTGTGCCCCCAGGAAGGCTACAGGTGCTGTGCAGCATCCCAGGGAGGCCCAGGGGAGCAGCTGAGCCCCAGGTCTCCTCTCTTAACTCAGGCTGGGAGTATGCTCAGTGCTGATCAAGCGAATGCTCTAAGTCCCGAGCAGAGAGCCTGAGAGGGCTAGAAGAGGTGTCTGAAGCACGGGACAAGAGGCTGCCCCGGTTCCTACCTCTGGATGCGGATGCTCTGATCCTGGTGGCCCTGAGTGGCTATCATCACGTCAGCCTCGTCCAGAACAAACACCTTGATCTTCTTGGGGTCAATGAACTTGAGTTTGGAGCACCAGTCCAGGACAGTCCCTGGGGTGCCAATGACAATCTGCTCACTGATCTTCTGCCCTCTTTCCACTGTGGAGACAAGATGCTTTCTTCAGGAATTCCCATGGTAAATCTCTGGAAATCAAAATCATGCGAAACAATCCAGAACTAATAGAAGTTAATTCCAAATTGCAAGACTCATATGAAGATTTGTAATCTCCAGTCTTGACTTTTTCTGTGACACAGGCACAATGCTAATTATCTCAATATGAAATAAACTCTAAAGTCTACTGTTAAAAGTCAGAGAAGGACAGGACATGATGAAGTGGGTTAAGCTGCCACTTGGGATATCCGCTTCAGACACAGAGGTCCTGGGTTCAAGTCCCTGTTATGCTTGTAATCCAGCTGTCTGCTAATACATTCTGTGAGGTATTAGATGATGGCTTAAGTGTTTGTGTTCCTGCAAAAGACCTGGATTTAGTTCCAAGCTTCTACTTAGCCTAGGCCAGCCCTGGTTTATTGAGCGTTTGAGGACTGTACCAGTGGATGAAATATTTCTTTTTCTGCCTTTCAAGCAGGAGAAAATGAAAAAATAAATATTTTTAAAAATACTACTGAACAAGTTACATAAGACATTTTACACCAAAAGTGATATACATGCTGTACAGACATGCCCATCTAAGAGGTAAACAGTAGCTTCAATTTCTGTTTCCATGATCACAATGCAACTCGTCATCTTTTCACATTTATCAGCCATCTGAATAGCAGCCATGTGAATCCTAGTTTTGTGAAGTGCTCATTTTCCTATTATATTGTTTGCTTTCTTATTTTGTAGAAGTTTTACATATTCTGATAGCTTCCTAATGACCTATTTTAAATGAATCAAGATCAGGCCCTCCTGATCTTGATATATTAATTTATTTTGAAAGTTAGAGCTACGAGAGGAGACAAAGAGATCTTCTACCTGCCAGTTCATCCCAGATGACCACAACAGCCAGGGCTTGGCCAGACAAAAGCCAGGAGCTTCAGCCAGGTCTCCCACATGGGTAGTGGAGGCACAAACACTTAGGCCATCCTCTGTTGCTTTTCCCAGGCCATTAGCAGGGAGCTGGATCATAAGTAGAACAGCTGGGACACAAACCTGTACCCACATGAGATGCCGGCACTGTAGGTGGTGGAATTACCTGCTAAGCCACAACGCCAGCCTCAAGTCCTCCATTTTAACCCATACCTTCTACATTATAAACTGCAGAACACGTGGAAGAACTAGAAGAAGCATTTCCTCCGTTTTTTAAAGATTTATTTATTTGGAAGGGGGAGAAAGATGTCTTCCATCTGGTGGTTCACTCCCCAAATGACCACAATAGCCAGGGCTGGGCCAGGCAAAAGCCAGGAGCCAGAAGCTTCATCGAGGCCTCCCAATGTGGGTGCAGGGGCCCAAGTACTTGGGTCATCTGCTGCTGCTTTCCCACACACATTAGCAGGGACGTGGATTAGAAGTGGAGCAGGGGCTGGTGCTGGGGCACAGTAGGTTAAGGCCTGTGGCACTGAATCCCATATGGGCACTGGTTCAATTCCTGGCTGTTCCACTTTCAGTCTGGCTCCCTGCTAATGACCTGGGAAAGCAGTGGAAGATGGTCCAAGTGCCTGGGCCCTTGCACCCACGTAGGAGACCCAAAAGAAGTTCTTGGCTCCTAGCCTCGAATTGGGAGAGCTCCAGCTGTTGTGGCCATTTGGGGAGTGAACCAGCAGATGGAAAACCTTTCTCAGTCTCTCCCTCTCTAACTTTGCCTCTCAAATAAATCTTTAAAAAAAAAAGTGGAACAGCCAGCACCTATATGGCATGCCAGTATTGCAGGCGGTGACTTAACACACAGTGCTACAGCACTGGACCCATAATTTCTGATTTTAACAAGAGTTTGTGAACTGGGACTGGCATTGTATGGCATTGTAGAAGATGGCCCAAGGGCTTGGGCCCCTGCCACCAATGTTCTCTTTTTTTTTTTTTTTTTTTTTTTTTTTTTTTTTTTGACAGGCAGAGTGGACAGTGAGAGAGAGAGACAGAGAGAAAGGTCTCCTTTGCCATTGGTTCACCCTCCAATGGCCGCTGCAGCCAGCACACCGCACTGATCCGAAGCCAGGAGCCAGGTGCTTCTCCTGGTCTCCCCTGCGGGTGCAGGGCCCAAGCACTTGGGCCATCCTCCACTGCATTCCCAGGCCACAGCAGAGAGCTGGCCTGGAAGAGGGGCAACTGGGACAGAATCCGGCGCCCCGACCGGGACTAGAACCCTATGTTCTGGTGCCGTAGGTGGAGGATTAGCCTAGTGAGCCGCGGCACTGGCCCCCTGCCACCAATGTTAAGAGACCTGGATGGAGTTCCAGGCTCCTGCCTTTGGCTAGTCCCACTGGGAAGTAAACCAGCAGATGGAAGATCTCTTTGTCTTTCCCTGTCACTCTTTCCAATAAATACACCTTTTAAAAACAAACAAAGATAAAAACAACAAAGCATGAGAACTGTAAATGTTCTCCATTAACTTTCACTAAACTGGAGCTCACTTTCAAAGAAAGGGATCTGCCTCCATCCTCCCAAACCTAGTCCTAAAATTCCTCTTTGGTAAGCATGTTCTAGAACTCTGGATGCTGAATTCGGAGCACTGTGTTCCCAATGAAAAACTCCAGGCTTTTAGAATTCCATGAGCCAAGCAGGGACTTTTTAACAACTTGAAATCTTAAGATTGGAAAGGACTGCTAACAAATTAGCAAGTATTTAAATGCACTGGCTAAAAGCAATGCAGTTAGGCTCTAGGGTCAGACTGAACTAAAAAGTTGAACATATGTCAACATATCTTCAAAACTGAAGACACAACCACCCTCCCCTGGCTTGGTGCTGAAGTCTCATCCCGCATACTCACATTTATTGCCTCGAACAGCATAAGCAAGCTTTAGTTCTGGATGAAATTTGCCCATCTGCTCAATCACTTTACCAGTTTGAAGTGCCAGCTCATATGTTGGGGAGAGGCACAGACACTGACAGAGAAATCATAAAGGATGAGTTTAGTAACAGCAGGCTCTAAAGCAACAAGTGCACTGGTGTTTCCACCACTTGAACAGTGTAGACATCCACATCCTCCCCAGTCAGGTACACCTTCCTCCTGTAGACTGAAGTCTTCAGCAGGGAGCTCTGGCATGGCAGAGGCTTTTGGAAGCCATTAATATTTTTGTTTTTAATTTTCATATCCTTTATTTGAGAAACACACACACATGGCAGTGGCGGTGGGGGGGGGGGGGCAAATCTCAAATGCCCACTGGTTCACTACCAAAATGTCTACAACTGTTGGGGCCATACCATCTCAAAGCTAGGAGCTAGGAACTCAATCTGGGTCTGCCACCGTGGATGGCAGAGACCTAAACACTCAAACCATCCTCTACTGCCTCCTAACGTGCACCATGAAGCTGGAATCAGGAGTGGAGCCAGGACTTAAATCAAGGCACTCCAATACGGAATGCAAGTATCCCAAGTAGCATCTTAACCACTATGCCAAATGCTGGCCTGCAAGCCACTCTTGGGCTACAGCTTCCAGATAAACTGGACCAGGTCAGTGCCTGGTACAATGACCTGATTGATGTCTGCCTAAGCCACAGTATAAGGTGTCACAAACATTCAGAGCTCCTGTTAATCCTCCCTTCCCTCACAGATGGTGCAGCTTTTCCCAAGGCAGGCAAGTCAGCCCAGGCTTCCAAGCCCTCACCTGAGGGTGTCTGTCTGCTGGTTCCACTCGACTAAGCATGGCCAGGACGAAAGCAGCTGTTTTCCCAGTACCAGACTGAGACTGGGCGATGAGATTCTGTGGGCTAGATCAAGGGAAAACAGAAATCAAATTATGCTGATAAAACACAATAAAGAATCAGGTGGAAGGAGCAGCTTTTCCTTTATTCTTCTCTATTTTATCTAGGCTTCCTGTACTGAGCACAAATTATAGTGACTTTTTTTAGTATGTTGTTAAAAAAAAACAAACCTGTAAGTAGCAAATAATGACTGTTCTAGATAGGTTACAGCATGAAATCCTCAAGACTCTGCCACAGATAGAGTGCCCTAGTTGTGTGCCCTAAAGGTCCCACAGAAATCAAAGTAAGCTCCATGCTTAGACAAGTCCCCAGTGACTTTCTGTAGAGCCATAAAAAGCCCCGGGACTCAGCTCCTTCTGGGCATTCTCTTTTTCCATCTTTATAGATGATGCAAAATACCAGGCCACAGGTATGTTTTAGAGAATTCTTACATTCCAGTACCCAGTGTCATGGGAACAGGTGGCCTTCTCATGAAAAGAAAAAAATAATCAGTTGATTGGGAGAAGTTGCTGCATACAGTATGACATCATTTACCAGGGAAGATGTGTAGAGACCTATGTAATGAGACTACCTCTTGACGGAGCTCATTCAGTGGTGTGGGAAAGGAATGGAGGGGAGGGCAGACAGGCTGTCACTGGCTTCCTGGTTTCTTTCTTGGCAGGAGAGGGATACATAGGTGTTCTTGATATTCTCTCCAAACCTTTTCATAAGTCTTAAGAACTTACAACTAATTTTTAAAAATGCAATTTTAAAATTTGCAAGGAATTATCTGTGAATTTTTATTAAGTAGGAAAGGCAGAAACTACCTAGTTTTTTGTTTTTTTTTTTTTTTTTTGACAGGCAGAGTGGACAGTGAGAGAGAGAGACAGAGAGAAAGGTCTTCCTTTTGCCGTTGGTTCACCCTCCAATGGCCGCCGCGGCCAGCGCGCTGCGGCCGGCGCACCGCGCTGATCCGATGGCAGGAGCCAGGAGCCAGGTGCTTTTCCTGGTCTCCCATGGGGTGCAGGGCCCAAGCACCTGGGCCATCCTCCACTGCACTCCCTGGCCACAGCAGAGGGCTGGCCTGGAAGAAGGGCAACCGGGAAAGAATCCGGTGCCCCGACCGGGACTAGAACCCGGTGTGCCGGCGCCGCTAGGCGGAGGATTAGCCTAGTGAGCCGCGGCGCCGGCAGAAACTACCTAGTTTTATGTGATTTTCTTTGCACCTGCCCAAGCTGTTTCAATGAAGAAACATGTTGCCCCAAATGGTGTATGTTGTTCTCAGGAACACTAAGAGCTATTTATGGAAAACTTTAGTTAGACCAAATCTGGAAGAGGGGCAACTGGGACTGCATACTCACGGTTCAGCAAGCATCATGGGTAATGCATTCTCTTGGATCTTGGATGGTCGATTGAAGCCCATGGCATATACTCCCTGGAGAAGCTGTGGTTTCCTAGAAGTCCAGAGAGAGAGAGTGGGTGGATTCCTAGTAGCTGAACTTGTTTAAAGGCCGAGAATATTAACTACATCTTACAGGGAATGATACTTCCCACCACTATCAGATATATTTTCCAATGCCTTAAAAACAAAACAAAACCACCAACTTTCACTACTAAATTTTAGGTTTCCTCTCCCTCTACTAAATCTTAATATGAAACTACTATACAACTCATAAAATAGACTAGTTTCCTTTTATGAAGAAGTCCATGCTTTCAGCAGACCCACAAATCTGGTTGGCCTTGGATGGTAACTGTTGCCTGCACACTGCAAATATATTATTAATACACTGACAGTATTTACTAATTCATAGTATAATCAAACTATAAAAGAAATCTATACCTGCATGGGAAATCCGGAAGAAGTTTCTGGCTCCTGGCTTCGGATTAGCACAGCTCTGGCCGTCGCGGCCAAATGGGGAATAAACCAACAGATGGAAAACCTTTCTCTCTCTCTCTCTCTCTCTCTCTCTCTGCCTCTCCTTCTCTCTGTGTAACTCTTTCAAATAAAAAAAAATTTTTTTTGACAGGCAGAGTTAGACAGTGAGAGAGAGAAAGAGACAGAGAGAAAGGTCTTCCTTTCTGTTGGTTCACCTCCCAAATGGCTGCCACGGCTGGCGCACTGCCAGCCGTCAAATAAATAAATCTTAAAAAAAAAAGGCCGGCACCGCGGCTCACTAGGCTAATCCTCCGCCTTGCGGCGCCAGCACACCGGGTTCTAGTCCCGGTCAGGGCGCCGGCTTCTGTCCCGGTTGCCCCTCTTCCAGGCCAGCTCTCTGCTGTGGCCAGGGAGCGCAGTGGAGGATGGCCCAAGTACTTGGGCCCTGCACCCCATGGGAGACCAGGAAAAGCACCTGGCTCCTGCCATCGGATCAGTGGGGTGCGCTGGCCGTGGTGGCCATTGGAGGGTGAACCAATGGCAAAGGAGACCTTTCTCTCTCTCTCTCTCTCACTGTCCACTCTGTCAAAAAAAAAAAAAATCTAAAATACCACTTCCTATACTGATATTGAAGTTGGAGAATTTCAGTATTTTGTGATTTTATGATTTATTTATTTTTTGGAAGGCAAAGTGAAAGGGAGGAGGAGAGGGTCAAAGAGATATCTTCCATCTGTCTACTGGTTTACCTCCCTCCCCTACAAATACCAGGCCAGGCAGAAACCAGGAGCCAGGAACTCCATCTAGCTCTCCCATGTGGAAGCAGGAACCCAAGCAGTTGAGCTATCATCTGCTGTCTGCCAGGTACATTTATAGAAAGGTGGATCAGAAGTGTGGACTAACTAGAACTCAGTTGGGCACTCTAACATGAGATGCTGGTGTCTCAAGTGGTAGATTAACCCACTGTGCCACAATGCTCACTCAAGAATTTGTTTTAATTTCTCAGTGCACAGAGAAACTAAGCCACAGTTCTTGGTCCTTCCAAAGCCAGCTGTGCAAATAGGACAATCAAGAGATATAAAAAGGGGCTGGGGCTGGGGTGTGGTGGGTTAGGCCTCTGCCTACGGCACTGGCATCCCCTGAGTCCCGAGTTGAGACCTGGCTGTTCCACTACTGATCCAGCTCTCTGCTAATGCCTAGGAAAGCATCAGAGGATAGCCAGGTGCTTAGGTCACTGCACCCATGTGGGACACTTGGAAGAAGTTCCTGGCTCCTGCCTTTGCATTGGCTCAGCTCCAGCCATTATGCCATTTGGGGAGTGAACCAGCACATGGAGGACCTTGCTCTTTGTCTCTCTCTCTCTTTATAAAGCTCTGCCTCTCAAATAAATCTAAAAAGAAAAAGATATAAAAAGCTGATCGAGTCTGATCTAGTAGCTGATACATAGTAAATAGGAAGGGGTAGTTTGGTTATCATCTTGAACTTTACAAATGTTTATATTATGTTGGTCTAAATCAAATTCTTTTTTTTAGATTTTTATTTATTTATTTTTCTGACAGGCAGAGTGGACAGTGAGAGAGAGAGACAGAGAGAAAGGTCTTCCTTTGCCGTTGGTTCACCCTCCAATGGCTGCCACGGCCGGCACGCTGTGGCTGGCGCACCGCACTGATCCGAAGCCAGGAGCCAGGTGCTTTTCCTGGTCTCCCATGGGGTGCAGGGCCCAAGTACTTGGGCCATCCTCCACTGCTCCTGGGCCACAGCAGAGAGTTGGCCTGGAAGAGGGGCAACCGGGACAGAATCCGGCGCCCCGACCGGGACTAGAACCCGGGGTGCCGGCGCTGCAGGCGGAGGATTAGCCTATTGAGCCGCAGCGCCAGCACTCAACTTCTTATATAAGCAACTCAGCCACACAACAAATAATCATTTGAAGTTACTCATACATTGCATTTACAGTAAGTTCTCTACTAGTGCTAAACCTACAGGGTATTTAACAAAAGCCATAGCAGATTTTTAAAGACTTATTTATTTATTTGAGATGCAGAGTTACAGAGGGAGAGACAGAGAGGTATTCCATTTGCTGGTTCATTTCCCAAATGACTGCAACACTGGAGCTGGACCAATCTGAAAGCAGGAGCCAAGAGCTTCTTCCAGGTCTCCCACATGGGCGCTGAGGCCCAAGCACTTGGGCCATCTTTCGCTGCTTTAGCACAGAGCTAAAGAGCCATTAGCACAGAGCTGGATTGGAACTGGGGCAGCCAGGACTCAATCCGGCACCTGTACGGGATGCCAGCGCTGCAGGAGGCGGCTTAGCCCACTAGGCCACAGCACCAGCCCCGGCAGATTGTTTCTCTCAAAAAGTCAAACCAAGACAAGAATTCTGTTCTCTAAACCATTGCTGCAGTTTAACAGGCTTACAAAAGGCACTTCTTCAGGCATGTGTTAGTTCTCAGACAGAAAGAACTTTGAAAACATATGTGTGTTCTTTTTGGAAAAAAATAGTGGTTTTTCTGATTTGGTTGTGAAGGAAATAAAGTCATTACCTAAGCAGTACTCATGTGACATAAAAGCTTTTACTGGTTCTGGTTCTTTTTTTTTTTTTTTTTTTGACAGGCAGAGTTAGACAGTGAGAGAGAGAGAGACAGAGAGAAAGGTCTTCCTTCCGTTGGTTCACCCCCCAAATGGCTGCTACGGCTGACGTGCTGTGCCGATCCAAAGCCAGGAGTCAGGTGCTTCTCCTGGTATCCCATGCGGGTGCAGGGCCCAAGCACTTGGGCCATCCTCCACTGCCTTCCCAGGCCACAGCAGAGAGCTGGACTGGAAGAGGAGCAACCGGGACAGAATCTGGTGCCCCAACTGGGACTAGAACCCGGGGTGCCAGCGCCGCAGGCGGAGGATTAGCCTAGTGAGCCGTGGCGCTGGCTTATTTTCATTTTTTCAAACTCAAAGTACAAAACAGATCAAGTACACTGAGCACTCTGGGTTCCATTCTTTGTTTCCTTTGGCTAACAACAACTAAATCGGAGAATTCATCTTTAAGAGAACAGCTTACCAGTGGTTGCACTGAGACCTCCAGTCTTTAAAATGCAAGGAATTGGCCGGTGCCGCGGCTCACTAGGCTAATCCTCCGCCTAGCGGCGCCGGCACACCGGGTTCTAGTCCCGGTTGGGGCGCCGGATTCTGTCCCGGTTGCCCCTCTTCCAGGCCAGCCCTCTGCTGTGGCCCAGGGAGTGCAGTGGAGGATGGCCCAGGTGCTTGGGCCCTGCACCCCATGGGAGACCAGGAAAAGCACCTGGCTCCTGGCTCCTGCCATCGGATCAGCGCGGTGCGCCGGCCGCAGCGCGCCGGCCGCGGCGGCCATTGGAGGGTGAACCAACAGCAAAGGAAGACCTTTCTCTCTGTCTCTCTCTCTCACTGTCCACTCTGCCTGTCAAAAAAAAAAAAAAAAAAAAGCAAGGAATTTAAAAAACTCACTGATACTCTGAGGAGCACAATGTCAGTCTCATGAGATGACGAAGCACATCTAGTTGTCCTGATTTTTTTTTTTTTTTTAAGATTTGAAGGGCAAAATTAGAGAAACAGAGATCTTCCATCTGCCGGTTCACTTCCCAAATGGCCACAAAGGCCAGAGCTGGGCTGATCCGAAGCAAAGAGCCAGGAGTTTCTTCCACGTGGGTGCAGGGGCCCGCAAGTACTTGGGTCATCCTCCACTGCCTTCCCAGGTACTTCATCAGCAGGGAGCCAGATTGGAAGTGGAGCAGCTGGGACTTGAACCTGGCGCTGCAGGTGGCAGCTTTATTTGCTACACTACACCTCAGCACCAGCCCCCGCCCCCCATATGGTTTAAGAACAGAAGCGGAGATGACAGACTTGTTGAATAAAGAAATACATATAGAAAAGTATGACTTTTATAAAAAACTTATATAAAAGTTTACTTTTTAAAGTATAACTTTAAAAACATTTAAAAGGTACACTTTTTTTCTAATTTTCCTCCGTGAGTGAGAGAGACAGAGAGCTAGGTAAAGAACTCCCATCTGCTGGTTCACTCCCTAACTACCCACAACCTGGGGCTGGGCCAGCTGAAATGGAGCCAGGAACTCAACTACTTGAGCCATCACTGAGCCGTCCCAGGGTGCACATTAGTAGGAAGTTAGAACCAGGAGTCAAGCTAGGATGTGAACCCAGGCACTCTGATATGGAAAGAGGGTGTCTTAACCACTAGGCTAAATGCCCACACCTAAAAGTCACACTTAAAAACTTGTCCTTCAGGCCGGCGCCGCGGCTCACTAGGCTAATCCTCCACCTTGCGGCGCCGGCACACCGGGTTCTAGTCCCGGTCGGGGCGCCGGCTTCTGTCCCGGTTGCCCCTCTTCCAGGCCAGCTCTCTGCTGTGGCCAGGGAGCGCAGTGGAGGATGGCCCAAGTGCTTGGGCCCTGCACCCCATGGGAGACCAGGAGAAGCACCTGGCTCCTGCCATCGGATCAGCACGGTGCGCCGGCCGTGGTGGCCATTGGAGGGTGAACCAACGGCAAAGGAAGACCTTTCTCTCTGTCTCTCTCTCTCACTGTCCACTCTGCCTGTCAAAAAAAAAAAAAAAAAAAAAAAAAACTTGTCCTTCACCATTATTTCATTATCAACTAGTTAGCTCCTTTTGAAGTGTCTCTTGGTGGTAACAGCTGGCAGGAACATGGCCTCTATTGGCCCACAGTGGGCATACTACATATTTTGCAGAACAAAAGCATAGAATCATTTTATTCCACCACACTGTTATTCATAAGCTCTATTGAAGAAAAAAAAAAAAAAAAAGATTTACTGGGCCAGGCCAAAACCAGGAGTCAGGAACTTCATCTGGGTCTCCTACATGGATGGCAGGAGCTCAAGCACTTGGTCATCTTTTGTTGCCTTCTCAGGCACACTATTATGAAGCTGAAATCAGAAGCAGAGCAGCTAGGACTTGAACTGGCACTTTAATATGGGATGCTGGCCTTACAAGGGGCAACGTAACCCTCTGCACCACAGCATAGGCTATCACCAATTTTTTCCTGTCTATGATTTGGATTTATTCTAGTAAGCACCAAAAATGATAGGGATATCTTGTGTTCCTCATAATACCCAGTGCAGTGGCATATATATAAACCAATGTTCGATAATATCTCCTAACTCACAGAAAACAAAACATGTGGTACAGCTTTTAACAATTCTCTGCTGGCCAGTGCCATGGCTCACTAAGCTAATCCTCTGCCTGTGGCGCTGGCACCCCGGGTTCTAGTCCCAGTTGGGGCACCGGATTCTGTTCTGGTTGCTCCTCTTCCAGTCCAGCTCTCTGCTGTGGCCCAGGTCCTTGGGCCATGCACTGACATGGGAGACCAGGAGAAGCACCTGGCTCCTGGCTTTGGATTGGTGCAGCGCGCTGGCCACAACGTGCCAGCCGTAGCAGCCACTTGGGGGGGTCAATCAACGGAAAAAGGAAGGCCTTTCTCTCTGTCTCTCTCTCTCTCTAACTCTGCCTGTCCAAAAAAAAAAAAAAAAATTATCTGCCTTTAAAATAATGTCATTAAAAGCCATACTAGGGGCCGGCGCTGTGGCTCAGTGGGTTAACACCCTGGCCTGAAGCGCTGGCATCCCTTATTGGCGCTGGTTCTAATCCCGGCTGCTCCTCTTCCGATCCAGCTCTCTGCTATGGCCTGGAAAAGCAGCAGAAGATGGCCCAAGTCCTTGGGCCCCTGCACCTGCGTGGGAGACCCAGAAGCAGCTCCTGGCTCCTGGCTTTGGGTTGACGCAATTCCAGCCATTGAGACCAAATGGGGAGTGAACCATCAGATGGAAGACTCTCTCTCTCTGCCTCTCCTTCCTCTGTGTAACTCTTTCAAATAAATAAATAAATTTTTTTTTAAAAAGCCATACTCAGCACAATGCCATCCACATGTTCTCTTTTTTTAATTTTTTTTATTTTTTTGACAGGTAGAGTTATAGACAGCGAGATAGAGACAGAGAGAAAGGTCTTCCTTCCATTGGTTTACCCCCCCAAATGGCCACCAAGGCCGGCGCTGCACTGATCCGAAGCCAGGAGTCAAGTGCTTTCTCCTGGTCTCCCATGTGGGTGCAGGCGCCCAAGCACTTGGGCCATCCTCCACTGCCTTCCCGGGCCACAGCAGAGAGCTGGACTGGAAGAGGAGCAACCGGGACTAGAACCCGGCTCCCATATGGGATGGCACTGCCGCAGGCGGAGGATTAACCAAGTGAGCCACAGCGCTGACCCCCACATGTTCTCTTAACTGTAGGATCTGGATGTTCTTTCCTGAATTCCAGAACTACTGAAGGATGCTAGCTTCCACAGGTACTGGGAATTCAGGCTCCTCTGACAGACTTCTATAAAAGCAGAGATTATTCTTAAGACTTCAAACCCTACAGTCTAACAAAAGGGCTTACCTAATAAGAAATGTTCCTGACATCCAGAAATCACCTGTCAGCCAATATTTTATTGAAAGTTCTAAGAGCATAAAAGAAAAAAGACTTTCAGCTATAATGAATAAATCTGTGGCACTTAAGATCTCTACCAAGAGGAGAACTGGGGAGCCAAAGACAAGGATAGGAGACCACCACAGGAAACTATTCTTTCTGACTTCTGAATCCTGTGAACTGTTACCTATTCAAAGAAGTAAATGCATTCACATTTTTAATATAAAAGTAAATAATAATACTCCTACAAGAATTTCTTAGCTGCTGCATTACACAGGGAAGGACTGACAAGGAGGAGCCTTGAAAGGAATGAATACTCACAGCCGCAGCTCCTCAAAAGACTTCACAGAGTAGAGGGGGGAGTTGGGATCCCGCTGTAGGACTTCCACTTGGTTTGTGTTATCCACGAGGTTGCTTCTGATCAGCTTGTTGAGCAAGGACTGGGCAGCTCTGTCCTCTGTTAGGAGGAAACCAGATTTTCTTCACGCTCATCTGGAAAACCCCATACTTGTAAAACCACTCCATCCCCTTCTCGGTACCAGCAGCTTAGCAGCCAAGCATGGGTGGAATCTCACACCAACAAGTCTCACTTTAAGTTCCTGTCTACTAGATTCAAATAGGCTGTGCTGCCCAGCAACTCACTGTTTCCATATTCCACTGGTTTGTTCTTAACTTCTAACCCCTCCACATTCTCACTCATGACCTTAGCTATACACCCACCTGAACCTGTATCCTCCATCTTCCCTCCTGTGATTAGGATAAATGACTTGTGCTCTTATGGCTCAGCCTGCTTGTCCAGTAGATTCTATCCTTTCCCACCGACAGGCCATTTGTCCAAACACTGACTCTCTTGCATTATCATTTCCTCTTTTACTGGTCATTCCCACCAGTGAACCTGCTCTCAACAAAAATCTGCATCCTCCTTTGCCCCACAACCCCATCTAGTTACAAACCCATTTCAATACTCTCTTTGCTGGAACATTCCCTAAAACATCTGTCTACACTCGTCCCCCCTTCTCCATTTCTCTTTGAATGCGGTACACTGAACAGGATTCATTTTAACCTGGCACAACCTCAACAGCCCTTATCAACGTCACTCATGGTGTCCACAAAGGTCAATTTCTAGTTCTTCCCTTAATCAACTTAGCACTTAAATTGCACTCCCTGCTTCTGAAACTTTGCCATCAGGGACAACACACTCTTTCAGTCCCTCTCTGTCACAATGACTGGTCCTTCTCAATGTCCTTTGCTGAGTCCTCCATATCTCACTGGTCTTGCAACCAGAGCACTTCTGGCTCCAGGAACGAAGGCCTGTGCCCTATTTTGTCTCTTGCCACAGAGCTTCCAAGAGTAGTTACCTTTCTCGTCTTCATCTGTCTTCTCTGCTGAGGTACTGGTTTTGACAACACCTACACAGGAAAACAGATGTCATAATTAGGCAAATATTAAACCCACCTAAAAGGTAG
Source organism: Oryctolagus cuniculus (assembly GCF_964237555.1). Lineage (NCBI taxonomy): Eukaryota > Metazoa > Chordata > Mammalia > Lagomorpha > Leporidae > Oryctolagus > Oryctolagus cuniculus. The sequence continues at coordinate 56,861,396 of NC_091449.1, forward strand.
AAAGGACAGTGTAAATATTAAAATTTATTTTAGTGATCAGAATATAGTTATTATTTATTTATGTTTAACATTTTTATTTCTAGAAGTTTTTAAGTGCTTAAGAAAAATTTAAATTCCTAGGAAGTTTGAACATCACAGTGGTGCAAATAGGTCCTTCTGACTTATCCTACTTTAAAATACAGCATTACGGATGGGTGTCTGGCTTACCAATTAAAATGCTGCCTGCAACATCTGCATCCCCTATCAGAGTGTCTGAGTCTGAATCCTGGCTCTACTCCCAATTCTAGATTCCTGCTAAAGCACACCCAGGGAGGTCCATGCCAGCCACATGAGAGCCTAGGACTGAGTTCTGGGCTCCTGACTTTGGCCTGCCCAGCCCCAGCTACTGTAGGTATTTGGTAAGTGAACCAGCAGATAGAATCTTGCTCACCCGCAAACAAAAAATAAATTAAAACTATAAAAAATATAGTTTTACATTAGGAAACACAATTTGCATTGTTTTCCTTAACATATAGGCAAAAATCCTAAAATTCTGACTAAAATCTCTGCGCCGAGGCAGAAACGGAGACTGTCATGGTTTGCTGACAGAGGTTTAAGATGGTATAATACCTATGGAGAGGGGCCAGTACTCTGGCATAGCGGGTTAAAGCAGTACCGCCATCCCATATGGGCGCCAGTTCAATTCCTGGCTGTTCCACTTTAGATCCAGCTCTCTGCTATGGTCTGGGAAAGCAGCAGAAAATGGCCCAAGTCCTTGGGCCCCTGCACTCGCATTGGGATACCCAGAAGAAGCTCCTGGCTTCGGATCGATGCAGTTCTGACCATTGCAGCCATCTGGGGAGTGAACCAGCAGATGGAAGACCTCTCTCTCTTTCTCTGCCTCTCTGTAACTCTGCCTTTCAAATAAATAAATAAATAAATAAATCTAAAAAAAAAAAAAAAAACCTATGAGGCCAGTGCCGTGGCTCACTAAGCTAATCCTCCGCCTTGTGGTGCCGGCACACCGGGTTCTAGTCCCGGTCGGGGAGCCGGATTCTGTCCCAGTTGCCCCTCTTCCAGGCCAGCTCTCTGCTGTGGCCAGGGAGTGCAGTGGAGGATGGCCCAAGTGCTTGGGCCCTGCACCCCATGGGAGACCAGGATAAGCACCTGGCTCCTGGCTTCGGATCAGCACGATGTGCCAGCTGCAGTGCGCCGGCCGCGGCGGCTATTGGAGGGTAAACCAACGGCAAAGGAAGACCTTTCTGTCTCTCTCTCTCACTGTCCACTCTGCCTGTCAAAATAAATAAATAAATAAATAAATAAATAAATAAATAAATAAACCAACCAACCAACCAACCAACCAACCTATGGAGGATTCTCTGAAAATAGATACAAACTGCAAATGCATATATCTTTAACCTAGCAAGTCTATTCTGGGAGGATTTATCCTACCAACACATCTGCACACACATAAAACAATTTCTGTTTATTGTTATCCCATGAAAAACTATTTATGAAAGTAAAAGACTGCTTAAGTAAACTACAGTGTTTCAACACAAAAATACAATGTTATGCAGTCACAAAAAAGTGAGGAAACAACATACTAACATGAAAAGCTTGCCAAAGTACATTGCTATGAGCAAACTAGGGACACTGTGTATTTCATGCCACCTTTTGCTGAGGGGTGGGGAAAAAGTGGAGGAGAGATAAAGAGAAAGTAATGAAGACAATGAGGAAGAGACTGAGTATTGTATTTACTCTGCATAATCAAACTGGGAGGATATTAAAGATTAATAGTGGTTGGTTACAGGATGTAGCTGTGTTAGGGGTTGAGCTGCATCCTCTCAAAATTCCTGTGTTCAAGTACCAATCCCCAGTATCTCAGAATATGACATTTTGAGGCCGGTGCCGTGGCTCAACAGGCTAATCCTCCGCCTTGCGGCGCCGGCACACCGGGTTCTAGTCCCGGTCGGGGCGCCGGCTTCTGTCCCGGTTGCCCCTCTTCCAGGCCAGCTCTCTGCTGTGGCCCAGGAAGGCAGTGGAGGATGGCCCGGGTCCTTGGGCCCTGCACCCGCATGGGAGACCAGGAAAAGCACCTGGCTTCTGGCTTCGGACTGGCGTGATGCGCCCGCCGCGGCAGCCATTGGAGGGTGAACCAACGGCAAAAGGAAGACCTTTCTCTCTGTCTCTCTCTCTCTCTCACTGTCCACTCTGCCTGTCAAAAAAAAAAAAAAAAAAGACATTTTGAAACAAGTCCATGCAGATGTAATTAATAAAGGTGTGGCCATTAGAGTGGGCTTTAAAATTTTTATTTGAGGGGCCTGAAGCACTGGCATCCCATATATGGGTGCCGGTTCGAGACCCGGCTGCTCCACTTCAGATCCAGCTCTCTGCTATGGCCTGGGAAAGCAGAAGAAGATGGCCCAAGTCTTCGTGGGAGACCAGGAGGAGGCTCCCGGCTTCAGATAGGCACAGCCCTGGTCGTTGGCGGCCAATTGGAGAATGAACCGTTGGATCGAAGTTTCTCTCTCTCTCTCCCTTTCTCTCTCTGTGTAACTCTTGACTTTCAAATAAATAAATCTTTAAAAAAAAGGTTTTTTTATTTGAAAGACAGACCACCACAGAGGGACAGAGAAAACAGAGATCCTCCATCCACTGGTTTACTCTCAAAATGGCCACAAGAGCCAGTCTAAGCCAGGACTGAGTAACTCCATCTGGGTCTTCCACATGGATGGCAGGGGCCCAAGCAGTTAAAACATCAACTGCTGCTTTCCCAGGTAACCTAGCAAGGAGCTGGATCAGTACAGTACCAAGGACTCAAACAGGCACTCCAATATGGGATGCTGGCATATCAGAATGGGTAGCTTAACCCAATGCACCATAACACTGGCCTCTGTATAAAAAGGGGAAATTAGAACATAGGCACACATGGAGAACACCATGTGAAGATGAAAGCAGACATTGGTGTAAGCAAACCTAATTTACTAGTTCTGGGCGAACAGAGGCACAAATATAACTTGGACCTGGTTTGCAGTTACTAGTGACTCACCATTGGTTTCTGGTTTGACTTTCTCTTCCTTGATCTGCAAACTGCTTATCTGAAGAGGAATAAAAGGAAACAGAATTAAGCAAAATGTCCCAATCCAAACTCTCTTGTGAAAGTCTAATAAGAACTCGTCAGTCTCTCTGCGCAAAAAAAAAAAAAAAAAAGTAAAAACTACATAAAACTTAAAAAAAAAAGTCTGGGTCCCAGGAAGCAGGCCTTGTGACAGCAGTTTAAGTCACTGCTTGGGACTCCTGCATCTCATATTGGAGAACGTGGCTTGAGTCCTGCCTCTGCTTCCCAAGCAGTTTCCTGCCTGTAAGGCAGATGATAGATCAAGTATTGAGTTGGAATTGGGCCATCTTCCACTGCTTTCCAAGGCCATAGCAGAGAGGTGGACTGGAAGTGGAGCAGCCAGAACTCAAACTGGCACCCATATGGGATGCTGGCACGGCAGGCGGCAGCTTTACCCTCTACGTCACAGCACTGGCCACCCACCCCCCAAAATATTTAAATCCATGCATATGATGAGTCTTCAAAAAGTTCATTGGGGCTGGCACTGTGGCACAGCGGGTAAATCCACCGCCTGCCGTGCCCGCATCCCACATGGGTACCGGTTCAAGACAAGGATGCTCCACTTCCAATCCACCTCTCTGCTATGGCCTGGGAAAGCAGAAGATGGCCCAAGTGCTTGGGCTCCTGCACTCATTGGCCCAGCTCCAGCTATTGCAGCCATTTGGGGAGTGAACCAGCGGATGGAAGCCTCCCTCTCTCTTACTTTCTGCTTTTGCCTCTCTGCAACTCTGCTTTTCAAATAAATAATAAATAAATCTTTAAAAATATTTCATGAAACTACATACTATAAAAAACCTATAGGCCGGCGCCGCGGCTCACTAGGCTAATCCTCCACCTGCGGCGCCGGCACACCGGGTTCTAGTCCCGGTCGGGGCGCCGGATTCTGTCCCGGTTGCCCCTCTTCCAGGCCAGCTCTCTGCTGTGGCCAGGGAGTGCAGTGGAGGATGGCCCAAGTGCTTGGGCCCTGCACCCCATGGGAGACCAGGAGAAGCACCTGGCTCCTGCCATCGGATCAGCGCAGTGCGCCGGCCGCAGCGCACCGGCTGCGGCGGCCATTGGAGGGTGAACCAACGGCAAAGGAAGACCTTTCTCTCTGTCTCTCTCCCTCTCACTGTCCACTCTGCCTGTCAAAAAAAAAAAAAAAAAAAAAAAAAAAAAAAAAAACCCTATATATGTATAGTCTGGAATTTGGGTACATTTTAGGCAGAGAATGATTATGTGACAGGCTGCCAATAAAAACCTTGAGTCTCTAAAAAATTTCCCTAATACCACCTCATATGTTGTTAAAATCGCTGCCAAAGGAGTAAGTCTTCTCAGCTCCACTGGAAGGGGGCTCTTGGAAGCTCATGCCTGGTTTTCTCGGAACTTTGCTCCATGAAACTTTTCCTTTTGCAAATTTTGCTTTATATCTTTTCACTGTAATAAATCTTAGCTGTGAGTGTAACCATGAGTCTTAGTCAGTCATCAAACTTGGACACCTCTTGGGCACCCCCAACACAGGTATTTACCAAGCTGTCTCCTAACCTCCTGAATGCCTTTCCTCCCAAGATTCCTGATGTTAGCACTTCAGTCACAACACCTGTCAGATCCAGCTTGAAAACAGTACTGTAACTTTATCTCCTTTCTCCTCCTTTTCTATTATAATGCCTCACATCTGCTGCCCCACACAGGCCCTCCTTCTCTGGGCTATCAGAATCACTTCCACGCTGCTCTCCTTAGTTTCAGGCATCATTCCTTCTAATACATTTTGTTCTCTGCAGTCCGTGTATTTTTCTAGCCTTCAGATCTGATGTTGTTAGCATCTCAATGAAAAACCCCTAAACCTACCTGATTAAAGCCTCTCCTGTGTAGTTACTTAAGGTCTGAAACCCACCCTGCAATGTTTCTTATGTTGCTTCTACCTCAACCCAGTAACCTTAAGCTGCAGTAAAAATGAGTTACTTTTAAAAAATTTTATTTAGGCCAGCGCCGCGGCTCACTTGGCTAACCCTCCACCTGCGGCACCGGCACCCCAGGTTCTAGTCCCAGTTGGGGCGCCGGATTCTGTCCCGGTCGCTCGTCTTCCAGTCCAGCTCTCTGCTGTGGCCCGGGAAGGCAGTGGAGGATGGCCCAAGTGTTTGGGCCCTGCACCTGCATGGGAGACCAGGAGGAAGCACCTGGCTCCTGGCTTCGGATCAGCGCAGCACGCCAGCCGTGGCGGCCATTTGGGGGATGAACCAACGGAAGGAAGACCTTCCTCTCTGTCTCTGTCTCTCTCACTGTCTAACTCTGCCTGTCAAAAAAAAAAATCATTTATTTATATGAAAGAGTTATAAAGAAGGAGAGGCAAAGTCAGAGAGAGACAGAGAATTTTGCTCCTTAAATGGCTGCAATGGCTGGGGCTGGCCTCGGCTGAAGCCAGGAGCCAGAAACTTCATCCAGGTCTCTCATGCGGGTGCAGGGGTTCAAGGACTTGTGCCATCCTCTACTGCTTTCCCAGAGCATTAGCAGGGAGCTGGATCAGAAATGGAGCACCCAAGCCTTGAACTAGTGTTCATATGGGATGCCGACACTCCAGGAGGCAGTTTTACCCACTAAGCCACAGCACTAGCCTCAAAAATGAGTTCTGATTCCTGGTTCTATGAGCAAGTCCAGCAATTGTGCACACTCTTCCTAAAATGCCTTCCGATTCTACCTCTATCTTAAATACAACTTATTCTCTAATACCTTGCTAAATGTAAACTTCTTTACAAGAAATACCCCAGAAGGGTTTGCATTGTGGCACAGTGGGTTAAGCTGCTGTGTGTGTTTGGTATCCGGTATCAGAGTTCAAGTCCTGGCTTCTGATGCAGCTCCTTGCTAATGCACCTGAGAGCGCTGATGATGGCAAAGTTACTTGGGCCCCTGCCACCCACAAGGGAGACCTAGATGGAGTTCCTGACTTCAGCCTGGCCCAGCCCCAGTTGTTGTAGCCATTTAAGGAGTGAACCAGTATATGGAAGATCTCTCTGTCACTCTGCCTTTTGAAAATTAAATAAATCTTAAAGGAAAACAAACCAACCAACCAGATTTCCTACTCATAAATGTCCTCTACTGAAAGCTTATTTATCACATAATCTTTTCATCACTTTCACAGAACTCCCCCTACCGTTGCCTTTCTAATCAGACCATAATGCTGATTCCTGTATTCCACTGGACTTGGTTCACCTCAGACACTTGCTGATAAACTGAAAATCTTCCCAAAGCAATAAAAAGAGAAGAAGTGTAAAAAGTCATACAAAGCACTGGCTGTAGTTCACAATATCTGTATTTGATGAACTAACAAAAGAGAGGAGCTGGAAGATGCCAAACATAAAGCAATGACTATGAGAGGGAAACATTAGTTACTTTGATTTGATAAGGACATATTATATATACTTACTGAAATGTCACACCGAACCTGATAAGTATGTACAATTAAAAAAAAAAGTTATATAAGGCTTAAGACTGTAAAAAAAAAAAAACTGTATTCTTGAAACAAATAGTCCATTATCACTAAAGAATCCTCAACCTTAAGTCCTAGATATAAGAAACTCACAATTTGCAATAGAATTAAATGGGTCTTCATAAATCAAGAAACCAATATATGAAACTAAATGTCACTTTAAACATCAAGGAAATAACTTGTAGTACCTCCCTCCAACATCTACAGTAGATTGAAACATTAAACCTGACTCTGTTATTCTGTAAAGAGCCACAAACTGCCAATCACATTAAGCAAGGATCTAAAAAAATGTTAAACATAAAGCAACACAAGGACACTCGGAAACCACAGTGGAAAAGAGAATCAGCATCTTCATTTGCCTTTTCTCACGGCCGTCAAGAGAAAAAGGCGCATCAGGGTAAAGATGGCAGCAAACACAGCAGGGACAGATATACTACAGCGTCGTCTTTAGCCCAGAAGAAAAGTTGTTAAAAGCTCGATACTGGTCTCGGGCCTGAGGAGCAAATCACGGCTAAAGGGCTGCCCGCGGTAAGTTCCAGGAGTGTGGTGGCTACCGAACTACCCGATCCCGCGCTCCCAGTGCTCCAAGCAGGGTCCGCTTGGGCCCCTACGGTGTTCTCCCTGCCTGGAGCTGAAGTCACTGACCGACTTGACAGCCGCTTCCTGCTCGTCCACCGCCAGGGCCCACGAGTCGGTGGCCATGGTTCCGGAGGAGGGAGGGCGACTTGAAAAGGAACGCAAGGCACCACGCGTATATCCTAAGCCTGCGGCCACCGACCACTCACGCCGACCGGAAGCGGCGGTGCACGAAAATGACGTCACCAATCTGCGCCGTGCCGGCCCCCTCCTAAAGAGTAAATCTCGTGCGTTTTGCTCGGACTTGGCTAGAGGCATCCTCATTCCACCCCGAAATGCTCGAGCTTGCGAAGTGAAACTCTTAGCCCTCACCCCAGACTGAAATAACCCAAAACTTACTTTTAAACCTGCCGCATTTTACATTAAATATATGCGGACGGTAACGTTTCAAACAAAGTCCTATGAGAACCATAGGATGCCAGTTCATATGACAGGTAAAGAAAGAAAACACAGAGGCCGACCTTGTGGCATAGCTGGTAAAGCCGTAGCCTGTCAAGCCGGCATCCCACGTGGACGCCGGTTTGAGTCCCGGCTGCCCCACTTCCGAACCAGCTCTCTGCTGATGGCCTGGGAACTGGCTCCTGGTTTCTGCTGTCCAGACCCCTGGCCATTGCAGCTATCTGGGGAGTGAACTAGCGGATCTCTCTTTTTCCCTGTCTCTCCACACTCTGTAACTCTTTCAGATAAATAAAATCTTTTTTAAAAGCGTGCTTTAACCTCCCCACCACCACCAATAAAATACACACACATAGGACAGTGTTTTCTCTTATTTAAGGTCCGTCCAGGCTTATGCATAGGCATCACTGCACATATATTCTACAGTGTCCAAGGCAAATATGCATGCAATTTTAAATTTAACCTTTCAAAATCTTAAGTCGTTTTTAAAAGACTTATTTACTTATCATTTATTTGAAAGGCAGAGCCACAGTGAGGGAGAGGGAAATCTGTCTTGGGGCTAGGCCAGGCCAGGCCTAAGCCATAAGCCTGGAACTCCACTCAGAACAATCTTGTGAGTGGCAGGGGCCTAAGAACTTGAGTCATCATCTATTGCCTTCCCAGCTGCAGAAAGCTGTGGCCTCCAGGACTCCAAACAGCACTCTAAAATGGGAGCAGGCACCCCAAGCAACTGTGGCCCCTGTAGTTTTTTTATTGGCATTATTATGAATATAATGGCCAAATATAATGGCCGTACAAGTCCATCAAACTCATGTCACACATTACCTAAGTCCTCTCCTCCTCCTGCCTTTGGAACAGAGCTTTCTCCATTATCTCAGTATTAACTGATAACACGTTGATGAACATTTCCATATCATCAACAAATCAAATCGTCTGTTTCCAGTTTACATTTTGTCTCTCCTCACCAGAATATGAAATCTTCAAACAGAGCAAAGATCACAGCGAACTGGTGATCTCAGAAAAGTTCACGGCATATGGTGTGTTCTCAATGAATCTTTTTTTTAAAGCATTGAAGAATACACTAAGATTTTATTGAAATTGGATTACTCTAGGCTGCATTTTTAATCACAACAACTATGTCAAAATGTATGAATGGGGGCTGGCACTGTGGTGCAGCGGGTTAAAGTCCTGGCCCGAAGCTCTGGCATCCCATATGGGCTCCAGTTCTAGTCCTGGCTACTCCTCTTCCAATCCAGCTCTCTGCTGTGGTCTGCAAAAGCAGTAGAAGATGGCCCAGGTCCTTGGGCGCCTGCACCCATGTCAGAGACCCGGAAGAAGCTCCTGGCTCCTGCCTTTGGATCAGTGCAGCTCCGGCCATGGCAGCTATCTGGGAAGTGAACCAGTGGATGGAAGACCTCTCTCTCTCTCTCTCTCTCTCTCTCTGTACCTCTCTCTGTAACTTTGTCTTTCAAATAAATAAAATAAATCTTTAAAAAATGTATGAATGACTTCAGCAGATAATTTGCAATAGCAGATAATCAGCACATGAAAAGACATTGCTGGAATGGTTAAAATCAAAGATTGATACATTATGTCTTGGTAAGATGTGGAGCAACAAACTTCTGGGGAAAATGTTAAAGGGCTTTATATAACTGTATGACAGTTTCTCAAGAAGAAAAATATACACCTACCCTATAGTCCAGCAATTCCACTTTTAGCTATTACCCAAGAGAAAGAAAACATATATCCACAAATAAACTTATACACAAATATTCCTAGCAGATTTAGTCAATAGTCACACACCAGAAACAAACCAAATGTCCATGAACAGGAGAATGGACTATGATATGTTTATTTCATTGGACTGTTATTTAGCAATAAGAAGGCACTACTGATATGCACAAATAGATTGATCTTGAAGCCTTTATGTTGAAGGAAAGACATAAGACACAAGAGATACAATCTATATGGTCTATGAGATTGAAGAATAGGAAAAATGAAATCTATACTGATAAAAGACTGCATCTGGAGGGGAGAATTTTGGGTAGCCACAATGGAACTGACTGACAGAATCATTATATTTCTTGATGGGGGTTCTGACTGCATCTGAGAATACTTCAAAATGTTCATGGAAAAATGGAATTGAAATAATAAGTGGGGCCAGCATTGTGGTATAGCGGGTTAAGCCAACACCTACAACATGGCATACATTATGGGCACCAGTTTAAGACCTGACTGCTCAACTTTCAATCCAGCTCTCTGTTAATGCGCCTGGGGAAGCTGAGGAGGATGGCCCAAGTACTTGGGTTCCTGCACCCATGTGGGAGACTCAGAGGAAGTTCTGGGCTTCTGGCTTTGGCGTGGCCCAGCCCCGGCCATTGTAGCCATTTGTGGAGTGAACCAGCTGATGGATCTCTGTCTGCGTTTCAAATAAATAATCTTAAAAAAAAAAAGAGAGAGAACATGCATTTTCCACAAGCTTTTTGAGGATCTCTATGAATGTGTAGATTTGTTAACCGGAACTTAGTAAACTCAAATAACTCTATATTTAAAATATTATTTTGTTGTATATAAATGATTTCTCAATACTGACTGAAAATCAAAAAAGGGATGAAATACACACAACATAATGAAGGATTTGCCATTTCATAGTATTTCAGTTGAAAGAATATAGAAACAAAGTTATTACATAGTACATGATTCTATTTATTTAAGTTCAAAACAGGTATATCTAATCTATACAGATAGAAGTCAAAAATGGGCCAGTGCCATGGCTCAATAGGCTAATCCTCCGCCTGCGCCGCCGGCACACCGGGTTCTAGTCCTGGTTGGGGCGCCGGATTCTGTCCTGGTTGCTCCTCTTCCAATCCATCTCTCTGCTGTGGCCCGGGAGTGCAGTGGAGGATGGCCCAAGTGCTTGGGCCCTGTACCCACATGGGAGACCAGAAGCACCTGGCTCCTGGCTTCGGATCAGTGCGGTGCGCCAGCCGCAGCAGCCGTTCAAGGGTGAACCAACGGTAAAGGAAGACCTTTCTCCCTATCTCTCTCTTTCACTGTCCACTCTGCCTGTCAAAAAATAAAAATAAAAAATAAAAAAAAGAAGTCAAAATTGGTGGAGCCCGGCATTGCGGTGCAGTGGGTTAAGCTACCAGTTCGAGTCCTGGCTGCACCATTTCTGATCAAGCTTCCTACTAATGCATTTGGAAAACCAGCAGTGGAGGACGGTCCAAATGACTGGGTCCCTGCTGCCCAAGTGGGAGACCAGATGGAGCTTCAGGCTTTTGCCTTCAGCATGGCCCACCATGGACCGTTGTGGCCATTTAGGGATTTAGGGAGTGAATCAGTGGATGGAAGAACTCTCTGTCTCTGCCTTTCAAATAAAGAAAGAGAATAAAGTGGCAGGGGCTCAAACACTTGGGCCATCTTCCACTGCTTTTCCCAGGCCATTAGCAGGGAGCTAGGTCTATAGTGGAATAGCTGGCAGGCCAGCACTGTGGTAAAGTGGGTTAAAGCCCCGGCATGCACCACTGGCACCCATATGGGTAGTGGTTCAAGACCTGGATGCTCCATTTCCGATACAGCTCCCTGCTAATGTGCCTGGGAAAGCAGTGGAGGTGGAGGATGGCCCAAGTCCTTGGGCCCCTAAACCCACTCTGGAGACCTGGAAAAAGCTCCTGGCTCCTGGCTTCAGATCAATACAGCTCCGGTTGTTGGGGCGATTTGTGGAGTGGACCAGCAGCTGAAGACCTCTCTCTCTTTCTCTGTCTCTACTTCTCCCTGTAACTCTTAAAAAAAAGAGTGGAGGGCCGGCGCCGTGGCTCAACAGGTTAATCCTCCACCTAGCGGCGCCGGCACACGGGGTTCTAGTCCCGGTCGGGGCATCAGATTCTGTCCCGGTTGCCCCTCTTCCAGGCCAGCTCTCTGCTGTGGCCAGGGAGTGCAGTGGAGGATGGCCCAAGTGCTTGGGCCCTGCACCCCACGGGAGACCAGGATAAGTACCTGGCTCCTGCCTTCAGATCAGCGCAGTGCGCCGGCCGCAGTGTGCAGGCCGCGGCGGCCATTGGAGGGTGAACCAACGGCAAAGGAAGACCTTTCTCTCTGTCTCTCTCTCTCACTGTCCACTCTGCCTGTAAAAAAAAAAAAGAAAAAAAAAAAGAGTGGAATAACCGGGACATAAACTGGTGACCATATGGGATGCCTGTGTTGCAGGTGGCAACTTTACCAGCTATACCACAGTAGCCTCAATAAATAAAATCTTTCAAAAACAAGAATCAGGGGACCAGCACTGTGCCTAAGCAGGTTAAAGCCCTGGCCTGAAGCGCCGGCATCCCATATGGGCGCCGGTTTGAGTCCCAGCTGCTCCTTTTCCAATCCAGCTCTCTGCTATGGCCTGGGAAAGCAGTAGAAGGTGGCCCAAGTCCTTGGGCCCCTTCACCCACGTGGGGGACCCGGAAGAGGCTCCTGGCTTTGGACTAGTGCAGCTCCAGCTGTTGTAGCCATCTGGGGAGTGAACCAGTGGATGGAAGACCTCTCTCTCTGTCTCTACCTCTCTCTGTAACTTTGTCTTTCAAATAAATAAAATAAATCTTTTAAAAAATACAAAACAAAAATCAGAATGGTGGTTACGTGGGAGATGGGATGGAGAAAGCAGAATTTGTTGCAAAGGAACATGAGGGAACTTTTAAGGGTGAAAAATTTCTCTGTATCTGGATTGGATTGGATTGGTATCAAAGTTCATGGAATTGGTTTATTTGTATTACAAAGACATAATATATTTATATTCTACTCTATGTAAAGTATACATCAACTAAAAATAAATTCAATAAAAAAGTCAAAGTTGGCCGGCGCCGCGGCTCACTAGGCTAATCCTCCGCCTTGTGGCGCCGGCACACGGGTTCTAGTCCCGGTCGGGGCGCCAGATTCTGTCCCGGTTGCCCCTCTTCCAGGCCAGCTCTCTGCTGTGGCCAGCGAGTGCAGTGGAGGATGGCCCAAGTGCTTGGGCCCTGCACCCAACGGGAGACCAGAAGTACCTGGCTCCTGGCTTTGGTTCAGTGCGGTGCACTGGCCAAAGGGTGCTGGCCGCGGCGGCCATTGGAGGGTGAACCAATGGCAAAGGAAGACCTTTCTCTCTGCCTTTCTCTCTCACTGTCCACTCTGCCTGTAAAGAAAAAAAAAAGTCAAAGTTTAGAAAAATAGGAGGAGGGGCAGCAGTGCTGTGGCATAGTAAGCTAAGACTCCACCTGTGTTGCCAGCATCCCAAATGGATGCCAGTTTGTGTCCCGGCTACTCCTCTCCTGATCCAGCTCTCTGCTGTGGCCTGGGAGTGCAGTGGAGGATGGTGCAAATGCTTAAGCTCCTGGCTCCTGGGTTTGGATCAGCCAGCTCCGGCCAATGCAGCCATTTGGGGAGTGGACCAATAGATTGAAGGCCTTTCTCTCTGTTGCTCCCTCTGTAACTCTACCTCTCAAATAAATACATAAAATATTTAAAAAAAATAGAAGTGGATGTTTAGCACGGCAGATCAAGCACTGTTAGGATACCTGCGTCCCATACTGGGGTGCCTGGGATCAAGTTCCAGCTCAGCCTCCACTTCCAATGTTGGCCCAAGGAATGAGTCCCTGCCCCCACACACGAAACCTGGATTGAGGCCTAGCCTCTGGGATTCCGTCTGGCCCAGGGACAGCTGTTGAGGGCATTTGGGGAAAAATCAGCAGATGAAAGGTGTCTGTCTCTCTCTCCCTCTCCCTCCCTTTCAAATAAAATGAACAAAATTTCAAAAGATAGTTCAAGGGCCAGCGCCATGGCTCACTTGGTTAATCCTCTGCCTGCAGTGCCAGCATCCCATATGGGTACCGGGTTCTAGTACCGGTTGCTCCTCTTCCAGTCCAGCTCTCTGCTGTGGCCTGGGAAGGCAGTGGAGGATGGCCCAAGTGCTTGGGCCCCTGCACCCGCATGGGAGACCAGGAGGAAGCACCTGGCTCCTGGCTTCGGATCAGCGTCGCTCCGGCCATAGTGGCCATTTGGGGGGTGAACCAATGGAAGGAAGACCTTTCTCTGTCTCTCTCACTGTCTCACTCTATCTGTCAAATAAATTAAAAAAAAAAAAAAGATAGTTCAAAAAAAGAAGAGACGGTGGTAAAGATGTTTTCTGAGCTCTTAACCAGTCATTAAAACAGAGGGCATGCAACACACCAGACTACAGAAGAATGTCAATGTGGTACTGTCTTCCCAAGTGGCTAATCTAATTCTGAGCATCCTTGTCAACAAACTGTTAGTTTAGTCTACACTGTTAGGAGTCAGAACAATGTTTTAACTCCTTGACAAGCAGCAACCCCCAAGAAGACTCCTATTTGTTTTCTGAGGAGCAGTGCTCCTTCTGGTGCTTGCTGTTAACAACTGCTTCTGAAAAAGACTAGAGTTTGAGGTACCTCTCCTTCCTCCCCTTTCTTATCTCATATACACCAAAGCTTTCCATCTCAATTGAAAGCAGCAACACCCAAAGGCAAGTGTAAATTTTTCAAGGCAGAAGATCTCTTAGAACAAAAGTTGAAGTCTGGACAACCATCATCCTTTTTGTTTGCCATCTCATCATGGCACCCAGAAGAGGATTTCTACAGCCAAGGGTGGTCTCCCTGAGGAATTGAGAGTAGCATTTTTGTTTGTAATGGATTTGTATTTACTGAATTTCTTTTATTTCACTCCCACCTGTACTACTGGGAGGTTGACTGGTGTTTAATTCAGGCTAGTGCTCTCAGGCAGTCCCTGAGGTAGGATTAACACTATTCTCTTAGCTGACACCTACACTGCAAAGGAGTGGGGAGGCACCCCACAAGGCAGCCCCACAAGGCTAGCTGGGTTTTCCTCAGAGTCCAGTTCTGTTAGACTTGGCTGCAGATGTAGCAAACAGTTAACGTTTCAGAAACTCCCTCCAGTGATCTTGAATCACGTCATCCAACTCCCATACCACCCCTAATGCTACCTCCTCTTGACCACTGAGGAACTCAAGTTCAGAAACCTTAACTTTCTCAACATCAGACAGCTTAATTAAGTGGCAAATATGGGATGTGAATTCAGAACTCCTCAGTTCCAAGGAGGGAGGGACAATTAAAACAAAACTCAATCTGGGGCCGGCACTATGGTGTAACAGGTAAAGCTGCCGCCTGCGGTGCCAGCATCCCATATGGGCGCTGGTTCAAGACCCAGCTGCTCCACTTCTGATCCAGCTCTCTGCTATGGCCTGGGAAAGCAGTAGAAGATGGCCCAAGTCCTTAGGCCCCTGCACCCACACGGGAGACCCAGAAGAGGATCCTGTCTCCTGGCTTCAGATTGGCGCAGCTTCAGCCATTGTGGCCAACTGGGGAGTGAACCAGTGCATGGAAGACCTCTCTCTCTCTCTCTCTGCCTCTCCTTCTCTCTGTGTAACTCTTTCAAATAAATAAATAAATAAAACAAAAAACAACTCAATCTGTCCTGGGCCCAGCGCATTGGACTGCAAACTCCTCCTTGTGGACAGCTGGCCAAGGCCAGAGGAGCCAGCCAATCAGCAGAGCACGATACCCCTTCCCCCAGGCACTTCTCAGCCTGGTGAGGGAGGTGTCAATGGGACTTGAGCACTTGATGAATTTTGTTGTCATCACTCAACTCAGTGTCCTGGGCTCACCACTGGCTTACTGGCGCCTTTGGCCATAGTGGGCATGAGGCATGATAAACAGTTGCATCAAGGAGTGAACTAACCAAGCGGAATGATTGGCAAACAACTGTCAAGACTATTCTTTCTTTTTTATATATATATATTTTTTATTTTTGACAGGCAGAGTGGATAGTGAGAGAGAGAGACAGAGAGAGAGGTCTTCCTTTTTGCCGTTGGTTCACCCTCCAATGGCTGCCACGGCTGGCGTGCTGCGGCAGGCGCACCGCGCTGATCCGAAGGCAGGAACCAGGTGCTTCTCCTGGTCTCTCATGGGGTGCAGGGCCCAAGCACTTGGGCCATCCTCCACTGCCTTCCTGGGCCACAGCAGAGAGCTGGCCTGGAAGAGGGGCAACCGGGAAAGAATCGGTGTCCCGACCAGGACAAGAACCCGGTGTGCCGGCACCGCTAGGTGGAGGATTAGCCTAGTGAGCTGGGGTGCCAGCCAAGACCATTCTTTCTGAGCCAAAGAGGGATTTGAAGCCCTGGGCCTCTGGATTGGGGCGGAGGTGGGGATGACAGGGTGGGAACTCTGGCTCTCAGAACTTACTTTCTATAGGCAGCTGCAAAGATTCAGAAAGTAATTTAGGAATAATGCCAGGAGCCACACTAACTTTTTATTTGGGCCACTGAAGTCTAATGACCAATTTCTAATGATCAGATGACCTATAAAGTGTGTAAGAATCATTTTTTTTTTCACAAGAAATGTAAAACATGTTCCACAATCACTCGTTAAGATACATCAACAGGGTGGATTTCAGTGGTGATAAAGTTGGACATACTTCCGACCCCTACTGAAATTAAATACGAGGGAAAGCAGCTGCTAAACAAGTGATCCTACAAGGACCATGAAGCGTACACAGCAGAGTGGTTGAAAACATGGACCCTGGAGTCAGACTGCTGGGGCTTGAAGCCTAACTTGCTACTTCTCGCTGCAGGGCAAATTACTGAGCCTCTATGTGCCTGCTCCCTCACCTGTAAAATGGGAATCAAAACATTCGTGAGGAGTGAATGAGTTAATCATGTGGCTCTTTAGAAGACTGCTTGACATAACAATGTTGAAAAAGAAAATACAGGGCACTGGAATGTTATGATAGAGGGGCACACCTTCCTGAGAAGCAGTTTGTACCTTAGAAATAGGAAAGATTAGAGGAGCCCATGTTCTGACACAGCAGGTTAAGCTACTGCTTGCAAAGGCTGGAAACTTAAATTGGAGACCCAGTTGGAGTTCTGCTGCTCCGCTTCTGATCCAGCTCCCTAATGTGCCTGAGAAAGCAGCAGATGATGGTCCGAGTGCTTGGGCCCCTGCCACTGTCCTCTTCTCTTAGAAGGAATCTAGAGACCAACTACCAAGCTATGAAGATCAAAGACCAGGTGAAGGGACCCAGAAGTCCCATGAGTCCAGGCACAAGCTCAGAGAAGGCAGCAATACAAGTGAGGCTCAGAGAGCAGCTGAGCCATTGAGCCAACTCCCAAAACTGTGCAAAAGCTGCTGGTTCAAAGCATTGTTCTGAGGTGATTTCTGACATAGCAATGGCTTGTTCACACAGAAGGACCTGGTGATTGTTGACTGATGGGCAGGGAAGGAATCCACAATAAATCCAAGGTTTCTGGCTTGAGCAAAAACAACTGTAACACCGTTTTGTGAGGTAAAGTAGAGGAAGAGCTGAGGGGAGATCCCGGTTTTTATGGAGTATGGTGTTTGGTGGCAGTATGAGATGATGGGTTTCATACAGGCCATGTTGGTATAGACATCCCAGGTGCAAATGCTATTGCTTCTACAATCCTAGAGCTCAGTAATTAGGTCTTGGTGTAGATTTGGGAGTCACTAGCAGGCAAACAAAGCCACAGGAAAGAACAAGATTGTGGCCGGCACTGCAACTCACGTGGCTGATCCTCCACCTGCGACGCCGGCATCCCAGGTTCTAGTCCCGGTCGGGGCGCCGGATTCTGTCCTGGTTGCTCCTCTTCCAGTCCAACTCCCTGTTGTGGCTCGGGAAGGCAGTGGAGGATGGCCCAAGTGCTTGGGCCCTGCACCCACATGGGAGACCAGGAGGAAGCACCTGGCTCCTGGCTTTGGATCGGCTCAGCACGCCAGCTGTGGTGGCCATTTCGGGGGTGAACCAGTGGAAGGAAGACCTTTCTGTCTCTCTCTCACTGTCTAACTCTGCCTGTCCAAAAAAAAAAAAAAACAACCACACACACAACAAGATTGCTTGAGGCAGAGGAGAAGTGGTATAGAACAGAGTGAGCCATGAGCAGTGGTCTTACTTAAGTGAACATAAGAGCTGGCCAAGGAGACTGAACTGAGTTCAGAGGGAAGGAAGATTACTGAGTGGGGAATGCCAGTTTGGTGGCCAACAAGAGTGGCTACAGGGATTGTCCATGGTGTAAACGCTAAATCACATATGATGATGGAAGTGTTTTTAGGATTAGCAACATGTAGGCCATCAGGAGTGCTGGGGTAGAAGTCAGGCTGCAGAGCCATGAGTAATGGGATTCAGTACATAGAAGCCACTCAGACAAGAATTGGCAATCAAGGATAAATGTACGGGGTAGAGGATGAGGACAACAGAGTTGAATGTTGTCAGGTATGTTTAAACATCAATTGAGAAAAAGGTAATGGGATGGGAAAGTAGAAAATATGAGAGGCGAATCAGTGGAGCAAGGCCTTAAAAAGGACAGGGAATGAACTGGGAGAGAAATTCAGATAATAAGGAAACATCTCCCATTGGAATGGGCAGGAGAGGGGACAACAGGTACACTTGGAGAAGGTCTGGTGAAAGAAGGTTAAGGAAGTTTATGTTCATCATTTACTGGAGTAGGAAAATTATTTGCTACGGCTGAGGGAGATGATTGGGTTGGAAGTCTAAGGTGAATTAAAGTCTTGAAATGGGCACAGCAGAATGTGTAATGTGGGGAGTTACCCAGAAGAGCCATGGGAAAAGAAGCATTGCAGCTCTGACGCTGTCCCCTCCACTAATGTCATATATAAAGTCTGGTTAATTGAACACTATTTAATTTGTTTTTCTGATATAATCCTGCAATGTGTAAACACTGGGACCTGGTCTATTGCTAAACCTAGACTCAAATGGCATTGGTTTATCTGGACAATTTGTAGACAAATTTAGCAGGTATGGGGGAGGAAAATAAATCGACCAGAGGACAATAAACCTACCATACTGCACCATCTAACTTAACCAGGGGCTTACTCAATGGAAGCAGGGAAGTTTGCTTTTAGAGATAAGCTGAAATCTAAGGCCATCTGTCTATTCAACTGGGGAATCCCCAGGATGCTGGAAGCCTATAGATGAGGATATCAGGAAGTCATGAAGACTCCCAAAGCACGTAGCAGTGCTTCTAGAAGAGTTCTGTCTAGACATCCCCACCCCTCTGCAACCCATGACCACAGGGTCATGCTAGAGTCACATAAAACAAAGATCTGCTCCTCACTTCTTGACTCTGTCTACGAGATATGGCTGAGCCAGAGGGGATAGTGTCTCAGCTGAGCAAGCTTCATGGAACATTTTTTTCCTCTACCCACTACTCCTGTCCCCCATTTCACAACTTGGAACTACTGTGAAGAAGGCCTTTGATGAATACAAAGCCAGAACAGTTTCTAAGTCAAGGTAGAAGCACCCAATATTTTCACCTAGGCTCTAATTTCACAACAGGTATTTGAAGTCATTATGGGGACACCTGGTCTCAAATATAAAATTAAGGAAACAGGGTACGGGGGCCTCTTGGCATCAGCCCCTCAAGTTGCCCTCACCTCCACTGTCACTCTTGGAAGATGCTACAAACAGATTTGGACCACGGAATAGGGAACATTTATTCTCAAGATGAAAAGCAAAGTCAAGTAAAATTGCAGGACGTTCCCAGGTATCTGGTGTCCATATTCAGGACCAAGAGAAACATGAAGAGTGTCCCTGAAATCAATAACAGCTTGGGTATGCATGTGTCCCTGAAATCAATAACAGCTTGGGTGTGTTGGACAAAGAAGGGCCAGTTCTTTCTTTTAAAGGTGACAATGTGACATACAGCTAGGTATGAGATTTAACCCTGATGTTACCCGTGCCTTCCAAACCTCCTGTTATTTTTTCCCTGGATGATTTTGCATAGTCAGTCTAATTTTGAAGAGCCTCAGTTCAGTTTGGAGTAACAATAAGAGGGGTAAGAGCCTACTACTCCTTCTCTATCCCTTCAATAGTCCTTCATCTGTGTTCTCAAAATAATGATATCTCAGCACTGCTGGGTGATGGAACTCATGCAATGAAATCTGATTTTTCAACTGCCAGTCTCTTTTTCCTCCAATATATTCAATATCCTTGTGTACCTCTGCTAGGCCAATTTTCCCAAAAACCAGTTTCGTAACTTCCTTGCTAAGATTTAACAATCTATGACAATTTACTTTGAAATTCAAATACAATTTTCCATGGTTTGAATATAGTATTCTCTCTCAAATTCATGATGAAACTTATATACCCAATGCAACAGTACTGAGAAGTACAGAGTGATCGACAGTGTTGAGAATTATTAGGTTATGAGGGCTTACATGAATGGAATCAGCAACTTTATAGAATGGCTGGAGATCAACAGGTTCATCAATGCCCTTCAACCTTTCTGCCATGTGAGGGAGGACACAGTCCTCCTCCCCTCCAGAGAAGGCAGCCACAAGGCACTACCTGGGAATTAGAGAGCAGCCCCCAATAGACAACAATCTAATCTACAGCCTTACCACCCTGAACGCGCCCGATCTCGTCTGATCTCGGAAGCTAAGCAGGGCCAGGCCTGGTTAGTACTTGGATGGGAGACCGCCTGGGAATACCAGGTGCTGTAGGCTGGGCCGGTGCTGCGGCTCACTAGGCTATCTACCTGCAGCGCTGGCACCCCGGGTTCTAGTCCCGGTTGGGGCACCAGATTTTGTACCGGTTGCTCCTCTTCCAGTCCAGCTCTCTGCTGTGGCCTGGGAGTGCAGTGGAGGATGGCCCAAGTACTTGGGCCCTGAACCCCATGGGAGACCAGGAGAAGCACCTGGCTCCTGGCTTCAGATTGGCGCAGTGCACCAGCTGCAGGGGCCATTGGGGGGGGTGAACCAACGGAAAAGGAAGACCTTTCTCTCTGTCTTTCTCTCTCTCACTGTCCACTCTGCCTGTCAAAAAATTAAAAAAAAAAAAAAAAAAAAAAAAAAAGACAACAATCTAGCCAGTACACTGATCTTGGACTCCCTGTTCTTTTATTTATTTAAAGATTTATTTATTTATTTGAAAGTTGAACTGGCGCCCATATGGGATGCTGGCGCTGCAGGGGGCAGCTTTACCCGTTACGACATAGCACCAGCCCCCTCCCTATTCTTTATAAATTACCCAGTCTCGACTGTTATAGCAGCATAAAAATGGACCAACACACCATTCAGACAATCAGATATTTATTTTGTACCTGATGAGACTTTTCTCTGCCCACACAGCCAGGCTGCTCTGCTCACTATCCCACCAGTATCCATGGTAATCCTGGTAAACTTGCTTTTAGTCTTGATATTCCCATCTCCTGCTTAAGTGCACTTTTCTTGTCACTTGAAAAAAAAAAAAAAACTAGGGAGAAGACCTATCTCCAAACCCTGTTTCTTTTCCTTTCCTAGGACTAGAAGAATGGAAAGTAAATGCTTCGTATGTACTGGGACTACCTTCCTTCTGAATAGTTAGCCCGCATCCTCTGGCTTACCAGCAGAAAAGGAATACGAGTAACCCTCTGCCACTGAGCAGGGCCCTTGGCTTATGGAGACATCCCAAATACTCATGCTGAAGCAATGTCAACTCTGAAATAGAATAATAATATCTGGTCAGAACTAGCCTAAGGAATAACATGTGACTCTTCATTTATATATGATTACTATTACCAACAGCCAAAAACATACTGTTCTTTCCTTCTTATGCTTATTATGTCTAAATAACATGAATACTTCATAATTAAGTTCAATTGACATTGATAAAGAATACATCAACGTTTTAGCTTTTATGCATACAGGTAATGAAAGACACTAAGTAAAAAAGAAAATCCACTATTTATGAATAACAAACAACTAGAACGTTGCATCAGACCAAAATTACCTTTTTCCAAGTTTCTCTGTTTTAGAGTAGTTTTTTCAAATATAAAAACTTACTAAAATCAGTAAAGAATGCCTGGAGACTGAAGGGCACCAAGCACAATACATCTTTACCTCACTGATGTATGTCTCTAGGCTGCACAAGGTCACTGAGGCAGCTATGGACAATTGAGCCCTGGGAGCCAGGCAACAGCAAGAATAAATGTGGACTGTAGTGACACTGAAGTGACATTCCAGAGCCATACACAAGTGGATTTTACCTTTTTTAAAGGCACATTTTCCGTTGGGAGTCTACCCAGGAAAACAGGTTTACTCAAACTACAGCATATACTTCTGAAGACCCCAAGAAAGCCATCTAGTGAATTCCTAGAGATCCAAAACCCCAGAGTAAGAAATGGTGATCTCTACTTCTACAAGACACAGATTTGCTCCCACTATTAAACAGCCTGTAGCACACTACTTCCCACTCTGCTCAGATTTAGGGCTACAGATGTTGTGAGGAAAGGGGGAGGGTGTGAAGCCTGCCGCCTGAGGAAGAGTCCATACTTCTTTAAAACTTCAGGAAGAACATACACTTTCTTCTCACAAGGTTCTCAAGATGGATCAGAGTTGACCAGAAGCACACAGAACACTATACAGTGAAGTGCCTCCTGCGAAACGGTGCAGATTTGGCAGTCTGGGGGGTTTCTGTCATTTCAGAATTAAGGAAACCACCTGGAGGCTCAGAAAGGCCTCCTCTTTCCCAGGAGACCGAGCTGGCCCTAACACACAGAATATTTACAAGGAAGATCTGGGATCAAAACAGCCCTCATCAGTGGCTGGCATTGCAGCATGGCAGGTAAAGCTACTGCGTGCGATGCTGGTATCCCATATGGGTGTGTAGGTTCGAATCCCGGCTGCTCTACTTACAATCTAGCTCTCTGTTAATGGGCCTGGGAAAGCAACCAAAGATAGCCCTAGTACTTGGACTCCTGTACCCATATGGGAGACCCAGAAGAAACTTCTGGCTCCTATCTGACCCAGCACTAGCCACTGTAACCATTTGGGGAATGAATCAACAGATGGAAAATCTCTTTCTCTCTGTCTCCACTACTCTCTCTGTAACCCTGCCTTTAAAATCAATACAAATCTTTAAAAAAGAAAACAATCCTCATCACATGAAATTCCTCTTCTAGCTCCTATACATAAAGTGGCCACAGATTCCTTTGGCTGAGGTTCCACAATGCTCTGGTAACTCAGTTTCAACTCATCTTTGCTTGGTCACTCTGTGGGTATCAACAGCCTTGGCCAGGCATGAGGAAGTGTCCATCACTGCTATGTACTCTAACTGTTCTGCACAAAGAAGCCAAGTAAAGGACAAGCAAAGGCAATGGTGATTATACTTGCCTTGGACACACGAATGGCTGTAGTCGATCTAGTCTCACAGCTGCACTTATACGTATCCCAAGCACTGTGAACACAGATATTCAGAATCCCTTTACAACCAAGACAACAAATGTTTGGGCCAACATTGTGGTGTAGCAGGTAAAGTTGCAGCCTGTGACACTGGCATCCCATATGGGTACCAGTTCGTGTCTCAGCTGCTCTGCTTCCAATCCTGTTCCTTACTAATGGCCTGGGAAAAGCAGAAGATGGCCCAAGTGCCTGGGCCCCTACCAGCCACATAGGAGATCTAGATGAAGCTCCTATCTCCTGGCTACAGCCTGACTCAGCCCTGACTGTTACAGCCATCTGCGGAGTGAACCAGCAGATGGAAGATCTCTCTCCCTCTCTCTCTGACAAACTTTGAAATAGATCAATAAATATTAAAAAAAAAAAAAAAAGCCAAATATCAAAAGTCATTTCCCTGCACTGACAAAACTTGCCTTCTAAAATCTGAAGAAAAGCAAGCACTTGTATCTATTGCTGACACATTTAGAGCTGTTCTGAGGCTGGCTATTAGAGACGTAAACCACAAAATTCAGTAGGGACCCAAACCTCAACTCACCTCTTTTGTTTTTACTTTGGGGCTACTAAAGGGACAAGGTGATGTCAGAAATGTAAAGATGATGTAGAGACCTCTGAGACCACCTTTTGACCACTAATTCTCCACAGAAACAGCTCAAGCACAAGTAAAGGACCCACCAGTAATCAGATACACACTATACACAGATGGCACCTGCTAAAAAACACAAGTTAGAGACCTGCAAACTAAGACCACATACCAGGACCCAGAAGTAGGCATTCTGATCTTTGCTTAGCAGATCCCATTCCTTCCTGTTTGTAGGGACTGGGACACGGGGCCAAGTACCACCTAAAAGAACGCCTATGCCCAAAGCAAAAAAGAGCTCACAGGCCTCCAATGCAGCTTCAGGCCTCCTCTAAACATAGGGGCTGGCTTACCCACCTATCCTACTTGGGCCTCTCCCTAATGCTTCAACTTCACCACTATACTGCCACTTCAAATGGGAGGGAGACTGCCCTATAGCTCCAAGCCATAGAACAGGCAGGAGCTGCTCTACGGTACTCTGGGCAAGAAACTGGCCACAGCATCTACATTAGCATAATGATGGGCCAAAAAAAAAAAAAAAAAGACAAAATTTGCAAAGGGTAAATTTCTGTGTATTCACGCCTAATCTTCCAGAGTTTTGTCAACAATTTTTCTACCATCCCCCATCATTTGCACAAATTTTTGTCAAGTCCAAACATAATTTAAAATGAGGTAGGTAGTTTCTACACGCGCCATCTTCTCGGGGACAGTCAAGGTCTTGGCTGTGAAAGCTCTCATCTCCCAGCAGGGCCTGTGCCAAGGGAGGACACCAGTGACAGGTAGAACGTCTCAGTTGGCTATTTTCTCAATCTCATCCAAATCATCCGTGTCCAGTCTTTCTATCTTCTTATCTGGGGGGAAAAACAAGGGTCAGAGGGAGATGAAGACAGGCTTAGTGTGGAGACGCAGCTGTGGTGTGACTGAGAGGGACAGCCCAGCCGGAAGGGGAAGACACGGGAACACGCCCCGCTCAGGGACACAGCGATACTTCATTTCACCCAAGGACTTCCAGGCCCTGGGCAGCAGGCAGAGCCCCTTTCCCCAAGCCCGGCCATGCCATTTGGCTCCCTGAACTCTGCAGATGTGCTCCCTAAGAACTCCCATAAGGTGGGAAGGGAGAGGAGATGCGCAGTGCAAAGGCCTCTCAGAGCCGTGGGGAAACACCCCCCCCACCTGCCCAGGAAAGGGCACGGGGGGACCCTGCAGGGACTCACTAAAATGCTCCTGGATTCTGTTCAGGATGTTCATGCTGTGCTTGCTGTCAACCATGTTCACGGCCAGGCCCCTCTTGCCAAAGCGGCCGGTGCGCCCGATCCGGTGCAGGTAGGTCTCATTGTCTGGGTTCCCATCCTTGTCCACGGGAAGATCAAAATTGATGACGACAGACACTTGTTCAACATCGATACCTGCGTGAAGGGGGTTGGAGACAGACGGGAGTCAGGGATGGAAAAAGTCAGTGTTGCCCACAGTCAGGCCACTGCACTTTCACTTGCAGTGAGGGAAACAGCCTGGGTCAGGCCACCTCTGGGATGTGAGGACACACACTGGCATGTAGCAGAAGCCAGAGGAGAAAAGAAGAGCGTTGGCAGGTGTCAACACAATTGCAAAATCAGTAAGGAAGCCCCTGCAGACGCAAGTGTGTCCAGGTACGGCTAGAAGCTCAGGTGACTGTACGTCTCCTCCCACCAAACCACGACTCTGGGCTCTCTGCAGCTTCTCATCCCGAGGGGGTCCCAGTCTCTCTGAGAAAGCATGTCACCCCAACCCCACCCACCTTGCCTGGGCCACCTGAGTTTCCGTGGTACAAGGCTTTCTCTGGCTAACAGGGCCTGGGACCCCAAGCCTGGCAGGTAGGACACACTCTCTGCTCACCGCGGGCACACACGTTGGTGGTCACCAGAACTTTCTCTTTGCCCTCTCGGAAGCGCTCAATCACGGCTGCTCTCTGCTCCACCACCATTTCTCCGCTCAGCAGGGCCACCTGGTGGCCTTCCTTTGACAGCTCTGCTGCCAACCAGCTGGCTGTTTTGCGGGTCTGGAGTGAAAAAAATGGTTTTCAATATAAAGACCTATGGGTAAGAAAATGCAGATGCTTGCAAAGAGTGGTCTGTTGCCAATCAAATACACAACAGCTCTGTGCTGAGTTCACTCAGCACAACAGGCTTAAACTGTCTCATAGAGAATGTCAGACCCATGATTGGTTTTGGAGGGACAAATTAAGTGCTCTTGGCTTTTCGTTCAGCAAGCGTACACATTGAGCCCAAGATCTTTATTCCAAAACAGTCTACGTTCCTTATGCTTAACAGTTACTTCAGGGATGTTAACCTGAGGTGTTTCCCAAGTGATCTCTAAGAAGTGGGTAGAGGTAAGGATTCCACCCTCACAACAGCTTCCCCTGGTAACTCACTGCAGCCTGAGGAGCCTAGGCTCAGGGGCAGGAGGAGGCGAGTCATCATTTCCTGCCTGCTCTGCCTGCTGTGCCCTTCCCACGGTGGGAAGCTGGGTCCTCCCCAGCACTAAGGGGGGGTCTCCAGGCAGTGGGCCAGCAGCCCAGCAGGCACCTGCTGCTGCTACTCACGTGGCAGAAGATCATGGCCTGAGCGATGGTGATGGCCCCATACAGGTTGCACAGGGCCTGGAACTTCTCATCTCTGTTGTTGCACAGGACGTAGTACTGCTTGATGGTATCCAAAGTCTCCTCCTCGCGCTTCAGTTTGATAATGTTCGGGTCTGGGACCACTTTCTGGGCAAACTTCCACACAGAGTCTTCAAAGGTCGCAGAGAAAAGGAGCATCTGGCAGTTCCTGGGCAGCATCCTGCAAGGCAGGGCCCGGGCATCTGACGTGACCCTGAGGCTCTCAGCAGGAATAGCAGCCCCACAGCTCGCCCGCTTGCTTGGCTGTGCCCCCAGGAAGGCTACAGGTGCTGTGCAGCATCCCAGGGAGGCCCAGGGGAGCAGCTGAGCCCCAGGTCTCCTCTCTTAACTCAGGCTGGGAGTATGCTCAGTGCTGATCAAGCGAATGCTCTAAGTCCCGAGCAGAGAGCCTGAGAGGGCTAGAAGAGGTGTCTGAAGCACGGGACAAGAGGCTGCCCCGGTTCCTACCTCTGGATGCGGATGCTCTGATCCTGGTGGCCCTGAGTGGCTATCATCACGTCAGCCTCGTCCAGAACAAACACCTTGATCTTCTTGGGGTCAATGAACTTGAGTTTGGAGCACCAGTCCAGGACAGTCCCTGGGGTGCCAATGACAATCTGCTCACTGATCTTCTGCCCTCTTTCCACTGTGGAGACAAGATGCTTTCCTCAGGAATTCCCATGGTAAATTCTGCTCCCTTGCTGAGAAATCCTGATGCTATCATGTATTTGAATGCAAACGTTTTACTGTCTACATTAATATTTTAATGAAAGGTTAGACTACCACTACAATATAATGGACAGAAAAACAGACAAAAATTCTGAAGACATAAGCTATAAAAAATAAAAAGAATGAAACCTTTTTGGTGGTTTTCTTTTCATTATGTATAATCATCTAATTATTTCAGGTTTCTGGTATACTTATGTTTTTCTAAATTTCCTTTTTTGTTTAAAAGATTTATTTATTTATTTGAAAGAGTTACAGAGAAATAGAGAGGTCTTCCAGCCACTGCTGGTTCATCCCCAAATGGCCACAATGGCCAGAGCCGAGCTGATCTGAAGCCAGGAGCCTGGAGCTTCTTCTGGATCTCCCTGAGTGCAGGGGCCCACGGACTTGGGCCATCTTCCTTGCTTTCTCAGGAACATTGGCACAGAGCTGGATCAGAACTGGAGCAGCAGGGACTGGAACCAGCACCCACATGGGATTCTGGTGCTGCATGTCATGATTTTTTTTTTAAGATTCATTCATTTTTATTAATTTTTACTTTTTTAAAATTTATTTATTTGAAAAGCAGAGTTACAGAGAGGCAGAGGCAGAGAGAGACAGACATAGAGAGAGATAGAGAAAGAGATAGAAAGCTCTTCCATCCACTAGTTCACTCCCCAAATGGTTGCAACGGGCCGGAGCTGAGCCTATCCAATGCCAGGAGCTGGGAGTTTCTTCTGGGTCTCCCACACGGGTATAGGGACCCAAGGACTTGGGCCATCTTCCACTGCTTTCCCAGGCCACAGCAGAGAGCTGGACTGGAAGTGGAGCAGCTGGGACTTGAACTAGCACCCATATGGGATGCTGGCACTGCAGGCAGCAGCTTTACCAGCTAAGCCACATTGCCAGTTCCACAGGCCAGGGCCTTTTTTTTTTTTTTTTTTTTTTTGACAGGCAGAGTGGACAGTGAGAGAGAGAAAGGTCTTCCTTTACCGTTGGTTCACCCTCCAATGGCCGCTGCGGCCTGTGCACCGCGCTGGTCCAGAGCCAGGAGCCAGGTGCTTCTCCTGGTCTCCCATGCGGGTGCAGGGCCCAAGGACTTGGGCCATCCTCCACTGCACTCCCGGGCCACAGTGGAGAGCTGACTGGAAGAGGGGCAACCGGGACAGAATCCGGTGTGCCGACGACACAGGTGGAGGATTAGCCTAGAGAGCCACGGCACCAGCCAGGCCAGGGTCTTAACCTGCAGTACCACAACGCCAGTCCCCCACCTTTTTAAATTTTTAAGATTCATTTATAGGGCCAAGGCTATGGCATAGCAGGTAATGCTGCCATTTTTGCACCAGCATCTCATATGAGCACTGGTTCAAGATCCAGCTCCCTACTAATGTGCCTGGGAAAGCAGCAGAAGATGGTCCTAGTCCTTGGGCCTCTGCAGTCACATAGAAGAGTCAGAAGAAACTCCCAGCTCCTGGCCTCAGTCTGGCCCATCACCAGCCATTGCGGCCATCTGGGGAGTGAATCCGTGGATGCAAGATCTTTCTCTGTCTCTTCTTTCTCTCTGTAACTCTGTCTTTCAAATTAAAAAATAGTTTTAAAAAAGAAATAATTATAATGTCTGCACATTACTGTCAAATGGTTCAAGTAAAACATGTATACAAATATATAGAAAAAATCAAATACAGCAAAATGTTAGGTGAGAGCACATATGTATTCATTATTATATCAACTATCAAGTATCTTTTGAAATATTTGAAAAATCAAAATAAGTAGTTAGGTTAATGATACAGGATCACATCTTCATACTCACATTTATTGCCTCGAACAGCATAAGCTAGTTTCAGTTCAGGGTAAAATCTGCCCATCTGCTCAATCACTTTTCCGGTTTGAAGGGCAAGTTCATATGTTGGGGAAAGGCACAGACACTGGGAGGGAAAGAGTGCAGCATTAGAATTCAGAACAATAGGCCTTTGCAAAGAGGAATTACACAAGATTCAGTCATCGCTCCAGCTGAAGGTGAAGCAACAAATATGCAAATTTTTTTAAGATTTATTTATTGTAAAGGCATAGTTACAGAGAGGGAGAGGGCAAGACAGAGAGAATAAGATTTACTTTCCATCTGCTGGCTTCACTCCCCAGATGCCTGCAACAGCCCATGTTGGGGCAGGCCAAAACCAGGAGTCAGGAGTTTCATCCAGGTCTCCCACTTGGGTGGCAGAGGTCCAAGTACTTGGGCCTTCCTAACGCTGCTTTCCTAGGCACATCAGCAGGGAGCTGGATCAGAAGTGGAGCGGCTAGGACTTAAATGGGCCCCCACAAGGGGTGCTGGCATCGCCAGCAGGACTTAAGCCATGCCACAAAGAGGGCACCAAAGAATATGCAAATTAATATGTAAACCATTTGACTCTTCAAGCTGCAGAGTCAGTAATTCTTCTCAGGGGTCAGGACCCTGCTTAGTAAAAACAAGTGAAAACAGACATTCCCCTCTGGAGTGCAAAACACCCCCAGGAGTAAGGAACTGAAATTCCAACTAGAGATTAGTTTCCTTTTCCTTTGCTAAGAAAGTTCTAAGAACTTTCTTTTTTTTTATGTAAAAAAAAATCCATATATATTTATAGGTCTTAATAGAGCAAAACATAATTCAAAGTTGAGAATATTGCTCGTCCAACCAGTAAATTTGAAATTATTTAACTTTTAGTATAAAATGGTGTTTTTCCAAAAAGTGGATCTGCATGGAATTCACCTTCCCTTCTTGGTCATGCTCTCAGAGTACATGTTACAGACATCGTAATCAGCTGCTCTCATGCTTAAATTCACATGAACATGGTAAGCACAAAGGAGCAACCGTCTTTTATGTAGTAGCGGAAAGAGTCAATAATCCTTTCACAAATGAGACTATTTCATTTCCTCCCAACTTGGATTCACCATAAACACGATCCACCAATGATACTGGGAACCTCAGCAATGATATCATTCAGCTGTCTTGCCTGAACAGTCATCTCCATCTGGAAGACGTAGCCTTCAGGAACACATTTCTCTATTAACGTCTGTAGAACTTATTTTCGATACACTCTGAAACTTCCTGTTAGATCAGATGCTCCTGGTCTCAACAAAATCTAGGTAATAAAATTGGCCCCAGGGCTGGTCATTTTGCTTTTCAGATCCCAACCATATACACCTCATTTCCTTTGTAGTGAGTTCCAGAGACAGTATCAACATTTCCTGCCTTTTGTTTCGTGGTGTGACAGATCATTATAATGACGCAGTTTCTTGCAGCATGTTCCACTCCATGCAGTTCCTAGTCCAGCTTCTTCTCGCGAGGTCTCAGGAGAATTCTGTCTGACCCGTAGATATTCCAGCTGTTCAGCCACATCTCGTTCCATCTGGGCTCCCAGCATCTGTGATTATGATTTCATAGCTGATTCCACTCTCAGAGAAGCTTTTCACCAGCAGCCACACAACGAGCAGCAGGTTCTCACGCTCATTGTAGGTCGGCAAGAGCACGGGATACTTGTCCTGTCGCCAGCCGCATCCCTCAGGCTCGCGCCAAAATCCAGTGAACTCCTGACTCCCTTCCGTGGAGGCCATGGCGGAACTGCCAGAACTTTCTAACAGAAGCCAGATAAAGGAGCCAAGCCTGTCAGCAATATCCCAGAACTGGCAAATCATGGGAAAGGGAGCAGTATTCCTGTTACCACTGCAAGATTAACCATATTGTTTGTGTTCAACTTGCAGAGCACAAGTTTATGTAAAAAGTAATACACAGGGCCCTCAGTTGGTTCAGCAGCTTATACTGCTCAAGACATGTCCGCTTATGATTCCAGCTTCCTGCTAATATGCACCCTGGGAAGCAGTGCTAATGGCTCAAGTTCCTTGGTCCCGGCCACTAGTTAGGAAACCCAGATTAAATTCTGGGCTCCTGATTTCAGCCTGGGCCAGCTCCAGCTGTTGCAGACATTTGGTGGAGTGAACCAGCAGAAAGAATATCTCTGTCTGCTTTTCTTCCTGTCTCTGTCCCTCTGCTTTTCAAATAAATAATTAATAATAATAATAATAATAATAAAATAACGCAGTTTGGCTTTCTGTCCACCAAATGGACTTTCCCTCCTAACTATGCTTACGTAGAAAATCCAGGGGGCTGGTGCTGTGACACAGCAGGTAACGCCACAGCCTGCAGTGCTGACATCCCTTATGGGCACTGGTTCGAGCCCCGGCTGCACCAATTCCAATCCAGCTCTCAGCTATGGCCTGGGAAAGCAGTAGAAAATGGCCCAAGTGCTTGGGCCCCTGCACCTGCGTGGGAGACCTGGAAGAAGCTCCTGGCTCCTGGCTGCAGATTGGCCCAGCTCCAGCCATTGTGGCCAATTGGGAAGTGAACCAGCAGATGGAAGACCCCGCTCTCTCTCTCTGCCTCTCCTTTTCTCTGTGTAACTCTGGCCTTCAAATAAATAAATAAATCTAAAAAAAAAAAAAGAAATCAAAATTTGCCAGATCCTTACCTGGGGGTATTTGTTCGCAGGTTCCACTTGGCTGAGCATGGCCAACACAAAAGCAGCTGTTTTACCAGTACCAGACTGAGACTGGGCAATTAAATTCTGTGGGCTACACAAGAGAACAAACTGTTTAGGAGCTTAATTTCAAATAAACCTTAGTTAATAAAAATGAAAAATAAAACCCAATAAGTTAGTTTAAAATTCATTTATAGAAGACGACATTGGCTTCTGCAACAATTACATATGCTAGGTTCACAAGTATAGCAGACTACAGAGAGAAAATTTTGTGGTGGGATTCAAAGCATTTCATGTCTGATCTGCTCTCTATACAGCTGATTCTTTTTTGTTGTTGTGGTTATTCAATAAACTCTTTCATTATTCTAGTTCACAGATTTTTCCATTATAACACCTGTGAGTACTAACACTAAGTAAGGAGACCCCTCCTCAAATTATACAGTAACTAACACGGAGTTTAACATGGAGTAAATGCTGGGTGAAAGGCATTAAAAATTAAGATACCAGGGCCACAACTGTGTGTAGAGAAACACTTTAAGCGCTGGTTTATCAAAACAACACCATTTTAGAAAATAAACAATTCTGAAAACGTATAACAAAACTCAACAGTAAACAAAAAGCAAAATCAAGCAAACCAAATACCTGGGGTGGACATGCAGACTTCCAGGCTTTTGGCCCTAGGACCTGGAAGTGGGTTTGTGGGTTTCATAGAAATTTGTCTGTAGACGGGCTGGTGCTGTGGCGCACGGGTAACGCCCTGGCCTGAAGCGCTGGCATCCCACATGGGCGCCGGTTCAAGTCCCAGCTGCTCCACTTCCGATCCAGCTCTCTGCTATGGCCTGGGAAAGCGGAAGATGGCCCAAGTCCTTGGTCCCCTGCACCTACGTGGGAGACCCGGAGGAAGTTCCTGGCTCCTGACTTCGGATCGGCGCAGCTCCGGCCGTTGCAGCCAATTGGGGAGTGAACCATTGGATGGAAGACCTTTCTCTCTCTCTCTCTGCCTCTCCTCTCTCTGTGTAACTCTGACTTTCAAATAAATAAATAGATCCTTAAAAAAAAAAATTTCTCTGTAGAAAGGAATGTTAGGGCCTGGCGTGACCATGGTGGCCCTGCTCTGACACTGCGGTGTTCCCAACTCCTGTCTCTTCACTGAGGAAAGTAGTATGTCTGACACAGCTGCCTGGGCCTGCTCAGTGGGGCCTATATTCCCAGTCCTTTTGAGAACAGACCCAAATCCCAAAAAGGCATTGCATCCCTGAGGCAGCCCAGAGGCAGCAGGGAGACAATCAGCGTGGGCCCTAGGCTGTGCGGGAGCTGCCCAAGTAGTTTACAGAGAGCAGGTGGGCCTTGGTGTTGATCACCCAGTCTTCCAGGGAGAGCATGTCATCAATGGAGACCAGAAGGTAGAAATACTTTAGTGCCTCCGCTAGGAAGAAACTCTGCTGTTTGTTGTTGTGGCTGGGGATGAAGCTCTACACATCCATAATCCTCAAGGAGCCGGCCTCTGTCTGGTAGTATTTCTCCAAAGCCATTACCACTTCCTGTAGACTGTGTCATGGGTCTGGTACCACAGGTACATGCAGCTCTCAACCACCTCAGATGCAGCATGTAGTAGCTCTCACTCAGCTGGGTGGCCTCCTCTCTGTTAGAGTTGAATCAAAAGGCCCTGGGCTCTAGTTTGGAATCTGGGTGGGCGCCGGTGCTGCGGCTCACTAGGCTAATCCTCTGCCTGCGGCGCTGGCACCCTGGGTTCTAGTCCCGGTTGGGGCGCCGGTTCTGTCCCAGTTGTTCCTCTTCCAGTCCAGCTCTCTGTTGTGGCCCGGGAGGGCAGTGGAGGATGGCCCAAGTGCTTGGGCCCTGCACTCACATGGGAGACCAGGAGGAAGTGCCTGACCCCTGGCTTCGGACTGGCGCAGCGTGCTGGCCATAGCAGCCATTTGAGGGGTGAACCAACAGAAAAAGAAAGACCTTTCTCTCTGTCTCTCTCTCTCACTGTCTAACTCTGCCTGTTTAAAAAAAAAAAAGGAATCTGGGTGGACATACAATTCCTGGCACATCTTGGTAATCTGGGATGCAAGATTTCAGTGATCCACACTGATTTTTAATTTTTTTTATTGTTTTATTCATTTATTTGAAAGGAAGAATTACAGAGAGGCAGAGAGAGAGAGAGAGAGAGAGAGAGAGAGAGAGAGAGGTCTTTCATCTGCTGGTTCACTCCCCAGATGGCCGCAATGGCCGGAGCTGCACTGATCCAAAGCCAGGAGCCAGGAGCTTCTTCTGTGTCTCCCACGCAGGTGCAGGGGCCCAAGGACTTGGGCCATCTTCTACTGCTATCCTAGGCCACAGCAGAGAGCTGGATCAGAATTGGAACAGCCAAGACTCAAACCAGAGCACATATGGGATTCCGGCACTGCAGGTGGCAGCTTTAACCCACTGCACCACAGCACTGGCCCCTACTGATTCTTTTAAAATGTGAATCAGCTCATGTATACTTCTCCGCTCAAAAGCATTCCCATCACTGCTTATTTCATTCAGAATATAAAGTAAAATCTTTTTTTTTTTTTTTTTTTTTTTGACAGGCAGAGTGGACAGTGAGAGAGAGAGACAGAGAGAAAGGTCTTCCTTTTGCCGTTGGTTCACCCTCCAATGGCCGCCGTGGCTGGCGCGCTGTGGCCGGCGCACCGCGCTGATCCGATGGCAGGAGCCAGGAGCCAGGTGCTTTTCCTGGTCTCCCATGGGGTGCAGGGCCCAAGGACTTGGGCCATCCTGCACTGCACTCCCTGGCCACAGCAGAGAGCTGGACTGGAAGAGGGGCAACCGGGACAGAATCCGGCACCCCGACCGGGACTAGAATCTGGTGTGCCGGCGCCGCTAGGTGGAGGATTAGCCTAGTGAGCCGCGGCGCCGGCCTAATCTTTATAGCATCCTACAAGGGCCTTACCTGATCTGCCTTCCCATTATCTCTTGGATCTCATCTCCTGCTACTCTCTCTACCTCCCCCCATCTACTCCACCATAATGACCTCAATGCTACAGAAAACATGTCAGCCAAGCCCCCTGTAGAACTTCTGTACTGGCTGTATTCTGCCTAAGACAAATGTCCCCAGTAAGAGCACCCTAATTCTCTCCTCTCCTTCAAGTCTTTGCCTAAGTGCCTCCTACTTGATGAGATTATACCCTAATGAGCTGACTGAAAAGTGAAAGTGTAATCTACTTTGAAATGCCTTAAAATAAACAAGATGTAGGCTTCCAATGGCAGGATTTGGAGCAGGGATGGGAAGAATCAGGTTTGGCTCCTTTAAGGTCACAAAAAACAGTCCCCATAGTAGCCCAAGCAGTAGGGTCTCTCCCTCTCTGTAATTCTGTCTTTCAAATAAATAAATAAATCTTTAAGAAAGCCAAAATTTTGGCCGGCGCCGCGGCTCACTAGGCTAATCCTCCGCCTAGCGGCGCCGGCACACCGGGTTCTAGTCCCGGTCGGGGCGCCGGATTCTGTCCCGGTTGCCCCTCTTCCAGGCCAGCCCTCTGCTGTGGCCAGGGAGTGCAGTGGAGGATGGCCCAGGTGCTTGGGCCCTGCACCCCATGGGAGACCAGGAAAAGCACCTGGCTCCTGGCTCCTGCCATCGGATCAGCGCGGTGCGCCGGCCGCAGCGCGCTGGCCGCGGCGGCCATTGGAGGGTGAACCAACGGCAAAGGAAGACCTTTCTCTCTGTCTCTCTCTCTCACTGTCCACTCTGCCTGTCAAAAAAAAAAAAAAAAAAAAAAAAAAAAAAAAGAAAGCCAAAATTTTAAAAAGTAAAAAATTAATTTGAAAAGCAGAGTGGGAAAGACAGAGAGAGCTTCCATCCCTCAATTTACTCTTTAAATGCCTACAATGCTGGAGCTGGAGCAGGTCAAAGCCAGGAACCAGGAACTATCCTCTTCTCCCATGAACCCAAGTACCTGGGCCATCATCTGCTGTCTTCCAGATGCATTAGCAGGAAGCTGGATCAGAAGTGGAGACAGGACTCAAGCCCAGGCACTCCAATGAGATGCTGTCTCTCAAATAGAGGCTTAACTCACTGTACCACAATGCCCATCCCTTTCACATTGTTTTCTAAATTTTCTAAATATAGTATGTACTATTTGCATAATTCTTAAAATCAATTCAATTTTTTTTAAAGTTTTTTTTTTTATTTTATTTTTTTATTTTTATTTTTTTGACAGGCAGAGTAGACAGTGAGAGAGAGAGACAGAGAGAAAGGTGTTCCTTTGCCGTTGGTTCGCCCTCCAATGGCCGCCGTGGCCGGCGCGCAGTGGCTAGCGCACGGCGCTGATCCGATGGCAAGAGCCAGGAGCCAGGTGCTTTTCCTGGTCTCCCATGGGGTGCAGGGCCCAAGCACCTGGGCCATCCTCCACTGCACTCCCTGGCCACAGCAGAGAGCTGGCCTGGAAGAGGGGCAACCGGGACAGAATCCGGTGCCCCAACCGGGACTAGAACCCGGTGTGCCGGCGCCGCTAGGCGGAGGATTAGCCTTGTGAGCCGCGGCGCCGGCCCAAAATCAATTCAATTTTTAAAACACAGAAAATTAAAAATAGAAGACAGCTGTATTAGGATACATACGGTTCAGCAAGCATCAAAGGCAAAGCGTTCTCTTGGATCTTGGATGGCCGGTTGAAACCCATGGCATAGACTCCCTGGAGAAGTTGCGGTTTCCTAGAGAAACAAAGATGAAAGCCACAGTCTCTTTAGTTGAGGAACACAGCAAAAAAATTTTTTTCCCTCTTTTAATGTTCCACATAGTTGGCCGGCGCAGCGGCTCACTAGGCTAATCCTCCGCCTAGCGGCGCCGGCACACCGGGTTCTAGTCCCGGTCGGGGCGCCGGATTCTGTCCCGGTTGCCCCTCTTCCAGGCCAGCTCTCTGCTGTGACCAGGGAGTGCAGTGGAGGATGGCCCAGGTGCTTGGGCCCTGCACCCCATGGGAGACCAGGAAAAGCACCTGGCTCCTGGCTCCTGCCATCGGATCAGCGCGGTGCGCCGGCCGCAGCGCGCCGGCCGCGGCGGCCATTGGAGGGTGAACCAACGGCAAAAGGAAGACCTTTCTCTCTGTCTCTCTCTCTCACTGTCCACTCTGCCTGTCAAAAAAAAACATAAAAAAAAAAAAATTAAAAAAAAAATGTTCCACATAGTTTATAGGTAACGATAATTGCATTATGATGAACTCAACATAATGTGTGGTGCAGTGAGTTAAGCCTCATTTGTAATTTACTTAATAGTTCAAATAAAATTCCTTTATTAAACATATGTTAGTTAAAAAATGTTCTGTGTGAAAAAAATACATATAATAGGTCTGGGAGAGACAGAAAGTAAACAAATACTCACAGCCGGAGCTCCTCAAAAGACTTCACAGAGTAGAGGGGGGAGTTGGGATCCCGCTGTAGGACTTCCACTTGGTTTGTGTTATCCACAAGGTTGCTTCTGATCAGTTTGTTAAGCAATGACTGGGCAGCTCTGTCCTCTGTCAGGAAAAAGAACAAATAGTTTCGAAGGTCCATAAACCATGAGTTGATGAACTCATCAACTGCCACTGGTATTTTAAGTAATAGCATGTAATTGTACCAGTACAAGGCACTTAACA
This sequence comes from Oryctolagus cuniculus, assembly GCF_964237555.1. Taxonomy (NCBI): domain Eukaryota; kingdom Metazoa; phylum Chordata; class Mammalia; order Lagomorpha; family Leporidae; genus Oryctolagus; species Oryctolagus cuniculus. The sequence continues at coordinate 56,898,273 of NC_091449.1, forward strand.
GTTTAATCTCTAATTATAATTAAAAAGTTTTATTAAAAAGGTTATTATCCTCACATCACACGACACAGGACCCTGTGAATATTTTAACAACCCTCCTTTCCTGAGGGTGTCTGTTCCTCTAGTCCCAAATATTTATTCCCCTAGTTTGCATGCAGTATAAATTTATTGTTAACAAGTGCATGCCAACAATGAAAACTGGAAATAACAGTCTGTATCTTGATATGGTATAAGTTTTTCACAGTTTGTCATTCACATTAAATGTGTCAAGATGCCACTGTGTTTAACTTCACTAGACAATGAGGATACAACCTAAAATTCCTTTTAAAACACTCCATATGAGAAAATCATTCAGGGAATTTACTGCCTGAAGTTCATCAATGTTCAATGTAAAAATTTGTCTAAAATGTAAATTATTAGAATTTCTTCACTAATTGACTGTTGAACCTTTATAGCAGCACTGTAACTCCTGCTGAAGTCAAGTTGGATATAAAAATGAAGCCTCCCTAACAATCCATTTTCTTAGAACTTCATTTATAAGCTCTATGACTGTGTTACCTTTTTCTTCTTCATCTGTGTTCTCTGTATTAGCATTGGTCTTGACAACAGCACCTTTATGAGACACAAAATGACCATCAATCAAAACCATATCCCATAATCAACAGCTGTGGCAATTCAAATTCTGACACTAGGGGCCGGGGCCAGTGCCGTGGCGTTAATAGGCTAAGCCTCTGCCTGCAGTGCCGGCATCTCATTTGGGTACCAGTTCGAGTCCCACTTGTCCTGCTTCCAGCTCCTTGATAACAGGCCTGGGAAAGCAGCAGAAGCTGGCCCAAGCATTTAGGTCCCTGCACCTGTGTAGGAGACACAGAAGACGCTCCTGGCTTTGGCCTAACCCAGTGGGGAGTGAACCAGTGGATGGTTCTCTCCTTCTCTCCAACTCTCTCCCCTACTCTCTCTGTATCTCTGCCTTTCAAATAAATAAATACATCTTTAAAAAAATCTATTACACTATAAATGTAAAGCCCTGGAGAAAAAAAATTAGTTAGGAAACCCAGACACTGATTAAAAAAATTTCAAAGTTTCTAAATCAGCTAAGGTATGAAACACTGTTGCTTCAATTTCAATTATTTTTTCTTTTTTTTTTTTTTTTTTTTTTTTTTTTTTTTGACAGGCAGATTGGACAGTGAGAGAGAGAGACAGAGAGAAAGGTCTTCCTTTGCCATTGGTTCACCCTCCAATGGCTGCCATGGCCGGCGGGCTGCAACCAGCGCACCGCACCGATCCGATGGCAGGAGCCAGGTACTTATCCTGGTCTCCCATGGGGTGCAGGGCCCAAGGACTTGGGCCATCCTCCACTGCACTCCCTGGCCACAGCAGAGAGCTGGCCTGGAAGAGGGGCAACCGGGACAGAATCCAGCGCCCCGACCGGGACTAGAACCCGGTGTGCCGGCACCACAAGGTGGAGGATTAGCCTAGTGAGCTGCGGCGCCGGCCTCAATTATTTTCTATTCCAGGTCCTCCCACGTTACTTCAAAATCTAACATTTAGTTCTCTCATAGTATCAATATCTCCAAAGTATTACAGAAAGATGATTATTAAGTCAATGATCAGAAACAGCCGGCGCCGTGGCTCAATAGGCTAATCCTCCACCTTGCGGCGCCGGCACACCGGGTTCTAGTCCCGGTCGGGGCGCCGGATTCTGTCCCGGTTGCCCCTCTTCCAGGCCAGCTCTCTGCTATGGCCAGGGAGTGCAGTGGAGGATGGCCCAGGTGCTTGGGCCCTGCACCCCATGGGAGACCAGGAAAAGCACCTGGATCCTGGCTCCTGCCATCGGATCAGCACGGTGCGCCGGCTGCAGCGGCGGCCATTGGAGGGTGAACCAACGGCAAAGGAAGACCTTTCTCTCTGTCTCTCTCTCTCACTGTCCACTCTGCCTGTCAAAAAAAAAAAAAAAAAAAAAAAAAAAAAGAAACCACCTTGATGCTCAACAGTGGAGTATCTATGCAAATCACACAATGCCATTAAAATTCTAGGTGTATAAACTGCTAATTAGTAGAAACTTAAAAACAAGTTATAGTGATGGAAAAGTATTATGTGAATTCAGAGTAGGGTAAATGCCAGATTTCTCCCCTGTAATATTAAATACATCAACAAAAATTTGGTGTTGAGCCTAGACTTTTGATATATTTTGATAGATTTTGATATGATTTTAGATAATTAGAATAGGTAAACTCTCAGGTTACTCATAATCATTCCAAACTGATGAACATTTTAAAAAGTAACAAATAATAGTTGGCAATATAGTGCCAAAGTCTGGAATAAATTTAATAGTTTATAAACCAATTAGGTAGGCTCATTCTTATAATAAGCACTTTGTGATTACAATCTAGTTTGTTAATTCCCAAATGGAAAGACTGCCAGTATCTGCCAGTCCTCTGGTACAAATACAGTTTTTTTTTTTTTTCTAGGCAGTTGTTATGCCCAAACAGAAATACTCAAGGAAATAGCATTTGTTTTCAAACTAGCTTTTACTCACCATTGGCATCCGGTTTGATTTTCTCGTCCTTAAGATGCAAGTTGCTCAACTAAATGGAGAATATGGAGGGAGGAAAGTGTCAGGAGAGTCACTTACAAGATGTTAAAGTCAACAGAGGCTTCCCAAGAAACAGGGAGAAAACAGCCCCTCTCTCAAGACTGATTCTTAGGTTGCTATTCTGGGTTCCTTTTGTTTGCCAAATGACTGAATGAAAATAAACAAAAATGCCCATAAATGTAGTAAGAAAAAATGATTACTGAGCCGCTTAAAATCCATTCTTCCTAATTATAACCCCTAGAGAGAATTATAATTGATGAGTTTGCTTAACTCCTGATTACAAAGACTCTCAGGGGAATATCATTGTTAGAGTTGTCACTCCCTCACAGTCCAAACAAGAGGACACTGAAGATATCCCAAAGAATGCAGTCACACTGCAGACACAGCCAAGGAGGGAGCACTGCACTGACAGCACCCGCAGGAGGGAAGCAGTACAGTGCAGGACTTGTTGAAGCCACGGCACACAGCATGCTGACACACAGCCAACATCTAAGTCACCTTATGCTTCGTGTCTCATACTCTTAACTGGAAACAGCCCCGAGGATCACTGTGTAATCACAATACTCACCAGGCTGAAGTCGGGATAGAAAGGAAGAGATAGATCAGAGAGGCATTTCAAAGAAAGGATTCTTAGGACTTAGATCAAACAATGGGAATTAGGGATCTCCTGGCAGGACTCCTCTCTCCCCTGTAAGAATGCAACTATCCTGGGGCAGGCATTGAGACATAGTACATGAAGCTTAAACAGATAACTGCATCCCAGCTGCTCTGCTTTTTTTTTTTTGACAGTGAGAGAGAGAGAGACAGAGAGAAAGGTCTCCCTTTGCCGTTGGTTCACCCTCCAATGGCCGCCGCGGCCGGCACACCATGCTGATCCAAAGGCAGGAGCCAAGCTTTTCCTGGTCTCCCATGGGGTGCAGGGCCCAAGCACTTGGGCCATCCTCCACCGCACTCCCGGGCCACAGCAGAGAGCTGGCCTGGAAGAGGGGCAACCGGGACAGAATCCGGTGCCCCGACCGGGGCTAGAACCTGGTGTGCTGGTGCCGCAAGGCGGAGGATTAGCCTAGTGAGCCGCGGCACCGGCCTGCTCTGCTTCTAATCCAGCTTCCTGGTAATGCATCCTGGGAGGCAACAGATGATGGCTCAAATGCTTGGGCCCCTGCCACCCACAAGGGAGACCTAGATGGCATTCTGGGCTCCTGGCCCAGCTCTGACTATTGCAGGCATTTGGGGAGTGAATCAGCAGATAAAAGTTATCTCTCTCCCTCTTTCTCTTTGATACTCAGCCTTTAAAGTAGATAGAAATAAACAAACATAAGATCTGGACATTCCACTCCTGGGAATTTACTCAAAGGAATTGAAATCAGCATACAAAAGAGTTATCTGTACCCCCCATATTTATTGCAGCTCAATTCACAATAGCTAAAATATGGAATCAACCCAGGTGCCTGTCAACTGAAGAATGGATAAACCACATTGGTGGGGGGAGGGACCAGTGCTGCAGCATAGCAGATAAAGCTGCTGCCTGCACTGCCGGCATCCCATATGGGTGCCAGTCTGAGTCCCAGCTGCTCCACTTCCGATCCAGCTCTCTCCTATGGCCTGGGAAAGCAGTGGAAGATGGCCCAAGTCCTTGAGTCCCTGCACCCACATGGGAGACCTAGAAGAAGCTCTTGGCTCCTGGCTTCGGATTGGCGCAGTTCCAGCTGTTGCAACCAACTGGGAGTGAACCAGTGGATGCCAAGACCTCTCTCTCTGCATCTCCTTCTCTTTCTGTATAACTCTATCAAGTAAATAAATAAATCTTAAAAAAAAAAAAAGAATCTATGGGATATGTACACCATGGAATACTACAGTGGTAAAAAAAATGAAATCTTGCTGTTTGCAAAAAAATGGATGCAAATGGAAAACATTCTAATTAGTGAAATAAGCCAGTCCCAAAAAGACAAATACTATATGTTCTCCCTGATCTGTGGTAACTAACAGAGTACCCAAAAGGTAATCTATAGAAGTGAAATTGACACTTTGAGATGCCATGACTTTGACAGTCCTTGTCTCAACTGTTCAGGAACAGGGTTTTTGGTGTTTTTTTTTTTTTTTCTATATTATTTGTTGAACTCTCTACTTAGTGTAGAGTTAATCTTATGTGTATAAAGTTAATTGAAAATAGATCTTAGTAAAAAATAAGAGACTAGAAGAGGGAGGAGGAAGAAGGTGGGAGTACGGGTGGGAGGGAAGGTAAGATGGGAAGAATCACTATGTTCCTAATTTGTATTTATGAAATGTATGAAGTTTGTATACCTTAAATAAAAGGTTTCTGGGGAAAAAAAAAAAAACAGAACACAATTCCTGAAATGACAGAAGATAATTCTATTTTTAATTTACCTCTGGGTCTAGTATAAGGCAGGTAAACTAATAAAATATGTAGCAAGACCTAAGACATCATTTAATAAAGGGTAAAAGAAGGAAAATTAGCAAAATTGGGGTTGGTGCTGTGGTGTAGTGGGTAAAGCCACTACCTACAGTCTCGGCATCTGATATGGGTGCTGGTTCTAATCCCAGCTGCTCCACTTCTGATCCAGCTCTCTGCTATAGCCTGGGAAGGCAGTAGAAGATAACCCAAGTTCTTGGGCCCCTGTACCTACTTGGAAAGCCCAGAAGAAGTGCCAGGCTTCTGGCTTTGGATTGGCCCAGCTCTGACTGTTGTGGCCATCAGGGGAGTGAACCACTGAATGGAAGACCTCTTCTCTCCCCCCGCCCCCACAACCTCTGCCTCTCTGTAACTCTGCCTTTCAAATAAATAAATAAATAAATCCCCTTTTTTTTTTTTGACAGGCAGAGTTAAGACAGTGAGAGAGAGAGAGAGAGACAGAGAGAAAGGTCTTCCTTTTTCCATTGGTTCACCCCCCAAAATGGCCGTCACGGCCAGCACTGCGCCGATCCGAAGACAGGAGCCAGGTGCTTCTCCTGGTCTTCCATGTGGGTGCAGGGCCCAAGCACTTGGGCCATCCTCCACTGCCTTCCCAGGTCACAGCAGAGAACTGGACTGGAAGAGGAGCAACTGGGACAGAATCCGGCGCCCCAACCGGGACTAGAACTCAGGGTGCTAGCGCCACAGGGGGAGGATTAGCCAAGTGAGCCACAGCGCCAGCCAAATAAATAAATCTTAATAAATAAAATTATTTTTTAAAAAAGAAAATTACCAAAACCAAATTTTTATTTTTTAAAGGACCACAAGATTCTGTATGTATTGAATTTTATTGCCCTCCTCCCAAGAACCAAGGAAAGAGGGGGGAGGTTGGGGAGAGAGTAATTAAAATTTGTTTTAATGAGTGATTAGTTCAGAATAGAAGAGCCCTGCTTCACTTCACACAAGCTGGTAAGAAACTTCTAGTGTCTATGTGCTTTGGTGTTGGAGAAAGGAGACTCAGAAGAACACATTGGGGCCGGCACCACGGCTCACTATGCTAATCCTCCGCCTTGCGGCACTGGCACACCAGGTTCTAGTCCCGGTCGGGGCGCCGGATTCTGTCCCAGTTGCCCCTCTTCCAGGCCAGCTCTCTGCTGTGGCCCGGGAGTGCAGTGGAGGATGGCCCAAGTGCTTGGGTCCTGCACCCCATGTGAGACCAGGATAAATACCTGGCTCCTGCCATCGGATCAGCGTGGTGCGCCGGCCGCAACGCACCGGCCATGGTGGCCATTGGAGGGTGAACCAACGGCAAAGGAAGACCTTTCTCTCTGTCTCTTTCTCACTGTCCACTCTGCCTGTCAAAAAAAAAACACACACACACACACACATTGGATAGACTGGCAAGAAAGGAAACTGGCAAAAAAAAAAAAAAAAAGCATAAAGCGCAATCATTATAAAACAGTAAGAGTTCATCTGGGGTAGACATTTAGCCTAATGGTTGATTCCAGATGAGGTACCCTCTCCTACAGCCAAGTAGCTGTGTTTGATTCCCAGTTTCAGCTCCTGACCCCAGCTCCAGCCAACACAGACCCTAGGAAGCAGTGACAATAGTTCAAATAATTAGGTGGTAAGGCTTTCCAAGCCTACACACAGAAGTGGCACTGCGGCAAAGTTTGCATTACCTGCTGTATGGTTAGTGAACTAATGCTAAAACTTATGTTGAAAGCAGTTAGTTCAGATACCATTCTTCGCTCTATTTCTTTGGACCAAAAAAGCAGAAAGCAATTTCCTTGCACCCTCATTGGAAATCATTTTATGATACAGAAAACCAACCAAAAGGCAAAACAAAAACAACAAAATTCCACCTTTCACAAATTGACCAAAGCCTTCTCTTATAATATCCACATTTTTTCAATGCTTTTAACTAATATGTTTTTAAGATGTTAAAATAATAGAAAACTGGGGCCAGTGTTGTAGCACAGCAGGTTAAGCTGCTGTTTGTGATGCCAGCATCCTACAAGGGTGCTCAGAATCAAGTCCCAGCTTCTCTACATCAAATCCAGCTTTCTGCTAAAGTGCCTGGGAAGGCAGCAGAGGGTGGTCTGGCTGTTTAAATCTTTAAAAAGATTTATGTATTTATTTGAAAGGCAGAGTGATGCACACACACACAGAGATCTTCCATCCATTGGCTCACTACCCAGATGGTTACAACAGCCAGTGCTGAGCCAGGCAAAGAGTTTCTTCCAGGTCTCCCACGTGGATGGCAGGGACCCAAACACTTGGGCCATCTTCTGCTGCTTTTCCCAGGCAAGGACTGGATCAGAAGAGGAGCATCTAGGGTGCGAACTGGTGTCCACAGGGGATGCCAACGTCGCGGGGGTGGCTTTACCCACTTTGCGACAATGCTGGCCCCAAATAAATAGATCAATAAATCTTAAAGCTACTTGAGAAAGGATTCTTGAGACATAGGGAAAATCTAATGTTAAATGACATATGCTAAATAGGGATTACCTTAGGCAAAACACTGAAGCAGGAGACTTAAAAAGTCTCATCAATTTTGGGGTCCCTTTTCCTCTAAACTGAAAAAGTTGTCTCCAAGCAGAAGAGGAGCCACTGGGGAATGCGAAAAGTAAATAAGCAGAATCTAATATTCACTTACCTAAAATGAAAAAGAGAGGAAGCTTGACAAATACTTAAAATACATACTGAACAATGTGTGCTCTGTACACATCACAGACACCTACTCAGGCAGCCTCTGCGTGGTGGCTCGATGGGAGGAGTTCCACAAGACAGGAGTCAAGGGCATCTTGACTCATTTCTTTGGTTTTACAATGCTCTGATCTATTACCATTTACTTGGGCATGGTTAAGCAGCATGACAAATACTATTTATGTTCAACTAATTTGCACAAAAGAGATAATTCATTAAGATTGCTGCAAAGAAAGTGAGATATAGGTAACAGCACCAACAACGGTGGTGGCTGTTAAATCAGGCATGTCCATAATTCAAAGGGGTAGTTTCTATGATTATTCTCATCCTACAGATGAAGAGACTAAGGCAGACAAGTTACATAATTTGTCTAAGATCATAACAACTAAGTGATAGACCCAGGAAAACAAATCAAAGTCTGTCTCTGAAGTCTAAGGTCTTAAATTCTACATAACAGTGACTCTCATCGTTAACATCAAGTAATTTCCAAGTAAACATAATGGTGCTGCTGTTTTGGAAAACAGCCTCCCAATTTCTCCACAGTTAAACACAGAGTTTATCATATAATCTAGCAGCCCCACTTCTAGCTAGAGAACTGAAAACATGTCCACACAAAAATCTGTCACAAATGATCACAGCAACATTCTTTAAAAAAAAAAATGTATTTATTTATTTGAGAGGCAGAGTCCCAGACAAAGAGAGGGAAATACAGAGATCCACTGGTTCACTCCCCAAATGGCCACAATGGCCAGCGTTGGGCCGACCCGAAGCCAGGAGCCAGGAGCATTTTCTGGTCTCCCACATGGGTGCAAGGGCCCAAGCACTTGGGCCATCTTCCACTGCTTTCCCAGACCATTAGCAAAGAGCTGGATCAGAAGAGGAGCAGCCGGCACCGCGGCTCATTAGGCTAATCCTCTGCCTTGTGGCGCCGGCACACCAGGTTCTAGTCCCGGTCAGGGCGCCGGATGCTGTCCCGGTTGCCCGTCTTCCAGGCCGGCTCTCTGCTGTGGCCTGGGAGTGCAGTGGAGGATGGCCCAAGTACTTGGGCCCTGCAGACCATGGGAGACCAGGATAAGTACCTGGCTCCTGCCTTTGGATCAGCATGGTGTGCCGGCCGCGGCGGCCATTGGAGGGTGAACCAATAAAGGAAGACCTTTCTCTCTGTCTCTCTCTCTCACTGTCCACTCCGCCTGTCAAAAAATAAAAATAAAAAAGAAGAGTAGCAGACAGGAGCATCCCATATGGGATGTCGGTGCCACAGGCAGAGGCTTACCCTACTCAGCCACAGCTTTTCAGCCCTAGCAATAAAACAGAATAAAGTACTGTAATGATACACGTTAGCATATTGAAAACATTATGCTCAGTCAAAGAATCCAGTCACAAAGGATGACTTAGGAGGTGCTGTGTGATACTATGTTTCAGAAGAAGCAAATCGAAGGTAGCTTATGGGTTGCCAAGCCTAGGGTGGTTTTAGAGAAATGGTTTTAGTGACTGCTAATGGTTAAAGAATTTCTTTTTAGGGTGATGTAAATGCTGTGAAATTTAATATGCTGATGGCTGTGCAATTTTGTGTATGAATCTATTGAAAACTAGCGAGCTATATATACTTTATTAATTTATTTGAAAGGCAGAGTTACAGAGGCAGAGGCAAAGAGAAAGAGAAAGAGGGAGCGAGCGAACGAGAAACTCTTCAATCTGCTGGATCACTCCCCAAATGACCACAATGGCTGGCGCTGGGCCGACCTGAAGCCAGGAGCCAGGAACTTCTTCTGGGTCTCCTATCTGGGTGCAGGGACCCAAGAACTTGGGCCATCTTCTACTGCTTTCCCAGGCCATAGCAGAGAGCTGGATTGGAAGTGGAGTAGCCAAGACTCCAACTGGCACCCATATGGAATGCCAGTGCTTCAGGCCGGGGCTTTAACCTGCTGCACCACAGCACTGGCCTCAGAGATATATACTTTAAACAGCTGAAGTGTGTAATATGCAAATTACATCTCAAATACTATTATTTAAAAAAAAGTAACACAGGGCCGTCTTTCTGACAGCAGGTGAAGCAGCAACCTACAACACTGGCATTCCATATGGGCAACAGTGGTTCTTGTCCTGGCTGCTCCAATTCCGATCCAGCTCGCTGCTAGTGTTCATGGGAAAACAATGGAAGATGGCCCAAGTCTCTGGGCCACTGCCACCCACATGAGAGACCCAGAAGAAGCTACTGGCTCCTGGTTTCTGCTTGGTCCAACCCTGGTTGTTGCAGCTATTTGGTATGTGAACCAGGGAATGAAAGATTTCTCTCCCTTGCTCTCTCTCCTATCTGTAACTCTGCCTATAAAATAAATACACTTTAAAAATTTTAAATAAAAATTAAAAATAAAATGTAGGCTTTTATTATTATATTATAAAGTACAAGCCTAAAAACAAAAACAAAATATAAAAACAAAAGGGGTTAAATGTTTTATATCTGAGTTTTATTATCACAGGAAAAATTATTCTGAGTTTCTGTTTTGTGTGTATGTGTGTGTTTTAAAGATTTATTTATTTATTTGAAAGGCAGAGTTACAGAGACAAAAAGTAGACATTTTGGGGAGCAGCTGTGTGGCATAGCAGGTTAGGTCGCCTATAATGCCAGCATCCCATAAGGGCGCCAGTTCCAATCCATCTCCCTGCTAATGCGCTGGGAAAGCAGCAGAAGATGGCCTGAGTGCTTGGCCCCTGCTACCATGTGGGAACCAGGATGAAGCTCCTGGCTTCGGGATGGCTCAACCCCAACTGTGTGGCCATCTGGGTAGTCTAGTGAACCAGCAGATGGATATAACTCTCTCTCTCTTCTCACGCTCTAAAAATTAAAGGGCGAGTCCAAGAGATCCAGCATTTAACTAAAAGAGCTCTATAAAAGAGGGACTAAATAAAAGATGAAGGTGAGGAAATCAGCAATGAAGAAAATTTCCTGGCCGGCGCCAAGGCTCACTAGGCTAATCCTCCACCTAGCGGCACCAACACACCGGGTTCTAGTCCCGGTCAGGGCGCCGGATTCTGTCCCGGTTGCCCCTCTTCCAGGCCAGCTCTCTGCTACGGCCCGGGAGTGCAGTGGAGGATGGCCCAAGTCCTTGGGCCCTGCACCCCATGGGAGACCAGGAGAAGCACCTGGCTCCTGCCTTCGGATCAGCGCGGTGCACCGGCCACAGCGTGCCGGCCACAGCGGCCATTGGAGGCAAAGGAAGACCTTTCTCTCTGTCTCTTTCTCACTGTCCACTCTGCCTGTCAAAAAATTTTTTTTTTCCTATAACTGAAGGACAAGAATGCTCCAAATTTAAGAGACTTGTCTAGTATACAAGTAAAATGGATGCAAACAGACCCATACCAAGCAAGACATGTATCACTTTTTGTATCTGCTGAACAAACAGGATACTCCAGACTTGGAAAGGGAAAAACAACTCACATGAGGAATCATAATTGTCTCACACATCGCAACAAATACAGAAGTCTAGAAGGCAATGGAAAAATGCCTTTAAAATCTGGCAGGAAAGTAATTTTCAACCTACAATACTATTATCCAGATGATAGGACAAAATAAGGTATCTCTATACATGCAGTTTTTCAACAAAAAAATTTCCTTCCCATACACCTCCAAAAAGCTGACCAAAGGCTGCACTAAAATAAAGGAACAAATCAAGGAAGATGAAGACAGGGATACAGAAAGAAGAGGCTCTAACCCAAGAGAAAAAAGCAATTGCCAGAACAAGGCGAAACTAAATATTCTCTGTTCCCCTTCACCTCCCAAAATGCACTGCACTCTATACACAAGGGTGACTAGTTCAGTTTGAAACAAACTAACAGCCTGGGAGAGATGTAATTGATAGAATACTTAATTGGCTGAACATTTATTTATTTGGAAGGCAGAGTTACAGAAAAGCAGAGGCAAGGAGAGACAGAGATCTTCCATCTACTGGTTCACTCCCCAAATGGCCCAACAGCTGGAACTGGGCCAATTGGAAGCCAGGAGCTTCTTCTGGATCTCCCACATGGTTGCAGGGGCCCAAACACTGGATTGGAAGTGGAGCAGCCAGGACTCAAACCGGCACCCACATGGGATGCTGGCAAACATCTTGAGATAAGCTTAGGCAACTAGGCAGAGAGATTGGAATGAACTGATAATACATACAAAATACATGAAGCACAAACACAAAGCAAATAAAAGTTCAAAGGAAACAGTTTTATAGGAAAGTAGTTTTCATGAGTTGGTAGTATAAACATGGAATACTCTAAAATCACAATATTACAATGAAAAATGGCACAAAGAAAAGTGTGCATGTGTGGTGGGGGAAGACACAGGAAGAAGTCACAAGTCAATAAATATTTAAAACTGATTACTGAGGAAGTAGCAAAACAGGCATGTTATTTAGGAAATGAAGAGTAAATATTGCGGCTGGCGCTGTGGCACAGCCTGAAGCGCCAGCATCCCATATGGGCGCCGGTTTGAAAACCGGCTGCTCCTCTTTGGATCCAGCTCTCTGCTATGGCCTGGGAAAGGGTAATTTGCCAAAGTCCCTGGGCCCCTGTACCCACGTGAGAGACCTGGAAGAAGCTCCTGGCTCTGGATCAGCACAGCTCCAGCCATTGCGGCCATCTGGGGAGTGAACCAGCGGATGGAAGACCTGTCTCTCTGTCTCTACCTCTCTTGTAACTCTTTCAAATCAAATCAAATCAATCTTTAAAAAAAAAAAAAAAAAGAGAGCCGGCGCCGTGGCTCAATAGGCTAATCCTCCACCTTGCGGCGCCGGCACACCGGGTTCTAGTCCCGGTTGGGGCGCCGGATTCTGTCCCGGTTGCCCCTCTTCCAGGCCAGCTCTCTGCTATGGCCAGGGAGTGCAGTGGAGGATGGCCCAGGTGCTTGGGCCCTGCACCCCATGGGAGACCAGGAAAAGCACCTGGATCCTGGCTCCTGCCATCGGATCAGCGCGGTGCGCCGGCTGCAGCGGCGGCCATTGGAGGGTGATCCAACGGCAAAGGAAGACCTTTCTCTCTGTCTCTCTCTCTCACTGTCCACTCTGCCTATCAAAAAAAAAAAAAAAAAAAAAAAAAAAAAAAGAGTAAATATTGTCCATCCATCTCAAGAGAAAATTAAGTTGCCTCTCAGAAGGAAAAAATTCTTAAGAACCACAGTTTTAAAACTATTTGACTATAAATTATGTACATGCATAAACTGTTTTATCAACTACAAAAAAATAAGACAAAGGCTTACAGAAGTAAGTACTAACAGAAGTAGATACAAAGCCCACCAGAACACAGTGCTGAGGTTTGAGAAATTAACGCGTAACACATATTTTGCTTACTGTGTGTCAGTCCCAGAAGAACAGAAGGAAGCTAAGAGGACCAGGGGAGGCTTTCCTGGCTGCCAGACCCCCCTACCGCAAGGCGAGCGCAAGCTGGAGCAGTCCGGCAGGCGGGCGATTTAAGGATGGGAGCGCTCACCTGCCTTCCTGAGCCGGACTGCTCAGGCTCTACCATTCTCCTCCCCAGAACCCACCCCTGCCACGACCAGTCTAGGGGCTGTTCTTTCCCAGGGATCAAGTCCCCATCCAGAACTGGTCCCTTGACCCTTTTATGGCTGAAAGCAACCCACCGACTCAGCCGCCGCTTCCTGCTCGTCTACCGCCAGAGCCCACGAGTCGGTGGCCATGGTCCCCAGCGCGGGTGGGACCCTCGATGTGGCGGATTCGCCCGCGGGCACGACGCGGCCGTGGGCTCCGGGGCGTCGCGGCGAGCCCGGTTCCGGCCCCGGCCCCGCAGAGGGGGAAGTCATTCGCTGCCAGTGCTGGGCACCGGAAACGGCGCGCCGCAGTGACGTCAGAGCCCGCGCCCCGACAGCCGCCGCTCTCCGCTCCAGGCTGCGGCTTCCGCTGCCTCGAGACCCCCGCTCTCTACCCCTCCACGGTGCATGCTTTCTTCCTGAATTGAGGGAGTCCTCTTAATATGCACCAACTCAAGTCAACCGACTTCCCAACCATCGCGGCATAGCGTGGTGGCACAGAAGACGCTCACACAGATCCCACAGACCCTAACAGAAATGTAAACAAGCTGCTGCTTGGGTTAATGGCGTCTCATTTCAGAGTGTCAAGTGCAAGTTCTGGGTCCTCCGCACTTCTCATCTAGCTTCCTGCTAGGAGTGCACCTAGGAGACAGCCCAGGCCCGGGTGCTTGGGTTCTTGCCATATTAGTGGGAGACCCAGATGGAGTTAGGGGCTCCTGGCTTCGGCCTGGCCCCGCCCTGGCTATTGCCAAGGAGTGAACAAGGTGTGAACCACCAGATGGAAGTTCTGTCTCCCCCTCTCTGTCATTCTGCATTTCAAATAAATAAAGGCTACTTTTTTAAAAACTATTTCTGCAGACAAGCAAAAAAGTAAACAACATAACAGATATCTAGGTTTCCACCACAAGGCTTAAGAAATAGATACGCATCGAGATCCTAGACTCTCTTACGTTCACCGCCAACACGTCTGTTCAACGTGAGATTCTTGAAAGAACCCGGTTCCCAAAAGGAGGGCGCCGAGAAAGGAGAGCTGGGGAATAAAGGCACCCGGATTTGAATTCAGTCTCCGGCAATTGCTCCCCAGTGGGCGCAGGCGGCCTCGGCTTCCCGCGAAACCCCGGCGTGTACCCACCTAGCTCACAATTCTGCACGGCGCCGGGCTCACCAACAGGGCTCCGTGTATAGTCGCTCCCATTATTCCTTTCCCCTCTCCTCGGGGGTGGGAGCGAGAGACGCCCAAACAGGGGCGAAAACGGCCTCGCTTCTACCCGCACAGATACTCACATCGGCCACCGGCAGGGTGAGCGGAAACCGCCCCATGGCTCGACCTCGGAAACGGCCAGTCGCCCCAGCCATCGTAGCTCAGCATGGCGGTTAGCCTCCCCAACCGCCGTTGGCAGCCCCGGTGGAGCCCGAGTCTCATTGGCAGAAGCCAGTCCCGCCAGCCAATCAGCTGAGGGGAAGGCACATACAATTCCCGGGCATGCGCACACGAGGACTTTGGGGCCAAAGACCTGTGCTGGCTTCCCGCAGAGGGCCAGACGCCCAACTTCCTGAGGGCAGCGCAGTATCTGGTTTCTTTGATGTTAACTTTCAGAGACTGTGTAGTGATTGGTTATGCTGCAGCCTGCGGCACTGGCATCCCATGTAAGTACCGGTTCAGGGCCCGGCTGCTCCACTTCTGATCCAGCTCCCAGCTAATGCACCTGGGAAAGCAGCAGAACATGGCCCAAGTGGTTGTACGTGTGTGGGAGACCCAGAAGAAGCTCCCTGCTCGGAGTCATTTGGGGAGTGAACCAGCAGATGGAAGACCTCTTTCTGTGTGTGT
Organism: Oryctolagus cuniculus; assembly: GCF_964237555.1. Classification (NCBI taxonomy): domain Eukaryota; kingdom Metazoa; phylum Chordata; class Mammalia; order Lagomorpha; family Leporidae; genus Oryctolagus; species Oryctolagus cuniculus. Next base: position 56,913,343 of record NC_091449.1, read on the forward strand.
CTCCCTATCTGTTATTCTGCCTTTCAAATACATAAATATTTTTTTTAAAGACTAACATACAGGGGCTGGCGCTGTGGTGCACTGGGTTATCGCCCTGGCCTGCAGTGCTGGCATCCCATATGGGCGCCGGTTCAAGACCTGGCTGCTCCCTTTCCTATCCAGCTCTCTGCTATGGCCTAGGAAAGCAGTAGAAGATGGCCCAAGTCCTCAGGCCCCTGCACCCACATGGGAGACCTGTAAGAAGCTCCTGGCTTTGGATTGGCGCAGCTCCAGCCATTGCGGCCAACTTGGAAGTGAACCATCAGGTAGAAAACCTCTCTGCCTCTCCTCTCTTTGTGTAACTCTGACTTTCAAGTAAAATAAATAAATCTTTCAAAAAGAGTAACATAGGGCCGGTGCCGCTGCTCACTAGGCTAATCCTCCGCCTTGCGGCGCCGGCACACCGGGTTCTAGTCCCGGTTGGGGCACCGGATTCTGTCCCGGTTGCCCCTCTTCCAGGCCAGCTCTCTGCTGTGGCCCGGGAGTGCAGTGGAGGGTGGCCCAAGTGCTTGGGCCCTGCACCCCATGGGAGACCAGGATAAGTACCTGGCTCCTGCCATCGGATCAGCGCGGTGTGCCGGCTGCAGCGGCCATTGGAGGGTGAACCAACGGCAAAGGAAGACCTTTCTCTCTGTCTCTCTCTCTCACTGTCCACTCTGCCTGTCAAAATAAATAAATAAATAAATAAATAAATAAATAAATAAATAATAGAGTAACATACAGAAACCATTCAAATTGTGAATATAATGGATAAGGTAAGTGCGCCTGCCAGGTAGATAAGTTTTTTTCTTTGTATCTAAACTAACAAGTGTAGACACATCCTGTAGTCCCTCAGCAAAATCTCAGGCCCCATCCAGAGCTATTAAACCAGCATCTGTATTTTTAAAAAATGATTTATTTATTTGAAAAGAAGAGTTACAGAGAGAGGGGGAGAGACATCTTCCATCTGCTGGTTCACTCCCCAGATGACCACAACAGTGGGGGATGTAACCAGGACTCAAACCACAGCCTAATGGATGCCCACATTAAGCCACAATGCCAGTCCCCTCTTAGAGCTGCTTGAAACAAGCATTCAGGCACTTTCATTTGACCAGACAGCAACTCACTGAACATTCTAGGCCCATTTATAGATGCAAATATACTAAGCGAGAAAATATAGGACTATGTCCGTCCAAAACTAAGTATGTTAGTTGTGCTACCTTGAACCCCTGTTAGCCTCTTCAGGCCCCAAGGTGGGGTTCCACAAATGTTCTACTGGAGAGCAAGACACATGTACAGCACTCAGTGCCACCTGCAGGCCTATTTGCTTAGCCTAGAATAAATTAGGAATTTGCCAGAGGCTTCCTAACATATATAAGTTGTGTATTGCATAGACATTCTAACATGTAATTGACATTATTTACAAGGGAAAAATATCCCAGAGAACTGGGTGATTACAAAAGAATGTGACTCTGGTGCTTCAATTACAATTTCTCTCTCTCTCTCTTTTTTTTTTTTTTTTTTTACAGGCAGAGTGGACAGTGAGAAAGGTCTTCCTTTGCCGTTGGTTCACCCTCCAATGGCTGCCACGGCCGGCGCACTGAGGCCGGCACAGCACATTGATCCGAAGGCAGGAGCCAGGTGCTTCTCCTGGTCTCCCATGGGGTGCAGGGCCCAAGCACTTGGGCCATCCTCCACTGCACTCCCTGGCCACAGCAGAGAGCTGGCCTGGAAGAGGGGCAACCGGGACAGAATCCGGCGCCCCGACCGGGACTAGAACCCGGTGTGTAGGCTCCGCAAGGCGGAGGATTAGCCTAGTGAGCCGCGGCGCCAGCCTACAATTTCTCTTAATGTATATCCAACCAGTTATTGGATGAGTGAAAAATAAAATTTGTCTCTATTTTTTTCAGTTAAGGTGTTATAACAACAACAACTTGGGCAGCAGAGCAAAGTTACTGAGATTACAACCTAGTCTAATTAAGTGAGCTCTTTCCACATGTGGGTAAAACATGTGCAGCCGGCGCCGCGGCTCACTAGGCTAATCCTCCGCCTTGCGGCGCCAGCACACCGGGTTCTAGTCCCGGTCGGGGCGCCGGATTCTGTCCCGGTTGCCCCTCTTCCAGGCCAGCTCTCTGCTGTGGCCAGGGAGTGCAGTGGAGGATGGCCCAAGTCCTTGGGACCTGCACCCCAGGGTAGACCAGGATAAGTACCTGGCTCCTGCCATCGGATCAGCGCGGTGTGCCGGCCGCAGCGTGCCGGCCGCGGCGGCCATTGGAGGGTGAACCAACGGCAAAGGAAGACCTTTCTCTCTGTCTCTCTCTCTCACTGTCCACTCTGCCTGTCAAAAACAAAAAAATTTAAAAAAAAAGAAAGAAAGAAAAAAAAAAAATCTGGCCGGTGCCGTTGCTCACTAGGCTAATCCTCCGCCTTGCGGTGCCAGCACACCGGGTTCTAGTCCCGGTCGGGGCACTGGATTCTGTCCCGGTTGCTCCTCTTCCAGGCCAGCTCTCTGCTGTGGCCCAGGAGGGCCATGGAGGATGGCCCAAGTGCTTGGGACCTGCACCCCATGAGAGACCAGGAGAAGCCCCTGGCTCCTGGGTTCGATCAGCGCGGTGCGCTGGCCGCAGCAGCCATTGAAGGGTGAACCAACAGCAAAGGAAGACCTTTCTCTCTGTCTCTCTCACTGTCCACTCTGCCTGTCAAAAAAAAAAAAAAAAAAGAAAGTACAATCTGTACATAAAGGTCATTCTGTGGTGGCATAGAAATTTCAATCAATTTTCAGGTGGTTTAGGCTAAATGTGTTATTTGGGACCGATTTATTTTTAAGGTTTATTTATTTATTTATTTGAAAGGCTGAGTTATAGCAAGACAGAGGCAAAGAAAGAGAGGACTTCCACTGCTGGTTCACTCCGCAAATGGCCACAACGGCGGAACTGAGCCGATCCAGATCCAGGAGCTAGGAGCTTCTCCCAGGTCTCCAACCTGTATGCAGAGGCCCAAGGACTTGGGTCATATTCCACTGCTTTCCCAGGTGCATTATCAGGGAGCTAGATCGGAAGTGGAGCAGCTGGGACTTGAACTAGCACCAAGATGGAATCTGGAGCTGCAGGCTGGGGTTTTAACCCTCTGCATCACAGAACCCACCACTTGGAGCCAATTTGGATCAAAATAAACACTTGTCTCTCTTCCTATTGCTTTTATCTGTGTTCCCTAACCCTCCTTAAAACGCATGTAAGGTTACATGGGGATCAAAATCTTAGCTCAATGGCTGCTGCATACTAAGTGTCAGTTATTATTAGTTTCTATGAACTGGGAAGCTGAATCAAGTCAGTTTTTACTGGCTTTTGAGCTTGACCTATTACTTTTTCAGATTTATTTATTTGAAAGAGCATTACAGAGAGAGGCAGAGGGAGGGAAGGAGGGGGAGAGAGAAATGTCTTCCATCTGCTGGTTCACTCTGTACATGACTGCAACAGCCAGGGCTGAGCCGATCTGAAGCCAAGAGCCAGGTGCTTTCTCAGGTCTCCCACTCGGACTTGGGCCATCTTCCACTGCTATCCCAAGCCATAACAGAGAGCTGGATCAGATGCAGAGCAGCCGGGACTCACACCGGCATCCCCAAACCGGCACCCATATGGAATGCCGGCGCTGCAGGCCGCGGCTTCAACCCGCTGCACCACAGTGCTGGGTCTTGACCTTCTATTTGAAAGGATACATGTTTACATGAAGAAGTACTTTCTGAAGAGTCTGTAACAAAGTTATGATCAGCAGTACAAAAACCATGTATTTGGATATACCAGATGATGTAGGTAATAACGTAAGTATTAAGAGGACATGAGTTTGGATCCTGGTTCTGCAAGTTGGTATTCACTGAGAAGATAGTTTCCATATAAATCAACAGGAGACATCAGCTTATCTAATACACAGTTTAAATAAAATTAAGTAAAATGTTCAGTACATTGCATGTAAATATTAACTATTATTTTTCAGAGGCAAATGGAGGTCCAGATGCCCGCCCAGTTGTCCCTCAACCACTGTTATTTCTTTCACGCCAAATTTTAGAAAGTCTTACAAGTCTATGATGGGCACCTTAAGTAAAAATCTTTAAAAGTCTGCACTTCAATTAACAGAAATATATCAGCACCTGTGACCTCTACCAAAAACATATTACCATCCCGCCTTCTAAGTGACGTCAACTATCGGTATTTTGCGTACGGAAACCAAAATGTCTGCCATCAGGAGCCGCATCCGTGCCTTTCCCGTGACGCACCCGCGCCCCGTCTTTCCCAGCCATTGCATCAGCCTACTTGGAGACGCCGTCCCAGAAACAGACTGATAACGGTGATTCGTACTCAAGTTGATTGGCATATTCTTAGACCAATAATATCCCGTGAGGAGTAGGGCGCAGCGGGGCACTTTCCATTGGCGCACTCTGATTGGGCGCGCCGGCGCCGGTTGCGGCCAATCGTGGGCCGGGTTGGATACTACTGCGCTACGGCTGCAGCAGGTAACCTCGGGCGCCTGGCCGGTGTGGGGGCTACTGAGGGAGGAACTAAACGACCCTGAGGAGAAGGAGGCTGCTCCCCACAAGTTCTGCGGCTGGGCCAGGGCTCTGATAAAAAGCGCGGCGGCCGCAGAAGGCCCCTGGCCCGGCGGCGCGCGGCCGGAGGAACCCCGGCTTGGGCAGGAGCGGGGCCGGAGCGTGGCTTGTCAGCCCCCTGGCGTCCTGGAGGCGAAGCCGCCGCGGGTGGACTTGCTGAGGACCGCGACCTTGGGGGGATCACCGTTGCTGTCGGGTACCCACCCTGAGCTGAGGTTCGCTCCCCTGGGGGAGGTGTGTGTGGGTGGGGGATAAGATAGAAGGGTGACCCAAATGGGTGGAGTCTCGCTATCAGCCATCCCCTAAATTCTTAAAAAAATTAACGTTCCAATCCAGGCCTTCCTGGACCATCGTGTTAAGCTAAGTGCTCTTCCAGACGGTCTGCCTTACCCCGTTGTACTTTGAGAGTTAATTTGGAACTTGGTACTAAAGGCTTGGTGCACTTGGTCATGAAATAGGTACTTGGCGACCATGTGGCCCTGTGCTGAGGGGACACGGTCGTGGTAAGCCCCTGCCGGTCCTGATTCCCAGGGGACAGGACTTGGGCACTAACCAAGCCACCAAATGCATGTGAATATTATGAAGAGAGACAGGGTTCTTTGAGACAAAGAAAGGGGGACCTGGCCTGGAAGAAGGAGGCTGGCTTAATTAAGTGTCTTTGGAACTGAGATATCAAAATGAGAAATTGACACGGGGAAGGGAAAGGAGTCAGACTGGGCCAGACGGCTTACCTGGCACAGGAGGAGCAGGCTGCCAGCAGTGTGACTCCCGCTGGGGAGTGGAATCCCAGGTCTGGCCTTTGTGCTGCTGTGGATGGCTTTCCAGAGTATTTACGTTGAATAAATGAATGGGCAGTGGTGATGGGGACACAGCTTTGAATAGCCCAACCTCCGTAGGGCTTCCTGTCAATGTTTGGCTCCTTTAACACAGCACTGCAGTTCTTTCTGTACGTGATGGTCTTTCTCTGAAAGGCACAGACTCTCATTCATCTTAGTTCCCAGCCCGTAGTATGCGTTCATTGTGTTGAATGAGTAAGCAAAAATGGGGAAAATTTTTTTGTTATTTATTCATTTGAAAGAGCTACAAAGAAACAGGCGGTGAAATACAGAGAACTTCATCCACTGTTTCGGTCCCCAGATGGCTGTAATGACCAATGCTGGGCCAGGCCGAAGCCAGGAGCTTCATCTGGGTCTTCCATGTGGGTGGCAGGGGCCCAAGTACTTGGGCCATCTGCTTTTCCCAGGCCATTAGCAGGTAGCTGGATCAGAAGTGGAGCAGCCAGGACATGAACCAGTGGCCCTGTGGGATGCCAGCATCGCAGGCAGTGGCTTTACCTGCTACACCGTAACACTGGGCCCCGCAGGCAGTCTCTTATACAGATAGCTCCATTCCCACATCCACTTTTGCTAACACAAGCCCCGCAAAGATATCTCGTCAAGTTTAGAGGATGCTGGCTTTGGAGATAAGAAACTTACTCTAGGCGTGTAGATTAACAGAGTTGGAAGGAGCTTTGGAGATCATCGGGCAGGCCCTCCTTAAGTAAGTGAACTGAAGTGACTCCCTGAAGGATTTGGAACTCAGGTCTTCCCCTGTTGGTTTCCTTATTTGACTTTAAAGACCGAGGGGCGGGGGGCAGCATTGTGGTGCAGCTGGTTAAGCCATCCTATATCAGAGTGCTGGTGCAGCCTGGCCAGACCTGGCTGTTGTGGCCATTTGGAGAGTGAACCAGTGAATGAAAGATCTCTATCCCTTCTCTGTGTCTGTCACTCCTTTCAAATAAATAACTCTTTTTTTTTTTTTTTTTTTTTTAGATTGTGACTATGTTTTTCTTTTTTGTAAGATATATTTATTTATTTGAAAGAGTTACAGAGAGAGATCAATCTGCTGGCTCACTCCTCAGATGGCTGCAACATCAGGGCTGGGTCAGGCCAAAGCCAGAAGCCAGGAGCTTCGTCCTCGTCCCCCCCTTGGGTGGCAGGGGCCCAAAGCCATTAGCAAGTAGCTGGTTCAGAAGTAGAACATCCTGGACATGAACTGGTGCGTGTATGGGAAGCCAGTGTTGGAGGTGGTGGCTTCACCCTCTGCACCACAAAGCTGGCCCCTGTGACTGTCCTTTTCTAACTCCCGACCTAGGGACTGGTACAGGGTAGGTGTTTGGTACATATGTGTCGAATGAATGAATATATGAACAAACCTCCTGCTCTCTTGGTGAGTTGTTGTATTGAGCCTGTTGAGGCTGGCATAGGAAGGAAGGATTGACGGGACTGCTGTCTGCTGGTACAGCAAGTTTTGCTTTGATGATGACTTTAACCTTGGATGTTACAACATAGGATTTTAGGACCAAACAGATGGCTTGGCTTGAGAAACTGGGAGTCTTGTGCAATGCCTACTTATTTTTTAGTTTCAATTCTCTTAATTTTCTTCCCATCTTTTTTTCTGGCTAGTTCTCTCTGCTGACTTTCAAGATGGACTCATTCCTAACCGCAAGTGAAATCCGGCAGCGGTTTATAGATTTCTTCAAGAGAAATGAGCACACCTATGTTCATTCATCTGGCACCATCCCGCTGGATGATCCTACTTTGCTCTTTGCCAATGCAGGCATGAACCAGGTAAGGGTTGTTTCCCACGTGAACAAACAGCCTCGGGGACAGGGACACAGCATACGAAAGCGTAGCCTCTGGACTCAGTGTTTTGCTCTCTCACTTACTTTGTGATGTTGTGGAACTTCCTTTATGTTGCACACCTCAGTGTCCTTCTCTGTGAAATGAGGAATAATAATAGTGCCTTCCTGGAGGCCAGAGTGAGGAGTGAATAAGCCAATGCATGCACAATGCTTTTACTTGGAGTGCATTATTGAACACTAATAGACACTCACACAAGAGCTGTCATTTTAAATTTTTATTAATTTTTAATTATGATGATGGGAGGCCTCCCCCCTATGGGTGAGACTTGTGAGACTGCTGTCTTGTTGTAGAAGATTCTGCTTTTTTTTTTCTTCTTGAGAAGAAGCTGTGCTAAAGATACACACACACACACACATATTGTTTATTTTTCATCTATTTAAACACAGTATAACAGAGAGATCTTCTGTCTGCTTGTTCCCTCCCCAAATGCCTGCAATAGGGCAAAGTTGGAGCCTGGAGCCAGGAACGCCATCCAAATCTCCCGTGTGGATGGCGAGGCCCAAGCACTTGAGGCCTCCTCTGCCGCCCTCCAGGATGCATTAGCAGGCAGCTGATTGGAGGTCCTGGAGCAGCCAAGCTTCAAACCTGTACTCCAATATGGGACGTAGTGTCCCAAGAACTTACCCCATGGCACCACAAAGCATGCCTAAGGATTTGTGTTTTAAATTTCTTTCATATATTTTAAAAGCACAGGGAAAGAGGTGCAGAAACAGGCAGACAGAGAGAGAGAGAGATTTCATCCATTGATTCACTCTGCAAACGCCTGCAGTAGCCAGAGCTAGAGCAGGCCGGAGCCAGGAGCCAGGAACTCAGTCTGGATGTCCCTACCTGATTACGTGAGCAGGCACTGCTGCCTCCCAGGATGCGTGTTAGGAAGAAGCTGGATTTAAGGGTAGAGCCAGGACTTGACTCCAAGCACTCTGAAATGGGGTGCAGGTGTCCTGACCAGTCTCTCAGCCACTCAGCCATATGCCTGCCCCTGTATTGCCTCTTGGTGAGGAATACCTGACTTTTGTTGTTGTTGTTATTACAACCTGAAATAGAATTTACTGGGGATATGCTCTTTTTTAGGTACTGTGTTACCTGCTGGGCGTACAAAGATAAGGGAAATAATTTTTGCTTTTATGAAGTACATGATGTAGGATAAGACAGTTCAGTTGAACAGTTGTGTTCTTGCAATGATTTAAGCGTTCCATATCTTTGCTGCCCAGTGTGGTAGCTACCAGCCATGTGTGATTATTGAGCTAGTGTGACTGAGGAATCGAATGCTTACTTTTTTCAAATACTAGTTATTTTAATTTTAATTTTTTTTTTTGACAGGCGAGTGGATAGTGAGAGAGAGACAGAGAGACAGAGAGAAAGGTCTTCCTTTTGCCATTGGTTCACCCTCCAATGGCCGCCACGGCTGGCACACTGCGGCCAGCGCACTGTGCTGATCCAAAGGCAGGAGCCAGGTGCTTATCCTGGTCTCCCATGCGGGTGCAGGGCCCAAGCACTTGGGCCATCCTCCACTGCACTCCCTGGCCATAGCAGAGAGCTGGCCTGGAAGAGGGGCAACCGGGACAGAATCCGGCGCCCCGACCGGGACTAGAACCCGGTGTGCCGGCGCCGCTAGGTGGAGGATTAGCCTAGTGAGCCGCGGCGCCGGCTAATTTTAATTAATTTTACTTTACATAATCACAAGTATCTAGTGGCTGCCAAGTTGAACAGCACCAAATTGACAGGCCTAGGAGGAAAAATAAGGCAGAGCTACATGAATAACAGTGATGAATCAAAGTATGACTTCATAAATCCAGAGTAAGGTAACACCCTCTCTCTACACATCCAGTCACTCACCAGATTGTACTGATCCACTTCCTTACTATGTCTCAAATTTCTCCTCCTCATCACCATTACTACCAAATGAGCATATCAATTTTTTTTAAAAGGATTTATTTATTAATTTGATTGGCAGAGAGAGTGATCAGTCTTCCATCCGCTAGTTCACTCCCCAAATAGCCACAATGCCTGTGGCGGGCCAGGCTGAAGCCAGGAACCAGGAGCTTCTTCCAGTCTCCCACGTGGGTGCAGGGGCCCAAGGACTTGGGCCATCTTCCACTGCCTTCTCAGGCACATTAGCAAGGAGCTAGATCAGCTGGGACTCAAACCAGCACCCATATGGGATGCCAGCACTGCAGGCAGAGGCTTAACCTTCTACACACAGTGCCAGCCCTGAGAATATCAGATTTAGAATACGTTTTCCAGAAAGATAATATTAGCCCTGAACGTCAGACATTTGTGAAAAAGCACAGGTTTCACGCGTGAACCTGTGGCTGCTCAGATTTGGTAGGCTGTTCCGCTGCATGATAGTATCACTGTATGGGCAGCGGTGAGGAATAGAAGGAAACCAGGTCCAGAGAGAGGCTGCTCCGAAATAAGCTGCCTCTGCTTCCTTTGCAGCCGACCTCCTGCTTTGTATTCGGCCTCACTAAATCCAAACCACAGTTTGTGTTCGTTTTCCTGCCAGCTTGCGGCCACCTGACATAAACTGAAGCACTTTGAAAGTTGAACTGTGCCCCTTCTGTTTTCAGTTCAAACCTATCTTCCTGAACACCATTGACCCAACTCACCCCATGGCAAAGCTGAGCAGAGCTGCCAATACCCAGAAATGCATCCGGGCTGGGGGCAAACACAACGACTTGGATGACGTGGGCAAGGATGTTTATCATCACACCTTCTTTGAGATGTTGGGCTCCTGGTCTTTTGGAGATTACTTCAAGGTAAGCCCAGAGCAGAAGAACCACTGGGGTTTTGAGTAAAGTGATCATTTTTGTAGAGGAGGATAAGGTCTAATTGTACTTGTGATACATGGAGTATTATCTAGGAGCTTCAGGAGCAAAGGACATTTATGAATTCTAAGACTTCCTAAAATGTGATGATTTTTTAAAAAGATTTATTTATTTTACTTGAAAGGCTGAATTAGAGAGGAGAGAGAGGCAGAAATCTTCCATCTGGTGGTTCACCCCCAACATGTCTGCAGTGGCTAGAGCTGGGTCAGACTGAGCAAAGAGCTTCTTCCAGGTCTCCCATGTGGGTGCAGGGCCCTAAGCACTTGGGCCATCCTCTGCTGCTTTCCCAAGCACATTAGCAGAGAGCTGGATTGGAAGTGGAACAGTGGGGAATCAAACCAGTGCGCATATGAGATGCCAGCATCTTAGGCGGCCGCTTAACCCACTATACCACAGTGTCAGCCCTGATGGTTTATTTTTATATTGAATTTCTTGGGTGAATCAGTTCTGAATGTGGTTGAATTTATAGTGAAGATGTTATAGTTTTGAATCCATTCTCAGGGTCTTGTCTTTTCTACTCATCCTAAGTAGATGCTGGTTTGTTCATGTTCCATATCTTTTGTAGGAATTGGCGTGTAAAATGGCCCTTGAGCTTCTCACCCAAGAGTTTGGCATTCCCATTGAAAGACTCTACGTTACTTATTTCGGTGGGGATGAAGCAGCAGGTTTAGAACCGGATTTGGAGTGCAAACAGATCTGGCAGAATTTGGGGTAAGAACACAACTCACTTGCTGAGCGTGTGGAGGAATGAAGTGATTCCTGACCACAGTGCCTAGGAGGGGTCTCATGATTGGGGGCACACTGCCATTTCCATTTTGAGATGCAGATAGAAGTGACTTGCGGTAATTTACCTTTGACATCGTCATTGCTTCTTAGTCCATTTGATCACTTTTTGTTGAAAGCCGATTCAGGAATCTCCAATTTTTTTTTTGCTCTTTATGTATTTTTAAATTTACACATCTAATGCGTATATTGTAAAAATTTAAACCATAGAAATGTAGAAAATAGGAGGTATAAGATTCCTAAAGTTAATCATTGTTGATAGCTGGATACCACAAAAATAGTCTCCCAGACCTTTTTCATATTCCTGTATCTGTGTGAATGTGTACATGTGTCTTTCAACATAGTGGTATCCTTCATATGACAGTTTGTTTTCTAGAAATGTACTGACTTCAAATAGGATTGTGAAAGGGGGAGTTTTGTTTTTGAATATATTTGAGACAGAGAAAAAGCTCCTACCTGCTGGTTCACTCCTCAAATGTCCACCACAGCTTGAACTAGGCTAGGGCAAAACTGGGAGTCGGAAACTTAATTTAGGTCTCCCACGTGGGCAGCAGAGACCCAGCTGCATTACTCATGCTATTGTCTCCAGGGTCTGCATTACCAAAACGCAGGAGTCAGGATCCAGAGCTGAGTATTGAATACAGGTGTCTTTTTTTTTTTTTTTTTTTTAATTTATTTATTTTGAAGGCAGAGTTACAACAGAAAGAGAAGTAGGGAGAGACAGAGAATTCATCCATTGGTTCACACCCCAAGTAGCCACAATGGCCAGCCTGAAGCCAGGAGTCAGAAGGTTCTTCTGCATCTCCCATATGGGTGCAGGGGCCCAAGCAATTGGGCCATCTGCTTTCCCAGACATATCAGCAAGCTGGATCAGAAGTGGATCAGCCAGGTCTCTAACTGGTGCCCATATGGAATTCTGGCATCACAAGCAATAGCTTTACCTGCCACACCACAACACTGACCCAGAACCCAAGGACTTGAGCCTTCACTGCTGATCCCAGAGGTGCCCTTTAATGGGAAACTGGATTGGAGCAGATGGGATTCAAACTCAGGCACTTTACCAAGTGGTCTCTTAGCTGCTGCTTCAAAAACCCACCCCCGTTGTTGTTTTAAAAAAATCATTTTAAACAATTGTAAAGTATGATCATGTGGTAAAAAAATAGCGCGATAGATAGACTACATGTGTTCTGTGCTTTGAACTTAGCAGAATTCATGAAATGCTGTCAAGAGGACTCTTGAGTGTGGAGTGTCACCCTCTAGAGAGAGCAGGATGTCTGTCTCATTTTCTTGTTGTTAATGATCTCTCTTATCCTTTGGTACCCATTGTCTTACTTTATGTGGAAGCAAGCTGCTTCTCTGTTTTATTTTTATTTGTTTTTTAAAAGATTTACTTTTAAATTTACTTTACAGAGTTACAGAGAAAGAGAGAGAAAGAGAGAGAGAGAGAGATCTTGTGTCCACTGGTTTCACTCCCCAAATGGTTGCAACAGCCAGGGCTCAACCAGCTAAGCCAAGAGCCTGGAACTCCATCCAAGTCTTCACATGGGTGGCAAGGACCCAAGTACTTGTGCTAGCACCTGCTGCCTTCTGAAGTTGTGCGTTAGCAGGAAGCTGGAATTGGAAGTCCATTGAACCCATGGACTCCAATAATAGGTTATGAGCATCCCAAGCCCAGTCTTAATCACTAGGCCAAGTGCCCACACCTAATTCTGATCATTTTCAACGTAAATGTTCTATATGTCACTTTTTAGGCTTTATCCATATTTTTACATATTTTTAATGAATTATTGAGTTACAATTATAACCTATATATACTGTGTGTTCTGTGTTAGTCATACTTTTTTAAAATTTTATCCTAAAGATTTATTTATTTGAAAGGCAGAGTGTCAGAGAGAAACAGAGATCTTCTATCTGCTGGTTCACTCCCCAAATGGCTGCAATAGCTGGGACTGGACCAGGCCAAAGCCAGGAGCCAGTAGCTCCATCTGGGTCTCCCACATGGGTAGCAGGGGCCCATGTACTTGGGCCATCCTTCCTTGCTTTGCCAGACACATTAGCAGGGAGCTGGATCAGAATCGGAGCAGCTGAGACTGGAGATGGCACTCTGATACAGGATGCGGGCTGCCCCTCTATGGTAGTCACTCTTGAGCGGTTGAGTTCTGTCTCTGTTCTTGGTTTTGTATGCAGGCTTAGCATTAGTAATTGCCCAAGACTGAGACTTCCTTTACAGCCAATCATAAGGATCTCTTCTGTGGGTTAAAGTCAGGACAGGATCCTTGTCAGTGCCATAACTGGGCTTATCTTCCTGCTCTTTGCAGCCTGGATGACACCAAAATTCTCCCCGGCAACATGAAGGATAACTTCTGGGAGATGGGTGATACAGGCCCATGTGGCCCCTGCAGTGAGATCCACTACGACCGGATTGGTGGTCGGGACGCCGCACATCTTGTCAACCAGGATGACCCCAATGTGCTGGAGATCTGGAACCTTGTTTTCATCCAGTATAACAGGTGGCCTTGAGGTGGTCCTCCCTTCCTACCAAGAGCAGAACCTTTCTTGAGCCAAGCAGAGAAAGAGAGGGTCAACTGCATGGCTGGTTTCTCTGCCAAAGGCTCCTGTGGGATCTTCATCTTTGGGGGCAGTGAGGAGCCAGAGGCGCCCTGGAGTCTGGTGCAGCTCTTTAAATCTGATTGTCAGGTTTCCCTCTGATCTCTGGGGTGGAACCTGGCCTATTTCATAAGCCAGTCTTACCCACAAAATACCCTCTTGAGGGCTACTCCTGCCATGTATTCTTGCTTTAATTTGGGCTGCTGTTTTAAAACTCATTTCCTGGAAGCTTGCCTCACTTGAAAGTAGACCTGCAAATACCTCTCCCTCCCTTCTCCCTCCACTCCACTTTTCCCGCCAAAGCAGGCAGAGGCAAATGGTAAATAGTCCCAGCCTGCGTACTATGCCATGTAAATCAGTTTCAACCCACAGGAACTGGAGAGCTGGGAGCCTGAGTCCCTGCTTCAGCCTCCTTTTCTTTTGGACCACACAGGGAGACTGATGGTGTTCTGAAACCTCTTCCCAAGAAAAGCATCGACACGGGTATGGGCCTGGAGCGACTGGTGTCCGTGCTGCAGAATAAGATGTCCAACTATGACACTGACCTTTTTGTCCCTTACTTTGAGGCCATTCAGAAGGTACTGTCCCTGTTGCAAACATTGTAAACTTGTGGAGTTTCCTGGCGGAACTCTTAGCAGGGATGTCAAGACTAAAATGACCATGTCCTTTGCCAGCCACCAGTACCCGTTATCATCTGCCTACTTCATTGTTAATCAAATGAGGCTGAAGGCAGAGGGCAGTGTATTTTGTTGAGTGTAGGGTCTGAATGGAGGCTCTTTACTCCCCCTGCTGTCCCCTTTCTTGGGGTTATTGGATCTGGCAAGATGGTTGTCATCCTTTCTCCTAGTGCTCCTTCATCCTCTGGGCACCTCCCTGGGCGAGGCAGCACCGGGACTGCCTCCCGCTGAGCTGACTCCTGGTTTTTATCTGTAGGGCACAGGTGCTCGGCCGTACACGGGGAAAGTTGGTGCTGAGGATGTCGATGGCATTGACATGGCCTATCGGGTGCTAGCTGACCATGCTCGGACCATCACGGTGGCTCTAGCTGATGGTGGCCGGCCTGACAACACAGGGAGGGGGTAAGTATGTTGCACATAGAGCAGTGCTTGTACTGACACCATGAATTTGGTGACTGTGGAACTTAAAGCCAAATTTATTATTATCATTTCTTTTATATTATGGGTAGCAGGAAGGAACCCCCCCCCTTTTAAGGGACCAAGGGATTTTCAGCTTATGTTGATGCGTTGCCACTATATTAGATCTTTGCTATTCAGTTATTATATTTAAGGTTGTATGGTAGGATATTTACAGGGACAGGGGCACTTTTTTTTTTTTTTTAAGATTTATTTGTTTATTTAAAAGTCAGAGTTACACTGAGAGAGGAGAGGCAGAAAGAGACAGAGAGAGAGAGGTCTTCCATCCTTTGGTTCACTCCCCAGTTGACCACAATGGCCAGAGCTGCGCCGATCTGAAGCCAGGAGCCAGGAGCTTCCTCCAGGTCTCCCACATAGGTGCAGGGGCCCAAGGACTTGGACCATCTTCCGCTTTTCCAGGATCTGAAGTGGAGCAGCCGGGTCTCAAACCGGCATTCATATGGGATGCCTGTGCGTCAGGCCCAGGTGTTAACCTGCTGCGCCACAGCGCTGGCCCCTGGGGCAAGTATTGATGAGCCCTGGGAAACTCCATTACTGACACGCCAGACCTGGGGTCATGGAGATCTGGTCTGCACTTCCTTTGGGAAGCCAGACAAAGAGGGAACACAAACCAGATTTTATTCTAGCGAGTGCAGAGAAGCAGGTTTAGGATAAAAGAACGTCTGTGAAAGAGAAAGACAAAACGTTGGCCATGTTGCTTTGACTAGAATTCAGTAGAAGCCATAACAGAATCCCCAGCTAGGAATGTTGTCTACCACGGGA
Organism: Oryctolagus cuniculus; assembly: GCF_964237555.1. Lineage (NCBI taxonomy): Eukaryota > Metazoa > Chordata > Mammalia > Lagomorpha > Leporidae > Oryctolagus > Oryctolagus cuniculus. Next base: position 56,928,779 of record NC_091449.1, read on the forward strand.
CTGCATTCTGCCTCTTACAGGTATGTGTTGAGACGAATTCTCCGCCGGGCTGTTCGATACTCCCATGAGAAACTCAATGCCAGCAGGGGTTTCTTCGCTACGTTGGTAGACGTTGTCGTCCAGTCCCTGGTAGGTACACTTCCCTGCTACCTCTTCGGTGCAAAAGCAGTGCCTGAAGAAGCACAGGGTGGGAGATGGCTCACTGTCAGTGGGCATGACGGGTCATGGACTAGTTTCTGATTTCATGAGGCACCACACCTGTTTCTCTTTGTCAGGGGGACGCATTTCCTGAGCTAAAGAAGGACCCAGACATGGTGAAAGACATCATTAATGAGGAAGAAGTGCAGTTCCTCAAGACTCTCAGCAGAGGGCGTCGCATCCTGGACAGGAAAATACAGAGCTTGGGCGACTGCAAGACCATTCCCGGTAGGGCCCAGTTTGTGTCCTCCTCTGTCCCACTGTCTCATCCTCCTGGGACAAGAAAACCTTTTTTCACAGACTGACCGTGGACTCCCGTGTTTCTCAAAGTTGAACATAGTTTGGTTAAACTGCTTTTGCTGTAAAATGGAATTTAGAGTAAAATTATAAGTAATATAAGTAATACATGACTGTAGTAAAGCCTTCAAACGTGTAGAAGTATGAAGTGAAAATCTCTTTCCCACACTCATTTCTCAGATGTAACAACTCTTAAGATTCAAGGCATAAGTATCAGGATTTTCCTCTGTTTGCCTGCAAATGCATGTAGGTGCCTGTGTGTATATTTTTCAAGCAAAAATGGGGACATTGGTATATACTGTTTTGCAACTTGCTTTATTTTTCATCAGATGGGAAAATGAATTTCAAAGATTTTTTTAATTGCAGTATAATGTATAAAGGGGAAACACGATGGGTTTTTCACAAACTGAATGTGCTAGTGTTCAGATGAAGAAATAGAACGAGACTTCTTAGGCTTCTCCCTGGTCAGTTCCAAAAGATGTCTGATGGACTTTGTGACAGGCACACAGGACCAGCACTGACTTGCCTTTGTCTCTCATCCCCCTGTCACTCCTAGCAGCCGCCAGGGAGGGCTTGGCCTGGACAAGAAGGGGTTGTCTGTTCCTGTGTTGACACTGTTGCTTTGTGCTGTACAGGAGATACTGCTTGGCTTCTCTACGACACCTATGGCTTCCCAGTGGATCTCACTGGGCTGATTGCCGAAGAGAAGGGCCTGGTGGTAGACATGGACGGCTTTGAAGAGGAGAGGAAACTAGCCCAGGTAAACTACTCGGAGAGTGAACAGGAATCCTAGCACTTACCAAGGCAGGTTGCCGCGAAGCAAGCATGAGTTTGGTTTCCTTAAAGTCTTTCTTTTTTTTTAAAGATTTATTTATTATTTGAAAGAGTTACACAGAGAAAGGAGAGGCAGAGAGAGAGAGAGAGGTCTTCCACCCAATGGTTCACTCCCCAATTGCTGCAACAGCCAGAGCTGTGCCAATCCGAAGCCAGGAGCTTCTTCCAGGTCTCCCACGTGGGTGCAGGGGCCCAAGGACGTGGGCCATCTTCTACTGCTTTCCCAGGCCACAGCAGAGAGCTGGATCGGAAGAGGAGCAGCCTGGACTAGAACCTGCGTCCATCTGGGATGCCAGCGCTTCAGGCCAGGGCGTTAACCCACTGCACCACAGCGCCCATTATCTAGTTGGCAGAGTCTGAGGATGCTGCTTAGCTTCCTGCAGTGCAGGAGGACAGCCCCTATGATGTTGCGTGAACTGACCCAAAATATCACTGGTTCTGAGACTGGAAACTGTTGGCTAGCTTTACACCGGGAACAGTGTGGAAGTTGGAGTTCATCAGAGTAAAGGTAACTAACGCTTTTCTCGTACTGGCAGCTGAAATCACAGGGCAAGGGAGCTGGTGGGGAAGACCTCATCATGCTGGACATCTACGCTATTGAAGAGCTCCGGGCCAAGGGCCTAGAGGCCACAGACGACTCCCCAAAGTATAATTACCAGGCGGACTCCAGTGGTAGCTATGGTATGTACTGTGCTCCTTTGTCTCTGTGTTGTCTATCCCCCGGTAGGGGCTTTTCAGAGGCCAGATCAAGGCTCGGCAGATCTCTGACAGCCTCTCCCGTAGTGCTGCAGGAGTTGTGCTGTGTACTTCTGTATCCATGGCCATTCCTGGCTGCTAGTTTTCTTAACTCTTGATTTTGAAATAATTACACTTGCGGCCGGCGCCGTGGCTCACTAGGCTAATCCTCCGCCTTGCAGCGCCGGCACACTGGGTTCCAGTCCCGGTCGGGGCGCCGGATTCTGTCCCAGTTGCCCCTCTTCCAGGCCAGCTCTCTGCTGTGGCCAGGGAGTGCAGTGGAGGATGGCCCAAGTGCCTGGGCCCTGCACCCCATGGGAGACCAGGATAAGTACCTGGCTCCTGCCATTGGATCAGCACGGTGTGCCGGCCGCAGCGCGCCAGCCACGGCGGCCATTGGAGAGTGAACTAACGGCACAGGAAGACCTTTCTCTCTGTCTCTCTCTCTCACTGTCCACTCTGCCTGTCAAAAAAAAAACAAAAAAAACAGAAACAATTACACTTGCAGGAAGTTGTAAAAAAATTTGTAGGAAGGCTCCACGTAACCTTCTTCCAGCTTCCCTCAACTATAACATTTTACAAGAAATCAGGCAGTTTGTGTTGATACACTGGAATTTTGCATCAGGATAGTCACATTCTAAAGTAAAGAAACAAATAAATACGCAATTCTGTTTTTGCTTTTTTGACCTGAGAGGGCACTTACACTGAAACCTGTCTAAGGAAGCCCACAAAATGAATGTTGTACATTCTTTAGAAGATGACCTTGAGGCCGGCGCCGCGGCTCACTAGGCTAATCCTCCGCCTAGCGGCGCTGGCACACCGGGTTCTAGTCCCGGTCAGGGCGCCAGATTCTGTCCCGGTTGCCCCTCTTCCAGGCCAGCTCTCTGCTGTGGCCAGGGAGTGCAGTGGAGGATGGCCCAGGTGCTTGGGCCCTACACCCCATGGGAGACCTGGAAAAGCACCTGGTTCCTGGCTCCTGCCATCGGATCAGCGCGGTGCACCAGCCGCAGCGCGCCGGCCGCGGCGGCCATTGGAGGGTGAACCAACGGCAAAGGAAGACCTTTCTCTCTGTCTCTCTCTCTCTCACTGTCCACTCTGCCTGCAAAAAAAAAAAAAAAAAAAAAGAAGATGACCTTGGACTTGGGAATTTATTACCATTTTATTGGGACTCACCAATTTTTTTGCTCAGTAGCTAGGAGCTAGGGTGACCAGCCATCCCAGTTTGCTCAGAACTGTCCCAGTTCTGACACTGAAAGGCTGCATCCCAGGAAGCCCCCAAGGCCTAGACACCGGACCATTGGTCATCCTGCTGAGTGCTGTGTTCCCTGGTGGGAAACCAGCATGCTGAGTCCTTTAGTGGAGTCTAATGGGTGCTTCCAAAATACAGTCAGACAACTAGGACCCAGGAAAAGTTTGAGAAATTGACTCCAGCAAAAGCCAACCACGACGGTGTGGATGAAGTCACTGACCCTGTCTTCTCCCCTGTGTGCACTTCCCTCGAGCAGTGTTTGAGAGCACTGTGGCTACAGTGCTGGCTCTGCGCAGGGAGAAGATGTTCGTGGAAGAGGTGTCCACAGGCCAGGAGTGCGGAGTGGTGCTGGACAAAACCTGTTTCTATGCCGAACAAGGAGGGCAGATCTACGACGAGGGCTACCTGGTGAAGGTTGATGACAGCAGCGAGGACGTGAGCCAACACTTCTTCCTTGTTAGCTGGGGAGGGCCAGGCATAGAGCCCCGTAGCTTCTCATGGTTCCTCAGACATTGGGGAACAGACCTGACACTGGGTTGGGTCCCATCGTCAGCGTCTGTAAAGCCGAGGGAGCTGCTGTTTGTACTTCCTTCTTTCCTAGCTATGAGATAGCCTTGGAGGAGGATTCTTGCAGCCTAGGCACCAAGGTTGATCTTTGGTTCATACAAGGTTTCTTGATAAATAAGGAGAGGCAGTTCTCTGAAGGGCAGACATCCTAGGAGAACACTCAGCCTGTGGCTCTGCCACTGCTAAGTTTTATCTTGGATGAGTTAGCCTGTCTCCCCAGGCTTCAGGCCCCTTAGATGGATTGAATTCTCTGATGCTCCTTAATATTATGTGTGTGTCTGAGAGAACGGATCTATCTCAAAGAGACGTTTGCCTAATGGTTCTCTCCTTGGCTCCTCTTAGAAAACCGAGTTTACAGTGAAGAACGCTCAGGTGCGCGGAGGGTATGTGCTGCACATCGGAACCGTCTACGGCAGCCTGAGGGTAGGGGACCAGGTCCGGCTGTTTATCGATGAGGTGAGTGGCGCCCCAGTGGGCCTTCTTAGTGGTCACCTCCCTCTGTGCTTGAAATTGGCCCCTCGGCGTTGGCCCTCCTGAGTGAAACTGTAAGTAGAGCGCACGAGTGTGTATTGGCGCATCTGTGAATTGTGAGGGATGTAACTAAGAGCTACAGGCATCTGTCCCCAGTGATTGCATAACTGAGTTCTTTAACAGCCTTGTGAACTTGTCTCGTGGATTGCTTTTCTAAGTTCAGATACCTGTCAGGACCCAAGAGCCTGTGCTGGCTAAGAGCTGGGCTCTGTTGTGCGTGATAGAGGCTCCAGAATAGCAGCAGCTTGAAACAAGGCAGCAGTGCGGAGTTGGCACCTAAAAGCCCGACCAGACACAGGGTCGTAGGGCCGAGGCTTTCCTCCCCTGTTGCTCCACCATCATTCCTGGAGTGTTGGCCTTGATTTCGTCATCCAAGAAAGGAGGGGTCAGGTTCTACAAAGGGTCAGATACTAAATAATTTTGGCTTTGTAGACTATGCTTTCAATGAGTTCCTCAGCTCTACTGTTTAGTGAACAGGCAGCCATAGACAATATGTAAGCAAATGGAGGTGGCTGAGGTCCATACACCTTTTTATCAACACAGACTACAGTTGGGATTTGGCCCATAACCCATAGTTTGCCAGTTCATGTTCTGGTGTTGGGAGAAGGGGAGAGGGGAGGGCATGCTCCCTTGCTTTCAGAATATGTGTCACTCCTGCTCTCAACCTCCTGACCAGAATTGAGTCATGTGGCACAGGTATCTGCAAGGAAAGCTGAGCCGTGCCTTCACTGTAGGCAGCCATGTGTCTAACTGGAGATTCCACTACTGCGGGAAAGGGGGCGGTACTGCGGCACGGCTAGCAGTCTTACAGACCTCTCTGGCCACTTTGGCGCTTTACAGCCCCGACGGAGACCTGTCATGAGCAACCACACAGCAACCCACATTCTGAACTTCGCCCTGCGCTCAGTGCTCGGGGAAGCTGACCAGAAAGGCTCACTGGTGGCCCCTGACCGCCTTCGGTTTGACTTCACCGCCAAGGGGGCCATGTCCACGCAACAGATCAAGAAGGCTGAAGAGATTGCTAACGAGATGATTGCCGCAGCCAAGGTAGGCTGGGTCTTGTCTCAGTTCTTGGGTTATGAGCCCCACTCAGTGCTTCCTGCACCACCACTTTGTATTCAGAGGTTCAGCCGTCCAAATGCTCTCACTGCGCTGTACTGTATTCTGCTCTGCACACAATTTGTTTCAAGCAGTGATTCTCAAACATTGCTTTTTAGGGGGCGAGAGGGGCTGTTTGGTACATAAAGAGGGAGGTCTTTGATTGCCTCTCCTTAGGCTACCCGGAGCCCTTCCAGTTGTATCTGTTTACGTAGAGCACACCCACGTACCGCTTGGGTCACGGCTTAATGGAGCAGGTGCACGTGCCCACCTTGATCCTCCTGCCTGTTCCGTGGTGCATTATCTCAGGAGGCTGAGGGCACGTGCCGAGCCCTGTGGGAACCCTGGCATCTGCTTGTGAGAACCGTGCTCTTGCTGCAGCTTCCTGCTGCCCATCCAGAGAAGATTTTTCCCAGCTTTTTTTCTGTTCTTTCTGTGGCAGCCTGTCTACACCCAGGACTGTGCCCTGGCAGCAGCGAAAGCCATCCAGGGCCTGCGGGCTGTGTTTGATGAGACCTACCCCGACCCCGTGCGAGTTGTCTCCATCGGAGTGCCAGTGTCCGAGCTCTTGGAGGACCCTTCTGGGCCTGCCGGCTCCCTCACCTCTGTTGAGTTCTGCGGGGGAACGTGAGTACCGCAGGAGGAGCAGCAGTTGGTGGGGCCTCCTGCCTCTTGTCAACCTGCCACCACCCTCCAGGGACGTAGGGGATAGGCCAGCCCCGCTCTCAGTGAAGTCCTCAGAAGAGCATTGCCGAGAACCTTAGCAGTTTAGTGCCTGAGCCAGGCCCTCTGGTGCTTGATGTTAACATAGCCTGGGTTTGTGATGAAATGTTCTTCCTAGGAGGACAAGGTAAAAATACTGTGTTAATGCTTACCACACAGATACTTGCTGTGGTTCCCTGGGCTGACGCTAGGATGTGTCAAGGCCCCGGGGTGCTCACCGAGCTCCTGATCGGGTGCCAGCCCCTCGCCACCCCAGGCACCTCACCTCATGCCCTTTCCAGCCTGAGCAGCATCTAGGGATGAGCTCAGCCCCTGAGTAGGCCACCGGCTAGGCCCAGCTCCCTTTGCCTGGGAGCGCGGTTAGCATGGCCTAGAAAGTTCTGATTCCAAAGGAAGCCCACTGAAAAGCACATTCAGAAGGTCACGGTTGGCCCCATTGAGGGCCTGCAGGCCTCAGGCAGGTGGAACATGAGGCTGGAGGGATAGGATCCGGGGGGACCGTGTCCCAGGCCCCTGCCCAGCTGAGGGAGCCTTCACGTGAGTCCCACTGCCTGAGTACCAGTTTGCTGTCACTCTTTCGACCACAGGGACAGCTCTCAGAGACTTTACCATGCTTGCAGAGTAGACTGGGAGTTCGTGAGCATTTGAGATTCTCGAACAACTGGAGAATAAAACCTATTTGCTTAAGGGGTTGTGGTAAGATTTTAAAAAGAATCCTCCAGTATTCTCTCCTAGCAAACAGAGATACAAAAAAGGCCTCATGTTGCACCAAAGGAAGGAAAATTCACATTTAGCCTAGTTCTGCACTGGATATTAGCAGTAGTATTATTGGATTAGGTATTAGGGATTACACAGCACTTGACTTCGTTTGGTCTTCACCGCCCCCACAAGAGGGCGCACTGTCCCCACTTTATATATACGAAGGCTGAGGCTCAGAGAGACGGGGTCTTGCTCAGTATCAGAATGCTCTCAAAGTCGGGCTTTCTCCCCCTCCTCCCCTTCTTCCTGCGTCTCTAGTCCTTGATTAGCCAGAGCCATGTTCTGGAATTCCCTTAAGCACGATGAGCCACACAGTGTTCCTGGCAAGAGCTCCCCAGGAAGGGATTGCCTCTCAGGGGGCAGGGCGGGGGCACCTGGGCTTCTTCCTCACAGAGGCTTTGTGTCTGCCCTTCAGGCACCTGCGGAACTCAAGTCACGCCGGAGATTTTGTGATTGTGACTGAAGAAGCGATTGCCAAGGGTATCCGGAGGATCGTGGCCGTCACAGGTGCCGAAGCCCAGAAGGTGAGCCCACTGGGCTGCCGTGCAGCTCATTTGAATGAGGCGAGAGGAGCCCAGCCTGAGAGTCCAAAGGGAAGACCGTGCTGCCCCAGAGTGTCCCTAGATACGCAGCCTGGCAGAGCAGAGCCGCCACTGCACAGCTTTCCTGCCTGTCTGTGTTAGTCACCCTTTCATTGCTGTCACAGGCAGCCCGGGGCAGCCTAACTTCGTAAAGGAGAAAGGTTTAGTTTGCTCACAGTTCTAGAGGTTCCCAGCCCAAGAGCCCCACTGGCTCCGTCCTGGCGTTGGGCTTCTTGTTAGCAGAGCCCTAAATTGGCTCAGAGCCTCACATGACAGGGGATGGAGAGTGTGCCCTGTCTGTACCACCCTGGTCTCTTTCTCCCCACAAGGCCAGCAGGAGTCAGTCGTGAGGGTCCCACCCTGCTGGCCTCTTCCTGGCTCACCACTTCCCAGAGCAAAGGTCCCACCTCTCAACGCTGTAATGAGATGAAGTGTCCGCCTTCTTAGGGCCATTAACAAGACCTTGGGGACTCAGCTGAGTTCAGGGGGACAAGTGTTCAAGCCACAGCACAGCCTTTCTTTTTTTTTATTTGACAGGTAGAGTTATAGACAGAGAGACAGAGAGAAAGGTCTTCCTTCCATTGGTTCACTCCCCTAATGGCCACCATGGCCGGTGCTGCACCGATCTGAAGCCAGGAGCCAGGTGCCTCATCCCAGTCTCCCATGCGGGTGCAGGGCCCAAGCACTTGGGCCATTCTCCACTGCCCTCCTGGGTCACAGCAGAGAGCTGGACTGGAAGAAGAGCAACCAGGACTAGAACCAGTGCCCATAAGGAATGCCGGCGCCGCAGGTGGAGGATTAACCTAGTGCGCCATGGCGCGGGCCACACAGCACAGTCTTACACTTAATCGTTTGAAACGTGCGAGAGTTCAGCGCTGACGCATCTGTGTCTAGGAGGGGAGGCCGTGGCCGAGCTGCGGCTTCAGGTGTCTCCTTGCCTATCCCTGTGCCCCTGAGGCTGTGTGCCTAGTCTGAGGTGCGGGCAGATAGAGGGACAGTTGCCCTGGGGTAGAGCTGGAGAGCTGGGATTTCAGGGGGTGCCAGGGGCCCCCGATTCGCCAGTTCTCAGCCACACCCTGAACTTGAGTGTGCACTCTGCTGGCCAGGTGTGTGAGGAGGGTGCCCCTTTGTGGGGTGCGAGGCTGCCTGACCCGAAGAGACCTCTGGTGGTGTCTTGGGGTGTGTTGCTCTGGAACCTGCCATCGACTGTCCACAGTGAGGCTGGATGGAAGCTGCCTGTCCTGGAGGTCCCAACTCTGACTGTCCCCCTCCCAGGCCCTCAGGAAAGCGGAGAGCTTGAAGAAATCACTCTCAGTCATGGAGGCCAAAGTGAAGGCCCAGACTGCGCCCAACAAGGATGTTCAGAAGGAGATCGCCGACCTCGGAGAGGTGAGGGCAGCCCCCTCCCTGCTCAGGGACCTGCCCGGACCACACCTGCCTAAGGAACGAGAGCTCCCTGCATCCAGGCGGGTCCTGGTTCCGTGTGGCATGGGCCTTGGCTGACTCGCCCTGCTGCTCCCGGTGCTGCTGGCATGAGGGGCAGTGGTGAAGGTGCCTGGTGGTCACTGGTACCTGGGGCTTCTGGTGAGCCCACCACAGCCTGCGTTCATGGCTTGGAAAGGACCAGGGCTCACAAGGGAGCCCCGTCTGTGCAGTTTCTCCCTCTCCACTCAGCTTGTTCCAGCTGCTGCGGTCGCTCACCATGTGCCCAAGGCCCCTGCGTACCGTCGTGTTTGTTTTCTCTCCTCCTGGACACTGCTCAGGGAGGACTCGGGTTCCAAGCCAGAGGGTGGGTGCGCGGGCTGGAGCCTCGCGTCAGAGCTCCGTGCAGCCAGATGCAGATGGTCTTCTGTTCTGGGTCTAGGCCCTGGCCGCGGCAGTCATCCCCCAGTGGCAGAAGGACGAACTGCGGGAGACTCTGAAATCCCTGAAGAAGATCATGGATGACCTAGACAGAGCCAGCAAAGCCGACGTGCAGAAGCGAGTGAGTCCTGCGGTGCGGCAGGCTGGACAGGAGCCTGGAGGACCTCCTCGGCGGGCAAGACTGCTGTCAGGGTGTTGGGGTCTGGGCCTTTGGCCGGAGCCTGACTTCCGGACTTACCTCTTGCAGGTGTTGGAGAAGACAAAGCAGCTTATCGACAGCAACCCCAACCAACCCCTCGTCATCCTGGAGATGGAGAGCGGCGCCTCGGCCAAGGCAACCCAGGGGCTGACCCTCACCATCACGTGTTCCCTTCCCTGCGGGTCTCATCAGCCCAGGGGTGGCTGACGGGTGGGCTTAGTGGCTCCGAGCCGAGTGGGCTCCTGAGGGCCCCTGTCCGGGGTTGAGGTTCAGCTGAACCCTGGAGCGAGCGGCCGGCTGGGGGGCTCTGGCTCCTGGCTGGAGGGAGGAGCAGCTCCCTGGAGGCGGGAAACAAATCCCCGAGCCAGAGTGTGGCAGGGCCCCCTCCTGGGAGGGATGGGACACTCCGAGGGCTGCGCTTTGCAGGCTGCTCTGTGGCGAGCAGGGCTGTGGCCTGACCCCGGTCCTCCCACAGGCCCTGAATGAAGCCCTGAAGCTTTTCAAGACGCATTCCCCTCAGACGTCTGCCATGCTCTTCACGGTGGACAACGAGGCTGGCAAGATCACGTGCTTATGTCAGGTCCCCCAGGTGAGAGCCACCGCAGCCAGTGGGAGATGCCGCCTGGGGTTTTCAGAGGGAGCTGGGTTCCTCGGGTTGTTTGCCGATGCCCACGGATGTGGGTGCAGCCCGGTTAGAAGTAGTGGGCCTCCTGCCCACCTGCTGGTCACCTTCACCGGGACCCCACCCTTCCTGTCTCGCTGGTGAATGTGTTTAACTGTAATGGCTGTTGCCCAGCCTTGCCGCTGGCTTGGACTCATGCTAACGGTGGCCACTGACTGCCTCCTGTACCAGCTGTGGCGTTTCTCAGCCTCCAGCATTGTCACCTGGGGCAGGCGTGGGTGTCTGTGGCTCCCATCCTTTTCCTTTCTCTCCATTCATCCTGCGATCCCATCCTCTGTCCTGACTCCCACTTCGCCTTCCTGTGTTCCAGAATGCAGCCAACAGGGGCCTAAAGGCCAGTGAGTGGGTGCAGCAGGTGTCGGGCCTGATGGATGGCAAAGGTGGTGGCAAGGACATGTCTGCCCAGGCCACGGGCAAGAATGTGGGCTGCCTACAGGAGGCACTGCAGCTGGCCACTTCCTTTGCCCAGCTGCGCCTGGGAGATGTGAAGAACTAGAGCAGGGGCAGCTTCCCTGGGAGCCATCTCCCCGTCACCCGTTTGCATCAGTCCAGCCCAGAGATCTCCGTCTGCCACAAAGACTCCTGAATGCTGGGACCTGCAAACAGCCATCCGTCCTCCTAACCCAGCAGTAACTGGACACCCCTGGGAGCTGTCCTGTGCCTCGGTCCCCCTTGATATTTCTGCCCGGAGGCCTGCACGTTGGCACTGCCCGTCTAGAACCACTGGCCCAGGATCGCTGTCTACCTGTGTCAAGTTCACATCCAGAAATGCAGTTCTTTGCTGACCCGAGGCTTCTGGGTCTGCAGGTGGGCACTTGTGCTGCAGAGAATAAAGGACCATGTGCAATACTCATTGATGCCTTCTGGTCATTACCTCCCAGCATGCACCCCTGCTGACAGCTCTTGGCTACCCGAGGGTGTGTAAAACATGCTGACTCCAGCTCAGTCCAGCCCTAAACCCTTGAACTCAGTGTTTGTGGAGACGGGGGTGAGATGGAGAGAGAGGCTCTAATAATTCAGTGGTCCGAGGGGTTACAAAGCAAAGGTGCGCCTGGAGAACCTCCATTGTTTTTTTCTTTTAAAGATTGATTGATTTGAAGGGCAGAGTTACAGAAAAGCAGAGAGAGAGAGGTCTTCCATCCACTGGTTCACTACCCAAAGGGCTGCAGTGGCCGGAGCTGTGCTGATCCGAAGCCAGGAGCTTCCTCCAGGTCTCCCACGCGTGTGCAGGGGCCCAAGCACTTGGGCCATCTTCCACTGCTTTCCCAGGCCATAGCAGAGAGCTGGATTGGAGCAGCTGGTCTCAAACTGGTGCTCACATCGGATGCCAGCCCTGCAGGCGGCGGCTCTGGCTCATGTCCCTCCCCTCCCTCTGAAGCTCTTCATGTGGGGTCAGGGTATGAGGCTGGAGGGCAGTCTCTGGTACAGAAGATGTTTAAGGTGCAGCTATTGCCTCCTACTCTAGTGTCTGCCCATCACTCCCACTTGACCCAAAGACACTGGCCGGTCTCTGAGTCCAGTTTCCCCAAGTCTAAAATGGCAGAGTTTGGAAGGTGAAGGTACTGCTTGCCTGTGCCAGCCCCAACGGATGTCCTGTCCTCTGGATACAGCGGCTGGCCCCAGAGCCCAGGTCACGGTGCTGCTGACAGTGGAGGGAGAAGGAAAAGCAGGTGCATGCTGGGGTGAGGGGCGGTTCTCAGGGTGGGAAGGGGAGGCAGAAAGGGGGTGTTGATGTCCGTGTTAATGATACAAAGAGACTTACATAAAGCCAGTGCTGGAGAGAGATTCCATCCATCATATAGGCCTTCGTGCCAGCCAGGGGCTTGGGAGTGAGCAAGGCCAACTCCCCGGTGGGGACATATAAAATAGTCCCACAGATTAGTGCAAAACTAAGATAACTACAGCCTGCATAAGTGAGAAGACTAAGCGCTCGGGTAGGACCTGGCCTGGGAGACAGTCAACCGGCCCGTCCAGCCCTGGGCAACCTTGCTGCGGCTTCAAAGCCTTGGCGCCGCAGCCGTTCTCCCTCCACGGCGCCAGGGGGCAGTGCAGCCGCGACTGCCTGCGGCTCTCCCGACAGCCCCCGCGCGAGCGCGCGTCTTCAAGCGGGCGGAAGAGCCGGAGCGCGCGGTAGGACGACGGGCGGAAGCGGTGTGCTCGCCAGGTGCCGCCATGCCCGGGGACCACCGCCGCATCCGCGGACCAGACGAGTCGCAGCCGCCGCAGCTGTACGCCGCCGACGAGGAAGAGGAGCCCGCCGCCCGAGACCCGACGCGGCTGCGGCCGGTGTACGCGCGCGCCGGGCTGCTGAGCCAGGCCAAGGGCTCGGCCTACCTGGAGGCGGGAGGCACCAAGGTGCTGTGCGCCGTGTCGGGCCCACGCCAGGTCGAGGGCAGCGAGCGAGGGAGCGGCCCTGCCGGCGCCGGCGGCGAGGCCCCGGCCGCGCTGCGCGGCCGCCTGGTCTGCGATTTCCGCCGTGCGCCTTTCTCGGGCCGCCGGCGCCGGGCGCCTCCGGGCGGCGGCGAGGAGCGCGAGCTGGCCCTGGCGTTGCAGGAGGCGCTGGAGCCGGCCGTGCGCCTGAGCCGCTACCCGCGCGCGCAGCTCGAGGTGTCGGCGCTGCTGCTGGAGGACGGCGGCTCGGCGCTGGCCGCCGCCCTCACGGCCGCCGCCCTCGCCCTGGCCGACGCGGGCGTCGAGATGTACGACCTGGTGGTGGGCTGCGGCCTGAGCCGCGCGCAGGGGCCCACGCCCGCCTGGCTGCTGGACCCGACGCGGCTGGAGGAGGAGCGCGCCGCCGCCGGCCTCACCGTGGCCCTCATGCCGGTGCTCAACCAGGTGGCCGGGCTGCTGGGCAGCGGGGAGGGCGACGCGACCGAGACTTGGGCCGAAGCCGTGCGGCTGGGCCTCGAGGGCTGCCAGCGACTCTACCCGGTGCTGCAGCAGTGCCTGGTGCGGGCCGCCCGCCGCAGGGGCGCCGCCCTGCCCTGAGCCGGCGGGCGAAGTGGAGCCGCGAGCGGACAGAGCGTGCGGAGATGGACAGTTGCGTTGGAACGGCTGTCGACAGACGAACGTTTGACGATCTTTCCAGTCCCCAGCCAGAAGCCAGCGCAGGAAGCCGCGGGCTGCTTGCTTACTCCCGAGCTGGGAAGGACTTGAGCCGGCCTGGTCCGGAGCGCGGGATCTGTGTGACTCCGGAGACGATGGACAGGGCGCTGCGCCTTCTCACAGCGGGACTGAAACAACAAAACCGTTTTTTTTTGTATTCGAAATACGCGTGTCGTGGTTCTTAGTACAGGATTTTCAGAGAGAGCAAGGCTCCCTGGCGGTGAGGCTCAGGACAGCACTGCCCCGCCTGTGTCGTGTCCCTTGGACCGGTGAGCCGACCAGACGGGCCAGAATCCTGAAGCAGCTGCGGGTTTAGAAGTGGGCCGTGTGCTTGGCAGGAAGACACGCCGCCGCCTCCGGTGCCCGTGAGGGCGGCTGCTGCGCCGGGAGGAGAGTTGGACGGCCCGGGAGCACTCGGGGGTCCCGGAGCTCATGGCTGTGCCGCGAGAGGCCCCAGCGCAGGGTTCCCGAGAGCTGGAAAGGGTTTTGCTGGGGGTGGAAGCCGGATCCCAGCCTTCCGTGGCCAGGGCCACAGCAGTCCAGTCAAAGGCCTGCACTGCCGCTGAGTGGGCCCCTGGGCTGCCTTCATCTGCCCGTTGTCCAGCCTGAGCCCCTGGGGAGAGGGCGGGTGAACTGGCTTCTGGGAAAGCAGAGGAGCATGGCTACGCTGTATGGCAGGAGGGGAGTCTTCCTTGAACCCTGCTGGCTTGGGCTTAACAGAATCGAGGGAGCCAGCGGAGACCACAGTGGGGAGGGCCGGGCACCCAGCTCTGGATGACCTGCTAAACTTGTCTTGAAGGGCTGGCCTGGGGGAAGCCCAAAGACCAGGGTGAAGTTCTGGGGCCACACCACAGTCCTTTGGCAGAAGAAATGCAATTTTTATTTTTTTCTGTTCTGACAGCAGATCTGCAAACACACAGTGTCACACCAGTGAAAGACAAGATAGGAATGGACAGGACAGAGAAAGGATGTCCCTGTTGGAAAGGACAGTCGGAAGCAAAAGGGGCCCATGTAGGGCAGAGACCCAGGACTTTACAACTGGGCGGGGAGGGGAGACTGTGGGAACACAGGTGTGTTTCCTGTGCACCACTGTGCCTGGAGCAGCTGTTGGGGGACGACTGCAGCCTGATGCTGCACACCCGGCAGCCCTGGTGGTGTGTGGGGAGGGGGTGCTTCAGGTGCCCCTGCAAACCAGGATGGTCTCAGGCAGCCTGTCTCCCAGCCCCGCCAGCCCTAGGACCACCATCTGGAAACCCCCTCCCCCCAGGGAGGGGCTCTCCCGCTGGTCTGGCCGAGCCCTGTGCCTCCGTTTGCACTGCCCCAGCTCCAAAATGGGTGCCACTAGGAGGCCTTCAAAACAATACAAGAAGGTGCCTGGCGCTGGCAGGCCAGGGAGGATTCCCACCTACTCACTGCCCTCCTGGTCTGATGTGTGATTCTTCACCTGTGGGAAAAAACAAGCAGGACTGGCTGCCAACACAGTACCCAGCCCATCGTGTCAGGAGCTAGACTCCCTGAGTCTCTGGGCATCCAGACCAACCAGGAAAAAGAGCATTCTCCATGTGGCCTGCTCTCTCAGCAGACCCAAGGGCAGAGCTGGGATAAACAGCAGGGTGTTGCCTCTGAGGTCACAGTCCTAATCCCCACCCCCACCCCACGCTCCTGTACAGGCCTCAGTCTGATCGTGCACACAGGGAGACACGGGGACCCCAGCAAGTGGAGATGGGGAGGAGGAGCCAGGCCACTTACTGCCTGCTCTGTGCTGGTGCCTGCCTTGGCACTGTCCCTCTGCGCACCGGGCCTCGCCCCTGGGCTCCCACTGGTTTTCAGTGCCTCGGCACCAGGCGCTCTCACTGCCTGGACCCCTGGTCTCTTCACTGTCCGTCGTCCCTGTGCAAAGGGAGGCACCCGTCAGTAGAGGTCCCAGCTGGTCCAGGGAGCCACCTGATGCCCAGCTCTGATTAGGTCCTGAGGCGCATGGCCTGGGCAGTGTTCTGCCTCCAGAAAGTTGCTGAGAGGGTGGGGGTGATGGGACAGCCCTGGAGCCACAGGAAGAGCCAGAGCGAATGGGGAGAGGACCACCCAAGGAGAGCCTGGAAAACCGGAGGCAGGGCTCCAGGCACCCCCCACCCCCACCCCCTATCTTCAGGAACTGGGCGTGGGCTGGGCTTACAGCGGGGTCTGACCTGCAGACTGGTGCCTCTGCGGGTCCATGCGCTCCAGACTCTGCAGCAGGCTGTCCACCTGGGCCTTGATCTGGCTCAGCTCCTCCCTGATGGAGTGCAGCTCCCCAGTTTGGGCTGCAGGGAGAGGGGCCAGGGTGGGTGGCCGCCCGGCACAGAGGCTGAGGGCAGTGCTGCCAGAGCTCCCTGGCCTGTCCTCACCACGTGTGCGCCCGCCCAGCTTCTCCCCACTGCCCCCTCACTCACGCTGTATCCGCCTTGGGGGCAGCGGGCCATTCCTGGAGGCTTTGTGGGGGCCAAAGCTGCCCTTGACCCCCATGCCTGCATGGGTCCTCCGGATCCTGACGGGCACATGGTTGATGAGCAGGGGGATCCTCTGGTTTTCGTACACCCTGCGAGGACAGGGCAGAGGGAATGCGGCTCGCCCAGAGGGCTGCCAGGTGGGACCCACCCACCTGTAGGGGACGTCTTCTCCGTGCAGCTTGTAGTTCAGGTCGCAGTGACCGCAGCTGCTGTGGAAGTGAATGAGAAGGGGCCACTGTCCCGGGCCAGACTCGCTGGCCTTGGACTTGGGGGAAACACGCATGCAGCTGTCCCTAAGAACGCTGCACTCCTGACCGGAAGAGCCCCCTTCGGATCTTGCCCAAGGCCTCCCCCTGGTTGGCCTCTGATAAGGGGTGGCTGCAGAGGGCAGGAAGGTGACGACGCTGGCTCCTGGCCAGCCAGGCACAGCCTCCCCTAGACGGCTCCACTGCTGATCTTGGCCTGGCAAGGGATGAAGGGCAGCGTTGAGTCAGATCCTAAAGCCACAGTGGGAGTGTGGGAACCTTTAATCCTTGCGTGGGAACAGCCGGATGAAGGGCCAGTAGGCAGGCAGGCTCGGGCCGGGGCCAGCCACCTTCCCGCCGCTGTAGGCTCTGGGGAGTAGGACCACACGCCCCCCCCCCCCCCCCCCCGCCTTAGGTCCCAGGTTCACACTCCAGCCACGCCCCTTTCTCACTGCAGGGGACACGGTAGCCCCGTGTCCCCCCTTCCCGGGGTGGGGGTGGGGACGGAGATCTGAGCAGGGGGACTGGGTGTCTGGTCTGAGCTCCCCGCTGGGGCTGGGGAGGGGCTGCACCAAGGGTGGTGAAGCGCTGGGACGGCTTTAGGGGACTGTGGCCCACTCCCCAGCTCGGGGCCTGCCCACGGAGGGTCCCCAGCCGCGGCCGGGAAGCTGCTGCAGATGCTGGTCGGAGGAGACAGCAGAGCGAGCCTGCGGGTCTCAGGGCTGGGGAGGGCCTGCGCCGCCTCCTGCCAAGGTGGGGCCGCCTCCTGCCAAGGTGGGGCCGGGATCCCGGAGGACGCTGTGGCCGGGAGGGAGTGCGAGGTGACGCGTCTGGAGGAAGCAGCCCGAGCCCGAAGCGCCCTCGTTCGCCACGCCCCGCCAGCGACCACCAGAGCTGCAGCGAGAATGAACCTTCTACTTGCATTGGTGGTTCAGTGGTAGAATTCTCGCCTGCCACGCGGGAGGCCCGGGTTCGATTCCCGGCCAATGCACACTTACTTGTGCTCTTTTTCTTTTCCTTCTCCCTCAGTCCTATTTACCAAGATGACTGTTTTAAGTGTAATCCTGAATAAAGGAACCAAATCAGAGCAACTGCTGCCCAAGTTGAGACAGACAGGGTTTGGGCCAGCCTTCCCTAGTGCAGCAAGGGGTTCGCGGGCGCCTCTGCCTTTGCCTTCTTGTCAGTGCCCAGGCCCATCCCCCCCCCAGTGCCTGCACCCTTTTGGTGGTAGGGGAGCAGCAGCCGCAGCTGCCTCTGGTTTGGATAGTGGTTTCAGTCTGCAAGCCAGAAGGCTCTGTGGGTGGAGGCCAGGCCGCCTCCTCAGGTATCCTCAGGGCCAGACTGTGGGGCCACGGGAGGGACGTAGGTGGCCAGTCCTCACTCCATTTTGAGGCCCAAATCACGTGGCCTGGACTTGGCCAGATCTCAGGGAGCGGCCACTCAGCAGCTCAGCCAGAGCCCCACACCAACAGTCCCCGCTCTGGGCTCTCTCCCCAGGGGCCAGCACCACAGCCTGCCACCCACTGCTGCCCAGCACCCACTGCAGTCCCCTGGGGACAGCTGGTCCCAAAGAGGCGGCCTCCACCCATCTCTGTACCATGTCTCCAGCGCCAGAGACCCCTCTGAGTAGAGCCTGAGTCCCCGAGGGACAGTGTTCCACTCGCCGTGGCTTCCAGGTCCCCCAGGTACAGAGAATCCTAGGGAGGGCTGATGCCACCGGACCCAAGACTGCTGGGGAAGGGAAGGGGTGGAAAGAGGGAATCTGAGGGCAGCAACTGGAGGTGAGGAAGAACCGAGGGAGGAGTGCTCGGCCCCCAACGTGGAAACACGGGTGACACCTTCCATCAGACAGAGCGCTACAAAAGTGGCCAAGAGACCCCCTCCTGGATGAGTCTGCCTAGGAAACCACGCGGGGTACATTTGAGCCAGTGTCCCTTGAGGTCCACCTGGAGGGTCAGAGGCACCTCGAGCAGCCCCCTGCTTCCGGGGTGATGAGCCTAGCCACAGGCCGGACGGAGCTGGCGCCGTGGGCAGCGGGGTGTTTACAGCAGCTGCCGCCTGCCTCTCCCCCCAGGCCAGCTCAAGGCCACCCACAGCAGGAGGTGCTGCAGCCATGACAGATGCCCCCTGAGAAGACAGAGGCCGCACACACACCCTTGTCCGGTCTGTGAACGCGGACGGCGCGTTTGCTGGCAGAAGTTGGTGAGTTCCTTTCTGAAGATAGTTGAACATTTCCTTAGACTTGTTTTCAGCTTCCCCATGGAGGGGCAAGATGCATCCAGGAAGACTCTGCTTGCTGTTTCCAAATGTCTGAACCACAAGCCCCCCACGGTGAGGCTTCCCCGGGAGGACCCAGACCCATGATGTCGGTGGGAAGAGGGGCGCCCTGCCCCTGCTGCAGGGCTGGGTGTGCATTCTGTCCCCTGAAACGGGTGCTGGGATGCACTGGGGGAGCCCCTTTGTCTACAGACAAAATCTGAGATGGAGGGAGCTGGGCCCCTCAACCCTCAGCAGCTGAGTGGGCAGTGTCCCGTCCCAGAGGAACCCGGAGCCTGGAACAAGCCAGAAAGCAGCCTCCCTCCCGGGCAGGCCCGCAGGGAAGACTCACCCGAGGATGGCTGTGCTCCGTGGCCTCTTCTGGCCTGGCCGAGCAGGGCCGAGCCTGGGCTCCAGGGCCATGTCTACAGGAGAGCGGGCCAGAGGGGCAGAGCCTGAGGGGCCCAAGGAAGCAACACATGCCACATGCTCCCTGGCTGGCTCTTCCCTGCCCCTCAGCCCTGGAGGGGGCACCCACCCTGTGGATGGACAGCCTGGCCTGGCCTCCGAAGGCCCCACAGTCTCCTACCCAGGCCTGGTCCAAACCTCAGGGGTCATCCCAGGGTCCCCCTAGACAAAAAGACACATGGTGCCTTTGGCACCCTTCAAAACAAAATTACCCCAAGGGCAAAAAGTGTGCCCTACTGCTTCCTTCAGCCCCAAACCCATGGCCCAGGTCCTGGAACTCGGGGTGGTACCGTCCAAAGGCAGGAAGGGCTGCCTGCGATCCTCGTGTCCTCCAAGGAGACACCCAGCCTGGTCTGGGTTAATTTGAGAGTGACCTCCTGCCACCCA
This sequence comes from Oryctolagus cuniculus, assembly GCF_964237555.1. Lineage (NCBI taxonomy): Eukaryota > Metazoa > Chordata > Mammalia > Lagomorpha > Leporidae > Oryctolagus > Oryctolagus cuniculus. The sequence goes on from NC_091449.1 coordinate 56,948,042, forward strand.
CCCAGGACAGACAGCTTCTGGCGGGCTGCCTGCTAACTGGCCTGCCCACTGCCAGGCCCACGCCTTACACCTGCCCCTGGCTAAGCCCCTGCGCTGGCTGCTGCTCAGAGAGCCAGCATGGCTCTGAGTAAGAAGCAACGGGAGCGATTTTTACAAAACAGTTTGAAGTGCACAACATCATTGCCTTCGGATAGACAACCTCCCAGGCCCAAGACCCAGGTCGTTCACCTTGACCATAGAGAAAGTATCGCAGAGCGAGGAGGGACCTGGAGCAAGACCGAGCAGCCACCCTGAACACCCCCTCTGGCTCAGTGCTATTGGGAAGAGCTAGCCCAAGCTCTTGACCTCTTGACAGGTTAGAAAGCCAGGAGTATTTTACTGAATCCTAGTAAAGTCAATCTAACATATCTGAAATTCAAATGAAGAACCCCTCACCCTTATTTATTTATTTATTTTAAATTTATTTTATTTGAAATATAGAGACAGACAGACAGGCAGACAGATCTTTCGTGTGCGAGTTCACACCCCCAAATGCTCACAACAGCCGGGGCTGGGCCAGATTGAAGCCAGGAGCCAGGAACTCAACCCAGGTCTCCCATGTCAGTGGCAAGGATTCAATCAACCACTAAAGCCATCGCTTGTTGCCTTCCAGAGTGGGCGTTAGCAGGAAGCTGGACTTGAGAGTGCAGCTGTGACTCAAACCCAGGTTCTCCACTATGGGACATGGGTGTCCCAGTCTCTACCCCATTCCCAAACACACATTTGCACCCACACACACACCTCTTTTTTAGAAAATATTTTTACGGTGGTGAGTTGCATATACCAGCTAAATGCTAGCAGGAGATAGTTTTGAAAATACAAAGGTGTCATGGATTCTGCTGGCCAGTTCCCACTGCTGCTGGCGCTGAGCTATGCCCGTGCCATACCCCTCTGGAAGGTTGCAGGGAGCTTCCCCCGGTCACAGGGGTGGGGCCAGCTGAGGCTGATGGACGAAGTGGACACTGTGCAGGCAAGGATTTGAGCCAACTTTGGGGATGGAGCGGAGGACCCCAGACTCCCCTGTATGAACTGGACAGAGATAGGGGCTGGAGGGTGCCCCTGGCCTCAGAGCAGTCCTAGATTTTCCTGTGACCTGGAAGGCAGCTCGCTGGGCATCTATAATCAGCCAATCGCCTACCCTACTTGGGGAGGGGGGTCTCTGCAGCAATGTTTGGGATCATGTCAGAGGTGGGAGGGAACGCCTGGCTGCTGTTAGAACCAGGAGATATCCATGAGGACAGTTACCAGCCAAGGGTCCGAATCAGGGCTCCCCTACCCCAGAACCATTGCTGTCTAATGCTGGCATTACAGGACCCCAGTCCCATATTTCCCACTGCAAGGCATGGCTGCATGGGTATGCAGAGGAGTCCTGGGCTTAACTTCTACTTGCTGTCGCTGTCTTGAACTTCATATTTTTTGAACAAGGGGCCCACATTTCATGCTCCACCAGGCGCCACAAGTCCTGTGCATTGGCCTCGCTACCCAGGCGACCTGGAGCAGATGATCCAGGAGGTTCCTACAAGCTCAGAAGCCCTGCAGTGTTCTCACATCTTAGGGGCTGCAGCTTTCGCTCTGAGCAAAGTGAGGACAGCCCGGGACAGCCCCCAGAGGGACCCCCACGCCCTGCCTGCCCTTCTACAGGGTTGTCAGGGCTTCTGAGCTCCTTCGTCACGGGAATCTCTAAGCAATTCGTTACAAGCAGGGGCACGTGGTCTCCCCCGCCCCAGAGGAGCGGCCTGGGGAAAAGGCAGGAGAAAGACCGTGGGCTGCACGGGGGCGCTGCTTGCCCACGGCAAGGGTGTCCACCGTGCAGGATGGGGGGAAGGGAGCACACCCCACGCATGCTGAGTCAGCAGTGGGATGTCCTGCTTCACAGCCGTGTTCTCTCTGCTGTGGCGGGGCCATGGCCGGCCCACCTGCAGGATGCTGGGCAGCAACCACACCCTCTGGAAAGCAAAGCACGAATGCAGCTGGGGGCTCCCCCATGCTGCTCACTAGCCTCCACCCCCCAAGAATCGGGCTGCCGGCCCCTGGCCTGCTGTGGTCCTATCGTCTGAGCCCTTCCCGCGAGTAGTCAGGGAGGGCCAGCACTTCTGCCACCTTTGCAACTGCAGCCCACACGCAGCCCTCGCACCAGGCGCTCAGGAATCAGTCTGCCAGGTGAGGCAGGCGGCAGAGGCCTGGTTCTCTCCCATCAGCCCTACAAAGGCTTTTCCTTTAGAGGTGCTCGGGACAGGTATGGACCCCAGGCCTCCTGTTCCCAAGAAGCAGAAGAGGAGACACAGGGCTGCAGGGTGAGACGACAGAAGGCAAGGGTCCTTCTCAGTCCCTGCCAGAGATGACTGGTTTTCCTCTTGGCAGCCCCAGGGCCAGGAGAGGCCACCCCAGTGGGCCCTGCGCGGCTCCTGCCCCCTTTTCTCCCAAGATGGCGATTGGAAGCTCACGGCAGACCTGGGACTGGAGTTGGCAGGGTGAAGCTCCACCCCAGGGTTCACTGGGGAGGGCAGTGCCGGACCTGGTGTGACAATGGTCCTAGTACTACAACTCCACCTGCAGGCTGATCCCACAGGGAGCCCTGGGCTGTGACCTGCACCATGGAGGCCGTTATTCCTGTCCCCTGCAACGCTGGGCTCACCCTGTAATTCAGATCTCTCCCTTATTCCTTCTCAGGATAAGCAGAAGCAGTTCCTCTCGTTTGTAGAGAGTTTATCCTTTCCAAAGTCCTTACACTCGTCGGTATGAGAACCCTATGAGCGGGGGGCGTTCCCGAAACACCGGCAGCACGTATCTGAGTGGCAGTTCAACTCCCGGCTGCTCTGCTTCCGAATGCAGCTTCCTGCTAATGTACCTGGGAGGCAGAGGATGCTGGTCCCAGTAATTAGGCCCCTGTAACTCATGTGGGAGACGAGATAGAGTCTCTGGCTCCTGGCTTCAGCCTAGTCCAGCCCTGACTGTTTCAGTCATTAGCAGAGTGAGCCAGTGGAGGGAAGATCTCTCTCCTTGTCTCTCTGTCACTCTGCCTTTCAAATAGAAAAAGAAGTTTCAAACCATTTAAATATAATAAATAATTAAGAAGCCCACGAGGCATGAGGAGTAAAAACATTTACTCCACACTTCTTAGGTGAGTCAGGAGGCTCCAGGAAGTGATGTGACTTACTCAGGGTCATGAAGCCTTTTACCCACAGCAGTTAGTTTCTGTACAGATGTATTTGTTTTCATTGTTTAAATTTGAAGGAGAGAGAGAGAAAAGCACGCGCACACACACACACACACACACACGGAGAAACAGATCCATCACTGGCTCATCCCCTGAAAGCCCACATCAGTCAGGGCTGGGCTGGCTGAAGCCAGGACCCTGGAACTTGGTCTGGGTCCCCTGCATGGGTGACACGCAAAGTACTTGAGCCATTGTTTGCTGCCTCCCAGCGTGCACACCATCAGGAAGCTGCAATTGGAAGAGAAGCTGCGACCGGACCCAGGTACACTTACATGGGATGCCGGCGTCCCAAGCTTCAGCCCAACTCCAGGTGTCAAATGCCCACCTGAGAAACGAGTTTATCATCCGTGCTTTTCCCGAAAGCCAAGCACTCACTCGCCGTCTCCCCAGCTCCTAGCTCCACACCAGTGTCCTTCAGCCTTCTCCAGGACAGCGCTGCCGTGTGGGCTCTTCCAGAGCCGATTCTCAGAGCTCTGCAGAGCTCCTGGAAACCATCAGCGTCTGTGACAAACTCCTTTTCTGCCCAGAACTGCCAGAATCGGTTTCTCTTGCTTAAAACTGAGAACCTTGATGACAAATACAGGGCCATGGGTGGATGGAGAAAGAAGCCCTGAAGGAAATAGGGGCCATTTAAGGCTGGGAAGTGGCCAGAGGACAGTGAAAATCCAGCTAGCATTAAGGGACAGGATGCTAGAAGCCATCACAGGCCACAGCAGACAGTTAATCCTTTGCAGTCCCCGAGAACAAAGCGCCCATCAAAGGCAGGGCTTTGGGGGACCCAGAGGCTCCTGGCATAGAAGGACACAAAGATCCCACTGCAGCCAGGATCTGCCAGGCAGGGTGGCTGTGCCATGAGCACCTGGCAGCTTAAGTGAGAAAAAGACCAGCTCAAAGTCCAAATTCTTGACTCAAGTCACCGTTAGAAAACCTAAGAATTTTAGTGGCAGCTAAGAGTCGAACAGAGTAAAAAAAAAAAAAAAAATACACACACACACACACACAGCTTGATCCAATGGCTACAAAGTGACTGTCAGGTGGAGTTATATACAGGAAAGACTGAAGATCAGAGACCACTAAAATAGGGCAGTATGGGAAGGTACATAGACTTTTTTTTTTTTAATTCAAAAGGCAGAGCTAGACGGACAGAAAAAGAGAGGAGAAAGGCCGGCGCCGCGGCTCACTAGGCTAATCCTCCGCCATGCAGCACCGGCACACCGGGTTCTAGTCCCGGTCGGGGCGCCGGATTCTGTCCCAGTTGCCCCCCTTCCAGTCCAGCTCTCTGCTGTGGCCAGGGAGTGCAGTGGAGGATGGCCCAAGTGCTTGGGCCTTGCACCCCATGGGAGACCAGGATAAGCACCTGGCTCCTGCCATCGGAACGGCGGCCATTGGAGGGTGAACCAAAGGCAAAGGAAGACCTTTCTCTCTGTTTCTCTCTCACACTGTAAAAAAGAGAGAGGAGAAAGAGAACTCCTGTCTACTGGTTCACTTCTCATGTTCCCACAACAGCTGGATCTGGCTGGAAACTTAATCCAGGTCTCCTACATAGTAGAGGAACCCGGTCATCACCATTACCTCCCAGGGTCTGGGTCACTGGGGAGGTAGACTCAGGAGTGGAGCTGAGAATTGAGCCCAGGTACCCCAGTGTGGGACACTCGCATCCTACCTGGTGGCTTAATGACTGGGCCAAACACCTGGGTCTCATGGAGCTCCCTTGCTGGCCAAAGCTATCCTCTGTCACTCTGAAGATCCCGGTGGCAGAAACCCACTAGCTCTTCTCCCGGTATCCCTCTCCTCCAGGGCGCACCTCTAGGTGGAGCCCCCAGCCTGGCCTGCGGTTAGGTGTGACCAGTTATGAACCAGAGCGAGGAATGAGATCTTGGCAGCCGGGTTCCCCTTCTGCTCTGCGCTCGAGTGGGGAACAGATTTCCCTTAGCGGAGCTAGCATTCCCTCAAATATCCCAGGAGGAGTCTCCTTGTGCACTGTAGCCTGATCTCCTTCATTTTTCTCAGTTGTTATCATTAGGCAGAGAGAGAGAGAGAGATCTTCCATCCATTGGTTTGCTCCCCAAATGGCTCTTCTGGGTCTCCCAAGTGGGTATAGAGGCCCAAATCCTTGGGCCATCTTCCACTGCTTTAAGGAGCAGGATTGAAAGTGGAGCACCCAGGATTCGAACCTGGTGCCCACCTGGGATACCCACACCACAGGTGGTGACTTTTGGCTAAGCCACAGTGCTGGCCCCTACCTTTCAGTTTTCTCCAGACTTAAGTCAGTGAATGTAACACAAATAGTCACTGTTGCCAAGTTGCCAACACGTTGTTGTTAGGCAGAGAGAGAGAGAGAGAGAGAGAGAGAGAGAGAGTTCCCATCTATTGGTTCATTCCCCAAATGCCCAAATACCTGCAACATTTTGGACAAAGCCAGGAACCCAGAACTCAATCCATGTCTCCCCAGAAGATACAAAGACCCAGTTATTTGGGCCATCACCTGCTACCGACCTGGACACACATTAGCAGGAAGCTGGATCAGGGAGCAGGAGGAGCCGGCACTGGAATCCAGGCACCCCGGTATGGAATTTTTTTTTTTTTTTTTTTTTTGACAGGCAGAGTGGACAGTGAGAGAGAGACAAAGGTCTTCCTTCTGCCGTTGGTTCACCCTCCAAAGGCCGCCGCGGCCGGCCCACCGCGCTGATCCGATGGCAGGGGCCAGGTACTTCTCCTGGTCTCCCATGCGGTGCAGGGCCCAAGCAAGCACCTGGGCCATCCTCCACTGCACTCCCTGGCCACAGCAGAGAGCTGGCCTGGAAGAGGGGCAACCGGGACAGAATCCGGCGCCCCGACCGGGACTAGAACCCGGTGTGCCGGCGCCGCTAGGCGGAGGATTAGCCTAGTGAGCCGCGGCGCCGGCCCCCGGTATGGAATTTCAGCTGTCCTGACCGCTGGACCGAACGGCCTGCCTCACCAACAGGTTTTGACACCCCCCCCCCCCCGCCCCGTCTTTACCGGCAAGAGCCAGCGAAGAAATAACTGAAGAGAAGCACGGAGGGAGTTAGGGCTCCCCCAGGTGGCACAGCCTGCAAGGGGCAGTGCGAAAGAGGGAGGCCGGGGAGCGAGCCGAAGGGCACAGAGCGGCAGAGGAGGCGTCTTGATGCCCCAGCTTGCCCAGTCCGCACACCCTGAGGCCAATCGCCTGCCCCTCGCTGCTTCTGGCCATGAGGATCACGAGGGGACCGGCGCATTCCTCGGTTTCTCCGAGCACGGCCTGCGGACCCCCTGTCTTCCCGCGCCCGCTGCCTGGAACTGAGGGGCCACGACACCTGCCTGCCACACACCCACTGGGCGCCCGGATGGGATTCGCGATCTGGGCTCGGCTGCCCCGCCGGTGCCAGGGCTCACAGCCCCAACTCCTGGTCACCTTGGAGGGTGTCCTCGCGGGCTGGGAGCACCCTCGGGGGCGGGGCCTGGGGCTCGAGGGGCGGGGCCTCGGGGGCTGCAGTGGCCGCGGCCTCAGGCTCCACAGCTGCGCGTGCGCGGGCCTGGCTCCCCAAAGGGCACGCGCGCACACCTGGCCGCTGCCCGGCTGGCTGGTGGCCGCTGCTGGGCGCGCGGGGCCGGCGGAGGTGCGCTACGCGGCGCACAGCTGCTGCAGGCGAGGTTCTACGGCATCACACAAGGGCCTGCTCTCCCAGCGCCCACGGGGCAGCAGGTGAGTGTCAGGCCAGCCTCCACCCCTGAGGCCTGCTCTTCGCCGGCGACCTTGGGCCGAAGTCGGGACCGGCTTCGTCCTTTTGGATAGTTGATATGGTTGAGCGCCCTGAGCCACGGCACCGAAGACCTTGCCGTGCGTCTCCGGCTGAACAGGCTGACGGCGCCACGGAGAATGGAGAGGCTCAGGACGGCCAGACTGGGATTGGTTCCCAGCTGTGTGAACCAGGGCAAGTTACTCGACCTCTCTGTGCTCCCGTTTCTTTAATTGTAGAATGGCTGTAGGAATCTCTGCTCTCAGGGAGGACGTGTGAGCGTTGATAAACGGCAGGTGTTTAACAGGTGTCAAGTGTTATTACACCGCGTCTGATGAGCTGGAGACCAATCTGTATTCCACCCACCCACCCCCCTTCAAAATGAGCATTTGCGAGGCTGGTGTTGATCCATAACTTAGTTTAATCCTCCGGGGGGGGGCGGGGTGCAGCTGACCCGGGCAGCTTGGCCCAGATGGAGGAGGGCGGTTTCTTCGGACTGCTGACCCTGGCTTCTGCTGCTGCGGCCCCTGATTGAAGCCCACCTTCCAGTCGGGGACCCCAGGCTGTCCTCGCCCCCGCCAGACTCTTCTAGCACCCACTCCCCATCCCCACTGGCCTCACTGCCACCCCCTGCCCAGCTCCCTGCGTGGGGCAAGACCCGAGATCCCTGGATGCTGGGATGCAGTCCGAGGCTGGCCCTTTTTCCAGTCAGGCGGGCAGACAGGCAGGCAGGGTTGGTGCACCAGGGGGTTGGCTGGCGGAGCAGCCTGGCGGAGCAGCCTGGCGGAGCAGCCTCAGCGTCCTGGATCCCATCGGGAAATGTGCTCCTGGGCTAGAAAGGAAGAGGAAGAGAGCGAGGGTTGGTGGCAGCGCAGGCGGTCCTGGGAGGGGACTGGGGCATCGGGTCCGGAGGTGCCCCTCTGGCAGCTCCCTCCAGCAAGTGCTGCTGGGAGCCAGTGCGGTGCCGGGTTTCACCTCTGCCCTCCGCGGTAGCTCACTGGACTCTGAGCAGTCAGGGAGCCGACAGGTCCCAAGGTAGCTGCCTTCATGGTGGGAAGAAAGGGGCCTTGGAGAAACCCCGGGCTGGGGTGTGGCTGCTGTCCCACCTCTGTGTGCATTTGCTGTTTGATTATGAGCCCTGGGCATCAGCACACACAAGGCCCTGTGTTCTCAGACACACTGGGCCTGTGACTTCTATATCCTCGCAGCCCGGAGCAAGCCAGCAGTACCCCAGGAGACAGGGACCAGAGGAGAGGGACAGTTATGATGGCTTCAGGTTTTACCAAACTGGCAGATGTAACGGTTTCGGGTTTTACAGCGCTGGTCATTCCAGTTGAAAGCAGCTGAGGCCTGCAGCTCCACACAGTTGCCAAACCTGCTCGGCCAGGATGTCAGGTGTTCAGGGTGGAGGAATGAAGTTAGGAGTCTGGGTCAGTTGTAAATCCTCTACCCTCGAGGGGCCATCTGCATCTGGGAGGCCCAGTGCTGCAGCCCAGGGTTCCAGATCCACCCCCAAGCCCTGGTGCTGCTCCCAGATCACTGCACTGCTTCTCAGCTTAGCCAGCAGGGCTGGACAGACCCCCTCCCAGCCCCCAGTACAGCACACGCCAGGTGGCAGGGCCAGACCTGGAACAGATGGGCCATGTCTTTCATCCTAGAAGGGAGGGTGGACTTCCTAGATGGTGGGCCAGGGACACAGGCCTGGCTGCCAGCAAGGAGGGGCCAGATATTTGGAGCCCCTGGTGGCCACAGAGCCTGAGCCCTTCCACTCCTGCCACCCCTTGCCCCAGCATTCCTGGGTTTTGGAAACCAGGAATCTAGGTCCTCGATATAGGGTGGATGTGTGCCTGAATGGCATAGGTGAGCAGGTGGCTGAGGAATGCCCAGACCCAGGTGTTGGTCCAGGCATAGCACAGGTGGGGCAGTGCAGGGAGGCGAGTGGATAGCGGCTTTAGGGAAAGGAGGCATAGCCGAGGGGACAGTGGGGACAGAGAGATGGCTGAAGCCTTCTGGAGTTCCCTCTCTCCTGTGGGGTGTTCCTGCTTATCCGCATCTCCCTCCCCTCAGCGTCGTGCCCACGCCGGTTGGGCCCAGACTTCCCTGCACCTGGGTACCAGGTGAGGCTGGGTGGCGGCTCTTCAGTGGGGTGTGAGGCTCAGCCAAGCGGCCCGGGGAGGGAGGGCACCCCAGACTCACCCCTGGTTGTCAGGCTGCCCGAAGGCAAAACTGGTGAAGGAGTGGTGCTCCCCCGTGGTCCAGCGGAAGGAGTCCTTCGCGGTCTTGTAGGTGAGCCCTGGGCCGGGGTAGCCAGGGTTGGCCCATCGCCTGAGAGCCGTACCTGGGCCCCACTCTGAGCCCAGTGACCCTGAGAAGCGGGCTCGTGCCTGCTGCCTGGAGTCTTTCTGACCCCAACCCCTAGACTCTTCCCAGCGCCCCCAGAGCCCCTGGTGATCCCCCTTCCCTCCTCCTCCTCCGGGAGGGGTTGGCAGCCTGACTGTTGGCCCCGCCTGCCAAGCCCTCACTCCCTGCCTCCCCCCAGCCGGTGGTTCCCAGGTCGCCTCAGCACAGGCTGCGGCACTCACCATAGCTCCAACCGGTCAGCCACTCACCAATCCAGAAATTCCTGGTCTCAAAGTCGGTGTCGGTCACCTCGTTGGTGGTCTCCAGGCGGCCCAAGTAGAAGGCGAGGATGTCCTGCACTTTCTGGCTCTGGATCTGGGCTAGCACGCCACCCTGTTCCTGTAACTCCCACCCGGGTCACACTGGCAGGGCCCCCAGAGCCTGAGCCAGCCCTTTGTGCCCACCCTGTTGCTCCACCACGGCCACGAATGGCCAGGCTGTCATCAGCCCCACCCCCGACAGCCTCCTGCCTCTAAGCTTGGGCTGTGGGGCGGGGGGAGGATCCCCTTCCCCTGCCCTGCCTGCTTCTCCTCTCTCTCTGCTCAGAGGCCCAACTGGGAGCCCACGGGCCCAGGCCAGGTTGTACTCTCAGAAGGGTTTTGTTCGTCCTGCACAGTGTGTTGAATACATCTAAGTTGATTGCCAGCATCCGTGAATAGACACGGGCATCTCCGGTTCCCATGAGACCCCTGGGTTCTGGCCACCCTGAGCTCGCATTCCTGCGGGGCGGCCAGCCGCAGCTAGAGCCCCGTCCATCAGAACAGCTCCCTTAGGTAGAAGCAGGATGGGGCTGGGCCCTGGGCCTGTCGGGTCAGTAAGTGACCCTCTGGCTTCTGGGCCTCTGACTCTCTGTGACCATTGATTTCTCCTTCTGAAGCGAATGGGATCAGAAATCAGAGGACCCATCTGTCAGTGCAGGGGCCCTCTGTGAAGACCCTTGCTTGAGATCCTGGCGTCTTTGGGAAGGCAGGGGTCAGCCATCACCTGGCATTTCATCTTGGCTCCGTAATAAGTGTCTGCCTCCGAAGACACAGTGAAGCAGTCTCCATCGATCCTCAGGTCACAGGTGTGGAAGGGAAAGTGCACCTTGGCTGGGGGGGAGGGAGCCTGAGTTTGTGTGTGGATCTTGGAATCATGACCCTCTCCTGCTGTGCCAGGGGGCTAAGCTCAAAGTGCCCCCTCCTCTGACTACCTGCTGCAGGCTGCGGAGTGGAGAGTGCGTGTGCATCAGGGGCGTGCTGGTAGAAATATGAGTGAGTTCAATCACTTTAAAAAAGCAGTCCCTGGTTTCTGGCATTTGCCAATTTCTGTGGTGTAAATGCCTCCCTCCCCACCGCCAGGCCATCTTCAAATTCCTGATGTGATGGCATTGAGCGAGGAGGCAGGAAGAGATGGGAAGCGGCTCGGCAGGGGCCTTGGGGCAGGACTCACTGGCACACTGGGCTCCGCCGTAGCCGACCTGGCAGACGCAGGAGCATTCCTCCTCCCGGAACTGGCCATGCACGCACCGCACACCACACCGCACTGCCAAGACAGAACAGTGCACTCAGCACCCACCCTGCAGCCCCTGTGCTGCCCCCTACAGGCCTTGAGCATCTGGGAGAGGCCCACCACAGCAAGAACTCCCTGCTCAGAGACGAAGCCCACCAGGGCTTCTGGTGCTGCCATGTGTGTTGTCTTTGATGCCCATTATAGAGAGAAGCAAAGTAGGGTGTGGGCGGTCACCTGCCTGTGGTAACTGATCAGGGTAGGTGGGTGGGGGCAGTGGGAAAGGATCCACCTTCTTCCCCCAGTCCTGGAGCCTAAGGGGCCCTATTGGATTCCACTTTGGATCCCCCGTGTAGCCCAGGGTCTGGCAGACAGCCTGCATGCCGTGGACGCTTGTTCACTGAATGCATGCAGAGTGCAGAGCCGGCAAGTACATGGTCAGCGCCCTCGAGGCCTTCATGCACTTGGTGTCCTGGCCCCGGGGCACACCTGGCAGCAGGTGTGTGCTTGGCCTCCCTCCTCACCCCTCCAGGCTGTCTCTGTGTGCACTGGGTCTCCCACACAGGTGTGGCCGGGAACGCCAGTGCTCCTCACCTTGGCAGTATCTGCCCGTGTAGCCAGGGGGACAGTGGCAGCGGCAGGTGCTCGTGTTGAGTTGTCCGCCGTTCCGGCAGCTCACGCGGCATGGATTCCTGGGGACCTCTGGGCAGGTGAGGAGGGAGCTCTGAGAAGGGGCCTCCTCCCAGAGCGCTGAGGGCCTGGGAACAGCTGTTCAAGATGCAAGACCCACCCCGCGACCACCAGCCCAATCCCTCATGCGCCTGCTGCCCCAAAGGGGATGAGCAGGGGGGAGCACTTACCACAGAGCCCCCCTTCGTGGTCCCAGGCTTTGAAGCAACCGGAGAGGGTGGCCGTACAGAGCGAGCACCAGGCGCCCTTCTTATAGGGGCTGATGGTCTTCCCGTTGACCTCCCAGTTGCCTCTGTGGGAGCAAGCACCAGAGGGGCTGGCAGGGCCTGACCTTGGACAAGGCATGGCCAGGGACTCGCTGCCTGCCTCGCTGGCCCCTTTGGCTCCTCTGGCCCAGTCAAGGGTGTCAGGGAGCCAAGGGAGACAGGGTCTCCAGCCTAACCCTGGGCAAACTTTCAAAATCTAGGGCCAGGCTTCCAGGAAGGGGCATCCATGAAGGAGTCCATGGCCAGAATCTCCTGCATCCTCTCCCATTCTGCTTCTTTCTTCTCCCACCAAGGATGCAGACTGAGATGTAAAGAGGCCCTTTGGGTGTGTCTCGCCCTAAGAGAAAGGATCCCACCCAGCCCCACTGATGTGGGGAGCAATCCGGACTAGACTAAGTTGCTCGAATTAGGATTTATTCTATGCATCTGCTCTCCCACAATGTGGCGCTGGGAGAGAAGTAAACAGCTTCCGCACAGCTGCCTCCAGTTCAACCAATTAACTGTAGGACTTGCTCCTGATTGGAGAGCAGCGTACTCAGCCGAGTTGGGATTGGCGGAGGAGGACTATAAAGGAGGAGAGAGACGGCATGCACCAGGAACATCTATGGGGAACATCTAGCTGAAGGAACACCCGTGCAGCCCCCCAGAGAGCCGGCCGGCGGTGTGCCGCTCCCCTGCGGAAGTGGGGAATGCGGCCAGGGGGAACTGCCCTTCCACGGAGGTGGAAGGGATAGTAGCCAACCCGGGAAGAACCAGCAGCAAACCCGGGGAGGGCCGAGCAGACGAAAAGAACAGCGCAGGGTCCTGTGTCGTTCCTCCACGAAGAGGGGGAGCGACATAATGGTGCCGTGACTCGGATATGAAGCCTAGGCAGGGCTTAGTGTCGTTCCTCCATGAAGAGGGGGAGCGACATAATGGTGCCGTGACTCGGATATGAAGCCTAGGCAGGGCTTAGTGTCGTTCCTCCATGAAGAGGGGGAGCGACATAATGGTGCCGTGACTCGGATAGGAAACCTAGGACGGATATGAAACTTAGGAGGGAAGAAGCGGGAAGAACTAGGGAAAATATCGGAGAGAGAGACTAGCAAACAGCCTAGGGAAAAGCCGGACGAAAAGGGTGCCGGAAGAAGCTGTTGAAAGCCTAGGCATAGACTCGGATATGGACTACGTGGGGAAGCTGGGAGAAATCTTTAAGGTCGAAAGCGAAAGTGAAAGCTAGAACAAACAGACTCGGACGCGGACTGTGGGGAGAGGCCAGGAGAAATGAGGGAGGAATATCGTTGGAGGAAAGCTTGGGGAAGCATGCCGGGTGGAGAGAAATGTTGGGGAAATTGAAGCCGCGGGGGGCAGGCCGAGGCGGAAACGAAAGCCACTTTGGGGTTCTCAAGTTAGCCCGGGAATAGGGGGCGAAAAGTTAAAACCAGAAGCTGAGACGTAAGCCAGATTGGGATCCGTCTGATTAGCCCGGGGAGCAAAGGACGGGAAGCCAAACCGTGGGGCAGAGACGTACGCTGGGTTGAATTCGCTAGGCTAGCCCGGGGAACTTAGATTGAATCCTAGTGGTGGAGACGCAAGCTACGCTGTGTTACTCGCGGAAGCCGCCGCGTGCAGAGAGAGCACGGGGCGTGAATAGATAGGGAACGCTGGCGTAGGCCGTGGTTCAGACGCGAAAGGGTTAAGCGTGGAGACCGCGGAGCGCGCAAAGCCGAGCTGCGCAAAGCCGGGAAGCTGCGCAGATGAGAGAGGCGCGCGGGCTGAAGCGGCGCAGAGCCGGGAACCCGCCGGCGGGGCGAGGTGCCGGGAAGCTGCGGGGATAAGAGAAACAGAAGTTTTAGAAGTTAAGTGAGAGAAATAGGAATGCTGGAAGATAGAAGTAAAATGGGAGAAATAGGAATGCCCGGAGATAGAGAAATAGAGAGAAATAAGGCCTCCCCTCAACATGCCAATTAGAAGGCTTGGATTCGGTCTGCCCGATTAGTGAGGCGGTGAGCACCTGGGCGGCTAGCCACAGGTCACCGAAGACAGGCACGAATTAACATCAGTAAAGCTTCCCCACAATGCAACAATTAGGAGGCTTGGATTCGGTCTGCCTGATTTAAGGCGGTAAGCGCCAGCAAAGCTCGACCAGAGTATGAGCTGCAGGTCACCGAAGATAGGCACAAACCAACACTAATAAGTCTCCCCCACAATACGGCAATGAGAAGGCTTGGATTCGGTTTGCCTGATAGGTTTTGTAAACACCTGCAGGCAGTTCTAGCAGAGCAGAGCATGCGCTGCAGGGCACCGAACACAGGCACGCATCAGCGCCTAAAAACCTCCTCACAATGGCGAAGAGAGGACCCGGATTCGGTTTTCCTGATTGATAGGACTTGTAAGAGCCTGTGGCAACTCTAGCAAGTACAGCAGAGTGTGTGCTGCGGGACACCGAAGACAGGCGCGTATCAACGCCAAAAAATAAAAAGAAAGGGGGATCTGTGGGGAGCAATCCGGACTAGACTAAGTTGCTCGAATTAGGATTTATTCTATGCATCTGCTCTCCCACAATGTGGCGCTGGGAGAGAAGTAAACAGCTTCCGCACAGCTGCCTCCAGTTCAACCAATTAACTGTAGGACTTGCTCCTGATTGGAGAGCAGCGTACTCAGCCGAGTTGGGATTGGCGGAGGAGGACTATAAAGGAGGAGAGAGACGGCATGCACCAGGAACATCTATGGGGAACATCTAGCTGAAGGAACACCCGTGCAGCCCCCCAGAGAGCCGGCCGGCGGTGTGCCGCTCCCCTGCGGAAGTGGGGAATGCGGCCAGGGGGAACTGCCCTTCCACGGAGGTGGAAGGGATAGTAGCCAACCCGGGAAGAACCAGCAGCAAACCCGGGGAGGGCCGAGCAGACGAAAAGAACAGCGCAGGGTCCTGTGTCGTTCCTCCACGAAGAGGGGGAGCGACATAATGGTGCCGTGACTCGGATATGAAGCCTAGGCAGGGCTTAGTGTCGTTCCTCCATGAAGAGGGGGAGCGACATAATGGTGCCGTGACTCGGATATGAAGCCTAGGCAGGGCTTAGTGTCGTTCCTCCATGAAGAGGGGGAGCGACACACTGACAACCCGGCGGTCCTAGGAACTTACCCGGGGGCATAGGCGCAGACGAAGGCTTCCATCGCCACCTGATCCACAGAGCACGCATGCCACCCACAGCCCAGCTGGCTTGAGGTGGCCCAGACGAGCTGCAAGAGATGCAGTGGCTCAGAAACCCTATCACAGACTACCCCTACTCCAAATCCGAGGTTCAGTGGTACAGGCCATGCACGCCAGGAGATGGGAAGACATGACTTTTGTCACCATTCAGGCAGAGGGACAGCTTCCTTACCCACCCTGAGGGCCTCAGGAGCAGTGGCTGGGCAGGGCAGGGCTAGGGATAGGAAGGCTGTCTGAGTGGAGGGGTCAGAGGGTGAGGGTTAAAGGTTATGGGTGGTGGGGGAGGATGGCAAAAGAAGGATGTGGATGTCACGGTCTTGTGATTGATTGCAAAGATGGCTGTGACTTCTCGCCATAGCCCACTGTTTCATTTTTCATTTTTATTTTTTGAGAGGCAGAGAGGAGACAGAGGGCCTCTGTCTCCTGGTTCACTCCCCAAATGCCCACAACAGTCAGGCCTAGGCTGGGACTGGGCCAGGTTGAAGCTGTGACCTCCACCAAGGACTCCCATGTGGATGACAGGGACCCAAGCACTTGAACCATCCCCGTGTAAGGCCCTGGCACCCATGTAGGAGATCTAGAGGGAGCTGCTGGCTCCTGGCTTCTGCCTGGCCCAGCCCTAGCCATTGTTGCCATTTGGGGCATGGGCCCACAGATAGAAGATCTCTATCTCGCTCTTTCTGTAATTCGGTCTTATAAATAAATATACTATTTTTTAAAATGATATAAAGAGGTGAGATTAATGAAATAAAGATGAAAAAGAATGAAAAGAACACTAACACAAAGCTGATTTGTTGAAAATACTAATAAAATAGACAAACCTCTAGGAAGATTGGTAAAAAACAAGAGAGAAGGCACAAATAATCAATACTGGGACTTTTTTAAAATTTGACTTATTTATTTGAAAGGTGGAGTGACAGAGAGCAACAGAGATCCATTTACTAGTTCACTCCCCAAATGCCTGCATTAGCCAAGGCCAGGCTGAAACCAGGAGCCAGGAACTCTGTCTGGTACTCCCACATGGGTAGCAAGGACCCAGGCACTTGCGCCATCATCTACCGCTCCCAGGGCGTGCACTAGCAGGAGAGTCTGAACTTGACCCCGAGTGTGCCTGCATGGGATGTGGGCGTCCGGAGCAGCAGCTTTACCTGAAGTGGCAGAATGCTTGCCCCAGTACTGGGAACTCACAAGTGTGGGGAGCAACCTGGACTGGACTGAGTTACTGGAATTAAGACTTATTCTATGCATCTGCTCTCCCACAATATGGCGCTGGGAGAGGAGGCAACAGCTTCTACCCAGCTGCCTCTCACCAACTTGACAAGCTGCAGGACCTGCTCCTGATTGGAGGAGAGCAGCGTACTCGGCGTGTGGGCAGCCGAGTTAGGATTGGCGGAGGAGGACTATAAAGGAGGAGAGAGACGGCATGCACCAGGAACATCTAAGGGGAACACCTGTGCAGCCCCCGAGAGAGCCGGCCGGCGGTGTGCTGCTCCCCTGCGGAAGTGGGGAATGTGGCAGGGGGAACCGCCCTTCCACGGAGGTGGAAGGGCCGGTAGCCAACCCGGGAAGAACCAGCAGCAAACCCGGGGAGGGCCGAGCAGACGAAAGAACAGCGCAGGGTCCTGTGTCGTTCCTCCACGAAGACGGGGAGCAACATAATGGTGCCGTGACTCGGATATGAAGCCTAGGCAGGGTTTAGTGTCATTCCTCCACGAAGAGGGGGAGCGACAACAAGGGACATAGCTGCAGATACAGTCAAGATGTTCAGCAATCTTGGTTTAACTCTAAGTCTCTGTTAAATAATGAATAATCATGACCAATAAGTTAGAAAACATGGAATGTAGCTCTCTGCTATGGCCTGGGATAGCAGTGGAGGATGGCCCAGGTCCTTGGGCCCCTGCACCCATGTGGGAGACCCGGAAGAAGCTCCTGGCTCCTGGCTTCGGATTGATCGGCACAGCTCCAGTCGTTGCAGCCAATTGGGGAGTGAACCAGTGAATGGAAGACCTCTCTCTCTCTCTCTCTCTCTCTCTGTGTAACTCTGACTTTAAAATAAATAAATATTAAAAAAAAAAAAAGAAAACATGGAGTGGATAATTACCTAGAAAATAGAACGTGTCAAAACTGCCTCAAGAAGAAATAGCTGGATCAGTAGATACAATCCATTCACATGTGAACATACACACACAGCCCAAACAAACAAAAAAGTCAAGGAAGGGCCAGTTTTATAGGAGAGGAATAGCAAATATAGAAATTGTTCCAAATAGGCAATGAAGCTAACAACTCCAACTCACTTTGCACAGTCAGTGTGGCATTGCTATACCCCCACATAAGGGCAGTAGGAACAAAAAAAAAAAAATTAAAGGTAATTCTAATACCAGTAGTAACTTACATATCAAATCCAGCAATGAATTTAAAGCAACACACACACACACAATCCTGCATCACATTATTGCATATCATGTGATGAACCAAGTAGGCAGGCATTCAGAAATATTTAACCAGTAGGGCTGGGGTACTTGCCAATTAGAGCGGATCCTGGGCAGGAGCACGGGCCCATGGAGACCACTGCTGCGCCAGGCATTAACCCCTTGCTTCCAGATCACGGGCAACATCCAAGGGGCCCCTGGGAAGAAGCTTGGCCAGCTCTGTTTGGGAACTCGAGGTAGCAGCTCTTGCTTCTAATACCTGCGTATTTTAATATTTGGGGACCTGTCATAGTGTATTGGGCATAATTGAATTACAGCTGTGCAAGTAGAAATGCAGAAAGGGTTAACATTTAAAAAATGAATGTTGGGACTGTGGTTACACTCTTTTTAAAAAAGAGCTATATTTTAGAGATATACATTTAAGGTTTTATGGATAAAATGATACAATGTCTGAAATGTGCTTAAAATGATGAGGAGAGGGAACTAGGCAGGGATACAGCTAAAGCCACAAGGTGGTAATTGTTAAACTGGAAGTTCATTATACCATTCTGACCACTTTTTATGTTTGAAACTTTCTATAATAAAATGCTTAAAATATATGACCAGGAAGATCTGGTGATATGTGACGGCTGTGTGTATACACACACACACACACATACACACACGCACACAGAGTATTCATAGATTCCATCACTTTAACAGGTGAAGGTAGAATCATCTAATTACTTGAATAGAGGCAGGAGGTGTTAGATCAAATGCAGGCCCAGTCATTTAAAAAACGCTTAACAGGGGGCACCCCTGTGGCATAGAGGGTTAAGCTGCAGCCCCGCAGTGCCAGAATCCCATGTAGGTGCTGGTTTGAGTCCCGGCTGCTCCACTTCCGATCCAGCTCCCTGCTGATGTGCCTGGGAAGGCAGTAGAGGGTGGCCCAAGTGTGTGGGCCCCTGTACCTGTGTGGGAGGCCTGGAAGAAGCTCCTGGCTCCTGGTTTTGGATTGACCCAGCCCCAGCTGTTGTGGCCATGTGGGGAGTGAACCAGTAGATGGAAAACCTCTCTGTCTCTCCCTCCCTTGTTGTGTAACTCTGTCTTTCAAATAAATAAAGAAATCTTTAAAAAAAATGCTTAGCAGACTCAGATTAGAAGGAAATGTTTGTAACTTGGAAAAGGTTTTTTTAATCAAGAGCCATGAATAACTGAAATTTTTGAAGAACAATAATAATGTGAGGATTTTCCTGTCAAAACTTTTTATAAAGTCATAATAGTTTTTTTCTTAAGATTATTTATTTGAGAAGCAGAGTTAAAGACAGAGTGAGACAGAGAAAGAGGTACTCCACCCACTGGTTCACTCACAGATGGCCGTGACGGCTGGGGCTGGGCTGACCTGAAGCCAGGAGCCAGGAGCTTCTCCCAGGTCTCCCACTGGTGCAGGGGCCCAGGGACTTGGGCCATCTTTTACTGCTTTCCCAGGCCATAGCAGAGAGCTGGATCGAGTGGAGCAGCTGAGACTCAAACTGGTACCTGTGTGGGACGCTGGCACTGCAGATGGAGGTTTAAAAAAATACTGCACCACAGCGCTGGGCCCAGAGCCATAATCATTAAAACAAAATTTGTGCAGGGATCAACAAAAAGGCCAACACAATGGAACAGAGAGCTCAGCAACAGAGCTGTGTGGCTATGGATTCTGAGGGCGTCACCCATCAGCGGGGAAAACACCGAATACTCAGCAGAAGGTACCCAAGATGGAATTAAGTCCTTATGTCACACCATACACAAAGTCCTGGGCAGAACGACAACCTCAGGTTGAGAAAGGAGGCTGGGGCCGGTGCCGTGGCTCACTAGGTTAATCCTCCGCCTTGCGGCGCTGGCACACCGGGTTCTAGTCCCGGTCGGGGCGCCGGGTTCTGTCCCGGTTGCCCCTCTTCCAGGCCAGCTCTCTGCTGTGGCCCGGGAGTGCAGTGGAAGATGGCCCAAGTGCTTGGGCCCTGCACCCCATGGGAGACCAGGATAAGTACCTGGCTCCTGCCATCGGATCAGCATGGTGCGCCGGCCGTGGCTGCCATTGGAGGGTGAACCAACAGCAAAGGAAGACCTTTCTCTCTGTCTCTCTCTCTCACTGTCCACTCTGCCTGTCAAAAAAAAAAAAAAAAAAAAAAAGGGGGAGGCTGGGCGTTTGACCAGTGCTTAAGCTGCTCCCAGGTCCCAGCCCTCCCACACTGGAGGCTCCTGATTCCAGCTTCCTGCTGATGCAGACCCTAGGAGGCAGCAGTGACGGTTCAGGTAGTCAGGTCCGTGCCGCCCCCATGAGAGACCTGCCTTGAGTTCTGAGCTTTCAGCTTTGGCCTGGCTGTTGTTGGCATCTGGGGAGTCAGCTGGCAGATGGAAGAGCTGTCTGCCTGTCTCTGCCGTTCATATGAAATGAATAAATGAGTTGTTAAAAGATTTTAAGATATGGGCAAAGGCTATGAACAGATAACCAATGGAACAGGTATTCAGGGAGGTGCCAATCACAAACAGAGTGAGGTTTTCATACCTTTGAGATAGGCAGAAAGTAAGGAGGCTGACAGAGCCTGGGGTCTGGTTTGCAGGTTTGGGCAGCTGGGGTGCCCACATTGGCAGTGCCCTGCAGAGTTGCAGGTGCATACTGTGTATGACCAGCTGGTCCCTTCTGAGTCTCTCCAGAGAAACTGGACGCGTGCACAAGAGGCCCAGCGATAGGACTTGAGTATCACAGGGTGCCTTGTACTGGTAAAAATGTGGCGCTAAGCTGGATGCTGGCCAACAGCCTTTGGAATGGATAGATTACAGCTTGTCTTAGCACAGTTCTACATAGCAGTCAGGACACAGGCCTTTGTGGACCAGAATACATCTTACAGCGCGGTCTGGCGTGACATTCACAGCGTGCGAAAGGACACACATGGAGAGAGCCTTCATGGAAGGTTTAAAAGTACAGCCCATCTGCGCAGGCGGAAAAGCTGCGAGGCCTGTGGACGAGGAGTGGCGATACGAAAGCCCGCTTGCTGCTTGTTTCTTTTACAGTGCTCTGGCCGACCTCGCACCTCAACAGTGCCACGGACTTAACGGCTGGCACTCAGCAAATGTATGTTGAATGAAGAAAGGAAATAAGGAAATTTGCTTGGGAGTGATACACTTGACCTTCAGGATGTCCCCTCTTAGGAGGGGTGGGAGGGAATGGGCAGGAGTTTAGTAGCATCTACATCTAGGTAGTGGATCAGACGAGGTCCATTTTTAAATTTGTGTGTGACATAATGGATACTTAAAGTTGGAAAAAGCAAAACTAAACAATTTGGAGGAAAATTTAGGACAGACCATAGCCTCTTTTGGGATGACCCAGCCGGCACCAGGACCTGGGAGCTGGTGTCCTGGCCTGGCCTCTGACACACTCACCTGGGTGTAGTGGGTGCAGGTGGCATTGTAGGCACACTCGGCTGCTGCGTGGCTGTACCACTGCCCCTCGGCGAACCACAGGCTGACCACTTGGACAAAGGATGCCGAGCCCCTGGGCAGCAGCTGCACGTTCCAGCCCACGTGTGGGACCGGCGCTGGGCTGGGGGCCGCAGTGCCGCAGAGGGCTGCCCTGGCTTGAGCCAGCTGGGCCAGGTTCTCGCTCCAGTCCTGGGGATAGCACACATGGAGACATCAGCGGGAGTTGTTAGTGTGAAGAATGAGACCCGTGGGCCTGGCCTCCGTGATCTGACTCCCTCGTTGTCTTGGAGTTCCCATGGGTGCCGGGTCATGTGGAGGGAGAGCACTGCACGGGAGTCCTGCTTGGCTGCCTCACCCTCTGAGCAATCGCTGTCCCTGAAACGGGGCCAGGGAAGCCCAGGCAGGACCCGTCAGGGGCTCTCCAAGGTGTGTGGGAAAGCGCAGGTGGTGTCTGAGCCTGGCCACACCCAGGGCAGAGCTTCCTCCTTCCTGAATCCTTAGGCCCTGCTCAGTAACAGAACAGGCTGGGGGGGGGGGGGGAGGGTTAGTGATGGGAGGGGCTTGTGCCTTTTCTTTCCCACCTGCGGGTGTGAGCCCTGGGCAGCAACCAAGCCTTGCCACGGTTTTGTGTTTGGCTAAGAGTGAAGCGCCATTCACTGGCAGTGTCCCTCCCTCGATGTGCTGTGTCACTCCCTGCTGCCTTTGTGCCCCGCCCCTAGGATGGGAGTCTGTAGGGGCCCCAGTGGGAACCAGGGGTGGGAGAGGTCTCCTGGGCCCCAGCTCTGTGGTCCCGGTGAACAGAATTCTCAGGAGCTGCCATGTCTGCGCTCCCCACCTAATACAGCAGCTGACCTCCACCCGCTCAGTCCAGCTGTGTGAC
Organism: Oryctolagus cuniculus; assembly: GCF_964237555.1. Lineage (NCBI taxonomy): Eukaryota > Metazoa > Chordata > Mammalia > Lagomorpha > Leporidae > Oryctolagus > Oryctolagus cuniculus. Next base: position 56,969,822 of record NC_091449.1, read on the forward strand.
CTCCAGCCGTCGCCTCAGCTCCGATACTCACCGTCCTCATCTGTAACATGGGACAGCAAGGTGCCTACCGGCTAAGATGATTGTGATTAAACGAATGCTGGGAGGAAGGTGCCCTGCTCGGGGCTGGCCCCTCAGCAGGCTATCCCGCGATGTGGTTTCACTTCTGGTGGGCGAGAGTGGGGGTCTCCCTGGGGCCCCACAGCAGCCGCCACCAGCCTGTGGGCCTGGGTCTCCAGTCTGCGCTGTGAGCAGGGCATGAGTGCTGGGAGCCCCAGAGGCAGCACAGAGGGAGGTAGCAGAGCGCCCTCAGTGGCGCTGTCTTGCAAAGCAGGGTTTTCTGCAGCTTAGACAAGGGCGCACTGCCACACTGGTCCCAGCATCCCCTGCAGGAGAACCCCACGCCAGGTGTCACAGCTGGGAGCACCCTGGCTGAGGAAGGGCAGGCAAAGCGGGGGGGAGAAGTAACCGTCCTCCTGGCTGCCCCACCCCCACCTCCTGGGAAACTGACCCCAGAGCTCTCAAGGTCACCTCTGTGGCCGCCAGCCTTGGAGGAGTTTATGGGAGGCAGCCATGGGGAACCCTGCCGGCCCCCACATGGTCCTGACCTCCCTCCCTAGCCGGTTAACCCAGCTGGGACTGCTGAGATCCCAACTCTGGGGCCAGAGTTGGTGAGCCCCAACTCCGCAGCCCCACGGGATGGTGCAAAACCCTACACCCCCTGCTTCTGCCATGCAAGCAAGGATGAGTAGGGAACTTGGGAGGGTTCCCTCCTGGTTGTCCAGATACACCCAGGAAGGAGCACTGGGTCCTGGCCACACAGAAGGCTGTCCCAGCCCAGCGGGAGGCTTCTCCCTCCCTGTCCCCTGTCCCTCCCATCCTGCTGGCTCCTTTGTGAGCTCCATCCACAGCTCCTGATCTCCATGGCAACGGGAAGCCAGGGAAGGCCCGAGGCAGCCAGAGGGGCCTGAGTTCTGAGCCCCTTGAGGAGGAGGAAGTGGCAGAGCCCCCAGCCATCAGGGCCCCCATCCCGCTGTGGGCTCGGTGACTGCTGTCCCCTCCCGCCCTGCCCTGCTGCCGGGACGGGGGTGGGGGTACTCACCAGTCTCTGCATGTTGGCCGCAGGAGGCTGGACCCGGCTCCGCAGGCGGTTGTGCAGGGAGAGGAGCAAGAAGCTTTCCTTCCTGCTCAGGCCTGGAGCCAGGGAGAAAAGGCTGGGCTGCGGGCGCGGCTAGACCCGGCACCCGTCCCCATGGCACCGGTTCCTAAAGTGCACCTGCCTTTAGGAAAGGAGACCTAAGATGGGAGTCTGGGGTGGGGGTGGAAAGCAGAGCACAGAGATGGAGGGCGAATGAGAGATGGAGAGACTCAGTAAGACAGTGCTTGGACTGAGTGCTGGGGTTGGGGGTTGGAGCAAAGGGGCTGGGGCTGGGCTTGCCGCAGCTCCCTGCCCAGGACCTTCTGGGCCGTTGAGTCTCTTGCGGGGCCTCTGATGCAGGCTCCAGCCGATACTCCTTGACCCCGATCCCAGGCCCACCCGCTTCGTTCGCCTCCCTCCCCAGCCATCCGTGCATCCTGACTGCTGAACTTTCCGGGTGGGTCCCTGGTTAAATCACCCCAGGGCGGCCCAGGGCCTGGCTTGTGCAAGTCCCCTTCCCGAAATTCACACGGCTCCCCTGCCTCTGGCCTCTCTCAGGTGTCCCTTACCTCCGGGCATTGGAGCTTGCTCCTGCGGCTGCTGCAGCCTCACCTCTGCCCAGGCCATGCCAAGCAGAACCAGGAACACTGGGAGGAGGCCAGGCTGGCGGCCCCGGCCTCCCAGCCCCGGGCAGGGCTCTGGCCGAGGAATGGGCCTGTTAGGCACTGGGAGCATGGCCCGGCTCAGCCGTCCAGCTCGCTTCCAGACTGGATGGAGCTATTCACAACCTCGAGGAGTCAGGCTGGGCTGGCAGACAAAAGGGGGAGGCTGATGAGTAATCAGTGTGTCCAAACAGCCTCCCTTCAGTGCTGGCATGAAAAGAGCTTCCCAGGACGCCTCTTTGCCCCGGCCTCAGAGCTGGCCAGCCCGCCCCACCGACAGCAGGCAGAGCAGTGTGCGCTGACCCCCTGGCCCCTGCTAATCATTGCAGGATTATTAGCACCCTCAGGGAGCCCCTGGAGACTCTGCTGATTGGCCCATAGACATTCCAGGGCTTTGGATGAGAGACCGATGGTGGTGCCCTGGCTGGGACGGTGTCCTCCAAGACCATCAGGGGCTTCCACTCCCAGCCTCAGCCCCCAGTGAGGAGGCTGGGGCCTCAGCTGTGTGCCCTGTGGGTGGGCAGGAACTGGGCGAGACCCCAGGGGAGTTCTTTCCTTTCTTAGGCAGCTCATATCTACCCCCAGTCATGAATTAAACATAGGCAGGAGGTAATCGCACACCACACAGGTGCCACTAGTGGGTTCCTAGGACAGTGGGCTGGGACTGCGCCTGCGCAGGGGTGGGGGTGTGCCTTTGCATTTAGTGTGATGGGGGAAGGGGGAAGGGGTAGGCTGGGTGAGTCCCAGTGAATGCTACCCTCACCCACGTGACTGTGGGCAGGAGCGGGCAGAGCACGTGATGTGCTTGGCTGACTCCTGTACTGTTGGGAACAGGCTGCCCCTAAGGGAAGCAGGCCCCAGAGAGAGTGGTGATTGCTGTGGTGCTGGGGCCCATGCAATCCCAGCAGAGAGAGCTACCCTACAGCCCACATTTTCTTGGAAAATGCCCACATTCTTCCCTCCCACCATCCTTTGGGATGACTGCACCGTCCCAAAGGACGGCCTTGCAGGCCCACTACTTCCTCCTTGGCTTCTGACCCCTGAGCCAGCATCCTGTTTTAAGCCAGGTTTCATCTCCAGGGCTTGGCTGCAAGTGGGACCCCTGCTGGGTGGTGGACACCATCATGGGTGTCAGGGAGCTGAGGTAAGGCCGGGCCCAAGACTTGGAAGCCAGCTGGCCTGTGTCTCCATGATATCCAGAGCCTCAGGGATTTCTTCCACGAGCAAGATGACCCAGCCATCTCAAACTCACTGCATGCAGATCCTGTCAGTGCGTAGCGGTAGCTGCACTTTTGTTTATCAGTTCTTCTTTATTTATTTGCATTTTATTTGACGGGCAAAGAGACAGACAGAAAGGAATCTCCCGGGTACTGGTTCATCTCCCAGATGCCCACAACAGCCAAGGCTAGGCCAAGTCAAAGCTGGGAGCCGGGAAGAACCTCTGGATCTCCCACATGGGTGGCAGGGAGCCACGTACTTGGGCCATCATCTGCTGTATCCCAGGGCGCACATTAGCAGGAAGCTGGATCAGAAGGGGAGCTGGGCAGGACAGGACCAGGCCAAAGCCAGGAGCTAGGAACCCCACCTGGGTCTCCCATGTCTGTGGCCAAGACTGAAGTACTTGAGCTGTCATCTGCTGCCTCCCAGACACAGTATCAGGAAGTTGGATCAGAACTTGGACTTGAACTAGGTGCTCTGGTATGGGGTGTGGACATCCTAAGCAGCATCTTAACCTCAGCACCAATTGCCCACACTGACAGCCAAGTTTTTTTTTTTTTTTAAAGACGTTTATATACCACGTTCACAGTCACATTTAAGTTAATTCCATTGTCACAGCAATGCTGTTTGATAGCAGATTTTGTGCTCGTTTTGTAGGTAAGGACACTGCGGCCAGCGTGTGACATGCCCGAGGTCCCCCAAGTACCTGGCGCACCCCAGCCAACCCCGAGTCTCTGCTTTCACATTCCCAGTGCTTCCATCACATCGCAGATCTCAGCACAGCTTTCGTAGCCCTGCTCCAGCCGGGCAATAAATGACCCCCTTCCTACTCCTGGGCTCGTTGTCACGTGCAGCATGATGTCAGGCACTTGGGACAGGTGGGAGTATGCCAAATGCTGCGACAGGACCAGGCCAAAGCCGGGAGCTAGGAACCCCACCTGGGTCTCCCACGTCTGTGGCCAAGACTGAAGGACTTGAGCTGTCATCTGCTGCCCCCCAGGTGCAGCAGCAGGAAGTTGGATCAGAAGCAGAGGAGGGACTCAATCCCACTTTGCTATGGAACGTGGGCATCCCGCGTGATGGCTTAGTCACTGTGCCACAATGCCTACGCCCCAGATTTTAAAGTTCACATTTTGTTAGTGGACACAGTGGGTCCCTCTCTTGGGGGTGTCACCAAGTAATCAGCCTCAATCAGGAGTTGTCAAAGGAAAGCCTTGCTGTGACCATAAAGGCAGAAGCAGGAAGCTATAGTTCCTGAGAAGAAACTACCTCTCCAAGAAGCAATTTCCTGGGGTTTTTATAGCAAGGGTTTGGCAAGTGCCCAGGACGTAGGAAATGGGGAGTGGGAGGGCCCCTCTTGTTCAAGCAAATACACCTTCATACCTTGCATGTGCAAAAACACTAGTCAGCCTCCTTCTGGTGTTACCTTTCCCTGGTTTGTGATGGTTTGGCCTCTCTGATACAGTGTTACAAGATGAGCTTTCCCACACCCTCCTCTGAAACACAAGGTCAGGAGCCCAAAGTGTTTCAGGCCCTGATCAGTGCCTCCCCCACCCCAGGTTACAGCTTTGCTGAATTTACTTCATCAGGCGTGCCTCTATTTACCCACCTCTCTCCAGCTCAAGCAGGGCTGATGCCTCTTCTCTCAGTATTTCTTTCTTTCTTTTTTTTTTTAAAAAAAAAGATTTTATTTATTTATTTGAGAGATACAGTTACAGGCAGTGAGAGGGAGAGACAGAAAGGTCTTCCATCCTGCACTGATCTGAAGCCAGGAGCCTCCTCCCAGCCTTCCACGCAGGTGCAGGGCCCAAGCACTTGGGCCATCTTCTGCTTTCCCAGGCCATAACAGGAGCTGGATCCGAAGAGGTGCAGCCAGGACTAGAACCAGTGCCCATACAGGATGCTGGTGCCGCAGGCAGAGGATTAACCTGTGCCGCGGCACCACCCCCAGTATTTATTCATACATACATACACACACACACACACACACACACACACATATTATTATTTGAAAGGCAGAGCAGCAGAGAGATACACAGATAGATCTTCCCTCCACTGGTTTTCTCCCCCAAAGCCCCCAGCAGCCAGGGCTGGCCCAGGCCAAAGCCAAGGGCCTGGAACTTGATCTAGGTCTCCTGTGTGGGTGGCAGGGACCCAAGCACTTGAGCCATCACTTGGCTGCCTCCCAGGGTGCACATTAGCAGGAAACTGGATTGGAGGCAGAGAGGCCAGGACTCAAACCACCACTCCAGTATGGGATGCGGGCAGCCCAAGTAGCGGCTTAACCAGCTGTGCCACAACACCTGCCCCGATGTATTTTTTAATTCACACATAAAAATTGACCATATTTATCGGGTATCATGTGATGTTTTGATACATGTATATATTGTGTAATAGTCATATCAGGGTAAACCTGTATCTCCTCAACTTTTTATCATTTTTTGTGGTGAAAACAATCTTTTAGCTTCTTTGAAATATACAGTATATTATTATTCGCAGTCACCCTACTCTACAATTGAACTGTATCATGTATATTTTGTTTAGCTTTTTACTTTCCTTCACCTTGCTATGGTTTGGATAACAGATTGAATATCCTCCAAAGACCCATGTATTAGGAGCTTGGTCCTCAAAGTCTTTTGTTAATGGTTAATGAGTTAATGTTAATGGGTAATGGATTAAGAGTGCAGATTTAGGCTGGCGCCATGGCTCAACAGGCTAATCCTCTGCCTGCGGCGCCGGCACCCCGGGTTCTAGACCTGGTTGGGGTGCCGAGTACTAGTCCCGGTTGCTCCTCTTCCAGGCCAGCTCTCTGCTGTGGCCTGGGAGTGCAGTGGAGGATGGCCCAAATGCTTGGGTCCCTGCATCCACATGGGAGACAGGGAGGAAGTACCCGGCTACTGGCTTTGGATGGGTGCAGCGCTGGCCTTAGAGGCCATTTGGGGAATGAACCAACGAAAGGAAGACCTTTCTCTCTCTCACTGTCTATAACTCTCTCTCTGTCTCACTGTTGAGCTCTGAACTCTGCCTGGCAAAAAATAAAAATAAAAAAACCCCAAAAACAGTGGAGATTTAATTGTGATTATGGTGTCTGGGGCGGGTGGTTGGTTCAGGTGATGCTTGGGACATCCACATCCCATATTGGAGTGCTTGGACTTGAATCCTGGCTCCACTCCCCATTCCAACTTCCTGTGGTTGTGCACCCTGGGAGGCAGTAGGCGATGGTTCAAGTTCTTGGGTCCCTGCCACCCACATGGGAGACCAAGTTGAAGCTCTGGGTTTCTGGCTTTGGCCTGGCCCAGCCTCAGCTGTTATGGGCATTTGGGAAGTGAACCAACAGATGGAAGACTTCTCTCTCTTTCTCTCAAATAAATAAATAAATCATTAAAAAAAATTATGGTGTCTAGGAGGTGGGCCCCGAGGGGGGAGGTCTTTATGTCACTGGGGGTGTGTCCCTGGAAGGCAGTTCTCTGCACAGGGTTGATTATAAGGGCCAGGTTGGGCTTAGCTGCTCTGCCTGCTACCTGGTTCCACCTGTGTCACCACTGTTGTCCCACAGCCTCAACAGCTGAACCTATGCGGCTCACCTGATCTTGGGTTCTGACCCCCCAAAACGGAAGTAAAACAAATCTTCCTAAGTAGCTCCTCTCAGGTATTTTAGTTTAATGAACAAAAAGTGGACTAATCCAAACCTATTTGTGTTTCTCTCTCTCTCTCTCTCTCTCTCTCTCTCTCTCTCTTTCTCTCTTTCTCTCTTTCTCTCTTTCTCTCTTTCTTTCTTTCTCCCTCCTCTCTTCTCTCTCTCTTAAAAGAGTTATTTATTTGAAAGAGTGACAGAGAGAGAAAGATCTTCATCCATTGGTTCATGCTCCAAGTGGCTGCAACAGCCAGGGCTGGGCCAAATGGAAGCCAGGAGCCAAAAACTCCAGTCTGGTTTCTCACATAGGTGACAGGGGCTCAAGAACTCAGGCCATCATCCACTGCCTTCCCGGTACATTAGCAGGAAGCCTGATGGGAAATGGAGCAGATGAGACTTGAACCAGCACTCCAGAATGGGATGCTGGCATTTCAGGTGGCAGCCTATCCCGCTGCACCACTATGCCAGCCATTATTTGTGTCTTTTTATTTATTTATTTATTTATTTATTTATTTGACAGGCAGAGTGGACAGTGAGAGAGAGAGACAGAGAGAAAGGTCTTCCTTTGCCGTTGGTTCACTCTCCAATGGCCGCCGCGGCCGGCGCGCTGCGGCCGGCGCACCGCGCTGATCCGATGGCAGGAGCCAGGAGCCAGGTGCTTCTCCTGGTCTCCCATGGGGTGCAGGGCCCAAGCACTTGGGCCATCCTCCACTGCACTCCCGGGCCACAGCAGAGAGCTGGCCTGGAAGAGGGGCAACCGGGACAGAATCCGGCGCCCCGACCGGGACTAGAACCCGGTGTGCCGGCGCCACAAGGCAGAGGATTAGCCTAGTGAGCCGCGGCGCCGGCCTATTTGTGTCTTATACATAGCATATAGTTGGTTCCTTTTTTTTTTTTTTTAAAGATTTATTTATTTATTTGAGAGGCAGAGTTACAGAGAGGCTGAGGCAGAGAGAGGTCCTTTATCCACTGGTTTACTCCCCAAGTGGCCACAACAACCGGAGCTGTGCTGATCTGAAGCCAGGAGCCAGGAGCTTCTTCCGGGTCTCCACGTGGGTGCAGAGGCCCAAGGACTTGCAGGCCATGGCAGAGAGCTGGATCAGAAGTGGAGCAGCTGAGACTTGAACCGGCACCCAAATGGGATGCCAGCATTGCAGGCAGCAGTTTTACTTGCTATGCCACAGCACTGGCCCCTATATGTTTGTTTTTTTTTTTTTTTAAGATTTATTTTATTTATTTGAAATATAGAGAGGTAGAGTCAGAGAAAGAGAGAGAGGTCTTCCATCCTCTGTTTCACTCCCCAAATGACTGCGATGGCCAGAGCTGAGCTAATCTGAAGCCAGGAGCCAGAAGCTTTTTCTGGGTCTCCACGTGGGTGCAGAGGCCCAAGCACTTGGGCCATCTTCCACTGCTTTCCCAGGCCATCTGAGGAGTGAACCAGCAGATGGAAGATCTCCCTCTCTCTCTACCTTTGCCTTTCAAATAAATAAATATTTTTTAAAGTACACTGTGGGGAGCAACTCGGACTAGACTAAGTTACTGGAATTAAGACTTATTCTATGCATCTGCTCTCCCACGATATAGCGCTGAGAAGGGAGTAACAACTTCTACGCAGCTGCCTCTTGCCAACTTGAGTGATGACCTGCAGGAGCTGATCCTGCTCCTGATTGGAGGAGAGCAGCGTACTCGGCATGTGGGTAGCAGAGTTGGGATTGGTGGAAGAGGACTATAAAGGAGGAGAGAGACAACATGCACCAGGAACATCTATCTGAAGGAACACCTGTGCAGCCCCCGAGAGAGCTGGCCGGCGGTGTGCCGCTCCCCTGCGGAAGTGGGGAAAGTGGCAGGGGGAACCGCCCTTCCACGGAGGTGGAAGGGTCGGTAGCCAACCTGGGAAGAACCAGCAGCAAACCTGGGGAGGGCCGAGTAGACAAAAGAACAGCGCAGGGTCCTGTGTCGTTCCTCCACGAAGAGGGGGAGCGACATAATGGTGCCATGACTTGGATAGGAAACCTAGGAGGGAAGAAGCGGGAAAAATTGGAGAGAGCCTAGGGAAAAGCCGGACGGAAAAGGTGCCGGAAGAAGCTATCAAAAGCTTAGGCATAAGGCCGGCGCCGCGGCTCACTAGGCTAATCCTCCGCCTAGCGGCGCCGGCACACCGGGTTCTAGTCCCGGTCGGGGCGCCGGATTCTGTCCCGGTGCCCCTCTTCCAGGCCAGCCCTCTGCTGTGGCCAGGGAGTGCAGTGGAGGATGGCCCAGGTGCTTGGGCCCTGCACCCCATGGGAGACCAGGAAAAGCACCTGGCTCCTGGCTCCTGCCATCGGATCAGCGCGGTGCGCTGGTCGCATCGCGCTGGCCGCGGCGGCCATTGGAGGGTGAACCAACGGCAAAGGAAGACCTTTCTCTCTGTCTCTCTCTCTCACTGTCCACTCTGCCTGTCAAAAAAAAAAAAAAAAAAAAAAAAAAAGCTTAGGCATAGACTCAGATACGGACTGTGGGAAAGAAGTTAGGATTGAAAGTGAAAGTGAAAGCAAGAAGAAATTTAGACTCCGATACGGACTATGGCGGGGAAGCTAGGAGATTAAAAGCGAAAGTGAAAGCTAGAAGAAACTTAGACTCGGATACGGACTGTGGGGAGAAGCCAGGAGAAATGAGAAGGGAATATTGTTGGAAGAAAAGTTAGGAAACATACCGGGTAGAGAAAAATGTTAGGGAGGATGAAGCCGCGGGGGGCAGGCTGAGGCGGAGACGTAAGCCATGTTGGGATTCGTCAAGTTAGCCCAGGGAGCAAAAGGCGAAAATCTAAAACCAGAGGCGGAAATGTAAGCCAGGTTGGAATCCGTCAGATTAGCCCAGGGAGCAAAAGACGGGAAGCCAAACCGAAGCGGAGACGTGAGCTAGGTTGAATTCGCCAGGTTAGCCCAGGGAACTTAGACTGAATACCGGTGGCGGAAACGAGAGCTAGGCTGTGTGATTCGCGGAAGCCGCCGCGCGCAGAGAGCGCGCGCGGGGCGCGAATAGATAGGAAACGCGGGGCTAGCGCGAAGGCCGTGGTGCGGGCGAGAAGGGCGCAGAGACTGCGGAGCCCACGTGAAGCCGGGAAGCCGCGCAGAGCCGGGAAGCCGCCACGGGGCGAGGCGCCGAGAAGCAGCCTCGGGGCGGGCGCCGGGAAGCCGCGGGGGTAAGAGAAACAGAAGTATAGAAGTAAAATGAGACAAATAGGAATGCTGGCAGATAGAAGTAAAATAGGAGAGATAGGAATGCCCGGAGGTAGAGAAATAGAGAAAAATAAGGCCTCCCCACAACACAGCAATGAGAGGGCTTGGATTCGGTCTGCCTGATTAGTAAGACGATAAGCACCTGTGGGCGGCTGCAGGTCACCGAAGACAGGCACGTTATCAACACCAATAAGTCTCCCCACAAGACGGCAATGAGAGGGCTTGGATTTGGTTTGCCTGATTGGTAGGGCTTGTAAGCACCTTCAGGCAGTTCTAGCAGAGCAGAGCATGCGCTGCAGGGCACCGAACACAGGCACGCATCAGCGCCTAAAAACCTCCTCACAACATGGCGAAGAGAGGACCCGGATTCGGTTTGCCTGATTGGTAGGGCTTGTAAGCACCTGTGGGCAACTCCAGCAAGCAGAGCAGGGTGTGTGCCGCGGGGCACCGAAGACAGGCACGTATCAACGCCAAAAAATAAAAAGAAAGGGGGAATTGTGGGGAGCAACTCAGACTAGACTAAGTTACTGGATTTAAGACTTATTCTATGCATCTGCTCTCCCACAATATGGCGCTGAGAAGGGAGTAACAACTTCTACGCAGCTGCCTCTCGCCAACTTGAGTGATGACCTGCAGGAGCTGATCCTGCTCCTGATTGGAGGAGAGCAGCGTACTCGGCGTGTGGGTAGCAGAGTTGGGATTGGTGGAAGAGGACTATAAAGGAGGAGAGAGACAACATGCACCAGGAACATCTATCTGAAGGAACACCTGTGCAGCCCCCGAGAGAGCCGGCCGGCGGTGTGCCGCTCCCCTGCAGAAGTGGGGAAAGTGGCAGGGGGAACCGCCCTTCCACGGAGGTGGAAGGGTCGGTAGCCAACCTGGGAAGAACCAGCAGCAAACCCGGGGAGGGCCGAGCAGACGAAAGAACAGCGCAGGGTCCTGTGTCATTCCTCCACGAAGACGGGGAGCGACAGTACACTATTACCCTGAACATGAAAGAGTGTCCTTCAGATAATGCTTACATAGAAACCTTGTTCCCAGATAGCTTTCTTCCCTTGTGCTATTACATTCATGCAAACCACATCTCTCTATGTAATACAAGTGATAGTTTTACAGTTCATATCTTGTTCATTTCTCTTCCAAATCAGTTAAAGAAAAGAGTAAAAACAATACACTGATACTGACTTAAGTTTTTATTTCTTCAAGGGGGGTTGAGTTTCTGTTTGGTGTGGATTTTTTTTTTTCAGTGCAGAGAACTCCCTTTAGTACGTTTTATAAGGCAGGTTTGCTAACATCAACCCCTCCCAGCTTTTCTATTATTATGTCATTTTCACTCTTACACTTTATTTTTAAAATATTTATTTAGGGGCCAGTGCTGTGGCATAGTGGGTTAAGCCGCCACCTGCAGTGCCAGCATCCCATATGGGTGCCGGTTCGTGACCAGGCTGCTCCACTTCCAATCCAGCTCTTTGCTGTAGCCTGGGAAAGCAGTAGAAGGTGGCCCAAGTCCTTGGGCCCCTGCACTCACGTGGGAGACCTGGAAGAAGCTCCTGGCTCCTGGCTTCAGAATGGCACAGCTCCAGCCGTTGTGGCCAATTGGGGAGTGAACCAGCAGATGGGAGACCTCTCTCTCTCTCTGCCTCTCCTTCCCTCTCTGTGTAACTCTGACTTTAAAAGAAATTCTCTTTTAAAAAATTTTTATTTAATGGCAGGTGTCGTGGCACAGCAGGTTAAGCTGCCTCTTGGGACACTCACATCCCATTAGAAATGCGGGTTCAAATTCCAGATATTCTTTGCTTCCAGTCTGCCTCCCTACTAAACACCTGGAAGGCAGCAGATGTTGGCTCCTGCCCACAACGTGGGAAACCCAAACGGAGTTCCTGGCTCCTGGCTCCTGGCTTTGGCCTGGCCTAGTCCTGGCTGTTGTGGGCATTTGAAGAGTGAACCAGTGGGTGGAAGATTTCTTTCTTGCTCTCTCTCTCTCTCTCTCTCTCTCTCTCTCTCTCCATCTCCTTCTCTGTCACTTTTCTAAATAAATAAGCAAATCTTTAAAAAAAATATTGATTTGGGCTGGCACTGTGGCATAGTAGGCTAAGCTTCCTCCTGCAGTGCCTGCATCCCATATGGGTGGCGGTTGGAGACCCAGCTGCTCCACATCCCATCCAGCTCCTTGTTTATGCACCTAGGAAAGCAGTGGAAGATGGCCCAGGTGCTTGGTCCCCAGTACCTGCGAGGGAGACCTGGAAGAAGCTCTTGGCTCCCGGCTTTGTTCTGGCCTAGCCTGGACCATTGTGGTCATTTAAGGAGTGAACCAGCTGGTGGAAGACCTCTCTCTCTGTCTCTGTCTCTCCCTCTCTCTGTAACTCTGCCTCTCAAATAAATAAATAAATTAAAAAAAATTGATTTGAGAGGGAGGTAGATAAGGAGTGCTCCTATCTGCGATTTCTCTATCCAAATGCCACCTCTAGCAGGGAACTCAGAACCCAAAACAGGTCTCCCGCATGGGAGGAAGGAGCTGAATTCCTTGAGCCATCTGAACTGGCTCCCAGGGTCTGAATGAGTAGGAAGCTGGTTTGGGATTAGGGCTGGTTATTGAACCTATGTACTCCAGGGTGGGATATGGGCTCCCTAACCAGTGTCTTAGCCGTGAGTCCAAACATTCACCCCTCACCTTCATTTTTTAAGGTTAGCTTTCTGGATGTGGAATTCTTGGGTTAGTAGAGTTTTTCCTTTCAGCATTTTAAATATGTTGTCCCACGGGCCTTCTCCCAGTGTCATTTCTGGCAAGAAGTCGGTTGTTCGTCCTGAGGCTTCCTGGTACACAGTGTGGAATTCCTTCCCTTCCAGCTTCCATGATTCGTCCTATCTGGTCGTATCTAGATGTGGATGTCTGCGTACATCTTAGGTGGAGTTCATTAAGCTCCCTGGATGTGTAGATTGTTCTATAACATTTGGGAAGCTTTAAGGCACTATTTCTTTTCTTTTCTTTCTTTCTTTTTTTTTTTTTTTTTTTGGACAGGCAGAGTGGACAGTGAGAGAGAGAGAGAAAGGTCTTCCTTTGCCGTTGGTTCACCCTCCAATGGCCACCGTGGCTGGTGCGCTGCAGCCGGCACACCACGCTGATCTGATGGCAGGAGCCAGGTACTTCTCCTGGTCTCCCATGCGGTGCAGGGCCCAAGCACCTGGGCCATCCTCCACTGCACTCCCGGGCCACAGCAGAGAGCTGGCCTGGAAGAGGGGCAACCGGGACAGAATCCGGTGCCCCGACCGGGACTAGAACCCGGTGTGCCGGCGCCGCAAGGTGGAGGATTAGCCTAGTGAGCCGCTGCACCGGCCTTAAGGCACTATTTCTTTCTTGCTTCTTTTTTAAGATTTTAAAATTTATTTGAAAGGCAGAGTTACAGAGAGAAGGAGAGATAGAGAGTGAGAGAATGAATCATCTGGTTCACTCCCCAGATGGCCACAATGTCCAGCACTGGGCCAGGCCAAATTCAGGAGCTTCTTTGGGGTCTCCCATGTGGGTGGCAGGACCCCAATAACTTGAACTTCTGCTGCTGCTTCTCCCAGGCCTGGACTGGAAGTGGAGCAACCAGGACTTGAACTGGTGTCACATGCAGTGGCTTCACCTGCTGCGCCACAATGCCAACCCCAAATCATTTTTTAAAATGTCTTCCTTCCGTTGATTCACTCCCCAAATGGCCGCTATGGCCTGCACTGCGCCGATCTGAAGCCAGGAGCCAGGTGCCTCATCCCGGTCTCCCATGCGGGTACAGGGGCCCAAGCACTTGGGCCATCCTCCACTGCCCTCCTGGGCCACAGCAGAGAGCTGGACTGGAAGAGGACCAACCGGGACTAGATCTGGTGCCCACATGGGATGCTGGTGCCGCAGGGAGAGGATTAACCAAGTGAGCCACGCACCGGCCCCCAAATAGGTATTTCTTAACGTCCCCTCTGTCCCTTCCTCTCTTTCTAGGATTCCCATTAACCCCACAGGGCCCCTGCTCTGTCAGTGTCCATGTTCTGTAGGGCCCTGTAGTAACTCAGACTCCTCCCTTCCGTGGTTCTGCTGGATTCTGCTGTGAGGGAACCAGGATCCGAAGAGGGGCCAACGTGGTGGTGCAGCTGGTTAAGCCACTGGCTGTGACACTGGCATCCCCTATGAGTGCCAGTTCAGGTCCCTGCTGCTCCACTTCCTGTCCAGCTTCCTGCCAGTCTGGGAACAGAACAGAAGATGGCCCAAGTACTTGGGCCCTTGATACCCATGTGGGAGACCCAGATGGAGTGTCTGACTCCGGGCTTTGGCCTGGGCCAGACTTGGTCATTGCAGCATTTGGGAAGTGAACCAGTGGACAGAAGATCTCCCTCCCCCTCTATAAGTCTGTTTTAAATAAATAAATCTTTTCAAAAAGAACATCCTAAGTAGAGACTCTCAGCTGAGATAAGAGCATTCGAGCTCCCTTGTCTGTATTTGGCACAACAGTTCAGATGCCACTTGGGGGCCGGCGCCGGGGCTCACTTGGCTAATCCTCTGCCTGTGGCGCCGGCATCCCATATGGGTGCTGGGTTCTAGTCCCGGCTGCTCCTCTTCCAGTCCAGCTCTTTGCTGTGGCCCAGGAGGGCAGTGCAGGATGGCCCAAGTGCTTGGTCCTGCACCTGCACGGGAGACCAGGAGGAAGTGCCTGGCTCCTGGCTTCGGATCAGCACAGCACAGGTCATAGCGCCATTTGGGGGGTGAACCAACGGAAGGAAGAACTTTCTGTCTCTCTCTCTCTCGCTGTCCGTAACTCTACCTGTCAAGTAAATAAATAAAAATCTTAAAAAAAAAAAAGATGCCACTTGGGATGCCCACTTCCTGTATCAGAGTGCCTGGGTGAGTCCTGGCTCTGCTTCCAACTCCAGCTTCCTTCCAATGTGCACGTGAAAGGCAGCAGGTGATGGCTCAAGTACTTGGGTCCCTGCCACCCACCTTGGAGACCAATTGAGATCTAGGCCCCTGGCTTCAGCCTGGCCCAGCCCCAGCTATTGTGAGCATTTGAGCGGTGAACCAGCAGATGGAGAATCTCTGTCTCTCTCTCCGCCTTTCAAAATTAAGTGCATAAACACATAAATATTTTATCTCTGTCTCCTCCCAGCCCCCATCTTATTGGTTCTGTTTCTCAGGACAGCCCTATTTCAGGCACCTAGGAAACCAGGACTGGCCCAAAGCCTTGCTCTTCATCACCTACCACAATCTGGGATTCTTTCTTTCTCTTTTAAAGGTTGATTTTTTTTTGAAAGGTATAGTAATAGGGAGAAAGAGAGAGAGAGATCTTCCAAGCACTGGCTCAATCACCAAATGGCTGCAACAGCCAGGGCTGGGCCAGGCTGATGCCAGGAACCAGGAGCTTCATCTAGGTCTTCCACATGGGTGGCAGGAACCCAAGCTTGGGCCTCCATCTACTGCCTTCATAGGCACGTTAGCAGGAAGCTGGATCAGAAGCAGAACCACCTGGACCTGGACTGGTGCCCTGAATTGGGATGCTGGAGTCACAAGCAGCAGCTGGACTTGTGGAGCCACAACCTGGGCCCCCATCATCTGGGATTCAGAGGGGCTTGAGCCACACGATTTCCCAGATGGCAGGGGCGGAGGGTCCCCGAGTCCGTGGAGCCTTTCACGGGAACAGGGGCTGGGAACAAAGGCACAGCCCTCTTTCTCGAGCCTGCACCAAAGGAGACTCATCTCAGTCCCTCCTCTGCACAGAGGCCACGCCGGAGGGGGACCTTCAACGGGAGGCCCAGTCCTCTCTGGCTTGGGTTTGTAGTTCATTCTGACAGTGTCCGCTGGCCCTCAGGGGCCCAGGTACCCCAGGATGCCTCAACCCACAGCGCACAGCGCCACCTGCTGTTCCATGCGTGTGGACACAGGCTGGGAACTGTGTCCCCTCCGTGGGCCTGGGAGGTGACTCCTGGCAGACAGAACTGAGTAGCTGAACAGGGCTGGACAGGACGCCGACATCTGATGAACACTGAATGATTCTGCGCTGCACTCTTCCTTAAGCAGCGGGGCCGTCTGCTGCTGCTTTCCCAGGGGTG
The DNA here is from genome assembly GCF_964237555.1 of Oryctolagus cuniculus. Lineage (NCBI taxonomy): Eukaryota > Metazoa > Chordata > Mammalia > Lagomorpha > Leporidae > Oryctolagus > Oryctolagus cuniculus. The sequence goes on from NC_091449.1 coordinate 56,985,761, forward strand.
GCAGGAAGCCGGATCATGAGCAGCGCAGTCTGGACTGGAGCAGGCACTCCAATACCAGATGTCCAGGTTGCGGTCGGAGGCTTATCCTGCTGTGCCACAACCCTGGCCCCTAGTGGCATAGGTCTAGAGACAGGCTAAAAATACACTCCCACCTATTGCAAACTCTGTCCTTGATAGATAGAAACAAGGGAGATGTTTGCAAAGGAAGGAAAGTGAATCCAAATTTCCTACGGAAAAATTACTCAAGAAAACAAGATCCATTCTCTGAGGGGTGCGGTGCACTCGGGAGTCAAAAACCGCACGAGCAGCACGCACTTCCGATGCCCTGTGGAAAAAGAGGAGCCACACACACACATAAAGCCCCACAATCCTTCAAAACAGCGCTGGTGGTCAGAGAGCCCAGCACGGCCAAGACGCGGCCAGGAGCCCAGGATGCAGCATTTCAAGGCGGGCAGCGGAGGGGCGGTGACGGGAGACGGAGAGAGAAACGCGCTCCCGGCAGTGCTGGCCGCGTGCGGCAGCCTGGGGTGGACGCGGGGTCACTGTCCCATCGCACCCCTCCCGCAAAGAGGGTTTCTAGCAGATTCCTCTGCCTGGTCGCCGAGCGGCTCAGGAATCACGGGCGACGACTCCCTGGACGTCACCTAGGACTCCCCTAGTCTCTCCTCATTGTTAAACCCTCGCGGGCGTCCAGCGCAGGAGCCCAGCGCCGACTGTGAGGGCTGCGGGCCGCCCCGGGGACGCGGGAGCCCCTCGCGCGCGGCTGGAGCCCGCGTCCCCGCACGGCGCCTGCCCTGCGGGCCAGGCGTCCCCGACGCGGCTGTCCCTGAGAAGTGAGATCCGTGCGGGAGCCCCGTGCCCCCGCCACTGCGGAAGTCCAGGGCCGCGGGCGCCCGGGGATCCCAGGGCCGGGCCCCCACCGTGACGCCGCCGAGCGCCCCGGGGGCGGAGCCTCGCGAGACCCAAACAAGCCCACGCGGCGGGGGCGGGGCCTCCGCGATGACGTCACGGCGCGCTCGTGCGCGGCTGAGGTCGTGCGCCCGCCGTACCCTTGCGGAGGGGCCGTAAAGCGCGGAAGGTCGCGGGCTCTGGGTTCCTGGGAACTTTGAGTTCCTCAACTTCGCCCCACCTCGCGGCCCCTGGTCCTCGGTTCCGGCCTGAGGCGACCCCCGGCCACCGTCGTGGTCGCCTGCTCGCCTCCGCCGAGCGGTGTCGGAGCGGGAGCCCGTGGGGCCCGTGAGGTAAGGAGACAGCCGCGGGCCGCCGTGGCCTGGCGTCCGCGCGGCCTTCTCGCCCCGGGACCCCCGGGCGGCCGTCTTCCGTGTTCGCGTCGCTCCGGGGTGGTTCCCCGGCCCCGCTCCCGGTCTGTCCGCCGGGTCCTCTGGAGCGCGCGTCTGGGCGCCAGGACTCGGTCTGTCCCCGGCTGTCCGAGCCCCGGGCCCGCGCTCCGGCTCTTCTCGGCGCCCTTCGTGCCCCGGGCGGCCGGTGGCCTCGCTGGTGGCTGCGCCTCGGGCTTGCACGCCGCGCCGCGCACAGCCCCCACCCCCGGCGCGTGGAGCCGGCTCGTGCGTCTGGCAGGTGCATTGCTTTCCCGCGGTGCAGCGCGCGGCTCACCTGTGCTTTAGGACTAAGCGGCCGTGCAGGGCGGGGCGGACGAAGTGGCGTGGAGGAGCGCAGACCGGCGCAGCGAGCTTCCTTGTTCACGCGCGCCTCTTAGTGCTGCTGTGACGGTTCCCAGAGCTGAGTCAGGTTCTCAGGTCTGAGTGTATAGGCCCAGGCGTGTAGACGGGACAGACGGCGTTGGTGGTGGGCATTCGGGTCGGGCGGGAGGGTCCGGTGGTCAGTTGAGACCACCTGGCACCCGGGACCCGCAGGATCATATTCACTGGTCATGGAAACCTGGAATCTTTGGTAAAGATTTACTTATTTAGTTGAAAGAGTTACAGAGAGAAGACAGAGCCTGAGAGATCTTCCATCGGCTGGCTCACTCCCCAGATTGCCGCATTGGCTGGAGCTGGGCGGGAGAGAAACCCGGGAACTTCCTCGGGGTCTCCCACGTGGTGGCAGGGACCCGAACACTGGGGCCGTCACCGGCTGTTTTTCCCAGGCCGTCTGCAGGCAGCTGGATCGGAAGTGGAGCAGCTAGAACACGAACCTGTGCCCACATGGGATGCCCGGGTTGCTGGCGGTGGCCTTACCCAGCCCCAGGCCGGGAACGAGTGTCCCAAATACTTCTTCTGTGGGGTCAAGAGAGAAGTTTGTGTTAATGCTCCTGGTCTCCCCGGGGACCAGCCCTGGCTTCGTGCACGGTGCTGTAACCACACAGCTAAGAGCTTTCACCTTGCTCTGATTGGCACAAGGAGATCTGAGCAGAACCAGCCCCGGGCTCAAAGTTGTTGGGCACAATTTATTTTTTGTAGAAAATATTTTATAATTTTCCAGAATTTTAAATACTTGTAATGTTTAACAGGTGATGTGTTTCTTTGTGACAGCACGTTTTCTCTACTGACTGTCCCTTTTTTGCTATCGAGGTTTGCTTTGGTTTTGCTGCTCAACCTTCTGCAGGTGGCTCTGGGGCCCTCCTGTCCCTGGTTTACCTCGAGTCCTTTTTTTCTGCCCTCTTTTGAAGGTCACCAGGAGCACAAGGTCAAAATGTTTTCCGTGGTTCTTGGGTATCTTATGCTCTTAACATCACTTTTATTCCATCTTGAGCCTCATCCTGCCTCTTCTGCCTGCTCTTCAGTTTCCTTTCTCCTGCTGGGGAGGTGCCCTTTCCTTGCTCTCAGGTTTGTTTGAGCAGTGAGTAAATCGCAGACTCTGGGGCCAGACCTGCACTATTTGAAACCTGGCTGTGACGCCCACCAGGATTCTGGGATGCTGGGCCTGTTGCTTGTCTGTGCCCTGTTTTTTGAACTACAGGGTGGAAATGCTGGTGTCTTTCTCATAGTGTTGTGAGGAATGAACTCATTTATATATATATAGGAGTGCCTGGCACACTGTGAATACCTGCAAAAGCATTAGCTTTTCTCTTACTACTTCTTAAATGAAGCTCCATATTTTTCCCTTAAGATTTATTATTTAAAAGGCAGACCTACACAGAGAGAGCGAGCGAGCGAGCGAGCGAGCGAGCTAGCTTCCAGTGATTCACTGCTCAGGTGGCTGCAGTGCCCAGGGCTGGGTCAGGCGGAAGCCAGGAGCCTGAACCTCCATGCAGATCTCCCATGTGGGTGCGGGGGCCCAAGCCCTTGGGCCAGGGAGCTGGATCAGAAGTGGTACAGCTGGGACACGAACTGGTCACTATGTGGGATGGCAGTGTTGCAGACACTGGCCTCGGTTTTTTGTTTTAAAAATTGTTTCGGTTATTTAGGTATCTGCTCAAATATGAGGGCCTGGCTTTGAATTCTCTTGAATCAGTTTTCTCCCCCACCTGTCTCCTTTGTTTTCTCTTCTCTTTCATTTATCAACATAAGAAATTACTTCAAAAAGTTCATGAAAGAGCCGGCGCCGTGGCTCAATAGGCTAATCCTCCACCTTGCGGCGCCGGCACACCGGGTTCTAGTCCCGGTTGGGGCACCGGATTCTGTCCCGGTTGCCCCTCTTCCAGGCCAGCTCTCTGCTATGGCCAGGGAGTGCAGTGGAGGATGGCCCAGGTGCTTGGGCCCTGCACCCCATGGGAGACCAGGAAAAGCACCTGGCTCCTGGCTCCTGCCAGGATCAGCGCGGTGCGCCGGCTGCAGCGGCGGCCATTGGAGGGTGAACCAGCGGCAAAGGAAGACCTTTCTCTCTCTGTCTCTCTCTCACTGTCCACTCTGCCTGTCAAAAAAAAAAAAAAAAAAAGTTCATGAAAAAGGGAATTTAATGAATTTTTTACTCTACTATCAACTTACCGTGCAATTCCATTTTCCATATAGTTTTTGAAGTTCTCTTAGATATTTCTTGGGTGTCTCTGGTGAATTCTGTGGAAACTGTGAGTTAGAATTCATCCTGAGAGAGTCCCATAGTTAGGGGGGAGTAATAACCAGCAATGCCATGCCAGTTGCCGTGTTCTCCTTGCATGCTGATTTGGTTTTTGCAGCAACTGTGTGACGTGGGTATTCCTGCCCGCATTGTAGATGAGGGGCCTGAAGCACAGAAATTGAGCAGCACTCTAAATCATACAGCTAGCAAGAGATGGGATTTTTTTTTCTTTTTCTTTTTTTTTTTTTTAAGATTTATTTATTTAAAAGGCAGAAGTACAGAGAAAGAGGGAGAGACAGAGAGTGAGAGATCTCCATCCACTTGTTCACTCTCCAAATGGCTGCAATGGCCAGGGCTCGTCCAGGCCAAATCCAAGAGCCAGGAGCTGCTTCTGAGTCTCCCATGTAGGTGCAGGGGCCCAAGCACTTGGACCGTCTTCTGCTGCTTTCCCAGGTGTGTCAGCAGGGAGTTGGATCGGAGGTAGAGCAGCCAGGACATGAACCGTTGCCCATATGGGATGCCTGGGCTGCTGCGGTTTCACACACTATGGCACAGCACCAGCCCTGAGGGGGATTTTCAAACCCAGACGTCTGCCTCCAACACCTGGATCCCCAGCGGGGTCGCCCTGGTGCAGCGTGGTGGGTTCTGTGCCGGGGAGACTACAGACTCGCCAGGTGAGACCTGAGGCAGTCGGGACAGGCTTAGCTACCCGCAGCAGAGATGGAGGGAAGTAGACCTAAGGCAGATGGATTTAGGACGTAGACTGTGTTGGGCCTTGATGACTGACTGGGTAGGGGACTTCAGAGAAAGGGACGGGCCCACTCAGGATTCAAGTGTGTGGTGTCCCTGGGGGACAAAGGCAGTGAGTGGGTTTGTGTGTAGGGTGAGACGGGTTTACCTTCAGATGTGCGATCCGGAGGAGATGGCCATTCTACATTAGATTTGCAGGCCTGAAATTCAGAGTTGTGGCGGGTTAGGCCGTGAGTCCCAGTAAAACAGGCTGTCCCTGTGGGAGAGTATGTGGAAGGAGAGGGTAACTGGGTCTCAGAGCCATGAGGGACCGCAGTGCCCAAGGGGTGGGCCTTGGAGAGGAGCCTGCGATGATGCAGTCAGGGAAGGAGGTGTGGAAAGAAACCCAGGGACCGTGTCAGGAGGAGGGAGGGGTCAGTGGTATCAGCAGCTGCAGAGAGGTCGGCTGTGACCGATGGTGCCAGGAGAGTATCCTTGCAAACTGACAACGGCGAGCACGGTCAGTGCGGTGTCTGGGACAGAGGCCCAGCTGTCCAGCTGCTTTTGGTTCAAGGGAGAGCATGGGGACATGGGAAAATGAAAACTTAGGCCGGCGCCGCAGCTCACTAGGCTAATCCTCCGCCTAGCGGCGCCGGCACACCGAGTTCTAGTCCCGGTCGGGGCGCCGGATTCTATCCCGGTTGCCCTTCTTCCAGGCCAGCTCTCTGCTGTGGCCCGGGAGTGCAGTGGAGGATGGCCCAAGTGCTTGGGCCCTGCACCCCATGGGAGACCAGGAAAAGCACCTGGCTCCTGGCTCCTGCCTTCGGATCAGCGCGGTGCGCCGGCCGCAGTGCGCCGGCCGCGGCGGCCATTGGAGGGTGAACCAACGGCAAAGGAAGACCTTTCTCTCTGTCTCTCTCTCTCACTGTCCACTCTGCCTGTCAAAAAAAAAAAAAAAAAAAAGAAAAGAAAATGAAAACATAAACAACCCTTCCTGTATAAAAGGGTGTTTACTTCATAAAGTTCTTTGAAAAACAGAATTACGGGCAGGCATTTGGTGCAGTGGTTAAGCCACTGTTTGAGACACTCACATCCTGTGTTGGAATGCCTAAATTGGAGTTCTGGCCATGGCTCCTGACTCTAGCTTCCTGCTAATGCAGCCCCTGGGAGGCAGCAGTGATGGGTCAAGTAGTGGGGCCCTTGTCACTGATTGTGGGAGACCTGGGTTGAGTTTGTAGTTCCCGGCTCTAGTTCTGCGTTGCAGGTGTTTGGGAAATGATTCAGTGAGTGAGAGCTTTGTCTTTCTGCCTCTCAAATAAGGAAAAAGGAAAAAAAAAATTAAGTTCTTGTTTAAAACAAAACAAAGCAGTACTGGCACTGTGATGCAGCATGTTAAGCTGCTACTTAGGATGCCATCACCCGTATGCTGGAGCGCTGGTTTGAGTCCCGGCTGTTCTGCTTCCCATCCAGCTTCCTGCCAGTGTGCCTGGGAGGGCAGCAGATGATTGCCCAAGTACTTGGGCCCCTGCCACCTATGCAGGAGACCTGGATGGAGTTCCTTGCTCCTGGCTTTGAGCTGACCCAGCCCTGGCTGTTGTGGCCATTTGGGGGTAAACCAGCTCTCTGTGTCTGTGCCTTTTAAATAAAGAAATAAACTTTAAAAATGGAATTTAAGAATAAGGGGTGGATGTTTTGATGAAGTGAGTTAAGCTGCTGCTTGGGATGTCTGCATCCAATATTGGAATGCCTAGTTTGAGGCCCTCTCTGTCACTCTGCCTTGCTAATAAGTCCTCAAAAAAATGTTAATCTGCTGCAAAAACTTTGTGAAATTTATGTATGAGTTAATGTTTAGCATAGTGGTTAAAACACTGCTTGGGAAACCCACATCTCACATCAGAGTGCCTGGGTTTTAGTTCCAGCTCTGCTTCTAGTCTAGCTTCCTGCTAGTGCACATCCTGGGAGTCAGCAGTGAGTGCTGATTCCCACGTGGGAGATCTGAATTAAACTCTGGACTCCTGGCTTTATAGCCTCCCGCAATCCTGGATGCATCTGGGAAATGAGCCAACATCTGCCTTTCAATGAAAATGAAAAATATCTATGGATAGTTATTTTTCATAATGTGCGTTTCTATGAGCTTTTTGAAGATGGCTCATGTTAATTTGTTACAAAGTAAAAAGGCCAGGTTGCTAAGAATGAATTTTGCTTAAGAAACCCTGCCAGCAGAGCGTACAGTGACTAATGTAGAAGGAGAGGACTTGAGACGAGGGTGATAGGACACAAACGCACATCACGGCACCCCGTTGCTGTACACACTACAGTTCTGCGAAGATATTGTTAATGCTGGTTTGTGATCTCATTGTGGTGGGAAATACTAATTTCTTCCTTTATTTGAGTTTCTGCAAAGACTGTAAGTTGTATAAGTTAGAATTTCAAAAATTATTAATTGAAAAACGTTGGAAAACTTTTGTTTCATTTTAGCAGTCAGGTGGGAGGGATGAGTATATAACATCGGGGGGAAGGGAGGAAGACATGGGGTTCAGGGCACTAGTGGAGAGAGACTTTCCTCCAGGTGGAGAGGGAAGAGATGGTTGCAGTTGCAAGAAGCTTCCTAGGAAGGGCTTCAGGAAATGCGATGAGACAGGCTGTCTGCTTGGAGTGAAGGAAGCCAGGAGCTGGGTGCAGCGTTACTCTCAATGGAGGAAGCTCTGGGCTCAGAGCCTGAATGTCCACGGAGACCTGCCTGTGGCTCACCGTGTCCTGGCCTGATAGCCTGAGCCCCCACGGAGCAGGGTCTTATTCTGTCATGACCGAGTGGGAATGGCCTGGAAGCCAGGAGGGAGTTGGTGAGGTCAGGGGAACAGGCTTGCCCTGTGGCAGTGGCCATTCCTTCAATTAAACCACATTTCCACTGGGATCAAAGGTTGAGAGGGTGTCTATGAAGGGGCGGGTGTTTAACTTGGAAGGGCTGTTCTGGTGGGCTCGGTAGAGGAAGGCTGGCTCTGGAGAGAAAAATTGGTCAAATAGGGGGCCAGTGCTGGGGGATAGCAGAGTTAGAGATGCGCTCTTGTCTGCGCTGCAGTGTGGACTGCGGGTCTAGAGGCTGGCGGTGTAGTCTGTTGCTTTGATACCCATTTGTCGGTTTTCCCTCTTACCATAAGGCCTCATCTTCCTGTACTTTAATTATCCCTAAACTGGGCAGTGTAGTCTTCAGTTTCTTGAAACTTGAACAGTCTTATGTTTTGTATTACATTAATTTTGTTATATTCAGCATGTAATTCTATATTGTCTACTGGACCATGTCAGCCAACTAGCCAGAGTATTCCATAATCTGGCTTTACTTTTCTTCAATTCTTCCTGCCCAACACTTACCATAGACATTCTTAACTCCACACTAGATTTCTTTCTTTTTTGGCAAGGCAAAGCAAGAGAGATCAAGAGAGAGAGTGAGTGCTGTGTCTGGATCAAGCCAGAGCCAGGAACTCCATCTGGGTCTCTCACATCAGTTGCAGGAGCCCTGATTTGCTTCCCAGAGTGTGTATTAGTAGGAAGCTAGATCAGAAGTAGAATAGCCAGGTTTTTTTTTTTTTTTAAGATTTATTTTATTTATTTGAAAGACAGTTACAGAGAGAGAGAGAGAGGGAGGTCTTCCATCTGCTGGTTCACTCCCCAGATGGCCACAACGGCAGGAGCTGCGCTGATCCCAAGCCAGGAGCTTCTTCTGGGTCTCCCACGCGGATACAGAGGCCCAAGGACCTGAGCCATCCTCTACTGCTATCCCAGGCCATAGCAGAGCGCTGGATTGGAAGAGGAGCAGCCAGGTCTCGAACTGGCGTCCATATGGGATGCTAGTGCTTCAGGCTAGGGCTTTAACCTCTGCACCAAAGTGCCGGCCCCGGGATTTTTTTTTTTAAGATTTATTTATTTATTTGAACATCAGAGTTACATAGAAAAGGAGATGCAGAGAGAGAGAGAGGTCTTCTATCCACTGGTTCACTCCCCAGTTGGCTGCAATGGCTGGAGCTGCACTGATCCAAAGCCAGGAGCCAGGAGCTTCCTCCAGGTCTCTCACATGGGTGCAGGGGCCCAAGGACTTGGGCCATCTTCTGCTTTCCCAGGCCATAGCAGAGAGCTGGATTGGAAGTGGAGCAGCTGGGTCTCAAACCGGCACCCATATGAGATGCCGACACTGCAGGTGGTGGCTTAACCCACTACGCCACAGTGCCAATCTCAGTAGCCAGGATTTGAAACGGGTACTCTGATCTGGGTTGCCAATGTTCTAAGTGGCATTTAATGCTATACCACAACTCTCACCCTACACACTGGGTTTCTTACTGTTCTCTGCAAGTGTACATACATCATGGTCAGATTTGTTCTTTAACTTTGTTATGTTTTTCCCATTCACCTTTGTCAAAATTTGACTCTTTCAAGGATCAGTTTACATTGTAATTCCTATAGATCCTTTCCCTGGTGGTCCCAGCCTTTAATCTTCTTTCCATAACTTAATGTAGTTATTGTCAGGCCGGCGCGGCTAATCCTCCGCCTAGTGGCGCTGGCACACCGGGTTCTAGTCCTGGTCGGGGCGCCGGATTCTGTCCCGGTTGCCCCTCTTCCAGGCCAGCTCTCTGCTATGGCCCGGGAGTGCAGTGGAGGATGGCCCAAGTGCTTGGGCCCTGCACCCCATGGGAGACCTGGAGAAGCATCTGGCTCCTGCCATCGGATCAGTGCAGTGCGCCAGCCGCCGCGTGCCAGCCGTGGCGGCCTTGGAGGGTGAACCAACGGCAAAAGGAAGACCTTTCTCTCTGCCTCTCTCTCACTGTCCACTCTGCCTGTTAAAAAAAAAAAAATGTAGTTATTGTCTTGTGGAATTGGGTGTTAGTAAACCACCCGTGTAAATGCAAAGCCTAAAATGGGGGCCCATGTTGTGGCATAGCAGGTTAAGCCGCCAGCATCCCATGTGGGTGCCAGTTGGAGTCCTGGCTGCTCCACTTCCGATCTAGTTCCTTGCTAACATGCCTGGGAAAGCAACAGAAAATGGCTCAAGTGCTTGGGCCCCTGCACTCATATGGGAGACCTGGAAGAATCTCCTGGCTCCTAGCTGCAGTCTGGGCCAGCTCTGGCTGTTGCAGCCATTTGGGGGTAAACCAGCAGATGGAAGGTCTCTGTCTCTATCTCTCCCCCACCCACTACTCTGTAACTCTGCCTTTCAAATAAAATAAGTAAATCTTTTTTTTTTTTTTTTTTTTTTTTGACAGGCAGAGTGGACAGTGAGAGAGAGAGACAGAGAGAAAGGTCTTCCTTTTGCTGTTGGTTCACCCTCCAATGGCCGCCGCGGCCGGCGCGCTGCGGCCGGTGCACCGCGCTGATCCGATGGCAGGAGCCAGGAGCCAGGTGCTTTTCCTGGTCTCCCATGGGGTGCAGGGCCCAAGCACCTGGGCCATCCTCCACTGCACTCCCTGGCCACAGCAGAGAGCTGGCCTGGAAGAGGGGCAACCGGGACAGAATCCGGCGCCCCGACCGGGACTAGAACCCGGTGTGCCGGCGCCGCTAGGTGGAGGATTAGCCTAGTGAACTGCGGCGCCGGCCAAAATAAGTAAATCTTAAGAAGAAAAAAAGCACCCTAACGTGATGAGAGTTCTTACCCTTTTTTTAAATTTTTATTTGTTTTACTTGAAAGAGTTACACAGAGGAGAGGCAGAGAGAAAGAGGGAGAGGGGGAGGAGCAGAGGGAGGGGGAGATCTTCCATCCGATGGTTCACTCCCCAATTTGTTGCAACGGCCAGAGCTGTGCCGATCCGGAGCCAGGAGCCAGGAGCTTCTTCCGGATCTCCCATGTGGGTGCAGGGGCCCAAGGACTTGGACCATCTTCTACTGCTTTCCCAGGCCACAGCAGAGAGCTGGACAGGAAGTAGAGCGGCCAGGTCTTGAACCAGCGCCCATATGGGATGCTGGCACTTCACCAGAGCATTAACCCACTGCGCCACAGCGCTGGCCCTAGTTCTTACCTTTTCTAGGAAAAGACATTTATATTTGTATCTGCAGCACATTACTCTTTTGGTTGGGCTCTAATCCTGCCTCTCTCTCCTTCCTGAGGACCCCATTCTCTCTACTTTTATGGTGTCTTTTTCCACAGCACTGAAGTGTCCTTGATACCTTAAACACCAAATAGATAACTTTGCTCTACCCACATTCTATTTTTTAAAAAGATTTGTTTTATTTATTTGAAAGGCAGAGAGAGAAAGAGAATCTCCATTCATTGGTTCTCTCTGCAGATGGCTGCAACAGAAGGGTCTGTGCCAGGCTGCAGCCGTGCCTGAGCTCTCTCTCGGTCTCCTGCACGGGTGGCAGGAGTACATATGCTTGGGTCATTTTCTGATTTCCCACGTGCATTAATGGAACTGGATGGGAAGCAGGGATGCCAGGCCTGGAACCGGCGCTGAGATATGGGATGCGGCTGTTGCTAGCAGTGGCTTATCCTGCTAACATAACGCCAGTCCCTCTATTCCACTTTGTTCTGTAGCTTCTGTGCCATTTTTCTGATTCCCTTCAGAGTAGAACGTAGAAGGGCTGTTTTACTCCCTTATCACAGCTTCAGTTTGCTTTGCTCGATCTGTTGTCCCTGCCTGTCCCCTGACAGTGTCCTCTGTGTTGTCACATCCTCGTTGGGTACCTGATCATCCTGCTTGACTGCTCCACACTGTCTGTGGTTACCCCTTCTTGAAACGTTTGGCTCTTGGCTTTTGGATCACACCTCTGCCTGGCTTTCCTTATGCCTTCCTGACTGCCGCTGCTCCTCTGTGGCCAGCTCTGTGTTTCTGGCCACTCTCTCTGAGTCTGCCACCTTGTCTGTATTCCTTTGTTTCCCAATCTGTAACTGCTGGGGAAGCTCTTTCTTCTGCTCCTCTCTCAGCTCCAGGGCTCTAGTAATAAGAATGTGTTTATGCTAATGACTTGCAGACCTTCTGCCCAAGTTTCCAGCTTTTGTAGCTAGCACTTGGTTGGTGTTCCCATTTGGATTCCTGGTGGGTACTTCATACTTTGACCTAAGAATGTAATATTTTTGCACACATACCCTCTCCCCCACTCTTTTCCTCCCTGTCTCCATTTCTTCTTCCCTTCTTATTCCTAGTCTTTTACACTATATTAATTGGCATCAATTGTCTGTTAAAAAACTTAGCTATCATCCTTACTTCTACCTTTCCCAACTGTAATATCAAGTTGGCAAGTAATTTCTATCAGTTTATTATTTTATTTTATTTGTATTTTTTTTTAATTTGAAAGAGCGCTTACATCTTCTGATTCACTCTGCAAATGCCTGCCACAGCTGGTGCTGGGCCAGGCCAAAGTCAGGAGCCTAGAACCCAATCCAGGTCTCAAGTGGGTGGTAGGAACCTAACCACTTGAGCAGTCACCTGCTGCTGCCTAGGGTCCACATTAATAGGAAGCTAGAATCAGAAGCATAGCCAGGACTCAAACCCAGGAACTCTGATTTGGAATGTGGGCCAAATGGCACCTGAAACACTATACCAAATACTTACCCCATGAACACTCTTATTTCTGTTACTACTTCTTCTTCTTCTTCTTCTTCTTTTTTTTTTTTTTTGACAGGCAGAGTGGACAGTGAGAGAGAGAGACAGAGAGAAAGGTCTTCCTTTGCCGTTGGTTCACCCTCCAGTGGCTGCCCGGCCGGCGCGCTGCGGCCGGCACACTGCACTGATCCGATGGCAGGAGCCAGGTGCTTTTCCTGGTCTCCCATGGGGTGCAGGGCCCAAGCACTTGGGCCATCTTCCACTGCACTCCCGGGCCATAGCAGAGAGCTGGCCTTGAAGAGGGGCAACCAGGACAGAATCCGGCGCCCCGACCGGGACTAGAACTTGGTGTGCCGGCGCTGCTAGGCGGAGGATTAGCCTAGTGAGCCGCGGCGCTGGCCTACTTCTTAACTGTCAAGTCACTTTTCTAGTGTCACTTCCTTAAAGTCCTTTCCTGACCATTCTGGTTTACTTATTTGACAGGCAGAGTTAGACAGTGAGAGACAGAGAGAAAGGTCTTCCTTCCGTTGGTTCACCCCCCAAATGGCCGCTACGGCCGGCGTGCTGCACTGATCTGAAGCCAGGAGCCAGGTGCTTCCTCCTGGTCTCCCATGCGGGTGTAGGGCCCAAGGGCCATCCTCCAGTGCCCTCCCGGGCCACAGCAGAGAGTTGGACTGGAAGAGGAGCAACTGGGACTAGAACCCGGCGCAAACATGGCATTCTGGCGCCACAGGCAGAGGATTAGCCAAGTGAGCCATGGCACCGGCCCCGACCATTCTGTTTTAAAAATGCCCTGGGTTACCGTATCCCATTAGCTTTATTTACTTGTTTGTTGAGTGTCCCTTCCCCTATTTGCACATACTCTCCAGTATAAGTTTCTTTCTTTCTTTTTTTTTTTTTTTTAAAGATGTGTTTTATTTATTTGAAAGAGTTACAGAGAGAGGTAGAGCCACAGAAAGAGAGAGAGAGAGAGGTCTTCCATGCGCTGGATCACTCCTCAAGTGACTGCAATGGCCAGAGCTGAGCCAATCTGAAGCTGGGAGCCAGGAGTTTCCTCTGGGTCTCCCATGCAGGTTCAGGGTCCCAAAGACTTAGGCCATCTCTACTGCTTTCCCAGGCCATAACAGAGAGCTGAATCAAAAGTGGAGCAGCCGGGACTTGAACTGGCACCCATGTGGGATACCGGTGTTGCAGTTGGAGGATTAACCTGTGCCACAGCACCAGCTCCCAGTATAAGTTTTTATTTTTTTATTTTTTTATTTTTTTGACAGGCAGAGTGGACAGTGTGAGAGAGAGACAGAGAGAAAGGTCTTCCTTTTTGCCGTTGGTTCACCCTCCAATGGCCGCCGCTGCAGCCGGCGCACCGCGCTGATCCGATGGCAGGAGCCAGGAGCCAGGTGCTTTTCCTGGTCTCCCATGGGGTGCAGGGCCCAAGCACTTGGGCCATCCTCCACTGCACTCCCTGGCCACAGCAGAGAGCTGGCCTGGAAGAGGGGCAACCGGGACAGAATCCGGCGCCCTGACCGGGACTAGAACCCGGTGTGCCGGCGCCGCAAGGTGGAGGATTAGCCTATTGAGCCACGGCGCCGGCTCCCAGTATAAGTTTTTTAAAGGCAGCAGTGTCCTTATTTTTGTTTACTTCTGAATATAGTAAAATCTCAAAAACTTAGTAGGGCCGCAGATATTTGTTGAATGAGTGATTACTGTTCTTTGTTAAATTATTTTCTTTACTTATGCACTGAGTTAAAGAGAGTGAAATAATGTCCTTTTTTCTCTGTCTAGTTTGGACTCCTGGAATCTCAGCTACGTGAGAGCCCGGCTCCGCGCTCTTAGCCGACGGGATGTTCTGCCGATGGCTCTCGATTATCCGGAGGCGGAGAGCCAGCCCAGCACGGCGGAGGTGCTCCTCAGCGAGAGGCAGTACGTCAGCGGCCGAGGCACGTGCTGCCGCTCTGCCCGCGCAGGCCCAGGTGGTCATCTGTGGGGGTGGCATCATGGGCACGTCTGTGGCCTATCACCTCTCTAAGATGGGGTGGAAGGACGTCGTCCTGTTGGAGCAGGGCAGGTAAGGATCTCACTGGCCTTGGCTGTGGCGGAACAGCACTCACTGTGTAGGGTTCTGTTATTACGCCTTCTTTCAGGATTATGTCCCACTGACAGCTAATTAAATGTTGCTCAGTAGCATGAGAAGACTCAAGGTTAAATCTGTTTTTTTTTTTTTTTTTAATATTTATTTGTTTAAAAGGCAGAGTAAATGAGGGAGAAGGAGAGTCAGAGAGAGCTTCCATTTGCTGGTTCACTCCCTAAATGGCTGCAGCAGCCAAGGCTGGGCCAGGCCAAAGCCAGGAGCCTATAACTCCAACTGGATCTCCCACGTGGGTGGCAGGGATCCAAGCACTTGGGCCGTATTCCACTGCCTTCCCATGAGTTTTAGCAGGGAGATGGATCAGACATTGAGCAACTGGGACTTGAACTGGCACCCATATGGCATGAGGTATCACAGGTGGCGGCCTAACTCACCACGCCACAATGCCAGTTCCAAGGTAGAATCTTTTGTACTTTGTTTAGTGATGCCTAATAATGATTGTGCTTTCTGGTTTTTAGAGAGGTGGCAGATTTAATGAAACAAGTGTTTTTGAAGGATATATTTGGTTTTATGTTGCTCTTTTTGTTATAGTCATTCAACAGCATAAATCCTGGGGCTCAAGAGCTTTCTCTAAGCAGAAGTGAACCTGGCTACATTCTCCCTTTATTTTTATTACTTTTTTCTGTAAATAATTTTAGACTTACAGAAAAATCATGTTCCTGTATTCCATTCACCTGTCAATAATATCTGACATTACCCGGCGCCGCAGTTCACTAGGCTAATCCTCCACCTAGCGGCGCCGGCACACCGGGTTCTAGTCCCGGTCAGGGCGCCGGATTCTGTCCCGGTTGCCCCTCTTCCAGGCCAGCTCTCTGCTGTGGCCAGGGAGTGCAGTGGAGGATGGCTCAAGTACTTGGGCCCTGCACCCTCATGGGAGACCAGGAGAAGCACCTGGCTCCTGCCATTGGATCAGCGCGGTGCGCCGGCCGCAGCGCGCCGGCTGCGGCGGCCATTGGAGGGTGAACCAACGGCAAAGGAAGACCTTTCTCTCTCTCTCTCTCTCTCACTGTCCACTCTGCCTGTCAAAAACAAAAAAAAAAAAAAAAAAAAAAAAAAAATCTGACATTATGAATCTTGCAGCTAATGAACCAATATTAGTGGATTAGTATTAACCTCACTTTATACTTAATTAGCATTATCCTGGATTCCATACGTGTTTCTGGCTCCTGACTCCCATCTTCCTGCTCATGTAAACCCTGGAAGATTTTTCTCCTTTTTCCTTAATAACCTTATTCTGTTACAACTTGCCGTTGAGGGCACCACATAACATTTCATTGACATCTCTCCCTGAACTCCATGAAACTGTGACAGCTTCTCAGACACCCTTTGTTTTTGGAGACCTTAATGGTTTTGAGTTTTCTGTAACATTTTAGTCTTTGATAAGATTTTTGATAGACCTAGATACTATCCAGATCTAAGTAGGTACAAATTACACAAAGATACTTGATCTTAGAAAACTCCACAGAATTCTGGCCGGCGCCGCGGCTCACTAGGCTAATCCTCCGCCTTGCGGCTCTGGCACACCGGGTTCTAGTCCCGGTCGGGGCGCCGGATTCTGTCCTGGTTGCCCCTCTTCCAGGCCAGCTCTCTGCTGTGGCCAGGGAGTGCAGTGGAGGATGGCCCAAGTACTTGGCCCTGCACCCCATGGGAGACCAGGATAAGTACCTGGCTCCTGCTATCAGATCAGCGCGGTGCGCCGGCCGCAGCGCGCCAGCCGTGGCGGCCATTGGAGGGTGAACCAACGGCAAAGGAAGACCTTTTTCTCTGTCTCTCTCTCTCACTGTCCACTCTGCCTGTCAAAAAAAAAAAAAAAAAACTCCACAGAATTCATCAAGGCGGGGCTGGCATTGTGGTGTAACAGGTTGAGCTTCACCTGCAATGCCCTTGGTTCGAGACCTGGCTGCTCCCTGCTAATATGCCTTGGAGAACAGTGGAAGATAACGCAAGTGCTGGGCCCCTGCACCCACATGGGAGACCCGGAAGAAGCTCCTGGCATCGGATTGAGGCCATTTGGGGAGTAAGCCAGTAGATGGAATATCTTGTGTGCTCTCTCTTTATCATTATCTTTCTCTCTGTAACTCTGCCCTTCAAATAAAAGAATAACTCTTAAAGAAAAAAAAAAGTAAGCTGCAGACCTGATGCCCCATTCACTGTAAGCATTTCAGAATATATGCTCAAAAACACAGGAGCACCCTCCCATATAACCACCCTGCAACCATGTGCATCAGGAAACCTTGGATATAACAGTACCATTAGGTTCCTAGACCTCTCTTAGATTGCACCGTGCATCCCAGTCCTATCCATTTCCTTTCTGACCAGGATCTTGTCCAGGAATATGAGTTGTTTGGTTGCTGTGTCTCTTCAGCCTTGAAAGTTCTTCAGTCCTTCTTGCCCCTCTTGTCTGACAGTTTTAAAAAGTACAAGCATTTTGCTCTTTGAGGTAATCCTCAACCTGGATTCAACTAAATGTTTTCTCGTGATCAGACTCAGATTATATAATTTTTAAAAACACATGCGAGGGGCCGGCGCCGCAGCTCAATAGGCTAATCCTCTGCCTGCGGCACCGGCACACCAGGTTCTAGTCCCGGTCAGGGCGCCGGATTCTGTCCTGGTTGCCCCTCTTCCAGGCCAGCTCTCTGCTGTGGCCAGGGAGTGCAGTGGAGGATGGCCCAAGTGCTTGGGCCCTGCACCCCATGGGAGACCAGGAGAAGCACCTGGATCCTGCCATCAGATCAGCGCAATGTGCCTGCTGCGTCACGCCGGCCGCGGTGGCCATTGGAGGGTGAACCAACGGCCAAAAGGAAGACCTTTCTCTCTGTCTCTCTCTCTCTCTGTCCACTCTGCCTGTCAAAAAAAAAAAAAAAAAAAAAAAAAAAAAGAAAGAGGCTTGCTTCCCTCCCTTCTTCCCTCAGGTTGATTTATTTATTTGAAAGACAGAGCAGCACAGAGAGAAATTTTCCATCTGCTGGTTCACTCCCCAGCTGGCTGTAAAAGCTGGGTCTGGCCTGGGCAGAACTTTATGCTGCATGAAGCCGAGATCCAGGAGCTGCATCTGGGTCTCCTACATGGGTGGCAGGGGCCTAAGCTCTTGGGCAATCATCCATTTTCTTCCCAGGCACATAAACAGGGAGCTGGCTCAGAAGCAGAGCCGTCAGGACTAGAACTGGCATTCGATATGGGAGGCCAGCATCAAAAAGCAGCAGCTTAACTCACTGTACCACATCATCCTTGAGAGTAGATTTTTCATAATGTAAATATTTCTTCATGGAAGGCCTTAGGGAATTTTTTTGTTTGTTTAATTTGTTGTTCCAAGATCATTTAATACATTAGAATTGACATTTATGAGGCTGGCGCTGTGGTGTAGCAGTTAAAGCCGCCACCTGCAGTGCCAGCATCCTATATAGGCACCAGTTCGAGTCTTGGCTCCTCCACTCCTGATCTAGCTCTCTGCAATGGCCTGGGAAAGCAGCAGAAGATGGCCCAACCCCTTGTGCCCCTGTACCCACATGGGAGACCCAGAAGAAGCTCCTGGCTCCTGCTTCCGATCAGCACAGCTCCGGCTGTTGTGGCCAATTGGGGAGTGAACCAGCGGATGGAAGATGTCTCTCTCTCTCTCTTTCTGCCTCTCCTTCTCCTCTCTTTGTGTAATTCTGACTTTCAAATAAATAAATCTTTAGAGAAAAAAAAAAGAATTGACATACAGTATTTTGAGCTTGAAAAATTTTTTTTTAAATAATCTGCTTTTGTTATCTTAATAGAGTAGTTGTGGGTTTGTTTGTTTATGAGGCAGCATTGGAGGTGGCGGGGAGAGAGAGCTTCTGTCCATTGGTTCACTTCCTAGATGGTCACAACTGCCAGGGCTGTGCCCTGGTCTCCCATGTCAGTACAGGGGTCCAAGCACCTGGGCCATCTTCTGCTGCTTTTCCAGGTGCATTAGCAGGGAGCTGGATGGGAGCGGAACAGTTTGGTACCAAACTGCACTCATATGGGCTGTGCTACAATGCCGGCCACTGAGCTTGACTTTTTTTTTTTAAGATTTTATTTATTCATTTATTTTTTAAAGATTTATTTATTTGAAAGGCAGAGTTACAGAGATACAGAGGCAGAGGGAGAGAGAGAGAGGAAAAAGAGGAAGAGAGGGGTCTTCCATCCGCTGGTTCTCTCTCCAAATGGCCCCAACGGCCAGAGCTGGGCCAATCTAAAGCCAGGAACCAGGAGCTTTTCTCCCCCCTCCCCCCAGCCTGACCTTTTAAAAAAATTGCACTGGGTCTGGTACTTGGGCCTAGCCAGTAAAGCCTCTGCCTGTGGCGCTGGCATCTGATATTGCTGGTTTGTGTCCTGACTGTTCCATTTCCAGTCCAGCTCCCTGCTAATGTGCCTCGGAAAGCAGCCGAAGATGGGCCCAAGTGCTTGGGCCCCCTCACCCACATGGGAGACCGGAAGAAGCTCCTGGCTCCTGGCTCCTGGCTTCGGATCAGCCCAGCTCCAGCTGTTGTAGCCATTTGGGGAGTGAACCAGTGGATGGAAGACCTCTCCATCTCTGCCTCTCTCCCTCTGTAACTCTGCCTTTCAAATAAAATAAATAAATCTTTAAAAAAAATTAAGCCTAGCTTCTTAAAAGGTTTGGTCCTTCCTTTTGTTAGTCATTGTCCTTTATTATCTCTACCTCCCTTCTTCTCTTAGAGCAGTGGTTCTCTACTCTGGCATTGTCTGGGGAACGTGGACCAAATTCTAATGCCCAGGCTTCCCAGAACAAACCAGAACCTCTGGAAGTGTTGCTTAGTGTCTGTGTTTTTTTATTTTTAAAATTTCCAGGGATCTCTATTGTATACTCAAGGTGGGAGCCACTATCAGAGCTGCTCAAGGGGAGCTGTCCTGGTAGAACTGTCACAAGAGGTATAGGCAGCAGCCAGAGTTCACGGAACTCCCATCCCAGGTCGAGTTCTACATAGTGGCTGTGCTGTGTGTCAGTCCTCGGTGTGCTGCCAGTCTGACCTGAGAAATACACTCATTCCAGTCAGGTCAGTAAGCCAGAACAGGTTAGGCAGTTGATGAGTGCCAAATGAGTTGGAAAAAATGACCTGCTTGCAACTACCACCGGCTTTTTTGACTTATGAGTCCTTTGTAAAACTGGGTATTTGGGCCTAAGCAATGCTTACTACAAATTAGAGATCGTTGTTTTGCTGTGAGTTTATTTTTGAGTAGACAATGGATTTATGTGACTCAAAGTTGAAAACATAGGAAAGAATATGTGGGAAAAGTCTTTCTTTCATTGCTGACTTGATGACAATGGTTTCCTTCTGTGGAGGCTGAGTCCAGACCCCTTCTCTCCATACACACAAATGTGTATCCATGGTGAGGGGTGTGGAGGAGTCATAATTTATTTTTTTCCTTTTCTTACACATGTGGTAGCTCACCTTAAATACTTGTCTTCATTTTCATTTTTATTATTATTTCATTTCTCATTCTTCAATAGCTGTATAATATCCATATATAAATGAAATGATTCAGGATTTTAGTCCCATATCAATAGACATTTAGATTATTTGAATCTTTTAGTATTTCAGACAATTCTATAATGAGAAACCATTTTTTTTCCAAAGATTTATTTATTTATTTGAAGGGCAGATTTACAGAGAGGCAGAGGCAGAGAGAGATGGTCCTCCATCCACTGGTTCACTCCCCAAATGGCTGGAATGGCCAGAGCTGGGCTGATCCAAAGCTAGGAGCCAGGAGCTTCTTCCAGGTTTTCCATGGGGGTGCAAGGACCCAAGGCCCTGAGCCATCTTTTACAGGTTTCCCAGGCCATAGCAGAGAGGTGGATTGGAAGTGGAGCAGCCAGGACTTGAAGCAGTGCCCATGTGGGATGTCGGCACTGCCAGCAGCAGCTTTACCCACTGTGCCACAGTGCTGCCCCCATGAGGAACCTTGAACTTGTATTCACAGCTATGCGAGTCTACTTAATAGCACTTTGCATTCGTCCTCCAGACTGGCTGCTGGCTCCACGCGGTTCTGTGCTGGCATCCTGAGTACCGCCAGGCACCTGACCATTGAACAGAAGATGGCAGACTACTCCAACAAACTCTACCAGCAGTTGGAACAGGAAACAGGGATCCAGACAGGTAAGCAGGTCATCTGCTGGTTTGACTCGGTATTGTATTTGGTCCCGTACTAGGTTTGACCGGGGATTTGGTAATGAAGACTTGGGTTTTGGCCCAGGCTCTGTCACTAGCCAGGTGTTAGGCAGCTCCCTTAGCTTGTTGAGCTGTCTCCGGTTTCCCTATAAAATAAGGGAATTCAATCAGAGCTTGTAATTCTTGTATTATGAATTGGTCCATTTAAAAATAGTAAACTTGGCAGCTGAACAGGAGGAAAAGAAGTGTAGGTGCTTGACAGTGAAACTGTAGGTTGACCCACTGATGTTTACCAGTTGCTACTAAGTATGTGGTTTTTGTTTGTTTGTTTGTTTGTTTGTTTGTTTTGACAGGCAGAGTGGACAGTGAGAGAGAGACAGAGAGAAAGGTCTTCCTTTGCCGTTGGTTCACCCTCCAATGGCCGCCGCGGCCGGCGCGCTGCGGCCGGCGCAGCGCGCTGATCCGATGGCAGGAGCCAGGAGCCAGGAGCTTTTCCTGGTCTCCCATGGGGTGCAGGGCCCAAGCACCTGGGCCATCCTCCACTGCACTCCCTGGCCACAGCAGAGGGCTGGCCTGGAAGAGGGGCAACCGGGACAGAATCCGGCGCCCCGACCGGGACTAGAACCCGGTGTGCCGGCGCCGCAAGGCGGAGGATCAGCCCAGTGAGCTGCGGCGCCGGCCAAGTATGTGTTTTTTTATAAAGCATAGACATGTATTTCTTACCTGTATCATTGGTGGAAAAGCTAAGTAGTACTGTAGTAAGTAGGAACTGTTCCCAGAACAACAAGACTGATTCTACAGCTTGACCCCATGCGATAACAGGTGGAAAGAGAGCCTGTCAGTGGTTACAAGCTCATGGTTACAGAAGCCCAGAGACAAGCTAGCCAGAAACTTCACTCTCCTCACCCTGAGGGACATCACTGAGTCACCATGATGTTGTTGACGTCAGCCTGGCAAGAGCTGAGAGGCAAGGGCTATAGAGTGAACATGGGAAAGGTACCTCTGTGCTGTCTCCAGGTTTTACTGGCAGAGCTGCCTCTGCATGTGGGGACTGTTGGACACAGTTCCTTTTACGTGGAGTGAATTTCATGGCAACAGCTGCTTGAATCCAGAACTGATTAGGATTGGAGTCAGAAGAGGATCCACAGAAAGGGCCAGAGATGGAGCGGCTGAGTCCAGTTACTGATGCTTTTTTGAGCCCGCATTGCTCAGCTGGTTGGATTTGAGAAGAATCAGTGTCATAGGCTTCTGTTTCATAAGGTTGGTTGTAGGTCAGTCTGGAACTCCTTGCTCGGCCTGATTGGTCTTGGATGCTGTGGAGCAGGGTGGGTTGAATCCCCGTTCAACCTCCTGAGGAGTTAGGCAAGGGAGTGTCGGGGGAATCCAGAATCTACCAGTCCCATGGAAGTATACCAGAGATGCCCTGGAAGATGACTTGGGGGGCCTATGGCCATGGGGAACTCTCTGTTGACTGGTGGTATTCACGTGTGATACTGTGATAATTGTTTCTCAGTGGACTGCTTTTCAATCACTGAATAAAGATGAAATGACATGCACAGTTTAGAGTTAATGAGAGGAATGGTACATGCTGATCCTCTGAAAAGAATTCACCCAGATAAAGTGTGTGTTAATGACTTTTTAATCTGAAAGACTGGACCATTCTGATTCTACAGCCTTTGTACTGAATATGAGTTTCTGAATTGCTTCTGTTTGCATGTGATAAGTTTTAAAGTGAATGGAGTAAATGTGATCATCTAATTTTTTAAAGGATTTATTTGAAACACAGAAGGAAGGAAGGAAAGAGAAAGAGATCTCCCACCTGCTGGTTCACTCCCCAAATGACCCTAACAGCCAGAACTGGGCCAGACATGGGTGGCAATAACTCATGTACTTGAGCCATCTTGCACTGCTTCCCAGGTACATTAGCAAGGGTCTGGATTGGAAGCAGAGTAGCCAGGACTTGAACCAGTACTCAGATACAGGATGCTGGTGTTCCAGGTGGTGGTTTAACCTGCTGCACTGCAATTCCTGCCCCTTAATAATATTTTATTTTATTATTATTTTTATTTGACAGGTAGAGTTATAGACAGAGAGAGAGAGAGACAGAGAGAAAGGTCTTCCTTCTGTTGGTTCACCCCCACAAATGGCCAGGAGCCAGGTGCTTCTTCCTGGTCTCCCATGTGGGTGCAAGAGCCCAAGCACTTGGGCCATCCTCCACTGTCCTTCCGGGCCACAGCAGAGAGCTGGACTGGAAGAGGAGCAACCGGGACTAGAACCTGGTGCCCATATGGGATGCCAGCACCGCAGGCGGAGGATTAGCCAAGTGCGCCACGGCGCCGGCCCCAACCTTAATAATATTTTGAAAGTATACCCTATATTGTTTGATCTTAAAATAAGAAAAGGTCATTCTTTTTCAGTGAGTGTTGAAGATCCATTAGCTGCAGATGCATAGGTTTACTTGCAAGCTCTCTGTTCTCCATCGGTTCATGTGTCTTATTTTTTGCCAGTATCATGTTGTTGTTTTTTTAAACTTTTTTTCTATTTTTTTTTTTAAGATTTATGTAATTATTTGAAAGGCAGAGTTACAAAGAGGCAGAGGCAGAGAGAGAGGCCTTCCATTTGCTGGTTCACTCTCCAAATGGCCACAACAACTGGTGCTACGCCATTCTGAAGCCATGAGTCTGGAACTTCTTACAGGTCTCCCACGTGGATGCAGGGGCCCTAGGACTTGGGCTATCTTCCACTGCTTTCCCAGATCATAGCAGAGAGCTTGATCAGAAGTGGAGCAGTCGGGCCGGCGCCGCGGCTCACTAGGCTAATCCTCCGCCTAGCAGCTCCGGCACACCGGGTTCTAGTCCCGGTTGGGGCGCCGGATTCTGTCCCGGTTGCCCCTCTTCCAGGCCAGCTCTCTGCTGTGGCCGGGGAGTGCAGTGGAGGATGGCCCAGGTGCTTGGGCCCTGCACCCCATGGGAGACCAGGAAAAGCACCTGGCTCCTGGCTCCTGCCATCGGATCAGCGCGCTGGCCGCGGCGGCCATTGAAGGGTGAACCAACGGCAAAAGGAAGACCTTTCTCTCTGTCTCTCTCTCTCTCACTGTCCACTCTGCCTGTCAAAAAAAAAAAAAAAAAAAAAAAGAAGAAGAAGAAGTGGAGCAGTCAGGACTCGAACTGGTGCCCTCATTGGATACTGGCACTGCAGACAACGTTTTTACCTGCTATGCCACAGCTTCGGCTCCCAGTATCATGTTTTTTAATTACCACAGATTTGTTTTGTATTTCAGTCAAGTAATATAATACGTCCTGCTTTGTTCTTTTTTGCACAAGATTACTTTTGGCTATTTGGGATCTTTTGTGGTTCCAAATATATAGGTATATGTATATATATATACCTATATATATACACACACACACAATTATATATAAATAAGCTTTGTGAAAAATCTCGATGTTCTGATGGAAATTGCATTGCATCTCTATATCACTTCGGATGGTGTGGAGATTCTAACAAGGCTGATCCTTCCAGTCCATGAATACAGGATGCCTTCCCATTTTTTTGTGTCCTCATCAATTTCTTTCACCAGTGTTTTATAGGTTTCTTTGAAGAGACCTTTCGGTTTTTAGTTAAATTTATTTGTAGGTATTTTTTTTCTTTTTAGCTATTGGAAATGGGATTGTTTTCTTTACTTCCTTATCTGGTAATATGCTATTGGTGTATAACCATGCTACCGATTTTTGCACATTGATTTTGTATCCTGCAGTTTTGCTAAACTTGCTTATTTCTAATAGTTTGTTGGTGGAGGGAAATTTTGTATGTATGAGATCATGTTGCCTGCATGTAGTGACAAATTGACTTTTCCTTCCCAATTTGAGTAGTTTTTGTTTCTTTTTCCTATCTAATTGCTCTAGCTGGGACTTCTAATGCTATGTAGAATAAAAGTAGGCATCCTTATCTTATTCCAGATCCTAGAAAGACCTCAGCTTTTCCGATTCAGTATGATGTTGCCTCTTGGCTTGTTAATATGTAACCCTTATTTTGTTGAGATATATTCCTTCTTTACATAATTTTCTCAGTTTTTATCATGAAGGGATGTTAAATTTTATTTTATTTTATTTATTTATTTATTTAACAGGCAGAGTGGGCAGTGAGAGAGACAGAGAGAAAGGTCTTCCTTTGCCGTTGGTTCACCCTCCAATGGCTGCCGCAGCCAGCGTGCTGTGGCCGGTGCACCGCGCTGATGCGATGGCAGGAGCCAGGTGCTTCTCCTGGTCTCCCATGGGGTGCAGGGCCGAAGTACTTGGGCCATCCTCCACTGCACTCCCTGGCCACAGCAGAGAGCTGGCCTGGAAGAGGGGCAATCGGGACAGAATCCAGCGCCCCGACCGGGACTAGAACCCGGTGTGCCGGCGCCGCTAGGCGGAGGATTAGCCTAGTGAGCTGAAGCGCCGGCCGGGATGTTAAATTTTATCAAGTGCCTTTTCTGCCTCTATTGAGATGTATGGATTTTGTCTTTAATTCCATTGATGTGATGCAGCGTGTTTTCTGCCTTGTGTATGTTGAACCATCCTTTGCATCCTGGGATGAAACTCACTTGGGCATGGTAAGTAAGGTTTTTAATGTGCTGTTAGATTTGGCTTGTTAGTGTTTGGTTGAACTGTTTTGTTTTTTACAAACTCTTGTGTCGAGGGATGACTTTAAACAGATTGCAGTGAGGAGCTGCTCGGCACTTACGGAACCCCGACCCAGCAGCAGGTCGTCCACGAATGGTTTAGTGCCTGCTCCCCATGAACATGAGTTGCATGAGAGATTTTTTTATTTTTAAAGATTTTATTATTTGAAAGACCAGAGGCAGAGGCTTCCATCCACTGGTTCACTCCTGAAATGCCTGCAACTGCCAGAGCTGGGCCGATCCAAAGCCGGTAGCCAGGAGCTTCTTCCGGGTCTCCCATGCTGGTGCAAGGGCCCAAGTAGTTGGTCCATCTTCTGGTGCTTTCCCAGGCCATAGCAGAGAGCTGGATCGGAAGTGGAGCAGCTGGGATTCGAACTGCTGCCCATATGGGATGCTGGCACTGCAGGCGGAGGTTTTACCCGCTACGCCATAGCGCTGGCCCCAGGATGTTTTTTTTTAAAGATCTTATTTATTTGAGAGGCAGAGTTACAGAGAGAGAGGGAGTGACTGAGAGGTCTTCCACCTGCTGGTTCACTCCCCAAATGGCTGCAGCAGCCAGAGCTGGGCCAGTCTGAAGCCTGGAGCCAGGAGCGTCTTATGGATCTCACACGTGGGTGCAGGGGCTCATGCACTTAGGCCATCTTCAACTGCTTTCCCAGGCCATTAGTAGGGAGCTGGATGGGAAATGGAGCATCTGGGACTCGAACTGGTGCCCCATGTAGGATGCTGGTACCACAGGTGGTGGCTTAACCTACTACTCCACAGTGCTGCTGTCCCCTGAGAATTTTTGCTTTTATGTTTATCAAGGATACTGGTCTGAAGCTTTCTATGTTTGTTTTATCCTTGTCTGATACCTGGTTTTAGCTTTGTAAAGAGTGAGTTTGGAAGAATTCTCGTCAATTTTTTTTGGATCAATTTTAGAAGAACTGGTGTTCTTATTTAAATGTTTGGTAGAATTCAATAGTGAAGCCATCTAGTTCTTTTTTTTTTTTTTTTTTTTTTTTTTTTTTTTTTTTTTTGACAGGCAGAGTAGACAGTGAGAGAGAGAGAGAGACAGAAAGGTCTTCCTTTACCGTTGGTTCACCCTCCAATGGCCGCTGAGGCCAGCGCACCGCGCTGATCCGAAGCCAGGAGCCAGGTGCTTCTCCTGGTCTCCCATGCGGGTGTAGGGCCCAAGCACTTGGGCCATCCTCCACTGCACTCCCTGGCCACAGCAGAGAGCTGGCCTGCAAGAGGGGCAACCGAGACAGAATCCGGCGCCCTGACCGGGACTAGAACCCGGTGTGCCGGCGCCGCAGGTGGAGGATTAGCCTACTGAGCCGCGGCGCCAGCCGCCATCTAGTTCTACGCTCTTCTTCGGTTGGAGACTTATTACTTAGTCTCTTCACTCATCATTTTGGTCTTTACTAAGTATTTATCTGTTTAGATTTCTATTTCTTTATGATTCCATCTTGGTAAGGTGTATATATCCAGGAATTTGTCCATTCCTTCTAAGTTATCAAATTTGTTGGTGTAGCATTGTTCATAGTAATCTCTAGTGATCCTTTATATTTCTGTAGTGTTATAACATCTGTGGGTATTTTAAACTTTGGTAAATCCTGTCAAATTATCCTCCAAAAATGGTTGTATCCTCTTACTAAAAATCTGTGACAGGGGCCGGTGCCGTGGCTCACTTGGTTAATCTTCTGCCTGCGGCGCCGGCATCCCATATGGGCGCTGGGTTCTAGTCCCGGTTGCTCCTCTTCCAGTCCAGCCTTCTGCTGTGGCCCAGTAGTGCAGTGGAGGATGGCCCAAGTGCTTGGGCCCCTGCCCTCCATGGGAGACCAAGAGGAAGCACCTGGCTCCTGGCTTCAGATCGGCTCAGTGCTGGCTGTGGCAATCATTTGGGGAGTGAACCAACGGAAGGAAGACCTTTCTTCTGTCTCTCTCTGTCTATAACTCTACCTGTCCAATTAAAAAAAAAAAAAAGTGTGACAGTGCTTCTTTTTAGTTTTCTCAACATTGGCTGTTATTTTAATTTTTAGTAACCTGGGAGAGGGAAAAAGTTATCAGGTTCTGATTTACATTTCTTTGACTTAAACATTGTTTTATAGGTCTGTATAAAAAATATATATATTTAAAATATTTATTTATTTATTTCAAAGGCAGAGTTACAGAGAGGCTGAGAGAGAGGTCTTCCATCCACTGGTTCATTCCCTAAATAGGTGCAATGGCTGGAGCTGGGCTGATCCAAAGCCAGGAGCCAGGAGCATCTTACAGGTCTCCCATGCAGGTTCAGGGGCCCAAGCACTTTTGCCATCTTCTACTGCTTTCTTAGGCCATAGCAAAGAACTGGATCGCGAGTAGAGCAGCTGGGACTCGAACTGGTGCCCATATGGGCTGCCAGCACTGCAGGTGGCAGCTTAACACGCTACGCCACAATGCCAGACCTATTTGTTTTTTGAATTGACTTCTAATATCATATATTTACTTTTTTTAAAAGATCTTATTTTAATTATTTGAGAGGTAGAGTTACAGAGAGAGGCAGAGAGAGAGGTCTTCCATCCACTGGTTCATTCTCCAGATGGCGGCAAGCTCCTAGGCTGACCTGAAGCCAGGAGCTTCTTCCAGGTCTCTCATGTGGGTGCAGAGGCCCAATAACTTGGGCCATCTTCCACTGCTCTCCCAGGCTATAGCAGAGAGCTGTATCGAAGAGGACAAGCCGGGACACAAACTGGCACCCATATGGGATGCTGGCGCCACAGGCAAAGGCTTAATTACACCACAGTGCCGGCCCCCTCTATTTATTTTTTAAAAAACTATTTATAAGAGTTCTATTTTATGACTGTTTAAATTAAAATTTATTGACATAAAAATTGTATGCATTTATGGAGTGCCATGTGATGTTTCCATGTATGTATATGTTGTGTTCAAATCAGGGCAAGTATAACTGTCTCAAACATTTATCATTAGTGGTGAAATATTAAAAATCCATTCTTCTGGCTTTTTTGAAACATAAAATACATTATCAATATCTGTAGTTATCTGACTGTGTGAAGTAGAACAACAGAACTTGTTTCTTCTATGTAACTGTGACTTAATACCCCTTTTCTGTTCTTCCCAGCCTCTGGCAACGCTTCTACTCTGAGCTTTATGAGATCAACTTTTTTAGATTCTGTGTATAAGTCAGATTATGTAATACTTGTCTTTCTGTCCATAACTTATTTCATTTAATGACCTCCAGTCCCATCTATGTTGTTGCAAATGACAAGATTTCATTCTTTTGTTTAGGGCTGAATAGTATTTAATGATGTGTGTGTACACTTTTTTTTCCTTTGTTACAGTCTGTTAAAACACCATTGCTATTCCTTAGGACAAGAACACAGATCACACCTGTAGAAACTAGGAACTACATGTAGAACAGAAACAAAATTGTAGCTGAAGCCTGACTGCTAACCAGAGCAGGATTCTCAATGGACTCAAGTGATAAAGAGAAGCTAGGCAGAGCAGGGGACAGTATCCTCTGAATCAAACTTCATGTGCCATCATGATTATCTCCCAGGACTTTATCAGCCATGATGAGACGTCTGCCACATTTATAAGATACAGTTGATCAAGGCCTGCATTGTGGCACAGTGGGTTAAGCTGTTGCCTTCCACGCTAGCATCCCCTGTGAGCACCGGTTTGTGTCTAGGCTGCTCCACTTGCCATCCAGCTCCCTATTGACACACCTGGGAAAGCAGCAGAAAGTGGCCCACGAATTTGGCCCCTGCCACCCACATGGAACACCTAGATGAACCTCCTGACTCCTGGCTTCAGCCTGGCCTAGCCCCAGCCATTGTGGCCACTTGGGGATTGAATCAGTGGATGGAAGGCCTCTCTCTGCCTCTCCTCTCTCTGTAACTCTGGCTTTCAAATAAATCTTAAAAAAAAAAAAAAAAGTCACATGAAATCACTCAAAGGCAAACTTAAGAAGAGAGACACAGCCTTTTTTGATGGGCTGCATGTTCTTGTTACTTTCAAAAACTGTTAGTTATTATTTTCTTTTAAAGATTTATTTTGCGGCCAGCGACATGGTGCAGTAGATTAAGCTGCCATCTGTGATGCTGGCCTCCCGGATCAGGGCACTGGTTCCAGTCCCAGTTGCTGTGCTTCTGGTACCGCAGAATAAATAGAAGGGGAGACACGGCGAGATCTTCCATCCATTGATTCACTCCCCAAGTGGCTGCAGCAGTTGGCTGTGCCAGGCTAAAGCCAGGAGCCTAGAACTCTATGTGGGTCTTCCACATGTGCAGGGACCCAAGTACTTGTCTTCTCAGGCACATTAAGAAGAACCTGGACTGGAGTGGAGCATCTGTGCTTGAACTGAAACTCTGATGTGTAGGATGTGGTGCCAGCATTGCAAGGGCATCACGTTGTTGCGCCACAACACCAGACCCTTTGATTTTCCTGAAGAATGATTTAGACAAGAAAAACCGCTGGAGATGCCACAGTGGCTCTTGAGTTACGCTGCCAGTTGTGATGCCAGCATCCCATGTGGGCGTCAGTTTGAGTCCCAGCTGTTCTAATTCAGCTCCCTGCTAATGCACCTTGGAGAGAGGTGAAAGGTGGCCCAGGGAGTTGGGCCCTTGCCACCCCCATGGGAGACCTGGTTGGAGTTCCAGGCTTCTGACTTCAGCCTGGCCCAACCCTGGCCATTGTGGCCATTTGGAGAGTGAACTAACTGATGGAAGATCTCTTTCTCTCTCTTTCCCTTTCTCTGTAACTCTTTCAAATAAGTAAAATAAACCTTAAAGTAGTACATAGGGGCTGGCGCTATGGTGTAGTAGGAAAAGCTGCCACCTGCAGTGCCGGCATCCCATGTGGGCACTGGTTCTAGTCTCAGCTGCTCCAGTTACAATCCAACTCTCTACCATGGCCTGGGAAAGCAGTGGAAGATGGCCCAAGTCCTTGGGCCCCTGCACCTATGTGGTAGACCCAGAAGAAGCTCCTGGCCTCAGATCGGCCCAGCTCTAGAGAGTGAGCCAACGGATAAGAAGACCTCTCTCTCTGCCTCTGCCTCTCTGTGTAACTCTGCCTTTCAAATAAGTAAATATTTTAAATATATATATTTATACACACACACACACACACACACCCCTATAAAATGATGTTTCAGTGAACATGTTGGAGTGAACCAGCAGATGGAATACCTCGCTCTGCCTCTCTGTAACTCTGCCTGTCAAATAAATCTTAGCAGATTTGGCAGTTACTTTGGATCTGTCACTGCTTATCCTAACCAGCATGCAACACCAGGAATTGAGACAAATGGCACTGAAGTCATCTTGAGCTCATCCTTTCATTTGAAAGTGATCTATTTGGAGGCATTGTTTTTAAGAAAGAAAATCTCGGCCGGCGCCGCGGCTCAACAGGCTAATCCTCCACCTGCGGCGCCAGCACACCGGGTTCTAGTCCCGGTCAGGGCGCCGGATTCTGTCCCGGTCGCCCCTCTTGCAGGCCAGCTCTCTGCTGTGGCCCGGGAGTGCAGTGGAGGATGGCCCAAGTGCTTGGGCCCTACACCCGCATGGGAGACCAGGAGAAGCACCTGGCTCCTGCCATTGGATCAGCGCAGTGTGCTGGCTGCAGCAGCCATTGGAGGGTGAACCAGCAGCAAAAGGAAGACCTTTCTCTCTGTCTCTCTCACTGTCTACTCTGCCTGTCAAAAAAAAAAAAAAAAAAAAAAAGGAAAAAAAAATCTCAGCAGGTTTCTTAGAAGTAAAAAAAACTCTAAATAACAAAAAAGACTGAAATTCCAGTTCCTTCAAACTAGGAACTTCTTGTCACGGCAGTGAAGGATATATTTATCAGGTGTTTTCAGGAGAAATCAAGGAAATATTTATGATACCCTGTAGTTTGTTTTGTAAGGATACCCAATTAATTAAACTTTGTTTTCATAAGAACTAAGAATCATTGCATTTGAGAGATTGTCATTGACTCAAGTGTAGTAATGGTTATAGATCAGGTGTGTTGATTCCAAACCAAAGAAACTCACTGTGGCTAACTTGGGCAAAAAAAGGAGCTTGCTGGGGCCCGGCACTGTGATGTAGTGGGTAAAGCCTCCGCTTGAAGCACCAGCATACCATATAGGTGCCAGTTCGGGTCTTGGCTGCTCCACTTCGATCCAGCTCTCTTCTATGGCCTGGGAAAGCAGTAGAAGATGACCCAGGTCCTTGGGTCCCTGCACCCACATGGGAGACCCGGAAGAAGCTCCTGAGTCCTGGCTTCGGATCAGCGCAGCTCCAGCTATCGCGGCCATCTGGGGAGTTGACCAGTGGATGGAAGACCTCTCTCTCTCTCTGCATCTCTGTAATTCTGCCTTTCAAATAAATAATCTTTTTTTTTTTTTTTAATGTAAGTGCCTTTTTTTTTTTTTTTTTTTTTTTTTTTACAGGCAGAGTGGACAGTGAGAGAGAGAGACAGAGAGAAAGGTCTTCCTTTTGCCGTTGGTTCACCCTCCAATGGCCGCCGCGGCTGGCGCGCTGCGGCAGGCGCACCGCGCTGATCCGATGGCAGGAGCCAGGAGCCAGGTGCTTTTCCTGGTCTC
The DNA here is from genome assembly GCF_964237555.1 of Oryctolagus cuniculus. Classification (NCBI taxonomy): domain Eukaryota; kingdom Metazoa; phylum Chordata; class Mammalia; order Lagomorpha; family Leporidae; genus Oryctolagus; species Oryctolagus cuniculus. Next base: position 57,017,481 of record NC_091449.1, read on the forward strand.
CCATGGGGTGCAGGGCCCAAGCACCTGGGCCATCCTCCACTGCACTCCCTGGCCACAGCAGAGGGCTGGCCTGGAAGAGGGGCAACCGGGACAGAATGCGGCGCCCCGACCGGGACTAGAACCTGGTGTGCCGGCGCCGCTAGGCGGAGGATTAGCCTAGTGAGCCGCGGCGCCGGCCTGTAAGTGCCTTTTTAAAAAAAAAAAATATTTACTTGAAAGAGTTACACAGAAGAGAGGCAGAGAGAAAGAGGTCTTCCATCTGGTGGTTCACTTCCCAATTGGCTGCAACGGCTGGAGCTGCACCCATCTGAAGCCATGAGCCAGGAGCTTCTTCTGGGTCTCCTACATGGGTTCAGGGGCCCAAGGACTTGGGCCATCTTCTACTGCTTTTCCAGGTCATAGCAGAGAGCTGGATCGGAAGTGGAGCAGCCAGGACTCAAACTGGCGCCCATATGGGATGCTGGCACTGAAGGCAGCAGCTTCACCCGTTAATGTCACAGCGCCGGCCCCAATAAATAAATTGTTAAAAAAAATGTAGCTTGCTGGAAGCACATTGAGGGCCTTGAGAGTTGGCAGAAAACTCTCCCCTGGTGGGGTCTGCTGGCCAGGGCACTGCAGCTCCTTAGATGGAACCTCCAGCCATTCACCGCCTGGCTCAAGAGCAGGTATTCCGAGGAGAGTCTAGTTGACTAGGTTAGGTCACACGCCAGCTGCCAAGGATTTCCCTCTCCAAGGCTAGAAAGAGGAAGGGTGAGATTTTCTAAAAGGAATGAAACAGATATGAGCTCCACATTGCATCCCCAATAGGTTTCTTCACCATGGTGTCTTTATTTCGATGATGTACTTTGTGATATCATTTGATCCTCACAAAACTGAACTGCGAAGGGCGGGCTGGGGAATGGAACCAGGGTTAGAGCATCTGACGCACTTCTCATTTTCATTGGAAGCTCAGCAGAAGCTCAGTTACTTAACACGGACACCTGGTGGTGGTCCAGGACTCAGGACGGGTCTTCTAGCCTGTAATCCAGTGGGTTTTCCGCACCCCTGTTTGGTCTGGTTTGTCTCAGTTGGGGCTGGTTTTTCTTGCAGGTTATGTGAGGACAGGCTCAATCTCTCTGGCCCAAACTCAGGACCGGCTGATCTCCCTGAAGCGCATCAATTCAAGGCTGAAGTATGTAAGAGGCTAGAAGCCTGTCCCGACTTTACCAACTGACCTCTGCAGGAGGGCCAGAGAATGTCATTGTCCCCTTGTGTTCTGTGGCAGTGTTATAGGCATCCCTTCTGAGATCATCTCCCCTAAGAAAGTGGCTGAACTCCACCCCCTGCTCAATGTGCACGATCTGGTCGGGGCCCTGCATGTCCCCGAGGACGCGGTGCTGTCCTCCGCTGACGTGGCTCTCGCCCTGGCCAGTGCTGCCTCTCAGAATGGTGAGCGGGTTTCTGCATTTTCTTCTTGGGGGTTGGGAAGGAAGAAGTTCGTTGAAGAAGAGGTTATCTAAAAGGTACTCTTCACTGGTGTAGTTAGCACCTGTTTCGGAAACCAGACCTTGAGATTTAAAAATACAATATTTGTGAAGTGTTTTTCCTCAAGACCAGATCTTTCTTGTAAGGTTGTAAGGAACTGCTTTTACTGCTAACTAATGCACTTCCAACGTTAGGGGATTTTTTTCCTCCACAAAACATAAGGTGCTCCAAAGTTAGAACATTCCTTGGGGTGTAATCCACACCGTAACTGTTGGAGTGAATGAGGGGAGAATTTGCTAGCATACAGGATGTTCTGTATTTTGGATTAACTTGCTTCATAATGTGGATATTCTCTCCTCCCTGCCCCATCTTGTAAGATTCCTGGAATTTAATTATTGTGTACTAAAGTCTGATTTTAAGTTAACCTGCTATTTTTGATCTTGGACAAGATCCATTTATAGTCTGAGATTGTGGTTCCTAGGCATTTCTGTTTTGTAAATTAAAGCATTGACCTGAGGAACATTAGATGATGCTTCAACTCTGCCTCCATACAGGTGTTCAGATTTATGACCGCACTGCTGTTCTTCATGTCATGGTCAAAAAAGGTCAAGTTACTGGTGTGGAAACAGATAAAGGACAGATTGAATGCCAGTATTTTGTCAACTGTGCTGGTCAGGTAGGTTAGCAACAATACTGGGTTGCTGCTTTTTCTTGTTTAATGAGGATGTTCAGTTAGATACAATATTGTGACAGGCTAAACAGACAAGAGTCTATACTGGGACTACATTGTTTCTTATTTGGGCTAGAAAACCCCAAATTCTTGTATTCTGATATTCTGAATCAGAAGCCTGTACTTACTCCTCCAAGAAGCATCTTTGACCTTTTCCTTCCTCCAGGCTGGGCTCATGGGTGCCATCCTGGCCAGGAATACCAACAAGCAGTGAGGCACTGACGGAAATGTTCGCGGTGGGGTCTTGCTGTTGTGTTGTATTGCATTCTGCAACCTCGCAGCCAGAATGTTAGGCTGTTTTATTCCCTTTCCAGAGCACTAAGCGACATCTACTTTCAAGGCCTTATACTCCACGATCTTAAGATGACCTAGGAAGTGCTTTCTGCCATATGAAGTTCATTTAATTATTAGTATTGGGGTTTGTGGTTGAGGTCAGGCATTTTATTAAAAGGGCCTCCTTTGACTCGCTGGTAAGTCTGTCTTCTTTTGATCTAGAAGAATTTTTATGGTTTAAAAGGTATAGTGTTGCTCCCCATCCAAACACTTGCACTAATGCAGGCTGAAACTTGGCTTCCCACCCCTGACACTGTAGCAAGAGCACACAGAAGCCACTTGAAATTAAACTGTTTTCAAGAGGCTGAACTTGCTCATTTGTATTTCTGTTCCTCTTTCCACCCAAAAATGAATCTGTCCATTTGTAGTGGGCATACGAGCTGGGTCTGTCCAACGAGGAGCCGGTTAGTATCCCGTTACATGCCTGCGAACACTTCTACCTCCTGACTCGCCCTTGGGAGACCCCTCTGCAGAGCAGCACACCAAGTGAGGACTTGCACTTTTTTTTAAGTCTTGTTTTCTTGCCAGTCTCCTGTCCTCTATGAGGAGAACTTTCTATAAGGACAGATTGTGCCTGGAGCATGTTACAGGGAGGTGGACCCAATTCTAACATTTCATTAATAACTCTTTATGAAGGGATGGCCAAAATGGGCTTTCCATTGAGCAGTTTTTTTGTTTTTGTTTTTTGCAGACTAACTTTTTTCTTAGAGGTCATTGAGAACATTTGGAGTGTAACTTGGGAGTTTTTAATTCCAGTGCTATAAATTGTAGAAGTGTCGTAAGTAAGCTATCAGCTTGGCTCTAATGGCTGTAGGAGAGGGTCTGATAGCATTTCAGAGGTCCCGATGCCTGCTGGTCTCTGCAGTCCGCATTTCTATATGGACTTTGCTTGGCACAGTGGTAGTTAATGTGGTTAATAGTTGTAAGGATTTGTCCAGGTATCTAGGTGCCTGATTAGGCTCCAGATACTCAGAGCAGTAGTCTCTGCTGTACATCTGAGTGGGAAAATCCTCCCCCATGACCTCTAAGGGTGTTTTACAGTGAATGAATGTCTGTGTTCATTAGACACTGTTTGTTAATAAGGCTATTAACTGTGTTTTTGGTTTCTTTTTCTGTCCATTTGGAAAGCTGACTTGCTCCTAAACCCTGGTTTTTCTCCTCTGCACCCTGCTCCCTTTTCACTTCTGTCTCTCAGCTATCGTGGATCCTGATGGAAGAATTTATATTCGGAACTGGCAGGGTGGCATCCTGTCTGGAGGCTTTGAGAAGAACCCAAAACCAATTTTCACTGAGGGCAAGAACCAGCTGGAGATTCAGAATCTACAGGAGGACTGGGATCACTTTGGTGTGTGAACTGGGATTTTAACCATGGGCCGTGTGTTGTCTAAGGTGTTATATTTTTCAAAGCATTTGAGAAATAACTCCTTACTGAGTCTCTCTAACAAGCCTGTGAGGGACACTGTGAGTAAAAGGACTGGCCCAAGGTCGCAGCTGCTCGGTGGCAGAGTGTAGGGTTAATGGCTCGCTGACAGAGTTTGGCTCGCTGTTTGCCTAGAATGACTGCTGAAATCTTAGGCGAGTGGGAACCCCCTTTTGAGAGCACCTCAGCTAACGTGGAAGGGCTTGTTACAGAGCAGAATGATTCTGTTAATGTCATCTTTTATTAGATTATAAAATTATTTGTTGAACAATGTAATCACATGGTTCCAAATACAGGATGCGAAAGGGTCTCTAATGAAGAAACTCCCACCTATCCTTGATGGACTTGCTTTTTGTGTTTTTTAAATGAAGTTCTTATCAGAATTTTAAAATTTTCAAAGAGGATAGAATAGTATGGCCCCCCTCCCAGCTCCAGTCTAGTTTTAGCTGTCAACATTCTGCCAGTAGGTTGCTCCAGGTGACACAGGTACTTTCCAACAGGCCAAAGCCCTGTCTTCCGCAGCTATTCCAGCATTTTCTTTCAGTGTGGTCTCTCTAGAAGACACTGGAGAGCTTTCCTGCTCAGAATGACCCCTTGGCGATGCTTGTTGTAGCCACATGTGTCACTTGCTATTCTGTGACTCCTCTAGATCCTTTCTAAAGAGGCTTTTTTAAAGAAAAAAATTTTTAAAGATTATTCTATTTATTTGAAAAGCATTGAGAGAGAGAGGAGAGACAGATATCTTCCATCCACTGATTCACTCCCAAAATGGCCACAATGACTAGGGCTGGGCAAGACTGAAGCCAGGAGCTTTTTTTCTCAGCCTATAAAGGCTAAGCATTTTCACGTGTCTTGTAATCCCATCAGGCTTTCTGTTTTCTGATAAATGTTCCAGATAACTCTTCAAAAAAATCTTTCAGGCTGGCATTGTGGTGTAGTAGGCTAAGCTGCCACCTATGATGTTAGCATCCCATAAAGGTGCTAGTTCAAGTCGTGGCTGCTCTACTTCTGCTCCAGCTTCCTGCTAATGTGCCTAGCAAAGCAGCAGAAGATGGCCCAAGTGCTTGGGCCCCTACACCCACGTGGGAGACCTGGAAGGACCCCTGGGCTCCTGGCCTTGGTCTGGGCCAGCCCTAGCCATTGTGGCCATTTGAAGAGTGAACCAGCAGATCAAAGATATTTCTTTCTCTCTGCCTTTCAAATAAATAAATCTTAAAAAAAATTTTTTAAATGTTTTATTTGAGAGGCAGGAAGAGACAGCAAGCAAGCTTCCATCCACTGGTTCTCTCTCTTAATGTCTGCAATGGCTGGAGGTGGGCTGCAGCCAGGACTAGGAGCTGGAAACTCAGTCTGGGTCTACCATAAAGGAGTCAGGAACCCAGTGGGTCTGCATAGTGGGAATCAGGAGCTGGGGCTGGAAACTGAACCCAGGTACTTGGACGTGGTAGGAAAACATTTTAACTGCGAGGCTACGTCTCCTTTCCTCCCAAGAGATTTTCTTCAAGGAGAGGGAATGAAGAAATATGACGAGATGCAAGTTTAATTCTCTAAAGATGGGCTTGTTTTCATTACTCAGAGCCGCTGCTGAGTTCCCTCCTACGCAGGATGCCAGAATTGGAGACCCTGGAAATCCTGAAGTTGGTGAACTGCCCCGAGACCTTTACACCAGACATGAGGTGCATCATGGGCGAGTCTCCTGCGGTCCAGGGCTACTTTGTCCTGGCAGGAATGAACTCTGCTGGCCTCTCGTTCGGTGGAGGAGCTGGAAGGTAAGTCTGTCTTTCAGTCATCTGTAAATACTCACCAGCTTGCTGGACTGTCTCTTCTAGAATTACATATTGCTAACATGTAGTTCACTTAATGTAGTGTGATGATAACAAGAGGACACTTGTAGTTTGAGAATTGTCCCCTTCAAATTCACCTTGGGATGCTCTCCCCATATTCTGTAAACAACATGCAAAACATTTGGGACCTCTTCTTTTGGAGTTAGCCACAGAGCTTGAGGTGAATTCTTGGTCCTTTACGTGTGTGTTGGAGTTCAAACATAGCCAGGTGCTGCGAGGAAATGGCTGGATGCTCAAGCTTGGTAATGCAGGTTATTTTATTTTATTTTATTTTATTTTATTTTATTTTATTTTATTTTATTTATTTTTGACAGGCAGAGTGGACAGTGAGAGAGAGAGACAGAGAGAAAGGTCTTCCTTTTGCCGTTGGTTCACCCTCCAACAGCCGCCGCAGCCGGCGCATCGTGCTGATCCAAAGGCAGGAGCCAGGTGCTTCTCCTGGTCTCCCATGCGGGTGCAGGGCCCAAGCACTTGGGCCATCCTCCACTGCACTCCCGGGCCACAGCAGAGAGCTGGCCTGGAAGAGGGGCAACCGAGACAGAATCCGGTGCCCCGACCAGGACTAGAACCTGGTGTGCCGGCGCCACAAGGCAGAGGATTAGCCTATTGAGCTGCGGCACCGGCCCGCAGGTTTTGTTTTTAAAGATTAGGTACTAATTACAAGTAAGTCACATAATCCTATATGATTCCATTTACAGTGTAGTAGTCATATTCATAGAGACAGGAAGTATAGTAGTGGTTGCCAGGGAGAGAGTTTAAAAGAGATCTTCCATCTGCTGGTTCACTCCCCAAATAACCACAATGGCCAGGACTGGGCCAAGCCAAAGCCATGAGCTTCATCCAAGTCTCCCACGTGGGTGCAGAGGCCCAAGGAGTTGGGCCATCACCCACTGCTTTCCCAGGCACGTTAGCAGGGAGCTGGATCAGAAGTGGAGCAGCCAGGACTCTGACACTGCCAGCCCCAAGAGAGTTAGTGTTTAATGGGGACAGAGTTTCTGTCGTAAGAGTTCTGGAGATGATGGCAGGGATGGTTTCACAGCACTGTGAATGTACCTAGTGCCACTGGACTGTACACTTAAGAATATTTGAAGATAGTAGTATTGTGTGTATTTTGCCATAATTAAAATAGTTTAACTGAGGCCAGTTTTCCTGGCTGACATATAGAGTTGCTCTGAAAACAGTTACATAAAAGGAATTCTCAAAATGTCTGGACCACAGATGTGGTCAGACAACTGTGTAATCTCTCACTAGGACTGATCACAGAAAGAACTCACTGGTTGTATAGAGTACACTTAGAAGTGTGTTTTGATTTGATTTCTTCATACATTTAGCTTATAGCTTTTTTAATAAATTTATTTGAAAGACAGACAGAGGTCCTCCATTGTCTGGTTCACTCCCTAAATGTCCGCAGCAGCTAGGGCTGGGCCAGGCCAGAACCAGGAGCTTCTTCCAGGTCTCCCACAAGGGTGCAGGGGCCCAAGGACGTGGGCCATCTTCTGTTGCTTTCCCAAATGCATTAGCAGGGAGCTGGATTGAAAGTGGAGCAGCCAGGACTTAAACAGGTGCCCATATGGGATGGCAGTATCACAGTGGTGGCTTTACCTGCTATGCCATGATGCCAGCCCATAACTTGTGTCTGAAGTGCTCTGTGAATGTTACCATTACAGTGGAAGTCCTCCTAGTAGTCTTACAAGAGCAGTACATGGACACATGTTTCTTATTCCAGGAGAGTTAGGGAAATGCATAGAGCTGTTCAACTTGGACGACATCGGATCTTTTGTTTGTTCTAGATTTGTAGAACACTGTTTTTTCCTTCTGAGAATCACACCTGCCAATCTCATCTGAATAGGTACCTTGCTGAGTGGATGGTACATGGCTATCCCTCAGAAAATGTCTGGGAACTGGACCTGAAACGTTTTGGAGCTCTCCAGAGCAGCCGCACCTTCCTGCGCCACCGGGTCATGGAAGTCATGCGTGAGTGAAGCTTCTCCCCGCGGCGCCTGTGAGCAGTGTCTTCCCGTGGCTGTTGGATCATTCTCAGGCGCAGCTTGTTCCTCAGTTCCTTAATGACTGCCATGAGTTGGGCTTCTGATATTTGACTGTTTCAGACCTGAGTAAGGGGATTTATGTTCCATGTGACATTTAGGGAACCTTTTTAATATACAGGACCTTGGTTACTTCTGGGACTGGGAAGGTAAAATAGGATGTGCAGGTGGTCTGCTGCAGCTTCATGTATGTGCTAGCCATGCCGACCTCTGTTACAGTGCATGCTCTCACTCCCACATGGTTTTGAGATCATTCCTTTCTTTTCAAGGCAAAGAATTTACCATGTTATTATTTTTTTTAAGATTATTTATTTGAAAGAGTTACACAGAAAGAGGAAGAGATAGAGACACAGAGATGGACAGAGATCTTCTATCTGCTGGTTCACTCTCCAAATGGCTGCAACGGCCAGGGCTGAGCCAGGCCGGAGCCAGGAGTCAAGAGCTTCTTCCTGATCTCTCACATGGGAGCCCGGGCCAAAGGACTTGGGCCATCTTCTGCTGCTTTCCCAGGCACATTAGCAGGGAGCTGGATTGGAAGTGGAGCAGTCAGTTCTCAGATCCGGTGCCCATATGGAATGTCAGTGTCACAGATGGTGGCTCTGTCCACTGTACCACAACAATGGCCCCTGCTATGTTATTTTCAAAACCTTAGGCTTCTCCAAGTGACTTTGGTCATTAATCCACCATATGGGGGCAGGCGCTGTGGCGCAGCGGGTTAAAGCCCTGGCATCCCATGTGGGCTCCGCTTCTAGCCCTGGCTGCTCCTCTTCCGATCCAGCTCTCTGCTGTGGCCTGGGAAAGCAGTAGAAGATGGCTCAAGTCCTTGGGCCCCTGCACCTGCATGTGTGACCCGAAAGAAGTTTCTGGCTCCTGGCTTTGGATCGGCGCAGCTCTGGCAGTTGCAGCCGTCTGGGGAGTGAACCAGCAGATGGAAGATCTCTCTCTCTAACTCTCTTCCAAATAAATAAATCTTTTTTAAAAAAAGAAATCCACCATATGTTAGCAAGGTGGAAACCGCACTTCTCATAAATAAGTTATTTTTGCTGTCTTTTTAAAAGATTTGAAAGGTAGACACACACAGTACTTTCATCTACTGGTTTACTCCCCAGATGACTGCAACAGCCTGGCTGAAGCCAGGAGCCAGGAACCCTATCCTGGTCTCCCATCTGAGTGGTAGGGACTCCAGTACTTGAGCAATCCCGCTGCCTCCCAGGTGCTTTAGCAAGGAGCTGCATTAGAAGCAGAGTAGCTGAGACGCAAACTGGCTCTCCAGTCCCAGGCTGTACGCATCCCAAGCAGCGCCTTACCCTGCTGTGCCACACTGGCCCCAAACGTTTTTTCTCCTCTTCTCCTCGTTCTTCTTTCCTACTTTGAGGATTGGCCTCTTGATCTTAACGTGCTGTTCCTCTTTGTCTCTGATTTAGAGACAGCTTTTGTATCAGGAAGTAAACCAAATCACGTAGGTTCTGACAGGTTTTAATAACATTTTCCAAATTTTGCCAAATGACATCTAAATATTTTGGGTACATGTATGATCAGGACTACGTTTCCATATTGGATGTAACCACCATTACAAATGACCCGTTGGTTAAGTACCTGCTTTTGGCCTGTGAGAGATGAAGGGTATAGGACTGTACCTGCAATGTGTTCAACTGCCAAGGCTCTTTAATTTTAGAAAATGTTTCAGTTGAAATGTTGAACTATTAGATTCCCCTGCCCGTCCTCTAGAACCTGTGGGTAACATCATTAAGTTTGAGCTTCTCCGTGGTGATATGCCACTTTCGGTGGCCTTCTGTGATTCTCATAAAAGAGAAACTGCAGCATGTTAGAAAATGCACAAGGGGAAGGAGAACTTAGAGCATCGGGAGAGGACGACAGGGGCACAGTACAAGGACCCAGTGTGGCTTCTGTTTCAGCCTGACCCCCACTCCCCAGTACCCGTCTTTGGTTTGGAATAAAAAGCGTGAGATCAGGGCTTGTCTTGGTAGAGATTAGAGATCACTCTCTTTCTGGCTGTTTTTACTTATTGCTGTTGCAGATTGGACATTAAGAGAAATGAATTCTGACCCTAGCTTTGTTATGTGAATAATGTCACTGGGACAATACAGTGCAACCTCTCAGATTTCAGAGCCACCAAATCAAGGTATGCTACGTACCCTTCACTTCAGAAATGGGTTAAATGTTGGAGAGGACATGCCTGTGAGATCTGAGACCCCAGCTCCACAAGGTGCTGGGAAGAATCAAGTGCCATTTTCCACACTGTTACTACTTGTGTCCTACTTAGATAAGGCCTTCATCTGTGCTATGTGAACAGACCAAGAGCTGTTACTGTGTAGCTCTATAGAGGGATAACGCCAGCTCTTACAGTATTGTCCCTTTTTTTCCTTCAGCATGCTTGTTATACTAGGTCGTATTTGATAAACTAGGCCACACTGGCCTAGAAATTAGGCTGTTTTGAATAAGAATGACTCCAGAGTCTACTGGATGTGCTTTGACTGACAGACTGTTCTTGTCTCTTCTAGCTCTGATGTATGATCTGAAGGTTCCCCGTTGGGATTTCCAGACTGGCAGACAGTTACGGACATCTCCTCTCTACGACCGGCTGGATGCACAGGGAGCCAGATGGATGGAGAAACATGGATTTGAGAGGCCAAAGTACTTTGTTCCACCTGACAAGGGTAAGAAGCCTCGTTTTTGCTCATTTTTTCCTGAGTTAATAAAAACTTATTTGTAAATTCATACAGCTAGAATGTGTCCGCAGAGTAAATAGTAAAACCTACCAGACTATATGGGAGATGGCCTCATGTAAACATCTTCCTTTTTCCTCCACTTTTAATTTTTCTTGTAGACCTCCTTGCACTGGAGCAGAGCAAGACTTTTTATAAGCCAGACTGGTTTGACATTGTGGAGTCTGAAGTCAAGTGTTGTAAGGAAGCTGTGTGTGTCATTGACATGTCCTCTTTCACAAAGTTTGAGATAACAGTAAGTATTTGGGAAGCAAACTAACAGATTAGGAAATTTTGCATATTTATTGAATACCTCCATTTTTCATCTGTCTCTTCAAAAATGATTCTCTAAGATACTAAGATATACTAAGATATAGCTCCTTGTTTCTGACTTTTAATTTGCCTCAGAGGCCCATTTAGTGTAAGGATCAATGACAGACCGGTGCTGCGGCTCACTAGGCTAATCCTCCACCTGCGGCGCCAGCACACCAGGTTCTAGTCCCGGTCGGGTGCTGGATTCTGTCCCGGTTGCCCCTCTTCCAGGCCAGCTCTCTGCTGTGGCCAGGGAGTGCAGTGGAGGATGGCCCAGGTGCTTGGGCCCTGCAGCCCATGGGAGACCAGGAGAAGTAACTGGCTCCTGCCATCAGTGCGCCGGCTGCAGCGCGCCGGCTGTGGCAACCATTGGAGGGTGAACCAACAGCAAAGGAAGACCTTTCTCTCTCTCTCTCTCTCACTGTCCACTCTGCCTGTCAAAACAAATAAACAAACAAACAAATCGATGGCTAGCTCTTCCTGGAGCTGCTCGCAATGGAAGAAATCCAGGCAGCTGGGTTTTCACAGCAGGGGTGTTGCTGCTGCACTGTACCACCCAGCAGGTGTTCTTGTTCTCTGCTCCTCTCCCTCCCCTACAGTCTACTGGGGATCAGGCACTGGAAATCCTGCAGTACCTCTTCTCCAATGACCTGGATGTGCCCGTGGGCCACATCGTGCATACCGGCATGCTCAACGAGGGCGGGGGCTACGAGAATGACTGCAGCATCGCACGCCTGAACAAGCGCAGGTGAGGTCAGGCCCTGTCCGGTCTGTTCCCCCGAGGTACTGCTGTATTACGAGGCCTGCAGTGGAGAGGGTGCCTAGGAGACTTCTCCAGGAGACCATTATCAGCCCGGAAACTGCAGACCCATTTCCTCAACTCACGCCAATTCACTGGCAGCCCTGAACAACAAACCTCCATGGGGAAAAACCCTGGTGAAGAAGTTATCGTCCTGGGAGAAGATGCCTTATCTTCATGTTCCTGCGTCTACTTTCTTGCCACTCACAGGGCCATGGAATTCTGATTAGTCCTTGCCTGGTATATCCCAGGATGGTGCCACTGGCCTTCCCTAAAAGCTAAGCGATTGTGGGATTCTCATTGCTTTGAAACCTAGATGAGAACATGATTGCTCTCTGTTCCTCTGTCTGCTGCCTGGTTTTGATTAATTTGGGGTCTCCCTTGCAGTTTCTTCATGATCTCTCCAACTGACCAGCAGGTCCACTGTTGGGCCTGGCTGAAGAAACACATGCCAAGTGACAGCAGCTTGCTTCTGGAAGATGTCACCTGGAAATATACTGGTGAGGGGCCCTGGCCAGGTGTGCCTTTTCTGTTTGCCGCTTTTAGATGTGACCTGCAAAAAATGAGTGTAGGAATTAGCATCAAAGAGGCTATCTGGTCACAGGGAAGACTTTTTTTTCTTTTTTTAAAAGATTTACTTATTTGTTTGAAAGGCAAAATTAAAGAAATTAGAGACAGAGAAAGAGATCTTCCATCTGCTGGTTCACACCCTAAATGGTCACCATGGCTGGGGATGTGCCAGACCGAAGCCAGTAACTTCTTCCAGGTCTCCCACGTGGGTACAGGGGTCCAAGGACTTGGGTCACCTGCTGCTTTCCCAGATGCATTGTCAAGGAGCTGGATCGAAAGTGGAGCAGCAGAGTCTCACACCGGTGTCCATGTGGGATACAGGCACTGTGTACGGCAGCTTAACCCCCTGTGCCAGCGCCGACCCCAGGAAAGACATTTCTAATGCTCTCCTGCTTTTTGAGAAGTGGGTCAGTGCTTTGGTTTGTTTTTATCCTTTGCTGTATCCCTCTAGAGCTAACATGCAGGAGCTCACCTCTTTGTTGATGAATGAGTAATGTTACAGGTATTTTTTAATTTGTTACCTAAGTATTTTCTCCTAAATCCCTCCCCCCACTTTTAAGGAGCACATAATTTTTAAGGATGACTTGATTTCCTCAGCAGTTTTCTGGGGGATCAGCGCCTCTTCTACTTCATTCTAAGCTTAACCCTCTCTCCTCTGTCCCTCCCACCTGACTCCTGTCCCTTTCCCATCAGCCTATGCTCTCCCAGGCCGTTCATCACAGTGGTTGGCAAACTGCGGCAGCTTACTGGACAGCAGCTGTGTTCCAGCTGCATTGGGGTAGCCAGTCTGAAATTTGCACAAGCTGCTCTCAGCAACAGCAGAGGACAGGGTGGCTGGGCAGCTCTCCTGCAGAGTCGGATTTGGGGTGGGAGCTTTTTCCATCCTGAAGGGAGGCAGAAGAGAATGGGAATTATGGGTGTGGGGTATGCCTTGGGGTTGTGTCCCACTGGCCAGGACTTGATCTCATGACCATAACCACAGGAGGGTACAGCATTTCACCCTCTTGTGCACCAGGGAGAGGAAAGGGCCATCCAGGCTCTCTCATGCCCGTTGTCTAGCTGCAGCAGCAGGTGTTGCAACAGGGGTGTATTTGCTAGAGTCAGGGTGCTTGGTATCTATCCAGCCTTAGGTTGCCTGAGCAGCAAATGGACACTTTTGTGGTCTTACTGCCCAGGCCTGGCTATAGGTGAGGAAGTCCGGCAGAAGCTTCCCACTGGCTCAGTTATCCCATGGAGCAGATGGACATCTCTTGTTCTCTTCCCTTTAGCCCTCAATCTGATTGGCCCTCGAGCTGTGGATGTGCTGTCTGAGTTGTCCTATGCTCCCATGACTCCAGACCACTTCCCAAGTCTCTTTTGCAAGGTGGGTCCTAGTAAAGTTGTGTTTTGTTTTTGTTTCACTTATTTGAAAGACACACACACACACACACACACACACACACAGAGTTTACTTCCTAAATGGCCCTGATGACCCAGGCCAGGAACCGGGAAACCAGTTATTGCCCCATCACCACTCCTCCCGGGAGTCTGCAGTAGTGCAGTAGTTGAATCAGGAGTTGAAGCCAGGTAGCAAACCCAGGCAGTCCAGGGTGAGATACAGGCATCTTTACTAGTGTCTTACCCACTCATCAAACACATGTCCTTTAGGTCTGTTTTCAAGTGGGCCAAGAGTATTTCTTTTGTAGTGTTGACAGTTACATTTACTGTGGTGTTAGCACTGTGACAAAGTAGATGATCGTCTTTATTTTTCACCTTTCAAGCTCGTCTCATTTTAACAAGTATTAGGGTAACATTTCTGAATACTGGGTTTGTTATTTACTGGTTTCTGTAGTACTTGGTTAAAATTTTACATCACTGGGGCCGGCACTGTGGCACCGATTAAGCTGCCTCTTAGAATGCCAGCATGTTGTATCAGAGCGCCAGTTAGAGTTGGGGTTGCTCTGCTTCTGTGCAGGTCCCTGCCACTCTTGTGGGAGACCTAGGTGAGTTCCAGGCTCCTGGCTTCAGCCTGGCCCAGCCTCGGCTGTTGGAGCCATTTGAGGAGTGAACTGATGGATGGAAGATCTCTCTTCTGTCTCTCCTGCGCCCTGTCACTCTGCCTTTAAATAAACATGTGTATGTGTGTTATGTTATTAGGATTATGAGACTAACTACAAACTGTCCATCAAGATCAGATCCTTTCTCTCTACTCACTGGTTCCTTTCTTATGCAGAGAGAAACTTCTGTACACCTGCCGTCTTTGGGGAAGAATGGTGTAGGTGAATACAGAATTTCCTTTCTCATAAGCGGCTACCTTAGCTGAATGACACAAATTATAACAATCAAAGCAGTGATAACTAAATGCTGAGCAACTGACTGGAGACCCAAACGGATATATTTCAAGAACTTCTAATAAGCAACCATGGGACAGTTATTTACTTATTTGAAATTCTGAGTTACACAGAGCAGAGGAAGAGACAGAGATTTTCCATCTGCTGATTGACTCCCCACATGGCACAACAGCTGTGGCTGAGCCATGGTCAACCCAGGAACCAGGTCTTCCACGTGAGTGGCAGAGGCCCAAACACTTTGGCCATCTTTCACTGCTTTTCCCATGCCATTATTAGGGAGCTGCATCGGAAGTGGATTAGCTGGGACTTGAACCAGTGCCCACCTGGGATGCTGGCATTGCAGGTGGCAGGTTAGTCCGTCACACCATGACACGGACCCCAGTACTTTTTTTTTTTTAAGGATTTATTAATTTGAAAGGCAGAATTAGGTGAAAGCAGACACAGAGATCTCTCATTCACTGGTTCACACCCCAAATGGCCACAATGGCAGGAGCTGAGCCTCTCCAAAGTCAGGAGCCAAGAGCTTCTTCTGGGTCTCTTCTGTGGGTGCAGGGGCTCAAGGACTTGCACCACCTTCTACTGTTTTCCCAGGCCATAGCAGAGCGCTGGATCAGAAGTTGAACAGTAGGTTGTTTTTGTTTTAGAATATTTTATTTATTTGAAAGAGTTACAAGTTACAGAGAGAAATAGAGCCAGAGAGAGAGGTCTTCCATTCCGCTGGTTCACTCTCCAAATGACGGCATCGGCCAGAGCTGAGCTGATCCGAAGCCAGAAGCTTCTTCCGGGTCTCCCACGTGGGTGCAGGGGCCCAAGGAGTTGGGCCATCTTCCACCATTTTCCCAGGCATAGCAGAGCTGGATTGCAAGTGGAGCAGCTGGGACTCGAACCAGCTCCCTTATGGGATGCTAGCACTGCAGGCTGGGGCTTTAACCCACTGCGCCAGCCCCGAGCAGTAGGGTCTTGAACTGGCACCCATATGGGTTGCTGGCACTGCAAGAGGCAGCTTTACCCACTACGCCACAGCACTGACCCTCCCAAATGCATTTTTAATTTTAAACTGTCACACAGTAATTAATTTCAGCTTGGCTAAAACTCCTAAAATGGTGATTTTCATGAGAAATGTAAAGGCTGTGTTCCATTCTCACTGCCTGGAAACGGATGACTTTCAGGATGAAATCCTTTCATTAATGTGAACGAATTTCCTTTGGGCTAAACAAGGGGTACGGGCTAACAAGGGTTCCCCAGGCATCTGTTCCTTTGACACACCTACAGCCTCCCCTGGCTGGTCCCCAGGCTGACTGTTCCCTTTGTCTGTGCAGGAGATGAGTGTGGGCTACGCAAATGGGATCCGGGTGATGAGCATGACGCACACAGGAGAGCCGGGCTTCATGCTTTACATTCCCATAGAGGTGAGCACGTTGTCTTCCTCGCCCAGAGCTCTGGAGCACTGGCAGCACTGGAGCTCCAGCTGACTGGGCTTTGGGAGTTGAGGCTGGCTGCACTGAAGACATTTTATCATTTTGAAGTTACCCCATTTTTTTCTTCTTTCGGCATAGCTGATATATTTACATGGCCTAAAAATAGAAAGCTCCAAAAAGAATTCAGAGCCATCTGACCAGTTCTCCTGGACCACCACCAGTGTGTTAGTGTTAGCTTTTTCGTATATATCACACTGGAGATTATGCATATGCAAGCAAATTGAAAGATTGTTAGTACCCTTAGAAATACAGATGGACGCATACTGCTGTTGTCATTTTGGTTTCTTTCACTTATCATAGACCTCTTTGTATGTCTGCATTCCAACAAGATTTTTCTTATTGAAGTGCCACAATATTCCATCTTATAGAATTGACTTTTTAAAACCAGTCTGGTTCCAATAGACATTTCTGGTGTTTCTAAGTCCTTTGCTGGTATAAAAATTCTGCACCCGATTAAGAGTATCTTTTTCCATATTGTATGTGCCAACAGAGTTGTCAAACTTACGTCTGTTAGGTGCAAAATAGTTTGCAAGTATAATTTTTAATTGTCCTTACACGTGAGGTTGGGCAATGTTGTTTATTTATTTTTTAAAGATCTATTTATTTATTCAAGGGGGAGAATTAGAGAAAGAGAGAGAGCCCTTCCATCCTCTGGTTCACCCCCCAGATGGCTGCAATGGCCAAAACTGGGGCAGTAGGAAGCCAGGAGCAGCTTCTGGATCTCTCATGTGTGCACAGGGGCCCCACTGCCTTCTCAGGCCATAGCAGAGCTGGACTGGAAGTGGAGCTATATAGGTGGAGGGGGTGAGCGAGAAAAGAAATGTTAATAGTAGTAAGATGAAGGGATTATTCGGCGCATGAAGAACTGAACTAGGTCACTGCGGTGGTCTGCCTGTGCTCACTGGGCGGCTCTCAGGTGCCACAGTTGTGGTGTCCATTTGGAGACCTGGGGCCTCCGCAGCCTCGTCTCACGTGGAGGCCCTGGATCCAGCCTCTGGGCCTCCTGGACTAGCTCCGTTCTTAGGATCCCCCGTGAGTCCAAGAGGTCATTGTGCCATGCCTGAATTACTTTTAAGCTGGCTTTGTGCTTTTGAGAAGCGGTTTTCCAGTACTACACGGAGGCAGATGGCTTGGTATCTACCAGTCTCTGGTGTTTAGTGAGAAAAATGAATAGATGATGGAGACCCACGCTGTCCTCTAACAGTGGGCACCTAGCATCAGGGCTTTTCTCCTTGGCCGTCCTCTTATCTACAGTGCAGAGGATTCAGCAGGACAAGGGAAAGCTCCAAACCTGCCAGAGTTGCTGGTCGTTATTCTCATTTGTGTGCTGGTCTCTGGTGGCCTCCTCCGCCCACCTTTGCTGATTTAATTGTTCCACACACACACACGTGCACACGCTGCAGGTAAGTGCTGTCTTCAGCTTAGCGCTGCAGGAGCTGGGATACAGCAGGTCAGGCCTCTGCCTGCAGTGCTGGTGTCCCACGTGGGCACTGGTTTGAGACTGGCTGCTTTGTTTCAAACCCAGCTCCCTGTTCATATCCCTGGGAAAAGCAGCAGAACATGGCCCAACTGTTTGGGCCCCTGCGCCCCCGCACCAACGTAGGAAATCTGGCAGAAGCTCCAGGCTCCTAGCTCCAGCCTGGCCCAGCCCTGGCCATTGAGGTCAGAGAGTAAACAGCAAATGGAAGATATTTGAAAGGCAGAGTTAAAGAGAAGGTCTTCCATCCGCTGGTTCACTCCCCAAATGGCTGCAACAGCTGGAGCTGTGCCAATCTGAAGCCAGGAGCCAGGGACTTATTCTGGGTCTCCCACATGGTTGCAAGGGCCCAAGTCCTTGGGCCATTTCCTACTGCTTTCCCAGGCCATAGCAGAGAGTTGGGTTGGAAGTAGAGAAGACAGGACTCGAACTGGCACCCATATGGGATGCCAGCACTACAGACTGCAGCTTTACCCGCTATGCCACAGTGCTGGCCACAACTTGGCCTTTTCAACAAATTAAAAAAAAAAAAAAAAAAAAAAAAAAGAGTTGCAGAATCAGTGAGGCTGATCTTTTCCTGTGTTGTCTTCTGCTTTCACAGTAGTAAACAGAGCATGTTTAGATAATGTTGACTTGAGTCTGGAAAATGTTCACTTAAGTAGCTTGCAAGGCTTGATCGTGTGGATGTGGCTAGTGGGCTGTTTTAGAAATGATTATGATTGGCCATTTGGTGAGGGCACTTGTGTGGGTTATAATTTGGTAACTGCTGTGTAGTGGGGTGGGCATTTGGCACAACATTGTTAAGTTGCTGCTTGGAATGCCAACATATCCCATGTGGTGGGAGTGTGTGGGTCCACTTCCATTCCAGCTTCTTGCCAGTGTGCATGCTGGGAAGCAGCAGGTGATGGCTCAAATTCGTGGGAGATCCAGATGCAGCTCCTGCCTTCGGCCTGGCCACCACTGTTTTGGGCATTTGGAGAGTGAACCACTCTTTCAAATAAATGATTGCTGCATGTTAAAATCATTCTACTTGACATTTTAAAGATGTGATATAGGCATCCTGCTTTCGTGGAGCAGGTGACCTCCAACTCTTTTCTCTGGGCTCTAATGCCAGGACTTGTCAAGGATGACCCATTCTGGGAGTTTTACAGCCTGTCCATTCTAATAGCGTCAGCTATCACCACTTCTAGAAAACGGGAAAACTGACCTCTCTAACGTCTCTCCCTGTAGTACGCTCTGCACGTATACAATGAGGTGATGAGTGTCGGGCAGAAATATGGAATCCGGAATGCTGGGTATTACGCTCTTCGCAGTCTCCGAATTGAGAAGTTTTTTGCCTTCTGGGGTCAGGATTTAAATACCCTCACCACGCCCCTGGAATGTGGACGGGAGTCTCGGGTGAAACTGGAGAAGGTAACGTGTTGGACCTCCTCTGCCCCACGTGCGACGGGAAGAAGAGCTGCCAGGGCAGGCAGGGTGCCGAGTAGCAGCACCAGGCACTAAGGACGCGGAGGGTCTGCAGGGTGAAGCCCTGTCTTCTAGGAAAACAGACAGTTGGCACTGCTACAGCTTCTGAGCGGACTCTGGTGATTCATGTGGCAGACAGACAGATTGCAGTCATCCTGCAGTCAGCTGCGTAATTAAAGAAAAAAAAATTTTTTTTTTTTTTTTTTGACAGGCAGAGTGGACAGAGAGAGAGAAAGGTCTTCCTTTGCCGTTGGTTCACCCTCCAGTGGCCGCCGCGGCCGGCGTGCCGCACTGATCCAAAGGGAGGAGCCAGGTGCTTGTCCTGGTCTCCCATGGGGTGCAGGGCCCAAGCACCTGGGCCATCCTCCACTGCACTCCCTGGCCACAGCAGAGAGCTGGCCTGGAAGAGGGGCAACCGGGACTAGAACCTGGTGTGCCGGTGCCGCAAGGTGGAGGATTAGCCTAGTGAGCCGTGGCACCGGCTAATTAAAGAAAACTTTAATGAAAGTCATCATTGAAGAGAACGTGCTGAGTCTCTTTCCCACCTCTGAATCCCACCGAGTCGCCTGCCCCTCTGCCAGAAGCAGCAGTTTCCTCGCTGAAGTGCAGCGCACCCACGCAGGGGTAGCCATGCTGTACTCTTTGTGCTCAGGTGGCTGGTACTACACACTTGCCGTGTTGTGCCTTTCCTCTGTCCACAACAAAGTATCTTGGCAGCTGTTGCCTGTGGTTCAGAGTATAGCTGTGGTCTCTGAGCACATTACATGACCTCTTTTTCCATTTCTCTGACATGAGTAATGAGTAACACGTAACTCATTTCAGAAAACAGGAAAAATGTACCAATTACATCATGGCCCGTATTTCATCCGTCCAGACCACTGTATTGCACTCTAGTCTTGCACACGCATTGTTTTGTACACACATGGACTTTTTGTTGGGATTATATAAAAGTATTCTTCTAAAAATTCCTAGCAAGTATTTTTGAGTACTGACTTTTCATTCTGAATAGCTTTGTTTTGTCTTCTGTTTGAAATGTGTTTAAAGGAAAAATGTGTGCTTCTTGTTACAGAAATTCTGCTGGTATTTTTGTATCACATTTTCCAA
Source organism: Oryctolagus cuniculus (assembly GCF_964237555.1). Taxonomy (NCBI): domain Eukaryota; kingdom Metazoa; phylum Chordata; class Mammalia; order Lagomorpha; family Leporidae; genus Oryctolagus; species Oryctolagus cuniculus. Next base: position 57,037,580 of record NC_091449.1, read on the forward strand.
AGGCTGGCAGGGTGGGGCAGAGGACTGTGCTCAGCTGTACTGTGGCACATGCTCAGGGTCTTCTAGCAGATGGACAGACGCCTCAGTGTGTCCTCTCCCCTAGGGCATGGATTTCATCGGCCGGCACGCTCTGCTGCAGCAGAAACAGAACGGGGTGTACAAGCGCTTCACCATGTTCATCTTGGATGACCACGACACAGATCTGGACCTCTGGCCTTGGTGGGGAGAGCCCATTTATCGGAATGGGCAGTATGTAGGCAAGACCACCAGCAGTGCCTACAGCTACACCCTGGAGCGCCACGTCTGCCTGGGCTTTGTGCAGAATTTTTCTGACACTGGGGAAGAGCAGGTGGTGACAGCCGATTTCATCAACCGGGGAGAGTATGAGATTGACATTGCGGGACACCGGTTCCAGGCCAAGGCCAAACTCTACCCTTTCACCTCCCTCTTCACGCACAAGCGGCGAAAGGATGATGTGGAGCTGAGTGACTTGCATGGGAAGTGAAGCAAGGGCAGCCTCGCCGCCTCCTGTCATCTCATCCTGAGCAGCACTAGGGAGCGTCCCGTCCCGTCCCGCTGACCCCATCCTTCCCGTCGTTCATTCCCTCGGTAGAATTTTCAGCCTGACCTCCTCCTGACCTTACTGCTTCGCCGCTTCTCTGGCCGTTCCACCTCCTCCTCCCCATCACCTGAGGCTCTTCTCCCCTTCCATGTGCGCAGACTCCCATGGTGGCTGGGGGTCTGACAGGACAGGGGCAGGCTCTGGTTGTGGAGGTGGGTTAAGGGGACAGTCTCATCTGAAATTGTCACAAAGCAAGCTGGAATTGCACAGCTCTCAGGGTGAGAGTCTGTCTCCTTTGGGCTAACGCTAGCAGGGTTGCTGTGTGTGTGTGACATAGCCCCAGGGAGTAGCTGTGCCTTTTAGCCAGGCAGACCGTCTCCTGTTCCATCGTGCTGTGGCTGGCATCCGATACCTCGAGCAAGAGGATGGTCATCTACCTCACTGACAAGAGGCATCGCAGGGACACTGTCTGGCCTGCAGCAGAAGCACGCAGCTAACCTGGCACCATCCTCCTCCATCCAGCACCAGTGAGTGGGGCCTTGGGCCAAGGCGGTCTGCCTGGAGTTTTCATCCTTGTTAATCTCTGTATTAAAAACTTTTGTTTCTCAGTGACAAGCCACAGTGCTTGAAAGGGAAAAACCATATTGCCTTTCTGTTGCTCTTCTAGCTGATGCCCAGCAATGCCTGTGCTTTCCTTTCCACTATTCACAGTTCCAGCGCCCCAGCCTGACTGTCCGCTCTTTCGATCTGGGAAGAGGCTGAGGGCAGCTGTCTTCCTAGATGGTTAGCCAAACTTCACTGCCTTGTGACTTCCAGAGAGCTGCTGGGACCTCAAGGTGTGCTCCACCCAGCACAAACACAGCCACACAGACATGATGGCATCGGTCCTCTGAGTTCTGAGTACAGAGTGTAAGTTACACAAGGCTAGAGGACGGCTTCCTGTCTTTTCCTTGATCCAGCTATCCTGGCATATCCTCTGAATTAGAAAATGATGTGGGGTTCCCCAAAAGTGCCCTGCATATTTTTTAAGATCAAACCTGGATGTTAAGACAATTTTCCCTGATTTTTTGAAAGTACTAACTGGTATTAAACTGTAGCCTTTGTTGTCCTGGTGAGTGAAGTGAGGTGGAAGCATACATGTGTATTAAAGGAAGTCATTTCACTTTATTAGAGAAACTTAAAATTCTTGAGTGTCAGCCTTTGGCACTTTTTGATTATTATGTTATCTAATGAGACTGCTTCCTTCCAGACGTTTCTTGCCAATATTCTTGTAGTCCACCTATATCTGATAACTGACATCAGTTGTGTACCTTTTATTTTATTTTGACAGGCAGAGTGGACAGTTAGACAGAAAGCTCTTCCTTTGCCGTTGGTTCACCACCCCACCCCCCCTGCGGCTGGCATGCTGATCCATAGGCAGAAGCCAGGTGCTTCTCCTTGTCTCCCATGCGGGCGCAGGGCCCAAGCACCTGGGCCATCCTCCACTGCACTCCCGGGCCACAGCAGAGAGCTGGCCTGGAAGAGGGGCAAACGGGACTAGAACCCGGGGTGCCATTGCCGCAGGCAGAGGATTAGCCTACTGAGCCATGGCACTGGCCCATACCTTTTATTTTGGAGGGAGGGTTGGTTGGTTTATTAAAGCAGCATATGATTAGAACTGTTTAAGGGGCAAGCCAAGTGTCTACCCAGCAGGGAGATGCTGTTTCTAGGCAACCAGAGAGCCAAGCAGTGAAACAGCAGTTATGGAGGAGTCGGGAAGCAGGGAAATGCGATGCTTCCAAGTCCTGGCTTCCTGTCCGCCCATGTCTCATTGGTCCTTCCTCTGGCTGAGAAGGGTGAGTGAGGCAAGGAGAGCACTTGACTGCTCTGAGACACCTTGTCTGTAAAGGGGCGTCATGTGATGTCCTGGAGCATCAGTGAGTGCCCTGAATTCATCCGTGAAGTGACTCTTGATTCAAACGTGGGCAGCGTAGATCTGCTTGGTCCTGATGTCAGCTCTCTGTGTGATCCTTCCCTGTCTCTAGTGTAACTGCTTTGTCTATGGTGTCAAACAGATCCTAGATGGTCAAGAGGAAAGGCAAGTGGCACCTTCCTACCCACGGATGTCACGTGTTAGAACATTCTGGGCTCTTGACTAGGTTGGGAGAACCAACCAAAACGCCCTCATTTGGGTGTCATTTCCATTCTTGGGCAGTGAGGCCTCATGGGTTTATGTGACCACTCACCATGGGGAGCCAGCGAGTCTCACACCCACAGATCTCGCCTTTGTGAATGGGTGGCTTCAGGTGACTGATGCTTCTCTCTGGAATGGGTCCAGCATCCCAGCTTGGCTGTGGGGCAGTGCTCCTCATTGTTTTACCTTGTCAGCAGAACCTGGAAACAGAAAATGTATTGGCCTCAAACAGATGCAGACCCAGGGGTTTAAGTTTTCTCTGAGATGTCTTTAAGTACTCATTGCCGTAGGAAGATCCTGTTTCGTGACAGCACCAAGGTCATCGGACTTGAGCTTGCCTCAGAAAGATGTCCCTTGTGTGCCACACTGCAGTCAGAACAGCTCTGCTTCAGGAAGTTGAATTGGGAAGCACCTGGAGTGGCAGTCACATGCCACCTCCCGGCAGGCAGGTTCAGCAGCAGTGCTCTGCCAGAGTGCCTGCACCTCAGAATGTGAGCTATCCCAGTGAGCCAGACACCCAGGTCACTCGGGCCAGAACCTACAGCCCAGCTTCCCATTTCTTCAGCTTGGTTCTTACGGAAAATTTACTTCATTGTTTTCTTCCAAGACAGACAGACAGAAAGTATTCTTCAGCCTGGGCAATACACACTACCCTGCCCTTGCATGCACTTGCACGCTGGTCGTGGGTGGGGGTGCTGGTATGAGTGGCTTCACTACAACCCAGAGCCATGATTTCTGGCTGTTAACCCTCTGCATTTGCCCCAGTTCTCCCCATCTTAAAGAACTAAGACAGAGGGAATCCCCTCCGACCTGCAGCCTAGTTCTAGCCCAGCAGTGGCACTGGGTTTACTCCCAGGGGAGAGCTGCTTTCAGGCCAGTGTAGTCTGGAGTCCTCTGCAGTACTGATGACACAGGTTTGGTCAGCACTGAAGAATTTTCTTTGTACATTCTGCTGCCCCCCCCCCCCAAACATTGATATAAGCAATATTTTTTATCAGTGTAACACAGACATGTTGTTACGGGTAAAGAATGTTGCACTCACACCCATGCAGGCACACAGACTCAGGAGTGCTACAGTTGAGGGGCCTATGGTAGAGGCTTATTAGCCAAACCCTGGTCTGTGCAGTAAGTTCTGAGTGAGCTGGGGGCCTGTCACACCTCCCTCCTCACCACCACTTTGCTTCTGTGTTAAGGTGCTAAGCTGTCCATCTCGTCCGTCAGCGTGGGCTTGCCTGGCAGCCCCTCATCACTACCAGCACATGGTTTCTCTAGCGGGCTGGGTGTTTCTGTACATCCATGCCTCCTCTTTGTCCAGTAAGTGTAAGTGAACTCCCTGCACAAGGCATCTCGTGTTGAATCATGCATTTCTACACAGGACATTTTCCTCATGATGTTTCCATGTACCTCTTTTTAATCCTTTGCAGACATCTCCCACTTTCTTGTTTCTGTCTATCAAGGACAGATACTGAAGGGGTAGGGACAGTGTTTTTAGCACCCTACGCCATGATTTCCTTTGCACACTGTGACCTGGGGCTTGAGCACCTCCCTTTGCTGAGCCAGGTTCTAGTGCCTTAACACTCCAGAATGTCACGGGTGGGCAGACACAGGAACACTGAGAAAGTTCCTGTCTCCCCGCTCAGCCCTCAGCCCGTGGGGGAGGGGGAGGGGGACGTCCTAGCAGCACTCCCGGGGCAGCGCGGGGACCCGCAGAGACGCACTGTAGTGCGTGCGGGCGTGTGCAGCGCGCGGCCCTTCCATGCCTGTGTGCACGGGGAACGGGGCCCTGAGACGTCAGAGGCATTGAGTAACTGGGCCCTTCCCTCAAGGGCCTGGGTGACCCTGGCACACGGGTGACCGCCCTCTGCCCTCTGAACACACTAACTCTGAGCACCGTACTCCCATCCAGCTGGGTTAGATGAAGATTTTCTGTACATGTGTCACTGGGTTTGTAAGTGAATAAAGACGCATTTTAATCACTCGCACCATGTCCTCTGGTGAGGTGTTCTTTATCTGCCGGATCTTGCTGTGTTACGAGTTTATGTATTTGCCATCACGAATGCAGTGCTAGCCTCCAGCCTCCCTCTGATGCCACTGTTGCTGTCACTGGACATGACTGCACAGAAGCTGACACACGTGGCCCACCCATGCACGTGAGCCCAGTGATCTGTTCTACCCATCTTGCACACACAGGTTGATTCACTGTATTTTCTCATTGCTGCATGAGAATCCCATGGGACCTCATCTCATAACAACTTGATCACTCACAGCACACTTGGAGGCCACATGTACATCAGGAAGCTGGCAGCTCTGCCACTGCTGCTCCTCACCCCCAGAGCCCATGGGCTGTCATGAGTCCGAGCTCTGCTGTGATACAGCCGAGACGCCTGTGGAAAAACAACCCCCCTGGACACAACTCCTGCTGCCCGGGGGCTGCTGCCTGTCATCGTACAAAGCTCTGGTGCTGCAGTCTTGAGGGGCAGGAGCCAACCCTGATGATGATAAAATGATCTTGCTGAAGAATACTGGCCCTGGGGCAAGCACTGTGGCGTAGCGGGTAAAGTCCTTGCCTGCAGTGCTGGCAGCCCATATGGGCACTGATTCAAGTCCAGGCTGCTCTGGCCTGGGAAAGCAGTGGAAGATGGCCCAAGTGCTCGGGCCCCTGCACCCACGTGGGAGACCCGGAGGAGGCTCCTGGCTTTGGATCGGCAAAGCTATGCTATTGTGGCCATGCGGGGAGTGAACTAGCTTTCTCTCCCCATTCCCCGCTCTTCTCTCTGTGTATAACTCTGAATTTCAAATAAATAAATCTTAAAAAAAAAAAAAAAAATACTGACCCTGATCTCAGAGGTCAACTGGGAAAGGCAGCAGCTGCTACTGAAGCTGGTCCACACAGAGGACAGCCCCCGCCTGTCCTGGTAACAACCCCTAAGGTCAGAGACCACCACCAGCAGGAACTTCTCAAGTAAACCTCCAAAGACAGCAAGGAAAGAAAAACACTTAACTCTTAGTCGTAGAAATACAAGCTATGGGGCTGGCACAGCGGGTTAACACCTGAAGCGCCAGCATCCCATATGGGTACCAGTTTGAGACCCGGCTGCTCCACTTCCCATCCAGCTCTCTGCTGTGGCCTGGGAAAGCAGTAGAAGATGGCCCAGGTTCTTGGGCCCCTGCGCCCGTGTGGGAGAGCCGGAAGAAGCTCCTGGCTTCGGATCAGCGCAGCTCCAGCCATTGCAGCCAACTGGGAAGAGAACCAGCAGATGGAAGACTCTGTCTCTCTTCTCTCTGTGTAACTCTGCCTTTCAAATAAATAAATAAATAAATCTTGACTGGTGCTGTGGCTCACTAGGCTAATCCTCCGCCTTGCAGTGCCAGCACACCGGGTTCTAGTCCTGGTCGGGGCGCTGGATTCTGTCCCGGTTGCCCCTCTTCCAGGCCAGCTCTTTGCTGTGGCCTGGGAGTGCAGTGGAGGATTGCCTAGGTCCTTGGGCCCTGCAACCCCTGGGAGACCAGGATAAGTACCTGGCTCCTGCCATCGGATCAGCGCAGTGCGCTGGCTGCAGCGCGCCGGCCGTGGCGGCCACTCGAGGGTAAACCAATGGCAAAGGAAGACCTTTCTTTCTGTCTCTCTGTCCACTCTGTCAAAATAAATAAATAAATAAATAAATAAATAAATATTTTTTTAAAAAAAATACAAACTATTCTAAAACATTAGCTTAAAGCAACTGCGGGGTGTCCCAGAGAATGATAGTTCCTAGAGGCACTGAGCTGTTCTCCCTCTTTCTCTTAACAACCAAAGGCAATAAAAATCTTTGGGTTCCAGGTGGCTAAAAGCCAGAAGAAAAAAGATTGCCAGTCAAGAGATCATAAATCCAAGTTAAAATTTTTGAAAAAAATATTAGCTATAGCAAATACAATGCTAGTCCTAGATTAGTGATTTATAAACAGATCCCTAGGGTGGGAAAATAAAAGGTAACCAGCTATTTTAATACAAATGTAATAGCGCAGGCAGAGGCAGCATTGTGGCCCAGCAGGTAAAAATGCTGCCTGCAGTGCAGGCATCCCATATGGGTACCAGTTTGAGTCCTGGCTGCTCCACTTCTGATCCAGCTCTCTCCTATGGCCTGGGAAAGCAGTAGCTTCTTCCGGGTCTCCCATGTGGGTGGCAAGGGCCAAAGACTTGGACCATCTTCCACTGCTTTCCCAGGCCACAGCAGAGAGCTGGATTGAAAGTGGAGCAGGGCCGGTGCCGTGGCTCAATAGGCTAATCCTCCACCTTGCGGCACTAGCACACCGGGTTCTAGTCCTGGTCGGGGCGCCGGATTCTGTCCCGGTTGCCCCTCTTCCAGGCCAGCTCTCTGCTGGGGCCCGGGAGTGCAGTGGAGGATGGCCCAAGTGCTTGGGCCCTGCACCCGCATGGGAGACCAGGAAAGGCACCTGGCTCCAGGCTTTGGATCAGCGTGATGTGCCAGCCGCGGCGGCCATTGGAGGGTGAACCAACGGCAAAAAGGAAGACCTTTCTCTCTGTCTCTCTCTCACTGTCCACTCTGCCTGTCAAAAAATAAATAAATAAATAAATAAATAAATAAGAAAGTGGAGTAGCTGGGACATGAATCGGCGCCCACATGGGCTGCTGCCACTGTAAGTGGCAGCTTTACCGGCTACACCACAGCGCAGGCCCTGCGTCTATCATCTTGAGAAGGTAAATAACACTGTAGCCTAGCCAGGTTTCCCATTTGTATATCCACCGCTGTGTAATCTGTGTTGGCTACACTGACACAATACATTAAGGGGGGGGGGGGGGCAGCAGGTTAAGCTGCTGCCTCTGGAACCTGCATCCCATGAGCACTGGTTCAAGTCCCAGCTGACCCACTTCCAATCTAGCTCCTTTCTAATGTGCCTGAGAAAGCAGTACAGGATGGCCTAAGTCACACATGGGGGAGACCTAGATGAAGCTCTTGGCTTTGGTTGGCCACTGCAGCCATTGGAAGTAAACCAGTGAATGGAAAATTTCTTCCTCTAACTCTGCCTCTCATATAATTAACTAAATTTTTTAATTAAGTTTTGGGCACTGACAAATCTGGCTTGGTAAAAATGGGATCCCATGAATCCCAGTTAATATGATCCAACATAGGCTGAAATGAGGCTTTCAAGGATGAAAATTATTAAATTAAACCTAATTGATAACAGGGTTATTGGCCCCACTACTTCTCCACTTAAAAGCACAACTGTGCCATCTTCTCAAACTTGAAAACAAAACCATACAAAGGGCATGTTAGGATGGATTACTACAACTTCAACACTGTGATTTCATCCATTTGGGGCCCCAAACCTATTCAGTACTTAGTATCTAAATTGCTGATCCTGTTCAATCAACAACCAATAAATATTTTACTCTAAGAGATTTGGCTGCCCTTTTTTTCCAGTGCCTCTCAGCTGCACTGCCGTCACCTCTGCAGGGACTGTCCAGGTTTCCCATGGGGACCTCCTCGGCTTTGTCATCACATGCAGTCTGCAGCCATACTGTGGGTCACAGCCTCTTGTGGTCTCCTGCTATACCTTCTAGAACACAGTGGACTCTGAAACGGAGGCTCCCACAGACCCAGAGCCTGTGACTGCTGTGCTGGAGTCAGTGAGAACTGCACCTCACAGCCATGTCTCCTGAGGCTCCATAAGACAGGGTGGAACCAAACCTGGGCCTTCCAGTACATTCCACCTGCAGGGGGCGGGGCAGCCCCCCATCCTCGGTTCCCTGCCTGATGCCAGAGTGCAGATGGAGGTCCTGCTCCCCCAGGACCTCTGACTACCTGGAAAACCTCTTGGGATTCACCAGTGCCCAGTAACAGCAGCTCAGAGTTGCGAGTGCACGGCTGACCACCACCCCTGATGGAGCTGAGTGTAATGTCACTTTCCACCCTTCAGCCAGGAAGTCCAGAAGGTTCCTATTAAAGGATGCGAATAAGGAACAACACTCGGCCCCACTCCAGGCAGTCTTCCTAGTGTGGTCAAAAGATGAGCAGCATCGTATTTGTCATAAACTACTGTCTCAGCACCTAACAACTATCCTCTAGGTTTTTGTTTTTTTTTTTTTTTTTTTTTTTAAAGGAATCTCTTGCCTCACAGACACCCAAAATCATCACACATCTCCATGTACACTGAGATCATAATACAAGGTCCTGCTGGGGCTGGTTTTGTGGCACAGTGGGTTAAACAGCCACCTGGGGATGCCAGTATTCCAGACAGGAATGCCAGTTCAAGTCCTGGCTACTCTGCTTCTGATCCAGCTCCCTGCTAAGGCACCTGGGAAGGCAGCAGATGATGTCCTTGGCCCTTGCCACCCACATGGGGGACCCAAATGGAGGTCCTGGCTCCCAGCTTCAACCTGGCCCAGCCCTGGCCGTTGTGGCCATTTAGGAAGTGAGCCAATGATGGAAGACTGACATCCTTCTTCCTCCACCATGCTGCCTTTCAACTAATAAAGTTTAAATAAGTAAAATATAAAAATTGATGCTTATTCAGAGTTACAGATATTACATACCTGTCAGAATACACTATGACAGGCTCTTGAAATGGGCATTTCCGGGGCCGGCACCGTGGCTCACTTGGTTAATCCTCTGCCTGTGACACCGGCATCCAATATGGCACTGGGTTCTAGTCCTGGTTGCTCCTCTTCTGGTCCAGCCCCCTGCTGTGGCTTGGGAGGGCAGTGAAGGATGGCCCAAGTCCCTGGGCCCTGCACCCACGTGGGAGACCAGGAAGAAGCACCTGGCTCCTGGCTTTGGATCGGCACAGCGCCAGCCTTAGCGGCCATTTGGGGAGTGAACCAGAAGAAGGAAGACCTTTCTTCCAGAAGAAAGGAAGGAAGGAAGGAAAGAAGGGAGGGAGGAAGGGAGGGAGGGAAAGGGAGGGAAAGGGAGGGAGGGAGGGAGGGAGGGGCATTTCCAAATTCCTGATAGGTCACAAACATGATGTTCTCACACAACTCCTTTTCAAATATCAATACAGGGCCGGCGCCGCGGCTCACTAGGCTAATCCTCCGCCTTGTGGCGCTGGCACACCAGGTTCTAGTCCCTGTCGGGGCGCCGGATTCTGTTCCGGTTGCCCCTCTTCCAGGCCAGCTCTCTGCTATGGCCCGGGAGTGCAGTGGAGGATGGCCCAAGTACATGGGCCCTGCACCCCATGGGAGACCAGAAGCACCTGGCTCCTGCCATCGGATCTGCGCGGTGCGCCGGCTGCGGCGGCCATTGGAGGGTGAACCAACGGCAAAGGAAGACCTTTCTCTCTCTCACTGTCCACTCTGCCTGTCCAAAAAAAAAAAAAAAAAAAAAAAAAAATCAATACAATAGGGGCTGCCACTGTGGCATAGGTTAAGCCCCAACCTGTGGTGTTGGCACCCCAAATGGGCACCGGTTCGACGGAAGATCTGTTTCTCCTCTCTGTATTTCTGCCTTTCAAATAAATGAATAAATCTTTAAACATTTTTTTCAGTACAATTAATAGACTACCAAAAGTTCTCCAGTTTATCTCAGACCTTAATCTAATTTTTAAAGTAAATGTTCTCGCTTCATCCCATCCCACAAGACACACACACACCCCAGGACTCATTAGATGTAGATTGTACCACAGGTCAGTCAACTGCTTATCTAATCATGGTCTCTTTTGAACTTAACTTCCGCCCAAAATAAACCCTTCAGGTACAGCTGATTGCCTGTCTAACTTACTATTTTTTTTTTTTTTTTTTTTGGACAGGCAGAGTGGACAGAGAGAGAAAGGTCTTCCTTTGCCGTTGGCTCACCCTCCAATGGCCGGTGCGGCCGGCGCGCTGCGGCCGGCGCACCGCACTGATCTGATGGCAGGAGCCAGGAGCCAGGTGCTTCTCCTGGTCTCCCATGGGGTGCAGGGCCCAAGCACCTGGGCCATCCTCCACTGCACTCCCTGGCCACAGCAGAGAGCTGGCCTGGAAGAGGGGCAACCGGGACAGAATCCAGCGCCCCAACCGGGACTAGAACCCGGTGTGCCGGCGCCGCTAGGCGGAGGATTAGCCTAGTGAGCCGCGGCGCCGGCCCTAACTTACTATTGATTTGGATGCTTTCAATGGTTTACAACCAAGGACCAAGCCCTTAGGCAGACCACTATTTCAACCAATCATGACAAATGCTGAGGCCCTCATCAACTCAATTTGGTACATATTTGAAAAGGATTTTTTTTTTTTTTTGAAGATTTCTTTATTTGAGAGGCAGAGTTACAGACAGAGGGAGAGACAAAGAGAAAGGTCTTCCATTTGTTGGTTCACTCCCCAAATGGCCGCAATGGCCGGAGCTGGGCCAATCTGAAGCCAAGGGCTTCTTTCAGGTCTTCCACACAGGTGCAGGGACCCAAGCACTTGGGCCATCTTCTACTGCTTTCCAGGCCATAGCAGAGAGCTGGATAGAAGAGGAGCAGTCAGGACATGAACCAGTGCCCATGAGGGACACCGGCACTGCAGGTGGAGGCCTAGCTCACTACACCACAGCGCCAGCCCTGCAAAGGATATTCTAGTTCCACATACCCAACAAGTCAGCCTGACCCAAAATCTCACAGCAGGAGCAAACAGTGCCTCAACCCAAGACTTCCAGGCTGGAAATGACATCATCCGTACACTAAACCTCTAAGACACAAGTGGACGAGACAGGTTTTCTCTTGTGAACCCACAGCTTAGCCTGGGATCCTGATACACTCCTTGCTATCTGTTCAAATATCCACCAGGACACTTCCACACCGAAAGGGATCTAGGAGGCAGGCTACCACAGTCGGACTACTTTGCCCAGGAGGCACCAGGCCGGTATCAGTGAGCCTTGAGAACCGCCAGGGAGAAAGCCCCACACGCTGACGTTCTTCTACCAGCTCTCCACAGCTGCCCTCCTGTGTCTCGGCTGTCTCCCAACACGACCACCACAAGCAGACGCTTCCTGGAGTGAGTCACTGGGCGGCCACCCTGCAAAGGATACCTGTGTTACATTTCAAGCACTGCTGAGGCGGCACAGCAGCCTGCAGTGAACTCTGGTAAGTTCACGTGGCCATGGCATTCCTGGTGAATGCAGCTGGCCTGTCTCCATCTGAACCTGGCCTCTGTCACCCTTGACAGTTTCTGGTTTTCCACTTTCTCCACCTGGCTGGATCCAGATACTTGCTTACGCAAATGCCTCCTGCAGAGCACTTCCCTATGGACACAACCTACTGGACTGGCCCTGCTAACTCCCACATCTTACACGGAAAGTGACCTTCAGTCCAGTGTGACCTCCCAGAACTGGGCCTGTCTGCTCTCAATCCCCCAGCTAAAATCTCCTGCAGGAAGTCTGTCTGGATAATACTCTAGACCCCAGTAAAGTTGTTGGTCCTTGTATCCTTCTCGCTCCGTCTGCCCTCTACGACCTTCACGGTCACAGCCTCCAGGCTTGCCATGTACTCCCCAGGCCTGTATTTTCATCTTGCTCCTAGGCATTAAAAGGGTGCTCTCCATCTTAAAGGTCCTAAATGAAAACAGATTTTTAAAAATAATTTATTCTGGCGGCCAGCGCTGTGGCATAGCGGGTAAAGCTGCTGCCTGCAGTGCTGGCATCCCTTATCGGTGCTGGTTCGAGCCCTGGCTGCTCCACTTCTGATCCAGCTCTCTGCTGTGGCCTGGGAAAGCAGTAGAAGATGGCCCAAGTTCTTGGGCCCCTTTCACCCACGTGGGAGACCCAGAAGAAGCTCCTGGCTCCAAACAGCGCAGCTCCAGCTGTTGTGGCCAATTGGCAAGTGGACCAGCGGATGGAGGACCTCTCTCTCTACATCTCCTTTTCTCTCTGTGTAACTGACTTTCAAATAAAATAAATAGCCCTGGTCATTGCAGCCACTTGGGGAGTAAGTAAACCAACGGACAGAAGATGGATCTCCTGTCTCTGCCTCCCTACCTGGAGGGAAGTCTCTCTCCACAAGTGCCCTGGACCCCACGTCTTCATCCCTTCCCCTGGCCCAGCTCCACCAGCTGTCCTCTGTCTTTTATGGACCTGTACTGTTCCCCACTCCTTTCCCCTCAGCCCTGTAATACACTCAAGTCCCTCCCACCCGACTTTTAAAATGAAACAAGTTTCACTACCTGATTCAACTAGCAATTTTTTTAAAAAGATGAAAATTGGGACACAGTTTGGACTTTATTTAAAAAAAAAATTTATTAGCCGGCGCCGTGGCTCAATAGGCTAATCCTCCACCTAGCGGCGCTGGCACACCGGGTTCTAGTCCCGGTTGGGGCGCCGGATTCTGTCCCGGTTGCCCCTCTTCCAGGCCAGCTCTCTGCTATGGCCAGGGAGTGCAGTGGAGGATGGCCCAGGTGCTTGGGCCCTGCACCCCATGGGAGACCAGGAAAAAGCACCTGGATCCTGGCTCCTGCCATCGGATCAGCGCGGTGCGCCGGCTGCAGCGGCGGCCATTGGAGGGTGATCCAACGGCAAAGGAAGACCTTTCTCTCTCTGTCTCTCTCTCTCACTGTCCACTCTGCCTGTCAAAAAATAAAAAAAAAAAAAATTTATTTATTGGAAAGGTAGAGTTATAGGAGCTGGCGCTGTGGCGCAGCAGGTTAATGCCCTGGCCTACAGTGATGGCATCCCATATGGGAGCCGGTTCAAGATCCGGCTGCTCCACTTCTGATCCAGCTCTCTGCTATGGCCTGGGAAAGCAGTAGAAGATGGCCCAAGCCCTTGGGCCCCTGCACCCACGTGGGAGACCGGGAAGAAGCTCCTGGCTTCGGATCAGCACAGCTCTGGTTGTTGCAGCCAATTGGGGAGTGAACCATTGGGTGGGAGATCCCTCTCTCTCTGCAACTCTGATTTTCAAATAAATAAATGAATCTTTTAAAAAAAAAAAAGTAGCATTACAAACAGTCAAAGACTGTGCCAGGGGGCCTGCCCCTCGACTAGTAATTTTTAATTTAAGACATTCTGACTGCAGAGTCAGCACTGTGGTGCAGGAGGTAAAGTTGCTAGCTACAGTGCTGGTTTCCCACATGGGCGCTGGTTCAAGTCCCAGCTGCTCTACTTCCAATCCAGCTCCCTGCTAAAGGTGCCTGGGAAGGCAGCAGAGGATGGCCCGAGTGCTGGGCCCCTGTACTTACGTGGGAGAACAGATGAAGCTCCTGGCTTCAGCCTGGTCCATCCCTGGCTGTTGTGGCCATTTGGGGGGTGAACCAGCAGATGGACCTCTCTCTGATTCCGCCCACCTCCTCCCCTCTGTCTCTCCTCCTAACTCCGTCTTTCAAATACATAAATAAATCTTAAAAAAAAAAAAAAGCTGCATGATTATAAAAATTAGTCTAGGGCTCAGCACTGTGGCACAAGTTACACTGCTGGCTACAACACCAGGATCCCAGAGAGGTGCCGGCTAGAGTCCTAGCAGTTGTTCCACCTGTGATCCAACTCCCTGTTAATGAACCTGGGAAAACAGCAGAAGATGGCGGCCAAGTGCTTGGGCCCTGCACCCCCGTGGGAGACCCAGATGAAACTCCTGGCTTCACCTGGCCCGGTCTGGGCCACTGCTGCCATCAGGACAGTAACCAGAGATGGAAGATTTATCTTTCTCCTTCTCTTTCAAAAAAAAAATTTTTTTTTAAATTGATCAAATTTAACCTCCAGCTGATAAACAACTCGTAACTCTTGTCTGAAAATCCGACTCAGGGACACAGCGGATGAAGCTGCACACACGCCAGCATCCCTGACCGAGTGTGGGTTCCACTCCTGGCTACTCCATTCAGACATACTGCTTCGTGCCACAGCATGCTGAGAGGGGTGCAGCAGACGAGGAACCAAGCGCTTGGGCCCCTGCCACTCCCGCCCTCGGGAGACATCTGCAAGGAGCTCGGGACTCCTAGTTAGAGCCTGACCCAGCTCTGCACGTTGGGAGTATCTGGGGGAACAAACCAACACATGGACGACATCTCTCTCTGTGCCTTTAAAGCAGACACAAACGTAAACAACAGACACACATATAAAAATAAATAAGTATCAGACACTGAGCCTCCACCTCCGGTGACTCTGATCCTGCGGGCCCGGGTGCCCGGGGTCTCAGCAGGGCACGTTCTCCCACCACTGACCACCGGACCCTCCCGCCCGACCCGAATGCCCACCACCAACGCCGTCTGTCCCGTCTACACGCCTGGGCCTATACACTCAGACCTGAGAACCTGACTCAGCTCTGGGAACCGTCACAGCAGCACTAAGAGGCGCGCGTGAACAAGGAGGCTCGCTGCGCCGGTCTGCGCTCCTCCACGCCACTTCGTCCGCCCCGCCCTGCACGGCCGCTTAGTCCTAAAGCACAGGTGAGCCGCGCGCTGCACCGCGGGAAAGCAATGCACCTGCCAGACGCACGAGCCGGCTCCACGCGCCGGGGGTGGGGGCTGTGCGCGGCGCGGCGTGCAAGCCCGAGCCGCAGCCACCAGCGAGGCCACCGGCCGCCCCGGGCACGAAGGGCGTCGAGAAGAGCCGGAGCGCGGGCCCGGGGCTCGGACAGCCGCGGACAGACCGAGTCCTGGCGCCCAGACGCGCGCTCCAGAGGACCCGGCGGACAGACCGGGAGCGGGGCCGGGGAACCACCCCGGAGCGACGCGAACACGGAAGACGGCCGCCCGGGGGTCCCGGGGCGAGAAGGCCGCGCGGACGCCAGGCCACGGCGGCCCGCGGCTGTCTCCTTACCTCACGGGCCCCACGGGCTCCCGCTCCGACACCGCTCGGCGGAGGCGAGCAGGCGACCACGACGGTGGCCGGGGGTCGCCTCAGGCCGGAACCGAGGACCAGGGGCCGCGAGGTGGGGCGAAGTTGAGGAACTCAAAGTTCCCAGGAACCCAGAGCCCGCGACCTTCCGCGCTTTACGGCCCCTCCGCAAGGGTACGGCGGGCGCACGACCTCAGCCGCGCACGAGCGCGCCGTGACGCCATCGCGGAGGCCCCGCCCCCGCCGCGTGGGCTTGTTTGGGTCTCGCGAGGCTCCGCCCCCGGGGCGCTCGGCGGCGTCACGGTGGGGGCCCGGCCCTGGGAGCCCCGGGCGCCCGCGGCCCTGGACTTCCGCAGTGGCGGGGGCACGGGGCTCCCGCACGGATCTCACTTCTCAGGGACAGCCGCGTCGGGGACGCCTGGCCCGCAGGGCAGGCGCCGTGCGGGGACGCGGGCTCCAGCCGCGCGCGAGGGGCTCCCGCGTCCCCGGGGCGGCCCGCAGCCCTCACAGTCGGCGCTGGGCTCCTGCGCTGGACGCCCGCGAGGGTTTAACAATGAGGGCCGTGCGCACGAGAAAGGAGCAGAGACTAGGGCAGTCCTAGGTGACGTCCAGGGAGTCGTCGCCCGTGATTCCTGAGCCGCTCGGCGACCAGGCAGAGGAATCTGCTAGAAACCCTCTTTGCGGGGGGGTGCGATGGGACAGTGACCCCGCGTCCACCCCAGGCTGCCGCACGCGGCCAGCACTGCCGGGAGCGCGTTTCTCTCTCCGTCTCCCGTCACCGCCCCTCCGCTGCCCGCCTTGAAATGCTGCATCCTGGGCTCCTGGCCGCGTCTTGGCCGTGCTGGGCTCTCTGACCACCACGCGCTGTTTTGAAGGATTGTGGGGCTTTATGTGTGTGTGTGGCTCCTCTTTTTCCACAGGGCATCGGAAGTGCTGCTCGTGCGGTTCTTTTTTCTTTTTTTTAAAGATTTTTCATTTATTTATTTATTTGAAAGAATTGCAGAGAGCGGTAGAGGAGCAGCTGGGACTAGAACCGGCGCCCATATGGGATGCCGGCACTGCAGGCCAGGGCTTCAACCCGCTGCGTCACAGTACCACCCTACTTGTTTGGTTCTTGACTCCTGAGTGCACCGCATCCCTGAGAATTGAGCCTGTTAGGAAATTTGGATGCACTTTTCCTCTCTCGCCATCTTCCATCAAGGACAGATATTGAAGAGGTAGGGACAGTGTTTTTAGCACCCTACGCCATGATTTCCTTTGCACACTGTGACCTGGGGCTTGAGCACCTCCCTTTGCTGAGCCAGGTTCTAGTGCCTTAACACTCCAGAATGTCACGGGTGGGCAGACACAGGAACACTGAGAAAGTTCCTGTCCCCCCACACAGCAGCTCAGCCCTCAGCCCGTGGGGAGGGGGAGGGGGAGGCGCTGCTGCGGCTCCTTCCACGGGGACGTCCTAGCAGCACTCCCGGGGCAGCGCGGGGACCCGCAGAGACGCACTGTAGTGCCTGCCTGCGTGTGTGCGGGCGTTTGCAGCACGCGGCCCTTCCATGCCTGTGTGCACGGGGAACGGGGCCCTGAGACGTGACCCTGGCACACGGGTGACCGCCCTCTGCCCTCTGTGAACACACTAACTCTGAGCACCGTACTCCCATCCAGCTGGGTTAGATGAAGATTTTCCTTACATGTGTCCCTGGGTTTGTAAGTGAATAAAGACGCGTTTTAATCACTCGCCCTGTCCACTCGTGAGAGGTTCTTTACCCTCCGGAACTGTGTGGTCACGACTAAGGTATTCGCCCTCACAAAGGGTCAGCACCGAGCCTGCGGGTCCCTGAGTTGCAGCTTCATTTCCACGCAGGAAGCTGCAGTAGGTTGGGGTTCAGGAGAAGCCCCCCTCGTGGCCGTGCAGCCCTGCCTCCTCTCCCTCCTGTCCTGTGCTAGGGGCTCTCACACTGCCCACCTTCAGCGTGCAGCACTCAGATTTTAGTGCCATTTTAGCACTGCCTTCTACATCCACATAAATATAACTCAGGACCCAGCAGTGTCTACACACTCCCCGGCAAGGATGTAGCTGTCCAGTGGGCCGGCAGCATTGTAGTACAGTGGGTTACCGGTGCCAGTTCAAGTCCCAGCTACTCCACTTCCGATCCCTGCCACACACGTGGGAGACCTGGATGGAGTTCAGGCTTCTGGCTTCCACTGGCCCATCCAGGCCATTGTGGTCATTTGGGGAGTGAACCAGCAGATGGAAGATTTCTCTCTGTCACTCCCTCTCTCTTTAACGCTGCTTTTCAAATACATTTTTAAAAGAAATTTTTTTTTATAAAAAAGGGTAAAAGATTTTAACAGACATTTCACTAAAGAATATATGTGGGCCGGCACCGCGGCTCACTAGGCTAATCCTCCGCCTTGCGGCGCCGGCACACCGGGTTCTAGTCCCGGTCGGGGCGCCGGATTCTGTCCCGGTTGCTCCTCTTCCAGGCCAGCTCTCTGCTGTGGCCAGGGAGTGCAGTGGAGGATGGCCCAGGTGCTTGGGCCCTGCACCCCATGGGAGACCAGAAGAAGCACCTGGCTCCTGCCATCGGATCAGCGCGGTATGCCGGCCGCAGCACGCTGGCCGCGGCAGCCATTGGAGGGTGAACCAACAGCAAAGGAAGACCTTTCTATCTGTCTCTCTCTCACTGTCCACTCTGCCTGTCAAAAAATAAAATAAATAAATAAAAATAAAAAAACATATGTGGATGGCAAAACCATGTAAGACCACAGTGTTGTCTACCATATAAGACCACCAGAGTTGTCCCACAGCAGGTGAAGCTACAACCTGTGACAACAGCCTCCCACATGAACACCAGTGCCAATCCCAGCTGCTACACTGCTGATCCAGCGCCCCGCTAATGCACCTGTGAAATCCGCAGAGTATGGCCCAGTGTCTAGACCCCTGCCACCCACGTGGGAGGCCCAGATGGAGTTCCAGGCTCCCAGCTTCAGCCTGGCCATTGCGGCCATTTGGGGAGTGAACCAGCAGATGCAGGATATCTATGACACTCTCTCTCTTGCTCTGCCTTTCAAATAAATAAATAATATGATAAAACCACAGTGAGATATTACGACACAACCAGTCTAAAGCAAAAAAGGCTGACGTTAGCAGTGGTGTTGAGGATACTCTCACACAATCACTTCCAAAAATGGCTTGGCAGTTCTCAGGATGCTAACACACACTTAGCGTACGACCCAGCCACATAACTCAAAAGTATTTACCCAAGAAAAACAACAACATACCTCCACATGAAGACTTACACACAGGAATCCCCCAGCAGCTTTATCTGAATGACCAAAAAATGGAGGAGAAAAATCAAATGTCCACCCAAAGGAGAATGGATAATTAGGGTAGAGTCATACAATTAAATACAACTCAGCAACAAAAATGAATTAACCATGGAAACACACAACGTGAATGGCTCTCGAAATTATGGTGCTTAGGAAAGAAGCCAGGCGAAACACAAGTGTACTTACAGTCTTATTCCATGTCTATAATCATCTAGAAAATTAAACTTGCCCTGAGTGACAGGAAGCAGAGCAGTGGCTACCTGGGGTGCTGTGAGGGAGGGGTGACGGCCATGTTCAGGATCTTGGTGGTAATGGTTTCACAGGTGTCTTCCTAAGTCAAAAACATCAAATTGTACACTCTGAGTATGTGCAGCTCACTGTGTGTTAGCTACACCTCATTTCAAGAAATAACAAATACTAGAGTGGAAAAGGAAAGAAGGGTAGGTGGGACGGGGCCCGTGGTGGTGGCCAACTTGGAAAAGGCCTCCTTCTCCAAGTGCCTCCCACCTACTGGGCACACATGCCAAGCCCTATATGGCACTGTCACTGGTCCCTCGAGACAAGGGAGTGACTGACACCGGTTATTTCGTGACCTGTGAGCCTTGAAGTGTTGGCCCCTGGGAAGGGTGGCTCAGTGCCCTGGTGGCTGGGCCCTCCCTGGCAGCCATCAGGAAACAGAGGCACCTGTTAGAGAGCTACTGGGCACTGGAGGAGGCTGGGGCACAGCCGCTGAAGGGAGAGGGGCGAGGGGTGGGGTGGGCAGCGAGAGGCCCAGCACTTCCTTTGCACGGGGGTGCCTGCCCAGCACCCATTCTTGGTTCCTTTGGTAACCGCAACACAAGCTTTCCTCTTGGAGCTGCCTTGTGCCAGCCAGAGTCACAAGGATCAGCTGATGGTCCCCTCTGTCGCCTGCAGCCTCAGGGCACCCGGCCCGGCCAGATCCCTGGCCACAGTGGGTGGCTGGTGTGGCAAACACCTGTCAGGTTCTGCCGTGTACACCCGCATGGTACCTAGGTCTGTGCCGTCTCCGCACCACCTGTGGACGGCCGAGAGTCAGACTGTGACAGGGACAAGGGTTGCATTTCTGACCTCAGGGCTGCAACCCCGCCTGAACAGAGGACATCTCTGGACGGGGGGGGGGGGGGGGGGGGGGGGGGGGGGAGGGGCAATAAGTGACCTCCTCTGCATGACCAGCCGTGGCTGGGTTTGTTTTTACAACTGGAGAAGTTCTCTACCTCTGACCCCAGCACTCAGATGTCTCCCCCTGCCCCTGAAGAGCCCCAGATGCTGGGGTTGGGCCACAGCTGCACTGTGCCTGGGGCCTGGCCCCCACCCTCCACCCCTGAGGAGGAAGCTCCCAGGCCCCCCATGCTGGGGCCACAGAGAGTGCTCAGTCGAGAAGCACCGCGGCCTCACCCCAAGGCTGACTCAGAGATGGTGACCCCACCAAGGCACCAGGGAGGCTCCACTGCCACCAGGAAGGTGCCAGGAGGGGGAGGGACAGGGCCCTAGAAAAGTGGGTGACGTTCACTGAGCTGTCTCTGTGCACTGGACTTACCCAGCCCTGCCAGAAGCAGGGGAGGTGGGCTCTATGCTCCCCACCTCGTGAGTGGGGAAACAGAGGCTTAAATGACCTGTGCAAGGTCGCTCGGCCGGTGACCCGGGGCTGCACTGGGGCTGTCAGGAGGTCGACAGGTGGCTGTCCAGGTGTTCTCCAAAGCAGACCTGCGAACATTTATGTTTACCACATGTTTACCTTTTCCGTTGCTCTTGCATTTCTGTATTTCCTCTTCCTCCAGGAATTCTTTTCATGCAAGCCAGATAGTGACAGATTATCTCAACTTTTCTTTGCCTATTTTAATGGCTATCTTCATTAGGCATAAAAATGTGCTTTATGACAACTGTTTTTCCATCCCAGAACTTCAGATGTGTCTTCTCATCGTCTCTGGCTAAGAGGTCAGCCGTCAGCCTCAGCAGAACTCCTTTAATGGCAGTTTCAAAAGCTTCCTTTTCCTGGCTACTCTGAAGACGTTTTTCCTCTGGGTTTCAGCTATGACTGTGTGTCTAGGTATGTGTGGTTTTTATTTATTGGGGGCATTCTTCGTCATTATCTTTCAAATAATCCCTGACCCATCCCCTCTCCTTTTCTGAGGCTCTCGTCTCGGAAGCCAGATCCTTACCCTGGGCCTCAGGGACCATTTGTTCCTTTTCTGTTTCTCATTTTCTCCTCTCCGTGCTACAGTCTAGGTATTTTCTATCAACCCACATTCTCCTGTAAAACGGCGTCTCTGCTTGCTTCCTCTGGGATATCCAGTTGATTTTTTTGAAATGGACTTCGATTCTTTGTTGAAATTCTCTGGGCTTCAGCCACATTCTGATTTCTTGAGCATTCTGTTTGCCCTGAACATAGTAGTCTTAGTTATTTCAATTCCCTTGTAACTGGGTACCTGCGGGTCTTGCCTCTTGGCTTGTGAGGGGTGGCCGTCTCACTGAGCTCACGGGAACCCTTCCTGTGCCCACGTGGAGTGACTGAGGTCACATAAGGACCATCATCCTATCAGCGCAGACCGCCTCCTCTGACCTCATTCAACCTTAACGACTTTTTTGGGGGGACCTCATTTTTCAATCACTGTCACACAGTTAGGGCTTCGATATATGAATTTTTGTGGGGGTGGAGACACATTCAGTCCCTAACACCTAAAAGAGCTGATGTTTCCGACTAGGAAACTGATATCGCGCACAAAAAACTGTAGAGGTTCTCGGTGATGTGACACCGCCATAGAAGACTCACTCTCTTCTCTGCCAGTCACACTGAACTGACTCAAGGCTGGGATGACTTATTCCTCATTTTTTATTGCCCATTTTTTACACTTAGAAAAATATATTTTTTTTAAAAAAAGTGGTTTTTTATTTTTTTAAAAAGAGCATTTTTAAAAAATGGGCATAGTTTTGCTTATTAATGAGACAGAACTATCTTCTCATATGCAAGTGGCTTTCCCTGGGGTAAAAATGTCACAAGGGCAAGACTTCTGTCTTGTGGTCTCCTGCATCCCAAACACTAAAAAAATAGGGCCTGGCCCATTCTGGACACCAGCACTTCCATATTGCCTGTTCCCAGCCCTGTGCGGCCCCTCCTAGACACACCTGTCTCCCGTCTTACAGAACTGTATCTTCCCTTCTCAGGTTTCCCCACCTGCTTGCACTGGGCCGAGCTGACGGCAAGTGCCTAACAGATGACCTTGGTGTTGTTTCAAGTGGTGACCCTGCTCTCTGCCTCCTCAGCTGTCTCAGGGGTCCTCCCACCCTCCCTGTTCCAGCCCAGCCTTCGGGGTGAGCAGCCACAGCAATCCACAGACCTGGTGTGCGGTGTGGGGCAGTTCTGTCAGGGTCCATGTCTTGTCTTGGTACCAGCAGCTGACGGGGAGCAGCCCCACCTTCCTGCTGAGCTAGCGAGAAGGGCTCCCCTAATCTACGGCGTGGGTGAGAGCCCCGCTTCCTGGCAGAGAATGATCGACACAGAAAGCCGTGCCTCAACGTGAGCGATGCCAACGCTGCCGACAAGGACCCTCCTACTGTGCCGTGTGAGTCTCAGGCCACTGTATCCGGAGAGGGGTCCCTTCTGTGCTCCCAGGGCAAGTCCCAGGGTGCAGGGCTGCGATGCAGCAGGGTGGCAGGGGTGTGGGGACAAAGGCTGACGCGGCAGAGCCCAGGGAAGTCTCAGCTGGTGGAGGTGTAGGGCAGAGAGGGGAGGCTGCAGGGAGTGTGGAGCTGGCTGGCAGGGTTTGAGAATACAGACAGCTCAGACCTGGACTTCAACCACCCAGAGCAAAGAGCGCTCTGGAACACAAAATCCATGCCTGTCCCGTGCCCTCCAGGGAGTTGGGAGGCCCAGCAGAAGGGCCATAGAGCAGACAAGCTCTGAGCACACCCACTGCTGAATAGACCTGGGCCTAGGGAACAGGGAGGGAGGGGGACTCCCTAAGGCCACACAAAGGCAGGTGGTTTCAGGTGACATCTTGCTACCTGTGGTTCCCTACAGCTCAGAAGCCATCCCTGCTCCCCTCATGTGGCCCCCGGACAGCACCCTGGCCCTTGATGAGTCTCCGGGGTGGTGACGGGAGGATGTCATAGGGGAAGCTGGGGAGCCCCTTGCTCAGCCGGCTGCAGCTGCCCCAGCAGGTGGCAGGGAGATCTGAGGCCTGCCGAGGCCAGCGGCACAGCAGGGCCTCCCAGGCTGTGCTGTCTCTGCCTAGGGGTCCCAAGGAGTAGTGTCTGGTGCCCAGCGCTCGCTCCTTCTGCAGCCACCACACCCACAGCCCCATACCTGCTCTCCGCTTCCACCTTCCTCGGGAATCTCCACCTAGAGGACTTGGTGGATTGGCCCTGGCTACCTGGATATCCGACTGGGCCCCATGTTGTGGCAAAGCGGCTCTGGCTCGGGCCTGCTGATGGCGTGTAGAATGTGCTTGTGGGACACCTGTCACGCTGTCCCACTGCCCCTCTGTTACTCCAAGGCCGCGTTCCCTTTTGGGTACAGTGGAGGGAAGGTCCGTGCAGGGTGGTGTGCTTTCCAGGGTACAGGAGCAGGCCAGCACTGGACTGCAATGAGACTCGTGAGGACAGTGGAGACGTGGCCCTGGGTAGGGGGCCCCACACACTGACCTGTCGTCACCTGTGACACTGTGGCTGAAACCGTGGCTTGACCTCCACTCCACACTGATCCTCTCAGGTCGTCTTTGCGGAGTGAGGCATCTCCACGTGAGGGAGTCTGGGAGGCAAGCTCAGACCCTGACCAAGGCTTAGAACAGGACATGCGCTCAGGCTCCCAGCAGGGGACAGCAACTCACTCAGGAGCCCTCGGAGGAGAGGAACCTCCAGTGGCCGACCACGCTGCTAGTGCTGCGCTCTGAAATCCTCCTGGGGAAGTCAGGGGGCCCAGCCAAGAGCAGCTGGGTCTTGCTCTGGTTCTGCCACCAACCCTTAGTGGCCCCTGGGGTGCTTTTACCTTCTCTAGCCCTCAGCCCCACCTCCCACAGCCAGCCCTAAGGCTGTGCAGTGAATGGGACAGAACCTACACCCGTCCTTACAGAAAAGATGAATCCTCTCCTCTGTAAGGTGGGGACCATACACAACCCCCAAGAGAAAGGGAGGAAACGTGGTGGCGCAGGGCCAGGGGCCGGTGAGGCCAGCAGCAGACGGTTCAGCCTAGCCTCTCCCTGCGCCCATTCCCCACAGCAGACCCTCCCAGCCATCACCTCCTGCTATCGGGCTGCTGGGCGCCGCTCGGTGCTGTGGCCTGATCCTGGCTGCTCTCCGATGGGATGCTGCTGTCTTGTCCAGAAGCATCAGGGAGCACCCCCTGGTTCTAGGCCCCAGGCAGACGGGAGACACAGCCTTGCCGAGAGCCTGGAGGATGACGGACAAAGCCCCGGTGACTTCCCACTCCTCGCTCCAGCCGGCTTCCTCCTAGTGTCCCGCCCCTGCCAACACTCCGCTTCCCTCCGCTTTCCACCTGTCCAAGCCTCTCTACAAATACAGGGTGTCTGAGACAACACAGCTGTCCTGTGCTTGTTCTGGGTGAGGGAGTTGGGAGTACAGGACCAGCCACACCCAGAGGGTGCCCACCCAGGGTCTCAGAAGAGGCCCCACCACTCCCCAGAGCCTGGCTGACATCAGGGTTTCAGTTTGGACATCCAGTCCCAAAGTGGTGCCTGCAGCTCCGCCCATGCCCCCATCTCCTCAGCCAGTGAGAGAGGCATAGGCTAAGCAAGCTCCAGTTTGGCCAAAACGCTTTACTTCTTAGCAACCTTGGAAGACAAAATCCAAATGGCTTTGAGGATTGAGAATGGCCCAGGAACGCTTACCAGAGAATCTTCACACACCAAACTTGGGGGTGGGGGCAGCCCCTTCACCGTTGAAGGCCTCCGCCAGGCGGTTCATTCCGAGTCATTCCGGTGCCAGGACTTTGGGGATGTGGCGCCCCCTGGATCTGGGCTGGGTGAACCCCACCTCCACAGGGCGCCTGAGCCGTGGACCACATTTCCCCAGCAGGAAGCTTCCCCCAGTCACTGCAGGGCCCCTGTGCGGTCTCCTCATACATGTGGGGCTGACTCCAGGGGCAGACTGCCGACTCGAGGAGTTCTGAGAAGAAATCTTGCATCCCAGCCTGACTCCCATCTCACTGACGCTGCGTTACTGAATTCAGTAGGGTTATCACTACTTCAGGAGATCCCTGCCACCAGGAAAGTTCCTTAAGTTATTAATTCTTAGCACTCAGATGCACGTGAGCTTTGCCGAGAGTAGGAGAGGAAGAGAAAAAAGTGCAGGAAGAGAGGCGTGGTGAAGGCCATGGACCTGAGGGCCGCGTGCAAAGGGCAGATCCAGGCGCCTGTCACGGGCCCCGGGCTGCAGGCACGTACCCTCCCCACGCTGGCCCACACCAGCAGTCATTCAGAACACATCAGCTCTGCCATGAGCAAACGGAAAGCACAGGGGGTCGAGCCCCCTTCCCTATACAAGCCAAGAGCTCGGAGTGCGAGCAGCAGTCGGCAAGGTCGGTCACCGTCACGGCTTCCTAAGCTTCTCTGAGCAGAGCGGGTGGTTGGAGAGTCCTCCCAGTCACCACAGAGAAGATGTAACAAGTAAAAACCTGCAAACTCTTTATTAAATTCTCCCATTTCATCTGTACAGAAAAAAATGCACATTATGTTCAGAATCTCAGTAACATCTCAAAATTACACAGCATGAACATGTAAAAACAAGGACCTGCCAGGGTTTTATACAGAGAGAGGAAACCCATTTACAAAGAAGCTGTTAATTGTACTTTTCTTTCTTAAAAAAAAAAAAAAAAAAAAAAAAAAAAAAAAAGAAACAAAAAGCCAGAACAGTCAGAGGCCTAGGGCCTCATACCACACTTGCTGTGCAGCCGGTCGGTGTGTCTTCTGCTAGGACCGACCTGGGAACGCTGTGCTGGGAGAAGCCGCTTGGGACACCTCCTGCTGCCAGCCCTCCCATGGGCCCCTCTATCCAACACACTGCAGCCTGCCCTGGGGCCCTGCTGACCTCTGGGGTCTGGACGTCAATTCTGTGCTGTGGGGAAGGCAAAGCACAGCATAGGGGCACTGTCTTAACCTCCTGCTTTCTGGGAAGACCCCACGCCCCGCCCCAGGCCCTGTGCTGTGATGGACAGTGGGGAGAGACCACCCTCAGGGTCCTGCACACAGCCCACCTCTTCTCGCCAGGTGACAGGCAGCTGGCTCGGGGGAGCCCACGGCCCTGAAGGTTCAGGATGGATAGCATGGGAATTTGGCTTCAGACATGATTGCTCAACATGTGACCCTGGTCTGCGTGGAGGGAGGTAAATAGATCACCTGGGGGCCGGGGGCTGGCTGCAGCCCTCTGGGAGCCAGAGCCCAGTGAGAGAAGAGTCCCCAAGCGCTGGGAGAGCCCACGACACCAGGATGCTGTTTTACAAGCTACTTGGACAGGTGCTGAGCAGCAAAGCGGTGAGCAATGCAAGGAGCACTCTCATCTCTGAAGTTTTTCAAATGCCTAAGAAGCCGAGATCCCCGTAAAATGCGCCTGAGCTTAGCCTGCCTGAGCCAGGCTGGGCTGGCGGAATCCTGAGGGCTCCGAGCGCAGCTGCCTTCGCCCGTCCACGCACTCTGAATCAGTCAACCGTGGGAAAGGCCCGCCCTCTGGATGGCAGGCCCTGGGCCGCTGGATCTTTGGGACAGCAGCAGTACCACGTGGGTGGGGCAGGAGAGCTCCCGAAGGGCACTGATCTCTCAGGCTGCAGGAAGTCATTCATACTCCTCCTCCCTTGTGTGAGAAGATACCAGTGCGGATGTCCTCACCACTGGGTTCTTTCCTGATCTCAGGACACAGGAAGACATGAAACCCAACACCAACTTTCTGTGGCATCTTCCAGGAGAGCTGCCCCTCTCCTGCCCCCTGGCGGAGCTGACTGCTGCCCTGCGGGGAGGCACTGGGGGCTGAGACAGTCCACAGCCGCAGTGAACGTGAGGCCGCACCTGCTCACTCAACAACAGCTCAGAGGCAGCCTGAGGATGCCCTCGGCTCCCAAGGACAGAACTGGGGCCGGTGCGAAGCCGGGCCTTTGGTGTGACTCCCCTGTCCACGCATCTCGCCAGCAGGCTCATCTTGGGACAGCAGTGACGGCAGAGAAGCCCAGGGTGCACCAAGATAAAGGTCTCACCTACAGAGCAGGAGCAGTTGGCTTTGCTCTTGACATAGAATCCAGATTTTTGGTCACCTACACCACGCGGCCTGCAGCCAGAAGCCTGGGCTCCAGGACCTCGGGAGCTGTGGACCACACGCTGTGTAAGAGTCCCTGAGACCCTGGCAAGGCCACATGACAGTGACCTGGCTGCTGCATTGTCAGCCTTGCCATTGTCAAAACATCCTGACCTGCTACTGATACCATTCTTCGAGGGCTCCGCACCAGAAGACACAAAAGCCAGGTCAGGATCCACCATGGGCCCCTCCAGCAGGGGCAGGGGTCCTCTTCCGGCCGGGCTCTTGACCAGGTGACTCACACCCAGGACTGACCTAGGATGCCAGGACCCAGGGTGCCCTGGGCTGCCAGTGAAGATGGTGCTGTACCACTTGGACTTGAGAGCAGCTCAGGCCTGGGACCCTCGAGAGCCAGTCACGGGACCCATTCCAAGGGGGACAAGGAAGCTACTGATGACACAGGCAGAGGTATCCTTTCTATCTATCCCAACCGCTTCTAAAGACAACAAACATCCCACAAACAAACTCATCACACTCCACATCTACTGCAACTAACGCGCTTTTCTCTCATTGGAGAAGGAACGGAAATATGGGAGGTATTAGAACCGCGAGGCTGAGGGAGGCTGCAGAGATGGTGGACCTGAACCCTGGCCTGTGGACCCGGTGCCCGTGCCCACAGCATCGCAGTTCTTGCTCTGGAGCCTCTGCACCCCCTGCCCACCGGATGGGAACCCCAGCAGAGTGGGAATGGGCACGCCAGAGGCGGGAGTGGGTGTGCCTCACACGTGCCACGTGTTTCAGGTTGTACGAGGCTGGAGGACGCCAGCACACGTGTGGAGAGTCAGAAAGGCCTCAGCAGCAGGACTGCGGGCACCGAGGGGCTCAGCCGCTTCCTCCGGCAACTTGGATGGCCCTGGGCGGGGGTGTGTGGCTGCTTCCGGAACCCAGTGCCTCCAGCAAAGGCAGCCAAAGAGAAGAAGACCAAGGAAGAAAAACACAGTACTCAAATATACGTCAGTCAGGTGAGACGGAAGGAACTTGGGTCAGCTGCTCGGCAAGCCGACGCCCCCTGTGCTGACACCCGCGGGAGGAGGTGTCCCAGGGCCGTCCTGGTCAGCAGAGGGAAGGGCGCCACGCGCGGGCCGTGGTCTGTGTGGACAGTTTTAGGCACGTCATTTATAATACTTTGTGGACATCTAACAGGTTAATAAAATATATTTATATAAATATATCTCCTACTGTACACGCTGCCCTCCTGTGCAGCCACAGGACCTCACGCCCCAGCTCAGGCAGAGATGTGTCTGCCGGGCCGGTGACGCTGGTGCTGCTCCCCACACACCCCGAGCCTGTGGAGCTCAGCTCGGGAAGGGTCGATGAGTCACCAAAATACAACATTTAGCCAACGCCTACTAGAGTACGTACACGCAGCAAATAGACAAAAAAGAAAAAAAAAGGAGAAAAGTCCTCCATGTTTTAATGTAGGAACTTTCCACACCCTCTCCACGTAGAGGCCCAAAGGAGCTTGTCTGGGAAGTTTGCCTGGAGTGTGCGGAACGGTCAGGCTGGACTGCCAGCCACACCCTGAGCCCACACGAGCCCTCTCTAAACCACTGTCTCTGCCTGTACTGTCGCCTGAAAACCAGAGCAGGCAACCAAAGGCCCTGCTCCTCCTGCCTGCCCCGCGCTGCCCCCGCCCGTCTTGAAGGACGCCTCCCCCACAGTCACTGCCTCCTGCTGAGGCAGAGGACTTCTGCAGCGTGGATCCAAGGTGACTGAGTTCTGGGGGAGGAGGCTTCCGGGGCTCCCACGGCCCAGGGACTCCGATTCCAGTCTCTCGGTGCAGTGCAATGGGTGCCCGGCTTTGTCCAGGGTCGCAAACTCACGATGCCCTCGCATCCCATTTGCCCTTGGCTGAGGAGGGGGCTTGTGCTTTGCTCCACTGAGATGAGATCACAGAAAGACCTGGGGCCGTGGGGCTGCGCCCTGCAGGGGCTCCGTCAGCGTGGGAACGGGAAGGCGTTGCCATTTCAGCAGAAGGAGCAGGACAGGAGGTCGGGGCAGGCTGGGGAGGGGCTTCCCACCGTCTGGCGTGCTTCTCTCCCCATCCTGTCTTCACATCACACAGTTACACAGGAGGAGGAGGAAGTGCGTTACTATACACATGTTCTTCTGTCCTGAAAAATTTCTTTTTTTGGCGGGTTTTTAAAAAAAGCATTTGAGTTGCAGGTCAAGTGAGCTGGGGCTGGAAGTCCTGGCCATCCGGTTGGTGTGAGAGAGACGTGTCTACAGGCAGGAAAACCCGAGGCTGCCAGCGAAGGCAGTCACTGAGAGGCCATCTGCCGATGCCGCACAGGGGGCCGAGGAGGAGGACGCTGTGGACGGGATGGCGCAGTGGACGCCTGCTGTTGCTCTACCGTGGGTGTGGCATCACCTCGGAGAGGCGCGAGGTGAGTGGGGACACTATACAGGAGGGCTGTACAAACGGGCTCTGCACAGGCAGTTCCTTTGGGGGCCAAGGTGGCTCTACCTGTCCTTGAGCTCCCGTGTCACTCGCTTGGTGATCCGTCCACACATCAGGCCAATCAGGAACAGAATACAGATGCTGCCGCTGATCACAGACAGGATGTAGTTCTTGGACGGGGACGTCATGACTTGCATGGCAAGGTCAGAGAAGCCATCAGCTGGGGCCACCTAGAACAAGAGACAGCAACGTGTCCACTGAGAACAGGTTGCTGGTGCTGCCGTAACCAACTTGTCCCTGTACTCTATGTTTTAGGAAGTGAAAGCAGGGGTCAAGGGGATGGACACAGAGCTACAGCTCTTTGGCCTGGTCACGAAACTGCACACATCCACTGCCCAAAGTTAGAAACACAGACACAGTGACCAGCACTGCTGACACAGCCTGCTCCTCGTGCCTCCTTCCCTCCCTCATAGGAAAATGAGTGGCTCAGGCAGGGGTGCTGAATGGCTGGCTCGAGGCCACAGGGGCATACTGTTTGGCTCTTCATTGTGTATGCTGTCATTTTTAGAAACAAAAGAAGAGACTGTGCTGTGTGTTGATTCTGCATCCTGATTCTTCTCACCATTTCACTGTAAGCATTTCCTGCATCAAAAATAAGCTGCAGGGGCTGGCACTGTGGCAGGCAGCGAAATCACTGCCTGCTCTGCTGGCATCCCGTATGGACGCGATCCTGTATGGACGCGATCCTGTATGGACACTAATTTGTATCCTGGCTGCTCCACTTCCGATCCAACTCCCTGCTAACGGCCTGGGAAAACACAGTGGAAGATGGCCCAAGTGCCTCGGGCCCTTCCACCCGCGTGGGAGACCCAGATGGAGTTCCAAACTCCTGGCCTCAGCCCAGCCCAGCCCTGGCTGTTGCAGTCATCTGGAGAGAGTGAACCGCAGATGAATACCTCTCTCTCTAACTCTTTCAAAATAAACAAACAAGGTGCAGGTGTGCTTCCTAGGGACAGGGCAGATGTCCCCACTCTTCCAGTGTGCACGCTGGCAGCTCCAGGGGTTCACCCTGTTTCCACCACTCTCTCAGTGGAACTCTATGTAGCTGTAGGGGCAGCGTCAGCACAGGAAGGTTCCCTTGCTGCTGACCACGCTGTGTTTTTGAGCCTCAGCCTGGGTGCCTGGGAGGGGAAGGACACAGGGACACTGGAAGCTCCTGTGTCTGTCCCACCTGCACAGCGTAGAGCAGGCAGGTGTGAGACCATGGGGACGTGAACGTCAGTGTTCGCCAGGACAGCATGGCAGCCAACTGCTCAGAGCCGCTCTGGAGCAACGCTCGGCCGCTCGGAGGCATGGAAAGCAGCAGGGAGGGGGACTAACGAAGAGTTCTCACCGCAGCTTCATCTAACCGACGGCTTCATCCCCCCGGGAGAAGGGGGAGGGGAGGTGGCCACCGTGACAAACATGATCCCCTCCATCTCCTTCTATCTATGAAGACCCCTGGTTATGCCCTCTTGCCTTTTACCCCTGACCTTGGGGCATAAGGGAACCAGAAGAACTGGCCAAGGATGAGTTCCTGTGGTCACTCTCCTGATGTAAGGTCACTGGGAACATCTACCCCAGGGTGGACTGAAAGAAGCACAGGGATCTGGAAGCCTGGCAGAGCCCAGGGGGAGCAGAATCTCTGAGGTCGGGGTCCTGCAGCGCAGTGACCACCACGCTGTGCATCTCACGGGACCCACAGGTCGAATGAAGGGCACCCGGAGACTGCTCTGCAGGCTACAAAACAGCGCGGTTCAGAGAACCAGGACAAACCGGGGCTGAACTTGCACGGGAAGAACGTCTCCCCCGCCCGTGTCTGCCTGGGGACCAGGCACAGGGCTAGCGTCCCTGAGTCTGTTCTGTGCTCCAGGTTGCAGGCCAGCTGAGTACTGGTCCCGCAGATGCAGCCTCACGCTGCAGAAGTGAGCGTCAGGACAGGTGAGGCGCATTCCTCTTCCCCCGGGCACGACGCCCCTCTTCGGTTCGGCTGACGGCCACTGTGGCACCAGGAGTGGCACTGGAAAGGCCTGTAGAGAGTCGGTGCGGGGGGGGGGGGGGGGCGCTCCAGGCTTGCGGACAGCCAAGGAAGTTTGAAGGCTCACTGCCTGCTGTCTCAACAGCAGGGACAAGGACACTGGGGTCCTCTCAAGGAGGTGACGGCGACAGAAGAGAAGGTGCAGGAAGCTGGCGCTCACCTTCGCAGCGTAGCTCCACATCTCGATGCGGTCATTGAGGCGCTTTTTGCATTCGGGCTGCAGCCTCACCCGCTTGTCCTCCAGCGCCTCCATGAGGCAGGACATTTCTGCGGAAGGAGAGAGAGAGGTGTGCGGCTGCGGGAGCGGAGCGGCGGGTGGACGGGGAGAGGTGCAGACGAGCCCCAGCCAGGGGCTCAACGGAGCAAAATCCGTTCTGCGAGCTGACCTCAGGCCCCGCATGGACAGGAATGATGTCTAACCCCCAGGACTAGCTGTCCAGCCTCAGAAAAAACTTTTCTTTCTGTCTGGGTCCCAGCTGCACAAGGGGCCTGTTGACCAAGCCCGTGGTGGCCAATGGGGAAGCTGATGAAGCTACTTTCGTTTGGGCAAGGGGGAGAGAGGGCCAGAGTGAAGAAATACCTTTTGCTTCCATGACAAATGACTGTGCCCTTATCAAACCTTTAGCCCTGAGCAGGGCTAGGTCAGCTCAGACCTGCAGGATTTTCCATCAACTCAAGACGCTATAAAGGCCTAGTTTTGGCATCATCTAGGCCCTGGGGATGTTGCCTGGGGTTGGGTTGCAGCTATTGAACAGGGCAGTAGGACTGATGTCTAATGGAGTATCTGCTCCTCCAGAGACAGCTTGGACCAGGCGAGAGCCAACACGGCAACTTACGGCGCCCTCGGCCGGGGGTGATGGCTGCACAGTGGTGTTTGATATCCAGGGCACAGGCTGTGTGAAGAACAGGGTCGACAAAGATGTCCGCCTTGCTTTCCTTCAGCATGTTTAACACTTCCTGGAAGCGAAGGTCAACACAGAGAGAGCTGTTACAGCGGAAACACATTTGCTCTGTTGCTGGTACACATTTCACACGTAAACAAGACAGCCAAGCAGGGAAGGCTGAGGGCAGCAACGGAGCCCTCACTGCAGGGGCGGCACCGTGGGGTGACGGTGGAACACAGATGTTCATCCACCTCTTCTGTTTTTATTGCTGTTAATACAGTTATTTATTTATTTTTTTGACAGGCAGAGTGGACAGTGAGAGAGAGAGACAGAGAGAAAGGTCTTCCTTTGCCATTGGTTCACCCTCCAATGGCCGCCGCGGCCGACGTGCTGTGGCCAGCACATCGCGCTGATTCGATGGCAGGAGCCAGGTGCTTCTCCTGGTCTCCCATGCGGGTGCAGGGCCCAAGCACTTGGGCCATCCTCCACTGCACTCCCTGGCCACAACAGAGAGCTGGCCTGGAAGAGGGGCAACCGGGACAGAATCCGGCGCCCCGACCGGGACTAGAACCCGGTGTGCTGGCACCGCAAGGCGGAAGATTAACCTAGTGAGCCGCGGCGCCAGCCAATACAGTTATTTTGTTACTCTAAGAAATCTGAGGAAAAAAAATCTGATCTGAAAATGAGAGTGGGGCCGGTGCTGTGGAGCAGAGGGTTAACGCCCTAGCCTGAAGTGCTGGCATTCCATATGGGCACTGGTTCTAGTCCCGGCTGTTCCTCTTCCGATCCAGATCTCTGCTATTGCCTGGGATAGCAATGGAAGATGGCCCAAGTCCTTGGGCCCCTGCACCCACGTGGGAGACCCGGAAGAAGCTCCGGGCTCTGGATCGGCACAGCTCCAGCAGCTGTGGTCATCTGGGGAGTGAACCCGCGGATGGAAGACCTCTCTCTCCGTTTCTACCTCTCTCTCTAACTCTGTCTTTCAAATAAATAAAAGAAATCTTAAAAAAGGAAAAAAGAAAAAGAAAATGAGAGTAATACGCTGTATTAAAATTCCCAAATAATTGTGTGTTTGTTTCACTATCCCTGTCATGCTCAAAAGGAAAAAAGAAGGGAGAGAGCATCATTTCTACTCCAACTAACCACTGAGGTAGAGAAACACCTCAGGCCTGCAGCCCCCGGCTGGTCCACCTGCAATAGCAGTTACAGGAGGCCAGGCCTGCCAAAGACTCCTCCGTACCAAAAACCAGTCTGCGCTTCACAGAAAGAGGCCATAGCCTCTATAAAAACAGTAACAAACAAACTACAAAATAAATAAATACATATCAAGGGGGAGGAGGTTAGCCTAGTGATTAAGGCACTAACTTTCCAGTTAAGACACTGATGTCGGGCTGGCGCTGTGGCTCACTAGGCTATCCTCTGCCTGTGGCGCCCGCACCCTGGGTTCTAGTCCCAGTTGGGGCGCCGGGTTCTAGTCCCGATTGCTCCTCTTGCAGTCCAGCTCTCTGCTGTGGCCCAGGAGTGCAGTGGAGGATGACTCAAGTGCTGGGGAGACTGGGAGGAAACACCTGGCTCCTGGCTTTGGATCGGTGTAGCGCCGGCCATGGTGGCCATTAGGAGAGTGAACCAAAGGAAGGAAGACCTTTCTCTCTGTCTCTCTCTCACTGTTTATAACTCTCTCTCTGTCTCTCAAAAACAAACAAACAAACAAAAACAAAAACAAAAAAAAAGATACCTATGTCAGATGCCACCTGCTGCCGGCAGCCCATACAGGTGCCAGTCCAAGTCTCGGCGGCTACACTTCCAATCCAGCCCTCTGCTAATGTGCCTGAGAAAGCAGCAGCAGATGGCTCAAATGCTTGGGCCCCTGCACCCACATGGGAGACCCGGAAAAAGTCCTTGGTTCCTGACTTTGGATTGGTTCATTGCCAGCCTTTTTGGGGAGTGAACCAGTGGACAGAAGTGCTCTCTTTCTCTCTCTTTGTAACTCTTTCAAATAAACAAATCTTTAAGGGAAAAAAAAAAAAAAAAAAAGAAAAAAAAGAAAAAGAAAAGAAAAAGATGCCTGTCTTGCCCCTGAGTGTGTGAGTCTGACATCTGGCTCTGGCTCCCAGGCAATGTGCTCCCTGGGAGGCAGCCATGATGGCTAAAGTAGTCAGGCTCCTGCCAGTCCGTTGGGAGACCTGCACTCAGCTCTGAGCCTTGGAACTGGCTAGGGGTCACTGTGGGCATTTGGGGAGTAAACTAATGAGTGAGAGCTCTGCCTCTTAAAGAAAGAACGACAACATAATCAAAACAAAGCTCAAATATTGCTTAGAAGTCCTCCTCAAAGTTCTGTGGTTCTTTTTTTGTAATATCTATACTGGGGCCGGTGCTGTGGCACAGAAGGCTGGGTGGCTGCCTGCAACTAGTTAAGAGTCCCGGCTGTTCCACCTCCAATCCAGCTCCCTGCTGATGCGCTGGGGAAAGCAGTGGAAGATGGCCCAGGTGCTTGGGCCCCTGCCGACCATGTGGGCCGAAGCTCTTGGCTTCAGTCCTGGCTGCTGCAGCCACTTGAGGAATGAACCAACAGATGGAAGTTCCGTCTCTGTAACGCTTTCAAATAAATAAATAAATAAATAAGTCTTTCAAAATAAAAGACAAAGCTTTTCAAAAAAGGTCAAGTATATTATTTCTGAAATAAACTGAATTTTTAATTTCTTGGATTTTCACCAACACTCACTGACACACCGGTTCTGACATTTTGCTTCAGTACCGCACTCCCGGTGCCCTCCGACAATGGTCCCAGTGCAAACATGAGAGGCTTTCCCAGCAGTTAGTAGAGGTGACAGAATGCTCAAATTACAGGAGGTTAGCAGTCAGGGTCCATATTACAGTTTGGTAAGGGGGAACAGCAGAGAATGCCAGGTAGCAGGGTCTAGCTTTTGATTCTGTCACTACGTGTGTAGACTACAGCGTTAAAGTGAAGACGACAAAGGCGGAGAAAAGGAACTGAGGGAAGAGCAAGGTGCGGGAGGTCACCTTCTTGCACATCTCCGTCTTGATCTTGAGCAGGTTCACTTTGAGGCACTCCTCCACTTGGCCTGTCTGCTCTTGGGCCGCTGCTTCCTCAGCACAGAGACTGGAGATCTGTTCAGACAAAAACAAGGCCTCCCCTTGGGCACAGAAACCAGCAGTTTCCAAAGCAGGTGAATCTGGTGATTCTAACCGGGCCCTGCACTTCACAGTGCATTTGCTCCTTCCACAGGGGCCAGCTGCTGTGTCATGAACAAGGGACAGTGCTGCCAGAACCAGAAATCTTAGTTTCCAAACATGCTCACTTGGTGATCACAGCTTCCTGGTGGATTTCACGTCTCTCTGCCACACTGGCTGGCAGCCTCCATTTGGACACACAGAGCTGCAACTCAATGAATGCACCCATCTCACTGCCAACCCTGTGGCTGGAGGCAGCCTGTCCAAGAACTATCACAAGAAAGGTGACTCCCTGACTCTGACAAAGCAAATGATAACAAACGTCTGGCCCAGACTCTCAATTGGGATGTATGTGCACAAAGGGTTCTAAAACACAGCCCACAGCAAAGATACAAACTTAACTTTATATACAAAGTTTTATGAGCAGCTTCTTTAAAACATCTTTAGTGTTAATCTCCTAAAATTAATGTATGTTGAACAGGTTCTCTAGATGGCTACAAGGTTAAGTAATTTCCAAGGATGGACACTTCTTGAACAGCTATCATGGGAGCACTTCTGTCTTTTTTGGGCCTTCTGAGTTGACCATATAGAATAAAGAGAAGCAAAGAACAAATCATACATGGAGAACCATCATTAAAAATGCCCTTACTCAACAGAGAAATATGGAACCAACACTGTAGGACCAATGCGAAATCTAATCTAGTGTTGCAAAGAACCAGGAATTCAAGTGATACAGGGCCCAGGACATGGGTTTCAACCAAGCCTGGACTCAGCACTGAAGAGAAACCATAGTGAAGAACACCTCCCCTCCTCCCGATCTCTGACCAGCTCTGGCCCACGTCCTACCTCGTCTGAGCAGTGCAGCTGGAGCTGGGGATCGAGTCGATAATCCAGGGCCGACTCCTGGATGATGACTCGGATTTGGTCTTCGCAGTCTGAAGACAGGCGCTGCGTGGGATGCAGGGAGGACGTGTCAGCCCGGGGAAGGGGGAAAAGGTCTGGGGACAAGGGGACAAGAGGTGCCCCAGGGCAACCACCAGCCTACCTGGTCGGCGTATCGCAGCTTGAGGCAGGAGATGACCTGGCCTTCCAGCTCTGAATCATCCTTGGCCTTACTGAGGATCCCGTGGCAGAACTTAGGTATGTCCGCTTTGCAGGCTTTCCTCAGCACGGGGTTTAAGCGGTAATCTACAGCAGACAGCAAGAAGTATGCAAGAAAGCTTCATCCCTGGGTTCACACATTTTCAGAAATCCAATTCCCCATAAGGGATGTAGGTGTCAACAACTGAGGATGACTGGTTTGTTTCCTGGTAAATGTCTGCTGAGCTCTCACTCCTCTGCTGTCAATCAGCAGTACAAGTTCACACAAAGGCACTTCTGCAGGGCCTGGGAATCCTTCTCCTCTGCAGCACCTCTAAAGGATTTGTGGGGGTGGGTGTTGTGATGTAGTGGGTTAAGGCACCGCCTGCAATACCAGCATTCCATATGAGCGCTGGTTCAAGTCCCAGCAGCTCTGTCTCTGACCCCAGACCAGTACTCTGCTGATGTGCCTGGGAAAGCAGCATAAGATGGCCCAAGTGTTTAGGCCCCTGCTACCCATGTGGGAGACCCAGAGGAAGTTCCCGGCGTTAGCCTGGCCCAGTTCTGGCTGTTGTGGCCATTTAGGGAGTGGACCAGCAGGAGGAAGATCTCTCTTTTCTCTCTGTAACTCTTTAAAATAAATAAATAAATAAATCTTAAAAAAAAAAAAAAAATAAGGTCCAGTATTGTGGCATAGCAGGTTAAGTTGCCACCTAAGACACTGCCATATCACATGGGTACCAGTTAGTGTCTCAGCTGCTCCATTTCCGAATCAGCTAATGGCCTGGGAAAAGCAGCAGAGGATGGTCCAAATGCTTGAATCTCCGTAAGCCACATGGGAGACCCATATGAAACTCCTGGCTCCTGGCTTCAGCTTGGCCAAGACCTGGCTGTTGTAACCATCTGGGGAGTGAACCAGCAGACAGAAGATCTGTCTCTCTCACACAATACATACATAAATCTTTAAATAAAAATAAAGGGTTTGTGGTCCCATATCCTAAGTAATCCATACAAAGATTAAGCAAATTTCAGCAACCTTGCCTGTCACAGTTAAAACATTAGGAGACATCCTATTCAGGTTCTTGTAAGGCAGAGTTGAAGTTTCTCTATTCTGAACCAAATTACCTGCCACATGTATAAATCATTAAATCTCCAGACTTTTCTAAGGAACTCAAGTCCTCATTCCTTTGCTTTGCTTTCTTTCTTAACCAATCCTCACTCCTCTTTTATCAAGGACATTTTTCTAGTTCTCAGCTTCTTCCTTCTTGCACTTTATTCCTTTTCTCTAGATATTCCCTCAAAGGAAGACTAAGGCAATTTGCTCACATCCAGACTCCACTGTTAAAATGCAGACAGCAAGGCACCTTGGCTGACTTTGGTACCATATGTCCTTTCCACTCCACTCTGCTCCACCTATAGCTGAGCACTTACCGGTGTTCTGGGTGATCTGGCGCTTGGTTATCATCTGCTTGCACTTGGGGTCCATCAGTTCACTGTTTTTATTTTGCTTTAAGCACTGCAACATAGTTTTAGAGTCTGCTTCCGGACAGAACCTCTGCAAAGATACAAGGATTTATAAAAACAGTTATCCAATAGTGGTAACTGACCCCGACTGTGATCACTCTTCTGTGACACAGCGTAGTAAAGAACTGTGTGAGAAACAGCCAGGCCAGAGCAGTGCTCATCCCAATTCTCCTTTCTTTACTTGTTCTTGACTATTTCTGCCCCACCTCATTGCTTGCTACTCTGTGTGGGATTGATTTCTGAACTAGATGGCTTTATTAAATTACACGGATGCCCATGAGCTCAATCATTATTTAGGCATGGATGTAACACTGTACCAGGTGGCCCTCCAGCCCTCACGTTGTATGTACCTATCACCCAGTGTGATCACAAGTCTGATTCCCCCTTGCTGAGGGACTAGTCCATGTGTGCTTTACTGTGTCCCACCGGACAGGAATGAGTCTGGGGCTAGGAATCAGCCCCATTTCTGTCTGCTAATCTTCAGGAATTTAAGGATCACAGTGTCTGATAAACTCTGATCGGGACAGTGGGGCATCAAAGCTCCCTCCTCAGTTCTAATTGTAATCTACTGACATCTGAATATGGGGACATGGATTTCTGGCTGATTTTCTTTTTCATTCTCAAGATTGATTTATTCCTTTCTTTGAAGAGCAGGGAGAGTGAAAAAAGAGAGGGAGAGGGAGATCTTCGATAGGCTGGTTTACTCTCCAAACAGCCAGAACAGTGGCGTCTGCACCAGGCCAAAGCTAGGAGCTCGGAAATGCATCCTGATCTCACTCTAGGGCGGCAGGGGTCCAAGTACCTAGACCATCATATGCTGCCTTCCCAGGCATATTAGCAAGAAGCTGGGTGGAGTGGCGTAGCTGGGACTCCAGTGTGGGATGCCAGCAAGTGGTGATTTAACTTCACACAATGGTGGCTCTGGGTGCTGATTTTTTTTTTTTTTTTTTTTTTTAATAAAATATCACAGAACCTTTCTGAAGTGAGAGCTTGATAGGTCTACTTTTCCGTATGACTCAGCTGTACCAGCCCCAGCTAAGGAGACTTCGTTGTTTCTAACGTTCAAAATTTTCTGTGGAATTGATTTGATAGAGTAAAAGAAGTAGCATTTTATATCAAAAGAAAACTGAAATAACGAGTTGGAACCTTAAGGTTCATCTTTTATGCATGTGGACTGCTGAGAACATTCACCAGAGGGGTAGATGAAGCAGAGGAGCCTTCAGAACAGAAACATCCGAGTGTGGGTGAGGACCCCTGTAGGGAGCCTGTCGTTTAACTGCCCTCCAAACCACTCTCGGTTCCTGCCAGCCTTATACCTGTGCCTCAGGTGAAGGCTGTGCTTTTTAAGCATCACCTGAAGGGCTTGTGACCAGAGTCCCTGCTCCCCTCCCAGAGATTCTGACTAGTAGATCTGAGCATGGTTAAAAATTGGTAAGTTCCCAGGTGCAGCTGCCACTGCTCTTCCAGAGACCACACCTGGAGAATCGCTGCCTCAGCTATATAAAACAAGTCGCACAGACAAGAATTTGCTGTGTCATGTTTACCTGCCATGCGCTTGGCCTTTGTTCTGGACTCCTTACCTTTATCATCTGCTTGCAGACCCGCATGAGTGTGTAGTCCAGTTCTGGGTCCATCATCTCTGTCTCCTGAAGCTTGAACACTTTCTGGTGGCAACGGGTACTTAGCTGCTTCTTGTTTTCTTTGAGGCATTCAATAATCTACGGCATGGAAGTTAAGGTCAAGAACCAGAGACTGATAACCCATCAGCTGTCTGAGGAACACTAAAGCCATAAGGAAGATGCTAAGTAAATAAACCAAGGACTCAAAGCAAAGGGAATAAGGTTACAGAGTGATCAAAACAAATTCAAAAATACATTTAACATTCTCAGAACTATCCAGAAGGAAACAGTAAATAAGAATCAAGAACAGGAGTTACAAGAAGAACCAATTAAAGATCTAAGAACTGCAAAAAACAAAACCCAATTGGTAGTTTCTTTAAAGAGCAAAATGGACAGAGTTGAAGAATTAACTGAAGCTGGCAAACAGGACTGAGGAACCACTCATATAATGTACAAAGAAATGAAGACAAGGGAAACACCAAAGAGAATGTTTACAGACATGCAATAGACCAGACTCAGACACCCAACAGCCTGGGGTGAGTTTCAGAAGGAAGAAAAATAAATGTACTAGCAGAGGTAACAATGATCAAGGGGCCAGCGCTGTGGTGCAGTGGGTTAAGCCCCTGCTGTGACACTGGTGTCCCTTATCAGAGCACTGATGAGTTCCTGGTGCTCTGCTTCTGCTTCAGCTTCCTGCCTGAGTGCCTGGGTAGGCAGTGGATGACCCAAGTACTCGAGACCCTGCCACCTAGGAGGAGCTCTGAATGGAGTTCCTGGCTTCTGGCTTCAAACTGGCCCAGCCCTGGCTGTTGTGGCCGTTTAGGAAACTGAACCAGTTGTACAGATCTCTCTCTGTCTTTCAAATAAATAAATCCTAAAAAGGAGAACAATGATCAGGAATTTCCCAGAATTTAAGGGAGACATCAATTAAAAGACCAAAAGGGACAACTGGGATAAAGAGAGAAAAACAAAATACAAAAAAAAGTACCCCACCACACCTAATAATATTACATTTGCAGCCATGTGAGCAGTGAACCAGTGGATAGAAGATCTCTGTTTTTCCCCTCATCTCTCTGTCACTCTGCCTTTCAAATAAATGAATCTTAAAAAAAAAAAAAAAAAAAAAAAGATTTGCTATTTATTTGAAAGGCAGAGTGACAGAAAGGGAAGAGACACACAGAGATCTTCTATCGACTGGGTCACTCTCCAAATGTGGAGGTCTGGGCAAGGCTAAAGCCAGGAGCCAGGAGCCAGGAGCCAGGAACTCCTTTCTGGTCTCTCACATGGGCCATCTTCCACTGCCTTGCTAGTTGCATTAGCAGGCAGCTGGATAGGAAGTGGAGTGGCCAGGACTAGAACCAGCACTCCCACATGGGAGGGTGGTGATGCAAAGGATGGCCTGCCACGTGCAGGGTGCTATGCCACAATGCTGGCCCCAGGAAAGAATTTTAATGAAGGAATTGTGCATTTCCTTCCCACAAATCCTGCTTTGGATTAGGAAATGACACTGTGACTCATTAAACTACAAGTAAAATATTACAAAACATTTACAGGAAAATATTAAAAATAATCAAATACAGAGGCAAAATGAAATGTTTTTTCAGGAATTTCTATCCCATTGCTCATAGCACACAATACAGTTAAAACAAGTAAGATTCCCCTGGTCGCAAATTTCCAAAGAACTGGGGAGGAGGAAGAAACGGGAAGAAATGGTGGTGGGAGCAGATGTTAGCAGTGCTGCTTCTATAGCCACTGTACCTGAAAGCAGTACCCTCTCTTAGACGCAGGAGGTTCTGAACAGGTGGGACTTCAGGATATTCCCTGACTGACAGTAGAAAGCACCCTGCCAGCAGAAGCAGCTATTCCCCTGTTTAGTAACAGCCTCTTTCCCTTGAACCTCTGCTGTGCATGGAAGCCCCTTCCAGCATCAAAAGCTGCCACCATGATGACAGCTTCATGAACATCATCCCTGGCCTGAAGTGACACAGGAGCAGCAGGCCCAGACCTGCAGGCTGCTTTGCAAGAGGCACAGCAGAGTGACAGAGTGACACATACACACAGAATGATCGACCTTCCATCTGCTAGTTCAATCCTCAAGTGCCTGCAACATCCATGGATTCAATCCAAGTCGCTCACATAGGTGTTTGGCAGGGCCCCAATTACGTAAGCCATCATCTGCACCTCCTAGACTACATTAGAAGGAGGCTGGGTAGAAGTGGAGTTGCACACCTGTGGCATAGATTAAGCAGCTGCCTGTGACACAAGTATCCTATATGGGTACCAGTTTATGTCCTGGCTGCTGCACTTCCAATCCAGCTCCCTGCTAATGTACCTGAGAAAGCAGCTGAAACAGCCCAAGTGCTTGGGCCCTTGAATCCACGAGACTCAGATGGAGTTCCAGGATCTTGGCTTTAGCCTGGCTCAGCCCTGGCTGTTGCAGCCATTTGGAGGAATAAACCAGTGGATGGAAGATCTCTCTCTCTGTTTCTGTATCTCTAGCTTGCAAATAAACAA
Source organism: Oryctolagus cuniculus (assembly GCF_964237555.1). Taxonomy (NCBI): domain Eukaryota; kingdom Metazoa; phylum Chordata; class Mammalia; order Lagomorpha; family Leporidae; genus Oryctolagus; species Oryctolagus cuniculus. Next base: position 57,079,962 of record NC_091449.1, read on the forward strand.
ATAAATATTTTAAAAAATAAAATAAAATTTAAAAAAGTAGAGTTGCTGGGACCTGAATCAGAACTCTGATATGGAATGCAATGTCTCAAGTGGTGGCTAACCTGCTGTACCACATGTCTGACTTAAACACATACCCCCACCCCTCCAAAAAAAAAGACTTGCAGGCTGGCATTGTGGTATGGTGGGTAAAGCTGCCGCCTGCAGTGCTGGTATCCCATTTGGGCGCTGGTTTGAGTCCCGGCTGCTCCACTTCCGATCCAGCTCTGGTTTCAGATCGGCGCAGCTCTGGCTGTTGCGGCCAGTTGGGGAGTGAACCAGTGGATGGAAGACCTCCCTCTCTCTCTCTCTCTCTCTCTCTCTCTCTCTCTCTCTCATCTCTCTGTGTAACTCTTTCAGCAGTAGAAGATGGCCCAAGTCCTTGGGCCCCTGCACCCGCATGGGTGACCTGGAAGCTCCTGGCTTTGGATCAGTTCAGTTCCGGCTGTTGAGGCCAATTGGGGAGTGAAACAGCAGATGGGAGACATTTCTCTCTCTCTCTCTCTCTCTGTCTCTCCTTCTCTCTCTGTGTAACTCCGACTTTCAAACAAATAAATAATTTGCCGGCGCCGCGGCTCACTAGACTAATCCTCCGCCTTGCGGCGCCGGCACACCGGGTTCTAGTCCCGGTCAGGGCGCCGGATTCTGTCCCGGTTGCCCCTCTTCCAGGCCAGCTCTCTGCTGTGGCCAGGGAGTGCAGTGGAGGATGGCCCAAGTGCTTGGGCCCTGCACCCCATGGGAGACCAGGATAAGTACCTGGCTCCTGCCATCGGATCAGCGCGGTGTGCCGGCCGCAGCGCGCTGGCTGCGGTGGCCACTGGGGGGTGAACCAACGGCAAAGGAAGACCTTTCTCTCTGTCTCTCTCTCTCTCTATCCACTCTGCCTGCAAAAAAAAAGAAAAACAAAAACAAAAAAATAATTTTTTTTTTTAAAAGCTGGTATCCCACGTGGATGTCAGTTTGAGTCTTGGCTGCTCCACTTCCAGTCCAGCTCCCTGCTAATTAATTAAGACAGTCCAAGCGTTTGGGCCTCTGTATCCACATGGAGACCAGCAAGAAGCTCCTGGCTCCCAGCTCTGATCTGGCCAGCCCCAGCCATTACAGCCATTTGAGAGTGAACCAGTGGATGAAAGATCTCTGTCTCTCCTCTCTCTGTGCAACTCTGCCTTTCTAATAATTAAGTCTTAAAAATTTTTTTTAAATAACTTATTTCTATATTATTCCTAGTGATTCTGGGTAGGGCACTGTTTCCATGTACATAAAAATTTCCCAGGTGAGGGGCCAGTGCTGTGGTGTAGCAGGTAAAGCTGCCACCTGCAGTGTTGGCATCCCATATAAGCGCCGGTTCTAGTCCCGGCTTTTCCACTTCTTATCCAGCTCTCTGCTATGGCCCGGGAAAGCAGAAGAGGTGGCCCAAGTCCTTGAGCCCCTGCACCCACGTGGGAGACCTGGAGGAAGCTCTAGGCTCTTGGCTTTGGATCAGCCTAGCTCCGGCTGTTGCGGCCATTTGTGGAGTGAACCAGCGGATGAAAGACTTCTTTCTCTAACTCTCCGCCTTTCAAATAAATAAATTAACCTGGAAAAGCAGCAGAAGATGCCTGAATACTTGGACCCCTGCCATCAACATCAGAGACTAGGATGGAGTTTCCGTCTCCTGGCTCCAGCCTGGCTCAAATCTGGCAATTGCAGCCTTTTGGGAAATGAACCAGTAGGTGGAAGAGCTCTTTCTATCTGACTTTCAAATAAATAAATGAATAAATCTTAAGGAAAAAAAGTTCCCCAGGTGATTCTCAAGTGCTATTAAGAGGTTCTGTGCAATGGAACACAGCAAGGGAATAATGCCTTTTGGAGATGTAGAGTGTTGGGAAAGCTAGATAGAGGCATCGGAAGGATCCTTAGGAGCTCATTAGGCAGACAAGATAGGCAAGGATGAATAACCTAAAAGGGGGAACTAAAGGACAGGGGACAAGAGGACGGCGCATGCAGAACGAGTGGCCTGGGCAGCTTCAGTTTCAGAACTCAGACTTTGCTGTCCTGTACCACCAGCAAAGAAGGAAAAATTAAAACGGCCACTTCACGTTACTTTCACACTTAAAAAATACAGGGGTTGGAGCTGTGTGTAGCAGATAAGGCCGCCGCCTGTGGTGCCAGGGTCCCATGTGGGCACCGGTTTGGGCCCCGGCTCTCTGCTATGGCCTGGAAAAGCAGTAAAAGATGGCCCAAGTCCTCGGGCCCCTGTACCTGCGTGGGAGACCTGGAGGAAGCTCCTGGCTCCTGGTTTCAGATCAGCGCAGGTCTGGCTGTTGTGGCCAGTTGGGGAGTGAACCAGTGGATGAAAGACCTCTCTCTCTCTTTCTCTCTCTCTCATCTCTCTGTGTAACTCTTTCAAATAAATAAATAAATCTTAAAAAAAAAAAAATACAGGCAAAAGCTACCTGCGCGTTGCCATACTGAACAGTGGAACAGTAGTTCTTGATGTCACTCTTGCAGGCCTCGTATAGGTCTGGTTCCAGACGGATGTCCTCTGTCTGCACGAGAGGGAGCCAGTGTGAAGAAGTGAGCTTGTTTTATGCAGGTCTCCAACATTCTAAAGCCTCAACTGCTAACTGGACCTTGTCTACTGTCACCATAGTCTTCACAGCACAGGGGCAGCAGTGCAGCCACATGACAGGAAAACCCAGGACTGACTTTAGTTCCACCACCATGTTGCTAGGTGGCCTTGGACAGCAAAATATGTCCACCCCACAGTGTCCTGTTGAGTCCTTCAGAGACTGCTATGAGATGACATAATATGGGAAAACCATGGTACAAAGGCATGGTTCTATCTTTATTCTAATGTTTTGTTAAAAGAGCTAGGGCCAAAACCTCTGAACTCAAACAAGTCTCTATTACAGTAGCATATTGAGGCCTGATCCATTTTACACAGAATTCTCACCAAATCACTGCCGCTGTATGTGGACATCGGGTCAGTAATTTCCGGGATATTAATGGTGCTTTGTCTCCATTGCTAGTTTTTGCTTAGAATGAGGTGAAACAAGTATGCACCATGGCACTAAACATCTTTAAAATATTTTTAGCTGTCTTTTGACCATGCTTTGGGCTTTACCTCAAGAGTGAAACAAAAGGTCCTTTATAATGCACCCTGCGGATGCCTTTCCAGCATGCCTTGGTAATCTGTGAGCTCATCAGAGCGTGGCATGCCTGGAGAATGCTTGTTAGTCAGGGAGTGGGCTAATATCCTCCAAGCTGACACAATCAAATGCAAAGGAAAGACCTTTTGTATCATGGCAGGGAGAGGTTGCTCTTTCCCCTCTATTCTTGTTGGGGTGAACGATGAACGTTGGAGCAGGCAGCCCGGGGTCATCGTGCAGGCATGTGGGGACATGCCCCAGCACAGCACAGCGGGAGGAAAACACCCGAATCCTTGAGACCACTACTGATCCAATGATTATCTCACACACCTGGGGTCTGTCTTACAGCCGGACTTCCAGCTACTTACGGACATCAGCAAAACAATGAAACAAGGAACTGTCATATAGTAAAACTCTAGCACACGATGGCCTGTCTGCACCATTCGTGGCAGAGGCTCAATCTTCCGCCTCGCCCCGGCCCTCCCCTGGCATTACCATCTCCAGCTCCTCCACGCGGAGCTGCTTGCGGCACTTCAGGGACACTCTGTGCTCCTTGGCTTCCTGCAGAGTGTCGTTGCGCACAGTGGTACTTAGGCAGATCACCACGTCCACCCTGCCAGGAGGGACAAGGCTTCAGCAAGGTGCACGGGCCACACCATTCACCCAGAATGCATCACTCCTCTACCACCTGGCGAATGTCTGTCCTGGACGTCTCACTGCTTTTCCAATGCTAAAAGCAGCGATCTATACAGCAGTTCCCTTATCCAGTTTCATTTTCCAGGTTTAGTTACCTTGGGTCAACCACAGCCCAAATATATTAAATGCAAAATTCTAGAAATAAACAATTTAGGAGTTTTAAATTGTCCAAAGTTCTGAGTAGTGCACTAATTAGCCACTCTAATCTGCCAGGGATGTGAACTGCCCTTTTGTTCGGCATATCCACACTGTGTACACTACACATTCATTAGTCACTAGGTAGCCATATTGGTTATTGGACTGACAGTCACTATACCACAGTGTTTGGGTTCAAGTGACTCTTATTTTACTTAGTAACACCCCAAAACACAAAAAGTGATGATGCTGCCAATTCAGATAGACCCAAGAGGAACTGTGAGGTGCTTTCTTTTAAGTGAAAATTCTTGACTTAGAGGGGAAAAACTGTATGCCGAGGTTGCTAAGATCTACAGCACTAAAAGAAATTCTGAGAGACACTCACATTCATGAAAGTTGTGTTATAGTATAGTCTTTAAAAATTATTTTTTGTTTTTAGTTATTTTCATTTTATTTGAAAGGCAAAGAGAATCAGATAAAGAGATCTTCCATTTCCTGGTTTACTCCTTAGATGCCTGCAACTGCCAGCCTGGAACTCTGGGCCTTCCACATGCGGAGCAGGGGCCTACGCACTGGAGTGATCATTTGTTGCATCCGGGTTATGCATTAGCAGGAAACTGGTTTGGAATGGAGTAGCAGGTCCTCAAACCAGGCACTCCAATATGGGATGCGGGTGTCCCAGACTGTGACAGTCCCTCTGCCACATTCCCACACCAGCAGTATATTCTTACAAGTGTTCTATTCTATTATTATCTTATTAGTCTCCTATTGTAATTAATACATTAAATGTTCTCATAGGTATACACAGAAAAAAGCCATAAATGCATAGGATTTGTTATCATTTGTGGTTTCAGTATCTGCTAGGGGTCTTGGGGTTAAGAGGGTCCTGCTGTGTGTCATAAAGGTTAGGTAGCAGTCTGAAGGCTGATCATGTGCCTCATTGGAGGGTAGGCCAGATAAGGGGCACGTACAGGGACAGTTCAACATGTGTTTTGTTAAAAACGTGACCACATAGGAATGCTGCTCTTACTGCTGGGACTATGCCTCTAACATACCTTAAAAACGCATTGCTGAAAGGCACGGAGACCTGAGAAACAGGAGAACCTGGTTTGCACGAGGGGAAACATGGCGGCAGCCATGCTGTAGAAGCTGTATCAATCTCATCACCAAGGCCTAATTCTTAAACGAACAGAGGTCGTGTGTCTCTGCTTGATAGCTAAGTCAGCGAGGCATCCGCTGCTTCTCGGAGGTCATGACATCACGGATGAGGCGAGGGTAGACTGATTTATCCCTGACTCACACTGCAACTTACTTTGCTAAGTTCACAACCTGGATCTGCTTCATAGTAAGGCAGACGAAACCTGGAGAAAGCACAAATGCTCCTGTAGCTGGTGGGCTCTTCAAATAAAAACCAGGGCAAGCATCTGGCACAGTGGCTAAGATGCCACCTGGGACACTTGCACCCCATATCAGAGAGTGTGGGCATGAGTTCTGGCTCTCTCCCAATTCTGGCTTCCTGCTAATGCAGACCCCGGGTGGCAGCAAGTAGTTGTGTTCCTGGTTCCCAGTTTCAGCCTGTTCCCATGCTGGCCACTGTGGGAGTTTCAGCAGCGAATGGGAGCTTGCTTGTTCTCTTTCTCTGCCTCTCAAATAAATAAAAATAAAATAAATCATAAATTTTTGTAAAGAACTGCTACTAGGAGCTGTGGCTCTGGGTGGTCATAAAGATGATCGGTGTGACAACTGAAGTGTTTGGCAGCATGCCCGCAGGAGACAGGGGGCCTCCTGGGCTAATCCTGTCAGACAGCAGGAGGATGCCTGGCGTCCTGGTATTCATTCAGTAGCTAAGAGGGACTTTGGCAAAGCAGAACGAATCAATTAAAAGCTACATACTTCTTTTTTATGTTGGGGCAAAGTTTCAACACGTCTTCCTTGCAGGCCATTTTAAACTTGTAAGAGAACCGAAAATCCTTCATCTGCACCTGAAAGACAACAACAAAGAAAACTGGAAGCTATGGAAGCTGCAGTCAGCCTGATGGGTGACATCTTCACAAAGCCTTCAGAGCCTGCTTGCACGCGGGCGGGCCTGGCCTCCGTCTCTCATCCGGGCCTTCACTGCCATTCCAACCACTCTGGTGCCCTTTCCTCCGCCACAGGAGCTATGCTCCTGGTTCTCTGCATGGTTGGCCCTGCTACTTCCTGGACATTTCTACCGCTGTACCTGCTTCTGAGATCCCTTTTCTCAGCTTCACTCTCTGGCCCTAATCTGCTTAGTTCTTCTTCACAGAAGCCCTGGAGACTCTACGTGTATCTGCCCGGGGGGTAGGGGTGTGCCACCTCACTACCACCTCCCATTGCTGGGCACTCCGGGGCGCTCGGGAACACTCATGGAATGGACAGTCAGACAGGCTCTGGCCCTGGGAAGAGGTCATTACCACGCCGACCAGCCTGCTTCTTCCTTGGAGGGAAGTGCTTGCTGTGCCAGAAACACCTCCTTCAGTCCATGTGGCAGTTATGGAAAGGACGGCCTAACTTTCTCATTCAAAAATCAGATCTGGGTTGCGTAATTTAAAAGAAAAAAGGGCTCAGAGTTCACTGTATTCAGACAAATTCAATTATAGGAAATGCTTGCCTACATGTCTCTGTCTCCACATACTGGACACTCCCTAGGCAGGCACCAGGTTCTGTTTATCACTGCCTAATTTCAAGGGGCCTAACACAGTGCCTGGCCAGGGCAGGTAAAAGCCACCTTTACTGAGAAGGACAAGCCTTTACTAGACACCTTTACTAGACAGGACAAGCGTCTGGGGAGGGCGAGCGTTCACAGAGCAGCAGGGGCGCGTGCGTGCTCCAGACGAGGCAGGCAGCAGAGACGAGATCACACCAGGTGTCACTCACCAGCTGGAAGTGGGTGACTCCGATGGCGCACTTCTCATTCATGTCCTTCTGGTGCTTGTTCTGTATCAGGCACTCCATCAGGTCCCCCGAGTCTATCTGGTTATCTGCTACGTCCTGGAGAAGACAGTGCACATTTACTCTTCGGTTTCCACAGGCGAGGTACAAAATCTGTAGCTCAGCCCATGAAAAATGCTGACAGATTCTAGACCCCTTCACGAAAAAGACGCATTATACGTTATATCAAAATAAGCCTGAGACATCACAAAGGAGAAACACTCAGTGGAATGAAATTTGCACGGCCAGTTGTTCTGCAGGAGACAAGAACACCAGAGACCAGTGCTCTCTCCCCTTCACCGTCCTCACAGGGCACAGCAGCTGGCTCCGGGTAATAATTACACAGCCTCCTGCTCGGCAAAGCCCAATGGCTCCTGAGTGCTTCACTCCTACAACCGAGGTCGCTCAAGGAGTGAACAAGTAATAAAATAACAGAATCCGCCCAATCCTGAAGTATGAGGAGAGAGCTGGAAGGGAAGGCACTATTTCAGATGCCAATGCTTGAGCTGATGTGTGGGAAGTGACAGCCATCTTTTCCTATAATGGGCATCCCATGACTGCTGCTAACCACAGAGGCGAATCAAACAAGGCTTATGAGGATGGTGGCACCTCTCTCTGGAGCTTGTTCACATTTTCGACTTTAGCTTGTCAAAGCTGGCCATTATTCAAGAGTAATGCACGCTGAAGACAGAGAGGAGTCCAACACACCCAGGAGTCACAGTCCCAGTGAACTAAGGTCTGTTTCTAACCCTCATTTCTCCAGACATTACTTACATGGCAGAAGTTCTGAATTATGGGCTCGCAGGCTCTCATCAGCAAGGCTTCTATTTGAATATCCTGCAGAAGATTAAATATGTTAACAATTCTGCTTTAGAAAGAGCCAGAGGTGGAGAGAAGAGTTTCTCTTTCTGAATCAGTAGCATCCAATGGGCAAATAATCTAGTATGTACATCTGGGGATGATCCTGGTCCTTATGCCAGACAGCCCCAGAACAGATAGAGTTGTTCCTCCATTATTCTCTGAAAGATGGATTTTCTGGAGGCAGATTCCCCCCCTCCATGCCTGAACCAAAGAGAAGGCAGAATTAAGAGGAGTGGGAGGACAAAGCTCTTAGCAATCACATTAGAGAATGACAAACCTTTGGAATTTTTCAAAAAGCCACGCAGTTCAAATTGAAAAAAGGGCCCAAGTGACACCCATCTCTAATTTATAGGCTCCTAAGTCAGATCACTGGCTTCATGCCAGATGTTAAACCACCGCTTCTGGGAGCACACACGAAACGGCTTCAGGCTGCGGAACCCTGTGCAGCACTTGCTGCTGAAACACGGTCCCTCGAGAGCTATGCACCCAGAAGTCCTCACCAGCCCACAGGACAGTGAGAGAGGCGTGAGGGGAGGCAAGGCGCTTTTGAAAACTACACATCAATAAAAGACCAGGTGAGAAATCTAACTTCCTATCTTGCCAATTTTGACAATTCAAATAATACTAAAAGGCTTATGATGAAAAATATAGCAATTCCCCATGCATCTAACTTCTGCTCTCACAAGAGAACTTTACAATTATTTTTAGAATGGAGTCTTTATTCAAAAAATAAATGTTTTCATTTATGAGAGAGCAAGAGAGGATGGCAGGGACCCAAGCACTTTAGCCATTATCTGCTGCCTCCCAGGTGTCTTACAGGAAGCTGGATCTGAACCCCACAAGCCAGGGCTCTAACCAGCACTCTGATGTGGGATGCGGCATCCCAAGCAATGGCTTAAGCTGCTGCACCACAATGCCCACCCTCACCTCGACATTTACAGCTGCCCCTCTGCTAAAGTAATAATCACTGTATTTGCAGATAATACGTCCCTGCATGAGGTTTGTGAAATCCCATTTTTTTATTTCAGTGGGTCTCAGGATGGAGCAGGGATAAACGTGTCTTCAGTCTTCCAACTTTACCTGGAAGTCTCAGGTTTTTATCGTGTTAAACAGATATTACAAAACGGCCTAACAAAGAGAGCTAAGGCTGAGAGAACTGGAATGCATGGACCACTCTTCAGTGTGAGGAGCAGGCTGGAAGCCCCATGGCTACCTGTCTTCTGGGACAGGTTTTAACCACTGTGGTAACTCTCAAGGACAACCAAAGGGCTGAATGCAGAGAGTGCACTTCTAGAGAAGGAAGGAAGAAGCCAGGAAGCAACACAATACACGTCTCTGTAAAGCCAATGGGCAGAATCTGATTAGATTTCTTTTGATTGCCAGGGCACCTGTACCCTTGAGTCTGTGCACAGTAGAACTAAGCAGAAGAGGCCCTCTGCCAGCAGGCCCTGCTCTCTGAGGAGCTGCATGCCACTTACCTCTGACTCTAACTCGGTGAGGTTGCCAACTATATCTCTGCACTCCACGGCCAGGTCATCCAGATGGTCCTGGAGGCACTCGAGCTCCTGCAGACAGACAGGCAAGCCCTTGGCAATTAGCAGTCATATCAACACATGGGGAGCCGAGATACCACTGGTCCTCTTTTCCTCTTCTTCTAAAACCTTACTGACCAAAACACAAAAGCTTTGATTCCTGAGAACGAAGACTGTTAAAAAGATAACCACTCGGGATGTGGCCGGGAAAGGTGGCCAGGGTAAAACAGCTTGCAAATCTCCCAGAAGGCCAAATGTGTAAGCTCAACAGGAACAGATCCTCAGGCGTCCTCAAGGTCTAAAGATCTTATCAGGCCTTCATCCCACTCCATCCATTCCCTGCTACTCCATTTGAAATCCATGTTTCGATCACTTTTACGTCTTACTTAAAAGTCAGCACTTTGATGATGATCACTGGACAACACATTCGTGGTGAAGGCATGGATCATTTTAAGTCTATTCATGGGCGAGGGGGGTGGGACCTGGGGTCTGGAACACACACAGAGCTGACAGCTCCTGCCAGTTAGATCTGGGGTTCTGACCCCAGCCATCTCAAACGAATCCTCTGAGGGAATTCTCAAACAAGTGGGCATACTAGGGCTTGGGTATCTTATGCTGTCTTGTCTGGCCTTTGGAAACCAAGCTGTAGTGACTGTAGCATTAATCCACTTGGATTCTGTTAACAGGTTGAAGAACTCCAAGTATAACAGTAGCACATTTCTGGAAGTACAACCAACACCTATTTCTCTGTGAAGTGCTCTGTTTAAGGGGTCAAGTTTAATTTACTGACTATCCCATAAGAATCAGAATCAGAAGGGAGAAGATGGATTGTAGGAATTACAAAATAGCCATTGTAGAAGAAAAACAAACAGAAGGAAAATGCACTACACTATTGGGAGTAAACTGGTCCCTAAGTTTCTGAATCACCACAGTCCTTGTTTCATAGGGCCGAGGCAGCATAAAGCTAAACCAGGTATTTTCCTTTCCTTTTTTTTTTTTTTTAGACAGGCAGAGTGGACAGTGAGAGAGAGAGACAGAGAGAAAGGTCTTCCCTTTTGCCGTTGGTTCACCCTCCAATGGCTGCCATGGCTGGCGCGCTGCAGCCAGCACACCGCGCTGATCTGAAGGCAGGAGCCAGGTGCTTCTCCTGGTCTCCCATGGGGTGCAGGGCCCAAGCACTTGGGCCATCCTCCACTGCCTTCCTAGGCCACAGCAGAGAGCTGGCCTGGAAGAGGGGCAACCGGGAAAGAATCTGGTGCCCCGACTGGGACTAGAACCCAGTGTGCCGGCACCGCTAGGTGGAGGATTAGCCTATTGAGCCGCGGCGCCGGCCTCTTTTTTTTTTTAAAGATTTATTTATTTGAGGGGCCAATGCCGTGGTGCAGTAGGTTAATCTCTGCCTGCGGTGCTGGTTCTAGTCCCAGCTGCTCCTCTTCCAATCCAGCTCTCTACTGTGGCCTGGGAAAGCAGTGGAGGATGGCCTGAGTGTTTGGGCCCCTACACCCGTGTAGGAGATTGGGAAGAAGCACTTGGCTCCTGGTTTCGGATTGGCGCAGCTCCAGCCATTGCGGTCATTTGAGGAGTGAACTAACGGAAGGAAGACCTTTCTCTCTATCTCTCCCTCTCACTGTCTGTAACTTTATCTCTCAAATAAATAAAATCTTTAAAAAAAGATTTATTTATTTGAAAGTCAGAGTTATACACAGAAAGAGAAGCAGAAAGAGAGAGGTCTTCCATCCACTGGTTCACTTCCCAATTGGCGACAATGGCCAGAGCTGTGCCAATCCAAAGCCAGGAGCCAGGAGCTTCCTCCAAGTCTCCCACAGAGGTGCAGGGACCCAACGACTTGGGCCATCTTCTACTGCTTTCCTAGGCCACAGAGGAGAGCTAGACTGGAAGTGGAGCAGCTGGGACTCGAACTAGCACCCATATGGGATGCTGGCAACTGTATGCGGCAGCTTTCCCCACTCTGCCACAGCACCAGCCCCAACTATAGATATTTTCTAACAATATACCCAACAGAACTCTAGCAGGATCAGGAAGCAGACTACTGAAAATTATATTCCTATCCTCAACTGATCTGCATAGATAGCCATGTTGCTTCTCTAAATGGCCAATTCTGGTACATGTGACTTGGTCTCCCATGTAGGCGGGTGGCAAGGGTCCAAGCACTTGGGCCATCTTCCACTGCTTTCTCAGGCATATTAGCCAGGAGATGGATCAGAACTAGAATAGCCAGGACTCGAACTGGCACTCCGATATGGGACACAGAGGTTGCAAGCAGGGCTGAACCCACCGCACCACAATGCTGGTCCCATTTTTTTTTTTCAGTGTAACTTTAAAAAAACAAAACAAAACAAAACAAAACAAAAAAAAACCATTTATTTTGTTTATTTGAAAGGCAGAGTTACAGAGAGAGAGGGAGAATGAAAGAGAGAGAGAGATCTTGTATCTTCTGGTTCACTCTTCAAATAGCAACAATGGCCAGGGCTGGGCAGGCTGAAGCCAGGAGCTGCAGCTGGGTCTCCCAAGGACTTGTGCCATCTCCACTGCTTTCCCAGGTCCACTAGTAGGGAGCTGGATTGGAAGTGGAGCGGCTGGGACTCGGCCGGCACCCATATGGGATGTTGGCATTGCAGGTGATGGCTTCACCTGCTACCTCACAGCGCTGGCACCTCAATGTCACTTTATAATACTCTAATTTCAGAGGGGGTTCTGCATTGGTACATACGCCTCAATGTCACTTTATAATACTCTAATTTCAGAGGGGGTTCTGCATTGGTACATACGCCTAAGTTAATTTCTTGGTCTAGTATTTATGTAGCTTTAAACAAACAGCTACTCCTCATTGCTCATCACTCTGTGTTCAGATGGAGCCTGAAATATCTTCCCCAGCCTAGAGCAGTGAGCGCCCTCCACTGCCATCCTGGGATCTCCTGGAACAGCACTTCACTCACTCAGGGGCACAGCTTCTGTCTGAAACATTCTCCCGATGGCTGTAGACTGCGAAATCCACTCCAGAGTTCTGAGAACTCGGTTCTTGTGTCACTTTCCAGGCTTTCAGTGGCCATTGTTGAGCAGTGGGGGCCCAGTATTCCCTATTCAATTTTTAGCCTATTCTTCATTTTTTACTTTTAAAATTTTTTATTTATTTGAAAGCAGAGAGAATGATTTTTCATCTGCCATTTCACTCTCCAAATGGCCATAACTGGCAGGTCTGGGCCAGGCTGCAGCCAGGATCCAGGAACTCGATCCTGGTCTCCCACGCAGGTGGTAGCTATACAAGTACTTAAGCCATCATCATCCACTGCCTTCCAGGGTGTACATTAGAAGGGAGCTGAGGGGCTGGTGCTGTGGCATAGTGGGTAAAGCCACCTCCTGCAGTGCTGGCATCCCATATGGGTGCCGGTTCGAGTCCCAGCTGCTCCACTTCTGACCCAGCTCTCTGCTATGGCCTGGGAAAGCAGTGGAAGATGGCCCAAGTGCTTGGGCCCCTGTACCCACATGGGAGACCCAGAAGAAGCTCCTGGCTTCGAATCTGCCCAGCTCCGGTTGTTGCAGCCAATTGGGGAGTGAACCAGCAGATGGAAGACCTCTCTCGCTCTCTCTCTGCCTCTCCTCTCTCGGTAACTCTTTCAAATAAATAAATAAATCTTTAAAAAAAAAAATAAGGGTGCGGAACTAGAGGCAGATCTGGGGCTCAAACTTAGGTACTCTGATATGGGATGTGAGTATTCCAACAGTGTCTTAACACATACCCCAAATGCCTACTCCTATCCTCCATTTTAAAGTAAGATGGAGGATAGGCTACTTTTCTATGCAACTGGCACTAATGCATTTTTTGGCTTCTTTCCCTGAACTAGGCATATCATTCCAGAAACTACTCACAACACGCAGGTAACTACTGGGAGGTGGGGTGAGACTGCCTCTTTCTTTCCACTTTCCTGTATGGAGAGGTCAGAATGGAATGGAGTAAATGTCTAGCTAAGATCAAACTGAGAAAATAACTCCACTTCCACCTGTCTGGTAGTGCTGTTCTAGGACTCCACACTATTTATGCAGACCAGTCTTTATACACAGTTGTATGCACCGATACTCTCCTTACTCAGAAGGACTTGCTGTGGCTTGTTAAAGTAAGAAAAAGACAATATAAAGTGGATTACCAATAACCTAAAAAAAATAAAAAGGAAAATATGTCAAGGAAAGCAGGAGGAACCAGCGGTAAGCTTAGTACAAAAATGGCTATCAAAAAGTCTTGGTTAGAAACAGACCATACCTTTGGTTCTAAGTTTTCTAAGAGGCAACAGAAAAGAGGGGAAGTAATTGAATCCAAAATATGGTAACCATAACCTAATAACAAACTGGCTTCTAGAACTTCTTCTAGGGAGAATACTGAAGAACACAGCAAATTGTATCTGTGAATGCAGCACAGACCTGGACTCCACAGTGTTTGACTTCTACATAAAAGCGTCATCAGCACAGTTACTAAAAAGCAGACAGGAAGCTGTGTCACCTACCTGTCCGGTCTCTGTCTTCTCACTACACCATTTTCCCAGATCAATCAGGCACTTATCTTGCAGGGCAGGGTCCAGTTTAACATCCATGGCCCGCTGGTGTAGGATCCTCTGGACTTCAGCTCGGCACTCCCGAGAGAGCTGCATGAGACAGAGTGAGTAAACGACTTTAATGGAACAGATCAAACGTGAGAGTACTTTGAAAGTTCATGGAAAATGAAATTAAAAGATAAATTTATGTTGGTGCAAATAATTTGAAATCTAGGGGCCAGTGTTGAGGCGTGGCAGGTTAAGCTTCTACGTGCAATGCCAGCATCCCAAATGGGTGCCACTTGAAGTCCCCGCCTGCTCCACTTTCAATCTAGCTCCCTGCTAATATACCTGGGAAATGCAGAGAAGATGGTCCGAGTCCTTCTGCCCCTGCCACCCACATGGGAGACTTGGATAAAGCCCCTGGCTCCTGGTTTCAGCTTGGCTCAGCCATTGCCATTGTGGCTATTTGTGAAATGAACCAGCAGATAGAAGACCTCTCTATTTCTAGCTATCGCTCTCTGCAACTCACCTTTCAAATAAAAAAAAAAAAAATCTTAAAAAAAAAGGAAATCTATAGTTTTTCAATAAGATGCATTTCCCATGAATGCTTTCTTTTTTAAAATTTATTTATTTATTAATTATTTGACAGGTAGAGTTACAGACAGTGAGAGAGAGAGAGAGAGAGAGAGAGAGAGAGAGAGAGAAAGTCTTCCTTCCGCTGGTTCACTCCCCAAATGGCCGCTATGGCTGGTGCTGCACCGATCTGAAGCCAGGAGCCAGGTGCTTTCTCCTGGTCTCCCATGCGGGTGCAGGGGCCCAATCACTTGGGCCGTCGTCCACTGCCCTCCCGGGCCACAGCAGAGAGCTGGACTGGAAGAGGAACAACTGGGACTAGAACCAGCACCCATATGGGATGCTGGCGCTGTAGGTGGAGGATTAACCAAGTGAGCCACAGCACCGGCCCCTATATTTATTTAATTGCTGTTTTCCTCAATTTTTTTTAAAGATTTATATATTTATTTGAGAGGTAGAGTTACAGACAGTGAAAAGGAGAGACAGAGAGAAAGGTTTTCTATCCACTAGTTCACTCTCCAAATGGCTGCCAACGGCTGGAGCTGAGCCGATTCAAAGCCAGGAGCCAGGAGCTTCTCCCAGGTCTCCTGCATGGGTACAGGACCCCAAGCACCTGGGCCATCTTCTACTGCTTTCCCAGGCCACAGCAGAGAGCTGGATTGGAAGTGGAGTAACCAGAACTAGAACCGGCACCTATATGGAATGCCAGTGCTGCAGGAGGAGGATTAACCTACTGTGTCACAGTGCTGGCCCCCTTCTACAAGTTTTTAAAAAAATATTCATTTATTTATTTGAAAGGAAGAGTTAGAGAGAGAGAGAGGGAGAGATAGACAGAGATCTTCCATCCACTGCCCCGCTCCTGAAATGGCAACAATGGCCTGAGGTGTGCTCGTCTGAAGAGCAGGAGCCAAGAGCCAGGAGCCAGGTAACAGCTGGTAGCTTCCTCCAGGTCTCTCACGTAGGTACAGGGGCCCAAGCACCTGGGCCATCCTCTGCACCCCTCTCAGGTCCATCAGCAGGGAGCTTGATCGGAAATGGAGCAGCTGGGACTTGAACTGGTGCCCACATGGGATGCTGGTGCCATAAGCGGCACCTTTATCCACTATACCACAGTGCTGGCCCCTCTCGAATGTTATAAACAGCACCTGGATATGTGGATTTCAAACTTTTCTGAACCATAATTAACTTACCTTTTAATTCCAGTTTCCATGAATTTTCTTTTTATAAGATTTATTTATTTATTTGAAGGCAAAGTTACAGAGAGGCAGGGGCAGAGAGAGACAGAGAGGTTTTCCATCTATTGGTTTACTCCCCAAATGGCCACAATGGCCAGATCCAAAGCCAGGAGCCAGGAGCTTCATCCGGGTCTCCTACGGGGACACAGGGTTCCAAGGACTTGGACCATCTTCTACTGCTTTCTCAGGCCACAGCAGAGAGCTGGATCGGAAGTGGAGCAGGAGCTGGTGCTGTGGCGTAGTGGGTGGGGCCGCCGCCTGCAGTGCTGGAATCACGTATGGTTCAAGTCTCGGCTGTTCCACTTCTGATCCAGTTCTCTGCTGTGGCCTGGGAAAGCAGTAGAGGATGGCCCAAGTCCTTGGGCCACTACACCTGCATGGGAGAACTGGGGGAAGCTCCTGGCTTCAGACTGGCACAGCTCCAACTGTTGCAGTCATCTGGGGAGTGAACTAGCAGATGGAAGATTTCTCTCTCTCTGAGTCTGCCTCTCTGTGGCTCTGCCTTTTAAATAAATAAATTAAAAAAAAAAAAAAAAAAAAAAAAGTGGAGCAGCCAGGACTCAAACTGGTGCCCACGTGAGATGCCGGCACAGCAGGCAGTGGCTTTACTCACTACACCACAGCGCTGGCCCCTCCATGAATTTTCTGATATGCTCCTATCCACGAAGACACTAGATCAAATCTGTTATCAGGGAGTGTTTCCCATACTTCATAGCTCTAATTTCTTCCAGATAAAGAATTAAGTGTTCTAGGAGGTTTGTCACGGTCCCTGTCTCCAGGAGTGCAATTATACACATCGCATTTTTTAATATACTACTCACAGAACTACATCCTATTCTGAGAGGATCCTGAAAAAATGAATTGGATTCAGTGAGATTAGAAAGTTTTCTGGGGGGCTAGTGCCATGGCTCTTTTGGTTAATCTTCTGCCTGCGCCGCTGGCATCTCATGGGCGCCGGGTTCTAGTCCCGGTTGCTCCTCTTCCAGTCCAGCTCTCTGCTGTGGCCCGGGAGGGCAGCGGAGGATGGCCCAAGTGCTTGGGCCCCTGCACACACGTGGGAGACCAGGAAGAAGCACCTGGCTCCTGGCTTCGGATTGGCGCAGCACCGGCCGTAGCAGCCATTTGGGGAGTGAACCAACGGAAGGAAGACCTTTCTCTCTGTCTTTCTCTCTCACTGTCTATAACTCTGTCAAATAAATTTAAAAAAAGAAAAAGAAAAAAAGAAAGTTTTTCGCTTGTTTAGCAAAATTACTTTGTTATTCTATGAACGTGGAGTGGAATGCCAGATCCAGTTCTGGAGAGAATACATACTTGGTTCAGGAGAACTGAGGCACCCACAGGAGCAGGACCAGACTCTTCCAGATGAGTCAGGCAGAATTAGCAGAACGCTGTCATTGGGGGCTCGCGCTATGGGGTAATGGGCTAAGCCTTTGCCTGCTGTGCTAGAATCCCATATGGGTGCTAGTTCAAGTCCTGCTTGCCCTTCTTCTGATCCAGCTCTCTCCTATGGCCTGGGAAAAGCAGTTACAGATGGCCCGAGTGCTTGGGCTCCTGCAGCTGCGTGGGAGACCCGGAAGAAGCTCCTGGCTTTGGATCAGCTCAGCTCCAGCTGAGCTGGGGAGTAAAGCAACAGGTGGAAGAAGACCTTTCTCTCTGACTCCCTCTCACTGTCTGTAACTCTACCTCTCAAATAAATAAATAAAATCTTTTAAAAGAGAGAGCGAGCGAGCGAGCAAGCAAGCAAGCTGGCATTGACAGGTATAGCCGGTGTCTGTCATGAGAAGCCTACACACTGAGGACAGGAAAGAAAGAGACTGGGCACAGGGGTTCCTTTTGGAGTCATGGAAAGTTCTGAAACTAGACAGAGGTTGCAGTCACACAACGTTGTGTGAATATAATGAAAACCACTGACATTCTTTAAAACAGTAAATCTTATGTTATGTGCAATTCTGCTCCATTTAGAAAAACAGCTTATGCACCACATTCCAATCCTTTCATCAATTCTAAGAGGAGAAAATTTTCATTCTAGTGCCTAGCAGGATGCTGGAATTTGGGAGGCCCTGTGGTTAATAAGAGGGTCATTATACAAAGAAAAAAGTAACGACAAATTCCCAGGCTTTCGTACACAGCCCTATGAAAACTGGGTCAGGTGTGCAGCTACTGAAACATGATACTGCTTCCTACTGAGTGGCCGCAGTAAGTCCCAGACAAAATGGTTCTGCGTGAAGCTCAGAAGAGGTTTTTACACACGTGCATGCAAAGTAATACCATCGCCAGTTTATGTAACAAAGCAGGAAGGAGCCACAATTCAGTATCTCAAAGCACCAGCATGTCAGCACAGCACCAGGGCCAAGCACACTGGACTATTCTGTGAAAGGCAGCAGTCGGGGCGGACAGGTAAAGAGACTGCGTGTGGATGGAGGCTTCTGCAGAGTTGTCAGGGAAGTCTCATCAATACCGCATTATGAGCTAACTGCCAAGAGCAGAAGCGTACAGAACCATTTGTATCCTGGCTAAAAGCTTCTAATGGATCTTTGAAGCTAAATAAAGTTAGGGCAGCAGAATTTAATTGCCCATTTGTGATTCAGATTTCGGTAATTTAAAGAAAAAAACCTGGAAGTCTTCCCCCAATCACTTTGCTAAAAACATCAAGTCAGAAGCTGGTGGAGCAAGTGCAGGCACACTCACTGAATGAAGAGGCTTCTGACAGTACAGCAACCCCTCCCCACTGAATACACTAAGTAGTCTTCCTCGGATGAGAGAAATCAGAAGATACAGCAAACTATTAAAAAACACATGTGATGGTAAGAAGAAATGAAGCCAATATGGACCACATACCCTCCTTCCCTGCTCCTCGGTGCGGTAGGCATGTCTATACAAACAGGAGAACACGGCTCCCGGAGGCATGAGTTCACTGGTTTCATTCCAGCCGTGCGTGTGGCAAAGACGTGAAGCATCTCCTTGGCACTTGCGGTAGAGGACAGGGTCCAGCCTGTAAGGTGAGAGTCCAGGGGTAACACTGTTTACTGTACTTCCCCTTCTTATAGATGCTCCGGGTTTGCACCAGTACTTGCTCGTGTACTCACTGATAATCACCTCCAGAGAAGCCCAGAGAGAAGACTTCAAAAGTTTTACCTCAAAGATGCTACCTTGGCTATGTGAGGTACTAACACTGTCACAGACTCAGCACACACATGCCCTGCTGAACATAAAAAACCAGGGGTATAGCCACCATCAGGAAACTCACAACTTTTTATGAAGTACTTTTTCTAAGAACAAATGAGGTTCAACCTTACTTGAAATTCAGTGAGATTAGAAAATGGTAAGATAAACAGCCTCTGACCCAACTTCCTCATAAAAGCATTCTTCCCAGTTGATCTGTAGTTCACCAGAATATGCTCACTACTTTACAGAACCTGACATTTAACTTACAATCTAGGGGCAGTGGGTTAGGCAATGAGCCTGCTTCTCCCTGAAATGAGACCCGTGGATGTTTAATTCTGTCCACAATGTATTGTCAACTTCAAGGGAGGGTTATTTACTGGGAGGAGGGGCTCCTGGTCACCGAGTGGTTTTCAACACTACAAAGCACTTTTTTGTTGAGGAGGGAAGGTATTAAAGAGAAGAAGAAAAACATGATTTTGATCAATGTGGTACACTCAGTAAACTCCGATGGCCCGAGCAAGCACAGGGAAAATGCTGCCGGGCTTTCTTTAGTCCTTTTCAAGCTAAGCTGAAATCCCAGAAACAAAAAAATCATTAATTTTCAAGTGAACTCTTTTTTTTTTGACAGGCAGAGGACAGTGAGAGAGAGAGAGAAAGGTCTTCCTTTGCCGTTGGTTCACCTTCCAATGGCCTCCGCGCTGCGGCCAGCGCACCGCGCTGCCGATGGCAGGAGCCAGGTGCTTCTCCTGGTCTCCCATGCGGGTGCAGGGCCCAAGCACTTGGGCCATCCTCCACTGCACTCCCTGGACAAAGCGGAGAGCTGGCCTGGAAGAGGGGCAACCGGGACAGAATCCGGCGCCCCGACTGGGACTAGAACCCGGTGTGCTAGCGCCGCAGGGCGGAGGATTAGCCTAGTGAGCCGCGGCGCCGGCCTCAAGTGAGCTCTTTCCACATGTGGGTAAAACATGTGCAGCTGGCGCCGCGGCTCACTAGGCTAATCCTCCGCCTAGCGGCGCCAGCACACTGGGTTCTAGTCCCGGTTGGGGCGCCGGATTCTGTCCCGGTTGCCCCTCTTCCAGTTCAGCTCTCTGCTGTGGCCAGGGAGTGCAGTGGAGGATGGCCCAGGTGCTTGGGCCCTGCACCCCATGGAAGACCAGGAAAAGCACCTGGCTCCTGGCTCCTGGCTCCTGCCATCGGATCAGCGCGGTGCTCCGGCCGCAGCGCGCCGGCCGCGGCGGCCATTGGAGGGTGAACCAATGGCAAAGGAAGACCTTTCTCTCTGTCTCTCTCACTGTCCACTCTGCCTGTCAAAAAAAAGAAAAAAAAAGAAAAAAAAACATGTGCATCACCAGAGAAAGTTACAGACCACAGTCCTATGGCTCAGACAACAGAGGGCTGACCTCAGGGAGTAGGAGCAGCAGTCAGAGGTAACCGGCTGCCCTGGAGGTGAGGAGGGGCTGAGGCCAAAGAACTGGAAACAGTAAAAATGACCTTGCACTGATTTCATGCTGCATTCCCCCCCCCCCCCCCCCGCACCCCAGCCCCGCTTTTTTGCTAACAGGATGAAAAGGGAATTAGAGAATCAAACTGACACTTACTGATAAGAAGCTTATAACAAAAGCCAATTCCCATACTCTGTACAAATCAATAAAGATACAAATGCACTATTATCTTCTTAGTCATATCTGCAGATGCTTTTGCACCCCCCACCCCGTGTCAGAATTGTTGAGAGATCTTTGTGGTATCAGAACATTTTAACCCTGACTTCTAAGGTAGTGCAAAGACTGGTAGTGGGCTGACTCTGCTTTTAGAGACTGAGTTGAGCGCAATGAAGAATAGGTTTCAGGGCCGGCGCCGTGGTGCACTAGGTTAATCCTCCACCTGCAGCGCCGGCATCCCATATTGGGCGCCGGTTCTAGTCCCGGTTGCTTCTCTTCCACTCCAGCTCCCTGCTGTGGCCCGGGAGGGCAGTGGAGGATGGCCCAAGTCCTTGGGCCCTGCACCCACGTGGGAGACCAGGAAAAAGCACCTGGCTCCGGGCCGGCGCCGCAGCTCACTAGGCTAATCCTCCGCCTAGCGGCGCCGGCACACCGGGTTCTAGTCCTGGTCGGGGCGCCAGATTCTGTCCCGGTTGCCCCTCTTCCAGGCCAGCTCTCTGCTGTGGCCAGGGAGTGCAGTGGAGGATGGCCCAGGTGCTTGGGCCCTGCACCCCATGGGAGACCAGGAAAAGCACCTGGCTCCTGGCTCCTGCCATCGGATCAGCGCGGTGCGCCGGTCGCATCGCGCTGGCCGCGGCGGCCATTGGAGGGTGAACCAACGGCAAAGGAAGACCTTTCTCTCTGTCTCTCTCTCTCTCACTGTCCACTCTGCCTGTCAAAAAAAAAAAAAAAAAAAAAAAGCACCTGGCTCCTGGCTTCAGATCCGCACAGCTCTGCCCATTGTGGCCACTTGGGAGTGAACCAGCAGAGAGAAGACCTTTCTCTCTTTCTCTCTCTATCTGTAACTGCCTGTCAAATAAATAAAATAAAATATTAAAAAAAAAAAAAAACCAGAATAGGTGTCTTGTGGGGGGTGGGGTGGATAAAGGATGTTAGCTGCCTTAGAACTTAACGAAAGTAATTCGCTGCTGATTATTTCAAAATATACAGGTAACAGTGACAAAACAGGGGAACATGCTGAGGCAATATACTTGCTCTTTCTTTAAAATACTCACTTCCAATCTCGGGAGATGAAATACTGCAGCTCTAGGAGACGGTGTTCACAGTCTTCCACCATCTTCTCTGTGTACAAATGCTCCATTAGGCAAGAGAGGATCCTAGCCGCAAAAAGAGTGGAATTGCAAGAGCTAAGTATTCTGGATTTATTTTCCTGCGATCACTCAAGTTAACTGAACCTGACAGCGACACTGTCATCAACTTCAGAGCCACTTAGCACTTAGGACTCAGCATGCACAAGATCTGTGTGCAGTCACTTTATTTTTAACTGCTGATAAGGAAAATTTCCAACACACACATTAGCAGAGAGTCATATGATAGTCACCTTTCTTCTCTATAGCTTTATCAACCTATGGCCAAGTTGTGTGCGTGTGTGGGTGTGTTCCCTTGCTGATACTCTGATGCAAATTCCACACACCATACACTTCAGAATGTTCCTCTAAAATATGAGAATATAACACCATTGGTACACTATCAAGAAATTTTAAAAAAATCCCTAACATCACATAATATTTTGTTATTTGTCAAAAATTTCCCATTATCTGTCTTTTTACATATTCAATTAAATCAGGACCCAGAAAAAGTTCACACATTGTATTTCGATGAAAATATCTTCCATCTACTGTAATCTGTCCTTCTTCCCTCTGCTCTCCCCTCTTTTGGTTGCTATTGCTATCTTTATATTGATAAAAAAAATCTTAATTAGTCTTAAGAATTGTCTATCTTCTCCAACCACACAAAAAACATTAAGGACAGGAGCTGGTGTTGTGGCACCACGGGTTAAGCTGCTGCCTATGATGCCAGCAACCCATAACAGAGTGGGTTGGAAGCCCTGCCGCTCCATTTCCAATCTAGCTCCTTGATAATGCACCTAGCAAGGCAGCAGATGATGGCCCAAGTATTTCAGCCTCTACCACCCACGTGGGAGAACTGGATAGAGTTCTGAGCTCCTGGCTTCGGTCTGGCCCATCCCTGATCACTGGGTCCATTTGGGGAGTGAAGTATAGATTTCTGTCTCTCTTTTTGTTTGTCATTTTACCTTTCAAATTAAAAAAATAAAATCTTTTTAAAAAAATTAAGGAAAATGGTCATGGTTTTTCAGTTCTCCAGCCCAGCATGGGCAGCAGGAATTTCTGTACAGCACAATAATAAACACGGACTACATGCTATTTTTGCCTTTGGATACAGCCAGCTGCAGGCTAAAAAGATTTTTGCAGAATGGGAAACCTGTCCTTATTTGCAACTTGATTTTAAGAGCTGTTTTCATACCATATGAAATAAAAGTAATGCATGGGAATAGAATAGTTTCTTATAGCACTTATTCAGCCTTCCTAGTTCTTGGATGAAAGTCCAGTATTCATTTTTTCCATGACCATCTACAACAAGTATCAGATTTTGTTTCCTATTTCAGTTATAATTGACCATTTTCTAATGATTACTAAGCAGCTAGTGCAAACAATGAGTCAATATACAAACCAGATGAAAAGTACAGGGCACCAACCTATGTATCATTTTATCCTGAGTGTTTTTCTCATGTTTACTTGACTACTAAATGAAATTATTTAGTGACTTAACATATAGCACAGGTCCATACATGCTCAATCACTGTCAACAAGCATCATCACACTGCTGGGTTTAGGCGTCTCTTCGTCACAGACTTAAAGTTCTAACTCCAATACTAGTTTTGACAAAAGTTGGTATGTGTGTTTCTGGTTCAACAAAATTTCAGGGAAGATGTAAAGCACCCAAAAGTCATTGGAGGGAATGTTCTCTGCTGTCAATGAAACACAATATGAATTAATGCCAGAAATGAGAAAACCTACATTGGGTCTCCAGATCTTATATGTTTGCAGGCTGTCTGTATCACGGATTCACAGGCTTCATTCAAAGCTCGATCAATGCGGTAATCAGCACCAGGGTCAGTCTCCTGAATCAGTGTTTGAAGCTGTGTTAAAAAAAAAAAGTAAAATGAGAAGAAAGGAAGGAAGTCACTGAAGCCCCAGGGAAGAACAGTGTCCTCTCTTCACACAATCAGCTGCTGAGCCGGCGCCACGGCTCACTAGGCTAATCCTCCGCCTTGCGGCGCCGGCACACGGGGTTCTAGTCCCGGTCGGGGCGCCGGATTCTGTCCCGGTTGCCCCTCTTCCAGGCCAGCCCTCTGCTATGGCCTGGGAAGGCAGTGGAGGATGGCCCAAGTGCTTGGGTCCTGCACCCCATGGGAGACCAGGAGAAGCACCTGGCTCCCGCCTTCTGATCAGCGTGGTGCGCCGGCCACGGCGGCCATTGGAGGGTGAACAATGGCAAAGGAAGACCTTTCTCTCTGTCTGTCTCTGTCTCTCTCTCTCTCACTGTCCACTCTGCCTATCAAAAATAAATAAATAAAAAAAAAAATCAGCTGCTCAGCCTAAGCTATCAGTGTGCTCTGACAAGGTGCTGCAGATGTCACCAGGCAAACTGAAGAGCTCTCACCAGATACTTCCCAAGGCAGCTTATCTGCCTTGTTGCAATGTTTTCAGGTTAAATCACTGTGGGGGACTGCTTATCTACCTGTCCTGAACCATGCCAGGACATCTGTAAAACAAGAGGTTTTTATAATCACAACTGTGCAATTATCTGCCTACTTGTTAATCAGATTGCAAATCTGAGACTCAGGGTGAAGTCAGGAGTGAGTGGAGAAGAACTAAGACAATTCCAGAGATCTAATTTGGTCCAAAGGACATAAAATGTGAAATTTGATTCAATGACACTGGTGTTAAAAACCAACGTCACATAACTATTCAAGGAACAGCATGAGCCAAGTGATGAAAATTGGACATTACATGGCATAATGACAATTTTTTTTAAGTACAAGGAAAATAAGGGAATAGAAATACTGAAGAAAAAAAAGTCCTTAAGACAGACCCATGGAAATTTTGAATTCACACCTAGAATGCTTATAAAGACTTTTAGATGACCCCAATCAATGAACATGGACTACTGTTCTTAGGTGTCTTGTATTTTTTTTAAAGATTTATTTATTTATTTTAAAGTAATAGCTACAGAGAGACAGAGGCAGAGAGAGAGGAAGAGAGGTCTTCCATCCGCTGATTCACTCCCCAGATGGCCGAAATGGACAGAGCTGCACCAATCTGAAGCCAGGAGCCAGGAGCTTCCTCCAGATCTCCCATGCGGGTGCAGAGGCCCAAGAACTTGGGCCATCTACTATTTTCCAAGGCCATAGCAGAGAGCTGGATCAGAAGTGGAGCAGCCGGTCCTGAACTGGCACCCTTATGGGATGCCAGCACTGCAGGCAGCGGCTTTATCCACTACGTCACAGCACCGGCCCGTGTCTTGTATTTTAAGAGCCAGACGGCATGGGTTTTTGTGCTCTGATATGTTATATGTACGAGGACAAATACAAGGCCTTAAGTAAACAATCTGTGTAGATGTTAAAAAATAATAAAAACAAATTGTCCTGGGTCCTGAGATTACTGCATCCTGTGTCAGAGTGCTTGGTTGCAAGCCTAACTGCGCCATAAAGCAACTGGGAAACAGCAAATGATGGCTTTTGTATTTTGAGTTTCTGTCATCTATGCAGGAGACTTGAATGGAGTTCTTGGCTCCTGGATTCAGCCTGTCCTAGCCCTTGCTGTTGCATGCATTTGGGGAGTGAACCAGCAGATGGAAGGTCTCTGTCATTTTGCATTTAAAATAAATAAATAGGCCGGCACCACGGCTTACTTGGCTAATCCTCCGCCTGCGGTGCCCACACCCTGGGTTCTAGTCCCGGTTGGGGCGCCGGGTTCTGTCCCGGTTGCTACTCTTCCAGTCTAGCTCTCTGGCTTGGCCTGGGAGGGCAGTGGAGGATGGCCTAAGTGCTTGGGACCTGCACCTGCATGGGAGACCAGGAGGAAGCACCCAGCTCCTGGCTTCGGATCGGTGCAGTGTGCCGGCCGTAGCAGCCATTTTGGGGGGTGAGCCAACAGAAGGAAGATCTTTCTGTCTCTTTCTCTCACTGTCTAACTCTGCCTGTCAAAAAAAGAAAATAATAATAAATAAATAAATCTTAAGAAAAACAAAAAACAAATGTCCTTTACCTTATTAAAAACAGATGGTATTTATTTTAACTTGCAGAAATATTAATTATTAGAACCAAGAACATAAAGCTTATAATTTACCATTTTTTTCCTCATCTATTTTGACATAACCAACACATAAACCAAAGCTTGTTCATTCTAAGTAGACACAAAAATACCTGTCTTTCTTCAGTTGGAAATGAGAACATGGCCCTTATCATTTACTGTTGCTTGGTCCCTCCTATGTCATGTTATAAAGCAAAGGGACATGAGAACAGGTGACTCGCGTTTGGTTTTCCATCTTTGAGGAGGCAGCTGGGATACAGAGTAAAAAGCTCTACATCTGGGACCAGAAGATCCAAGTGTTATCGAGATTTCTGGCTTTGTCAGACATTAGCTTTGAGAACACGGATGAGCTGATAAAGCTCACAGTTTGAGTTTCCTCAACTGCAGAAGATGAGAAATAATAATATGCAAGGAAAGACCAGGTAAACTGCAAAGCATTTTACAGACATAAAAGATGATTATTTCTACAGATGGGGAGCAGATGGTGTTTTGGGGGGGGAATTTTCAATCCCAGAAAGCCTATCTGGAAAACTACCATCGTTTTTTCCAAGTTAAAGATTGTGGAGCCTCTTCTGCATCTGCAGTTATCCTCTACGGGCGTCTCCTGTGACCTGCACACATCTGACCTGTGATCCCACAGGGGAGAAGAGGAAGGCTTGGTGCTTGCACGGATTTATCAGAATGCAGATCAAAGGGGAAGAACAAACAATTGACTTCTGTTGTCTTAAAAGAAGGCCAATTATCAAGGTAAGAAAAATACAAAACATTTCTAACATTCTAGGATGGAAGTTATTTGCAGTAATTCTTGGTGGCAATTTGGAGAAGCTACAAAATGCTGTAGAGAGTTAGAAGATGGTCAAGTTATTAACAATTTTATGACATTTGCTGACAGAAAACCAAAATATTTACATATTTTCTACAGAAAGTTAGGAGCAACATGGGCATCTGTAAGTCTTTGCAAGAACCACAAGAGTCAAACCTTCATAACAGGCATACTTTGAGATTCACGGTGAATGTACTGATTGCAGTTACTAAAAGGAGAAAATGGGGGTAGGAGGGAGTGGTGTTAGGCATGTGGCCTAGTGGTCAAGACGCTGCTTGAGAGGCCCTGAATGCCACATTAGGATGCCTGTGTTTGAGTCTTGGTTCTGCTTCCGATTCCAGCTTCCTGCTACTGTGCACCCCGGGAGGCAACAGGTGATGGCTCAAATAGTTGGGTTCCTGGCACTCACACAGGAGACATGGAACGAATTTCTGGCTCCTGACTTCAGCTGGCTCAGCCCTCGCAACTGTAGGTGTTTGGGCAGTGAACCAGAAGATGGAGTCCTCTCTGTCTGCCTCTCAAATAAATAAAATTAAAACAAAACAGAAATAAAAATGAATGCCCTATCGAGCATAAGAGGCTAATGACTCAAGGGACTCTGTTGCCATCAATTCACTGACAAGAGCAGGAGAAATAAATACTAAAAAAAGTGAATTGCTTTATGAGTAAACATCTGTTCCAGCCCAACACACCTGGGAAAATCAGAGAAACACTGCAGAGATGTGATTATTCCAGAGCCTTGTAAGCAGCCATGTCTGGCGGGGAGAGCGTGGGCCCAGATTTGTTCAGCCATAGCTGAAGAGAACTTAATAATTCGTGATCGTGATAAATCTGGAGGAGTATGTGCTCATTAAGAGGGTCATTTTTCTTATGCTTTATGGTTCACTACTTGTTCAGAGATCACGAAGCAGAGAATTGGGAAAATGAATGGACAACCACGGACAGATACTGAAAACTGCTGTATTAAGGAAGAAAACTTTCAAGGCCAGAACTGTGGTGTAGTGGGCTAAAGCCTCTGCCTACGGTGCCGGCATCCCCTATGTACATGCAGCTGGGTCATGTCCACGCTGCTCCACTTCTGATCCAGCTCCCTGCTAATGCTCCTGGGAAAGCAGTGGAAGGTGGCCCAAGTGGGTGAGCCCCTGCACCCATGTGGGAGTCCCGGAAGAAGCTCCTGTCTCTGGATTGGTCCAGGTCAGGCCATTGTGGCCACTTGGGAAATGAACCAGCAGATGGAAGATCTCTCTGTCTCTCCCTCTCTTTGTCTTTCTCTCTATATAACTCTGCTTTTCAAATAAAGAAACCTTTTTAAAAAAAATTAAATTTTTTTTCCCTGCTTGCCTAACATTACTGTGGGCAAAACCATACATTTTACTATTTGAGATTACTCTCTAGGTTTTTGTTTCTGTTTTTAAAGATTTGTTTATTTATTTGAAAGGAGACAGAGACAGAGAGAGATCTTCCATCTGCCGGATCACTCCATAAATGGCCACAACAACTGGAGCTGGGCCAATCTGAAGCCAAATACTTGGGCCTCTGTACCCACATGTTTACCCATTGGGCCATTTCCTGCTGCTCTCCCAGGCACATTAGCAGGGAGCTAGATCAGAACTAGAACAGCCGGGACTCAAACTGCTGCCCATGTGGGATGCCAGCACTGCAGGCGGCTTTCACCTGCTGTGCCAAAGCGCCGGCCCCTACCCTCTGGGTTTGGGAAGCACTTTCTTTTTGGGGTACAAAGGTTGACTTCAAAGGTACTTAGCTGTTGAGTCACTTGTTCTTTTAATAAGCTAAATTCCAAAAAGCCCTAAAGTGAACTTGATGCCTTGAAATAAGTCAATCCAGCTTATTTTCTTTCTGTATACTTTACATGTAGTCTCAGCAGAAAGATAAGGATTGTTCCTGACCCCTGACTGCTCCCAACCTCTGCATGATGAATTATCGATGAAATGTCAACACCACACAGGCTGTCTTCAGATTCATTTAATCTGGGCGTCGGGGCAGACGCTGATGTGCAGGTTCCCCGGAACAGTCATCAACAAGAGGAGCCCCGTCTGGACAAGCTCAAACCACAGCAGAGTCCTGCAGCCTGTCTTCCAGAAGCTGGGTGCTCCAGGGAAGGGGGAGCGAGGGTCTGTTCTTCCCACCTCTGTGTGGGACACGTATGTGTGTGTGTGTCCGTGTGCACACATCAGAGCTGCTCTCTACTCTGGGTGGGTCAGGATGAGTCAGAAACTAACAGGAAATTTTATTCCACAGCAAAATTCTATGGAAATTTAGTGTTTCAGATTGTAAAATCCTGTTTTAGAATATAAAATTCTGATTTCACATGATTAGCAGGAAAATGAAGTTCAACAAACTTTTTTTTTAAAGAGATTTTTTATTTATTTGAAAGGCAGAGTTACAGGGAGAGGAGAGGGGGAGAAGGGATGGGAGGGAGGAAGAAAGAGAGATTGATTCTCCATCCTCTGGCT
This sequence comes from Oryctolagus cuniculus, assembly GCF_964237555.1. Taxonomy (NCBI): domain Eukaryota; kingdom Metazoa; phylum Chordata; class Mammalia; order Lagomorpha; family Leporidae; genus Oryctolagus; species Oryctolagus cuniculus. The sequence goes on from NC_091449.1 coordinate 57,108,957, forward strand.
CACTTCCCAGATGGCTACAACAGCTGAGGCTATGCCGGGCTGAAGTTAGGAGTCCAAGCACTTGGGCCATCTTCCACTGCTTTCCCAGGACCAAGAGCACAGAACTGGATTGCAAGTGGAGCATGTGATTGGTGCCTGTATTGGGTGCTGGTGTCGCAGGTGGCAGTCCAATCTACTACGCTACAATGCCGGCTCCAGAACATTCAGTTTTCAATAAAAATGTCAACTATAGTGACTGGCGTTGTGGTGTAATGGGTTAAGTTGCTGAGTGCAACACTGACATCCCATATGGGCACTGGTTTGTGTCTCAGATGCTCTACTTCCAATTTGGCTCCCTGCTAATGAGCCTGGGAAAGCAACAGAAGATGGCTGAAGTGCTTGAGCCCCTGCAACCACATGGAAACTGGGATGAAGCTCCTGGCTCCTGAGGCCTGGCCCAGCCCTGGCTGTTGTGGCCATTTGAAGGTGTCTAGCTTCTTTCTTTTTCTCCATTAACTCTGCCTTCCTTCCTCCCTCCCCCCCTTCCTCCCTCCCCCTCTCCTCTCCCTCTCCCTCTCCTCTCCCTCTCCCTTCCCTCTCCCTCTCCCTTCCCCTTTCTTTCTCTCTTTCTCTCTCTCTCTCTCTCTCTCTCTCTCTCTTGCTTGCTTGCTTTCTTGGCAGAGTGGACAGTGACAGAGAGAGACAGAGAGAAAGTCTTCCTTTTGCCGTTGGTTCACCCTCCAATGGCTGCTGATCTGAAGCCAGGAACCAGGTGCTTCTCCTGGTCTCCCATGCGGGTGCAGGGCCCAAGCACTTGGGCCATCCTCCACTGCCTTCCTGGGCCACAGCAGAGAGCTGGACTGGAAGAGGAGCAACCGGGACAGAATCCGGTGCCCCAACCAGGAATAGAACCCGGTGTGCCGGCGCCACAGGCAGAGGATTAGCCTATTGAACTGCGGCGCCGGCCAACTCTTGCCTTTCTACTAAAAATAAAATAAATCTTGGGGCTGGTGCTGTGGCATAGTGGGTAAAGGCACCGCCTGCGGTGCCAGCATTCCATATGGGCACTGGTTCCAGTCCTGGCTGTCCCACTTCTGATCCAGCACTCTGCTATGGCCTGGGAAAGCAACAGAAGATGGTCCAAGTCCTTGGAGCCCTGAACAAGCTCCTGGCTCCTGGCTTCAGATCGGCCCAGCTCCATCCACTGTGGCCATTTGAGGAGTGAACCAGCATATAGAAGACTTTTCTCTCTCTGCCTCTCTGTGACTCTGCCTTTCAAATAAATAAATAAATAAAATCTTTAAAGATAAAATAAAATCTTTAAAAAATGACAACTATAAAAGACTAATTCTGGTTTTCAAAAGTTTTTCTGAGGGGAAGCTCAACTTTTTACTTTAGGACATAAAGCTAAAGTTAAATGATCTGTTGTGCTTCCTAAAATAAAGTTCACAGTACAGGGCATTTCTATGTCATCTGGCGTTTAAATTGTCTAGTAAGGGGCCAGCGCCATGGCTCACTTGGTTAATTCTCTGCCTGCAGTGCCGGCATCCCATATGGGTGCTGGTTCTAGTTCCAGTTGCTCCTCTTCCAGTCCAGCTCTCTGCTGTGGCCCGGGAAGGCAGTGGAGGATGGCCCAAGTGCTTGGGCCCTGCACGCGCATGGGAGACCAGGAGGAAGCACCTGGCTCCTGGCTTCAGATCGGCGCAGCGCTGGCAGTGGCGGGCATTTGGGGGGTGAATCAACGGAAGGAAGACCTTTCTCTGTCTCTCTCTCTCACTGTCTATACTCTACCTGCCCCCCCCCCAAAAAAAATTGTCTAGTAAAAAGTAAAAAACATGGACAGCAGTAACAGACATGTTGTATTTATGATAGTCGGTTAACTTTCTATCAGCTAACTGTTCTGGAGCTATTTAACTATTCACGAAGTTTGGATCAAGAAAAACTATTTTCTCTAACAAAGTATGCTATCTTGGCCGGCGCCGTGGCTCAATAGGCTAATCCTCCGCCTTGCGGTGCCGGCACACCGGGTTCTAGTCCCGGTTGCCCCTCTTCCAGGCCAGCTCTCTGCTATGGCCCGGGAGTGCAGTGGAGGATGGCCCAAGTGCTTGGGCCCTGCACCCCATGGGAGACCTGGCTCCTGCCTTTGGATCAGCACAATGCACCGGCCGCAGTGCGCCAGCCGCGGCAGCCACTGGAGGGTGAACCAACGACAAAAAAGGAAGACCTTTCTCTCTGTCTCTCTCTGTCCACTCTGCCTGTCAAAAAAAAAAAAAAAAAAAGAAAAAAGTATGCTATCTTTATAGAATTGACTGCAAAGTTACGGTGAAGGAAGAAGGATCTTACAATTCATAGATGACCTAGTCTAACATGAAAAGATGGTATGGTTTCAAAACTGATGTGCTCTCTTTCATAACCCTTTCTATTATAAGCTCAACCTCCTGCTCTGCAGCAAATGTCACATTTTCACTAAGATATGCCTGAGGAAATGACATTCCATGTCTGGTCCTTAGTAGCTGATGCTCACTGTGATGTCATAAATGATCCAGATAAACCAATTTTGGACAATGTCAGGAAGAGGCCACTTAGCTGGTAAGACATGACTTTCAAAATGCCAATAGAAAAATTTTCCTTACCGCCTGCTGGCAGTTCATTCCAAGGTTGCCCTTTTCGCCTCTAACTACTTTCATGAGACAATGCAGGGTTCGTCCTTTGCGATGTAAGCCGGAACAGTGGTGTTCAATCTCCCCCCGACAGCTTAGGATGATCTCAGGGCTCAGAGAAAAGTCCTCCATCAGCATGCGCCGGTAATCCAGCATCTCCCCCTGGCACTCACTGCTCACTTGTCGCCCTAGGTTAGGGTGAAAGTCACAGCAGGACGGAGGGTGAGTATGAAGGGCAGCAGTCACCAAGTATTAAAGGTATGTGTTCCCACCTGGAAGGTAATAACAGCAGCTATGCTAATAGCTAGACCGAAAAGCTTGAACTCAGCAAAAGCTTCAGCAGGGTAAAGTGAGCCCAGGCTCCAGACTCAGACTCATCCTGCCGCTGTTTTGTACTATGCAGACTTCAGACTCCTAGGCTGACACAGTGCAAAGCTTTGCCAATGGAAGTCTCACCAGTAAATTAACTATCATGGTAAAAACAAAGCCAAACAACAATCTCTACTGGCCTATACAGTTAGAGAGTGTGGCAGAAACTACACCTCAGATACTCACTTTAGTTCCCCCCACTTCTTTGAATCCTAAATGCCACACTGGGAAGACCTGAGATCAAAAAAATAAAAAACGGTCACCCAGCCACTGAGTTTAGATTTGAACTCATAATTTGAAGCTGAGTCTCTCTGATCCAAAGCTTATGTGCTAAATCATGCTACCCTGACACTCCTAAAAATGATGCAGTTTGCTTTTTAAAAAAATCAGAGATACTCATGGAGCCAGCACTATAGCTTAGTTGGTAAAGCCACTGCCCACAATGCCGGTATCCCATATGGATGCTGGTTCTAGTCCCAGCTGCTCCACTTCCGACCCAGCTCTCTGATGTGGCCTGGGAAAGCAGCAGAGGATGGTCCAAGTCCTTGGGCCCCTACACCCATGTGGGAGACCCATAAGAAGCTCCTGGCTTCTGACTGGCGTGACTCTGGCTGTTGCAGGCATTTGGCAAGTGAACCAGTGGATGGAAGATCCCTCTCTATCTCTCTACCTTTATAAATCTGCTTTTCAAACCAACAAATGAAGCTTTAAAAGAATAATCAAAGATACTCTAAAGAGCAAATATCGGAAAAAACCAACATTACAGGAACCAGAAGCTTTAGAGCATGAACCCAGATAAAGAAATGGACTGCCACCTCTGTGCACGGCTGACTCCAGGCACATCAGAAGGTAGGAGAGCCTGGCTTCCCGGGACCGAGGCAGGTTTTCCACATTGCACCGGTATTTCTTCAGGTCGCTCTTACAGGATTTCGCCAATGAATAACTGACTTTGTAATCCTGAGCAATCAGCTTCTGCCGAGTTGTTAGAGCTTCGCGACACTGAAGAAGGAGAACAGGCAGAGAGCTGTAAGTGCCCTTAGACAGTTCCCAGGTACCTTCAGGACAGTCAGCTGTGCATCAGTTGTAGTCATTACCAAAACGCCTCTCCTTGGGTGTGGTTGACACAGCACGATCATGCTTAACTACTGTGGCAACAGTCAAGCAGCTCTGGAATTCTATGGTGAATTGCCGGTTGTTGCTACGATAGCAGTTATCCCAAACACATCAATATTTGGTAGACTCCAGCATAGCACATTGACACAAAGTATTGTTTTGCTATTCAACAATATCTGAGATATAAATTTTACCAGGATCAAAGTGGCCACTGAAATAATACCCAGACGTTCCATTCTATACTTTCACAGTATAACTGTTCAATAGCAAATGATATAGGAAACTGAAATGAGAAACATGTCTTAAGTTGCACAAGAAAGTAAATGATATAATAAAATTAATTACTTTCAGAAGCCATAAAAGATTCTTGCGCTCATAGGGACAGAGAACAAACAGTAAAGCAAATGCTTAATGAGAGAGCTGCTGGAAATTAGGTAGTGGATGACCCAGACTCCCTGGTTTGGTTAGCCTGAACTGCCTGTGAATGTAGGGCTGGCCTCCGTGTGGTTCTGATACAAAAACCTCTAATTTACCAGACAAATCAATCTCTAACTTTTTACTGTCCAGATATCAAAATGAGAGCTGCTTTTTTTCAGTTTCAGCCAAATGTGCTTTGCTTCTTTACGTAAACCCAAGTATCTAACTTAGGGTAAGCGTTCTTAGTCATGTGAACTTTGGTATGAGATCACAATAATGGGGCCAGTGCTGTGGTGCAGAGGGTTAAGCTGCCACCTTTGATAACAGCATCCTACACGAACACCAGTTCAAGTCTTAGATGTTCTGCTTCTAATCCAGTTCCCTGTAGATGCACCTGGGAAAGCAGAAGATGGCCCAAGTGCTTGGGCCCCTGTCACACATGTAGGAGAACTGGATGGAACTCCAGGTTCCTGGGTTCAGCACAGCCCAGCTCTGGGTATTGTGGCCATTTGGGGAGTGAACCAACAGACTGAAGATCTCTGTCTCTCCCTCTGTAGCTATGCCTTTCAAATAAAAAATGAATCATTTATTAAAAAAAAAAAGAAAAAGTATTAAGAGGATTTGAGAAAGCTTTTAACAAAATTAACGAAATATTCATTTGTTTCAAAGTAATACTGACCTTTTCACTCATGGATTCTTCAAATTTATGGTTAAAGAGGCACTTATACACTCTGCCTTCACCAGCTTGTGTCTGGAGGATGGAACATACTTATCATTATTACCATTACTTACATAGTTACACTGTGTATTATCCACAATCTCATACAGAAATTCCTATTAAATAGTATTTGAGGGTAAATGACTTAGCCATTTATAAAACTGAGTAGCCTTTGAAAGAAAACAGTGACTGTAATAAAGATGAAAAAAAATTTTCATGATGTTTGGCTACTGTCATTTGTTCCCAGATATAATGTTAATTAGGAAACCAAAACAATGTTAGATTGAGTCTCCTTTCTTAGTTTATGACAGAGCCAATAAAACTCTTACTAGTGGCTCTGTTAATTCAAAGCAGCAGGCAGGGTAGCAGTACTCACAAGTCACCCTGGGTCCTCTGTTGTAAAGGTGGATACTATTCTACTTACAGTGTTAGAAAGTTGTTCTATAGGAGCAGCAGGTAGTAATCAAAGATTTGGTTTTAAAAGTTAGACACCTTTTGTTTTATTCACCTTAGCCAAAAACATATAAATATGCACTGCATCAAAGCTGAAGTCACTGAGTAGGTATGAGCAGAGTTCTTACCATAAAATAAGATGCTCATACATGAAGCAGACTTTTTCTTGTTGTTGTTTTTGGTTTTTTTGACAGGCAGTTAGACAGTGAGAGAGACAGAGAAAAAGGTCTTCCTTCTGTTGGTTCATCCCCCAAATGGCTGCTACGGTCGGCGTGCTGCGCCGATCTGAAGCCAGGAGCCAAGTGTTTCCTCCTGTCTCCCATGCAGGTGCAGGGCCCAAGCACTTGGGCCATCCTCTACTGCCTTCCCGGGCCACAGCAGAGAGCTGGACTGGAAGAGAAGCAACTGGGACAGAACCTGGCGCCCCAACTGGGACTAGAACCCGAGGTGCCGGCGCCGCAGGCGGAGGATTAGCCTGGTGAGCCGCAGTGCCAGCCAAGCAAACTTATAAGAACAGGAATTGAGAAGACAGGGGCCAGCACTGTGGCTCAGCAGATTAATTCAAGTTCAAGTCCTGGCTGCTTCACTTCCGATCCAGCTCCCTGCAAATGAACCTGGGAAAGCAGTGGAAGATGGCCCAAGTGCTTGGGCCCCTGCACCCACATGGAGACCTGGAAGAAGCTCCTGGTTTCTGGCTTCGGATTGGCTCAGCTCTGGCCACTGTGGCCATTTGGGGAATGAACCAGCAGATGGAAGATCTCTCTCTCCCTCTCCCTCTATAACTCTGCCTTTCAAATAAATAAATAAATCTTAAAAAAAAAAAAGAAAGAAAAAAAAGAAATTAAGAAGAGAGACAAAGCAGCAGAAACACATGCTGGGACAGTCAGCATCCAGCTGCTAACTAGGTGTTAGATCATCAAGGATGAGCAGCCAACACTACTGCATTAGGCTGGAACCAATTCCACCTTCCTTTCATGAAGGGCTTGTGATGGTCTGTTTTATTCTGGAGTACAGAATTTACTATATTTAAGAAGAAAAAAAGAACAGCTTCTGAACTGACTCACATTTTCACAAAAACGCTCTCGATCATCTCGGCAAGCAAAATATAAATGCCGATCCAAATGAAAGTCATCAGAGGACAGCTCAGCCACTCGAAGAATTGCCTTCTTGCATAGTTCAGACACTTGAATCTTGGGTTCTTTCTCCTCTGCTTCCTTCACCAGGCCCTTCTCCAAACACGACACCACTTCACCTTGTGAATGTGCATCCTATAAAATACAAGGAACGTGAATATTTTAAAACTTATACCATATAGGTTTTAAATAAACATCATTTAGTTAGCAAAAAAAGTAAAGCAAACAAAAAACCCAAGCAATACATAGCTAGTTTATTGATGTTGTATTAAGAAATCAATCACATTATAGAAGTTAAAAGAAAATGCCCTTAATAACAACTGGTTACAATATACATATGATATATAAACAAAAATAGAGGTCCTTGGAATTATAAGTATAGCTCACGTAGTGCTAGAACCAGGAACCTGAAATTTCAATGTCAGAAAATTCTTAAGAGGCTGGCACTGTGGTGCAGTGGGTTAGTCTTGGCCTAAAGCGCCAGCATCTCATATGGGTGCTGGTTCTAGTCCCAGCTGCTCCTCTTCCAATCCAACTCTCTGCTATGGCCTGGGAAAACAGTAGAAGATGGCCCAAGTCCTTGGGCCCCTGCACCCACGTGGGAGACCCGGAAGAAGCTTCCGGCTCCTGGTTCCAGATCGGTGCAGTTTTGGCTGTTGCGGCTGACTGGGAAGTGAACCAGCAGATGGACGATCTCTCTCTCTGTGTCTACCTCTTTCTGTAACTCTGTTTTTCAAATAAATAAAACAAGTCTTTGAAAAAAAAGAAAAAAAAAAAAAAGCGGCCGGCGCCGTGGCTCAATAGGCTAATCCTCCGGTCGGGGCGCTGGATTCTGTCCCGGTTGCCCCTCTTCCAGGCCAGCTCTCTGCTGTGGCCCGGGAGTGCAGTGGAGGATGGCCCAAGTCCTTGGGCCCTGCACCCACGTGGGAGACCAGGAAAAAGCACCTGGCTCCTGGCTTCAGATCAGCACGATGCGCCGGCTGCAGTGCGCCGGCTATGGCGGCCATTGGAGGGTGAATCAACGGCAAAAAAGGAAGACCTTTCTCTCTGTCTCTCTCTCTCTCACTGTCCACTCTGCCTGTCAAAAATAAATAAATAAATAAATAAATAAATAAATAAGAAAAAGAAAAAAAAAGAAAGAAAGGAAATTCTTAAAAGATGATATTGGTTCAACACTCTGATCATAGCTCATTCAATACTGAAATAAAATCACAAATTTATCTTGATTTACTTCTAAGAGCTAGGCATTTCTCAAATAATAGTGCTTTTAGCCAGTTAAAAAAGAAAAAACTGGAAAATCCCTTGAGAAAAGAAGTTAGATACCTTCTTTCTTCTTTTTCTACTCTATACTATCCATGACCACCCCAACACTAAGTCTGTGACATTATTAATACTCTCTAACGTTTTAAGTTTATTTTAATGTGAATCACAAAAATTGTCACCATTTATATACTGCTTTGGAGAGTTTTCCTAAAACAATTATATTTAATTATACATCACCCCCATAGAAACTAGAAGTATTTATTCACCTAAAATATAAGGAATTTCCCTTAAATATTTTTCATTCAGGAGCCCCAATCTTCTAGAACTCTTTTTTTTTTTTTTTTTTTTTTTTTTATTTTTTGACAGGCAGAGTGGACAGTGAGAGAGAGAGAGAGACAGAGAGAAAGGTCTTCCTTTGCCATTGGTTCACCCTCCAATGGCCGCCGAGGCCGGCGCGCTGCGGCCGGCGCACCGCGCTGATCCGATGGCAGGAGCCAGGAGCCAGGTGCTTTTCCTGGTCTCCCATGGGGTGCAGGGCCCAAGCACCTGGGCCATCCTCCACTGCACTCCCTGGCCACAGCAGAGGGCTGGCCTGGAAGAGGGGCAACCAGGACAGAATCCGGCGCCCCAACCGGGACTAGAACCCGGTGTGCCGGCGCCGCAAGGCGGAGGATTAGCCTAGTGAGCCGCGGCGCCGGCCTTCTAGAACTCTTAAGATATACTTTAGGGGCTGGCATTGTGGTGCAGTGAGTTAAGTTGCCGCCTGTAATGCCAGCATCACATGTGAGTGCCAGTTCATGTCCTAGCTGCTCCATTTCTGATCCAGCTCCCTGTTAATGTGCTTGGAAAGCATCGGAAGCTGGCCTGAGTGCATGGGCCCCTGCCAACCTTGGGAGACACCTGGATTAAGCTCCTGGTTTCTGGCTTTGGTCCATTCCCAGCCGGTGTAGCCATCTGGGGAGTGACCAGCAGAAGGAAAGCCTTTGCATTTACACCAAAGGAGAAACAAACAGACGGCAGGAGAAATTTAGAGAGAAACTACCATGTATTGTTTACAATATACAAGAGACTCCTTTTGGGGCCAGCATTGTGGCATAGTGGGTAAGCCACTGCCTGTGATGCCTGCATCCCATACGAGTGCCATTAAGAGTCCTGTGTGTGCTAACCACTGTTTTTATGCAAACAGTGACGTATATATACAGCAAGATTAGAGAACTCATACCAGCAGTTAGAAGCTGGTTTGGTACTGAAATTTAGAGCTGGGGGAAGCTGATCAGCTGCTACCTTGGTGGTCAACAGGCAAGAATCACTACAAAAGACCTGTGGAGAAACATAATGGCCTATTCCACACTGTAGACCACCAACCACATAAATGAAAAAGTGTTATTACTGATTCCTGCAAAGAGGGTACATAAAAAAGTCTGTGGAGGGGCTGGCGCTGTGGAGCAGCTGGTTAAAGCCCTGGCATCCCATATGGTGCTGGTTCTAGTCCCAGCTACTCCTTTTCTGATCCAGCTCTCTGCTTAAGGCCTAGGAAGGCAATAGAAGATGGCCCAAGTCCTTGGGCCCCTGCACCCACGTGGGAGACCTGGAAGAAGCTCCTGGCTCCTGGCTTCAGATAGGCGCAGCTCCAGCCATTGCAGCCATCTAGGGAGTGAACCAGCTGATGGAAGACCTCTTTCTCTCTCTGCCTCTCTCTATAACTCTTTCAAATAAAAAAAATAATAAATTTTTAAAAAATAAATAAGTAAAAAAGTCTGTTGAAAAACAGAGTTAAAAGATAAGTTTATTTTGGTGGAAAAAGGGTTTGAAATTCATAGGTAGTTTTTCTTGTATTTTTTTAAAGATTTATTTATTAATTTTGAAAAAGTTACTGAGATAAATGAAGAGACACAGAGAAAGATCTGTTGGTCCATTCCTCAGATGGCTGCAATGACCAGTACTGGGCCTGGTGAAAGTCAGGGACCAGGAGCTTCTTCCAGGTCTCCCACGTTGATGGCAGGGCCCAAATGTGTGAGCCATCTTCCGCTGCCTTCACAGGCACATCAGCAGGGAGCTGGATAGGAAGTGGAGAGGCAGGCGCCCATATAGGATGCTGGCACTGCAGGCAGCGGCTCCACCTACTACATCACAACGCTGGCTCCCATATGCAGTTTTTTTATAATAGACATTTTTCACAAACTTTTTGACAACCTCTCTGTGTATCTGAAACACTGGGGAGATTTGAACGAGGTGAGGGCTGGAACTGGATATGACATCCAAAACCCAAAATAAAGGCAGAAGAGAGATAAATAAAGACAGAAGAGCTTCTCCTTACTGGTGACTGCGCTACTGTTGTGATGACCCCACTATCTTGGCAGATGCTACCTTATACTGTTTGGAAACATTCTGCTACGAACACATGAAAGGTATACCCAGGCCAACTAGCTTTGAAGGTTAGAATGCCTGAGCAAGTTTCTTTCATTTCAACTTTAAGGCCACCTCTGGTCCTCAATGTTCCCTCTGCAAGCTATCCCTAGCTTTCCATTCATCAAACCTCTAAGATCTTACTACTGGTGAAGTCAATGCAGTGGGTACCTTTTCTCCAAGCCGAATGCTGCCGCATTTCAGAATGTTGATGTCATTTTTGCAGTCGTCCATGAAGCCACAGATTAACCGGTAATCACTGAAGATGATGGCTGTCATCTTGGTGATGTATTGGTGACACTGATACTCAGTAATGTTGCCACGGTGATCCACCAAGCAGGAGACCAGGTAGCCTTTCCCCACTGGTTCATCAGCGCATTCTTTAATCTGCTCAAAACAAAGTGGCTGTTTATACAAGTGTTCCACGCTCACATATTTTCCTGCTGATTTCCTGATCTCTTTATGTGGCAGATAAAAAAATGTTTAGAAATAAACACACTTTAAAGAAAAACACTGTACCATCTTGTGGGGAGCAACTCGGACTAGACTAAGTTACTGGAATTAAGACTTATTCTATGCATCTGCTCTCCCACAATATGGCGCTGGGAGAGGAGGAAACAGCGTCTACGCAGCTGCCTCCAGTTCGACCAATAACCTGCAGGAGCTGATCCTGCTCCTGATTGGAGGAGAGCAGCGTGCTCGGCGTGTGAGTAGCAGAGTTGGGATTGGTGGAAGAGGACTATAAAGGAGGAGAGAGACAACATGCACCAGGAACATCTATCTGAAGGAACACCTGTGCAGCCCCCGAGAGAGCCGGCCGGCGGTGTGCCGCTCCCCCGCGGAAGTGGGGAAAGTGGCAGGGGGCACCGCCCTTCCACGGAGGTGGAAGGGACGGTAGCCAAGCCGGGAAGAACCAGCAGCAAACCCGGGAAGGGCCGAGCAGACAAAAGAACAGCGCAGGGTCCTGTGTCGTTCCTCCGCGAAGACGGGGAGCAACACCATCTCTACTTAGATTGCTGTGCCTTCTAGGACATACCTGACTAATGTGTTTTTGCAAGAAAGTCAAAGCCTGTCCAAATGCTTCCACAGAGTTCATCTCTAGATGACGTAAAAACAGTTCTTAGCACCTACAGCTTCAGTCAGAGTCTCGCGGAGAAGAACGCAGTGGACAGTGAGACGAATCGAGGAACTAGCTCTGGAAAGCTGCGCTGGACCAGCAGTCCAGCGGCACGTCCCAAGCCAAGCTACACAGCAAAGTACTGCCGTTAGGTGAGCCCAGAGGCCAAGAGGAGACAGGAAGGCAGGCACGTTACTTCTTGGCATGATATTAATGTGCTCTGAATAGGCTATGGATTTGGACACATGTTTTTTAATTTAGTAGAATCCAAGCTTAACCAGTGTGGTCTGGAACAGAAACATGTTTCGGATGATGTCCAGTACGAAAGCTGGGAGGCAAAGGCTGCTGCAAAGCTAGTCTGGGTGGCTTAGACTTGTAATCCAGTGGATCAAGCACAGAGTGACTCCACATGGCTAGTGTTCCCACAAAGTACATGCCAAACCACAACTACTAATAAAGCAAACTGGCTCCCCAGACGCTGAAATTCAGGCATAAAAGCCTGAAATCTACTTACAGGGTTAAAAGCTGGAATTATAAAGCAGAGAAGGTTGTTTGGAAAAAGTCTATTGCGTGCAGGGAAATTAGACACAGAGTAGCATTTTCATTCAGAGGATGCAGACAAATGTAAATATTCGTTTTGAAGATAAAAAAGTGTTTCATTGACATTTTGAAACCAGTAGCGACAATTTTCTCCTACAATACCAACTACTGAAAGTAGGCACATGTGACAAAGATGTTTTCCTTTTCCGAAAGGTATCAGTGAAGGACAAACCTCCCACTGACCATCCGGGTCTCTTCGTGTCTACACCCGGGGTCAAACTGGGAACAAGTTAAGAACTCAGTTTAAGACAGACAATTGTGTTTACTTTTAAAGAAGCAGATTTGGGAATATAAGTAAATAGTCACACACTGGCTCCAGAAACAGCAGAGGCCTCCAACAAAAGAGATGAATGAGGGGTCAGTGCTGTGGTGTAGTGGGTAAAGCTGCCGCCTGCAGTACCGGCATCCCATATGGGTGCCGGTTTGAGTCCTGGCTGCTCCAATTCTGATCCTGCTCTCTGCTATGGCCTGGGAAGGCAGAGGAAGATGGACTTGGGCCCATATGGGATGCCAGCACTGCAGGCGGCACTATAACCCTGATTTTCAGACAAATAAATAAATCTTTTAAAAAAAAAGAGAGAGAGATGAATGCAATTCTTTCAGTTTGTGTGTATGTGTGTGTGTGCGTGTGTGAGATGCTTAAAAAAGGGAGCCATGAATGTATATTATGAATTTATTTCCAGGGAAAGTTTTTTTTTTTTTTTTTTGAGCAAAACATTTTCTAAAGTGAAAGAGGAGGAGTAAGTTCTCTCAAAAATCTCAGCATTTCTAATTCAATCACAGAAAAAGTCCTGGATAAAAAATAGACCAGTGGCAGACACCTGCATTTTAAAATTATAGCAGGAAAGCCTCCATATCTTAATATTGAACAATTTAAAATTAAAAAAAAAGAAAAAGAAAAACAGAAGATATTTTGAATGACTGTCCCAGTAAGAAATCACACGTACAGTTTAGCTTCAATCACTTTGGATTTTACTGAAACAGAGACCTGGTACCTATTTGTATTCCAGTTCACCACTAATTACAACAAGGTGTAGTGTGCAAATGAGAAATTCATGCTTTTGTTCAACCATTCTGCTGAACCACATTTATTGCTTCTCTCTTATTAAACTTCTAAGACTAACAGCAAAAACAGCATTAAACCACTGACACATTTAAGAACAGGAGTCAATGGGAAGTGCCTGGGGAGCAGACACACAAGGTGTCACTGGAAACACTTGCAGTCACGCTCTAGCTGACATGAGGTGGAAGGCAGGCAGGTGGTATTGGGCGCAGTTCCCAAGAGAAAATCAGCTTGTCTGTGGTTTGCAAACAACTCTTCTGATGTTATTTTCTCCCTCAAAGGATGATTCAAAAATTTTAAAAGAAGATTGGAGGAAGATGTATAATAAAATGGTTTGCTGGGAACTATGTTCTTCTGAGTTCAATTTTCCTGACTTGAGTATAATCTCCCAGTAGAAAGGGAGAAGTATCCTGGTCACTTCAATCTTTTACAAAACTGCAACACCTCAAAAGGTCACAGAGGACCTTCATTATATAGACATTATAAGGAAGCAGCGAATGCAGAGTGAAATTAATATGGCAAGTATGGAAATACTCTGAACCAAATTTCCACACAGAATTCAAATTGGTATACATTTAATACTGACGCAAAATGGGGCATAATGAACACCTTTATGTTTGCATGTAAGTATACTAATGTGCCAAAAAAACAAAAATCCCACCTTTTTATACTCTGATAGTTCCATAATATAGCAGGAATGCACAAATATTTAAAGTTCAAGCCCAAGACCATTTGTTAGTATTTCTTTTTGTTATTAAGCAAACATCACTGCCCTTGATACTTTACCTGAGCGGTTCAGTCACAGAGGTCGCTAGAGGAGTCTGAGATGTAGAATACTAATGTAAAGGGCTAAAGGTCAGTTATTCAAGCACATACTGTTCTATCCCAAAGCTCCCAGGTAAACAGAAAGGGTCACTGCTTTAAAGATGAGAAGATATCTGATCTAGTATTAGCAGGTCTGAGGAAGACAAGAGGACCCCATAACGATGTGTAAGCGAGGAACACAGCTAAGGGCTTAGCCAGGTGGGGCAAGGTGCTCCCTAAGAGCTCCGGACAATGTGGCCCTGACAAAAGCTGTCAATAGAGTCAGTTTGAAGACAGATTAGAATGGCACAAGACCTGCAACTATAACTTGGGGGTAGAAAATTAAGAACTGTTCTCTCTGAGATTCTCATCATTCATTATGCAGAAATCTTTGGCTTTCTGGAGGTTCCTATTCCTGATTCTTTAAAAAAAAAAAAAAAAAAAAAAAGGCAAAACCAAACCCAACATTTGAAGTAGCATGATGTTCATTAATATCAATTGTTGTTTACATTAAGCTATGAAAAATAATTCAGAATTTCTCCCATTATCATCTCTGCAGAGCTAAAATTTTCACTAATTGTTTTAGTTTTTATCCTCCGTATCAATTTATAACAATATACATAATCATATCCTTACCCTTTTCATCACAAGCTCCTATAATCTGAAGCATATGCTGCTGGGGTTCAGTGGATCCAGCTGCACAGCCAGGACACTGAGCAGTGTCTGCAAGCCTCCCAGGGAAACCAGTGTCACGTGCCTCAGATCTGGCAACTGTGAGATGTGTGCGAGCAGCACTGATGACCTCAGCAGTACACTGGCTGTCTAGGGACCAACAGAACCTCATCTCCAACTGTTTCAGTCAATAGCATCCTCCTCCAAGTGTAGGTGGATGCTAACAAAAAGAAGTCTAATTACACCCTGCTTCCTAGCTCTCCAACAAGACAGATGTGAATCCTCAGACAAGTAAAGTAACTGAGTCATTCCTCTCTTAATGACTGGTCTGCTCAACGATGTAATTCTCTCTTCAGTTACTAAACATCCATCACACTCTTTTCAATAGCCTACCTCTGATATGGTAGATTTGCAAACTTCTCTGGCCACAGACTCGAATTTGGGATCTGTAGTTAGGTTCAGCTTGTAATTCCACAATAACTAGGTACAAGAGAAAAATAGAAAAAAGGGGGAAAATTCCGTTAGAGTAGTATGCAATTTATCAACAGTTACTATAAATGACAAAAGTCTATTGTAGAGAGTCAGATACAACATATTCCCTGTGAGGTAACAAACAGAAAGATAAAACACCATTGCATTCAAAGATAAAAAGGAAAAAACTGCAGACAAAATTAAAGTATTAGCATTTTGACATACATTTCTCTTTAAGGACAATTTAAGGTATGAATTAAAAATTATTTTAAAATAAATATTAAAATCCCTGATCAAGTTTTCAAAGAAAATGATATATTATTTTTATAAAATATACACAGAGGGAGAAAAATCTTCCTGTTGGCATAGTTTACTCCTCAAATGCCTGCAATAGACAGGGCCGGGCCAGGCCAAAGCCAGGAGCCTGGAACTGAACCTGGGTCTCCCTTGTGGGTGGCAGAGAACCAAGCACTTGAGCCATCATCACTTGCTTCCTCAGAGGTTAGCATTAGGTAGAACTGCAAGCAGAGCCAGGACTCGAACCCAGGCATTATGATATGGGATGCAGGTATCCCAAGCCTCATTTTAATTACTGTGCCAAATGCCTGCCCTTTCAAAGAAAACTATAGATAAGTTATCCAAGTTAAATTCTGCTTAAACCAAAAAGTCTAACCCAAGAGTTTAGATCTGCTGGGTTCAGTTTCAGATTTCATAATTGACAGTGCTTTCACAGATCGTTTTTATCAAAGTGAGTCACCTGGAGTCTAACTCCCAGCAATATCTATCTTCATTCCTTTAAAACACTTGACACAAATACTGTAAGTTGCATTTTACACATCTATTCTAACATTTGCTAAACTAGAAGCAGCCTAAAACCTTATTATGCTCAGGTGAGGGCTGAATATTACTTTTATCTTTGTAGCTTCAAATTAAAAACTTCATTAAATGGTCTGATTTCTGAAAAGTAGCAAAAATCAGCCCTTAAAACTATTCGGATAGAGAGACAGAGCAAAACTTGGCATGATGCAGGATATGAATAGATGTTTGCTGGAAGGGCCATTCTTTTCTTTCTGACTGCCATACTCCAAGATGGAAGGTCAGCATCTCCTGAGCACCCATTACCACGCACCACACACAGTCTGATGTCCTGGAGCACCACAGGCTCCTGGAGAAAACCAAGGTGAGCATTTGTTGACTGTGTTCTAGGCATGGTGTTAGGAACCAGGAGAACAAACAGAAGTAGAAAGTAAGAGGCTGTCCAGTGGGTGGCTATGATCAGCTGTAGGACGTAGTGAAGGCATCCCCAGGTGTGACAGGAGTGCAGGGGAAGAGGGCTCTGGGCTGGGATGGGATGGGGTTTGGCTAGGGAGCACTCAACAGAGAAAAGGCTATTTAAGTGAAACCAGTAGTTAGATTGAAGCACAGGAAGAAGACTGGTTTAAGTAAATGAAACAGCATGCCTGGGAGCAGGGTGAGTTAGAGGAATCCCAAGACCAGCAGAGGATAACTCTGGACAGGCAAGCCACAGTCAGATCAGAAAGCCCTTGTGTGCCATGTCTTAACTTTAACCCTGGAGTAATGGGGAGTTAGCCAAAGGAAAACAATGCTGGTGACATGGCCATACATACTTTTTAGAAGTAGAAAAGGGGTCCAAATAAAGAACATTAGGAATGACAGACAGAGCAGCCAATTCTGGGTGAGTGCCGAGGAGTTGGTGAAGAAATAACCCAGCGGGGCTGGTGCTGTGGTGTAGCAAGGTTAAGCCATCACAGGGACACCAGCAAGCCATATCAGAGCACCAGTTGGAGTCCTGGTTGTTTCGCTGTGGATACAACTCCCTAATAATGCACCTGGTAGAGTAGCAGAAGATGGTCCAAGTCCTTGGGCCCCTGACAACCACGTGGGATACCCAGAAGGAGTCCCAGGCTCTTGGCTTCTATGTGACCAAGCCTCAGCTGTTGAGGCCATTTAGGAATTAGACCAATTTGATCACTCTGTCACTCTGCCTTTCAAATAAATGAATAAATCTTAGAAAGAGTAGGATTTCTTCTCATCCCTGCAAAAACAAAAACTCTTATCTTCAATAGGACATATTAGGCCAAACTGAAAATGGGCATAAAAGCGGGACTGAAAGGATTTTGGGCCTCCTGAGATGAATTCAACAATTCAAAGACAAGGCTGGAATTCAGGGAAATATGTTCACTGTTATTTATTTACTTTTTAAAGTGCACAATTCAGTACTTTTTACTTTTTGTAAAGCTGCACAACTATCACCATTTTCTAATTCTAGAACATTCTCTTCACACCCAACAGAAACATTAAACCCATTCTATCATTCTTCATGCTCTCACCCCTATTCTCTGGCAACCTAATCTATTTTCTGGTCTTTTATTTATTATTAAATTTATTTATTTCCTTAAGAGACTGGGGCGGGGGAAGACAGAGTAACATTGCTCCCTCATTTGCTGATTCACTCCCCAAACGCTCACAACAGCTGGGACTGAAGTTGGGAGCTAGGAATGCAATCCAGGTTTCCCCGGATGAGTCTGGGTGGCACAAACCTGACTTCTTGAGACACTACTGCTTCCTCTCAGGGTCTGCATTTGCAGGAAGCTGGAGTCAGGACAGAGTTAGGAATTAAACCCAGGTACTCCAACATGGGATTCAGGGTCTGACCCACTAGGTTAGATGCTTGCTCTGTAAATTTTATATTAAAGGGCTGGCGCCGCAGCTCACTAGGCTAATCTTCCCCCTGCGGCACCGACACACCGGGTTCTAGTCCCAGTTGGGACGCCGGATTCTGTCCCGGTTGCCCCTCTTCCAGGCCAGCTCTCTGCTATGGCCCGGGAGTAGTGAGCCCTGCACCTGCATGGGAGACCAGGAGAAGCATCTGGCTCCTGGCTTCGGATCAGCGCGATGCGCTGGCTGCAGCGTGCCAGCCGTGGCGGCCATTGGAGGGTGAACCAACAGCAAAAGGAAGACCTTTCTCTCTCTCACTGTCCACTCTGCCTGTCAAAAAATAAAAATAAAAAAATAAAAATTTTATATTAAAGGAACTGGTCAGCAAATGGTTTATTTTAACTACAGAAGGCAACACATCTGATTACAATTGGGAGAAGCACAAGACTGAGGGAGATTACTGACCAGTTAAGAGGCAAGAATTGATTTGGATGGAAGAACATGGTATATATTTGAGAAACACACTATGAAGTAATTACAGGACTAGGATATGTGGGGCAGGGGAGTGGCTCTTCATGTTCAAGCTCTTTAAAAATACAGCCTACAGTTTGTTTTATCTTTTTCCTCTTCCATCCACCCTTAATAATTTTATATCAAACCTATCTTTAAAAACCAAAACAAGGGAGCTGGTTCATGTCCCAGCTGCTTCTCTTCTGATCCAGCTCTCTGCTTAAGGCCCAGGAAGGCAGCAGAAGCTGGCCCAAGTACTTGGGCCCCTGAACTCATGTGAGAGACCTGGAGGAAGCTTCTGGCTCCTGGTTTCAGATCAGTCCAGCTCCAGCTGTTGCGGCCATCTGGGGAGTGAATCAGCAGATGGAAGATCTTTCTCTCTCCCTTCCTCCATTCCTCCCTCTATAATTCCATCTCTCAAATAATAAAATCTTAAAAAACAAACAAACAAACAAAAAAAAAACAGGAAGCAGGCGTTGTACAGCAGGTTAAAATGTTTCTTGGAACACCTTTATCCCATATTGGAGTGCCTGGAATAGAGTCCAGCTTCAACTTCTGATCCAGTTTCTTACTACTGCACCTGGGAGACAGTACATGATGGCTCAAGTACCTGAGTCCCTGCCACCTACGAGGGAGATCTGGATTGAGCTCCTGGCTCCTGGCTTCAGCCTAGCCCAGCTCTGGCTATTACAGGAATTTGGGGAGTAAATAGCAGATGGAAAAATCTTTTTCTGTTGCTCTGCCATTCAAATAAATAAAAATTAGTATCTAAGCACTAAAAAACAAAACAAAACAAAACAAAACAAAACAAAAAAAAAACAACAAAAAACAAAAAAACAAAAGACAAGACTATCAGGTCACTACGAAGTTCCTTTCTAAAGTCCTACATACTGGGCCAGCATTGTGGTGTAGCAGGTAAAGCCACCACTTGCAATGCTAGCATACCATACAGACACCAGTTCATGCCCTGGCTGCTCTACTTCTGATCCAGCTCCTTGCTAATGGCCTGGGGAAAACAGTGGAAAATGGTCCAAGTGATATTTTATTTAAAAAACTTAAATAATAAAGTCCTACATACTACCCAGAGGTAAACACTGTAAATTCCTATTTCTTATGGTAATTACCTCCATATTTTTTAAAAAATTATTTATTTGAAAGTGAGAGTTACAGAGAGAGAGGGAGAGACAGATCTTCTATCCATTGGTTCACTTCCCAGATGGCCACAGACCAAAGCCAGGAGCCAGGAGCTTCTTCAAGGTTCCTCACATGGGTGCAGGGGTCAAAGCACCTGGGCCATCTTCTGCTGCTTTTCCAGACCATCAGCAGAGAGCTGGATCAGAATTGGATCAGCCAAGACCTGAACAAGCTCCCATGTGGGATGCCAGCACTGCAAGTGGTGGCTTTACTCACTACACCACAACAACAGGCCCAACTCCACATTTTTAAGTAATATGCTTAAACTATTATTTCTTGACTTGTCAGTTTTAGATATTACCTTACCTTAGATACTACCTTACAATGTAGAAGATGAGCAACGAAGCCTTATACCCTTCCTACTGATCTATGTCCTTCCAAAATAGTAAAATCATGATAGATCTTCAGTGTTTACGCTATTGATTCTATTTTAAAAATGGCATATTCTGCCAAAATACCTTCATTATACAAGGGTACTTCAACAAGTTTATGAAAGATGAAATTAGAAGGTAAGTTTTATTTGGTGCAAAACAACTTTGAAATCCACAGATAGTTTTTTCATAACACCATTGTCTACTAACTCTTTAAAGACTTGTCTGTGCATGGATTTCAAAAATCGTTTTGTACCAAAATAACATTTATCTTTTTAAAATTTTTAAGATTTTATTTATTTGAAGGGCAGAGTGAGATAGGGAGAGAAAGAAATAGAGATCTTCTAACTGCTGGTTCACTTCCCCAAATGACCACAACAGCCAGGGAGGGGTCAGGCTTAAGCCAGGAGCCATCTGGGTCTCTCACATGGGTGGCAGGGGCCCAGGCACTTGGACCATCCTCAGCTGCTTTCCCAGGTGCATTAGCAGGGAACTGGATCAGAAGTGGAGTAGCCTGGACGTAAACTGCCCCTCACAGGATGCAGGTGTCACAGGTAGCCTCAACCTATTGTGCCACAATGCTGGCCCAAGGGCTAAATTCTTGCACTCAAGGAGCTAGAGTTTACATTCTTTGACAGGGAAAAAGATAATACACAAACACTTAGATGATAAAGTCTCAGAGTAGGGGCTGGGGGTGTTACTTTCCATAAGGGAAGGGGGACCCAGTAAATGAGTATTCACACAAGGTGAATGTTCCAGGCAGAAAGAACAGTGCATGCAAAAGCGTCAGGCACTCTCATTCACTACTTGCGGATCAGCTGGGGGCTACTGTGGCTTCAGTGCATTTTACATGGACAGCAGATAGCATCAGATAGCAGATGTTCATGCTTCTGCCTCAAGAAAGAATTCAGGATTAGAAGATAGTAAATGGCGAGCAGCAAGTGTTTTCTTGAGAAAGCGAAATTACATACTCCACAGAGTGTAGGCTCACTGGGAGGGGAGTGGCCCAGCCTCTGAACTGTGTTTAACTTTATATGGGTCATTTAATGAAAGAGGAGGTACATTCCAACAAAGGAGAGGAATATTCCTGGCTTTCTTGGAAGTAAGTGGAGACTTCCCAGAATCTAGTTGCTGCCTTGGATGCTGGTAGGTACGTCATTTAGCATGCTAATACATTACAAGGAGCATATAATGAGCCATCAATCTAGACTAGCTTTGGCCCCCTAAACTAGTATGAGCCTGGTCCAGTTAGAGGGTTTGTTAATCCTCAGAGAGGAAACCATACCCTGTAGGCTTTGAAATAAAAGGAACTAACAGAAGAGGTCAGAACACAGAGAGAGAGAGAGGAGGGAGGGAGGGAGAGAATATCTTCCACCCATTCCCCAAACTGCTGCAACAGACAGGGCTGGGTCAGCCTGAAACCAGGAAGCAGGACCTCTATGCCCATCTCCCACATGGTGGCAGGGGCCCAATGACCTGAGCCATCTTCTGCAGCCCTCCTAGGCACATCAGCAGGAAGCTGGATCAGAAGCAGAGTAGCCAAGACTTGAACTGGTGCTCTGATACCAGATGCTAGTGTTACAAACAGTGGCTTAACTCACTGTGCCACAAAACTGCTCCCAATTACTTCCTACAGATTTTATATCAACTCTCTCTACTGCTGTGCACTATTTGTTCCCAATTTTTCAACATCATGTCCTTCCCACTTCCCAGATTTTGAGGCACACATACGTGGGTTTCTCCTCAGTTTCCATCTACTGATGGACTTGGGAGGTTCCCCCAAATCTTCTGCCTTAATAATAAAGCCACAACAAATGTCATTTAGTAAACACAACACTATCCACTCTCTTAACTATACACAAATTTCTAGAAATAAAAGTTAGACAAAATCATATATATGCTGGACCAAAGCATTTTAAGTTGACTACTTTAGAAAGACATTTTTCTTATTTATATTCCCCCAATCACAGGCTTCAAAAGCATTTAGCAAACTTCTTCTAAAGAACCGGAAAGGATTAGAAACATTTTAAGTTTTGAGGAAATCCACAGTCACTGTTCCAAAGACTCAACTTTGCTATCTTGGCATGGCAAGCAACCACAGAAAATATAGAAATTCATGTGGCTATTCCAAGAAGACATTATACATAAAAACAGATAGTAGACAGGATTTGGCCCATGGTTGTAGTTTTTTAATCTGAGAGCTACAGAATGTTTAAATTATCAATACTGTACACTTACCAAACTTTTTTTATTTGCTAACCAAGTAGACAAAATAGAATACCCATTTTTCTTTTAATTTTCATGTTTCTTATTATAAGGGAGGATCAACTGTTTTGTTGTTTACTAGATATTTTTTTCTTCTCCTGTGAATAGTCTAATATTCATGTCCATCATCTATGTTTATTAACAGTACTTCCCATCAAAGAATATAGTCCTTTGAATCCATACAGCAAATAATTTTAAATAAGGCTGATTATGTTTAGTGCAATCAAATTTTATATATATGTAATATATATAACAGATATGTAAAATATCTCTTGAGGTCATGTGATGTTTGTAAAAGTCTTCTCTCTCTTCATGTTTTCTTCTAGGATTCTGGGGATCTTATTTTATACTTTAAATCTCTAACCTATCTAGATTTTCTGTAGAATGAATAGTTAGCCGAAACAGCCAAACTGCCTCTGTGTTTTGGTGGTCCCCTGTCTAATCCACCTACTACACTGTGACAGAGTGGTTCATATGCCTCTTTTAGTTCAAGCACAAACTCTCTATTATTAAGCCTTTCCTGACATCAACCTACCCTGACACAAGTCACTTTTTTGTCTCCACTGCAAAGCACAGATTTTCCCCAAAATATACAACACTTTTTGCATAGACATGATTTCATCATGGTCTCCTTTTGATGTGTTATCATGGTATCTGGATCACAGTTGACTGTATGATGACCATGAAAGAAGCCTAAAATGTGCAATTCTAGGGGCCGGCACTATTGCATAACGACTAAAGCTGCCGCCTGCAACACTGGCATCCCATGTGGTGTTTTGTTTGTTTGTTTGTTTGTTTTTACAGGCAGAGTAGACAGTGAGAGAGAGAGAGAGGTCTTCTTTTGCCGTTGGTTCACCCTCCAATGGCCGCCGCGCTGTAGCCGGCACACCGCGCTGATCCGAAGGCAGGAGCCAGGTGCTTCTCCTGGTCTCCCATGGGGTGCAGGGCCCAAGCACTTGGGCCATCCTAGACTGCACTCCCGGGCCACAGCAGAGAGCTGGCCTGGAAGAGGAGCAACCAGGACAGAATCTGGCGCCCTGACCGGGACTAGAACCCGGTATGCCGGCGCCACTAGGTGGAGGATTAGCCTAGTGAGCCGCGGTGCCGGCCCCCCATGTGGTGCTAAAGTGAGTACCAGCTGCTCCACTTCAGATCCTGTTCCTGCTAATGAGCCTGGGGAAGCAGTGGAAAACAGCCCAAGTGCTTGGGCCCCTGCACTAATGTCGGAGACCAGGAAAAGATACTGGCTCCTAGCTTCGGCTTGGGCTAGCCTTGGTTGTTGCGGCCATTTGGGGAGCGAACCAGTAAATGGAAGATTTCTCTCTCTCTCTCTCTCCTTCCCTCCCTCTACCTTTCAAATAAATAAATAAATCTTAAAAATAAAAAAAGGAATTCTGTAGCTCTAACTTGATCAGCAGAGAATACTTTTACTTAGTAGCTGTAACAGATGAAAACATTAAGCTTAAGTACATAAATATTATTTGGCAGACTTTGGTTTCTTCAACAAAGGGGTATTCGCCGAGTGTACCATGGTCCTTAAACAAAATGGATCATGCTTTTAAGGTTAAGAGAAGCAAAGAAAGTATGTTTCCCAGAACAACAGGAAAAGCATCCCCAAATCTATCAACTTTTATATAAAGCACATATGAAATACAGAAACCCCATACTTACATGATTACAGTCTGAAGAAATTTCATTTTCAGGCTAGAAGGAAAAAAAAAAGAGATGATGTTAAAAAACAAGAACCTCAAGTTTTCAAACACCCTGAAATAAGCTCAAAACAAGAAATCTGAATATTCAGTATTTCTTCAACATAATGAGGAAAATGGAGTCTATCTTTTAGACTGCTGGTGAGAGCTACACCAGAAAGGTACCTAAGAGACATAAACCCTTTCCTTCACTAACACATGGTAGAAAGGGGGAGACGGAAAAAAAATGCACTAAATCAATAAAAAATGGTGACTTAGGGTCATTACGTGAGACTTCATAATGCTGTAAGCTAAAAAGGGTCAGGTGCAATATAGGTGTCCTTTCTTTAAAGTGAGTTAAGAGATCTTTTAAAAAAATATTTAAATCATAGGCTTATTAAAGAGTGCAGATAAGGTCTGTCAGTGATTTGAAAATCAGTCTAATGTCACCCCTGGGGGAAGCTAGGTGACCGACACAAAAGATCTCTATGTACTACTTCAGAATTTCTGTAAGTTTATACTTAAAACTAGAAAGTTGTCTTTTAAAGTTGGGATCTATACATATTCACATGAGTTCACTTTCTTCATAAGGGCAGATACATAAAGAGAAGATGAACGTTCAATTCTATGATGAATGAAAACAAAACACCTACTAGGTTTTACCTAATATTGCACTTTGCACTGCATATCTCCTTTAGTTTCCTCATTCACACCCTTAAAGGAGATACAGCTATAGTAATACGCACCACAATAAAGCACTGCTTCTTTTGAATTGCTAAAGTATCCAACTATTAAAATGAATTAACTGAAAAAAAAATTTTTTTTTGACAGGCAGAGTGGACAGTGAGAGAGAGAGAGACAGAGAGAAAGGTCTTCCTTTGCTGTTGGTTCACCCTCCAATGGCCGCCGTGGCCGGCGCGCTGCGGCCGGTGCACCGCGCTGATCCGATGGCAGGAGCCAGGAGCCAGGTGCTTTTCCTGGTCTCCCATGGGGTGCAGGGCCCAAGCACCTGGGCCATCCTCCACTGCACTCCCGGGCCACAGCAGAGAGCTGGCCTGGAAGAGGGGCAACCGGGACAGAATCCGGCGCCCCAACCGGGACTAGAACCCGGTGTGCCGGCGCCGCTAGGCGGAGGATTAGCCTAGTGAGCCGCGGCGCCGGCGAATTAACTGAAATTTTACCAATTTAGGTTGTAAAAGGTGCCACCCACATGGGAGATCTGGCGAGAATTCCAGGCTCCTGCTTCGGCTTGGCCTATCCCGTGGCTGTCGTGGCCATTTAGGGAGTAAACCAGCGGGTGGAAGATCTCTCTCTGTGTCTCTCCCTCTCTAACTCTGCCTTTCAAAGGCAGAGTGATGAGAGAAACAGGAAGAAAGGAAAAGAGACAGAGAGACAGAGAGAGAGACCTTCTATTTGTTGGTTTACCACACAAATGCCCACAATGGCCAGAGCTAGGCCAGGCCTGAATTCCATCTGGTTTCCCACACGGGTCATCACCTGCAGCCTCCCAGGATGCCCAGCATCAGGAAGCCCAGGAGAGCCTCAAACCCAAGCACTCTAATACAGGATGCAGGCGTCCCAAGCAGCTTCTTACCACTATGCCAAAACTTTTAAATTTTCTTCCTATTTAAGTCACAACAGATACTTTAATGCCTTTCTGAGTCTCAAGATTCAGCCTCCACACAAAGTTAATCTAATCTCTCTACCCTTCCACTTTGAAGTGCTTAACTTAAATCTCTGAACAATTTTTAAACGAGAAAGCTTCTAATTTACTTTGGTGGTTTTCTATCCCATCCCAATTTAAATTATCCCTTAAAATTTTCCAATTAATAAGTTTGCTAAGTCGTTCTCAAACAAGGCATGAAAGGCAATTAAAATCACAATCTACGGGGCTGGCGCTGTGGCATAGCGGGTAAAGCTGCTGCCTGCAGTGCTGGCATCTCATACGGGCGCTGGTTCGGGTCTCGGCTGCTTCACTTTTGATCCAGCTCTCTGCTATGGCCTGGGAAAGCAGTAGAAGATGGCCCTAGTTCTTGGGCCCCTGCACCCATGTTGGGAAGCCCAGAGGAAGCTCCTGGCTCTAGATCGGCGGAGCTCCTGCTGTTGGGGCCAATTAGAGATGGAAGACCTCTCTCTCTCTACCTCTCCTACTCTCTCTGTGTAACTCTTTCAAATAAATAAATAAATCTTTAAAAAAAAATCACAATCTACTTTACATGTATTCGTTTCTATTAAACAACTTCTCTAAAGAGACATTCTTTGCTCTTTTTTTTTTTTTTTTTAAACAGGCAGAGTGGACAGTGAGAGAGAGACAGAGAGAAAGGTCTTCCTTTTGCCGTTGGTTCACCCTCCAATGGCCGCCGCGGCCGGCGCGCTGCGGCCGGCGCACCGCGCTGATCCGATGGCAGGAGCCAGGAGCCAGGAGCTTTTCCTGGTCTCCCATGGGGTGCAGGGCCCAAGCACCTGGGCCATCCTCCACTGCACTCCCTGGCCACAGCAGAGAGCTGGCCTGGAAGAGGGGCAACCGGGACTAGAACCCGGTGTGCCGGCGCCGCTAGGCGGAGGATTAGCCTAGTGAGCCGCGGCGCCGGCCCTATAGAGACATTCTTGAAAGAAATTCAGAGCACTGGAGAACTTTCAAACTAATGTAGTCAAATAAGATGTAAGTTGCCCATAGAGAGAAAAAAAAATGTTGTCATAGTTATGGTCCACAGGACCTACATTAGCAAATTAATGATTGTTCTAATGCCTTGCTTTCCTACAATGGTCAACTGGATTTTTTCCCAAGTTATCACTCTCCTGTCATGGGACTTAAGTTAGATCCTATGTTTTCTACATTTGTATTTTGTCTAGCAGTGATCTAAATATACATACACCTTGCTCCCACTGATGCTGAGCTGGGCCACTGACTCGCTTTGACCAATGCAATTTTAGGAGACACAATTGTGGTTGGGTGGTTTGGCCTGTAACCCCTACACTTCCACCTCGCCCCATGAGAAAAACATGCCCAGGTGGTTGATAGTAGAAAAAAAGACAGACAGATCTGAACTCAATTTGCATTCTGGAACAAAGCCATCCCAAAGGCACAGCCATGGGTAAACAAACTGAGTGCTTGTCATTATAAACCCATAGAATTTTAAGAGTGTTTTTTATGAAGAAAAAATGGCTATTATACTTACTATACACTTATTATACTTTCAAGCTAATAAAATAGTAAAAATCCCCCAAACTTTTAAGTTGTAACTGGTAAAAACTATGCCCTAAAATCAGTGAAGGAGGGTTGGCATAGTGGTCGAGCAGGTTGAACCACCACTTACTGAGACGCCTGGCTGGGGTCCCAGCTCCTTGCTTAGCATCTAGCTTCCTGCTAATGCACATGGGAAGAAAACAGGTCATGGCCCAAGTACCTGAGTTTCTGCCACCCATGTGGGAGACCCAGATGTACTCTGTGGCTCCTGGCTTTAGATTAGCCCAGCCTGAGATACTATGGGCATTTGGAGAGTGAACCAGGAGATGGAAACTCGATCTTTCTGTTGCTCTGCCTTTCAATTTTTTTTATTATTCTGTTTATTTTTTGAAGATTTATTTATTTATTTAAAAGGCAGAGTTAAGAGAAAAGAAGAGACAGAGAAATCTTTCATCGCTAGTTTGCTCTCCAAAGGACTGCAATGGAAAGAACTGGGCCAAAGCCAGGAGCTTCTTCAATATCTCCCATGCGGGTGCAGAGGCCCAAGGATTTAGGCCATTTTCTGTTGCTTTCCCAGGCTATTAGCAGGAGCTGGATTGGAAGTGGAGGATCCAGGACACAAATCAGCTCCCATATGAGATGCTGGCATTGCAGGAGGCTGCTTAACCCACTATGCCACAATGCCAACCACTCAATATACTTCTCTCATCATATCAAACTCAAGCTGATTCATTTTGTAAAAGCAAATGTTTCTCATCACAAATTGGTCAACTTGAATAAGCAAGATGGATAACGCTGATCATTCAGTTTTAATGTTGGGGTAGAAGTTTGACACAGTGTGCGAGTAGCATCTTGGAAGGCCCAAATCCTGTTGAGTGTTTGGCTTATAGTCCCAGCTCCACTCTCCATTTCAGCTTCCCATTAATGCGCACCTTGTGAGGGAACAAGTAACTGCCCAAGTATTTGGGTCCCTGCCACCTACACATGAGACCCAAATTGAATTCCTGGCTTCTGGCTTTGCTTTGGCCCATCTGTGGCTATTACAGGCAACTAGGGAGTGAACCAGTGGATGGGTGATCTTTTTCTATCTTGGTCTCTTTGCCTTTCACATACATAATTCTTTTAAATTTTAAAATGTTGGGGCTGGTACTGTGGTGTAGTAGGTTAAACCTCCGCATGCAGCACCGGCATCCCATATGGGTACCAGTCTGAGTTCCAGCTGCTCTACTTCCGATGTATCTCCCTGCTAATAGCCTGGGAAAGCAGTGGAAGATGACCCACATGCTTACGCCCCAGTGCCCACGTGGGAGATCCAGAAGAAGCTCCTGCATCTTGGCTTCGGATGGGCCCAGCTGTGAGCCAGCAGCTGGAAGACCTCTCACTGTATCTTTCCCTCTCTATAACTCTGCCCATCAAATAAATAAATCTTTTGGGGAAAAAAAGTCACACATTTGCTGTAACTTTCTATTACCAGTCACCTAAGAACAAGTTGTACAAAAGGAGATCCAGAGCCTGTGCTACTGAATTCTTTCAAATACTTCGAGCCCTCACAATAATATATTTAAAATTTTGATTGTCACAATTATTCTGCTTCAGAAGAGCACTGGGGAATCTAATACCTAAAAATACAAGTACAAAGCATTGATTTAAGGCCACTGAAACTTCGGTTTATGCCAGAAATGAAAAAAAAAAAAAAAAAGATAAGGATTCATGACTAGAGGTGGCTTTAACATGGGACAATTCTCACACAGCAGCAAATTAATGAGGTCTGAAAAGAAGTGAATTTACTAATTCTTCCTTCCCAAAAAAGGAAGGACTTACCATGACTTACCAAAACAATGTGTTCAACTGGTTACTAACACTGTGCCTGCTGAGGCAAATTCCACAGTGGGTTAAGCTAGCCCTTGGGACACCTACATCCCACATCAGAGTGCTGGAACAAGTCCTGTCTATTCCATACTTCCAAACTAGCTTCCTGGGAGGCAGCAGATGATGGTTCAAATACACGGGTTCCAGCTACCCATGTGGGAAACCTGGATGAAGTCCCTTGCTCCTGGCTTCAGCCTGATCCAGCTTTGGCTGTTGTGGGCATTTGGGGAATGAACAACCCATGGGAGATCTCTGTCCATTTTTGTCTCTCTTTCAAATAAATAAATGCTTAAAAATAAAAAATAAAGTTGTGCCTGTTTCCAGAACAAATAAACAATGCACTGAAATAGAGCTGGTTTATAACACTTTTTTTTTTTTTTTTTTAAGATTTATTTATTTACTTGAAAGTCAGAGTTATACAAAGAGAGGAGAGGCAGAGCGAAAGAGAAGTCTTCCAACCGCTGGTTCACTCCCCAGTTGGCCGCAATGGCCAGAGCTGCACTGATCTGAAGCCAGGAGCCAGGAGCTTCTTCCGGGTCCTCCACAGGGGTGCAGGGGCCCAAGGACTTTGGCCATCTTCACTGCTTTCCCAGTCCATAGCAGAGAGCTGGATCGGAAGAAGAGCAACCAGGATTCGAATCGGTACCCAACATGGAATGCCGACACTGCACGTGGTGGCTTCACCCACTATGTCGGCCCTCTATAACAGCCTTTTATTAGTTTATTTTGGAGCTGCTAAAAATTCCTAAATGTTTCTGATTTTGTTTTTGATCTCTAAGTGGGATGCAGTAGTATCTCAATCAAAATCAAAAACAATTCTTATAAATGTTAAGTTACCTCCTGAATATTTTCCTTGCTTCACCAACAGCTTATTTAATAGATTATATTCTCTCTTAAAAATTCAGAAAATAAAAAGGAAAAAAATGAAGAGCAGATCCTTTTCCCAAAGATGACTAACTCATTTGCTTTAGGATTTAAGATTAAGCAGATCTAGTTTACATAAGTAATTGCCACAAAAATGGATAGATCAGACACAACAAAATTGTCTTGCATCTGTGTATTGGCTTAAGGCTACAGTTTCCATTTATGATAAAATTCAAACATGTTTTCCCTATTTCAATAGCTTTCTTTATGGATAGTGAGGATAGCAACCTGCTCACTGAGCAAGACTATGAAATTGTTAATTGCTATTCTCCTGGTTAAGTTGTGCTAGGATTTGAGAGAAGTCATTAACCTCATTCTCTATCATGAGAATGCTTTGGATTTGAGCTATGGTGAAAAGAGAAAAAAACATCTTTCACACTCTTCTCCCATAAAAATTAGAGACTTATCTTTCTAAAACTCTCTGGTAACTTCAATAGTATAATTACCAATTCAAAATAGTTTAAAACTATGAGAAATGTCTATTTCAAATACAAGAAACTTCTAAAAAAATTGTTCTTTATTTACTTGGAAGGCAGAGTTACACAGAGAGAGAAGAGACAGAGAGCTAGAGAGAGATCTTCCACCGCTGGTTCACTCCTCAAAATGGCCCAACAGCCAGGGCTAGGCCAGGCCAAAGCCAGGAGCCTGGAGCTTCTTCCAGGTCTCTCATGTGAGTGCAGAGGCCCAAGTATTTGGGCCATCTTCTACTGCTTTCCCAGGTGCACTAGCAGGGAGATGCATAGGAAGTGGAGCAGTTGAGTATCGAACTGGTGTTGAAAGGTGATGCTGGCATTGCAGGCAGTGGTTTAACCCATAACGCCACAATGTTAGCCCATATAGGGATCATTTCAATGTCTGACAAGAAAAGCTATCTTGTGATAGCAAGTGTTCATTTAGTTCACTGATGAGAGCTTAAACTTACATTGCCAGAACAGAAGAATAATTAATTCAGAAGGAAAATCCAAATCAATACCTGTTTCTGAATGGACTCAACAGTAAGCCATTTAGCTGTTCCCTGTTCTAAAAACGCCTGCCACAGGACACCAAAACAGTAAAAATTTCCATCCTGTATTCCAGGTCCTACTGGGTGCAACCATGTCACACAGCAGGCAAGGCACACATATTTGGTATAAATTTCACTCAAAGTTATACTGATTTTGAAGTTCTTCCTGAAAATGCTAGAATTCTAATGAATTCTTAGTTGATGACTCCTCTTACTCCAGTATCCGGCAGAATTTTTCATCTTAAGAAAAACTCTTCTGTAGCAGCACAGATACTTAAATCTAAGAAAGTTCCTTAAAGGCATGAAGCATACCTTGCAGACTGCAATAGTAAGCACACACTGGGTACTCCACATAGTGTTCTTATTTGGCTGACACTGCCTCCCAGGACGCACATTAGCAGGAAGCTGGAATCAGGAGCAGAGCCCAGACTCAAACCCTTATACTCTGACACGGCCCCTGGGCATGCCAACTGGAATAAATGCCCACTTCTACTGATATGAATTCTAACTTCTGGGTTTCCAAAAGCAAGCTGTCAGTCAATTGGGGGCAAACTGACAAACAGCTTCTTAAAAATGTCTTTCTGGCCCACTTTCCAGGTTTTTTTTTTTTTTTTTTTTTTTTTAACTGCAATTCTCTAACAAAGCTCCAAATCAAAGATCAAAGCTATGAGATGAATTAAAGCTGAACTTAACCCGCTGAAGCACAATGCCAACCCCATCTTCTAATTTTTAAAGTAAAATTTGTGGGGTCAGCGCTGTGGTGCAGGGGGTTAAGCTGTAGCTTGTGATGCCAGCATCTCACATTTGAGTGCTAGTTTGAGACCCAGCTAGTCTATTTCTGATTCAGTTCCCTGCTAATGTGCCAGGTAAGGCAGATAAAGTTAGCAAACCACATGAAAGACCAGGATGGAGTTCCTGGTTCCACGATTCAGCCTGGCCCAGCCCTACTTGTTGCAGCCATTCGGGGAGCTAGCCAGTAGTTAGAAGATCTCAGTATGCCTCTCTCTGCCTCTCTGTGTCTGTCTGATGCTCTCCCTTTCAAACAAATAAATAAAGCTTTTATTTAAGCAAAAGTAAATTCAGTTCTCAAGGAGCAGGTCTTTGACTTAGCAGTTAAGATGCAAGTATTCCACATTAGAGTACTTGGACTCAATTCACAGCAGGGAAAAAAAGGTATTTATGTAGAGAGAACAAAGTCCAACAGTAGGTGGCCAATCCCAAGCAGATTCACTTGGAAATGTGAAAGGACTTCTGTTGTTGTTGTTGTTGTTAAAGATTTATTTATTTGAGGCCCGCACACCGGGTTCTAGTCCTGGTTCTGTCCTGGTTGCCCCTCTTCCAGGCCAGCTCTCTGCTGTGGCCTGGGAGTGCAGTGGAGGATGGCCCAAGTGCTTGGGCCCTGCACCCCATGGAAGACCAGGAGAAGCACCTGGCTCCTGGCTTCAGATCAGCGTGGTATGCCAGCCACAGTGCACGGACAGCAGCGGCCACTGGGAGTGAACCAACGGAAAAGGAAGACCTTTCTCTCTGTCTCTCTCTCTCTCTCACTGTCCACTCTGCCTGTCAAAAAAAAAAAAAAGATTTATTCATTTGAAAGGCAGAGTCACAGAGAAAGAGGGAGGGAAGGAGGAAGAGGGGAGGAGGAGGAGGAGGAGGAGGAGGAAGAAGAGGAGGAGGAGGGGAGGGAGGGAGAGAGAGAGAGACCGAGCTTCACTCGCTGGTTCACTCCCCAAATGGCCGCAACAACTATGGCTGGGCCAGGCCAGAGCCAGGAGCCAGGGACTTCCTCCAGGTTTCCCATGTGGGTGGTAGGGACCCATGCATTTGTGCTATCCTCCGCTGCCTTCCCAGGCACAGCAGCAGCGTGCTGGATGGGAATTAGAATGGGTGCCCCTATGGGATCCCAGCTTCACAAGAAGGAGCTTAGGCCGGCTCCGCGGCTCACTAGGCTAATCCTCTGCCTTGCGGCACCAGCACACCAGGTTCTAGTCCCGGTCAGGGCGCCGGATTCTGTCCCAGTTGCCCCTCTTCCAGGCCAGCTCTCTGTTGTGGCCCGGGAAGGCAGTGGAGGATGGCCCAAGTCCTTGGGCCCTGCACCCGCATGGGAGACCAGGAGAAGCACCTGGCTCCTGGCTTTGGATCAGCACGATGCGCCAGCCGTAGCGCGCCAGCCGTGGCGGCCACTGGAGGGTGAACCAACGGCAAAAAGGAAGACCTTTCTGTCTCTCTCTCTCACTGTCCACTCTGCCTGTCCAAAAGGGGGAAAAAAAAAAAAAAAGGAGCTTAACCTGCTACACCACAACGCTGGCCCCCCGTCAAGGGACATTTATAATCACATTGACCTGAGGAACAAAATTGATATTTATAGGCCAATGTCTGAACTACAATTTAGGAATATATACCATGAGTATTTAATAAAACCTGTCAAACAATTGTAAGCAGGTATACAAATGTTTTAAATGAATTTAAAAAACATAAAAATGGACTGAGTGTACCAACTGTCCTTTGTTGCACAGGACAGCACTGCACGGTGAGGAAGCAGCCCTCCATGACAAAGCATAACAAGAAGCACTGATTTAAATTACACTTTCCTGTTAGCACCCTAAATGGCAACATACAGTCACCCACAGATATTCGTTCTAGTCTACTGCCACTTCACCCTGAACACGCTTGATCTCGTCTGATCTCGGAAGCTAAGCAGGGAAAGGCCTGTACTTGGGAAGGTTAGTACTTGGAGGGGAGATTTATATTCTAAAATATCAATATTTTAAGGCATCTATATTAAAAATAAAGATGACTTTTTTAAAATATAAAATACCATATTCAAATAAAAATAATTTACCAAAACTATAACTTTAAAAAGTTATACATAACTATTAGGTGTATAAATTTCAGAAATAATACCAAATATTTATACCTAATTTCTTAGTTATTTATCAATTAGCTTGAACTAACTTTTTAAATTTCCCTCTGAGATATAAGCCATGGACTGAGCACTAACACAGGCAGTTCACAAGCAAAATCTTAATATTTTCCTTTGGGTCATTGGAAAGTTTAATTTTTTAAATTTTAATAATTTTAAATATTTATTTATTTTATAAATAAAAGCAGAGTTACAGAAAGAGAGAGAGAGGCAGAGACAAAGAGTGAGATCTTCCATCTGCTGGTTCACTCCCCAAATGGCCACAACAGCTGGAGCTGGGCCAATCTGAAGCCAGGATCCAGGAGATTCTTCTGGGTCTCCCATGTGGGTGCAGGGGCCCAAGGACTTGGGCCATCTTCTACTGTTTTCCCAGGCCATAGGAGAAAGCTGGATAGAAGGGAGCAGTCAAGACTTGAACAGGTACTCATATGGGATGCCAGCATCACAGGCAACCGCTTTACCCACTATGACACAATGTCGACCCCTAGTTTATTTTTGTTAAAGATTTGTTTACTTTTTTAAAATGTACAGTTACACAGAGACAGACAGACAGACAGACAAACAGGCACTCCATCAGCTGGTTCACTCTCCAGATGGCCACAATGGCCAGGGCTGGGCCAGGCTAAAGCCAGGAGCCAGGAGCCAGGAGCTTCCTCCAGGTCTCCCATGTGGGTGGCAGGGGCCCAAGCACTTGAAGCCAACTTCCACTGCCTTTCCCAAGCCATCAGCAGGGAGCTGGATCGGGAAAAGAGCAACTGCAACAGAAACTGGCACCCACATGGGAGCTGGCACTGCAGGGCACAGCCTTACCCGTCACACCACGATGCCAGCCTCTGGAAAGTTTAATCTTATGAGCAGCCTCCAGATACAAGCACAGTAAACTGTGTATCTCTCCAGTAAAGCATTACACTGCCTCCATGTTCACTGAGGGTAGAATTTTGTCTGTTCTATATTTTAAACTATATTTTTAAATACAGTATATATTTAATAATAACTGTACCAAGAATAACAATAAAATCACTGAAAACCAAGAAACACAATGTATATGGTAAACAAAACATACTTGTGTAATTTTTTATTTTCAGGAGAATGTTAATTTTATACTGGAAAGCACTGAAAAAAAAATTTCATAAAGTGAGGAACATTTAGATAAAGGACACAATGGACTAAATACCTGCTCCAGCAGAAGATGGACAATAGAAGGGGCAGAGGACAGTCATTTGAAAAACAGAATGGTCTTGGGTCTAAAGGGATACAGAAATGAGGAGGGGCTGTGGCACAGTAGGTTAATCCTCCGACTACAACACCAGTATTCCATATGGGCACCAGTGCTAGTCTCGGCTACTCCCCTTCCAATCCAGCTCTCTGCTATGGCCTGGGAAAGCAGTAGAAGCGGCCCAAATCCCTGGGGCCCTGCACTAGCATGGGAGACCCAGAAGAAGCTCTGGCTCCTGGCTCCGGATCAGCTCAGCTCTGGTTGTTGCTCTACCTCTCAAAATAAATAAATAAAATCTTTAAAAAAAAAAAATGCAGTAGAACAGCAATGAGTTCCTCCTATTTTGTCTAAATGTTTTAAAAGCTTCCCATAATTCAGAACTATACATCTCAGCCCCTCTTCCCACGCACCTACATCAACTTCTGCCATCAATATTTGTAATTTCTTTTCCCTTTGGAAATCTGGTTAGGGTTAGGGAGGCAATATGAAAGGAAGTGGCCGGCGCTGCGGCTCAACAGGCTAATCCTCCACCTAGTGGCACCGGCACACCGGGTTCTAGTCCCGGTCGGGGCACCAGATTCTTTCCCGGTTGCCCCTCTTCCAGGCCAGCTCTCTGCTGTGGCCCGGGAAAGCAGTGAGTGGAGGATGGCCCAAGTGCTTGGGCCCTGCACCCCATGGGAGACCAGAAGAAGCACCTGGCTCCTGCCATCGGATCAGCGCGGTGCACCGGCCGCAGCACGCCAGCAGTGGCAGCCATTGGAGGGTGAACCAACGGCAAAAGGAAGACCTTTGTCTCTCTCTCTCTCTCTCTCACTATCCACTCTGCCTTCAAAAAAAAAAAAAGAAAGAAAGAAAGAAAGAAAGAAAGAAAGAAAGAAAGAAAGAAAGAAAGAAAGAAAGAAAGAAAGAAAGAAAGAAAAAAAGAAAAGAAAAGAAAAAGAAAGGAAGCAATCAATACCAAGAAAGTACACAGTGGTGGGGCTGGTGCTATGGTATAGAATGACTAAGCCTCTGCCTGCAGTGCCAGCATCGCATATGGGCGCCGATTCTAGTCCCGGCTGCTCCTCTTCTGATCCAGCTCTCTGCTATGGCCTGGGAAAGCAGTGGAAAATGGCCCAAGTGCTTGGGCCTCTGCACCCACATGGGAGACCTAAAATAGGCTCCTGGCTCCTGACTTCAGTTCGGCACAGCTTCGGCTATTGTGGCCATTTGGAGGAGTTAACCAGCATATTGAAGACCTTCCTGTATCTCCCTCTCTGTAACTTTATCTTTCAAATAATAAATAAAATCTTTATTAAAAAAATACAGTACACAGTGGTAGTAGGGTACTAAAATATTTGATTGTATTCTGAAAGGTACATACTTTCCTTGCCTGTAATAGTTACTCAGAAACTTCTGTCCTGAGCTGGGTAAGAGATTTCACAAAATTTTGAATCTGTGATTTCACAATGTGGCCAAATGTCAAAACTGGGCGGAGAAAGAGCTCAACTACAGGATATCACAATGTACAGGATTCCTAATATATCCTGGTCAATACATTGGCTTTAAAGAGACAAGCATATGGGGAACGGTGGCTCTGATTCACACCAGGCAATGTCTCCTCAGTGTGGGTTTCCTAGGGTAACAGCAATCATGCCATATGGTGCAGCTTTTACTGGCATGGACAGGACAAAAGAAGCCAAAAACTTAATGTGCTATTTTGGGCCATGAAACGTGATAAACTCTAAAATTAGATCGTAAGCATCTTTAAGATTTAAAAGGAAACTTTTAAAATTTTTAAGATTTAAAAAATACTGAACTTTTTTATAACTTAAGGCTCAATTAGAAAACATCTTTGTCAGTCTTTGCAATAAGAGATTAAACAAAAGTCAAGAGACAGAGAACAAACATGGCAGCAATTTTCTGAGAAAAATATTTTTAAGGTTTAAGAGAAACCTCTTTGGTTACAGTATAAATATAAAGGTGTAACCCAAAGGAACAGCTTTTGGAATATTACATTTTGATAACACCAAACAAGGGCAAGTCTGCTCCTTTTTCCTGAATTAGGTTAATTATAAGTAATAAAAATAGTTTTTCGGCAGGGCTGGCACCAGGGCACAGTAGGTAAAGCCATAGCCTACAGTGCTGGCATCCATAATGGGCGCTGGTTCAAGTCCTGGCTGTTCCACTTCCGATCCAGATCTCTGCTTTGGCCTGGGAAAGCAGTGAAGATGGCCCAAGTCCTTGTGCCCCTGTACCCACATGGGAGACCCAGAAGAAGCTCCTGGATCTCTGGTCATTGCAGTCATTTGGGGAGTGAACCAATGGATGGAAGACCTCTCTCTCTCTCTCTCTCTCTAATAAATAAATAAATCTAAAAGAACACTACATATGTTTCTATTAAATCTATTAAAAATTAGTTTTTCCTTTACCTTAAGCTGACAAAATGGGTTTCACAAACTGCTTTATATAAGGCACTAACTTTTAAAGGTATTGCTCTCTAATATCTCCCATAACAATAAACATAAAATATCTAGAGCAGAGGTAAAGTGTAAACAAATAACGTCCAACTAAAGAGCACTTTGGCCAATTCCAACATGTAAAAATATAACACAAAAGTATCAACACCACTTGTCAGAAATGCCAGCAAAATCACCATCACTTGTTAAAAATGCAAATTCTTGGATCCTCATCCCAGACCTACAGAATCAAAAACCGGAGATGGGGCTGAGAAACCCATGCTTAGACTGGGTCACAAGGTGATTTCACAAATGCTCACATGTAAAAACCACTGAGGTAGGGGCACTGGACTTCTCATGTATGAAAGCCTAGGTATGCCAAAATGCAGATTATCGCTGAAATGCAATTTATTTATTTAAAAGATTTTATTTATTCATTTGACAGGCACAATGGCTGGAACTGAGCTGATCTAAAGCCAGGAGCAAGGAGCCAGGAGCTTCTTCCGGGTCTCCCACTCGGATGCAGGGATCCAAGGATTTCAGCCTTCTTCCACTGCTTTCCCAGGCCATAGCAGAGAGCTGGATTGGAAGAAGAACAGCTGGGACTAGAACTGGCGCCCACATAGGACAATGGCACTGCAGGGAGAGGCCTAGCCCACCACACCACAGTGCTGGGCCCTTAAAATGCAACTTAAGAACTTTTATTTTCATAAACATTCTGTTGTCTTGTTCTGGAATATTAGTATCTAGAAACTACAAATTAATCAAGTGCCATGACAGGAAGAAGTGAGAAATGCTTTTTGGGTTTTACAAATCTTTTTATTCCTTCTTGAGAGACAGTTTTTTATTATTTTTTTATTTTGTATTTTTTGACAGGCAGAGTGGACAGTGAGAGACAGACAGAGAGAAAGGTCTTCCTCTGCCCTTGGTTCACCCTCCAATGGCCACCGCGGCCACAGCAGAGAGCTGGCCTGGAAGAGGGGCAACCGGGACAGAATCCGGCTCCCCGACCAGGACTAGAACCCGGAGTGCTGGCTCCGGCGCCGCAGGCGGAGGATTAGCCTATTGAGCCGCGGCACTGGCCAAATGTACAGGCTCTTAAAAATCTTACCATTAGCAATATACACACAACAGAAGGTAAACTAGAACAAGAAGTGAATTTTAACTAGAAGACTCTAGTTTTTCTTCCACTAGTCATTTACCTTTGCTACTGAATTCAGAGAAGTCTGAAGTTTGTCATTTTATACCACTACTATGACCTAGTTTGTGGGATATGGAAAATAGGATATATAAAAATTTTCCTGAGCAATCAAAAGCACACCCAACATTTACTGTCTTCTATGAACAGGTCAGCATCTTTTTCTTCAAATGTCCTGACTTGGAACATGTGAACTCCATTAATCTGCAGGTACTTTCGCTTAAGCCACTGTTTAACCTGTTCTTTGGTTCCGACTTCCTTCACCAGTTTTGAAAACATTTTAACTTGTATTTAAGTTCATGATTTAGTCACAGATCTTGCTTTACTTCTTTATTCAAAATCTGACTATTTGGCCGGCGCCACGGCTCACTAGGCTAATCCTCCGCCTGCAGCACTGGCGCCCCAGGTTCTAGTCCCGGTCGCTCCCCTTCCAGTTCAGCTCTCTGCTGTGGCCAGGGAGTGCAGTGGAGGATGGCCCAAGTGCTTGGGCCCTGCACCCCATGGGAGACCAGGAGGAAGCACCTGGCTCCAGGCTTCGGATCAGCGCAGCGCTGGCCGTAGTGGCCATTTGGCGGGTGAACCAACGGAAGGAATACCTTTCTCTCTCTCTCTCACTAACTCTGCCTGTCAAAAAAAAAAAAAAAAAAAAAATATCTGACTATTTATGGGTCAGGTGTTTGGTCTAGCAATTAAGCTGCCCATATCCCATATGGATGCAATTCCTAGCTCTGACTCTTGATTTTTTTTTTTTTTTTAACATTTATTGATTGATCGATTTGAAAGGGAGAAACACATGGGGTGGGGGTTCCATTTGTTTTTTCACTCCCCAAATGGCCACAACGGCTGCAGCTGGACAATCCAAAGCTACGGCCAGGAGTTTCTTCTAGGTCTCCCACATGGATGCAGGGGCACAGGGACTTGGGCCATCCTCTGCTGCTTTCCCAGGCGCATCAGTGGGGATCTGGATTAGGAAGTAGAACAGCTGGGATTCGAACTAGCACCCACATGGGATGCCAGCACTGCAGGCAGTGGCTTTACCCACTATGCCACAACTCAGGACACCCCGATTCTATCTTAACACTAGTGCAGACTTTGGAAGGCACTGGTGATGGCTCAATCAGACTTCTAACTAGCACATTCAGCCCTGGCTACTTCAGCATTTGGGGAGTGATCCAGTAGGTGGGAGTGTGTATATGTGTTCTCTCCATCTGCTCTCAAATTAATTAATTAATTAAAAATGTTTTTGATTATTCTTACAGATTTTAGCTTAACTGCATTAGTTAAGTAGCAATTATCTGGAACATTCTTTAAAATGGATTGTAGATTCCACAACATTTTCTTCATCAGATCCTATATTCTACTATCAATTCCATCTTTTGTTACTTTTTAAGATTTTATTTATTTATTTGAGATAACAGTTATAGACAGATACGGGGAGAGACAGAAAGAAAGGTCTTCCATCTGCTGGTTCACCTTCCAAAAGACTGCAATGGCCGAAGCTGGGCCAATCCGAAGCTAGAAGCCAGGAGCTTGTTCAGATCTCCCACACAGTGCAGGAGCCCAAGCACTTGGGCCATCTTCCACTGTTTTCCCAGGCCATCAGCAGGGAGCTGGATTGGAAGTGGAGCAGCTGGGACTCCAACTGGTGCCCATATAGGATGCTGGCACTGCAGACAGAGGCTTAGCCTACTACAACACAGCACCAGCCCCATGACTTTTTTTTTTTTTTTTTTTTTTGACAGGCAGAGTGGACAGTGAGAGAGAGAGACAGAGAGAAAGGTCTTCCTTTGCCGTTGGTTCACCCTCCAATGGCCGCCGCGGCCGGCGCGCTGCGGCCGGCGCACCGCGCTGATCCGATGGCAGGAGCCAGGAGCCAGGTGCTTTTCCTGGTCTCCCATGGGGTGCAGGGCCCAAGCACCTGGGCCATCCTCCACTGCACTCCCGGGCCACAGCAGAGGGCTGGCCTGGAAGAGGGGCAACCGGGACAGAATCCGGCGCCCCGACCGGGACTAGAACCCGGTGTGCCGGCGCCGCTAGGCGGAGGATTAGCCTAGTGAGCCGCGGCGCCGGCCTAGCCCCATGACTTTTAAAATACAGTTTTCACTGTATCTCAAAATGCCTTAATTTGGTAAACAATACTTCTATGGAAGGAGCCATCTGATAACAGCAGGACTCGTATGCACAAGATATAATTATCAACTCCTATTTATCATGAAATTATTTATTTATTTATTTATTGATAGGCAGAGTGGATAGTGAGAGAGAGAGACAGAGAAAGGTCTTCCTTTTTTTTGCCATTGGTTCACCCTCCAATGGCCGCTGCGGCTGGCGCACAGCGCTGATCCGAAGGCAGGAGCCAGGTGCTTCTCCTGGTCTCCCATGAGGGTGCAGGGCCCAAGCACTTGGGCCATCCTCCACTGCCTTCCTGGGCCACAGCAGAGAGCTGGCCTGGAAGAGGGGCAACCGGGACAGACTCTGGTGCCCTGACCGGGACTAGAACCTGGTGTGCCGGCGCCGCAAGGCGGAGGATTAGCCTATTGAGCCGCGGCGCCGGCCTATATCATGAAATTATTAAAAATCCTTCACTGGGGCTGGCATTGTAGTATGGTGGTTTAAGCTGCTGACTGACACTGGCATCCTATTTGGATGCTGGTTCGAGTCCTGGCTGCTCCATTTCCAACCAGTTTCCTGCTAATGGACCTGGGAAAGCAGAAAATGACCTCAAGTATTTGGGATCCTGTCACCCACATGGGAGACCCATAAGGAGTTCCAGGTTCCTGGTTTTGGCCTCGCCCAATCCCTGCTATTGTGTCATATGGAGAGTGAACTAGCAGAGATCTCTTCCTCTCTGTAACTCTGCCTTTCAAATAAATAAGTAAATATTAAAATAAAATCAGTCTTGAAAAGAATATTTTGTGCAATTTCTCAGTAGTGTTTTTACCTTACTTTTGGGGCTGGCGCTGTGGTATAGCAGATAAAGCCACTACCTGCAGTGCTGGCATCCCGTTTAGGCGCTAGTTCCAGTCCCAGCTGCTCCAGTTCTGATCCAGCTCTCTCCTATGGCCTGGGAAAGCAGGAGAAGATGGCCCAAGTCCTTGGGTCCCTGTACCCATTTGGGAGACCCAGAAGAAGCTCCTGGTTTCAGACTGGCGCAGCTCTAGCCATTGCTGCCATCTGGGGAGTGAACCAGTGGATGGAAGACCTCTCTCTATGTGCCTCTGCCTGCCTCTAACTCTGCCTTCCAAATAAACTAAATAAATCTTTAAAAAAAATAAAGATTAGATTGAGAATTCTGTACTTTTTTTTTTTTTTTAGTTACAGAGAGGCAGGGGCAGAGAGAGAGAGAGAAAAGTTCTTCCATCCGCTGGTTCACTCCCCAGATGACCGCAACGGCCAGAGCTGCACTGATCTGAAGCCAGGATCCAGGAGCTTCTTCTGGGTGTCCAACACGGGTGCAGGGGCCCAAGGACTTGGGCCATCTTCTACTGCTTTCCCATGCCATAGCAAAGAGCTGGATCGGAATTGGAACAGCCAGGACTCAAACCAGCAGCCATATGGGAATGCCGGCATGGCAGGCAGTGGCTTTACCGGCTATGCCACAACGCTGGCCCGCTGTTCTTTTCTTAATATATTCCTACTTACATGAATTTGTCACTTAAACTCGGCAGATGGGACTTCATTAAACCATGATGAAAATGGTCAGGAAAAGAGCTATTTTTATGGACAGGAACTCTGGTAAAGTTCATGAATAAAATAATTTTTGTGGATGTATCTTATTAATATTCATTTCCTCAACTTGCAAAGCAAAGTCAATGACATCATTGTTTGTCACTTTAACTAGCTCTTTGCCCAACAGTAGACCTAGTCACTGATGCTCAAATAAAAATAAAATGCTAATGCAAAATGATGTAATTTCTTTCAGTTTAGTTTATAGGACTTTGTGATGAAATAAAAAGAAAAGAAAAGGGAAAAGAAAAGAAAAATCTGTTATTACTATACTTAGAGATATCAAATAGACCACTCTCACAAACGGACCAAATGACTGTGGTGGTCCCCAAATTATAATCCTGCATTTGTCTAGTGCTCTGACCATTTGACTTGGCGGCTCTGTATCAGAGGGCTTGGGTTTGGTTTCTAACTCTACCACTGACTCCAGTTTCCTGCTAAAACAGACCCTGGGAGCCAGACAGGAGGTGTTATGGCCATTAAGTAAGTAAGCCAGCAGATGGCTGCTTGCTCTCTTTCTCTCTCTCTCTGCCTTTCAAATAATAAAAATAAAAATTAAAAACAAAAAGTAGGGCAATTATTCATGTTATAAAAGGATCTGCTCTACAAAAACAAAACTTAAAACTCAGCACAAGTTATCTTTCAATTGTGAACTCCATCTATATGCTTAAAATGTGATTCCATTCTCCAAAGAAGGATCTGCAACTATTTTTATGTTTTGTGTAAAACGAACATGCATAACTCCAAGGTTTCTGTTAATGTATGCTAATTGGTTTCTGTAACATAGTACAGTAGTAGGGAAAATTTGACCTAAGGTGAAATTCCTATGGGAATTCCTATGGGAAGCTCTTGGGTCATTCTTGAGCTTTCTATTATTTATGGTAACTAAAGAACTTATGTAGGGGGCCGGTGCTGTGGTGTAGTGGGTAAAGCCGCTGCCTGCAGTGCTAGCAT
The DNA here is from genome assembly GCF_964237555.1 of Oryctolagus cuniculus. Taxonomy (NCBI): domain Eukaryota; kingdom Metazoa; phylum Chordata; class Mammalia; order Lagomorpha; family Leporidae; genus Oryctolagus; species Oryctolagus cuniculus. The sequence goes on from NC_091449.1 coordinate 57,152,340, forward strand.
CCCATATGGGAGCCGGTTCGAGTCCTGGCTGCTCCACTTCTGATCCAGTTCTTTGCTATGGCCTGGGAAAGCAGCAGAAGATGGCCCAACTCCTCAGGCCCCCACACCCATATGGGAGACCCGGAAGAAACTCCTGGCTTTGGACTGACGCAGCTCCCGCTGTTGTGGCCAACTTGGGAGTGAATCATCAGATGGAAAACCTTTCTCTGCCTCTCCTCTGTCTGTGTAACTCTGACTTTCAAGTAAAATAAACTCCCCAAAAGCCTGCAACAGCCAGAGCTGGAAACTCAATGAAGGCCTCCCACATGGGTGGCAAGGACCAAATACTAGAACTGTCACTGCAGTCTTCCAGGACGCACACTAGCAGAGCTGAGCACCAAACACATGGACCCCAATGTAAATACAGACACCGTGACAGCCAGGCCAAACACCCACTCCTCCACAGAGGTCCATCAGATACTGAACTAGGAAGTTGTGTTTGAGTGCGGGAACAACCACAGTATAAGTAATTTGGTGCCTAAGATGGTATTGAATAGATGGAAGTAAATACATGAGTACTTCAAAGAGTTCATAGAAACAGAATTAAAGGATTATTTTGGGAGCAAGAATGTTTGAGATTCACGTAAACAAAAGGTCTTAAAAAACTTCATGAAAAGTAGGTAGTAGGAAAAAAATATCAAAGGATTTTAATTCCCTTTGCCATAAGATTTTTGGAATGTCCATGTACAATTTGCAGATATTGGTAATCCAAATTTCTGGGCAAAGTTAACTCAGACACTGCTTGCAGAGGATGGCAGAAAAACAGACAAGAGCCTACATCAGGAGGCGTCTGAGGCTGAGCAAAAAACAGGAAGAAAGCAGAGTGAAGAACACAGAGGACCATAACCCAGAGCATCTGGGAGAAGTCTGGGGCAGCTCTCTGCAAACAGCAGTCTGGGTCTTTGATAGAAACTGTCCTGTCTCAAAGAATGTGGGCCATCAATCAGTGTCCCCTAAACTGAAGGGGAAATAAGATAAAATAAAAGGGGAAATAAAAATAAGTTCTCTTTTACAAAAGACATAGTAGTTATTCGGGAAGAATACATATTGAATGAGAACTTTTTTATTTTTTAACAGGCAGAGTTAGACAGTGAGAGAGACAGAGAGAAAGGTCTTTCCTTTTTTCCATTGGTTCACCCCCCAAATGGCCACTACGGCCAACACTACGCTGATCCGAAGCCAGGAACCAGGTGCTTCCTCCTGGTCGCCCATGGTCTCCTAAGCACTTGGGCCATCTTCCACTGCCTTCCTGGGCCACAGCAGAGAGCTGGACTGGAAGAGGGGCAACTGGGACAGAAATGGGGCCCCAACCAGGACTAGAACCTGGTGTGCCGGTGCCGCAGGCGGAGGATCAGCCTAGTGAGCCGCGGCGCCAGCCTCATTTTTCTTTTCTCCCTTTCTTTCTCTTTCCCTTCCTTTCCCTTCCATTCCCTTCCCTCCCCCTCCCTCCCCCCCCTCCTTTCCTTCCCTTTTTTAATAGAATGTTAATAGCATAGTTCTGTATAGAAAAGACTAAAAAATACTATTTTACCACGGGGAGACCTGATTACATAAAGGCAGAAACCTGTTTAAATCAGCCAAGCAACACAGTGCATGGTTTTAACAGCTCCCAAAATGACTGCTGAGGGATCTCCAATTCAGGGGTGAAACGTTAACCCTGGCTTCCTGGACAGGAAGGTTTGCTCAGCTTTGTTTTCTGGTGGGAGGGACACAGTTCAGTTGCCTCTGTGATGAACGCATGCTTCAGCTCAAGCCCGGCTCAGTGGAATTTGCAATGATGGCTCTTTAGAATTTGAAATGAGAAACTGACAGATACCTCGATTCTAATCAAAGAAATGAATACAACTATTAGTTTCCTAGGACATGGGAACTGTTCTTGATTTGGGTCACCTCAGTAGTAAAACTTCCAGAGATAAAAATCCCATTTCCCGTGCTGAAATCTTACTATGTTCGCACAGTGTCACACTGTCTGTCATGTGCCTCCCCAGCACGCGGCTTTCTTTTGGGAATTCACAGCCCCTATCCCCCTATTAGTCCAAGTGCTTCGGGTAAGATTAATTCCTGAGACTGGAGAGCACGTGAGTCCAGTCTAAGACCATCCACAGAACCTTCCTAATTGGCCAGGGACTCAGACAATGGCAAACAACAACACATCTGCAAAAATGCTGGCACAGATGGAGGAAAAGGGATCAAAGTTCCTCCTTGCCAGTACGTGGAGATGGCGAAGGAAGTCAGCCCAGCACATGGAGAAATCCATTCAGTTAATACACTGAGTCCAGTAACTAGCTAAGCCTGAAACCAGTGCTCTACTTTATAGTACAAGAGGTAATTTTTTTGAGTATAAATTTACAAAAGAATCCTAACTCCAGATTGATATAATAAGGAACATGTACTTTTTGCCTGAATCTCTGATGAAGCTGAAAGACATACTGGAATAATTTTACTACTTTTTAAGGTAGTCCATTTATATATTTAAAATTGTAATGACAACATTTGTAAAGGGTTTATTTTCTTTTAAAGAAATCCAATGGGTTTATGCACACTATATGCTAAACAAAATGTGTCACCCAGTCAAATTTAAGGGTATACAGGGGGAAAAGGAATAATATTTTTTTACTCTGGCAATTAGGCCTGTTTAATTCTAAAAACATATTGAGCCTTTTTTTTTTTTTTTTTGAAGATTTTATTTATTTGAAAGAGTTACACAGAGAGAGGAAGACAGAGAGAGAGAGAATTATCTTCCATCTGCTGGTTCACTCCTCAAATGGCCACAATGGCTGGGGCTGGGCCAGGTTGATGCTGGAGTTTCTTCTGAGTCTCCCACATGGATGGAAGGGCCCAAGGAGTTGGGCTATCCTCTGCTGCTTTCCCAGGCCATAAGCAGTGAGCTGGATCAGAAGTGGAATAGCAGAGTCTTGAATTAGTGCCCATATGGAACATTGGCATTACAGTCGGTAGTTTTATCTGCTACGCCACAACACTGGCCCATACTTTAGTTTCATGAAAACTAACGCAACAGGGCCGGCGCTGTGGAGTAGCAGTTTGAGCTGAGCTGCTGCCTACAATGCTAGCATCCCATATGGTCACTGGTTCAAGTCCTGGTTGTTCCACTTCAAGTCCAGCTCCCTGCTAATGCACCTAGGAAAGCAGCAGAAGATGGCCTGAATGCTTGGACCCCTGTACCCACATGGAAGACCTGGATGAAGTTCCTGGTTCCTGGCTTTAACCTGGCCCAGCCCAGCTGTTGTGCCCATTTGGGGAACGAACCAGCAGAAAGACTCAACTCTCTCTGCAACTCTGCCTTTCAAATAAATTTATCTTTAATTAAAAAAAAAAAAAAGGTGGGGTCAGCGCTATGGCATAGGGGGTAAAACTGCCGCCTGCAGTGCCAGCATCCCATATGGATGCCGGTTCGAGACCCAGCTGCTCCACTTCCGATCCAGCTCTCTGATATGGCCTAGGAAAGCAGTGGAAGATGGCCCAAGTCCTTGGGCCCCTGTATCCACGTGGGAGACCCGGAAGAAGCTCCTGGCTCCTGGCTTTGGATCGGCGCAGCTCTGGCAGTGGCAGCCAACTGGGGAGTGAACCAGCGGATGGAAGACCTCTCTCTTTCTCTTTGCCTCTCCTTCTCTCTGTGTGTAACTCTGACTTTCAAATAAATAAATATTTTTTAAAAAAACCTGGGAAATCAAACCTACTGATAACAGACCTTTTATGGCCATTGTCTTGTAGTTGGTGCTACCATAATGACTCCAAGGGTGCAAGAGTCAAGAGAGAAAATAAAGAGTGTATTAAGCAGAAAGGCTGGAGAACTTCCTCTTGCTTTCTGTACCAATGGGAGTGACTCACTGAAATAAAGATGTGGTAAATGTTTATAACCTGGTAAATATTAACATGCTCAGTTTTGCACTTCAAAAGCATTTTGAATTACTTCATGCTTGGAATAACTCCAGTTTAACTTTTAGTGACTCTCAGCTGACAATGATTCTACACAAAATCCATGGTGTAAATGCAAACATCTGAGTTGATTTTAATACATAATAAACAAAGGACTAGGTATAAGAATATTACAAAGCACAAATAGTTGTCAAATCACAAGCAAGGGGTTTTCAGAAAGTTCATAGAAAATTAATATTATCTTTTTTTTTTTTTTTTTTTTGACAGGCAGAGTGGACAGTGTGTGAGAGAGAGACAGAGAGAAAGGTCTTCCTTTTTGCCGTTGGTTCACCCTCTAATGGCCGCCGCGGCCGGCGGCCAGCGCACTGTGTTGATCTGATGGCAGGAGCCAGGTACTTATCCTGGTCTCCCATGGGGTGCAGGGCCCAAGCACTTGGGCCATCCTCCACTGCACTCCCGGGCCATAGCAGAGAGCTGGCCTGGAAGAAGGGCAACCGGGACAGAATCCGGCGCCCCGACCGGGACTAGAACCTGGTGTGCTGGTGCCACAAGGCAGAGGATTAGCCTAGTGAGCCGCGGCGCCGGCGCCAATATTATCTTTTAATTCTAGTCTTCCATGAGGTTTTTGAAGTACCTTTGTAGAACATAAAAATTTCATTCTTTATGGCACAATTACACATAGTAATTTATTTCTTCTTTTGCCTTGCCAATTATAAATAGGGAGGGCAAGCATTGTGGCACAGTGAGTTAAGCCATCAGCATTCCATGTAGCAGTACCAGTTCAGATCACTGCTGCTCCACTTTTGATCCACCTTCCTGCTAAAGCACCTGGGAAGGCAGCAGGGAATTGCCCAAATACTTGGGCTGCCACTCTGTGGGAGGTGCAGATGGAGTTCTAGGCTCCTGGTTTTGGCTTGGCCAGGCCTGGATGTCACAGGCATTTGGAGAGTGAACAACTGGATGGACAATCTCGCGCTTTCTCTCCTTCTCTGTCACTCTACCTTTCAAATAAATAAATGATTTTAAAAAATTACAAGTTTCAGGAGCCAGTGCTGTGGTGTGGCAGGTTAAGCTACTACCTGCAGCGCCAGCTCCCATATGAGCACTGGTTGAAGTCCCAGCTGCTCTACTTCCTATCTAACTCCCACATGGGAGACTTAGAAGAAGTTCCTGGCTTCTGGCTTTGGCATGGCCCAGACCCAGGCTTTGTGGCCATTTAGGGAGTGAACCAGTGGATAGAAGATGTCTGTCTCTGTAACTCTGCCTGTGGGTTGTGCAGGCAAGGCCACGTGTTAAGACAAAGTTGTCATTTCTTCAAGTTGCAGCAGTATGGAAACCTAACAGAAGATAATCACTTGAAATTTAACATCTCGCTGGAAGACTTTATCTTAGACTGCAGAACGTCACATTATTTTTAATTTGCCCCATACCTCTAAGGTGGTTTAGAAAAAAAAGTCACTGTAAAAACTGAACCCTAAGTTAAATTACTGGAATAAACTACTTTCAAAATAAGTCCAATGCAAGGGTTTAAATCATAACTATCACAAGGCATGTCACGAGTCATGGAGGTGAAGTGGACAATCTTCTGTTATCCCAGGTACTGCAGCAGTGTTTTTCATTACTTTGTTCATTTCAAGCCTGAGTATTCCATAGTGGTAAGCACTCAACTTCCTACAGACTCAAACACATTTGATCAACTCAAAAGCATCCTACAAACTCCAAAGATAACAAAAATATTCTGTTAAATTCTTTCATTAACTAAAGTAAAGCAAGTTTTTTTCTGAAATGCCTGGGGGCATATGCCTGCTTAAATTGAAATTAATATTATTCACTCACTTAATGACCCAGGTTCTACTTCTTAAAACTTTAATATTTCATTTTTTATAGTTCTCTGTATATCTTCTATAAGTACTTAAACAACAGTGTTCTAAATCTAACGCGCATGCGAATTAGCAGGAAAACTTTAACAATGAAAATATGTGGTACCCACTTCTGCTAATAGTGGGTTAGACTTCTTGGAAAAACCCTTTAACTATAAACAACTGAAAATGCTAGAAGATAAACATTTTCTTAACAGCAACAAAGAGTGGGGCTGGTGCTGTGGCATAGCAGGTATAGCCACCACCTGTACTGCCAGCATCCCATATGGGCACTGGTTCAAGCCCAGCTGCTCCACTTCGGATCCAGCTCCCTACTGTGGCTTGGAAAAGCAGTAGAAGATGGCCCAAGTGCTTGGGCCCCTACACCTGTGTGGGAGACCTAAAAGAAGCTCCTGACTTTAAATGGCTGTGGCGGTCATTTAGGGAGTGAACCAGTGGATGGAAGATATCTCTCTCTGCCTCTGCCTCTCAAATAAATAAATAAATCTTCAAAAAAAAAAAAAAAGTTAACAATACTGTAAAGTATTACTAAGCCAGACCTGAATGAAAAAGGAGCTATATACCTAGCAACACAGGAGAGTTCAGAAGTTCTGGCTAAAACCAATCAAAATGCATTTCCTTTTTGAAGGGTATCTGGATAGGAAACAAGCTGAAGGGAGCCAGCGCTGTAGCACATAAAGTCACGACCTGAAACGCCAGCATCCCATACGGGCACAGGTTTGAGTCCCTGCTGTGCCACTTCCAATCCAGCTCCCTGCTAATGGGCCTGGAGAAGTAGCAAAGATGGCCCAAGTCTTTGGGCCCCTGCCCATGTGGGAGATTTGTCCATTGCAGCCGTTTGGGGAGTATGCCAGTAGATGGAAGATAAATCTCTCTATGTCTCTCCCACTCTGTAACTCTTTCAATAAATAAATAAATCTGTTTTTAAAAAATAAAAAAAGCCATGGGAATAAACTGATGGCTCATAGCAACAAAGAAGTCAAAAGAAGAAATGAAGAAAATGAAATGAAGAAATGAAGAAAATATGGGAAAGAAGAAATGCCAACCTAAAATGCTGTATGTAAGACATATTTTTAGGGCCATATATCCCTCCCATTTCTTTAAGAATAATCCTTTGGGGGCCAGTGCTGTGGAGCAGCGTGTAAAGCCAATGCATGCAGTGCAGGCATCCCATATGGGCACCATGAGTCCAGCTGCTCCACTTTCGATCCAGCTCCCTGCTAATGCACCTAGGAAAGCTCCAGCTGTTGCAGCCACCTGGGAAGCGAACCAATGGATGAAACATTGATTCTCTCCCGCCCCCTGTAACTCTGCCTTTCAAATCAATAAATTTTGGAAAAAAAAAAAAAAAAACTCTTTGAATATGACACTGTTACTCTGCGTCCAAGAGATGGAGTCTAATTCCTTCACCCTTTGAAATTTTTCAATTTGTTTATTTTTATTTATGTGAAGAGGTGTCGGGGAGTGATCTTCCATCCAAAATACTTGCAACAGCTGGGGATGTGTCAGGCCTAAATCTGGAGCCTGGAACTCAGTGTAGGTCTCCCATGTGGGGGGCAGGGACCTAAGTGCCTGAGCCATCTCCTGCGGCCTCCAATGGTGTACAGCAGCAGGAAGCTAGATCAGAAGCAGAGTGGGAACTCCAACCCAGGCTCTCCAACACGGATGTGGGCAGCCCAAGCAGGGTCTTAAGTATTCGACCAGATGTCTGCAGACACTTTCCGCTTTTGAAACTAGCCCTGGCCACCTCACTTGATTTGGTCAACGAAACATTAACTAACGTGACACGAGCAACTGGAAGAGTGTGCATTTCAGATTGTTATCTCTGTATTGCTTTTGAACCCAGCACAACGTGAATTTGGGCTACCTAGGTGGATGATGAGAGACTACCACCCAGTTGGTTCTTTCAGATCGGCAAACTATCAAATATTTAAGTATCTGTCCAGCTCCCTGATGAACTATCACACAAGACAACATGAAGAAAAGAGAAAATTTATCCCACTGAGCCCTGCCCAAAATTCTGAACCACAGATTCAGTGGCAAATAAGTAAGTAGTTGCTGTAATTTATGAGCCATTAAGTTTGGGAAGATTTATTATCCAAAGTATAACTGTTTCCTGAGGTATGGTTCCTATAAGTCTTGGAATCTCCAATGTTAATTAGATGAATGATGGCTGGGAAGCACTGGAGATAGCGTAAAAATAGGGGCTGGTCAAAAAGAACACCAGGGCCAATGTGCAATTGGAGAGTTGGGACTTTAGCATATCACAGTACCTGGCTTTGAATCCAAGTTCAAGACCCTGATTCCAGCTTCTTACTAATGTAGACCCTGGGAGGCAGCAGCTATTGGCCCCAGTAACTGGATCTCCCTAACTGGGACACCTGGATTGACTGCTTGGCTCCTTGGCTTCAGTCTCATCTATCCCTGGTCATTGGGGTTATTTGGGGATTAAACCAGCAGATTTGAGCTCTTAACTCTCTTTGTTCTCAAATTAAAAATAATAATAATAAATTAGACATTGAGACCTGACTGAAATCAAATCTTTTTTAATAAGACATTTATTTTATTTGAAAGGCAGAGTGACAGAGAGAGAAGGAAGAGACAGAAAGAGATCTTGTATCTGCTGTTTCACTTCCAAAATGGCAGAGATGGTCAGGGCTGGGCCTGGGGTCCAAGCACTGCTTTTCAAGGCACATTAGCAGTGAGCTGGATCAGAAGCAGAGCAGCTGGGATTCAAACTGGCTGTCTGATATGGGATGGCAGTGGTCTGTTATGGGATGGTGGTGGCGCAGGTGGCGGCTTAACCTGTTGTACCACAGCACAAGCCCCAAAATCGTTTTTCCTAACATCACAACACTGGCTCCTATTTTTTCTAATGATTTTTACCATACTTCATGCATAGAACCCCACTCACAAATCCGAGTTTCAGTGTAAGTTTGCAAAACACAACTCTCAAAGAAAGACACTTTCCACTTCTCTGAATAGTAAAGCCTTCTGAGGTTATGACAACCAAAGAGAAGTCTCAGAACTAGAGAAAAGTCAAGCTTAGGGCAACAGCTTTCACATTAGTCCTGTTGTAATATGGACTTGTTTATAAAAGGGAAAATAAAGTCCTTGCTCAGTTTTATATAGACGGAGTTTTGGTGGTTGTTGAGAGAAACCTGAGAAGATTTTTACAAGTTCTACATAAATCTTTTCTGCTAAATTGTTTTGAGTCACAGAGGAAATCACCAAAAAGCAGATTCCAGAAATGTCTTCTGACAAAGAACTTTGCAAAGTGAGCCATGACCATGGGACCCAGAAATGTAAAAGAAATATGGGTAAAGGACTGCGATCTGTAACAGGAATCCCAAATGTAATAATGAACATTATAAAGCAGGAAGGGGAAATCATATCATCTGAGTATTCTGACTTCTTACTAAAACACTCTAATAGCAATGACTTGCTAAAACCAAAAGCATGAATGAGATACAACTGGGTTGGTTTGGAGAGGGGAGTGTTTTACTTGTTTGCTTGCTTTTGTTTCCTAACTAGTAAGCTCTAAGCGCAGTCAATTTGAGTTCTTTGTTTAAAAAAAAAAAAAAAAAAAAAAATTGTTTACTATAGGAGTTCTTTTATTTTTATTTATTTATTTAAAAAATTTTTTTTTATTTTTGACAGGCAGAGTTAGACAGTGAGAGAGAGAGAGACAGAGAGAAAGGTCTTCCTTTTTCCATTGGTTCACCTCTCAATGGCCGCTGCGGCGGGTGCGCTGAGGCCAGCGCACCATGCTGATCCAAAACCAGGAGCCAGGTGCTTCTCCTGGTCTCCCATGCGGGTGCAGGGCCCAAGCACTTGGGCCATCCTCCACTGCCCTCCCAGGCCACAGCAGAGAGCTGGACTGGAAGAGGAGCAACAGGGACAGAACCCGGCGCCCCAACCAGGACTAGAACCCGGAGTGCTGGCTCCGGCGCCACAGGCGGAGGATTAGCCTAGTGAGCAGCGACGCCAGCACTATAGGAGTTCTTAATGATGCATGATTGGTGAATCAGACAACGAAATGGACTAAAATTAATCTCATTCACACAGTGGAAATGTCTCCACAGAACTCAACCAGTTTGTGCCCATCTCCAGCTACTGACTTGTCTGACTACTGTCTGTGTACAGTACAGTCAATTTATCCTTCAGCTTTGTAGGGTTTCTTGCTTCTATGAAGTTCAGTTTCAGAGTAAATACTGTCTAGTGTGTTGTAAACTGTTTCTAAGAAATAAACACATAATTTACGGGCGCCACGGCTCACTAGGCTAATCCTCCGCCTGCGGTGCCAGCACCCCGGGTTCTAGTCCTGGTTGGGGCGCCAGATTCTGTCCCGGTTGCTCCTCTTCCAGTCCAGCTCTCTGCTGTGGCCAGGGAATGCAGTGGAGGATGGCCCAGGTGCTAGGGCCCTGCATCTGTGCGGGAGACCAGGAGAAGCACCTGGCTCCTGGCTTCGGATCAGTACAGCACACCGGCCGTGGCAGCCATTTGGGGGGTGAACCAACAGAAAAAAGGAAGACCTTTCTCTCTGTCTCTCTCTCTCACTGTCTAACTCTGCCTGTCAAAATACATAAATAAACAAACAAACACATAATTATAAAATAAGAGAACAGTCTAAATATTCTACTTAAGAATTTTGGTAAATTTAAGAATAAAAAGCTAAGAGTTGCAAGTAGGGTACTGAGATGGGAGACTACGGTTTGTCACTATGAACCCGAAAGCATCTTTTACTTTTTTAAAAAAGACTTATTTATTTACTTACTTATTTATTTGAAAGGCAGAGCCAGAGGGAGAGAGAGAGGAAGAGACACATAGAGAGATGAAGACCTTCTATCTGCTGGTTTACTCCACAAATGGCCCTAACAGCTGGGATTGGGTCAGGCTAAAGCCAGGAGCCAAGAGCTTCAGGATCTCCCATGTGGGTGGGGAGACCCAAGTACTTGTATTAGCTTCCATTCTTTCCCAGGTGCAATAGCAGGGAGCTGGATCTGAGGTGGAGCAGCTGGAACTAGAATCGGTGCCCATATGGGACACAGGTGTCACAGGCTGTATCTTAATGCTATGCCACAACACTGGCCCTGGCATTATGACTTGAAAAACCATGGACATGCATTACTTGAATTATAAAGAAAGGAAGAGGGGCCAGTGCTGTGGCGTAGTGGGTAAAGTTGCCATCTGTAGCGTCAGCATCCCATATGGGCACTGGTTCGGGTCCTGGCTGCTCTTACTTCCAATCCAGCTCTCTGCTATGGCCTGAGAAAGCAGCAGAAGATGGCTCAAGTCCTTGGGTCCCTGATCCTGCATGGGAGACTCGGAAGAAGCTCCTGGTTCCTAGCTTCAGATCGGCTTAGCTTTGGCTGTTGTGGCCATTTGGGGAGTGAACCAGATGGAAGATCTCTCTCTGTCTCTACCTCTCTCTTTTTCAAATAAATAAATAAATCTTAAAAAAAAAAAAATGGAGGGGGGAAGAAACTAAATCCAGGTGCCTGGCAGGACGCGTAGTATCCAGATGAGTATGCAGTATTTTCTGAAGACAACATTCCTACCGCATTCTGCTGTGTATGCTTTAGTACACCAAAAAAAGTTATCTCATCTAGAGATATTGGATTTTTTTTTCTCATCGCTCAAAATGCAATTTGCATAGAATGTCATGAGTCATCCTGTTAAAAGATCAAAGGATAAAGACCTTTGAAACAATGTTTTTCAAGATGACATGGTCTTATAAAGTGTTTCAGTAATCTTCTAGCAGCTGAAAATAGGTAAATGTGCCCCGAAAGACCTGCATTTTTGAAAAGCATTTCTCGGGACCAGTGCTGTGGCACAGCAGATAAAGCCGCCGCCTGCAGTGCAGTCATATCATATGGGCACTGGTTACAGTCCCGGCTGCTCCACTTCTAATCCAGCACTCCGCTATGGCCTGGTGAAACAGTAAAAGATGGCCCAAGTCCTTGGGCCCCTGCACCCACGTGGGAGACCCGGAGGAAGCTCCTGGCTCCTGGCTTTGGAGTGGGCTCCTGGCTTTGGAGTGGGCTCCTGGCTTTGGAGTGGCGCAGTTCGGGCTGTTGCGGCCACCTGGGGAGTAAACCAGTGGATGGAAGACCTCTCTCTCTGTCTTTCCCTCTCACTGTCTGTAACTCTACCTCTCAAATAAATAAATAAAATATTTAAAAAACTATATTTCTCTTCTTAGAGACACTAATCAATCCCAGTGAGACTTTTCTGGATCTATCAGGAAAATGGGAGATTCAACAACTGGGCAGGAGAAAAGCAACTGTTTTTCACAGAAAGTCTGAGGGTCACATGTCACACTAACAATGAATGCAAATCTTTAACATTAGTTGCCAATTTTTAAAATTATAAGTATATATTAATATGTTTCTAGATTTTTGTTCTAAAGAGACAGGCATCCCACATGACACTGGTTCATGATCCGGCTGCTTCACTTCCAATCTAGCTCCCTGCTAGCCCAACCCACAGCACTGGCATCCCATATGTACACCAGTTTGAGTCCAGGCTGCTCCACTTCTGACTCAGCTCTGTGCTATGGCCTGGGAAAGCAGTGAAAGATGCCCAAGTGCTTGGACCCCTGCACCTGCGTGGGAGACCTGGAAGAAGCTCTAGGTTCCTGGCTTCGGATCAGCTTAGCTCCAGCCGTTGTGGCCATTTACGGAGTGCACCAGCAGATGGAAAACCTCTCTCTCTCCCTTCCTCCCTTCCTCCCTCCCTCCCTCTCTCTCTCTCTCTCTCCCCTTCTCCCTGTAACTGTCTTTCAAATAAATAAAATAAATCTTAATAAATAAATAAATAGGGGCCAGTACTGTGGTGTAGCAGGTAAAGCTGCCACCTGCAGTGCCAGCATCCCATATAGGGGCTGGTTTGAATCCCAGCTGCTCCTCTTCTGATCCAGCTCTCTGCTATGGCCTGGGAAAGCAGCAGAAGGTGGCCCAAGTCCTTGGGCATCTGCACCCATGTGGGAAGCCCAGAGGAAGCTCCTGGCTTAGGATCAGCGCAGTTCCAGCCGTTGTGGCCATCTGGGGAGTAAACCAGCGGATAGACGAGCTCTCTCTCCGCCTCTGCCTCTAACTCTGCCTTTCATATAAATAAATAACTCTTTTTTTAAAAAAATAAGTAAATAAATAAAAAAGAAATCTGGGTTCTATGAAAACTGTCCTATCTCAGCTTTAACAAAACCATGCTGTTTTCTTAATCATGAATCTTAATAGTGTTTTTCTATTTACCCTACCACTCCCTTTTGAGTTTCCCTTTCCGCGGCTTCTACAATTAAGCTCTTATAAATCTTCTAATCCCAGCCACTCCTTCTGTTCCCTACAATTCCTTCAACAAGCTTTCAAGCCTTTCATTGTGAGTATTCCTGAGGGCTCAGTTCTTGGAATCACACTCTTCAATTTTACACATTCTTTAAGAGGGTTCTGCCATTTTTAGAGTTCCAACTACAGTCTTTCAAACTGAATGACTCTAGATTCAGTTCAAGATGTAGTCACAAATTTATACCCTCTTTCTGGAAATTGCTTGAAATGCCTGGCTGATATTTCAAATTCAACACAAACTAAGAATTATATATTTTTGGAAGTAGCCTAACAGTTAAAGCTTTCCATTCCCTTCACCTGGCTACATTCTACTGCTTCTTTAGCCCAACCATCAGTTTCTCAGGAAAATACTCCCTGACTCTCCATTAAAAGTGTCGATGTAGCTCTCTTTCACATCACTTACAGCTGTAGTTTTCCACTGGCTTTGTGGTTCTGTAATGGCTGCTTCTCTCACTGGATGGCAAGCTACATGAGAGCAGGGCTGTGACTTTTAGGATAAGAGGTGAAAGATATGTCAACTGGGGTTGGCACTGTGGTTTAACAGGTAAGCTGCTGCCTGCAAGGCTGGCATCCCATATGCGCACTAATTCGAGTTCCATCTGCTCCACTTGCAATCTAGCTTGAGCCCCTGCATGCACATTGGAGACCTGGAAGACACTGCTAGCTCCTGGCTTCGGTCCGGCCCAGCCCTGCCCCAGTTGTTGCAGACATTTGGGGAGTGACCCAATAGATGGAAAATCTCTATCATTTCTCCCTCTCTCTCTGTAACTCTGCCTTTCAAATGAATAAATCAAATCTTTAAAAAAAAAAAAATGAGAGAGAGAAAGGTATGATAGCCACCTTATTCCCAGAACCTACCATTAGGTTTTGGGCATGCAGTATTTCATTAAAGGGCACAATTTGATGAGAACTGTGTCAGTTGTTTAGGGCAGTCTGACCAACTGATCCTGGCTTTGAAAAATGCTGACAGATTCTTTCTATGATTATCCTTTTTTCTAAACTCCTTGCAGAGCACCAACAGCAATATCATCACAGAAATATTACTATCAATAGCATGACAAATGCCCTAGCATTTAGCCAATTTTTGTTAGGAATACATAAACCACCTCTTAGGGTGCGCTTTTCCAAGACGTGATAAACATTATTAACATTCTTGGAGCCACAGCTGTGGCATAGCAGGTCAGGTTGCTGCCTGCAGTGCTGGCATCTCATATGGGCACCTGTTCCCACATGGAGCTAGCTCCCATATAGAGCTAGGCTGCTCCACTTCCAATCCTGCTTCCTGTTAATGTGCCTAGGAAAGCACCTAGGAGAACGGCCCAAGTGCTTGGGCTCCTGCACCCATATGATAGAACCTGAGGGAGCTCCTGCCTGGCTCCTGGCTCCTGGCCAGGTTGTTGGGGCCATGTGGGGACTGAACAGGCAGATGGAAGATCGACTCTCTCGTAACTCTGCTTTTCAAATAAATAAAATAAATATTTTTAAATATTCTTTTTAAAAAAAGAGATTTATTTTATTTATTTGAAAAGCAGAGTTACTGAGAGAAAGGGAGACAGAAATCTTCCATCTGCCATAGGGAAAGAAATACTACCAAACGTCTGATAGATTATTTTCAGAACACTTATTAACACTTCTAAATGATTTAATCCCATGCCTCCACAATTTTACACACATTTCAACAAAAAAACTTTCTGAAAGAAAACTGCCTCATTAAAGTTGGAATATCTCTTGATTACAGACATCAGACAAGTGGACAAAAATGCAGGCAGGTACTATACCAACAGAGGACAGTCAGCAAATACAACCCAAAATCTTTCAGATACTGGAAAATATCAAATAGTTTTTGCTAAATTTAATGCTTACAGAAAGTACAGTGGACTTTTTTTTTTTTTTTGGACAGGCAGAGTTAGACAGTGAGAAAAAGAGACAGAGAGAAAGGTCTTCCTTTTTCCGTTGGTTCACCCCCAAGTGGCTGCTACGGCTGGCGCGTTGTGGCCGGCGAGCTGCACTGATCCAAAGCCAGGAGCCAGGTGCTTCCTCCTGGTCTCCCATGCGGGTGCAGGGCCCAAGCACTTGGGCCATCCTCCACTGCACTCCCAGGCCACAGCAGAGAGCTGGATTGGAAGAGGAGAACAGGGACAGAACTGGCGCCCCAACCGGTGCTGGTGCCACAGGCAGAGGATTAGCCTAGTGAGCCACGGCACCGGCCCTCAGTTCATTATTAAATACAATTTCAGGAGCCCGCTCTGTGGCACAGTAGGTTAATCCTCAGCCTGCGGCGTCCACATCCCATATGTGCGCCAGTTCTAGTCCTGGCTGCCCCTCTTCCGATACAGTTCCCTGCTATGGCCTGGGAAAGCAGTAGAAGATGGCCCAGGTGCTTGGGCCCCTGCACCCGCATGGGAGACCAAAAGAAGCACCTGGCTCCTGGCTTCAGATAGGCGCAGCTCTGGCTGTTGCGGCCATCTGGGGAGTGAACCAGCAGGTGGAAGACCTCTCTCTTTCTGCCTCTCCTTCTCTATGTACCTCTTTCAAAGAAATCTTTAAAAAAAAAAAAAAAAAAGGAACTAAACAAGGTCTCCAACTGTTCTGTTTTATTTCCAGTGTTATATTAAATCCAGAGACATTAAACAATTTGGCCAAAATTGAAATGATAAAGAAAAGGGATAAAAATGACAGTGACACAAACACAGAGCTTGTTTTACATTGGTTCGGAACAATTATTCTTTATCTATCTTTATTTATTTGAGAGGCAGATTACAGAGAGAGAGAAAGCCAGAGGAAGAGAGGTCTTCCAGCCACTGGTTCACTCCCCAAACAGCCACAATGGCCAGAGTTGGGCCGATCTGAAACCAGGAGGCTCCTCAGGGTCTCCCACATGGGCTCAGGAGCCCAAGCACTTGGGCCATCCCCAGTGTTTTCCCAGACCATAAGCAGAGAACTGGATCAGAAATGGAGTAGCTGGGACATGAACTGGCGCGCCTATATGGGATGTCGGCACTGCAGGTGGAGGCTTAGTCCACTATGCCACGGTGCTGGCCCCACAATTAGCTTTGATAAAGTTGAAAGCAAATATACAGGCCAAGGCCCTGAGGTAGAAGCTAAGCCAAATTGCGAAAATACATCACATCAAGAAGTCTTTACGGTTATGTTTTGCATTAACATAGGAGCCTGTAAAGTCTAATCCAAGTTTGCATTTAAGTTTCAAGTTAGCAAATAATGCATTAACCAGAAATGTTCCTTTAAATTACCTCAAAACAACTTGAAAATATTCTTTCATGAACTGTCCCAAACCTTGAATAAAAGAGCTATCATTCGGAGGGCATGTGGAGTTGAACCTCAGCTTGGGACACCTGCATGCCCTACCAGGAGGCTGGTTCCAGGCTACTCTGCTTCCTGAGACACAACTTCCTAGGAGGCAGCACTTAGGTTCCTGGCATCCACCTGGGAGACCCAGCCCCAGCCCTGATCAGGGAGAAATCGCTGCAGGCACTTGGGAAGTGAATCAGCAGGTGGAAAATCGAGCTCAGCATCTGCCTCCCCCAGCTCAACCTGCCTTTTCAAGTAAATGGGAAAAAAAAAAAAAAAAAAAAAAAAAGACTCCTAATTCTTTCTCCCATTTAACACTAAATTGACATCAGGTAGCCTACCAGCTCCCACAATGACATCTTGATGTGTGGTGGCGTTTTTTAATTGCCCTTAGAAAGCTCTACAGTTTCAAAAATGCTTTTGGATCTATTATAACTCAACTAGTCATTTTTACAGATAAGAAAACTAAAGCTCACCAAACTGACCTGCACAAAATCACTTAGCTTGTACAGTCTTCTGACTCAAAGTTTAAAAAAAAAACAAAAAGGCTAAGGTGCTCCTCCTCTTAAACACTTCAGTGTATGACCAAGTCAAGTCTTACTGGCAGAGCGGGAAGGTCAGACTGAACCAGCAACCTGCCAAATCACACTGCGTGATATCCAGAGTTGGACGGTAAGAGTCCGTTTCAGTAAGTAACTTTGTTTGTTCAGAAATTATTCAATTTGCTTGGGAAAATAAAAATTACAAATAAACACCAAATTATGCAGGGCACTACCACTTTGGTTATGTATAAAATGGCCAAATTTTCCCACAAAAAATAATATACACAATTATTTCTAGAATAACCTGCTTCAGTAATGACATCAAAAATTCATCTTGGTTTAATTTCTTGTTTCATTTTTCTCTGCTAAAAATCCAAAGAACTTAACCATTTTGGGAGAAAGCAGTCTATTATACAAAAACATTTATTTGTCTCAACAAGTACATTACCTCACAAGTATTTTAAATTCCAATCCAACCACCATCAATAAAAAATAAACCAGGACCCCATGTTCTAAAAGTCCTTCTGGTCAAAAGCAATCATTACAAGAGGGCAACTGTATTTTTACATATATGCAACCATGTCACATTGGCTCCTAGAAACCTCCAGCTAACAGCCAGTTTCTGAATTCAACAAAAATGAGCTGTGGTGGGCCGGTGCTGTGCCGCAGCAGGGTTAAGCCAAGGCCTGCAACGTCGGCATCCCACAGAGGCTGTTCTACTTCCAATCCAGCTCCCTGCAGTAAGACTGGGAAAGCAGTAGAAGAGGACCCAAGTGCGTGGCCCCTGGCTTTGGATCAGCCCAGCTCCGGCCGTGGGGGCCATTTTGGGAGTGAACCAGCAGATGGAAATTCTCTTTCTCTATTTCCCTCAACCTCCGAAACTCTGCCTTTCAAATAAATAAATAAACCTTAAAAAAATAAAAATAATTGTTTTAAAAAGCAGTGATCAGTAAAAATAAACTCATTTCTAAATCTTAGCAAGTTCATGGAAATTATCTGTCAACATAAAAGACTGATTCTCAATTACCCAATAAGAAACAAAACAATGGATTTTTTTTTTTTTTTTTTTTTTTGACAGGCAGAGTTAGAGAGAGACAGAACGGCCGGCGCCGCAGCTCACTAGGCTAATCCTCCGCCTTGCGGCACCGGCACACCGGGTTCTAGTCCCGGTCGGGGCGCCGGATCCTGTCCTGGTTGCCCCTCTTCCAGGCCAGCTCTCTGTTGTGGCCCGGGAGTGCAGTGGAGGATGGCCCAAGTACTTGGGCCCTGCACCCCATGGGAGACCAGGAAAAGCACCTGGCTCCTGCCATTGGATCAGCGCGGTGCACCGGCCGCAGCGCACTGGCCACAGCGGCCATTGGAGGGTGAATCAATGGCAAAAGGAAGACCTTTCTCTCTGTCTCTCTCTCTCACTGTCCACTCTGCCTGTAAAAAAAAAAAAAAAAGAGAGAGAGACAGAGAGAAAGGTCTTCCTTCTGTTGGTTTACCCCCCAAATGGCGGCAAGCTGCGCCAATCCGAAGCCAGGAGCAAGGTGCTTCCTCCTGGTCTCCCATGCGGGTGCGGGCCCAAGCACTTGAGCCATCCTCCACTGCCCTCCTGGGCCACAGCAGAGAGCTGGCCTGGAAGAGGAGCATCCGGGACAGAACCAGCACCCCAACCGGGACTAGAACCCTGGGTGCTGGCCTTACAGGCGGAGGATTAGCCTATTGAGCCGTGGTGCCGGCCTCAATGGATATTTTTTAAAAAGATTTCTTTATTTATTTGAAGCAGAGTTAGAGAGAAAGAGAGAAATTCTATCCACTGGTTCACTCCCCAGATGGCTGGGCCAGGAGCTTCATCTGGGTCTCCTACGTGGGTGGCAGGGGCCCAAGCACTTGGGCCATTTTCACTGCTTTTCCCAGACACATCAGTAGGGAGCTGGATCGGAAGTAGAGAAGCAGAAATAAGAACTGATGCACCTGTGGGATTCTAAGCCATACTCCAGCCCCAAGACAATGAAGTTTTTTTAAAAAGTATACTAAAAGTATACTTTTAGTCAAAAGGTAGACTACACAGTATACAGGCTATGATAAACAATTGGGGGGGGGTAAGGGAGGATGTTGCTTCAGAGCAGCAATTACTCTGCATTTCTGCTATATGTGAATTAATTTAGAGAACAAATATATATATTACCTCAATGCAACCCACCAATGACCTTGACCTTGCTAACCTCTCCTGAGGAACAGCAAAGTTCCAGTATGTGTCAATCTGAATCGTCATGCTGTGCTTCCTGAACCTGCTGTATCTTAAATCACCTGGGATTCCATGTAGTTTACAAACAGCGATACTTACAGTAATAAAGAGCCCATCCAGAAGCAGTAAACTATGAAATAATATCCTCAGAGACTAAGAGAAAAATCAAAGTCTAAGGGAACTGCCTCAGGAAGGACTAGATCTACCCTAGAACAGATGTGGCTTTTCCTGTTTATTAAGGGGTGGGGATACAAAATAAATGCAGCTCCTGTTTACTACTAAAATACAAGTGTATCTTTGTACTCTGACAGTAGGACAGTGCTTTGTTTTTTGTAAGCATAAGAAATACTAAAAATTACAAATGACATGGAATAGCATTTTCCATATAGTTCAGAAGTATTTTCATCTTTTCTTTGTAAAAAAGATTTAGAAAGGCAGAGTAAAAGGGAGTGTGTGTATGTATATATATGGAGAGAGAGATGGACACAGACAGAAAGGTGTTTTCCACCCGCTGGTTCAATCCCCAAATGGCTGGAACAGTCAGGGCTGGTCCAGGGAATGTGCACAGAAGGTTAAGCCTCTATCTGCAATGCCAGCATCCCATATGAGTGCCAGTTTGTGTCCTTGCTGCTCCACTTCTGATCCAGCTCCCTGCTAATGTGCCTGGGAAAGTAGCAGATGATGGCTCTAGTACTTGGGCCCCTGCCACCCACGTGGAGACCCAGCGGGAGTTCCAGCCTCTTGCTTTGGTTTGGTCAAGCCCCAGTCATTGCAGCCATTTGGGGAGTGAACCAGCAGAGTAAAGTTGGCTGGGCTCGCACTCTTTATCTTTCTCTGCAACTCTTTCAAATAAATAAAAAAATTTTTAAAGGGGCCAGTGCTGTGCCGTAGCAGGTAAAGCCGCTGCCTGCAGTGCTGGCATCCCATATGGCTCCCGGTTCGAGTCCCAGCTGCTTCACCTTTATCCAGGTCTCTGCTATGGCCTGGGAAAGCAGAAAAAGATGGCCCACGTCCTTGGGCCCCTGAAACCGTGCATAGAAGACCCGGAAGAAGCTCCTGGCTCCTAGCTTCAGATCGTCGCAGCTCTGGCAGTTGCAGCCAACTGGGGAGTGAACCAGTGGATGGAAGACCTTTCTCTCTCTGCCTCTCCTTCTCTCTCTCTTTGTAACTCTTTCAAGTAAAATAAATAAATCTTTAAAAAAATAAGTTTCAAATTTCAAACTGGTGCTCACATGGGATGCTGGCACTACATGCAGGTGGCGGCTTAACCCACTGTGCCACAGTGCCAGTGCCAGTTCTCTTTTTTTCTTTTGAATTTACTTGTTTGTCAGCTTAATTTTTTTGAGAAAACATTTTTAATTTACATTATAGTCAAAGCCTTAATGGATCTACTAAAATAATGAGCTCAACAAACAAACAGTATGAAGACCAGGGTCCAGCAGGAAAACAGGTAAGGGCTATAGACAATAAACAAGTGAAAAGAGAACATAAACTTCTTGGTATGACAAATCAAAGACTGGCACCTGAACTTGACCTAACTCAGCCGACAACTGAGAAAGAGACTCCCATGTGCTGGCACGCTGTTCCCTTCCACAGTGGGAACTCCTGGCCTGCCTCAGGAAGAGAGCTCCCACTCAGAACAAGAGCTCAACTGTGGGGGGGTACAGGGGAGGGTTTTAAGAACAAGAAATTAAACCTACGCATTTCTTCTCAGGGAGAGAAGTGATGGGGGCATGGGGTGGGGGTGGGGAGCAGCAGAAGGGCTTCTGACTTTTTTTCGTGCCTGAAAGCAGAAGACTCCAAAGCCCTGGGAGGTGAAGGGAAGGAACCCGGGTCTCCAGATGGCTCCGTGGCCGATGGCTTCCCACTTCTCTTATGGTAAGCCACTGATATTTTTGGGTTTGTTATGACAGTTTTGCCTTAAATAGTACCCAAAGTGAAAGGAAAATTTTTTTTTTAATCTTGCTCAACTCAGTTTCAAGTTGACCCTCCAGTCATGTATTGAAATTATACTTGTGCCATTCTCATGCTACTAATGCAGAATTTGTTAATATTGGATAATGGGGAAAAAAAGATCTTTAGTTTTTAAGTAAAATAAGTAACATATACTTAAGATTTGAATTTTTTTTTTTTTTTTTGACAGGCAGAGTGGACAGTGAGAGAGAGAAACAGAGAGAAAGAAAGGTCTTCCTTTGCCGTTGGTTCACCCTCCAATGGCCGCCGCGGCCTGCGCGCTGCGGCCGGCGCACCGCGCTGATCCCATGGCAGGAGCCAGGAGCCAGGAGCTTTTCCTGGTCTCCCATGGGGTGCAGGGCCCAAGCACCTGGGCCATCCTCCACTGCACTCCCGGGCCACAGCAGAGAGCTGGCCAGGAAGAGGGGCAACCGGGACAGAATCCGGCGCCCCAACCGGGACTAGAACCCAGTGTGCCGGCGCCGCTAGGCGGAGGATTAGCCTAGTGAGCCGCGGCGCCAGCCAAGATTTGAATATTTTAAAAATACATATATAAAAAATACAGTGGAGGGGCCGGCACTGTGGCCTTATAGGTTAAGCCTCTGCCTGTGCTGCTGGCATCCCATATGGGCACTGTGGTTGCTCCATTTCTGATTCAGCTCCCTGCTAATGCACCTGGGAAAGCAGTAGCAGATGGCCCAAGTGCTTGGGCCTCTGAACCCATGTGGGAGACCCTGAAGAAGTTCCTGGCTCCTGGCTTCAGATCAGTCCAGCTCCATCTGTTGAGAACATTTGGAAAGTGAACCAGCAGATGTAGGATGTGTGTGAGTGTGTGTGTGTTTGTATGTGTGTCCCTCTCTCTGCAGCTCTGCCTCTCAAATAAATAAATCTTTAAAAAAAAAAAAAAAAATACAGTGGAGGGGGCCGGCGCTGTGCCGCAGTGGGTTAAAGCCCCAGCCTGCAGCACCAGCATCCTCTAGGGGCACCAGTTCACATCCCAGATACTCCTCTTCCGATCCAGCTCTCTGCTGTGGCCTGCGAAGCAGTAGAAGATGGCCCAAGTCCTTGGGCCCCTGGAGAGGCCCATGTGGGAGACCTGGAAGAAGCTCTTGGCTCCTGGCTTTGGATCAGCTCAGCTCTGGCTGTTGCAGTCATTTGGGGAGTGAACCAGCAGAACGGAAGACCTCTCTTTCTCTCTGGCTCTACCTCTTTCTGTAACTCTCAAATAAATAAAATAATTCTTTAAAAAAAATACAGTGGAGCCGGCGCCGCGGCTCACTAGGCTAATCCTCCGCCTTGCGGCGCCGGCACACCAGGTTCTAGTCCCAGTCGGGGCGCCGGATTCTGTCCCGGTTGCTCCTCTTCCATGCCAGCTCTCTGCTGTGGCCCGGGAGTGCAGTGAAGGATGGCCCAAGTATTTGGGCCCTGAACCCCATGGGAGACCAGGATAAGTACCTGACTCCTGCCATCGGATCAGCACAGTGCGCCGGCCGCAGGGCGCCGGCCGCGGTGGCCATTGGAGGGTGAACCAAAGGCAAAGGAAGACCTTTCTCTCTGTCTCTCTCTCTCACTGTCCACTCTGCCTGTCAAAAAATTAAAACAAACAAACAAACAAACAAACAAAAAAACAGTGGAAAGTTCCCCACCCATCCTTCCTTGGCCTAGTTTATTCCACATCCTTCCAAAGCACTCAAGTACAAACACAAATATTAATAAATATGTTTATTCTCCTTATTCTTTCTCTTTGAGAATAGAGGTGGGTGCTCCACATTGAGGCATGACCTCACTTTCTTCATTTAACAGCAGATCTTGGAGATCTTCCCACACTGACACCAACAGCTTCTTTCTCACAGTATAGCAGCCTACTGTACGGATGCACCACAATCATTTTTAATCTTCCTTACTGAAGGATCTGACTTGTTTCCCGCTGTTAGCTATCAGCCCTTCCAAAGCTTCAATACACATCATCAAACATTGATCACACTGCTTATATGTAAATTTATCTGAATAAACTTTGAAAAATAGGATCATTGGATCAAAACCTACCTCCTCACCATTTCTCTCTTTCTCTCACACACACACACACACACACACACTCATGCACACAAAACCTGGAAATCTGATTAAGTCATTTTTTTAAAAATGTATTTATTTGACAGAGTAACAGAGAGAGATCAATCAGTTGATTAACTGTCCATCCCATTGGTTCATGTTCCAAATGGCAGCAACAGTCAGGGCTGGTCCAGGCTGATGCCAAAAGTCCAGAACTCTATCGGGCTCCCACGTGGGTAGCAAGGGCCCAAGCATTAGGGCATCATTTGCTGCTTTCCCAGGCACATCAGCAGGAAACTGGATCAGAAGTAAGCAGCCAGGACACAAACCAGCACTCAAATGGGATGCTGGCACCATGGATGGTGGCTTAACCTGCCATGCCACAATGCTTCAAAAGGCAGGGGTAAAGATTTACTTATTTATTTATTTGAAAGGCAGAGGGAGAGTAACATAGAGAGACACAGAGATATCTTGAATCCAGTGGTTCACTTTTCAAGTGGCCACAACATTCAGATCTGGACCAGGCCAGAGGCAGGAGCCAGGAGCCAGAAACTCCATCCTGGTCTCCCAGTGGTAAGGGTCCAAGTACTCAAACCATCATCCACTGCCTTCCCAGGTGCTTTAGGAGGAAGCTGGATTGGAAGTGGAGCAGTGGGGACTTGAATAGACACTCTGATGTGGGATGCTGACATCTTAAGGGCTTAGCCTACTGCACCACAATGTCTGCTGGACCCTGGGTCTTTCTTCTCTATGGATTCCATTTTCCCCTTCATTTTGTTTATGTTTTCCTTTATATCCTTCAGTGTCCTTAGAATAGCTGTTTTAAGACTCTGGAGTGCTAATTCCATTATCTCTCATTTCTTGATCTTTTATGGCTGATTACATTTTGTTATTGGTCACAGTCCAATTTGCCAAGTTGTGGTAATTTTTATTATTATTAGACTCAATGCATCCCTCTGCAGACTCCCTACTCTTATCTGTGCCGTGCTCTTTCTTGTGTTTTCTCTCAGTACGGTATCCCTGGCTGTGTTAGATCCTCCTCCAGTCAGTTCCTCCTCCCTGTGCTGCAGCCTGGAAACCACTTGCAGGCAGTAAACTGGGGTAATCATTGGCTAACTCGGTTTGTTTTCCTCTCTCAGGATCATAGTCCTGTACTGCCTGTTGTCCAATAGCTAATTAGTCTTACATTTTTGTCTAGTTGTTTATGGTGAGGGTAGGGGAGACACTTTCCTCAGGAATTAACCTTCATGAGCAGAAGCAGAAATCATCCTCCCTTGAATTTTTTTTTACTTCTGACATATCAAATGCAAATGCATTGGGGAAAGAAGACCGAGGGTAATTTATTCAGAGCTAGCATTTCTGACACAACAGGTTAACCACCACTTGGGATACCACCGTCTCATATCCAAGTGCCAGTTCTCGTCTGGTTGCTCCACTTTCAATTCAGCTCCCCGCTAATGTGCCTGGGAAGGCACTGGAGGATGGTTTAAGGACTTGGGCCTCTCTCTGTATGTAACTCTGCCTTTCAAATAAAATAAATAAAACTTAAAACCCTTCCTGAACCAGGTTCATAACAGTTCGGGGGTTAAGGCTGATCTAGCTTAACCCAGAGCACATCATACATTCACTGTAATATATTAGCCTGCTAAATGACAAGCCTGCCAGCTGACACGACCAGAAACATTGGACCATATAAGTAATGAAAAGGGTTAGTAGCTACATTCTAGCAAATTTCCACTTAATTCCCAAAAAACCATGAATATTTCTACCCCTTAATAAAATATACCCCCCCAGGGCCGGCACTGTGGTGTAGCGGGTAAAGCCGCCACCTACAGTACCAGCAACCCATTTGGGTGCCGGTTTGAGACCCAGCTGCTCCACTTCCAATCCAGCTCTCTGCAGTGGCCTGGGAGGCCAGTGGAAGATGGCCCAAGTACTTGGGCCCCTGCGCCCATGTGGGAGATCCGGAGGAAGCTCCTGGCTCCTGGCTCCTGGCTTCGGATGGGTGCAGCCAACTGGGGAGTGAACCAGCAGATGGAGGATCTCTCTCTCTCTCTCTCTGTCCGTCTCCCTCTGTGTTACTCTGACTTTCAAATAAATAAATAAATCTAAAAAAAATATTAAACAGTGTACCTCCCCTTTCAATAAAGGGCCCATATAAAGTTAAACACAGTTCACAGACATTCAGAGACCATTCCCCTCTAAGGAGGCCTGTGGAGTGTGTACCTTCTGTTTCTCACTAAAACGCTTGCTGCTCACTATTTACCATTTCCTAACCTGCTGCTACACTGTTTCTTGAAGCAAAGTTAAGGACACCAGTACTAGGCAGCCCTTGCTACCCTGTGCCAAATCTAAAGACAGCAACAGTCATCATCAAAAATGAAACACAGGCAAAGGGTAAGAACAGGGCCTCATGACTTGTGGGACAACAGCAATCAACTTAAACTACAAGATTACAGCTCCGGAAAGGGGGAAGGACAAGAATGAACTGAAGATAAAGGCTTTGAATTTAAAAAGAGCTGGACTAGAGTCCAAAGTCCATTACTTAATCTATGTTAATCACAGTCTCTGATTCATGTTTGTTTTGTCTTTTTAATCTACAAAATAAGGACGCTACCTGTTCTACTGCATATGGTTACCAAGATCTGCAAATGAGATAAAGAAGGTTCCATAAACTGAAAGTTGGACAGCAACTTGACTAAGAATAACTAAATATTTAGGGAGGAGGTTGTTACACAAATATTCTGTTTGGTGAGTTTCTCTGTAATATTTACCCTTGATTCCACATCAAGAAAATTTTTTCAGAACTTTATTCTATATGAAACAAAATTCCTAAGTCACCTTTTTCAAGTCAAATAAAAATCTTGATTATTGACAAAACCATATAGTAAGTGGGCAGGAAATATCTCACAAATGAGGCCAGTCACTAGGCTAATCCTCCGCCTAGCGGCGCCGGCACACCAGGTTCTAGTCCCGGTCGGGGCGCCGGATTCTGTCCCGGTTGCCCCTCTTCCAGGCCAGCTCTCTGCTGTGGCCAGGGAGTGCAGTGGAGGATGGCCCAAGTACTTGGGCCCTGCACTCCATGGGAGACCCGGAGAAGTACCTGGCTCCTGCCACCGGATCAGTGCGGTGCGCTGGCTGCAGCGCGCTGGCCACGGCGGCCATTGGAGGGTGAACCAACGGCAAAAGAAGACCTTTCTCTCTGTCTCTCTCTCTCACTGTCCACTCTGCCTGTCAAATAAATAAATAAACAATAAATAAAAAATCTCACAAATGAATAAGACCAGAAAGGTAATCTACACTAGTTCTCTTCTGCGATCCTGGGGACACCTGGGGACAGAGAAGTCAAAGACTCCAGAGGTGACCCTAACTAATAATAACTAATTCTTTCTATCTCTGGGTTCTTAACTGTGGATTGCAAGATGATACAAAAGGAAACAATGAAACTGCTGGAAAAGCAGGATACCATTAACTCAAAAAATCAACTATATGAACAACTAACTGGGTTTGAACGCTATGAAAATGCTGTTTTTATGTCAAACTGATGAAATACTACTAGTTTCTTTTTGGTCCAATCTTATAAAAAGCACAAAGGCAGAAAATAATGTTTTAAGAAGAGCTGGTGGTGGAGACAGGGCCAGAGGGCTGTGCAGAGAGAAGAGTATTAAGCAATATTCTGGTGCAGCAAATTCCCAAATCACTGAAAGTGAAGTCTTCCCCAACAACTACCCTTTACAAATACCCATGTAAACTCCAGAGCTGTAACCCACACTCTCCAGAAGCCCACAGCACTACACAAATTGGTGGATGCAGAGCAGCACGCCCTGGAAGGGGCTAGTAGGAAGAAGCAAGGCAAGAAAGTAGGCAGAGAACAGCAGGCTAAGGAGCAGGAACTGGTTTCCCTAAGAGGAAGGGAACTGCACCAGTGTCTTCGGACTCCTGCTTTCACTGCTCTCACTTCTCTTATTCCAGCTGTACTTTAAAGTCAAAAATAAGAACACACAATAGCATTATCTAAATTCTTTAAAGCTCTTATGATGATTTAAAAACAATAACCACACTAAAAGCTTCTACCTGTACACATAATAGACAGTCAAGTCCTAACAAACCTAATAAACTAAGTTTTAAAATGAAATTGTGAAATTTCAACCGTATCAAAACTAACTCTGCTGCCTAATTGCCTCTAAAAAAAGGTTTATATACTGAAAATATTTTGCACCAAAATTGATGTATTACTAAGCTTAGTGTTGATAAGTTTTAATACTTTAGACTTCCTTTAAAAAAAAAGATTTATTTATTTGGAAGGCAGATTTACAGAGAGGGAGATACAGAGAGAAAGGTCTTCCATCCACTGGTTCACTCCCCAGATGGATGTAAAGGCCAGATCTGGGCTAGTCTGAAGCCAGGAGCCAGCTTCTTCCTGGTCTCCGACGTGAGTTAGGGTGTAAGCACTTGGGCCATCTTCTACTGCTTTCCCAGGCCATAAGCAGAGAGACGGATCAGAAGGGGAGCAGCCAGGACATGAACCTGCATCCATATGGGATGCCTGAGCCACAGGCAGAGGCTTAACCTACTATGCCATGGCACCAGTCCCAAAACTACAGACTTTCATCCAACCTTAGCAGTCTAAGCAAAATACAAACAACAGTCTTTGTTAATATTCTCCCTTCGAAAAGTCAAGTATTTTCAGGAAAATTTTAGTGATTTTTGTTTTCAGTCACTCCACTCTACAAAGTAGAATTTTAAGCGAAAACATCTTCAGTACATAAGAAGTTTGTTTTGTTTTGTTTTGTTTTCTTCTGACATGTAAGAAACAAGTTTTCCTTCAATAGATAGTATATTCCAAATTTAGGCATCATTTAGGCCTGCAGAACTAAAGATCATCTGTCAGATTGCAATTCCTTTATTTACCCCTTTGCACTCTTCTCAAAGCATGTTTGCTTAAATACTTGGACAAGTATGCAAATGTTCCTGATCTTACTTAAAGCTTTGAAGAAGTCTGAGGATTACATCAAAGTGGAGCATTACAGTTCATTCCACATTTCTGTTAAAGAACAGAGAACATAAAGAATTATCTTGAACAATTTCATCTGTAAGAACAAAGAAGGGGCGGTACTGTGGCATAGGGAGTTAAGCTGCTGCCTCTAGTGCTGGCATACCATATGGGTGCCAGTTTGAACTCTGCTGCTCCACTTCTTCTCCAGCTTGCTCTAATGTGCCTGGGAGAGCAGTGGAAGATGGCCCAAGCACCTGGGTCCCTGCCACCCACATGGGAGACCGGGATGAAGCTCTTGGCTCCTGGCTTCAGTCCGGCCCAACCCTGGCCACTTGTGGCCATTTGGTGGAGTGAACCAGGGGATGAAAGCTCTCTCTGTAACTCAAATAAATAAATAAACCTTTCAAAAAAAAAAAAAAAAAAAAAAAGAGAGAGAGAGAGAGAGAGATTAATTTGTCCAGCTCATAGTAACTGGTAAGTAAGCCAGGATTTGAATACAAGACTTGGAGCTCCAAAACCCATTCTAGTTTTCCATTTGCCACACTGCTTCTCTTCCTATCAGAAGTTGTACATGATTACACAACCATATCTTTTCTGATTTTTATTTCATAAATAACAGGTGTGTGCACAGCAGATGGCACTAATTCACTGATGACAGATTTTGTTCACAATTAACTCTCCATCACCCCTCCTCCATCTGGAAAGTTACCGTTCACTTGATTACTGATCAAAGCTGATTGGGCCACTGCAAAGCTAGTTTTGTTTAAACTCCAATGACAAATGAAACTTCCTAGGTACCAAAACATTCTGTGAACATGATTTTCTTTTCTTTAAAACTTGAATTTGAAAAACAAAAATTTAGAAAATAAAGAAAAAACACATAAAACTTGAATTTGAATTCAGAACTTATATTCATTCTAATTTTTCTCATATTATCAATTCACTTCATTGTTTATCTTGCTTATAATTTTAAATATATATTTATTATTCTGTAAAGGAATAGGAAACACTATTAAGAGTATGTCCTATTTTACAAGTATATAGGCCTAGTAATTCAAGTCAGTCACCCATTTTCACTATGATTCCCTAAAAAGAGTTACAGGTATTATTCAACCCTTTCATAGAATTTGCAGACATTGTAAATATCACACATTCACTCTAACAAGATTTTTTGGTTCTATTAAAATTATCAAGGCTTAATGAAAATAGACATCTGTTTCTCTTAATTCATATGTTTTTAGATTCCAGTCCACACTTGTTGTTTCTCCACACTCTATTTTAATGCAGATACAGGGTGAGGACTGGCACAGTTTTGAGGGCCATCACTGGAGATTCTTTCTTAAATTTCAAATATATCTGATTCTACTAAAACAGGTGAGTCACTTACTGACTTCCAGCTTTATCACAGTATTGTTCCTCCAAAGCTTAAGGACAATTCAGAAATTAGGCAGCAGCAGATGAGATTCACCCATTAACAAGTTGAGGAGGCATTTTACAGTAACTAAATTAAGAATTTTATTATACAGGCTGGCGCCGGCACACCGGGTTCTAGTCCCGGTCGGGGCGCCGGATTCTGTCCTGGTTGCCCCTCTTCCAGTCCAGCACTCTGCTGTGGCCCGGGAGTGCAGTGAAGGATGGCCCAAGTCCTTGGGCCCTGCACCCCATGGGAGACCAGGAGGAAGCACCTGGCTCCTGGTTTTGCATCAGCGTGATGCACCGGCCGCAGCACGCTGGCCGCGGCGGCCATTGGAGGGTGAACCAACGGCAAAGGAAGACCTTTCTCTCTGTCTCTCTCTCTCACTGTCCACTCTGCCTGTCAAAAAAAAAAAAAAAAAAGAAGAAGAATTTCATTATACAGGGGGCTGGCGCTATGACCTAGCATGTTAAGCTGCCACCTGCAATGCCGGCTGCTCCACTTCTGATCCAGCTCCCTGCTAATGCACCTGGGAAAACAGTGGAAGATGGCCCAAGCGCTTGGGTCCCTGCACTTGTGGAGGACACCTGGAAGAAGCTTCTACCTTCAGATCAGCTCAGCTCTGGCTGTTGCAGCCATTTGGGGAGTGAACCAGCAGAAGGAAGACCTCTCTCTCTGCCTGTGCCTCTCTGTAACTAGCCCTTTCAAATAAAGAAATCAATCTTATAAAAAAAAAAAAAAAAAAGGACAGGGATGGGTATTGGTGTAGCAGTGAAGACATCACTTGGGACCCTACACCCATATCAGAATATCTAAGTTTGAGCCCCAGCTCTGTTCTTGATTCTAGCTTCCTACTAATGTGTACCTTGGAAGGCAGCAGGTGATGGCTCAAGTGGTTGGGTCCCTGCCACTACACAGAGACTTAGTGTCTAGCTCCTGGCTTCAACTTTACCCAGCCCTGGCAGCTATGGTCATTTGCCAAGTGAATCAGCTAATGTAAGATCTCTGTCTGGGACCGATGCTGTGGCACAGCAGGTTAAGCTTCCACCTGTGGCGCTGGCATCCCATATGGGCACCAGTTCATGTCCCAGCTGCTCCTCTTCCAATCCAGCTCCCTGCTGGTGGCCTGGGAAAGCCATGGAAGATGGCCCAGGTGCTTGCACCCCTGCACTCACGTGGGAGATCCAGAAGTTCCTGCTCCTGGCTCCAGTTTGGCCCAACTCTGGCCGTTGTGGCCATTTGAGTGGTAAACCAGCAGACGGAAGACCTGTCTCTATCTCTCTCTGTAACTCTGCCTCTCAAATAAATAACTCATATATATATATATGTATATATGTATATGTATATGTATCTTTTTCTCTCTCTGGCTTTCTGGCTTATTTATTTGAAAAAAATAAGTAAATTTTTTAAAAGAGTAAATATACTTTCAAAATAGCAATAACACATCTTTTGCAGTAGTAAATGAGATAACATCCAGAAAGTATCTGGCTCCTTAACAGGCACCTGGGAAACCCTCAATAAGGGGCCAGTTGGGGCCTGCATGTGGTGCAGCGAGTTAAGAGCGTCAGTTAAGAGTCCCAACACCTCTGCTTCTGATCCAAAGTACTTCTGATGGCTCAAAATACTTGCACCCCTGCCACACGTGTGAAGGTCTCGGATGGAGTCCCACGCCTGGCCCAGATCTGACTGTTGTGCGCACTTGAGGAATGAAACAGCAGACAGAAAATTCTCATTCTGTCTCTTTTCCCCTCCCTACCTCCCTACTGCCTTGCATTTCAAATGAACAAACAGAAAAAAGTCTTTTAAAAATCTTCAGCAAACGGTACTTATTATTTGTATTCCCTAACACTGAGCACAGTTCTGTACAAAGGACTCAATAAATGTTTGGTGAAGAAAAATTAACTTATCTAACAGCTTACAAGTCATTTTAATTACTTCTTTTTAAAATGTATAAATTCTCATACAAACAGGAAATTTTTTTGCTTGTGGCTGACTAGGCTTGTTTGAACATATTAGGAAAAATGTATAATAGAAATGTAGGGGCCACTGCTGTGGCATAGATTAATCCTCCACCTGTGCTCCAGCATCCCATATGGGCATCGGTTCTAGTCCCAGCTGCTCCTCTTCCCATCCATATCTCTGCTATGGCCTGGGAAAGCAGTGGAAGATGGCCCAAGCGCTTGGGAGTCCCGGAGGAAGCTCTTGGCTCCCACTTCACATCAGCTCAGCTCCAATCACTGCAGCCATTTGGGGAGTGAACCAGCAGACAGAAGACTTCTCTCTCTGTCCCTCCCTCTCACTGTCTGTAACTCTACCTCTCAAATAAATAAATAAATAATATTTAAAAAAAAAAAAAGAGAGAAAGTAGCATTTCATCTTTTGGGATGTTCAAGTATTGCATTTCCTTCTACAGAACAATGGAATAACGAAGCAACTGTGTGCTGTAAAGTTGGTAACTCTCCATTACCTCCTAGGATACTTGCACCTCAGGTTGGGCTAAAAACACATCCCATTTCTGGACTTCACCTGGAGAACCAGCCAGTGGTGAAGACACTTCAGGAGGCCAGTGCTGTGGTTAGAAAGTTAAAACTCCACCAGCCGTGGCAAGCACTGTGGCATAGTAGGCTAAGCCTCCACCTGCAGTGCTGACATCCCATAAGGGTACCAGTTTGTTTTCCAGTTGCTCCTCTTCTGATCCAGCTCTCTGCCATGGCCTGGGAAAGCAGTAGAAGATGGCCCAAGTGCTTGGGCCCCTGTACCCATGTGGGAGACCAGGAAGACGCTCGTGGCTTCGGATTGGCCCCGCTCTGGCCATTGCAGTCATTTGGGGAGTGAACCAGAGGATAGAAGACCTCTCTCTGTCTCTCCCTCTCTCTGTAAATCTGCTTCTCAAATAAATATTTTTTTTAAAAAAAGCATCTCCCTTTTCACCCATGCTTTTGCCTCTTGTGTACATATTTTTCCACATTTCACAAAAACATGAAGCACCAGAACCTTAAAGATCTTATGAGAAAATCTAGTCTTACGGTTTTCCAAAATATATGCCACTAATGGTATGTAAGATGATTTCAGGTGGTATGCTTGGTATTGTACATTTTGTGGACATATGTTTGGCTTAATGTATATTTTAAAAAACTACAGCTAGCACAACAAACTCTTTCACGTAGGACACAGCTAAAATAGCCTCTGCATCTGGGGAAAAAATATGATTTTTAAGCTAGGCAGACCTGGGTTCCACCTACATCTAAGTCTTAATTTTGTGCTCATTTCACTGCCCTAAAAGAATGCACCGTGTGCATAACATCAAGTGATTAACACCTTATATAATTGTTTCTTAATCACAATCTCATTTATCAAACCAACAATAAGTAGTAGTGGTATCTAAAAAGCACTAGCTGTCCTTCCACAATGAAAGGTGCCTAAAAGAGACCAATTAGGACTTGATTATGTAGCTAGCTCGCTTTAAACCACTGAGTTACCACAGGAAAAATTCCATATTGGCTCAAACAAAGCTATCGTAATACAACCTAAAGCCGTATAATGTCTGGATTAATTACAACTGGTATTATTCATAACACTACTTCCTTCCATGGATGAATATGCAATCAACAGAGAGTACACATACAAACACCTTGGAAATGATACAATATATACACACAGAGAATATACCAAGGGGGGCCAGCGCTGTGGCACAGTGGGTTAACGCCCTGGCCTGGAGCACCAGCATCCCATATGGGTGCCGGTTTGAGTCTTGGCTGCTCCACTTCCTGTCCAGCACTCTGCTATGGCCTGGGAAGCAGTGGAGGATGGCCCAAGTCCTTGGGCCCCTGCACCCACGTGGGAGACCCGGAGGAGGCTCCTGTCTTCAGATCGGCACAGCTCCAGCCAATTGGGAAGTGAACCAGTGGATGGAGGGCCCCTCTCTTTCTTTCTCTCTCTCTCTGCCCCTCCTCTCTGTGTAACTCTAGCAAATAAATAAATAAATCTTTAAAAAAAAAAAAAAAGAGAGATAACATACCAAGGAAACAACTCATGAAGGCTAAAGATCTTAAAGGGGTTAGCTATGAGCACAGTGGGATAAGCCAACTGCTAGCTGTGACACTGGCATCTCAGACTGGAGTGTCAGTTCAAGTCCCAGCTGCTCTACTGCTGATGCAGCTCCCTGTTCATGTGCCTGGGAAGACAGCAGAAGATGGTCTAAGTACTGCAGCCCCTGGCACCCACATGGCTTCTGGCTTTGGCCTGGCCCACACCTGACTTTTGCGGCCATTTGGAAAGTGAACCACTGGATAGAAAAATCATCGTTCTCTGCATTTCAAATAAATTGCCCACAGTCCAAATTTAGTTGATGGCAGTGCCAGTCCTAATCCCAGCTCATTTTTTGTGCTGATCCATGGGTTCAATAAGAATAGCTGGGAAATATGAGTATAATACTTCTGTTCTATTAGTATAGATCCTGCTTAAGGTGGGTTGAGATCTGAAACTATCAAGTAAAAATTCTGTTCATGATGGACCCACACTAGTAATTATGTTAACTTTGCTGATAATGGTGGTCTAACTGCCTGAGAAATCCACAATACATCAATACATAAGAGCTGCTGCAACTCACTCACTTTTTTTTTTTTTTTTTTAAGGATTTATTTGTTTATTTATTTGGAAGTCAGAGTTACACAGAGAGAGAAGGAGAGGCAGAGCGAGAGCGAGGTCTTCCATCCGCTGGTTCACTCTCCAGTTCAACAGCTAGAGCTGTGCCAATCTGAAGCCAGGAGCCAGGAGCTTCCTCTGGGTCTCCCACCTCGGTGCAGGGGCCCAAGGACTTGGACTATCCACTGCTTTCCCAGGCCATAGCAGAGAGCTGGAATGGAAGAGGAGCAGCTAGGACTAGAACCAATGCCCATATGGGAAGACGGCACTGCAGGCCATGGCTTTATGTAACTGCTGCACCACAGTGCTGGTCCCAACAGCTCACTTTTTTTCTGAAAGACTTATTTATGGGGCCAGCACTGTGGCGAACCAGCAGCATTCCATGTGGGCTCCGGTTTTAGTCCTGGCTGCTCCACTGTTAATGCGCCTGGGAAAGCAGAGGAAGGTGGTCCAAGAGCTTGAGCCCCTTCACCTATGTGGGAGATCTGGGGGGAGGCTCCTCGCTCCCGGATTCAGCCTGGCCCAGCCCTGGGCAGTGAATCAGTGGAAGGAAGATTGATCTCTCTCTCTCTCTGTAACTCTGTCTTTCAAATAAATAAGCAAATTTTTTTTTTCTAAAGCTTTTCCATTCACTGGTTCACTCCTCAAATAGCCACAATGGCAGGAGCTGGGCCAATCCGAAGCCAGAAATCTCTCAGGTCTCCCACTTGGGTGCAGGGGTCTAAGTACATAAGCCATCTTCTGCTGCTTTCCCAGGTGCATTAGCAAGGAGCTGGATTGGAAGTGGAGCAACCCGGAATCAAATGGCCGCTGTGGCCGGCACACCGCGCTAATCCGAAGCCAGGAGCCAGGTGTTTCCTCCTGGTCTCCCATGGGGTGCAGGGCCCAAGCACTTGGGCCATCCTCCACTGCCTTCCCGGGCCACAGCAGAGAGCCGGCCTGGAAGAGGGGCAACCGGGACAGAATCCTGCGCCCCGACCAGGACTAGAACCCAGTGTGCCAGCGCCTCAAGGTGGAGGATTAGCCTAGTGAGCCGCAGCGCCGGCCGCAACTCATTCTTGATAGTGAGGAAAAGAGGATTCAAGTTCCAGGTGACACTGCCCATTTTGTATCCATTTATAAATCTGTAGCATTCTCAACAATCACACAGTAGCTACAACCATCTGCAGCAGACTGGAAAGAGTATGTTCTTGAACCCAAAAGGGACTTGCTGAGTATCAGCTCTGCCACTTATATATATCAGAAGCAGAGTAGCCGGAACTCAAACTGGCACTGCAATATGGGACACAGGTGCCCCAAGTGGCGGCTTAACCAGCTGTGCAACAATGCTTTCCCCCCTTCTGCTCTCTTTAAAGAAAAAAAAGTTTAAAAATAACTATCTACTCAAGAATATACACATGTATTTATGGTGTTCTTCTTTCCATATTTCTGTATGTAAACTTGCAGGAAATTTTTCTTTTATCTTTCTTTTTTGACAGCCAGAGTGGACAGTGAGAGAGAGAGACAGAGAGAAAGCTCTTCCTTTTTCCATTGGTTCACCCCCCAGTGGCCGCCGCAGCCGGTGGGCTGCGACCAGTGCACTGTGCTGATCCAAAGCCAGGAGCCAGGTGCTTCTCCTGGTCTCCCATGGGGTGCAGGGCCCAAGCACTTGGGCCATCCTCCACTGCACTCCCGGGCCACAGCAGAGAGCTGGCCTGGAAGAGGGGCAACCGGGACAGAATCTGGTGCCCCGACCGGGACTAGAACCCGGTGTGCCGGCGCTGCAGGGGGAGGATTAGCCTAGTGAGCCGCGGCGCCGGCCTTGCAGGAAATTTTTCTAAATTGGAAATTTAGCCCCTCATCTCCAAAGACATACCCCCATCTCCAATTTACATGATACCTTTCTTCCTCTGGAGCATAAAATCAGCTCCATAAGTTTAGTCATCCTCAGTCAAACAGTATTTCAGAGATGCCAGCACTGAATTAGGTACTACCCCTCAGAGTTTAGGGATCACCCCTACAAAAGAAGAAAAATGTAGTTACTGTGATAATATCCTTGCTGGGAATCTTACAGTCACTGGTAGAGCTAGGAGTGAATTTTCAAGCCAGTGTAGTTTTCTACATACTAAGTAATATAACAAAGATATAAATTAAGCAGATTCCAGGAAATCATCAAATCTATGTCATTTACGGAGTATGTATACCTCTACAAACGTCTACACGCACAACAAAGGAAGACTGTAGATTTTCAAATGTTTCTAACGCAAATGAAGGAGACTTGCATGGGACACTTTTTGCCACTTTCCCTAATAAGGTTCTGTTTCTGCCACCAACCACTAACAATGGGTGGCCACCAGTGTTAGGATCCCCGTGTGAGGAAACAAGCTCTATTAAGTATCCTGAGGGAACAAACAGAAAACTCCATAATGCTTGGCAGCGTTAGGAATCGTAGCTGAAGCTGCTAAAACAGCTGAAGAAGAGTAGCAAGGGAGCTTCCTTCTGGCTTCAAGCTACACGTGAGACATCACGGAGGCCCCACGTGTCTGGTGGCTCTGGAAACTTCTCCTGATTCTGGGTGTCTCTTCTGAATTACTTTATGGAGAATACTAGGACGAGCCTGGCAGTGGGCTGAAGGCAGAAAATGACCAAGAGCAGCACATTTCCCCAAGCCAGCGGTCTTCCCAAAGCCTTGCGCGCCTTAGACAGCATTCAAGACACAACATCCCGGACAAAACAGCAGCAGCCTCTCCTTGTCAACCTGGTGGGCTGGTTCTGCAAATCTACGTCTTAGAAAAGAGAATCCCCACCAGATCTGCTTCCAGACTTGGACTGAGAATGGCCAGTAGGCACTTATGACCCCAGCATTAAATCTAGAGAAGCAACTACCCACGTCCCTTAGCTGAATCCTATCAGACAACATCCACTGCAGATTTCATGCCGAGGTGCTGCTGAAGTCTGACTCAGACCTCAGGGAAGATTCCACCACCTAACCACATACACTGTTAGGGACTACAGCTTCACACGCTGCCCCAACTTTCCAAGCTTTGGGGCGCCAAGGTACATGGTGTAAGTTTAAAAACGAGGTTCGCTACAAACTGACCAAAAGAGGGAGAGCACACACTCGGTTCACCAGGTTTAAAAAAAAAAAAAAAAAGAGGGGACCAGCAAATTACAAAAGGACGAGGGTTAAGACAATAAATCCTGCTGTTGGCTACAACACACACCAGAACAGACCCCTAATCAAACACGATCTACAGCCAATGAACAGCCCACACCCAGCAGCTGAAGCACGCCAAGCATTTTCCAGGTTTAAAATGGATTGCTACAAATCGCCCGAGTCGAACCCGAGGGCAAAATGCTAAAGTGGCTCTCGGCGAGGAGCATCACACAAAAGACAGGAGCAAACAGAAACACGCTCTGGGCCGCGGGCGGCTGAGGCGGGGAGCCGAGGTCTCCGTCCCAGCCCGCCGAACAGGGGGGCGAAGAAGGGCCCGCTGGGGCTGGGGGTGGGGGTGGGGTCCTCTCCCCCTAGGGCGCCCGGGAGAGAGGGGCGGGCAGCGCAGCGGCGACCTACACTCGGCGGCACCCGCGGGCCCGCACCAGGCCTGGCCCTCCCGGCCCGGCCCGGCCCGCCCGCTCACCTCTCTCACGTCCTGCAAGCACTCGAGCACCGCCAGGTTGTTGCTCCAGGTATGTCTGGGGCACACACGGGTCACGTCCTCCCTGCAGGACTCTTCCTCCGCCAGCTTCCAGCCCCCGCCGGCTCCGCCGGGCCCCGCTCCGCCCCGCCGAGCCGGAGGCCCACCCGCCGGGAAAGGCGGTTGCGGCGGCTGAGGCGGCTGCTGTTGCTGCTGCTGCTGCTGCTGCTGCTGCTGCTGCTGCTGGAGCTGCGATGACGGGGGCAGCTGCGGACCCGCTGGGCCGCCGCCTCCGGCCTGCCCTGCAAAGGGCACCGCGTTGACCCCTGCGCCCTGGCCCTGACCGTGGACGCCCTGGCCTGGGACTTTCTGGGCCCCGGCCGCCGCGAGCAGCAGCAGCGGCAGCGCCGCCGACAAGCGGAACATCCTCCGTACACGTCCACACGCCGCCATCTTGGGTCCGCGGCGAGCTCGACGCACCCGCCGGCGCCGCGTATTTAAATGAGGGGGCGGAGCCGCGGGGCGTGGGGCCGTCGTGGCCCCGCCGAGCCCCTCCCCGGCCGCCGAGGACCCGCGAGGCGAGGGCAGGGCGCGGAGCAGGCCGCGCTGTGGCGCCGCCGCCCACTCCCCGGACCCGGCGGGCGGGAAAGCCGCGCTCTTTACCCTGGAAGTGGCTGGGCCCGATTTAGAAAGCTGGGTAGGGCCACGACGACTTGGTCCAAGTCCCTTGGTTGTCGTCACAGGAAAAAAAAAATCAAAAAGGATTGGGGTTGCCACAACCAAGATGGCCGGTAGACAGTGTCCCCAGTTCAGTCACTTGGAAAAAAAAAAAAGTGTGTACACGTGAACCTTTCCCCCAGCAGGTGCAGTCCGGGTCTTTCTCGCCTCCAGGGCAGTGGTTAAGAGCACAGGTTAAGAAGAGACGCCTTGGCCCTAACCCTTGCACGTGAACAGAAATGTCAAGAACGCACTTGATTGTGAAGATTAGAAATGAGACATGTGCCTAGCCCACGCATGGAACTCAGAAAGTTACAGCGGTGTCTGTTGATGTGAGGCCCTCTGCGGGAGTCCTGATTCCAAGCCAGGAGCAGACTCAGGACCCAAGGTTGAAAAGAAAATGGAACACAGGTTGGCTGTGTGCTGGCCGCTGCTTTTGCGGACTTGTCTGTAGCATCTTCAACACCTGCTGCACCCTCACCAGTGTCGCCTCCTTCAGGTTGGGAGAGATGTCGTCTTCCCAAAGCCTCTTCACATCCCTTGCACCATTTGAGTCGCGCATCAAGACTGGGTTAGGTTCCAGTTCAACTGGGGAATGGCATAAAGATGTTAAATGGGGCTGGTGCTGTGGCATAGAAGGGTAAGCCTCTGCCTGCCGTGCCGGCATCCCATATGGATGCCGGTTGGTGTCCTGGCTGCTCCACTTCCGATCCAGCTCTCTGTTTATGGCCTGGGAAAGCAGCAGAAGATGGCCCAAGTGCTTGGGCCCCTGCTCCCACATAGGAGACCTGGAAGACGCACCTGGCTTCGGATTGGCCGGGCTCTGGCCATTGCAGCAACTTGGGAAGTGAATCAGCAGGTGAAAGATCTTACTCTCTCTCCTTTTTTCTCTGTATCTCTCTTTCAAATAAATAATCTTTTTTAAAAATGTTAAACAGTTCTGCACAGAGGAGTTAAATGAGCTACCCAGGATGAACTCTGCCAGCCCATTTACAGCCTTCAACCCCAATCTCTGGGTCTTCCCACCACCTTGGTACACTTTTATCCCTTTCTGCCATTGCAGAATGATGGGGAGGGAGGCACTTTGAGACATATAGTCCCCACTGACTACAAGTTATCAAGTCCAAAATGCAAATCCTGCTGTCCCGGCCCACAGATGAGCAGTAAAGACCATAACTAGGACCTGAGAAGTTGGATAGGGGCTCAGGGGTTCCAAAAGCAGCCCCCCAAGGCGGAGAATATTCTGTGGGTACAAATTGCCTACCGTGACCAACCCATGGCCTCCACCTCTGAGACTGAAAACAGGTTGGTATCTCCCAAGGCTCACACTTGTTTCTGCCATAAAATGACCCTAAGGCTCTTCTCTACCAGCGTGGTGAGATAAAACGCAAAGCATAGATAAGAGACAGGCCAGAGACATCACGAGTCCTTGAGAAGTCACCAGGAACCATTAATTTTCAAAGCTGGATCTGCCCATGTTTAGATAACAAGTGAACAACTGTTTTAAACTAATTTAAGGCTAGAAATTGACAGTCTGCCCACTGAAGCCAGCAGTTGCCTATCTTTTATCAGGGCACAAAGAAAATTCTATATTGAACTGCAGATTGCCTAGCAGATAGGGAGGAATATATGCACCTATCTTGAAATCACAGCGACCGAGAAGCAAGAAATCGAAAGAAGTCTGGGAACCTGGCCAACTCAAACCATGTCTGGCAATTCTATACCTTACACAAGGTACAAGCTCCCAAACCAGTGGAAAGATGGTTGACCTAAATCAGGTCTCCTGGACTTTTTGATGTATCTTTTCTACCAGAAACTACACATTCATTTTTTAAAGGATGTATTTATTTGAAATGCAGAGTTACAGCAAGGCAGAGGCACAGAGAGAGAGGTCTTCCATCTGCTGGTTCACTCCCCCAGATGGCTACACAATAGCTGGAGCTGCACCAATCTGAGCCAGGAGCTTCTGGGTCTCCCATGTGGATGCAGGGGCCCAAGGACTTGGCCATCTTCTACCGTTATCCCAGGCCATAGCAGAGAGCTGGAGTGGAAGTGGAGCAGCTGGGACTCGAGCCAGTGCCCATATGGGATGCTGGCACTGCAGGTGGCAGCTGAACCCGCTATACCACAGCACCAGCTCCCATATTCATTTTTAAAAATACTATTATTACTCTAGGAATTCTTTTTAGCCCCCCCCCCTTTATTTTTAAATTATTTGAAAGGCAGAGTTACAGAGAGAGAGAGAGAAGCAGGGAGATACAGAGAGTTCTGGGCTCCCGGCTTCAACATGACCCAGCACTGAGTGTTGTATGAATTTAGGGAATGAACTAACAGATGGAAGATCTCCATCTGTCTCTCTGCCTTTCAAATTAAATGACAATAAATAAATAATTGTAGGGACAGCATTTAGCCTAGCAGTTAAGACATTGGATAACAGGACTGGCACTGTGGCGTAGCGGGTTAAAGCCCCGGCCTGCAGTACCGACATCCCTTATGGGCACTGGTTCGAGTCTGGCTGCTCTACTTCCAATCCAACTTCCCTGCTAATGCACCTGGGAAAGCAGTGCAAGATGGCCCAAGTCCTTGGGCCATGCATGACTTAGCTCCAGCTGTTGGTGGCTGTTTGGGGAGTGAACCGGTAGATGGAAGACCTATTTCTCTATCTCTACATCTCTCTGTAGCTCTGTCTTTCAAATAAATATAATATATCTTGGCCAGTGCCGCGGCTCAATAGGCTAATCCTCCACCTGCGGCGCCAGCACCCCGGGTTCTAGTCCCGGTCAGGGCGCCGGATTCTGTCCCAGTTGCTTCTCTTCCAGTCCAGCTCTCTGCTGTGGCCAGGGAGTGCAGTGGAGGATGGCACAAGTGCTTGGGCCCTGCACCCGCATGGCAGACCAGGAGAAGCACCTGGCTCCTGCCTTCGGATCAGCGCGGTTCACTGGCCCTAGCGCTCCGACCGCAGCGGCCATTGCGGGCAGGGGGAGAGGGGGTGAACCAATGGAAAAGGAAGACCTTTCTCTCTGTCTC
This sequence comes from Oryctolagus cuniculus, assembly GCF_964237555.1. Lineage (NCBI taxonomy): Eukaryota > Metazoa > Chordata > Mammalia > Lagomorpha > Leporidae > Oryctolagus > Oryctolagus cuniculus. The sequence continues at coordinate 57,194,003 of NC_091449.1, forward strand.
TCTCCCTGTCCACTCTGCCTGTCAAAAATAAATAAATAAATCTTAAGAAAAAATACACTGAATAAGACTCCCACATCTCATATTGTTTCCTGCTAAAGCAGATCCTGGCATGGGCAGTGGCCAATGGGGACAGGGGAGCCAAAGCTAGGATCCAGAAACTCAATCTAGGTCTCCCTCTTCCACGTGGTTGGAAGGGACCCAATTATTTGGGCCATTACTGCTGCTTCCCAGGGTCTACACTGTCAGAAAGCTGGAGTCAGGAACCTGATCCAAGTATCAAACCCAGGTACTCTGGTGTGGGATGTGAGTTAACCAGCTAGGCCAAAAACCTGCCCCTGTGAATTTTTTTAAAAGATTTATTTATTTACTTGAAAAGCAGAGTCGGAAGGAGTGAGGAAGCAGGGAGAGAGACAGCAAGAGATGGACAGATCTTCCATTTGCTGGTTCACTTCCCAAATGGCCAAACAGCCAGGGATGGGCCAGCCCGAAGCCAGGAGTCAGGAAATCCATCTGGGTCCCCCACATGGGTGGCAGAGGCCCAAGCACTTTGATCATCATCTGCTGCCTTCTCAGGCACAATAGCAGGAAGCTGGATTGCAAGCAAAGTGGCTATGACTTTGACTAGCACTTCGATATGGGATGCTAGTGTCATAAGCAATGGCTTAACCTGCTGCCACATAACACTGGCCCTAATTCCTGTGGTCTTTCCTACTAGGAAGTATTTTAATCATTTTTAAAAAGATTTATTTATTTATTTGAAAGGCAGAGGTAAAGAGAGAAAAAGAGAGGTCTTCACTCTCTTCACTTTGATTCACTCCCAAATGGCTGCAATGGCCGGAGCTGGGCTGATCCGAAGCCAGAAGCCAGTAGCTTCTTCCAGGTCTCCCATGCTGGTGCAGGGGCCCAAAGACTTTAGCCATCTTCTACTGCTTTCCAGGCCATAGCAGAGAGCTGGATCAGAAGTGCAGGAGCCGAGACTCAAACTGTTGCCCATATCTGATGCCAGCACTGCAGGTGGCGGCTTTACCCACTATGCCACAATGCCAGCCCTGAACTTTAATCATTTTTCTTAGAAAACAAAAACCAAAAAACTTCCAGACACGGTTCACTTAAACAACAAAGGTACTGATTGACAGGGATTTTTCAGGAGTTGGGGATTCTAAAGTACTAGGAAGAAATGTTGGTATCCTGCTTCATTATAGATGGCAGAGGTCATTAATGGGAAACTTCTGCCCTCTAGGCCAATATCAAAACCCAGTGCAATGATAATCCCTTTTATAGTTTGTTTTCTTTCCTGCTATCTCCTCTATCCCACAGAAATGCCCAGTAGGAACTAGCTTAGACTCCAGTCTTCTTGTTGAGTAGGAAAGGGAAGGTCACTCAGTCTCCACGCTTCCTCTTCTTTAGATGGTTCTTCTGTGTTCTCTCCCTTGCCTTCCTTCTTCTCTCGTGGCTTCTTGTAAGTCTTTTTTTTTTTTTTTTTTTTTTTTTTTTTTTTTTTTTTGACAGGCAGAGTGGACAGTGAGAGAGAGAGACAGAGAGAAAGGTCTTCCTTTGCCGTTGGTTCACCCTCCAATGGCCGCCGCGGCCGGCGCGCTGTAGCCGGCGCACCGCGCTGATCCGATGGCAGGAGCCAGGAGCGAATCCGGCGCCCCAACCGGGACTAGAACCCGGTGTGCCGGCGCCGCAAGGCGGAGGATTAGCCTAGTGAGCCACGGCGCCGGCCTTCTCGTAAGTCTTAATGAGTCGCTATCACTCCATCCCAGAGAGAAAATTTGGAAGCAAGATGGTTGCATCAGTTCCTGGCCAAGGATCTTTCTGAAGCCACCACGGACCACAGGCTGAGATGTGTAGCTCGCATGTCCTGCTGTTCCAGGGTCAAGACTGTGTGCCCTGAAGCTGCCATTCTCACAGTGATACCTGCTAAACCTGGAAGACACAGTCCTGCCACCAAAATCTGCAAGCAATGCCTGGATGCCGCATTTAGGGCCAAAGGCTGTCGGATGGGGTTATTCATCACAGTACAATGCCCAAGTAGGTCAAGGATCCAGGGTGAGAGGCTCACACCCAGGAGAGAGTCCTCAAGTCCTTGCAGTCTGATGAGAACTCTGTGGAATGAGAAGCATTTTCCTCAAACCAGCAGGTGTGTCAGGTGGCCGGCAAGGTACTCTGCAACACCTAGATAGCCAAAGGGAGTTCTAGGTCCAGTTTTCGGAGATTGGGTGGCACTGTTGTATTGGGAATCTTTGCCGAAGCATTAGGAGAACCGATGTCAGAAACAGTCTTATTGGTCTAAATTTCTGAAGGATCCTGCGCTCTCAGGCTTTCTATAACTTTGTTCCCCAGGGCAGCAACAGCTTCCAATGGTGGCAGAATCTTCAGCATTGCAACCAGGTCAGTAACGTTGTGTCCTCTAGTCATTGTTCTTTTTTTTCTAAGATCCTACCTGTCTTCTTCAGTTTGCCCTTCAAATGTCCCTGGAGCCACATTCAAATTGTCCATCACATTGCTTATGTTTTTTTTTTTCTTTTTTTTTTTTATTTTTTGACAGACAGAGTGGACAGTGAGAGAGAGAGAGACAGAGAGAAAGGTCTTCCTTTGCCGTTGGTTCACCCTCCAATGGCTGCCGCGGCCAGCGCGCTGCGGCCGGCGCACCGCGCTGATCCGATGGCAGGAGCCAGGAGCCAGGTGCTTTTCCTGGTCTCCCATGGGGTGCAGGGCCCAAGCACCTGGGCCATCCTCCACTGCACTCCCTGGCCACAGCAGAGAGCTGGCCTGGAAGAGGGGCAACCGGGACAGAATCCGGCGCCCCAACCAGGACTAGAACCCAGTGTGCCGCCACCGCAAGGCAGAGGATTAGCCTAATGAGCCGCAGCACCGGCGTTTTCTTAAAAGATTTATTTGTGGGAGACTGGGAGGAAGCTCCTGGCTTCGGTCAGCTCAGCTCCTGCCATTGCGGCCAACTGGGGAGTGAACCATCGGATGGAAGACCTCTCTGTCTCTCTCTGCCTCTCCTATCTGTGTAACTCTGACTTTCAAATAAATAAATATTAAAAAAAGATTTATTTGTTTATTTGAAATAATTAGAGGGAAATGGAGAGACAAAGTTTTTTTTCAAATCAACTCGTGTTTTTATTCCATTTTTCCATAAACTTTTTTTTAAGGATTTATTTATTTATTTGAAAGTCAGAGCTACAGAGAGGAGAGGCAGAGAGAGAAAGAGAGAAAGGTCCTCCATCTGATGGTTCACTCCCAGTTGGCCACAACGGCTGATCCGAAGCCAGGAGCCAGGAACTTCCTCCGGGTCTCCCACGAGGGTGCAGGGGCCCAAGGACTTGGGCCATCTTCAACTGCTTTCCCAGGCCATAGCAGAGAGCTGGATGGGAAGTAGAGCAGCTGGGTCTCGAACCACATGGGATGCCTGCGCTTCAGGCCAGGGCATTAACCCACTGCACCACAGTGCCGGCCCGAGACAAAGATTTTTCACCTGTTGGTTCACTCCCCAAATAGCTGCAATAGCTGGGGCTGGCCCAGGGTGAAGCCAGGGGCCTGGAACTCCATCTGGGTGGCAGGGTTGGGCCATCTTCAGCTGCTTTCCCAGGCACATTAGCAGGGAACTGGATTAGAAGTGGAACTGCCAGGACTCAAGCCAGTGCTCAGATGGGATGCCAGCACCTCAGGCAGTGGTTTACCCACTGTATCACTAACCCCCACATCTTTTGTTTTGTCACCAGAGAAAGGAGAGGTCTGTTCAGCAGAATGGGGGGTAAGGTCCCGATCTCCCTTCAGCAAAGCTCCACTGAAGGAGCTGGCTTAAGTGGGGGCGGGGGGGGACATTTCATGCAAATAGAAATCGAGTAAGATATGTAGCACAAAGGGCCTGAACCCTCTGCCTGGGCTGTCTCTGGAACCAGAGTCCATTGCAACCATGGCCTCTCTCAGCCCTCACGGTGCTCGTCACACCAAGCTCCCTTTCCCCTGAGCAGCAGACAACTGGATAATCCTATGATTTTTTTTAAAAAAGTATTTATTTACTTATTTACTTATAAGGCAAAATGAGGGCTGGACAGCCGTGTGGGAGACCCAGATGGAGTTCCTGGCTCCAAACTTTGGGCTGGCCCAGTCCTGGCTTGTTGTGGCCATTTGGGAAGAGAACTAGAGAGCCAGAGAGAACCAGAAGATGGAAGGAAGTCCTCTCCTCCCTCTCTCTCTCTCTCCTCTCTTTGGCTCTCCTCCTTTCTCTGATGTTCTTTCAAATCTTAAAAAAAAAAAAAAAAAAAAAAAAAGGCAACAGAGAGAAGGAGAACAAGCAAGAGATCTTCCATCTGCTAGTTCATTCCCCAAATGGCCACAACAGCCAGCACTGGACCAGGCCAAAGCCAGGTACCAGGAATTCCATCCAGGTGTCCTACACGGTGGCAGGGTCCAGTGCTGCTTCCCAGACAGAGTAGACGGGACTCAAAGCAGTGCCCCAGTACAGCATGTCAGTGTTCAAGCAGTGGCTTAACCTGCTGTGCCACAATATCAGCCCCCAGTAATAAAATATGAAAAGGACATTTCTGTCTATAAGAAAAGAAAGTGAAATACAGACCTCTTCGCACATAGAAAGCTGACATAGTTCTGCGCTGGCAGACATTACTTTAGTCTGAAGGAAAAGCACCCCAGTTGGAATCTGAGGACTTAAGGAAGGATAAAGAGCACTGGAAGGATAAATAGGGCATAAATAATAATACTGATGTTTATTTATCTTTAAAGATTTATTTATTTATTTGAAAGGCAGAGTTACATAGAGAGGGAGAGAGAAATCTTCCATCTGCAGGTTTACTCCCCAAATGGTCGCAGTAACTGGGACTGGGCCAGGCCTGGAACTCCATCTGGATCTTCTGTGTGGGTGCAGGGGTCCAGGACTGGGGCCATCTTCCACTGCTTTCCCAGGTGCATTAGCAGGGAGCTGGATCCGAAGTGGTGCAGCCGGGTCTCAATCCAGCACCCATATGAGATGCCGGTGTTGCAGGTCACGGCTTAACCCAGTGTGCCACAATGCCAGTCCCAACACTGATAGTTTTTTTTTTTTTTTTTTTTTTTTTTTTTTTTTTTGACAGGCAGAGTGGACAGTGAGAGAGAGAGACAGAGAGAGAAAGGTCTTCCTTTGCCGCTGGTTCACCCTCCAATGGCCGCCGCTGCAGCCGGCGCACCCCGCTGATCCTGGCAGGAGCCAGGAGCCAGGTGCTTTTCCTGGTCTCCCATGGGGTGCAGGGCCCAAGCACCTGGGCCATCCTCCACTGCACTCCCTGGCCATAGCAGAGAGCTGGCCTGGAAGAGGGGCAACCGGGACAGAATCCGGCGCCCCAACCGGGACTAGAACCCGGTGTGCCGGCGCCGCAAGGTGGAGGATTAGCCTATTGAGCCACGGCGCCGGCTAACACTGATAGTTTTAAATATAATAATGAGGGGTTTATAACATATGTGAAAGGAAAAAATAGTATTTCCATACTACTTAATTAAGGAGGCATTTATAATTTTTAAGTCCAAGAATATATGGCAAACACTAAAACAGTAATCCTGTACATGAATGTATATGTACAAAGAGAAAAACACTGAAGACACTAGAATTGAAAAGCACTTGATTAATCTAAAAGAAGGCAAAGAGTGGGAATAAAGCAACAAAGAACAGATGGATAGAAAACAATTGTATTAAATCTAAATGCAAAGGGAAACCCTTGGAGGGTTTCAACACGAGTATGAAAAAATTACTTCCCAAGCAGGAGCTAGCAGAGGTTGGGCCTTTGGCTACCACACAGCTGACCTTACAGTGGCCAGCACGAGGCTGGACACAGAGGGCATCAGTGACGACCTACTGACCGCACTACTCAAGCTGCCGGCTACGCTGCCAAGCAGCAGCAGATTCACCTTTCCCTGAAGCCCGTTCTAGTTGCACTGTTCAGCCAGCAGAGAAAAGAGGTGACTGGATTGAGACCCCCGTCCCCACCCCCACACTCCTCAACCGTCTTTCCCATTTGGTAACTATGGCAGCTTCTAAAGTACAGGAATATTCTCCCAGACTTGACCGTGCAGCGGACTCAGCTGGAGTGACTTACAAACAGTTCCGATTATGGTGTCAGGAATATGCTTTCCTGTCAGCCCAGCGCTGACCCTGCTGATCTTTGGCAACTGTTGCTCTAGGGCATGAATGCATTGATGGTCTCCCTGACCTTTGCCATAGGCAAGACTTTAAGGTCAAGAAGGAACATTGACCCATGCAGTTCTAACACTTTTACCCTAAAACTGTTTTTCCTTTTTTTTTTTTTTAAAGATTTATTTATTTATTCGAAAGAGAGAGAAAGAGAGAAAGAGAGAGAGAGAGAGAGGTCTTCCATCTGCTGGTTCACTCCCCATGTGGCCACAATGGCCAGGGCTGGGCAATCTGAAGCCAGGAGCTAGAAGCTTCTTCCAGGTCTCCCATGCCGGTACAGGGACCCGAGGACTTGGGCCATCTTCTGCCTTCCCAGGCCATAGCAGAGAGCTGGATTGGAAGTGGAGCAGCTTGGACTCGAACCAGCACCTATATGGGATGTTCGCACTGCAGGCAGTGGCTTTACCTGCTACACCACAGTGCCAGCCTCGCTTTGGGTTTTTTTTTTTTAGCAATCTATCCATTGCTAAAAATGTAGTATTAAAGACCATACTATCGATTTTGAATTTTTCTTATCCTTTTGTATATTTCCCAAAGTGTCAACAGTTGCAAAATTTCCCTGGAGAAAATGAACCCTTTGTCAACATGTCATTTTCATATTCACTCAGCAGTTATTTTCTGAGTGCCTCCTTTGGGGGTAGCACTGTAGTTGGGGGAACCAATCTAGTCTGGCTTCCATTAGCTTCTCCACCATTACCTGCTGTTGAGTTATTCTAGGTCCTCGGAAAAGAAATCACCAGGTAGGACGAACCATGCAGGGATTAAAGCCTGATGGGTCCACTTCAGCATCTCTGCTATGCTCATTGGCTGAGAGCAACTCTGGGGAGAATGGCTTCAGAGTGAACAGAGTGATGGATTTCAGAACACAGAGTTGAGACACTGGTCAGTAACACTCCTCCCCACAACTGGAGGTCGGAGGCATATTTTCATGTCCTCTATCTTTCAGACTTATTTCTCCGTAGTTCCCATGGGCCTCTCTATCTAGGGGAAAAACTGGAGAGGGAGATCAGTGGGATAAACTAGCATTCATCACTCTAATTGTCTCAGAGCTGAATATTCACCCTGTGCTTCCTCCACTCTTATCCACTCTTATCCTCAGCCAGCATCCCCAAAGCTGTGGTGGCTTACCAGGCGATGCGACCCAGACCTTCACCCCGGAGTTGGCAGTGGTCTAAACTCCTGGTCACCATACCATCCTCAGTGTACATGTCTGTTCAACTAGAAAAGAGCAGAGCACCAGCAGACCCTGAAGTGGACTACCTAGACATTTCTTCCTCCCACTATGTGAAACGTCCTATGTCTTATCAGGGTTTATGACTTGACAATATGATGACTTATCATCTATGATCACTGGGAATAGCAAGCCTACAGGTCCCTAGTGGCAGCTATAACTTGTATTTCAGTAAGCCCTTTTGTGCCACTTGGACCCAGAACCATGCAGGGTCCAGAATGCAGGATTGGGAAGCACAGCCATGTGGGTCCTGGGATTAACAGACATAGCTGTTTTTCCACATTAGTTCCTAGATTAGTTCCATGTATTCTTCCCACTATGGACACAGCACAATACAGAGGACACTTTAACATCGCATCCTGAAGAATAACACCTCTGCTTTCAAACCACTGCTTAGTGCTTCAGCTGTACCTTTTGAGGGTCACAACTAGGATTCCATTAGCTGGCTCCTCCTGAACGGTGCGGTAGTTTTCTGCACTCCCTCCACTGTTAAGCTATCGATCAATTATGCTGTGTGGCAATCTGGGCCTCCATCAGTTATTCCACAGGCAGAGGCCCTGAAAGGCAAACCCACATCCATAACATGCAGACTATCCTTGGAGGAGGAAGTGCTGGTCTTTGTAGAAGGAAGGGGCCCTGTGATTTTTTTTTTTTTTTTTTTTTTTTTTTTTTGACAGGCAGAGTGGACAGTGAGAGAGAGAGACAGAGAGAGAAAGGTCTTCCTTTGCCGTTGGTTCACCCTCCAATGGCCGCCGCTGCAGCCGGCGCACCGCGCTGATCCTGGCAGGAGCCAGGAGCCAGGTGCTTTTCCTGGTCTCCCATGGGGTGCAGGGCCCAAGCACCTGGGCCATCCTCCACTGCACTCCCTGGCCATAGCAGAGAGCTGGCCTGGAAGAGGGGCAACCGGAACAGAATCCGGCGCCCCAACCGGGACTAGAACCCGGTGTGCCGGCGCCGCAAGGTGGAGGATTAGCCTATTGAGCCACGGCGCCGGCTCAGGGGCCCTGTGATTTGCCACCATGTGGCTGCTTGGTCTTCTTGAGAAAGGGTGTACACCTGAGACAGGATTAGTCCCTGGTGCTGACACACTGGTATTCAAAGTCAGCGCTTTAGTGAGTGGGAGGGAGTCCGTGTTATTGGGCTCACGTGTAGCCTCCACTTCTGCTACCGCGGATGACTGCTCTGTTCGTAGGCCCAGCATGTCAAGTCTGGCATGGCTGAAGACTGGCTCGTGTCAACCGGCTGTCATTTTGTCTACTGTCTGCTCAGTGTAGCTTTCTGGTGGGCTTATCAAGAAATTTTAGGAATCTCTATTTTTAAAGGTTCATTCATTCATTTGAAAGGCAGAGTGACAAAGGCAGATCTTCCATCTGCTGGATGGAAGTGGAGCAGCTGGGACTTGAACTGGCATCCATATGGGATGCCGGCACTGCAGATGGTGGCTTTACTTGCTATGCCACAGTGCCGGTCCCCCCGACCACCATTTTTAGGGCCATGCTTTTTTATTCCCCCCCTTTTAGAGTGATTTATTTGAAAGGCAGAATTACAGGGGTGTGAGAGAAAAAGAAAAGGGGGGGGGAAGAAGGGGAAAGATAGCAAGAGATTCATCTTCCATTCAGTGGCTCACTCCTCAAATGGCTGCAATAGCTGGGGATGGACCAGGGCGAAGCCTGGAGCTTGGAATTTCATCCAGGTCTCACATGGGCAGCAAGGACTGTCACTTGCGTCATCTGCTGCTTTCTCAGGCACATTAGCAGGAAGCTGGATCGAAATGGAACAGCCAGGACATGAACTGGCAGTGCTCATAAGGAATGCGACTGCTGCACCACAGCCCTGGAGGCCCCAGGGCTACAAATTTCAAGACAGCTCTTATCTTCACTATCCTCCATCCTCCTAATAAGACATTATTTTAAAATTTAGTATCTCAGGGAACAGTTTAAGAGGTTTCTAGTTGGCCTTTCCTGACACGATAGTTCTTTTCCTAAAGGCCTATTATTGATTGATCATTTTCAGTTATGTATTGGGAGACTGTAGAAACCACTAGGCGGTCCAAGCATTCAGTGGGCTCACTGAGCCATACTTTAGCCAGAGCTCTATTTTAATGAACTGTCTCCAGTTAGATAGAAGGCTATGATGATGCTTTGGCCTCTTATTATCAATGTCAACTCAGAACCTAGACCCAATAGTTGTTTGCTCATTTCTTTTTCCAGTGTATAGTTACCCAAGTCAATGGTCATGAGTCTTTGAAGAGGGACTGAGGGAACCACTATGTTGGTATATATTTGCATGGTCTTTCAGGGTCATTCTACCTAGGCTGTTGGTCACCACTTCACCAGCGTAATCTGGATCTGAAAACTGGCTCATATCTAGAAGCTGAGCGAGGGACAATGATTTACTGGGGGTGACTGCCCTCAGCTCCCTGCTCCTCCATCCTTGAGGACTTTGTGATTATAGCTGTTAAACTGCGTGCTTCTTAGTAGGTAAGGCAAGCAGCCTTGTCCACTGCTGCTGCTACTGCCAGAAGTGCTGCCAATAACTAAAAGAAATAAAGAAGAAAAAGTTCTCCTCCCATATTACAACCTCCTGGATTCAAAGAAACTATCAGGAAGCCAGTAGGCAGAGGAGTCTGGGAAATGTAGATTCTTGGATCTGAGGATAGAAACCTAGGATCAGTATGGGGATAGAGGGAGACTATCAACAGGCAAACAGTTTCTCGCTAGCAACAGCAAAATAGTTGCATTACAGCTGAAGTGTCTTTTTTTTTTTTTTTTTAAGATTTATTTATTTGAAAGTTACACAGAGAGTAGAGGCAGAGAGAGAGAAGGAAAGGCAGCGGCGGAGGGTGTGTGTGTGTCGTCTTCCATCTGCTGGTTCACTCCTCAGATGGCCGCAACGCTGATCTGAAGCCAGGGACCAGGAGCTTCTTCCAGGTCTCTCATATGGGTGCAGGGGCCCAAGCACTTGAGCTATCTTCCACTGTTTTCCCAGGCTGTAGCAGAGAGCTGGATCGGAAGTGGAGCAGCTGGGACTAGAACTGGTGCCCATATGGGATGCTGGCACTGCAGGCAGCGGCTTTACCTGCTATGCCACAGCACTGGCCCCACAGCTGAAATATTAACCACCTCTATTGTTTTCAATAAGATGTTTACTTCACAACCAGATACTAGCTATCCTGGGTAACTCAGATATAGTATGCATACAATAGAAAAATCTACACCAGGCTGGGGTTACATCCCTCTGCCAAGAGGCAGATGACCTGTTCCTGGCTATAGTAGTCAAAGAGACAAGACACTAGGAGATATTACACATGGCAAACTCTTTATTTTCTTATTAACACTAAAGCAGAAAATACAAACATTAAAACAGAATATGAACAACAATCTATTGCCCCATTTTCAAAGCAGGCACAAAACATACAAAAGACATTTTAAATCAGCTTAACTCCAAACCCTCTAATGGGAAAACCACCAGAGGTAGACAGAGGTAAGGGAACATGGTAGACAGAGACCCTGGTAGTGCTCAGTGGACTAGAGCTAGTCAGGTACAGCTTCCTGCAAGTAGGGTGGTCCCCCATTTCCCATGGAGAAATCAGTCATAGTCACGTCAATTCGCTTCCAAAACATCCAAGCATATTGTAGGAATGCAAGGTCAGGCAAACCTTGAGATTCACCCAACCTCCCTAGTAACAAATCCCTTAGTTCCTACTCTTAGGGGAAACCAATGAGTATCAGTTGAGTAGACTTCAAAGCAAGTCAAATCCTAACCTACCCCAAAGAGAAAGGCAGTCAGAGGCTGACCACTCGCATCCTCTCTGCCAGTCTGCTGAAATCAGATGACTTTCTACTGAAGTGTCGGGCCCAGGGAGCCACTCTTAATCAACATATCATAAGGAACATCTCCACCAAGAAAGGGGAGTTTTGCCCAGACTCCAGAAGGTGGCTTTTATAAAGATGTTCTCAAATAGAAGGAGGCCATTAAAAAGGTTAGTAACTAGAATATGGAACTCTGGGGAAATCCACAACAATGAGAAAAATCCTGGCAACCTTCCAGACAGTTGATAGCTCAGAATTGTTTTATAATAAAAGTAGCATCTCTCTGACAATCATGTAAGAAAAAACATCCTGCATCAAAGAACAGGGCAGTGACCTGCCACCCCTTGAAGACGGTGGTTCAGCAGAGGAGCCTGAGGCAAACAGAAACTGAGCCTCCAGTGGAGAGACCAGCGCTCAGTGCTGGCCAGTGCAGGAGAGGAACGACAGCTGGTGAGCATCTCCCTGCCACCATGTGGGTCTCCAGCCACCACTCTCTTCCTGAGAATAACCTTTTATTACCTACACTTTTACAAAACATTATGGAGGAAAATCAGAGGAACTTAAGAGTCAAACATCAATTTCAGAGAGGAAAGCTTTTACCTGGGAACTAAAAACATGCTCAAGAACAGTCCCTTACTCTGAGGGATTGGCTTTATTGAGATAGGAACTCTCAAAATGGTAAAAAACAAGCCGTTCTATCCTCAAAAATGGTTTGAGTGTAGCTTCTCTCCTGTGAGCTCTTAGTCCTTTGCTCTCAATCTTAGGTGAGACTAAAATAAGAGCTTTGACATATCATTCATTTTTTCCTAGTGAGAGAGGAAAGCAGTAGTCTTTAAAGCTTTGAATTGGATAAAACTAACCCTGAGATCCTAAAATAGCTAAATATACAAGCCTTCCCTATTGCTCAAACAACTGGTCTTTTGTCTTTAGATCTCAAAATATGCAATGAGTTTAATGTACTCAGCATTAGCAAAGATTCTAACACTCATCAGTTGCCTTCATCACTGGGCTTGCTGACATTCCAGCACCGTGTGCCTCAAACGTAACTACTGTTGCCACAAAGCATGCCAGATGTGTTCTACCACACATTTCTGTGGAGATGAGACCAAGGTACCAAAAGGTCAGCCATTAGGCTGAGAAATAAATTAAATCACACACAAGGTTCCACAGTGCCCTCTTGTGTTTAACTGGAGAAGGACTCTTCTACATCCATGCTGCATCCAAGCAGCAAACAATGCAGGACTCTCAAAGCAATTAACCCAGTGAAAAGACCATTCAAGTGGGGTGTCATATCCCCTGGAAAACGCTTGGTGAACACGCCTATCTTAGAAGACTGCTGAGAGGATATTCTCAGGTCCAACAGAAAGACAGGAAATAAAGACAGATTCCCAAAAAAGACTCAAGAAGGCTCGTAACTCAAGAAATAGAAAATGAAGATGGACCACCAGTACTTACTCTTTTAAGGGATATAGCAGATACACAATCTGTAGTGTCTAAGTGACCTGGAGTCCCAGAATCATATTAATCCAAAAGAACCATGATCCCAAAAGTTGTCCACAAGCAATAAACAGGAATATTACTCAAGGCTGCTAGGTGCTAGCAAAAAGCATTTAACATGAACCATCAGTAGATCTGAAAGCTCAAAACCATGGTCACTCCCACCTATAGAGGTGGACCATCTTCTCTGTCAAGGTGGCCAGGTAGCTATTATGGTTCACCTCAAATGGGCAGATGTCCAAGACAGGATGATCAGTCTGCAGGTCCTGTAACTTTGAGCCATTGCTGGCATCCCACAGCTAAAGAAAAGCAAAGACAAAGGTTAGTAGTCAGTTCAGGTTGGGGATTTGCTCTCTTAATCATCAAACAACTCTGAAAGAGCTACTGAGAGAGCCATGCCTGGGGAGCAAACAAACTGTTCCTAACCTTCACAAGGTATCACAAAAGCCAGCATACCTTACATGGTACAAGTATAGCTTCACCTAGGATAATCAGCAGTTATTCCAACTTTGAAATGAGTTTGAAAACCAAGCCTGGTACTCATTTCTTCAATTATTGTACCAGGAAGTCTTCTAGGGCCGTCATTTCTAGTGACAAAGGATCAGTAAGACAAAGCCCCTGTTACAGTCCTCAGGGAACATACCTTTTAACTGTGCTTCCTTCTCCTTTCTAATAACTTTTAATATTACTAAAAACATTTAAAAGCACTTAAAAAAGTAGACAGAATAGTACAATGAGCTACTCATCACCTAGATTCAACATTACATTTTTACTATATCTGTTTTATCAACCCTATTTTTTTTATTCTACCAGCTTCAGCCATTTTACCCTTATTTACTTAAGTATGCATCTCTAACACCTCAATGCCATCATGTCCAACAAAATGAATATACTATTATCTAAAACCTGGTACATAAACTTCCCGGGGAGTTTTTTTTTACATCCTGTTTGTTTCTATCAGGTCCACATTACATTTGGTAGCTATTTCTTTTAAATCCAGAGCAGATCCAATCTCCGATTTCCCCCTGCCCCCACCTTGCAGAAGCTGGGTCAGCTGTCTTACAGAATGCCCACAACCTGGGCTTGTTTGCTTTCTGTGCTATCATTCAACTTGTGGCTCAATTCCCTACAATTCCAGTCAGTGAAGGTTAACAACAGTCTCAGGATGGCACTCTTAAAACAGTGGCAACTAGCCATGTTTATATTTAACTAAAACAAAGTTCTTCACTCATACTAACCACATTTCAAGTGGCTAGTATTCTGGACAATGTTGTTATCAGCCTTGATTAAACTTAGGTTCAAGTATACCTTACAGGAGGCACTGTGTGCTTCAAATTATCTTAAACAGGCACAATATTACTGGTTAACCCACTTACAGTGATGCTAAGAAGACTAGTCAACAAGTTCAGGTGATAGGCTGGTCCGTCCACCACCAAATTGCCTATCAACTTTTCATCTGCTGACTTCATTCTGAGTTGATGAAGTTGATGCTTTGGGTAAGTTATTTTACTGGAGTTTCAGTAGTGCCTTTTTTCCCTCCAAAAAATTTATTTATTTCTTTGAAAGACAGAGTTACAGAGAGAGAGAAGGAGCGGATTTCTATCAGTAGTCAGGAGCTTCATCCAGGTCTACCATGTGGGTGGGCAGGGGCCCAGACACTCGTGCTTTCCCAGGCACATTAGCAGGGAGCTGGACTGGAAGTGGAGACTCAAACCAATGTACATATGGGATGCCAGCATCATAGATGGTGGCTTAACAATGCCAGCTGCTTAATAGTGTTTTTATCTATTTATCTGAAAGGCAGACTTAAAGATTGACAGAGAAAGAGAGACAGAGAGATCTTCCATCCACTGGTTCATTCCCCAAATGGCTGCAATAGCTAGGGCTAAGCCAGGCCAAAGGCAGGAGCCAGGAACTTCTTCTGGGTCTCCCACATGGGTGGCAAGGGCCCAGGGACTTGGGCCATCCTCCACTGCCTTCTCAGTTGCATTAACAGGGAGCTGGATTAAAAGTAGAGTAACTGGGCCTTGGCCGGCGCCGGCACACCGGGTTCTAGTCCCGGTTGGGGCGCCGGATTCTGTCCTGGCTGCCCCTCTTCCAGGCCAGCTCTCTGCTGTGGCCAGGGAGTACAGTGGAGGATGACCCAAGTACTTGGGCCCTGCACCCCATGGGAGACCAGGAGAAGTACCTGGCTCCTGCCATCGGATCAGCGTAGTGCGCCAGCTGCAGCGGCCATTGGAGGGTGAACCAACGGCAAAGGAAGACCTTTCTCTGTCTCACTGTCCACTCTGCCTGTCAAAAAAAAAAAAAAAAAAAAAAAAAAAAAAAAAAAAAAGTAGTAGAGTAACTGGGCCTCAAACCAGCATCCATAATGATTGCTGGCACCACAGGTGGTAGCTTTACTCACTAGGCCACAATGCCAGCCTCCCCCCCTTAAAAAAAAGAGAAAAGATTAATAATATGGCCCATGGAACTATGGCTCAGCTAAAAAGAATGAAGTGAGTCTACAGATATTAAAATGAAAAGATATCTAAGATAGGAAGTTAAATGGGGAAAAAGAAACCCAAACTATAGAGTAGTTAAGTATAGTACAACTCATGTGAAGAATAAGTCACACAACCACACATACATACATATGTAGCTACAGGAGAAAATGGAACGTAACTCTGGCTTTTTACTTTACACACATTTGTACAAATTATTCAAGATTTTCCCATCAACATTTTCTATAAAAACAGTGACTTTTTAAGCAAAAATAAAAACAACAGGCTCACCAAAGCAGAATTTGATGCTTCATCCCCAGTACACACCAAGATGCTACCATCATGCTCTGGACTTTGGAAAATGGCATTTTTGGTCAACAGTTTGCAAGTGGGTCCACCATGGAATGTTTGTACAGGATTGCAGGAGCAGACTGGCTCTCCAGCATCATCCAGCCTATAGGACATCTCCATCAGCACACTCCGCATGGTACTGTGGTTTTTATCTATGGGACAGAGAAATCAATGCTGCAGATGGCGATGATAGAAAAGAACTTAAGTAAGTTCCTGAACCTCGGACACTTACAACGTAATTGAGTGAAAAGGCTACAAACCACCAAGAACAGCTACAAAGCAAACACAGCAATAAGAAAAAAATATTGCACAAATGAAATTTAGAACCCTGGGCTAAGATGAAGCAAGTTTTCTATAATAGGTTTTGTCTACAATTAAATCAGTACACCTAGCCAGATTTCTACTAGGGGATTTCTTTCTTAAGAGTTTTAACTAAAAATTTGCCCCCCCCCCCCTTTTTTCCTAGTTAGGACCCTACTGGCCTCTATCACAGTATGTTATTATAAAGTGAACACATTCCATTATACAAAGGGAAGCATGTATCTTAGGTTCTGGGCCTAGTTAAAATTTTCTTGTGTAGTTTTGAAATACAGCCCAATTATTCCTCAGCCTATTACCCCAAACCCAACATACCTGTAAACTGCTGACTACAGTAACATCTAACAGTTAACACCAGACTCAGGTAAGTTCCCCTCTTAAAGTGTTTTTTTTTGAATTACCCAATTGCCACCCTGGCAGTAAAGCTTAGGGAGAAGTGCCCATGGGCCTTAATAAAAGCAAGTCTCACAGGTGCTCTTTCTCTCCCATCAGTGGTGGAGAGTACATGTTCCCCAGATGGCTCTCCTTCTCCCAGAGAGGCACACTGCTCTCTTCTCTCCAGAATTTGTAATAAACCACTTGTTTTTTCATGTGTTTTGTTGAGTTGCTTCCTCTGTGTTATACTTGAAAAACAAACACCTGAATCTAACTTTTTTCTTGGCCACGGTTATCCTAGACAGTGGCTATAATGATAGGAATAGAATAGACACAGGTCAGACCAGAGTCACAAAGGTGGGGTCAGGGTTGTGGTGCAATAAGCTAAGCTGCTGCCTGTGATGCCAGCATTTCACACCAGAGCTCTGGTTTGAGTCCTGGCTGCTATGCTTCTAATCCAGTTCCCTATTAATGAGCCTAGTAAAGTGGCAGACGGTGGCTCAGGTACCCCTGCCACACACTTGGGAGATCAAGATGAAGTTCCTTGTTCCTATCTTTGGCCTGGACCAGCCCCAGCCGTTATAGTTACAGCCAATTTCCTGAAAGAGACCGCAAGACCAAATTAGGAAGGGAAAAAAACACTATAATATTGAATATCAGTATGATTCATAAGAAATTTAGATTCATGCCTTTTAGGCTACAGAAACTCCTATGAATCCAAGCAGTCTGCTGTCAAGGGTTCTGCCCTGGTTCTGAAGACTGTTCAGCTGGCTAGGCCTACACACTCAACCATGGCTATATCCATCTTATCTTATTTACCTCTGTTGGCCCTAAATAAAGAGGATTAGCTAGCTAGTCTGGGTACCACATGCTTGCTTTCATCTGGGACTTTCTCTTAGATGAAGTGAGGGACGCTCATCAAACAAGAAACTTATCTGAAGATAGCTCAATGGTTCCAAGAGTAGCCCTCCTCATTACATTACTGTTTCAAGTTGCAGAAGCTCCTAAAGTGGCTAATTCACTTCCAGGGAGACCTACTGGAATGTGTTCTAGATTTTACAAGCAGCAGGGAGGCATGCTGTAGGAGAAAGAGCTACAAGAGGACAAGAAGTGCAATGGGAGCTGTTAGCCTGGAAGGGACTTACCACAACCTCCCCAAGGGAAGGGTCAAATCCTCCTTCCTTCTCCTCTCTCAGTCTGTTCCCAAATAAACCGTAAGAGGTTCCACGAGAACACCTCAACACTTACCAGGCCTGTAGGTCACAAGACAGTGCCGGGTGCTACTTTCTGTCTGGAAGTCTATACAGCCCCCTTGCTCCAAGGGCAGCACGTGAGGCCAATGAGAAAAGCCTGGTCTCAGCACCCAGAAGGAAGCATTCTCCAAGGTTCCAGCCAGTACTCCACCATACGGAAAGGCAGCCGAAGCAGCTTTAGGTATATATGACAGGGATACCAGCGGGCATCTGAAAGAAAAGAAAGGAAACTATGCCTCACATTCCAATACCCGGATGGCTCCAGATCCCACAACCAAGATCCCTACACTACATTTCTACCTCTACAGAAGAGTAAATACTTTTGAGTTACTATCCTGGCACCTGACAAAAACTACCAACTCTTTGTAGAAAGGAAAAGGCAGACACATAATATTCTGCATATAATATCAGGGGAGGTCCAGAAGCTCTACAAGAAACTAGGGGTTGGGGGGCAGGCCAACATTGTGGCACAGTAGGTTAAGCATCTGCCTATGGCGCCGCCATCTCATATGAACGCCAATTCGAGTCTCAGCTGCTCCATTTCTGATCCAGCTCCCTGCTGATGGTCTGGAAAAGCAGTAGAAGGTAGCCCAAGACTGCACCCACACTGGAGAACTCAGAAGAAGCTCCTGGCTTTGGACTGGCTCAGCTCCAGTAACTGCGGCCATTTGAGGAGTGAACCAGTGGATGGAAGAGTTTCTCTAACTATGCCTGTCAAGTAAATAAATAAATCTTAAAAAAAAAAAAAAAGAAAGAAACTAAGAAAAAGGGAAAAAAAGGATTAGGAAATTTAATCGATGCAAGATCATAATTAGAAAATCTAACTAGTGTGAAGCTCCTGGCAATGGCATTAGGCACATACACAAGAAAAGCCAGTAAGGAAACACAGCTTATGTAACCAATGAAAAGTCTAAGCTATAGTTAAAAACCCCTACGATTAAAATATAGTCAATCTGGGGCCAGCACTGTAGGTTGAGCCTCTCCCTGCAGTGCCGGCATCCCATACGGGTGCTGGTTTAAGTCCTGGCTGCTCCACTTCCGATCCAACTCCCTGCTGACTTGCTTGGGAAAGCAGAGGATGGCCCAAGTGCTTGGGCCCCTGCACCCACGTAGGAGATCCAGAAGAAGCTCCTGGCTCTTGGCTTTGGATCGTCCCAGCTTCTGCCACTGTGGCTATTTGGAGAGTGAACCAGCAGATGAAAGACCTCCGTCTTTCCCTCTGTCTATAATTCTGCCTCTCAAATAAATAAAATAAATAAGATATATAGTCAATGGTTAGGACTAACATTGTGGCATAGCAGGTAAAGCTTCTGCCTGGGATGCTGGCATTCCATATTGGCACTAGTCTGAGTCTCAGCTGTTCTACTTCAAATCCAGCTCCCTGCTACTGGCCCAGGAAAAGCAGCAGGAGATAGCCCAGGTGTTTGGGTTCCTGTCACCCACCCACCCCTGGGAGATACAGAAGAAGCTCCTAGATCCTCATTTCAGCCTGCCACTGTACCAGCTATTGTGGCCATCTGAGGAGTAAACTAAGTGGACAGAAGATCTCTTTCTCTCTTTGGAATTTTGCCTTTCAAAATAAATAAGTTTTACAAAAAAATCAGCCTATAGAGTTGTGGTGAAGCGGATTAAGCTGCTGCTGATGAAGTGGGCATCCCATATATGTGCCAGTTCAAATCCCAGCTGCTCTTCCAATCCAGCTCCCTGCTAATGTGCCTAGGAACACAGTGGAAGATGGTCCAAGTACTTGGGATCCTGCCACCCACGTGGAAGACCCAGATGGAGTTCAATTTGTGGCTTCAATCTGGCCTAGCCTTGCTGTTTGTGGCAATCTGGGGAGTGAACTAGTGGATGGAAGATATTTATCTCTCTAACTCTGCCTTTCAAATAAATCTTAAAAAAAAAAAAAAAAAAAAAGTGACAAAGCAACTGCAATTCAGAAACAGAATCATTTCAGATTTTCTAAAATTTTTCCTTCCTTTTTTTTTTTTTAAAAGATTTATTTCTTTTTATTTGAAAGTCAGAGTTACACGGAGAGAGAGAGAGAGGTCTTCCATCCAATGGTTCATTCCTCAATTGGCCGCAATGGCTGGAGCTGCACTGATCCGAAGACAGGAGCCAGGAGCTTCTTCCGGGTCTCCCACGCGGGTGCAGGGGCCCAAGGACTTGGGCCATCTTCTACCGCTTTCCCAGGCCATAGCAGAGAGCTGGATCAGAAGTGGAGCAGCTGGGTCTTGAACTGGCACCCTTATGGGATGCCGGCGCTTCAGGCCAGGGCGTTAACCACTAAGCCACAGCAGCGGCCCCATTTTTTTTTTAATATGGAATGCTTCACGAATTTGTGTGTCATCCTTGTGCAGGGGCCATGCTAATCTTCTCCGTATCATTCCAATTTTAGTATATGTGCTGCCGAAGTGAGCACTAAATTTCTTTCTGCAAGCCTATGACCAAGACTGTATGCCAAGAATCCTTTCAGAAATATTAGTCTGGGGGCTGGTATTGTGGTGTAACAGGTAAAGCCACAGCCTGCAGTGCTGGCAACCCATATGGGCGCCGCCAGTTCAAGTCCCGGCTGCTCTACTTCTGATCCAGCTCTCTCCTGTGGCCTGGGAAAGCAGTAGAAGATGGCCCAAGTCCTTGGGCCCCTGCACCCGCGTGGGAGACGCGGAAGAAGCTCCTGGCTCCTGTCTTCAGATCAGCGCAGCGCCAGCCATTGCGGCCAACTGCAGAGTAAACCAGTGGATGGAAGATCTCTCTCTCCCTCTGCCTCTCTGCCTTTCAAATAAATAAATTTAAAAAAACAAAACATCAGTCTGAAGAGTATGTTCCTCTGAATTCATTTCTACCGATTCTGACAAGAGGCCATTTTGCCTGTTTTACTTCATTTTCCCTAACACAATGAAGCCAAAGCAAACTAAAATGAGTATTACATAAAAACATAATTTCCCTGCTATTTTTAAACTTGATGTACTTTATTGTCTACTTGACATAGTTCCCTCTACATCAATGGCAGTTACTTCTTTTGTCTGGGGTACACATCAATCATATTCATGTACATGGCCCATGTTATTGAAGCATGGTTCCATGCTGCCCAAATGATAAAAACCCTAATGTGTTGAGCCTAGGTCTTAGTAAATAATGATTGCTATACTGATATCTTCATATTTAGATTACTCTGCTCCTTTTAATATATACTCACTCAAAACTGGAAATGGAAAGTCTCTTTCAAGACAATTTTCATTGTGGCCAGGTCATAAAACCTCACTTCCCTTCTGAGAACTTTATACATCCAGGATGGTGCAAATGGCATGCAACACATTCTGAGGAGCCACAGTGGTGCCACTCTCGAACTTGGGCTGACTTTACAAGCCTTGCAATAATATAACTGGATTACAAATGCAAAGTAATACTAATACATTATCCTCAGACTATGTTATCTAGCTTTGGATTAAGGAAGTTTTAAATCACTTTCTATTATGCTACCCTTTGCTCATCTCTTCTTGTGTGCTTGACATGTGGATACTAAAGCAAAACTATGATCGTCATATTTCACAAAGTTTACAACTAGGCAAGAAATGTGACCAAGGTCACATGACTTGTAAGTGGTACAGCTTGGTTCTGTACATAGATCTGACTCTATGAACCTGGCTATACTTGATACCAAAGCTTTACAACACAACAAAAACATTAAGGATCTACTGATTACGAAGGAAGAATAGATCAGTGGATCTTAGAGAACTGTTAGGAACGTGCTCTGAGAGAGAATACAGTAATAATCCAAGAGAAAGCTGCTGCCTAGAGTGAAAACGTGGCAGGTTTCTTACCTGGCTTTCTGAGGCACCAACTCCTGGACGTGAGAGTTTGTAATTCGCATGTCGTACACCAGAATTGAACCGTTGACCAGCCCAGCATAGAGATAATAGTTTTCATCAAGACACCAGCAACAGCTCCAGACAGGCCGACCAGTATTGTAAGTCTGCACCACAGTATTTGTCTCCAGGCTATGATGTTACAAGAGAATTTTACAATCATTCATTAAAATCACATGGTGACGGAGGGACAGCAGTGTTGTGGTCCAATGGCCAAGCTACTACCTGCAATGCCAGAATCCCATATGGTCTCCAGTTCAAGTTATGATAGCTCCTCTTCAATCTAGCTCCCTGCTAATGGTGTGGGGAAAGTGGCAGAAGATGGCCCAAATGTTTGGGTCCCTGCCACCCATGTGGGAGACCCAGGCAAAACTCCTGGCTCCTGGCTTTGGCCTGGCCCAGTCCTTGCCACTGTGGCCATTTGGGGAGTAAGCCAGCAGTTGCAAAGATCTCTGTCTCCCTCTCTCTGTGTAAATCTTTCAAATAAATAAATCTTTAAGAAAATTTCATATTAATTAGGAAGATAACCCAGAAAAGGTATAAGATGCAGAGATCAGTATTCCAAATCTGTAGTCACTTTTTCCAATAGATAAACTTCCTTCCACACCAAAAGCATGGTCCAAGTCAAAACATTCACTAAATGTCATGTTAGAATCCCACATGTGGGCTGGGGTCATGTCCTGGCTGTTCTACTTCCAATCCAGATCCCTGCTAATAGGCCTGGGAAAGCAGCAGAAGATGACCCAAGTGCTAGGGCCCCTGCAACCATATAGGAGATGGAGTTCCAGGATCCTAGCTTTGGCCTGGCCTGGCCTAGTCCTGCTGTTGCAGCCAACTGGAAGTTAATCAACTGATGGAAGACCTCTATCTCTAATAAATAAATAAGTCTTTAAAAACAAAAACAAAGAATCTCACATGGACTGTATGTGACCACCTGCCACCTCTTTAATACAACTGAGCTATTAAAAACACACAGAAGGAGCCAATGGTATGGCACAGAAGGTGAAGCTGCTGCCTGTGAGGCTGGCATCCCAAATGGGTACCAGTTTACATGCCAGGTGCTCTGCTTCTGATCTAACACTCTGCTAATTATCTGGGAAAGCAGAATATGGCCCAACTGTTTGAACTCCTGAATATTACATGGGAGACCTAGATGGAGCTCCTGGCTAGCCCTGGCTGTTGAGGCCATTTTGGGGAATGAACCAGTGGATAGAAGACCTCTCTTAACTGCCTTTCAAGTAAAGTAAATAAACCTTAAAAAACACAAACAAAAAAACCAAAACAGAACTAATTTCCCGAAATTCTGTAAATACACAGTCAAGACAAAATGTGAACAATCTGTTTAAAAACATCCTATATAAAGTCTGTAAATAATTAGTATTTGAGGAAACTGGAATATAAATACAACTATTTTTAAGTGATTTTCTTCTCTACTGTGTTATTTTATTTCCATGGAAACTAATCTGATTAAAGCATATATTTTAAAAAGCAAGAGTGGCCAGTGTTATGGCACAGCAGATGAGGACACCACGTGCAACACCAGCATCCCATACAGGAACATGTTCAAGTCCCAGCTGTTCCATTTCTGATCCAGCTCCCTGATAATATGCTTGGGAAAAGCAGTGGAAGATGGCCCAAATGTTTGGGCCTCTGCACCCACATGGGAGACCTGGAAGAAGCTCCTGGCTTGTGGTTTCATTCTGGCCCAGCTCTAGCCACTATAGCCATCTGGGGAGTGAACTAGCAAATGTAAAATCTCCCTAAGTTGTCTTAAAAAAAAAAAAAAAAGAAAGAAAGAAAAAGCCTCTGCCTGTGGTGCTGGCATCCCATATGAGCGCCGGCTGGAGTCTCACTCAGCTGTCCCACTTCCATCCAGCTTCCTGCTAATGGCCTGGGAAAGCAGTGGAAGATGGCCCAAGGACTTGGGCCCCTGCACCCACGTGGGAGACCTGGAAGAAGCTCGTGGCTCCTGGCTTTGGATCGGCCTACCTCTGGCCTTTGCAGCCATTTAGGGAGTGAACCAGCAGATGGAAGACCTTTCTGGCTGTCTGTAACTCTGTCTCCCAAATAAATAAATGAATCTTTAAAAAAAAAAGTTATAGTGACAGAAACCGGGAGAGACAGAGATCATCTTTTTTTTTTAAAGATTTATTTATTTGAAAGTCAAAAGTTACAGATAAGAAGGCAGAGGCTCTACCTGCTTTATCCACTATGCCACAGAGACAGCCCTCAGAGAGGGGTGGAAAATGTCTGGCCCATGAGCTGTGTAAGGCCTGTGGAGGCCAGCTTAACCCATTATTCCACAAAACTGGCCCCATCCTTGCACTAATTCATTCCCCAAGTGACTGAATCCAGGAGCCGGGAAATTTCATTCTGGTCTCCCACAATGGGTGGCAGGGGCCCAAACACTCGGTTCATTTTCTGTTTTCTCAGGCGCATGAGCAGATAGCTAGATCAGAGTGAGAGTAGCCTGTACTTGAAGTGGTGTGACAATAAGGGATGTCAGCACTGGAAGCTGAATCACAATGCTAACCCTTAAAGAATAACTTAAAAAAAAAGCATACACAAATAAAACATGTTATATTGAGTTTTGGGCCAAAATTAGCCTACAATATCTTGAAAAATCAAAAGATTTGGGGCTTGCACTGTGGTGCAGCAAGTTAAGCCACTATCTGCAGTGCCAACATCCCATTTTGGCGCTGTTCTGAGTCCCAGCAGCTCCACTTCCGATCCAGCTCCCTACTAATAGCCTAAGAAAGCAGCAGACGATGATTCCAGTGGTTGAGCCCCAGCATCCACATGGGAGATCTGAATGAAGCTCCTGGCTCTGGCCTGGCCCAGCATTGGTCATTGTGACCATCTAGGGAGTAAACCAGCAAATGGAAGATACCTTTCTCTCTCTTCCATTTTCTCTGTAACTCTAACTTTCAAAATAAATAAATCTTAAAAGAAAAAAAAAAGTGTTTTACAGTGCTCACAGAGCATGTAAAAGATAAATAATGGTACCCAAAGACAGCTAGAGCCTAGTCTTTTCTTTTTTAAAGAATTATTTATTTATTTGAAAGGTGGAGTTACAAAGAAGGAGAGATAGAGAGAGATCTTCTACCAGCTAATTCACTCCCCTAATAGCTGCAACAGCCAGGGCAGGGCCAGGCCAGGCCAGGCCAGGCCAAAGCTAGGAGCCAGGAGCTTCTGCTAGGTCTCCAGTAGGTACAGGGGCCCAGGCACTTGGACCATCCTCTGCTGCTTTCCCAGGTGCATTAGCAAAGAGCTGGATCAGAAGTGGAGCAGCCAGGACTGACTTGCACCCACTTGCGATGCCAGCACTACAGGCAGTACCTTAACCCACTGTGCCACAGCACCGGCCCCAAGCGAGTTGTTTAAATTTTTTTAATTTATTGTTTGAGAAAGAGAGGGGGATAGACGAGAGTGAAAGAGTATGAGCTTCCAACTGCTTGTTCACTCCGTAACTGCCCACAACAGCCACAGCTGGGCCAAGACAAAACAGGAAGCCAGGAACTCAATCCAGGTCTCTCATTTGAGGGGCAAGGGCTCAACTATTTGAGCCATCATTTGTTGCTTCCCAAGGTATGCATAAGCAAGAAGCCTCTCTGATACAGGATACAGGCGTTCAATCAGCAATTTGACTGCTAGGCCAAATGCCTGGTCCCAGTGAGCATTTTTGTTAGACACAATTATCCAAGTCACAGATTAAGTTGCAAGTTGATAGGGTAACTCCATAGTGTCAAGTGCCAAAGCCCCCCTCCATTGTTATTCTATCATTTGCATGGTTTAGGATATATTTTTGAACAAGCATAATCTTAAAGAAATGGAATACTACCTAAATACTTTTGTAAACTGCTATGTGCACTTTGAAAAGCATCACACAGGCCATCATAATACTGACAGCAATTCAATGCTGACGGCACTGAGCAGCCTAGGCTCCATTTTCTGTACTGAAACACTCACCTGGTCAATTTAACAGTGTTGTCCAGGGAAGCAGAGAGCAGCAAGCCTTTGGATCGGGGGTTGAAAGCCAATCCACGTATCTGTTTGCCATGCATTGGAATGTACTGACTACTTTTCATGTTGGCTGTACTCAGCATCCTAACACCAAAGCCTGATAAAGAAAAGACAATATGAAATAGATTGTTGAAAGCCAACGTAGGGCAAAGGATGTACCTGTCATAGTATGTAAACTCCCAGGAATCAGCGGATCAACGAAAGTAAGAATTCCTCAGTGTTATAATTTATTTTAAAAGGTATAATTTGGGGGCCGGCGCCGTGGCTCAATAGGCTAATCCTCCACCTTGCGGCGCTGGCACACCGGGTTCTAGTCCCGGTCGGGGCGCCGGATTCTGTCCCGGTTGCCCCTCTTCCAGGCCAGCTCTCTGCTATGGCCAGGGAGTGCAGTGGAGGATGGCCCAGGTGCTTGGGCCCTGCACCCCATAGGAGACCAGGAAAAGCACCTGGATCCTGGCTCCTGCCATCGGATCAGCGCGGTGCGCCGGCTGCAGCGGCGGCCATTGGAGGGTGAACCAACGGCAAAGGAAGACCTTTCTCTCTCTGTCTCTCTCTCTCACTGTCCACTCTGCCTGTCAAAAAAAAAAAAAAAAAAAAAAAAAAGGTATAATTTGGGGCCGGCGCTGTGGCTCACTTGGTTAATCCTCCGCCTGCGGCACTGACATCCCATATGGGCGCCGGGTTCTAGTCACGGTTGCTTCTCTTCCAGTCCAGCTCTCTGCTGTGGCCTGGGAGGGCAGTGGAGGATGGCCCAAGTGCTTGGGCCCCTGCACCCACATGGGAGACCAGGAAGAGGCACCTAGCTCCTGACTTCGGATCGGCGCAGCACCAGCCGTAGCGGCCATTTGGGGAGTGAACCAATGGAGGGAGGACCTTTCTCTCTCTCTCTCTCTCAGTCTATAACTCTACCTGTCAAATTTAAAAAAAAAAAAAAAGGTATAATCTATTCTAAATGTCCATCAATAGATGAATAAACAAACCTATTGTATATATACAAAGCAATGAACTCCCGATACACACAGTAATATGGACAAATCTCAAAAAACTAATTTCTTTCTAAGAAAAAAGCAAGGAAAATAGTAATACAGAGGACCAGCACCGTGGCAAGTTGGTAAAGCCTCTGCCTGCAGCACTGACATCCCATACAGATGCTGGTTCATGTCCCAGCTGCTCCACTTCAGATCCAGCTCCCTGCTGATGGCCTGGGAAAGCAGTGGATGATGGCCAAAGTACTTGGGCTCTGGCACCCAAGTGGAAGACCTGGAAGAAGCTCCTGGCTCCTGCCTTCGGAAAGGCCCAGCTCTGGCAGTTGTGGCCATTCAGGGAGTGAACCAGTGGATGAACGACCTCTCTGTCTGTAACTCTGCCTCTCAAATAAATAAATAAATCTTGAAATAAAAAAGTAATACAGAATCATTTCATTTGTATAAAATTCTAGAAAATGCAAACTAATTTATAATGATTAAAGGCAGATCAGTGGTTGCCTGGGAATGTATCAGTGTATAACATTCCTGGGAGGGAGATAATAAAATGTCCTTTATTGTTACTCTGTTCTCTCACCAGGCTGTAACAACACATTCTATTATTATCTGAGTTATATAAAAACAGAATCTGTCAACTTTTAGATTCAAGATAGCCTTGAATCTCACTTCAGCTATTACAGGGAACCAAGCAGGATGAAGTTTATTGTGTTGTCTCCTGGAACAGAATTAGGAAAGCCAGAGACAAACAAGGGAACCATAGGCTTTAAATCAACAAGGGAATCTGACCACCTACTTAGTTAATCATTAAGAAGAAAAAGGACACATTAGCACCAGCCTGCTATGAAGAAGTTTGCTCTAACAATGAGAATAGACACATTAAGAGAAAGGGATTGGGGACTATCAAAAGAAAAAGTATTTTCCAATTTATGGCAAACTTTTACTTGACGATAAATCTTCTTTATTGGGATATAAGGAATACCATAAACAATCCTTTTACTTTCCCTTAAAATGAGAGGCTATCAGGAGCATCCAACTCATAGCTTATCTCAACCAATACAGAAACACGTCAAATTAGGGATTCCATTCTCGAACTTGTTTATATCTAGATTTAGGGACAAAGCTTTTAAGTATTTGAATGGAACTTTAAAAATTATCTATTAATTTGAGAATCAAAGAGATACAGAGACAGAGCCCCCATCCACTGATTTAATCATCAAGTGTCTGCAGTAGCCTAGGTTGGGCTGGGGCAGAAAGTGGGAGCCAGGGACTCAATCCAAGTCTACACGGGAGGTGGGAGCAACCCATCACTTGAGACATCACCACTGTCTTCCAGGGTCTGCATTAGCAGTCAGGAGCCAAGGCCAGGAATCCAACTGTGAGATATGAGACAGGCTTTTAAACTGCTGGGCGAAATGTCCACTTGAGGGAAACTTCTAAGTGGGGAAACAGAATAAATCAGGCTGAAGTAAAGGGACTTTACAGTTGCTGCTGTTGTGGTGCAATGGGTTAAGCCGCTGCTTAGGACACCACCATCCCATATCAGAGTGCCAACTCAAGTTGCTTCACTACCAAAATGCAGCAGAAGATGGCCCAAGTACTTTACTTGGGTCCCTGTTACCCACATGGGAGACGTGAATGGAGTTCCAGGATCCTGGCTTCAGCCTGGCCTAGTCCTGAATGCTGTGGCCATTTGAGGAGTTAATGAGTGGATGGTATTTCTTTCCTTCTCTGTGACTCTGTAAGTTGAATGGAATATATAGAGAGTGATGGCCTTCTCCTCAGATTATTATAGGTGGCCGAGGCTTCTAATACCACATCTCCCACTTTACTATGATTATTAGTATTTCTACTCCTTTGGTGAACAAATTTACAGACTGAAGGCAGTAGACACTAAAGACTTCCTGATTAATAGGAAGCTGAAAGGAATGGGTAATTTGGTGGGCTGCTGAGTCCTAGAATCTTCAAAAAGGGAGAGGAGAAAAACAAGTGGAGTCCAACGATGAATGCGAAGGGTGAGGTCCTGGCATCTAGCATAGTTACCTGGAAGGAAGGAGGCTTGAGGAGAAGGCTGTGACACCACCAGGCAGCTAAGAGTTTCACAGTATTCCATGATCCGGCAGCTTCCTGTCTGAGACACTGGGAAGGTCTTCTGGAAGTGGTACTTGCGCTGGCCCTGGCTGGAAGACTGGCAGCTCAGGAACTGTGCTTGGGAGCCCCTGAGTCGCTGTAAAGTTTGTTCCTTATGCTGCATAATAAGACTTTGCAAATCCTAAAATGACAATGATTTTGTAAATGCCAGACTTTTTCATCTGATATTCTCTTCAAGCACAATTCCACAATCTAAGATTTCTTATCCATTATATGAAAATGTTAACATCAGTCCCACAAAATTGCTAAATTTATAAAAAGTCTTATAATGGTTATTTTGCTTGAAGCTTTCATTTTACAGGGGGCATTGGGAGAAATAAGATAACCTAAGCTTAAGTTTAGAATTCTCAGCTTGCTGTTTAACTTTTTTTCTGAAATTCAGACTGCAGAAATTATCATATAAAGTGTCTAAGTTTTGCACAATGCCCTACTCAGAAATAAAAAGTTGGTCATGTTTACTTCCTAAACAACTGGAGTAATCCTATTTGTATTAGAGATGAACCTAGTAATATTTAGATTCGGGGCTGAGGATGTGGCATAGCAGATAAAACAGCTGCCTGCAGGGCCAGCATCCCATATGGGCGCCGGTTCGAGACCCAGCTGCTCCATTTCCGATCCAGCTCTCTGCTATGGCCTGGGAAAGCAGTAGAAGATGGCCAAGTCCTTGGGTCCCTGCATCCACGTGGGAGACCCAGAGGAAGCTCCTAGCTCATGGCTTTAGATTAGTGCAGCTCCGGCCATTGTGAGCAATTGGGGAGTGAACCATCGGATGGAAGAACTCTCCCTCCCTCCCTTCCTCCCTCGCTCTGCTTCTCCTTCTTTCTGTGTAACTCTTTCAAAGTAAATAAATCTTAAAAAAAAAAAAAAAATTTACATTCCTCTTAAACTGTTTTTCTGAAAGTTCTTAGGGATACAAAGGGCAAGCTTACCTGAACACGACTGTGCAGTTTAGTACATTCATCAGTGAGGACCTGGAGTTGGAGCCGGCACTGGGCTGATTCTAACTCGGCTTGCTTCCTAAGCATTTGCTCCTTCAGTAGCGAACTAGAGGGAGAAAGCCAGCAATGGGGGATGGGAACGGGTAGATCAGGAGGGCCACAGAATGTATGTCCACATTGTGACACACACATTTTGCTGAAAATGTGTCACGATAGTGAATAAAATATAAAAAAAGAAAGTTCTCTCTCAAGTCTAGGAAAACTACTGAAAAGTAGCATACAGGGCTGAACTCATGTGCTGAGGGTTTTGGTGTTAAAGCAAACAATGAGGGGGAATGGGAACTAAGGGCAAAAGGAGGGACAGAGCCAGTTCATTGCTTTAGTTAAGGCAAACTTGAAAAAATTAAACCGACATGTTAAAAAGACCAAGGTTATATATTGGACATAAGCTATTGGTTGTTCATGACATAATCAAATTAAATAATATAAAAAAAAGTTAAAAAGATAGAAAGTATATATGGAGGAAATGCTAACAAAAGGATGGTCAGTTATAATTAAGGCAAAAAGTATGAACAGGTGAAAGGAACAACACATAATAAAAGTACACATTCACCAAGAATAACAATCACAAATTTGTATATACCTTGAAAGTTTCAAGTTTGAAAGGCAAAGAAAGAATTCCACTCAAATAAAACAGAAAAGATATAAAATTGACAGGGCTGGCGCTGTGGCGTAGCGGGTAAAACTGCCTACAGTAATGGCATCCCATATGGGCACTGATTTAAGTCACGACTCCTCCACTTCCAATCCAGCTTCCTGCTATGGCCTGGGAAAGCAATAGAAGATGGCCCAAGTCCTTGGGCCCCTGCACCTGCATGGGAGACCTGGAAGAAGCTCCTGGCTCCTGGCTTCAGATCGGGCAGCTTGGGTCCTTGTGGCCAATTGGGTAATGAACCAGTGGATGGAAGACTTCTCTCTCTCTGCCTCTCCTTCTATGCGTAACTCTGACTTCCAAATAAATTATTTATTTATTTATTTGACAGGTAGAGTTACAGACAGTGAGAGAAAGAGACAAATGGCCGCAACAGCTGGAGCTACACTGATCCGAAGCCAGGAGCCAGGTGCCTCTTCCCGGTCTCCCATGCGGGTGCAGGGGCCCAAGCACTCAGGCCATCCTCCACTGCCTTCCTGGGCCACAGCAGAGAGCTGGACTAGAAGAGGAGCAACCAGGAATAGAACTCGGTGCCCATATGGGATGTTGGCGCCATAGGCAAAGGATTAACCTAGTGTGCCAAGGCACCAGCCCCAATAAATTAATCTCTACAAAAATAAAAATAAAAATTGACAAGGAAAAGACAAGTGGTACAGCAGTTTAAGTTCCCATCTGTAGCACCAGCCATCCCATATGGGCATCAGTTTAAGACCTGGGCTCTCCATTTCCAAACCAGCTCCCTGACAATATGCCTGGGATGGGGCTGGCACTGTGGCGTAGCAGGTAAAACCGCCACATGCAGTACTGGCATCCCATATGGGCACCGATTCTATCTCAGCTGTTCCACTTCCAGTCCAGCTCTCTGCTCTGGCCTGGGAAAGCAGTAGAAGAGGGCCCAAGTCCTTGGGCCCCTGCACCTGTGTGGTAAGACCCTGAGGAAGCTCCTGGCTCCTGGCTTTGGATCGGCATAGCTCCGACTGTTGCAGCCAATTGGGGGGGTGAATCAGTGGATGAAGACCTCTCTCTCTCTCTCTCTCTCTCTCTCTCTCTCTGCCTTTCTGTGCATAACTCTTTCAAATAAATTAAAAAAAAAAAAAAAAAAAAAAAAAAAAGCCAGTGCCGCGGCTCACTAAGCTAATCCTCCGCCTGCGGCGCCGGCACACCAGGTTCTAGTCCTGGTCAGGGCGCCAGATTGTCCCGGTTGCCCCTCTTCCAGGCCAGCTCTCTGCTGTGGCCAGGGAGTGCAGTGGAGGATGGCCCAAGTGCTTAGGCCCTGCATCTGTGGGGGAGACCAAGATAAGTACCTGGCTCCTGCCATCGGATTAGCACGGTGCACCGGTCGCAACGCGCCGACCATTAGAGGGTGAACCAACAACAAAAAGGAAGACCTTTCTCTCTCTCTCTCACTGTCCACTCTGCCTGTCAAAAAAAAAAAAAAAAAAAAAGATAATCCCACGCAAGAAGCTCCGGGTTCCTGGCTTCGGAACAGAGCAGCTACAGCCATTCCAGCCACTTGGGGAATGAACCAGCAGATTGAAGATCTCTGTCTATCCTCTCTCTCTGCAAACTATTCATTTAAAATAAATAAATAAATCTTAAACAAAATTGCAGGGTAACTCACAAAACTACTAGTTTAGAAAGGTTGCTAGGGGGCCGGTGCTGTAGCATAGCGGGTAAAGATGCTGCCTGAAGTGCCAGCATCCCATATGGGTGCCGGTTGGAGTCCTGGCTGCCACACTTCCAATCCAGCTCTCTGCTATGGCCTGGGAAAGCAGAAGAAGATGGCCCAAGTCCTTGGGCCCCTGCACCTGCATGGGAGACCTGGAAGACGCGCCTGGCTTTGGATCAGTGCAGCTGACAGCTGCGGCCAACTGAGGAGTGACCCAGTGGATGGAAGACCTCTCTCTCTCTGCCTCTCATCTTTGTAGCTTTTTTTATTTTTATTTTTTAAAAGATTTTATTTATTTGTTTGAGAGGTAGAGTTACAGACAGTCAGAGGGAGAAACAGAGAGAAAGGTCTTCCTTCTGTTGGATCACTCCCCAGATGGCTGCAGCGGCTAGAGCTGCGCCAATCTGAAGCCAGGAGCCAGGTGCCCCTTCCTAGTCTCCCATGCGGGTGCAGGGGCCCAAGCACTTGGGCCATCTTCTACTGCTTTCCCAGGTCATAGCAGAGAGCTGGACTGGGAGAGGGGCAGCCAGGACTAGAACTGGTGCCCACATGGGATCTGGTGCCATAGGTGGAGGATTAACCTAGTGTGCCAGGGTGCCAGCCCCCTGACTTTCAAATAAATAAATAAATCTTAACAAGAAAAAAAAATAAAGGTTGCTAGAATCAAGATTAAGAAAATTAGATCAATGGCATTCTCCATATACCAGATAACATTAACAGTGAATTTAATAGGAAAAAACACATTCACAACAGCAATTTAGGAATACAATTAAAAGGATATACAGGCCTTTATGAAGCAGAGTATACTTGAGAAAGCACAAGAATACAGAGAATAGATGGGAGGATATTATGTAAATGTTCATGGCTGGGAACACTAAATATCATGACATTATCTCAAGTCACTGCATGAGCTTCACATGATTCAATCAGTATCTCAGAGGATTTTTCATGGAACTTAAAAAACTAAAATGGAAAAGCAGTTGCGAAAAATGGAAAATTTTGTTCCTAATTTAATTTTTAATTTTAGAAAGGCAGAAAAATGGAGAGACAGAGAGACAGAGGGATCTTCTATCCACTGATTCACTGCTGAAATGCCTGCAACCGTTCAGAAAGGGCCAGGCCCAGAATGCCACACCCAAGTGGATAGCAAAGACCCAAGACTTGAGCCATCACCTGCTGGCTCCCAAAATGTACATTAACATGAAGCTGAATGGGAAGTGGAAACAGGAGTTGAACCAGGCATTCTTATATAGGATGTGGGCATTCCAATCAATAACTTAGGCACTATATAATTCATCCATACCAAAAGACAATCTGGAAAGAAATAGGCAGAAGGTCAAATTAATACTGAAGAATTAAGAAACAGGAACAGGCCGGCGCCGCGGCTCACTAGGCTAATCCTTCGCCTAGCGGCGCCGGCACACCGGGTTCTAGTCCCGGTCGGGGCTCCGGATTCTGTCCCGGTTGCCCCTCTTCCAGGCCAGCCCTCTGCTGTGGCCAGGGAGTGCAGTGGAGGATGGCCCAGGTGCTTGGGCCCTGCACCCCATGGGAGACCAGGAAAAGCACCTGGCTCCTGGCTCCTGCCATCGGATCAGCGCGGTGCGCCGGCCGCAGCGCGCCGGCCGCGGTGGCCATTGGAGGGTGAACCAACGGCAAAAAGGAAGACCTTTCTCTCTGTCTCTCTCTCTCTCACTGTCCACTCTGCCTGTCAAAAAATAAAAAAATAAAAAAAAAATAAAAAAAAAAAGAAACAGGAACAGGCATTGTGGCCAGCGGTTACTCTGCTGCTTACAATGGCGACATCCCCTGTCTTAGCATTGGTTTGAACTCTGCTTGCAATTCAACTCCCTGTTAATGTGTGTGGAAAGGCAGTGGGAAATGGACTAAGTACTTGGGCCCCTGCCACTCATTTGGGTGACCCAGATGGAGTTCGGCACTTCCGGCTTAGGCCTGGACCAGTCTCAGTCATTGTGGTCATTTGGAAAGTGAACCAAAACATGGAAGACATCTCTTGCTCTTTCTCTTCTTACCTGTCAAATAGATTAAAAAAAAAAAAAAAAAAAAAAAAAGGCAAGAACAGCCATAACTTGGCATTCTGATATGTGACGCTAGTGTCACAAGTGGTGGCTTAAAACCACTGTGCCATGCTAGTCCCCCAAATTCTCATTTTTAAGGCTTGATGGAAAGCAAACCATGCAGATATTCCTCAGATGATCAGATATGTATGACTAACAGTATTGTGAGACAGACTACCAATGACCCTCATATGTCAAGTTAAACCTTGCACCACATTAGGATTGGTTCATACTCCTTTTTCACGTGGGCCTCCAAAGAACCCAAAGGAAATATCCCAGCTAGGCACACTCTCAACACCTACCTTCTTAAATGCTCCTGTTCACTAGTGTCCAAAGCTCTCAGGTTTCGGGCATAAAGGACAACGATGTCACTGTGCTTGGCTTTCTTATTGCACTAAAGAGCCCAATGGGACATAATTAGTATGATTGTAGGAATTCTGACTTAACATGCTGGGTCCTTAGCTGTGGTCCTTACCTGGGGACATTTTCGTGCTTGTCCTTTGAGCCACTTAGAAATGCACTTATAACCAAAGAGGTGCCCACAGCGTAATGCTGTCAGCCGGTGTTCCCCAGCGTTTGTCCACTGTTCCAAACATATTGTGCAAGTGTCTCCTTCTTCATCATCAACAGAAGTAGAAGGTACAAGAGGGCTGGATCCATTGGGAGCCTGCTGAACAGAAAGCAGAATATACCCAAGACAGAGAAAACACAAAATCAGTCCTGAAGAGGACTACAATTCTATCAAACTAACAATGTATACAAAAATTATACAAATCTAACTGAAAAGGCAATAGGAAAACTACAACACCCATGACTCACTCATCATTCCTTCTAGAATGTAATCTGGCAAAATTTAATACAAGCCATGAAAATATTACTCTTTTCTGATCTTAAGAAATTCTTACATTACTTTTATCTTCATTCATATGAATAAAAGCAGCTATCTGTCCAAAGATACAAAAAACAAAACAAAGAAAACCCTAGTAACTATCAAGATAAACAACAAGGAACTGTAGGTGTGTACATATTAAAAATTACATTCATTAGGCCGGCGCCGCGGCTCACTAGGCTAATCCTCCGCCTTGCGGCGCCGGCACACCGGGTTCTAGTCCCGGTCGGGGCGCCGGATTCTGTCCCGGTTGCCCCTCTTCCAGGCCAGCTCTCTGCTGTGGCCAGGGAGTGCAGTGGAGGATGGCCCAGGTGCTTGGGCCCTGCACCCCATGGGAGACCAGGAGAAGCACCTGGCTCCTGGCTCCTGCCATCGGATCAGCGCGGTGCGCCGGCCGCGGCGGCCATTGGAGGGTGAACCAACGGCAAAGGAAGACCTTTCTCTCTGTCTCTCTCTCTCACTGTCCACTCTGCCTGTCAAAAAAATAAAAAAAAAAAATAAAAAAAAAAAAATTACATTCATTATCAACTCAGGCTGTATTATTTAGCTCATGTGGGTCAAAGGAAAAAAAAAATCCAGTGGAATAGAGAGGATATAAACAGTTACCTTACATATACACACACAAACATGCAAAATAAATGTTCATTTTTAATTAAAAAAACACAAATTAAAGACAGACTATTTTCCATCTATTAAAATTGGTAGAAACCGATGACACCAAGCAGTAGTGAGGGTGATGGAGAAATAGTAAGTTTACACAATGCTGTCACAAAAGTGGCACAGATTTGATGGTGATTTAGTATTGTCTACCAAAATTAAAACACGCCTATTTTCCCTTTGACTTAGGAATCTCTCTGCTAGAAATATCCCATGGTTACAGTCACAAATATTTGCTAAGGCAACTGTAAAACAATGTTTAGTGCAGCAAAATTTTATCAAGGTGAGAAAAAAAATGAAACCAACACGATGTTCATCAGGAAAGAATTAACTAAAAATTTGGGAAAAAAAAAGACGTAGCAAAGTATA
Source organism: Oryctolagus cuniculus (assembly GCF_964237555.1). NCBI lineage: Eukaryota > Metazoa > Chordata > Mammalia > Lagomorpha > Leporidae > Oryctolagus > Oryctolagus cuniculus. The sequence goes on from NC_091449.1 coordinate 57,229,848, forward strand.
AAGTAATCCTGTGTAAATATAATAACGCAAAAATAATATACATGTAAGTAAATTTTACAGAAGGAATAAAAACATGGAGATAATATACAAACATACAAAAAGTAGGTACATGTTTTTGATACTGGCAGAATTTACAGCAAACATAAAGTCTCATTTCAAAGACAATGATGTACAGGTGTTACAAAAACTATTATACAGTAATCATATTTTCCTTGATAGTTTATAAAGCACATTTCCATCAACTTTCTCAATTGATAATTAATTGTTAGGCAGACAGGACAGGCAAATAATGAGTGACTGGGACAGGTACCATTACAAGGATTTTTTTTTTTAAGATTTATTTTACTTATCTGAAAGGCAGTGACAGAGAGGGGAGAGACAGAGTCCATCCCTGGTTCACTCCCTAAGTGGCTGCAACAGCCAGGTTTGTGCCAGGCAAAGCCAGGTGCCCAGAGCACAGAATACCATCTGGGTCTCCCATATGGCTGGCAGGGAACCAAGTACTTGGGCCATCTTCTGCTGCCTTCCCACGTACATCAGCAAGAAGATATATTGGAAGTGCAGTAGCCAGGATCAAACTAGTGCTCCAACATGAGATGCTGATGAGGCAAGCAGTGGCTTAATCCACTGTGCCACAACACTAGCCTCTCACACTTGGACATCTTGCTCATAAGTTTTTTTTTTTTTTTTTTTTTTTTTTTTTTTTGATAGGCAGAGTGGACAGTGAGAGACAGAGATATCTTCCTTTACCGTTGGTTCACCCTCCAATGGCCGTTGTGGCCGGCGCACCGTGCTGATCCGAAGCCAGGAGCCGCCCATAAGCTTTCTATTTTAACCTGCAGCCCCCTTTTTAAATGAAAATTCAAGTTTTATTTAAAAGAACGTTCAGATTACCTGTTCAGAGATGGTCTTGCCTTCATTAGCACATGTAACTTCTTGCTCTGCTGAGACACCTCCTACTTGATCTGTCAAATTGTTTCCAGAAATGACAGGATATTAATATAAAAAAGAAGATACAAATCAGGTATAAGAAGCTAGCAGAAGACAGCCTGACTCACTAAAGCTATTTCTTTTTTCTTAAGATTTACTTGAAATTCTTAAGATTTCTTTATTTATTTGAAAGACAGAGTTACAGAGAGGGGGAGAGGGACAGACAGTGAGAGAGATCTTCAATCCTCTGGTTCACTTCCAAATAGTTGCAAAGGCTGGGGCTGGACCAGGAAAAAGCCAGGAGCTGGGAGCCCACCTAGATTTCTCACGTGCGTGGGCAGGAGCCCACAAGTACTTGGGTCATCAGTTGCTGCTTTCCTAGGTGCATCAGAAGGGAGCCCAATGGAAGTGGAGTAGCCGGGCTCATATGAGATTGCAGCTTTGTAGCCTGTAATCCACTATACCACAATGCCACCTCCACTAACACATTTTTTTTTTAAAGATTTATTTATTTATTTGAAAGACAGAGTTACAGAGAGGCAGAGGTAGAGAGAGAGGGAGAAATGTCTTCCATCTACTGGGTCACTCCCCAAATATACTACAAAGGCCAGAGCTCAACTGATCCAAAGCCAGGAACCTAGATATTCCTCCAGGTCTCCCACGTGGGTGCAAGGAAGGGCCCAAGGACCTGGGCCATCCTCTACTGCTTTCCTAGGCCATAGCAGAGAGCTGGATCAGAAGTTGAGCAGCCGGCACTACAGGCACTGGCTTCAGGCTATTTCTAATTGACAGTATTTCTATAAAAGGATATCAATTTCCCCAAGTAATATTAATGAATTTACTTACATTTATTTATTAAGATTTATGTATTTACTTGGAAGTCAGTTAGAGAGAGACAGAGATCTTCCATGTGCTGGTTCATTCCCAAGATGGCTACAATGGCTAGGGCTAGACTAGGTTAAAGACAGGAACAGAAGCTTCATCTGGGTCTCCCAGATAGATGACAGGGACCCAAGCAAGTGGACCATCCTTCGCTGCATTTCCCAGGCCATCAGCAGGGAGCTGGATCAGAAGTGGAGCAGCCAGGACTTAAACTGGTACCCATATAGGATGCTGGCATTGCAGTTAGAGGCTTTACCTGCTACACTATCATGCTGGCCCCTTAACAAATTTACTTTTTTAAAAAATTTGTTTGAAAGGCAATACAGAGATAAAGAGGGAGAGGGAATAGGAGGAAGGGAGGTCTTCCATCCTCTGGTTCACTCACAAATGGCTACAACAACTAGGTTTGGGCCATGCTGAAACTAGGAACCAGGAACTCCATCCTGGTCTCTCACTTACATGGCAGGGACCCAAGTATATGGTCCATTATCTGTTGCTTTTACAGGTGTATTAGCAGGAAGCTGGATCAGAAGCAGAGTAGGGGCCGGCACTGTGGTGTAGCAGGTAAAGCTGCCGCCGGCAGTGTTGGCATCCTATATGGGCAAGGGTTCGAGTCCTGGCAGCTCCACCTCTGATCCAGCTCTCTGCTATGGCCTGTGAAAGCAGTAGAAGATGGCCCAGGTCTTGGGCTCCCTGCACCCACAAGGGAGACCCAGAAGAAGGTCCTGGCTCCTGATTGGCGCAGCTCCGGCCGTTGCAGTCAACTGGGGAGTGAACCAGCCAATGAAGACCTCTCTTTCTCTGCATCTCCTTCTCTTGGTGTAGCTCTGACTTTCAAATAAATAAATAAATCTTAAAAAAAAAAAAAAAAAAAAAGGCAGAGTAGCTGAGACTCAAACTGGCACTCTGATATGGGTTACAAATGGCAGAAGTGGCAGATAAACCCACAGCACCACAACTCACTGCATCAGAACGCTGGCCCTTGAATTTAAGATATTAATTTTTTTAAAGATTTATTTATTTATTTGAAAGTCAGAGCCACACAGAGGAGAGGAGAGGCAGAGAGAGAGGTCTTCCATCCGCTGGTTCACTCCCCAGTCAGCTGCAATGGCTGGAGCTGCATCGACCTGAAGCCAGGAGCCCCTTCCGGGTCTCCCACATGGGCGCAGGGGCCCAAGGACTTGGGCCGTCCTCCACTGCTTTCCCAGGCCACAGCAGAGAGCTGGATCAGAAGTGAAGCAGACGGGCCTCGAACCACGTCCATTTGGGATGCCGGTGCTTCAGGTCAGGGTGTTAACCCATTGCGCCACAGCACCAGCCCCGAGTATTTCTGATGGTAACACATAAGGTCCTCAATCTTTGGGATGCTGAGATTGATCAATGGGTTGAACCCCATCAGATTTTATTTTTTTAAAGATTTTTTTTTTTTTGGACAGGCAGAGTGGACAGTGAGAAAGAGAGAAAGTTCTTCCTTTTCTGTTGGTTCACCCTCCAATGGCTGCTGTGTCTGGCATGTTGCGTCCGGTGCACCGTGCTGATCTGAAGCCAGGAGCCAGGTGCTTCTCCTGGTCTCCCATGCGGGTACAGGGCCCAAGGACATGGGCCATCCTCCACTGCACTCCCGGGCTACAGCAGAGAGCTGGACTGGAAGAGGAGAAACCGGGACAGAATCCAGAGCCCCGACAGGGACTAGAACCCGGGGTGCCAGCGCCGCAGGCGGAGGATTAGCCTAGTGAGCCACGGCGTCGGCCCATGATTTGTTTTTTATTTTATTTGAAAGGCAGAGTTTTGGTGTCGGCGCTGTGGCATAGCGGGTTAAAGCACAGGCCTGAAGTGCCAGCATCCAATATGGGCACCAGTTCTAGTCTCGGCTGCTCCTCTACCAATCCAGCTCTCTGCTGTGGCCTGGGAAAGCAGTAGAAGATGGCCCAAGTGCTTGGGTCCCTGCACCCACCTGGGAGACCTAGAAGAAGCTCCTGGCTCCTGGTTTCGGATCGGCGCAGCTCCAGCTGTTGTGGCCGTCTGTGGAGTGAACCAGCAGATGAAAGACCTCTCTCTCTTTGTCTCTACTTCTCTCTGTAACTCTTTAAAATAAATAAATCTTAAAAAATAAATAAATAAAAGCAGAGTTAAGGGGGGGGGGGGAAGAGAGATCGATCTTCCGTCTGTCCTCTGGCTCACTTCCCAAATGGCCACAATGGCTGGGGTAGGCCAGGCCAAAGCCAAGAGCCAGGGGCTTCTTCTGGGTCTTCCACGTGGGTGTAAGAGACCTAGTACTTGGGCCATTTTCTGCTGCATTCCCAGGCACATCAGCAGGGAGCTGGATTGGAAGTGAAGCAGCCAGGACTTGAACCGGCATTCATACAGAAGGTGGAGGCTTAACTTGCTATACAACACAGTGCCATCCCCCTGCCAACCCCATCAACTTTTCAACCAAATGGCTTTAGGATCCATTGATCATCTTTGCATCATTTCATGAGGAGTGATATCATTCATACTGTAACTGTTAGCTGGGATTTTTATATTTATAAAAAACTTCTTCAGGGGCTGGCACTATGGCTCAGTGGGTTAAAGCCCCAGCCTGTGGCACCAGCATATGGGTGTTTGTTCGAGTCCCTGCTGCTCAACTTCCAGTCCAGCTCCTAGCTAATACGCCTGGGAAAGCAGCAGAGGATAGGGCTCCTGCACCCACAGAGGAGATCCAGGGGAAGCTCCTGGATCCCTTCACCCTGGCTCCGTCTTGGATGTTGTGGCCATTTGGAAAGTGAACTAGCAGATGGAAGATCTCTGTGTCTCTCCTCACTCTCTCTCTGTAATTCTGTCTTTCAAGTACATAAATAGATCTTTTAAAAAAATAAACAAAAAAAAAAAATCCCCCAACTTCTTCAATGAGCAATTTGCTTATCCTGGATATATTTTTTAATAGGAAAGAAAGTATAAACGTACAATATTTTTTTTTTTTTTGAGTAATGATGGGTTCAGCAACATATGATAGGGCTAAGCATCTAATTACTAATTTATAGATTTTCACAGATGTGACACATTTCAATCCATTTAAGCCTATAATCCAAGAACAGCATACTCAACAGTCTTTTTCGTTCAAATTATTCCATTTTAGACTACAAAGAGCCCTTTCAAAGTAGCTTCTATGCCTACTGACTTAATTCTATGATTTTTAGATGGCTTCTCGTTTTCTAGTATAATAAAAAGTGGGAGGCTCATTCTGTATGTGGAAAGTTGTTTTTCCAAGATGCCTCATAACCTTTTACTGGGAAAAAGTAATGAAAGACCTCCATCTGGGGTACTAGTGGGCTTTCAATGCAAGCAGAACATCTACTGTAGGATTCTCTGCCCACTTACCTATTGGTAAATAAAGTTCCACTTTTACAACACATAGCATTACTAGGATGTGAAAGTAGTAATCTAGACAGAGTGCTGAATTTATAAAACTCTTCTTTTAAATAAAGAATCTAGTTCTTAAATGTATAAAGGAATAAAAGGACATAAAATGCCATTATAAAATAACTGACTAGGTCAAAATTAACACTAAATTGAGGGTCAAATCAAATCTTCTCTTACAGCCAGTGAAAGCTCTCTGTACTATTCAAACAGGAATCCATGACATTTGGGGGGCAAAGGGAAAGTATCAAAGCACAAATCTACAGAATTTCTATTCTGAAGTCCAACCTTTGTGAATATTAGCCTTGTGAATCCAAACTTGGATGAAATACTGACCTTCTAAAATGACAGCTCCAGGTTCCTCTACCTGGGCAACCACCTCTTCATTCTCTGCAGAGCTGTCACTGTCAGAATCAGAACCACTTGAAAGATGCAAATCTTCAGACACAGGATTCCTAGTCTCTGAATTATCAGAGATGGCTGACAAGTGAGGCTGGCTCCTGCTCACCTGAAAATAGGTATCCAGTGGTGCTCTCAACCTATGTGAGCAGAAAGATAACAGAATCACAGGACCATGGTCCATAATCAAAATAATTACCCACAGTATTTAGAGAGTAAATCCTAGTCATTTTAATCCATTTAATATATTTCCAGGCCACATTCAGGAAATGCTGGCTGACCTGGATACTATAATTTCCACTCAATCAATGCTACATTATCCACACTAAAGCTTGATCCTTTTGCTAAAAGCTAATTCTACCGGCCGGCGCCGCGGCTCACTAGGCTAATCCTCCGCCTAGCGGCGCCGGCACACCGGGTTCTAGTCCCGGTTGGGGCGCCGGATTCTGTCCCGGTTGCCCCTCTTCCAGGCCAGCCCTCTGCTGTTGCCAGGGAGTGCAGTGGAGGATGGCCCAGGTGCTTGGGCCCTGCACCCCATGGGAGACCAGGAAAAGCACCTGGCTCCTGGCTCCTGCCATTGGATCAGCGTGGTGTGCTGGCTGCAGCACGCTGGCCGCGGCGGCCATTGGAGGGTGAACCAATGGCAAAGGAAGACCTTTCTCTCTGTCTCTCTCTCTCACTGTCCACTCTGCCTGTCAAAAAAAAAAAAAAAAAAAAAAAAAAAAGCTAATTCTACCAATCTTTGGCCATTCGTCAATATCTTTAAAGAACTTAGGAGGGGCCGGTGCTGTGGTGTAGCGGGTAAAGCTGCCGCCTGCAGTGCCAGCATCCCACATGGGTGCCAGTTCAAGTCCCAGCTGCTTCACTCCTGATCCAGCTCCCTCCCTGCTATGGCTTTGGAGAGCAAGGGAAGATGGCCTAAGTTCTTGGGCCCCAGCACCCACATGGGAGACCCAGAAGCTCCTGGCTCCTGGCTTCCGATTGGCGCAGCTCTGGCGGATGCAGCCATCTGGAGGGTGAACCAGCAGATGGAAGACCTCTCTCTCTCTCAGCCTCTCTGTAACTCTGCCTTTCAAATAAAATAAATAAATCTTTAAAAATAGAGGGTGGGCAAGAAGAAAAGAAATCTCATTGTTCAAATATGGTCTCACAGGATTCTGCTACTGCAGCTATTCAAAGACCTTTTAGATTACAAAGTCTGAATGGCTTCAGTCATCACTGTCCCATCTCTTTCTTTTAAAATTTAAATGTTGGTTTAAGAAAAAAAAAAAAAAAAAAAAACCTCATGATATCAGAAAATAATTTAGGACTGGGCATTTAGCATAGTGCTTAAGACACCAACATTCAACTTCAGAGTACCTGGGTTCAATTTCTGGCTCTGGATCCTGATTCCAGTTTACTGCTAATGCACACCCTGAGAGCCAGTAATAATAGCTCAACTAACTGGGTTCCTGCCACTCATCTAAGAAACCTGGACTGAGCTGCTGGCTCCCAACTTCAGGCCTGGCCCCACCCTAACTATTGCAAGCTATTTGGGGAGTGAACCAGGGTATGGGAGTTCTACCCATCTGTCTCCCTTTTTTTGGCTTTCAAACAAACAAACCAAAAACAAAACAAAACAAAACAACAAAAATCACAAAACAAAAAACAATTTAGGATGAAAAGAGTTAGTACCAGCCTAAGTTTTAACCATAACCACCATATCTCAGTTTCTCTTTGGGAAAACAAACCAGAAGCTGTATTCTAAACTTTAGAACATGCTGCCTAGTTAATAATTATAAAGTATTATTGGAAAGAGACCTACTTTAAGTTTTTTTTTTTTATTTTTTATTTTTTGACAGGCAGAGTGGATAGTGAGAGAGACAGAGAGAAAGGTCTTCCTTTGCTGTTGGTTCACCCTCCAATGGCCGCCGCACCGCGCTGATCGGATGGCAGGAACCAGGTACTTATCCTGGTCTCCCATGGGGTGCAGGGCCCAAGCACTTGGGCCATCCTCCACTGCACTCCTGGGCCACAGCAGAGAGCTGGCCTGGAAGAGGGGCAACCGGGACAGAATCCGGCGCCCCAACCAGGACTAGAACCTGGTGTGCCGGTGCCGCAAGGCGGAGGATTAGCCTAGTGAGCCACGGCGCCGGCCTACTTTAAGTTTTAGTAACTTTATGACATTAAGACATATTAATCATTTCCCAGAAATAGTGTTGGAGACTGCTCCACAGAAGAATTCTGAATTCTAATAATCTGACTGAAACTTATGACAAACTACTGCTTCCTACTTAGTTTTAAAAAATGTATGACTGGAGGTCAGTACTGTGGCACAGCAGGAAAAGTCACCACCTGCAGTGCTGGCATCACATATGGGTGCCAGTTCAAGTCCCAGCTGCTCCACTTCCAATCTAGCTCTCTGCTACGGCTTCAGAGGATGGGGAAGATGGCCCAGGTCCTTGGGCCCCTGCATCCACATGGGAGATCCGGAAGAAGCTCCTGGCTCCTGGCTTCAGATAGGCACAGCTCTGGGGGTTGTGGCCATCTGGGAAGCGAACCAGCGGATGGAAGACCTCTCTCTCTGTCTCTGCCTCTCTGCAACTCTGTCTTTCAAATAAATACAATAAATCTTGAAAAAACAAAAACAAAAACAAAACAAAACAACTTCTGAGGCCAGCGCTGTGGCATAGTAGGTTAAGCCTCTGCCTGTGGTGCTGGCAACCCATATGGGCGCTGGTTTCTGTCCTGGCTGCTCCTCGTCCAATTCACCTCTGCTTATAGCCTGGGAAGGCAGTGGAGGATGACCCAGGTACTTGGGACCCTGCTCCCACGTGGGAGACCTGGAGGAAGCTCTTGGCTCCTGGCTTCAGTTCAGCCCAGCTCTGGCCATTGCGGCCATATGTGGAGTGAACCACCTGGTAGGGGACCTTTCTCTCTGTCTCTCCCTATCTGTAACTCTGCTTTTCAAATAAATATTTTTTTTAAAAAGACTTTTGTATTCATTTTCTCTTTTTTATTCTCTATTTCATGTATTAATCTTACTCTTACTTTCATTATTTCCTTCTGCCTGTTTTGAATTTTGTTGTTGTTCTGGGTTATTAAGGAGTTCATTTCCACCTATTTATGAATTCTCCAAGTTTCTTTGATGTCTAATTTCATTCTACTGTGGTCAAAAAACATATATCAGGATTTCAATCTTTTAAAATTTATTGAGGGGGCAAGCGTTTGTGCTAGCAGTTAAGACATATGTGTATTTCATATCAGAGTACCTGAGTTTAATACCTGGCTATGGCTCCTGACTCTAGCTTTCTGCTAATCCAGACCCTGGGAGGCAGCAGTAACGCCTCAAGTACTGAGTTCCTACCTAGAATGAGCTTGTAGTTCCCAGTCTCATCCTGACTCTGCCAGGCCCTTTGAAACATCTGGGGAGTGAACCAGTGGATACGCTCTTTCTCTGCCTCTTAATTAATACATATTTAAAAATAAATTTTAAGAGTTATTTATTTGAAAGGCAGAACGAGAGAGAGAGAGAGAGAGAGAGAGAGAATCTTCCATCCGCTGGCTCATTTCCCAATTGGCCATAATGGCCGGAGCTGCACTGGTCAGAAGCCAGGAGCTTCTTTCGGGTCTCCCATGTGGGTGCGGGGGCCCAAGAACTTGGGCTACCTTCCACTGCTTTTCCAGGCCATAGCAGAGAGCTATACTGGAAGTAGAGCAGCTGGGACTCAAACCTGTCCCCATATGGGATGCTGGCACTGCAGACCAGGGCTTTAACCAGCTGTACCATAGTGCCAGCCCCCACTATATATTTTTGAGTTACTTAAACAAAACTATTTATTAGAGAGAGGGAGGGGAAGGGGAAGGGGAGAGGGAGGAAGGGCTCCTATCTTCTGGTTGACTTCCCAAATGCCTACAACAGCCAGGACTAAGATGGGTGGAAGTCAGGAGCTAACAATCCAATCTAGGTCTCTCACATGGATGGCAGGAACCCAGAGTCAGATACTGAATGCCAACATGTATATGGGCATCCTGTCTACTAGGCTAAATGCCTACCCCTTGATAATTTCTTAACAGTTTTCTTCAGATTTACAATTAACAACCCAATTTCTAACAATCTGGTCCAGATTAATATCTGCGTCCTTCAAAAGTATATTAAAATTTTATTCCTATAAAGCTTCATTTCCTTCCCAATTATTTTTTGTTCACATATAAATTACATCTGACAATACACAACCTTCAATACAGATTTATACCTATTTTCTTACCCTACTGTTTCTTAATCAGGAGAGTTATAAGCAAAAGATGTTTATATATTTTACATTACAAATGTAGTTATCTTTGCTGGTGCTCTATTTCTTCAGGTGGATCCAATTTAAGTTTGGTGTTATCTAATTTCAGCCTGAAGGACTGTCTTTAGTTTCCAGCATCTCTTCTAAGAAATTCTGCTTTTCTTTTTCAATCCCAGAATGCCTAATTTTTTATGTTTGAAGAATTCTTGGTTAACTATTATTTTCTTTCAGAACTTTCAAAGTCATCCAATTATCTTCTGACCTCCAATGGTTCCTGATGCATAATCAGGTATTAATTTTATTGCAAAGGGCCAGCACTGTGCTACAGAGGGTTAAGCCTCCACCTGTAGTGCCAGCATCCCAAATGGATACTGGTTCTGGCTACTCCACTTCCAATCTAGTTCCCTGCTAATATACCTGGGAAAGCAGTGGAGGATGGCCTAAGTGCCTGGACCTTTTCAGTTATGTGGAAGACATGTAAGAAGCTCCTGGCACCTGGTTTCTGCCTGACCCAGCCCCGACCACTGCAACCATTTGGTGAATACACCAACAGATAAAAGATTTCTCTCTGTAAGTCTGCCTTTCAAATAAATTAATCTTCAAAAAAATTTTTATTGAGTCTCTTTTACATAATTGATTTTTACTGATGATTTCAAGATTCTTTGGCTTTGACAGCCTGATCACGTGTCTACGTGAAGGTCTCTGTAAATTTAACCCATTTAGAGTTAGTTTCTCAAATATATAGTTTTCTATCAAATTTGAGAAGTTTTCAATCATTACATCCTCAAATAATCTTTTTGCCACATTCCTCTCTCCTTTCCTTCGAAGACTCCCATTAAATATGTTGGTATGCCTAGCAATGTCCCTTGTGGCTCTCTTTTCATTATTCCTCATTCCTATCTGAGTATTTGGGTTTGATATCTGGCTCCTTTCTTGATTTCAGCTTCCTGCTAACACATACCCTGGGAGTCAAAAGGCAATGGCTCAAGTGGTTGTGTCCCTGCAACCCATGTGGGAGACCTTGGTCAAATTCCTGGCTTCTAAGCTCACTGTTGCACATATCTGGGAAGTTAATCAGTAGATGGGAATTCTCTGTCTCTCAAATTAAAATTTTTTTTTTTTTAATTTTTTTTTGACAGGCAGAGTGGACAGTGAGAGAGAGAGACAGAGAGAAAGGTCTTCCTTTGCTGTTGGTTCACCCTCCAATGGCCGCCGCGGCTAGCGCGCTGTGGCCGGCGCACTGCGCTGATCTGATGGCAGGAGCCAGGTGCTTCTCCTGGTCTCCCATGGGGTGCAGGGCTGAAGTACTTGGGCCATCCTCCACTGCACTCCCTGGCCACAGCAGAGAGCTGGCCTGGAAGAGGGGCAACCGGGACAGAATCCGGCGCCCCGACCGGGACTAGAACCCGGTGTGCCGGCGCCGCAAGGCAGAGGATTAGCCTTGTGAGCTGCGGCGCCGGCCTCAAATTAAATTTTTAAAAACTTAGTTAAGCTGTTGCTTGGGATGCCTATATAAGTCTGAGATACTCTGCTTTGAATACAGATCCCTGATGTATTGCAATGGGAAGCACTGAGTAATGGCTCAAGTACTTGAGTTCTTGTCACCCATGTGGGAGATCCAGACGGAGTTCTGGGCTCCTGACTTCAGCTTGAACCCAGCCCTGGCTGCAGCCATTTGGGGAGTGAACCAGTGAATGGAAACTGTCACTCTGCCTTCAAATAAATACATAAATCGGGGCTGGCACTGTGACATAGCCAGTAAAGCCACTGCCTACAGTGCTGGCATCCCATATGGGTGCCGATTCGAGTCCTAGCTGCTCCACTTCTGACCCAGCTCTGTTATGGCCTGGGAAAGCAGCAGAAGACGGCCCAAGTCCTTGGGCCCCTGCACCTGCCTGGGAGACCTGGACGAAGCTCCTGGCTCCTGGCTCCGGATTGGCCCAGCTCTAGCCATTGTGGCCATCTGGGGAGTAAACCAGAAGATGGAAGACCTCTCTCTCTCTCTGCTTCTACATCTCTGTAACTCTGCCTTTCAAATAAATAATATTTTTTTTAAAAAACATTATAACATTGTTTTTCATTACTAGATTTATACAGCAAAATCAGCATTTCCAAGGTTATGTGGGAACATAGGAAAGGAAAACTATGCAGAGACTAACAGAAGGTAATGTTAGAACCCAAGAAATATTCCTCCATCTCTGTACTTGTCATCTCTGGATTCTTTAACCTCTGTAGTCCTAGATTCCTTATGTTCCATGAGAACATATCTCCTGAACTAACTTGTTCACTAATATACATCTCTAGGACAAAGTTCAATCTCCTACAAAGTGGAGGATTAGAAACACCGATAAGTAAGTGACAACCCTAGCATCCAGAACCAAGCAGCCTCAAACAAAGAAAAAGGAAAGGAAGTTCATGATCTTGACTAAGCAGCCTACTGGAAAAGCAGGATCATTATCTAGCTTTCTTTAATTTTGGCTTCTTGGCCGAATCTGACAAAAGCTGTCCACCTTGGCCAGGATCTCAACTGGCTCAGGGTCTCAACAGTCTGTGTGGGAAGTAAAGGCCAAATACCATTTGAGAAACTGATCTCAAGAAAAAAAAAAAAAAAGTTCAGATATTATAAGCCATTGGTTCTGGGAAAGCTCACACTTGTGTGAGCTAAGTCTAGAATGTGCTTACAACACACCTAAGGAAAAAATGTTTTAGTATCATATTTATCTGGCTTCAAAATCCATGTTTTTTCTATTGAACAGCACAGTTCTTGCCTTTTAGGTTTATTTCCTTTGTGGAAAAAGATATATGGCTATTGATCAAATAGCTTGACTGACATCTTCCCACAGTGAAATTTTTTTTACAGGAACTATCTTCTATTTCTTTATTTGAAAGGCAGAATTATGGAGAGTGGGAGAGCATAGGACAGAGGGAGAGTGGGGACAAGGGGAGAAGGGGAGAGGAGAAGGGGGGGGGGAAGGAAAGCGACAGAGAATCAATCTTACATTTACAAGTTTACTCCTCAAATGGTGCAACAGGCAGGACTAATCCAGGCCGAAGTCTAGAGCGTGGAACTCCATTCAAGTCTCCTATGTGGGTGGCAGGAGCTTAAGTACTGCAGCCATCTTCACTGCTTTCTCAGGCAGATTAGCAGGGAGCTGGGTAAGAAATGGAGCATGGGCCAGCGTCATGGCAAAGCAGGTTAAGCTGATGCCTGCAAAGCCAGCATTACATGTGAACGCCAGTTCAAGTCCTGGCTGCTCCATTTCCAATCCAGCTTCTTGTAATGTGTGTAGGAAAGCAGCAGATGTTCCCAAGTATTTGGAGCCCTGCATCCATCCAAGTGGGAAATCTGATAAAGCTTCAAGCTCTTGGCTGTGGCCTGGCCACTGTGGCCATTTGGGGATTGAACCAGCAGATGAAAGATTTCTCTGGGCTGGCGCTGTGGCATGGTGGGTAAAGCTGCCACCTGCAGTGACAGCATCCCATATGGGCACCGTTTTGAGTCCTGGTTGCTCCACTTCTGATCCAGTTCTCTGCTATAGCCTGGGAAAGCAGTGGAAGATAGCTCAAGTCCATATGGGCCCCTGTACCTCTTTGGGAGACCAGGAAGAAGCTCCTGGCTCCTGGTCCAGCTCCAGCCGTTGTGGCCATTGGGGGAGTGAACTAGTGGACAGAAGACTGCTCTCTTTCTCTCTGCCTCTGCCTTTCAAATAAATAAATAAATAAATAAATCTTTAAGAAAAAATGGAGCAGCCAGACTGTCACAGGCAGGAGCTTATCCCACTGTGCCACAACACCAGCTCCAGGAACTATCTTTTAAAATAAATACTTATTGAGAGTCACAGAGGCAGATAGAGCTACACTATCTGCTGGTTCACTCCCCAAAAATCCACAACAACCAGAGCTGACCAGGCTAAAACTAAGATCCTAGAATGTGATACAGGTCTTCCATGTGGGTAGCAGAGATCAACTGCTCGAGCCTGCTGACCTCCAGAGTGCACATTAGCAAGATAGAATTGGAAACAGAGCAGGGATTCGAATGCAGATACTCTGACATGGGTCATGGACATCGCAAGCATCATCTTAACTGCTAGGCCAAGTTCTACCACAATATCTAAATTCTAAAATCCCTTCCCTGAGCACAGATTCTACACGCATCAAGCAATTTTTTTGACTGTAAGTTTACCTTCTGACTTTGACAACAGAATTTGGTGTATAATGGTTCTATTTCTGATTGTAAACTGAATCTGGCTTATAAGTGTTACCTTCCCATAAACTGGCTAATACAAGTCAGTAGGCCCAACTAAGAGCAATCAACTCAGAGGTCTCCCCAGCAATAGTGTGATCAATAAGCTAGGCTGGGGACAACTCCTCTAACAGGCCTCTAGGCAATTCGCCAGCTCCTGGGGATACCACTCTCAGTTCTTAGCCATGGAAACGTGGTCCACTTGCTTACTTCAACAGGGGCCCCAACATGTGCTACAAAGGTGCCTTCACCTCACACCAATGTATGAAATCTTACTCTACCTTTATAATCCAGGGGAAGACAGCTTAAAGAGTAATGTGTAGGGGCCGGCGCTGTGGCGCAGCAGGTTAATGCCCTGGCCTGAAGTGCTGGCATCCCATATGGGTGCCTGTTCTAGTCCCCGCTGCTCCACTTTTGATCCAGCTCTCTGCTATGGCCTGGGAAAGCAGTAGAAGATGGCCCAAGTCCTTGGGTCCCTGCACCCACCTGGGAGACCTGGAAGAGGCTCCTGGCTCTGGATCAGCGCAGCTCCGGCCATTGCGACCATCTGGGGAGTGAACCATCGGATGGAAGACCTCTCTCTCTCTCTGCCTCTCCTGTCTCTGTGTAACTCTGACATTCAAATAATAAATAAATCTTTAAAAAGAGAGAGGTCCTCCCATTTGCTGGTTCACTCCCCAAATGGCTGCAATGGCCAGAGCTGGGCCAATCCAAAGCCAGGAGCTTCTTCCTGGGCCAATCCAAAGCCAGGAGCCAGAAGCTTCTTCCAGGTCTCCCATGTAAATGGGCAATCTTCCACTGCTTTCCCAGGCCATCAGCAGAGAGCTGAATTGAAGTGGAACAGCCAGGACTCAAACCAGCACCCATATGGGATGCTAGCACTACAGGCAGAGGCTTAACAGCCATGCTTTTTAAAATTTTCCCCAAAAGTACTTATTTATTTATTTGAAAGATAGATCTTCTTTCTGCTGCTTCACTTCCCAAATGTCATTAACAGCCAGGGCTGGATGACCTGCCTTCAGTCTGTCCCAGCCCTGGTCATCTTGGTTATTTGGGGAATGACCCATCAGACTGAAGATCTCTCTCTCCCTGTCTAAACTGCCTTTCAAATAAACAAAATAACTTAAAAAAAAAAAAAAAAAAAAAAAAAGACGACACAAATGATCTAAAGAGCTAACTTCCACAAAAATTATTGTCAAAAAACAAAAACTACCACCTAGTTTTCAAAGCACTTCAGTGTAACTGATATCTTCAATTATTTTGCGATGTAAATGAGGCAGGAACTTCCCCATCTGACTTACAAGGAAGCAGCAGGTTCAGAAAGGTTATCTGACACGCTAAAAGGTCACACTGCCAGTCTGGCAGCACTGGGGATAAGATCTGAATCTGAGTTTCATAATTCCTAGTGGTATGGCACTAATCACATGACTTATATATAAATATTTACCTGGTATTATCAGTCCTCTGCGACCCTCCAGCTCTTGCTCTGCGTGAGGCAGATCCCCTTCTCCTCACTCTCAGTGGCCCCACATTGTGGTCTGAAGATGAAGGTCTCAGGAATTCTAGCATTCCATGAAGTCTCTGCAGACCATTAATGAAGCTATTCACTGACTCTAATGAAGCCCCTCGGGGTGTGCGAACAGCACCAGGTCTCTGCCCTTGCTCCTCTGAAGCTCCTGGATTCATATTCACGCTCGCTTCTCTTGCAGGCTCCACTTCCTCTGTCAGACTGGTGGCCACCTGTGGAGCAGGCTGGAACAGAGGTGCTACCAAGTGGCTGTTGACCACTTCAGCAGGAACAGGCTGGAACAAGGATGGCGTCCCTTGGCTGCTGACAACGTCAACAGCAATAGGCTGAAGAAAGGGTGGTTGCTCTTGTCTGCTCAGGACTTCGACAGGAATAGGCGGGAGCATAAGCGGTCCTCCTTGGCTGCTGACAACTTCAACAGGAGCAGGCTGGAGCAGAAGCGGTCCTCCTTGGCTGCTGATGACTTCAGGAACAGCTTCTGAAGCAGGATTATCTAACTGTGCTTGGATACTATATTCCATTGTTTCATGAGCCATAACTACAGAAATATTTGTAAAAAGTATTATTAGTAAAATAGACAAAACACGTTACATAGCTGATAGAATCATACCTAGTCTTTCAGAATTTTGTTAATATCATTCTGTCAGCAAAACTAACAGGCTTAAAGATTTTAGTCATTTTTTTATCTGAGAGACACGGCTAAGAGAGAGAGCTCTTGTTTGTTGGTTCACTCCCCAAATGCCTACAATGGTTACAGCTGAATGAGGTTGAATTTGGGAGCCAAGAACCCAATCCAGGTTTTCCATTTAAGTGGCAGGAATCCAACTACTTGAACCATCATCTGCTGCCTCCCAGGGCTCGCATTAGCAGGAAGATGGAATCAGGCATAGAGTGAGATGTGAATCCAAGACACTCCAATATGGGATGCAGTACGTGTCTCAATGCAAGTCTTAACTGGTGGTAGGCCAAATGTCTAGGCCTAGTTACTTATTTGAGTTGAAATGTTTTGGTCATCATGTACTTTTTTCTCCCACAAAAGAAGCACTTATAATCAGTTTCCCAGTTCATCTTTCAACAACATGAAATCCTGTGACCACAGAAGTATCATCCAAATTATATCTATAACATAAGAGGATTGAACTATTGGGTCGGAAACCAACCTCCCAGACACTCTGCAGTTCTGTCTTGACTGCAATACGGATATTTTGCAAAAACAAATGCATCTGATGACACACCTAATTTTAGATGGTAATATTCATCAGGACATCAAAAATTACAAACAGCACATTTTAACACTTGCAAAATTAACTCAGTTACTAACCAACAATAGAAATTTAATATCTCCAAAAAGGCTAAGCAATCTTTATTTATCCAATTTGTTTTGTTTCCCATCTCTAATTTCATTAGGTTGGTCCTTTCAACAAATATTTATTAAGAATCTTGGGGTTGGCTCCACACAACTGTTTGTAAAGTGGCTGCTCCACTTCCAATTGAGCTCTCTGCTAATAGCCTGCGGAAAGCAGTAGAGGATGGTCCAAGTCCTTGGGCCTCTGCACCCATGTGGGAGACCTGGAAGAAGCTCCTGGCTCCTGGCTTTGGATCAGCCCAGCTCTGGCTGTTGTGATCATTTAGGAGTGAATAGGTGGATGGAAAATATCTCTCTGACTCTCCCTCTCTGTAACTCTACCTTTCAAATAAATAAATAAATAAATCCTTTTTGTAGTTTTTAAAAGTGTTTTAAGATTTATTTATTTTATTTAAAAGGCAGTTACAGAGAAGGAGGGAGCGAGGGAGGGAGGGATCGATCTTGCATCTGCTGGATCACTCCCTAAATGGCTGCAACAGCCAGGGCTGTGCCAGGCTAAAGTCAAGAGCCCAGAGTCTTTTCTGGTCTCCCATGTGGGTACAGGAGCCCAAGCACCTGGCCATCCTTCACTGCTTTCCCAGGTGGATTAGTAGCAAGCTGGATTGGAAGTAGAGCAGTCAGGTCTCAAACTGGCAGCCAGATGGTATGACAGAGTTGCAGGTGGTGGCTTAACCCACTATGCCACAAAACCAGACCCAATAAATAAATCTTAGAAAAAACAAAACAAAACAAAAAACCCAAACAGTTGTGAAGGAAGGCCTTTCCAAAAAATGAAAACTGAGTAGAAGCATACAGGATTAAAAGAGGCTGGCCATTTCAGAGGAAATTGGTACAAGGTCCTTGCTGAAGCTTGGTGTCTGGTGTATTCAGAAGCTAGCACACTAGTTTAAAGAGCACAGTGAGGAAGAATGGATAGTATATGAGGCTGATGGTCAGAATATTATCATTTAAGGCCTCATGGATACGGAGTTTCTTGTGTTTCAGGAACAGATCTTAGAGGAGTAAGCATGCAAGTGTGGTAACCAGGGTAGAGGCTATTTTAAGAGTCAAGCCAGGGGCCAGCACTGTGACCTAGTGTGTAAAGCCGCCACCTGCCGTGCCGGCATCCCATATGGATACTGGTTCCAGTCCCAGCTGCTCCACTTCTGATCCAGCTTCCTGCTAATGCACCTGGGAAGGCAGCAGAAGATGGTACAAGTCCTTGGACCCCTGCACCCATGTAGGAGACCCAGGGAAAGGTCTTGGCTCCTGGCTTCAAATCAGCCTAGCTCTGGCTGTTGCAGCCATTTGAGGAGTGATCCAGTAGACAGAAGATCTCTCTTGTTCTGCCTCTCAAATAAATAAATAAATCTTTAAAATTTAAAAGTCAAGCCAATGATCACAAATGCTTGAGCAAGAGTACCAGCGGTGGAGACAGAAAATAATAGACATCTTTACTAAAACATGCTTCTTAAAATCCCAGAAGCAGGCCGGCGCCGCGGCTCACTAGGCTAATCCTCCGCCTAGCGGCGCCGGCACACCGGGTTCTAGTCCCGGTTGGGGCGCCGGATTCTGTCCTGGTTGCCCCTCTTCCAGGCCAGCCCTCTGCTGTGGCCCGGGAGTGCAGTGGAGGATGGCCCAGGTGCTTGGGCCCTGCACCCCATGGGAGACCAGGAAAAGCACCTGGCTCCTGGCTCCTGCCATCGGATCAGCGCGGTGCGCCGGCCGCAGCGCGCTGGCCGCGGCAGCCATTGGAGGGTGAACCAACGGCAAAAGGAAGACCTTTCTCTCTGTCTCTCTCTCTCTCTCACTGTCCACTCTGCCTGTCAAAAAAAAAAAAAAAAAAAAAAATCCCAGAAGCAGACCACACCACCAAAGGAGATTGATAGAAGAGGGCCAAAGACTAAACTCAGAGACACTAACATTAAAAGGAAAATAGCATCAGAAAAAGCCAGTAATGAACACTATGAAGTCTTAGAAGGTTTCAAGGAAGGCATGGTCAAGAGTGTCAAGTGCTTGTGGGCAAGAATGGCAACTAGATTTAGCAATTTGGAATACTAGATAACCTAAAAGGAACAATTTCCCTGAAGTGGTGGGATTGCAGATTGGACTAGACTGGGCTGAGTAAATTTAGGCAATTATACAAGGACAATGCAAATGTAACTAGGATATGAGATACACAAACTAGCTTTTTGAGACCATAAATAAAGGGAACTGACGACTGAATATTACTTAGTAGAAATGAAAAGGTAAAACTCATTCCTGCAGAGTGGGGGAAAACGTGTATTTGAGATGCTAGCTGAGTTCCACTAAGGAGTTTGGGGAAACCAGGTATCACAAAAGTCAGTGTTAGAAAATGAAGCTGAAGTGGTGGGCACTATGGTGTAGCAGGCTAAGCTGCAGCTTGGGATGCCAGCATACCATACTGGTGTGCTGGTTTGAGTTCCAGCTACTGTGCTTCCAACCCAGTTTCCTGCTAATGCACCTGGAAGGCAGCAGATAATGGCCCTGGTACTGGGGTTCCTGCCACTCACATGGGAGATCCTGATGGAATTCGTGGCTTCTGGCTTCAGTCTGGTTCAGCCCTAGCTATTGCAGGCTTCTGGGGAGTGAATTAGTGAATGGAGATGTTTCTCTGTTACTCTGCCTTTCAAATGAATGAATGAATCTTAAATGGAGCTGAAGCAGGTTAGTTAAGAGCCTGTAAAGTAGTTAGCCTGTCTCCTTTTCAACGAAACACTAGCCAGTCAAATAAAAAAAAATTCCTTCTCCCCCTAATTTGTAGAAAACTAAAAGTGTGAACCAGACAGGCTTACAACCAGAATAGAAGGCAGCACAACAGTGAAAATAAGTGGGTAAGTAAAAGTCTACAAACTGAGGAACATCAGATAATCCCAACCTTTCTCTCCAGCTTCTGTGACCTGCAAAAACCCAGGATACAATCTTCCAGTTTACGGATTGTACATTCCTTATGCCCTAGAAAACTGCTCTCTAAAGAAAACAAGTCCAATAAAAACAGATCTTTATAACTCACAACGATGAGTTCCCCAAGAAAACAGATGGGTCTATGAATATTATCTAGCAGTAAAAGCACAATAATTGATAGGGCTTAGCAACTCAAAGCTTCTAATCAACTTTCCAAGGGTCTCCCTTTAAAAATAAACAGGTCAATGTTATGGCAAAGCAGGCAAAACTGCTGCCCGCAATATTGGCTCCCCATAAGGGTACAGGCTATGTCCTGGCTGCACGGCCTGGGAAAAGCAGAAGATGGCCATGTCCTGACTTCAGCCTGGCTCAACCCTGGTCAATGTGGCTATCTGGAGAGTGAAACAGTGGATGGAGGTTATCTCTCTCTCTCTGAAACTCTTTCAAATAAATAAACCTTAAAAAGAGGGATTGGCACTGTGGTATAATGGGTAAAGTCACCATCTGCAACACCAGCATCCGACATGAGCACTAGTTCACATCCTGTCTGCTCTACTTCCAATCCAGCTCCTTACTAATGGCTTGGGAAAAGCAGTGAAAAATGGCCCAAGTGTTTGTGCTTCTGCCACCCACATGGGAGACGCGGATGAAGCTCCCAGCTACTAGCTTCAGCCTGGCTCAGTGTTTGCTGTTATGGCCATCTGGAGAGAGACCCAGCTGAGAGAAGATTTCTTTCTTTTTAATTCTGACTTTCAAAATAAAGTAAATTTTTTTTCTTTATTTTTAAAAGATTTACTTTAGTTACTTGTAAGGCAGTTACAGAAAAATAGAGGGAGAGAGGTCTTTTATCTGCTAGTTTACTCCCCAAATGGCTACAGTGGCCAGAACTGGACCAGACTGAAGCCAGGAGCCAGGAGCTTCTTCTGGGTTTACCACGTGGGTGCAGGGGCCCAAGCACTTGGGCCATCTTCTACTGCTTTCCCAGGCACATTTGCAGGGAGCTGGATTGGAAGTGGAGCAGTCGGGTCTCAAACCAATGCCCAAATGGGATGCTGGCATGATAGGAGGCAGCTTTATCTGCTTCTCCACAGCGCCAGCCCCAATAAAATAAATCTTAAAAAAAAAAAACAAAAAAACAAAAAAAAAAAACCCGCTGTTTAACCTTAGGAACAAAATTATATAAAATTAAAAAGGACAGGTGTCCTACATAGCAGAGTTAAGACTCTTACATCTCATATCAGAGTCCCAGGGTTTGAATTCAAGTTCTTATTTTATTATTATTATTATTAATTTGACAGATAGAGTTAGATAGTGAGAGAGAGACAGAGAGAAAGGTCTTCCTTCCATTGGTTGTCCCCCCAAATAGCCGCTATGGCCAGAGCTACGCTGGTCCAAAGCCAGGAGCCAGGTGCTTCCTCCTGGTCTCCCATGTGGGTACAGAGGCCCAAGCAATTGGGCCATCCTCCACTGCCTTCCCAGGCCACAGCAGAGAGCTGGACTGGAAGAAGAGCAACCAGGACTGCAACGTGGCACTCATATGGGATGCTGGCGCCACAGGCGGAGGATTAACCAAGTGAGCCACAGCGCCGACCCTCCCCCCCAGCTCTTATTTCTTAATTCCATCTTCCTGCTAATGTAGACTCTTGAGAAGGAGCAAGTGATGGCTCAAGTAATTGGTCCCTGCCACTGGTGTGTGAGATCTGGATTTATTTTCAGGCTCTCAGCTTTGGCCTAGCCCAGTCCTGGACATGTGGGGAGTGAACCAATAGATGGGAGCTGCCTGTCTGACTTAAAACAAACACAAAAACAAACAAAGATCAATTGACATTTGAGGAAAGCCCCAATAAGACAGAGACTAAAGCAGACAAACAGAAAACTAGTTGGAAGAAAGGAAGAAAATGTTAAGAAAGAGCAGAGAAAAAATGTTCAAATTTACAAAACCAAACTAGTTAAAATCTTAGGATTTTAGGAGTATAAATCCATTTTTAAAAAATGCTAGGGGAAAAAAGAAAAATCATAAAACAAAATGGGTAGAGCCTTCTAGGAGCTCAGTGAGCAATAGCTATGCCCAGTCTTCTGGGCCACCTGGTCTGCTTGGGAACTCACGGAGACCTATAAAGAAGCCCAATAAACCCCTGATACTAGCTAACGACATCAGAGAGCTGCGCTGGGAGAGGACGAGGTGACCTGTATCACAAAGATCTAGGCGATGATGTTTGGCTGGAAGCAGAATTTACACGATGGACTGTGCAGAAGAGATCCAGGATATCCTTGGCTGCACTCTGAGGGCTCAGGAAACCTGACAGATGAGAACACTCCAAGAGACATGGGGAGTGTAGGGGTTTACCCCCCAAGAATCGAGTAAGTTCTTAACAGAGATTTCCTAACAAACCTAACATCAGTTGGAAAATAGAGAAGCATTTCCAGACACTAGAATATAGCTCTTGAGGACTATATTAGCTTTATTATTATTATTTTTTTTTATTTTTTGACAGGCAGAGTGGACAGTGAGAGAGAGAAAGACAGAGAGAAAGGTCTTCCTTTTGCCGTTGGTTCACCCCCCAATGGCTGCTGTGGCCGGTGTGCTGCGTCCAGCGCACCGCGCTGATCCGAAGCCAGGAACCAGGTGCTTCTCCTCGTCTCCCATGGGGTGCAGGGCCCAAGCACTTGGGCCATCCTCCACTGCACTCCCTGGCCACAGCAGAGAGCTGGACAGGAAGAGGAGCGACCAGGACAGAACCCAGCGCCCATATGGGATGCCGGTGCCGCAGGCGGAGGATAAGCCTATTGAGCCGCGGCACCGGCCTATATTAGCTTTTTAAAGACATTTGTACTGCTGTGCCCTCTGTGAGAACTCATGAGGCAAAATACTTTTTTTTCATTCTTTGGTACCATGGTCTGGATGGAAATTATCTTTATCTTGAAACAAAGTCCTTTGGGGGCCAGCCCTGTAGTGTGCCATATCCAATATGGGTGCCTGTTTGAGCTCCCGATTGCTGCACTTCTGATCCAGCTCCCTGCTAATGTGCCTGGGAAAGCAGCAGAGGATGGCCCCCTGCACCCATAGAAGCTCCTGGCTCCAGATACGCCCAGCTCTGGCTGTTGCAGCCACAGTGGATGGAAGATCTCTCTCTCCCTTCTGTCTTTGTAACTCTACCTTTCAAATAAAACAAATAAATCTAAGAAAGAAAGAATCAGTCCTTTGAAGAGGAAAAAAAAAAAAAAAAGACAAGAAAAACAAGAATGGTCTCTTGGAAATAAATATGACAATCTAAATTAAGATTTTGTAGGACTGTAAGAAAAAAGACAAGTAACTGTTCCAGGAGACAAAAAGACAACCAAATAAGAGAATAATGAGGGGCCAGTGCTGTGCCATAGCAGATAAAGCCGCCACCTGCACTGCCGGCATCCCATATGGGCACCAGTTTGAGATCCAGATGCTCCACTTCCAATCCAGCTCTCTGCTATGGCATAGGAAAGCAGTGGAAGATGGCCCAAGGCCTCTGCACACACATGGGAGACCCAGAAGAAGCTCCTGGCTTCGGATCGGCGCAGCTCCAGCCATTGCGGCCAACTGGGGAGTGAACCAACTGATGGAAGTCCTCTCTCTCTCTCTGCGTAACTCTGACTTTCAAATAAATAAATAAATCTTTTTAAAAAATTAAGAGAATAATGAAATTAGGAGCATGAGCCAATATATGACTAAGTGAAATCCAACAAAAAGAACTCAGCAAATGGAGGAAAAGAAGGTAAAGAAAAACTCTGGTCACGGCAGAACCATAAACAGCCCTCTTCTAAGAACCCTAACACCAAATTCTCTTCAAAAATCACACTGAATAGAAAAAAAGCAGATTGCAGATGAAATCACTAGGATTCCAACTCTTAAAATAGAGATTATCTAAAAGGCAGACTGACAGAGAGATCGAGATCTTCCATCTGCTTGTTCACCACCCAAATGCCTACAAGAACCAGGGCTGTGCCAGGCCAAAGCAAGGAGCCAGGAACTCCATCCAAGTCTTTTTTAAGATTTTTTTTTTTTATTTGAGAGGTAGAGTTACGGAGAGAGGGAGAAACAGAAATGTCTTCCTTCTGTTAGTTCACTCCCCAGTTGGCTGCAATGGCCGGAGCTGCGCCAATCCGAAGCCAGGAGCCAAGAGCTTCTTCCTGGTCTTCAACGTG
Source organism: Oryctolagus cuniculus (assembly GCF_964237555.1). NCBI lineage: Eukaryota > Metazoa > Chordata > Mammalia > Lagomorpha > Leporidae > Oryctolagus > Oryctolagus cuniculus. Next base: position 57,253,949 of record NC_091449.1, read on the forward strand.
GACGTAGGGGCCCAAGGACCTGGGCCACCTCTACTGCTTTCCCAGGCCACAGCAGAGAGCTGGATTGGAAGAGGAGCAGCCAGGACTAGAACCCGCTCCCATATGGGATGCCAGTGCCGCAGGCAGAGGATTAACCTACTGCGCCACGGCGCCGGCCCCCTCCATCCAAGTCTTCCATGTGGGTAGTGGGAACTCAAACATTTGAGTCATTATCCACCACTTCCTGATGTTGTGGTATAGTGGATTAAGCTGCCACCTGCAATGCCAGCATCCCATATGGGTGCCAGTTGAGTCCCAGTTGCTCCACTTCTGATCCAGCTCCCTGCTAATGTATCTGGGAAGGCAGCCCAAGTTGGTACAAATGCTTGGGTCCCTGTGCCCATGTGGGAGACCTAAAAGAAGCTCCTGGCTTCAGCCAACCCCAGCCATTCCAGATGGAAGATTCTTTCTCCATATATAACTGCCTTTCAAATATATAAATCAATCTTAAAAAAGAAAAAGGAAAACAATTATATCAAGGATGGGTATTGTCACACAGGGGGTTAAGCTGCCCATTGGGAAATCTGTATCCCATATGAGGACGCTCAAGATCGAGCTCCACCTCTGCTTCCAATCCAGCTTTTTGCTAACGGGCCTGCGAGGCAGCAGATGATGACCCAAGTGCTGGGGTTACTGCTGCAACACAGGAGGCCCAGACAGAGTCCCTGGCTCCTGGCTTCTGCGTGATCCAGTCCTGAGGGAATTTAGTGAGTGAACTAGTTGATGAGATTTCTGTCACTGTGACCTTCAATTAAATTTTTAAAAAACCCACAAATATATAAAAAAAAAAACCTCAAGATTTATTAGATCTTTGTGGTGACTTCATAGATTTTTTAATTTTTCTTTGCATTTTTCAACATGGGTGAATTTTAATGAAATTTCTTCCCATCATATGCCTGGTGAGCAACCAGTTCTGATTTGAACAGAAAGATAGAAAAGTAGAATCCAAGTTGAATTCGTCACTGTATTCCCTAAGCATCAAGTTCAGAAAAACCCAAAACTCATAACCAAACAAAACCAGATAACTAAGAATATACCACGTGCTAAAATACTTAAGTGCGATACTACAGTATAACTAAACTTATACACAACAGTAAAACTTCTTAGGGTTACTACTCCAAATAAGAACCTACCAAGCGGCCCTGCGCAGTGTGGCACAGTGGGTTAAACTGCTGCCTGCGACGCCCGCATCTACTTCCCATTCAGCGCCCAGTTAATGTGCCTGGGAAAGCAGAGGAGGATGGCCCAAGCACTAGGGCTTTGCCATACGTATGAAGCCCTGGATGGAGTTCCAGGCTCCTGGCTTTGGCATGGCCCAGTCCCAGCTGTTACAGCCAGTTAGGAAATGAACAGCAGATAGAAGATCTCTCTCTGACAGCCACTACTCACTCACAAGCGGCTGTTTAAACTTTAATCAAATAAAAAATCTTGTTCCTCAACTGCGCTGGTCACATTTCAAGTGCTTACAAGCCACACGTGGACAGCAGAGGAAGCGTACACTTCCATCGTCACAGAAGGTTCCATGGAACAGCGAGCGGTTCCGGGACGCTTCCCAGGCGGCGTGCCCTACCAGGGGCTGCCTACAGTCGGAGACCGTGGGCCGGGGGTCCCAAGGCCCTGGGTTCCAGTCCCCGCTTCTACTCACGAGCACCTAAGAGGCAGCGGACGATGGTTCAGGGGACTGGGTCCCTGCCACCCCCACGGGAGACCCGCTTGGAGTTCCCGGCTCCTGGCATCGCCATGGCCCAGCCCTGCCTGTTGTGCGCATTTGGGGAGAAAACCAACGAATGGAAGCTCTCTCTGCTCTTCAAATAAATGCACTTTTTAAAAAAAATCCAACACGCCAATTTCCCACTAGGCACCTTCCTAAGCTTTGAAACTTTGGCGTCGGTCAACACGCACAAGCTGTGGGGACCGCCCGAGCAGGCAGGGGGGGGTCCGACCGACCTCGGTTCGAATGGGGTGAAGGGGGGGCTTGGGTGGGTCTGCCGACCTCCTTGCTCAACTTGTTCACCCTTAAAATGGGGGCAATAAGGGTGTTCGGGTTACAGACTTGCAATGATAAAAATCAAGTTTTTTTTTTTTCGGGGAACTTGAAAGCGACCCGAGTAACCGGCGCCCAGCCCGACGGAGAGAGAAGTGCGGGAGGCTCTTCCCTCGGGGCGGGATCCCAGAGACCTGGGACCCCCGCGGCGCAAGCCTGGCCTCGGCCAACGCGGCCCCTTCCGCCCCCGCCCCCCGGGAACGCAGGAAGGAGGAGGGGGTAGCGCCCCTCGGCCCCGACGGTTGGGGCGCCACCGAAGGCCCGCGGCTCCTCAGGCCCCCTCGGGGAGCGTTCGGAGCCTCCACGCCCACAGATCTAGCCCGAAGAAGTTTCCCCGGGACCAAGGCCCGAGGAGAAGAAAGCACCCCCGTCTCACCTGAAGGTTGAAGGGCGCGGCGGGGCTCGCGGGCCCAGCGAAGCACCTTTGGTTACTTCAGTAGAACTCCCAACGAACGCGCGCAAACAACCGCCACTTCCTCCGCAACGCGAGCGCCCGACCCGGCCTGCTCCTATTGGATAACAGCCCCAGCCAGCAGCCAATACCGCCCCTTCTTCTTCCTTGGGTGGCGGGGTCGCTGAAACAGCGGCGCTCTCATTGGCGTAAACTGGCTAGGCGGGACCACGCTCGAGGAAGCCTCGTACAATTGGTAGAAATCTATGTCCGTCACCTCGCGCCCATCCCCGGACTAGTAGAATGCGAAGGGTTGTTTGCCGCGCTCTATTTTGAACTTTCTTAGCGGGATAAAGTTATGGGAGAAAGATGTATTCAAACTGTAGTTTCTGCTGCTGCTTAACCTTTAGTGAAGGAACTGCCTTTCTCCGAAGAATATCCGTATCCAAAGGAATAAATTCAAAACGTTGTCCCCAGAATGCTGGAGGCTGTGAAGAGCGGCGAGACAGACTCGTTCGTATGGATCCTGTCAGGGGATCGAAGAGTTCACACGAAAGAATCCGCCTCTGCCATTCAAACCGCCGCATAAACTGCCCGCTGCGACCACTCATCCCGTCACGCGGCAGCAAAAGTTTCTTTCTTTCTTTTCTTTCTTTCTTTCTTTTTTTTTTTTGACAGGTAGAGATAGATAGAGAGAGACAGAGAGAAAGGTCTTCCTTCCGTTGCTTCTCCCCCCAAATGGCCGCTACCGCCGGCGCTGCGCCGATCCGAAGCCAGGAGCCAGGTGCTTCTGGTCTCCCATGGGGTGCACGGCCCCAGCACTTGGGCCATCCTCCACTGCACTCCCGGGCCACAGCAGAGAGCTGGCCTGGAAGAGGAGCAACCGGGACTGGAAGAGGAGCAACCGGGACTAGAACTCGGCGCCCATAAGGGATGCCGGCGCCGCAGGCGGAGGATTAGCCTAGTGAGCCGCGGCGCCGGCCCCCAATCTCTTTTCTATACGTTTCTTTCTTTGCTTCTTCAATTGTCTAATTTGTCTTTGTTGAACATACAGTACTTATAACAATGACAATCTTATTACACAGTGTTTATACATATCAAAAAATGACAAGGTACCCCATAATATATGTAGTTTTTCTGTCAAAAAATCACTCAAAACTTTATTTTGCTCTATATTTGTTTATAAAAATTCTCATTACTCATATTAGCCATCCTATATTACAGCAGTGCGTCCACTCTGTCCACTCTGCCTGTCCCGGTTGCCCCTCTTCCAGGCCAGCTCTCTGCTGTGGCCAGGGAGTGCAGTGGAGGATGGCCCAGGTGCTTGGGCCCTGCACCCCATGGGAGACCAGGAGAAGCACCTGGCTCCTGCCATCGGATCAGCGCAGCGCGCCGGCCGCGGCGGCCATTGGAGGGTGAACCAACAGCAAAGGAAGACCTTTCTCTCTGTCTCTCTCTCACTGTCCACTCTGCCTGTCCAGAAAAAAAAAAAAAGGAAAGAAAGAAAGAAAGAAAGAAAGAAAGAAAGAAAGAAAGAAAGAAAGAAAGAAAGAAAGAAAAACAGATTGGAGGGGCCAGTACTGTGCCGCTGCAGGTTAACGCCCTGGCCTGAAGCGCCGGCATCCCATATGGGTGCCAGTTCGAGTCCCGGCTGCTCCACTTCCAATCCGGCTCTCTGCTATGGCCTGGGAAAGCAGCAGATGGCTCAACTCCTTGGGCCCCTGCACCTACATGGGAGACCCGGAAGAAGCTCCTGGCTCTTGGCTTCAGATTGGCGCAGCCACGGCTGTTGCAGCCAACTGGGAGTGAACTGTTGCAGCCAACTGGGAGTGAATTATTGGATGGAAGACTATCTCTTTCTCTCTCTCTCTCTCTCTCTCTCTCTCTCCCCCTCTCCCTCCCTCACTCCCACTCCTCTCTTTGTGTAACTCTGACTTTCAAATAAATAAATGAATCTTTAAAAAAAAAAAAAGAAAGAAAACAGATTGGAGCTCAGCAGAGGCTATTCTCAAAGCTTATCTTAGGCCTGCGACGCGGCTCACTAGGCTAATCCTCTGCCTGCGGCGCCAGTACTCTGGGTTCTAGTCCCGGTCGGGGCGCCGGATTCTGTCCCGGTTGCCCCTCTTCCAGGCCAGCTCTCTGCTATGGCCCAGGAGTGCAGTGGAGGATGGCCCAAGAGCTTGGGCCCTGCACCCGCATGGGAGACCAGGAGGAGGCACCTGGTTCCTGGCTTCGGATCGGCGCAGCGCGCTGGCTGCAGCAGCCATTGAGGGGTGAACCAACGGAAAAAGGAAGACCTGTTTCTCTGTCTCTCTCTCTCACTAACTCTGCCTGTCAAAAAACAAAACAAAAAAATAGAATCACAGCCTGGCATGGGGAATGGCAGGATGGGAGGTGAAAACACTGCCCTGGCATCTCTCTGGATACAGATGGCTGGTATCAGAACTAGGGGTTTGGGGGTTGGGCTGTAGCCTGCAACACTGGCTTCCCGTATGAGCGCCAGTTAGAGTCCTAGCTGCTTCCAATCCAGCTCCCTAATGAAGGCAGGGAAAGATGGTCCAAATACTTAGGCCCCTGCTACCCACATGGGAGACCCAGATGAAATTCCAGGATCATGGCTTCCATTGTAGCCATTTGGGAAGTGAACCAGCGAATGGAAGATCTTTCTCTTTGTCTCTCGCTCTCTCTCTCTAACTTTGCATTTCAAATAAATAAATATTTTTTTTTTAAAAAAGGAGTGCAAATAATTGCTCACTTTCTTCCTACGACCCTCCAGGAAAAAAAGTTGCATTCATGCAGTAATAAAGGCATCTGACGGCTGGTCTCATTGTCAGAGAGAGGATGTGGGTTGGAAAGCTTCTGCCCTGGCCTGAAGCATCAGCATCCCATATGGGCACTGGTTCGAGACCCGGCTGCTCCACTTCTGATCCAGCTCTCTGCTATGGCCTGGGAAAGCAGTAGAAGATGGCCCAAGTCCTTGGGCCCCTGCACTTGCGTGGAAGACCCAGAAGAAGCTCCTGGCTCCTGGCTTCAGATCTGCGCAGCAGCTCCTGTCGTTGTGGCCAACTGGGGAGTGAACCGTCGGATGGAAGATCTTTCTCTCTCTCTCTGCTTCTACTTTCTCTGTGTAACTCTGGCTTTCAAATAAATAAATAAATAAATCTTTAAAAAAATAAAAAAGTAAGAAAAGGCAGGCATTTGGCACAAATGTTAAGCCACTGCTTTAAAAAAAAAAAAAAAAAGACAGCCCCTCTTGGAGGCCTTGGTAATGAAAGATTCAGTTATTTTTCAAGTCCAGAGGAATCACAGTAGACATTTTTGTTGCCTACAACACACAACACATCAGATTTATTTATTTTATTTGAAAGGCAGAGTTAGAGAGAGAGAGAGGGAATTTTCTATCTGCTGGTTCACTCCTCAGATGGCCACAACAGCCAGGAGCCTTGCGCTTCACCCAGGTCTCCCATGTCGGTGGCGGGGCCCCAAGTGCTTGGGCCACCCTCCCCTGCTTTCCCAGGTGCATCAGCGGGCATAGGGAGTGGAGAGGCCACGCTGGAACATGAGCCCAAATGGGACTCCTGGTAACCCTCTGTGCCACAACGCAGGCCTCAAGAAAATATATTAAAAACCACAATAACAAACATGGTCCGGGGCTTATTAAGTGTATGATAAGAATATCAAAGGGATGAAAGGAAATAAATACAAACAAACTCAGCAATTTGAATTTCTAGGAACCTAGGCAGTAGAAAAGCTTGGGCGAGTGGGCAGAGGGATGAAGACGGGATACAAGATGCCCGGAGCCCTGCTGTTTATAACACGCAGAATGAACTCAGCTCCTGTAGGGGGAAAAGCGAAAAACCTTCCAGCGGTGGTAATATAAACCCACACTTCCCCTCGCTGTACGAAACAAACTAATAGGCGCTACAGTGGGCCCCGGCGAGGGAAGAAGGAGGCTCAGCTCCTGCAGAACCCTCGCCGCCCGCGCCCCGCTGCGGTCCCGGCGTCCCCGGTCCCCAGCACAGACAGCTGCACCACCCGCGCCCAGGAATCGAAACCAACTCGGTGCTGGGTTCCAGGAAACCGGAGAGCGCCGGGTACTCCCCTCCGCGCCCAGGCGCCCCGCCGCCTCCCGGTTCCGCGTTCCCGGGGACCGCGGGGCTCACCTGCGCCCCACCTGCTGCGCGCACCGCTCCTCCCGCCTCGCCGCCACCTCTGCCTTCCGCTCCGGAGAGAAGTCAGCCCGGGGGGCTCTCAGGGCCCCTGCACCTCCTTCGCTTCGGTGCCCGCGACGTGAGTGTCCCTGGTTTTGCGGGACCCCGCAAGTGAAAGCCGGGCCACCAGCGCTGCGCCAGGGCCTCGTGCTCCGTTCCTGCCCCCGGGCTGGGATGCCCGCAGGGAAGGCCACGCACGCCTCGCAGCCTCCTGGCTCGCGCGTGGCGCACGCCTTGGTCCTCCCGCCCTGCCCACCGTCTCCGAACCCGCTCCAGACCCTTCCTGGTCACAGGTGCCAGGGCCCCTGCCTGGGGGCCGCGCAGCTGTTACAACCCGGACTGTGCGTGGGAAGGGCTGGAGGCTGAACTGAGGCAGCTGGAGAGGGGGTCCCAGAGTCAGCCTCTCCCGGGGGCGCGGCGGAGTGAGGCGGGTGGGGAAGAAGGCTCAGCGCCCTCTCGCCTCCCTGCTGGGCTCTCTGTCACCAGAGGAAGCAGGTTGTCCGGAGGTCAGCTGTGCCCCCGCTGGAACGGGTCAGTAATGGCATTCAGTTGCTCATCAGGCTAGTTTCCTCTGAAAGGGAAGACGTTTTGGGTTGGAGAGATGTGAGGGATGGGCGCCCGGGGTCCTCCTTGCTTACTCATTTGTTTACCTTGCTGCTGTGTTCCCTCTCCCACACCATCCCGCCGCTCTTCTAGCTGTAAGTTAGGCATGGGCTCGGGTGCACTGAACGAGGGACAGGGAGATGCGGGAACAGAGGGATGTGGGGACAGGGGGCTGTGGGGACAGGGGGCTGTGGGGACAGGGGGATGTGGGGACAGGGGGCTGTGGGGACAGAGAGATGCGGGAACAGGGGGATGTGGGGACAGGGGGCTGTGGGGACAGGGGGCTGTGGGGACAGGGGGATGTGGGGACAGGGAGATGCGGGAACAGGGGGATGCGGGGACAGGGGGATGCGGGGACAGGGGGCTGTGGGGACAGGAGGATGCGGGGACAGGGGGATGTGGGGACAGGGGGCTGTGGGGACAGGGGGCTGTGGGGACAGGGGGATGTGGGGACAGGGAGATGCGGGAACAGGGGGATGCGGGGACAGGGAGATGCGGGGACAGGGGGATGCGGGGACAGGGGGATGCGGGGACAGGAGGATGCGGGGACAGGGGGATGTGGGGACAGGGGGCTGTGGGGACAGGGGGATGTGGGGACAGGGAGATGCGGGGACAGGGGGCTGGGGGGACAGGGGGATGCGGGAACAGGGGGATGCGGGGACAGGGGGATGCGGGGACAGGGGGATGTGGGGACAGGGGGATGTGGGGACAGGGGGCTGTGGGGACAGGGAGATATGGGGACAGGGGGATGTGGGGACAGGGGGCTTGGGGGACAGGGGGCTGTGGGGACAGGGGGCTGTGGGGACAGGGGGATGTGGGGACAGGGGGATGCGGGGACAGGGGGATGCGGGGACAGGGGGCTGGGGGGACACGGGGCTGTGGGGACAGGGGGATGCGGGGACAGGGAGATGCGGGGACAGGGAGATGCGGGGACAGGGGGATGCGGGGACAGGGGGATGCGGGGACAGGGGGATGTGGGGACAGGGGGATGCGGGGACAGGGGGCTGGGGGGACAGGGGGCTGTGGGGACAGGGGGATGTGGGGACAGGGGGCTGGGGGGACAGGGGGCTGTGGGGACAGGGGGATGCGGGGACAGGGAGATGCGGGGACAGGGAGATGCGGGGACAGGGGGATGCGGGGACAGGGGGATGCGGGAACAGGGGGATGCGGGGACAGGGGGATGTGGGGACAGGGGGATGTGGGGACAGGGGGATGCGGGGACAGGGGGCTGTGGGGACAGGGGGATGTGGGGACAGGGGGCTGTGGGGACAGGGGGCTGTGGGGACAGGGAGATGTGGGGACAGGGGGATGTGGGGACAGGGGGATGTGGGGACAGGGGGATGCGGGGACAGGGGGCTGGGGGGACACGGGGCTGTGGGGACAGGGGGATGCGGGGACAGGGAGATGCGGGGACAGGGGGATGCGGGGACAGGGGGCTGTGGGGACAGGGGGATGTGGGGACAGGGGGATGCGGGGACAGGGGGCTGGGGGGACAGGGGGCTGTGGGGACAGGGGGATGTGGGGACAGGGGGATGCGGGGACAGGGGGCTGGGGGGACAGGGGGCTGTGGGGACAGGGGGATGTGGGGACAGGGGGCTGGGGGGACAGGGGGATGCGGGGACAGGGGGATGCAGGTTTCCTGGGGGCTATCAGGTGCTAAGCAAAGACTGCTGCACAAAGTTCTGGGGCAAGAGGCAGCTTCCGTTCTGCTCAGGGCTGTTCCCCAGAGCAGGAGGCAGCTGGGGGAGCCCTCACAGCAGCTGCAGGTTGGCCCCCCCTGGAATCGCGCTGTGTAGAACCTCCTGGGGTTGTCGTGTTACAATCCCACCACCCATGTCCGAGATAGCCATTACTCGGCACGCATGCTCATCAGCGTTGGGTTTCCTCACTGTTTTTAATAGCTGAAATGTTAACAGGTGTGAACCAATGGTAAAGGAAGACCTTTCTCTCTGTCCCTCTCTCTCTCTCACTGTCCACTCTGCCTGTCAAAAATAAAAAATATATATATACTATGCTCAACAAATTTAAATCAAAGTATCTTCGCTAATCACAGTGGAATGAAGCTAGAAACCAGTAACAGAGGAAAAAAACGGGAAATCCACAAATTTGTGGAAATTAAACAGCACATTCTTAAACAACCAGTAGATCAAAGAAGAAATCAATTACAAGAGAAATTAGAAGCTACTAGAGATGCCAGAAAACAACAATACAATATATTAAAGACTATGGGATGCAGTGAAGGCAGGTCCCAGAGAGAAATTTATAGCTGCCAGTGCCTACGATAAAAAAAGATCTCAAATCAACAATCCAACCCTAAAACATGAGGAACCAGAAAAAGATGAAACCAAACCAAAAGCAAGGCTGAAGGAAGGGAATAATAAAGATTAGAATACAGATAATCAACAAAACCAATGGTTGCTTCTTCAAAAAGATGAATACAGCTTACACATCTTCAGCTAGACTGACATAAAAAAGATGAAAATAACTAAAATCAGAAATGAAAGTGGGAACCTTATAGAAATAAAAAGAACTATAAGATAATATTGTGCATTACATCATCAAAGTACCTCACCCAGATGAGATGGACCAATTCCTAGACACAAAAATTCCAATGAACTCAATGAAAAATGGAAAATCTGAACATACCTGACACAAGTAAGGAGATGAAATTAGTAATCAAAACTCTCAACTAAGAAAAGCCCAGGAGTCGGCGCCGTGGCTCAATAGGCTAATCCTCTACCTTGTGGCGCCGGCACACCGGGTTCTAGTCCCGGTTGGGGCGCCGGATTCTGTCCCGGTTGCCCCTCTTCCAGGCCAGCTCTCTGCTATGGCCAGGGAGTGCAGTGGAGGATGGCCCAGGTGCTTGGGCCCTGCACCCCATGGGAGACCAGGAAAAGCACCTGGATCCTGGCTCCTGCCATCGGATCAGCGCGGTGCGCCGGCTGCAGCGGCGGCCATTGGAGGGTGAACCAACGGCAAAGGAAGACCTTTCTCTCTCTGTCTCTCTCTCTCACTGTCCACTCTGCCTGTCAAAAATAAAAAATAAAAATAATAAAAAAAATTAAAAAAAGAAAAAAAAAAAAGCAAAGCCCAGGGTAGATCCTTTCACTGGTGAGCTCCATCAAACCAGAAGCATGGAACTCCATCCTGGTCTCCCACACCGGTGCAGGGGCCCAAGTACTTGGGTCGTCTTCCACTGCTTTCCCAGGTGCATTAGCAAAGAGCTTGATAGGAAGTGGAGCAGCTGGGACCAGAACCAGTGTTCATATGGGAAACGGCCTCCCAGCTTCAACCTGGCCTAGCCCTGTCCATGGGGTCATTTGGGGAGTGAACCAGTAGATGGAAGATATCTCTCTGTTTCTTTCTCCCTTTCTCTAGTATCTAGCATCTGTAACTCTGCCTTTCAGATAAATAAATAAATTAATATTTTTTTTTAAAAATTGTAGATAAAACAAGAAAGCAAGTGAAGAGGACAGATGAGGTGAGAGAGTGCAGGAATTTTGAAATCGCGGATACCTGCTTCCAAGACTTTGGCGGCAGTCATAATGGGGAAGTGCTGCATGCTGCCACCAGAGGGCAGTAGAGGCCAGGGATCAGGTGGATTAACGCAGCTCAGAGATTGGGTGGAGACAAGACCAGAATTTATTGGGCTGTGTTACAAGTTGGTCATTATACTGGCACAATGGGAAATAGCACAGAGTTCGAAGGCAGAGGCCAGAGGCAATAGAGGAATGGAATGGCAGAATTAAGAGGGCAATTCTTCAGATCAGCCAGGAAACACCCAAAGACAGCATGTCTGGAAGTATAAACCCAGTGCCATAAATGAATACGACTGCTTAGGGGCTTGTCTCTGGCCACGGTGGCTGTGTCTTTGTGGGAGGATCGGGCGAGCTAAATTGCTAGGGTCACTGAAGTTCAGTCCCTCTGCATTTATTCTATGTTAATCAGAATGTAAATGTGCTTCGCTGAGCAAACATTACACTTTCTTGATGTTTTGTGTCTTCCTCCATCCACTACAGGCATAAACACAGTGATGTGTTATAAGTGCCAGGCTGTACCATTGTGCTACATGTGTTGGCACTTTTTTTTTATTTTTGACAGGCAGAGTGGACAGTGAGAGAGAGAGTGACAGAGAGAAAGGTCTTCCTTTGCTGTTGGGTCACCCTCCAATGGCCGCTGCGGCCAGTGCGCTGCGGCTGGCACACTGTGCTGATCCGAAGCCAGGAGCCAGGTGCCTCTTCTGGTCTCCCATGGGGTGCAGGGCCCAAGCACTTGAGCCATCCTCCACTGCCCTCCCGGGCCACAGCAGAGAGCTGGCCTGGAAGAGGAGCAACTGGGACAGAATCCAGCACCCCGACTGGGACTAGAACCCAGTGTGCCGGAGCCGCAGGTGGAGGATTAGCCAATTGAGCCACGGCGCCAGCCCATGTGTTGGCATTTTGATGAGAGAGAGAGAGAAAGAGAGATAGTCCATCTGCTGGTTGACTCCCCAAATAGCCCCAATGATGGGGGCTGGGCCAGACTGAAGCCAGGAGCCTAGAACTCCATCCAGGTCTCCCTTGTGGTTGCAGGGGCCCAAGAATTTGGGCCATCTTGCACTGCTTCCCCAGGTGTGTGAGCAGAAAACAGGATTGGAAATGGAGCAGGTGGCGGCTTAACCCACTGCACTGCAGTGCGGGACCCTGCACCTGATTTTTAACTCTTACACTGCTGGTAACATTCTCCAGCCTTCCAGACAATGACTGGGGTGGGCACTGCACCAGGCATGCCAGCCAGCTTGAGGTTAAGGGCCACATGGCCTTCCTGTGGGGATGCAGGTGAGTGACCTTGCACTGTTGTTGCCTCCCTCGCTCACTCTCCAAGGCCTGTGGACAATCAGGGCAGACAGCGCTGGGGAAACCTGCCAGAAGCTGACTGATTGGGCCTTTTCATGAATAGGGTTCCTTGGTTTTATGTTTTCACTTTTCCTTTTGAAATTTTTATTTCTTTATTTTCATTTTATTGGAAAGGGAGGGAGAGAGAGAGACCTTCCACCCTCTGGCTCACTCCCCAAATGCCCACAACAGCCAGGGCTGGGCCACACTGAAGCCAGGAGCCTGGAACTACATCTGGGTCTCCCACATGGGTGGCAGAGACCCAGATACCTGAACCATCACCTGTATCCTCCCAGGGTCTGTGTTAACAGCAGGATTTGTGTCCCAACAACTCTAGCGGCTGCTTACCCTCTGTTGTCTTGCTGTCCATGATTGGCTGATTAAGGGCCCAGAGTTGCTCTAAGGAGGGCCGATGGGAGGTCTTCGGGTGGTGGGGACTGTGCCCTCCGAGGGTGGGTTTCTGAAGAGGTTTGAGTATTTCAGTTCATCTTTGCTGTCACATGGGCCATGACCAGACGCTGGGCCACTGGACCGCCCGATCTGAAACGTCCACCATCTGCTGACGTAACCTCTTTTCCGAAGAAGCTCCCTTCATGAAGGGAGTTTATTTAAAGTAATGAAAAGTGGACCAAACAACTCCTTTTTTTTTTTAAAAAAAATTAAAGATTCATTTATTTCCTCAAAAGGCAGAGTGTCAGAGAAAGATCTTTTTTATCCACCGGTTGATTCCCCAAAATGCCTGCAACAACCAGGGCTGGACCAGGTCCATGCCAGGAGCCAGGAACTCCCACAAGGGTGGCAGGGACCCACGTACTTGAGCCGTCGGCCGCTGCTTTCCCAGGGGCATTAGCAGGGAGCAACGCCGCCACGTCGTGCCCTCACTCTTGTGAAAGGAGTCAGAAGTCTTTTGTGAGAACTTGCTCTTTGTAAAGCTTCCTCCACAGAGATGGAGGCTGTGGTTCTGCCACGTGCACGGACCACGTTCCACTGACGGATTCCAGGAACTTGGATGATGAGTGGCCCAGACAGATGCCACTTGTCTTTAGGCTCGGGCTGCAGGGATAAAGCCGCCCGTGGGTGCTGGAGCAGGAGAGGCAGCTGGCGTGGGGCTGCTTCCTTGTGCCTCCCATCATTACTGCCTTCCACTTCTGCACGCTCGGGCAGGTGAGTCCTGGGCCAGCCCCCTTGGATCTATCGAATTAGAGGAGTGCCGGGCTTCGGACTTTGCCAGGTTCCCAGGTGACGCTGACGTGCTGGCCAAGCAAACCGTGTTGGGCAATGGTTCCCCTGCACTGAGCTGGCCTGAGGTCTTCGTGCCCGCCATGGGCATTTTGTTGACCTCAGCGGAGGTCAAGCTGCAGATGAGACACCCCTCCCCAGGGATGCATCGAGGTGATTTTTCGGGCATGATCTCTCCGAGACAGACAGTGTCTATAGGACATTTAATAACAGAAATAATAAAACCAAGCAAGAGGCTAGGGCTTGGTCAGATTTTTATTATCCCCCCTGCGCCAACCATCTGATGCATCCCGGTCAGTGCCAGGGCCACCCCCCGCCACGCCAGGCCCCCCTCCATCAATGCCACCACGCAGCAAAGCATCTGTGTTGATTTCTTTTCATTGTTTTATTTTTCAAAATATACAATTTATTTACATCTTTATTTCACAAGTGTAGTTGTGGATATTTATTCAAAAATCTTTAAATAGCTCCGCCATAAACAGTACAGATCGCAAGCACTGCTTCTCGTTAGCCTCACGTTCGTTGAGATTTTACAGTTTCAAGTAGTAATGGTTTGTGGGTGAGAAGGGAAAAACACGGGGCCAAATAATTTTTTTTTTTTTTTTTTTTTTTTACAGAAGCGGAACACAGAGGGTTAGAAAGGGCGGTTGGGCCAGCGACCTGGCGTTTAGGTTGATTATAAATAAGGCCCTCTCGGGAAAGGGGAGGTTGGGTTACGAAGAAGAAGAGGTGGGCACCTCATCTGCCGGGCGGGAGACGAGGTGCACCATGAAGGCTGCTTGTGGCTCCAGGAGGCACTGGCTGGCAGGGTCCTGAGTGGGGGCCGGTGCAGGCCACGCGTGGCTGAGGCTGGGTGGGGCTCCTGCCAATGGAGGGGCCTCGCGACCAGCCCTGGGTGGGGGCAGCTCTGTGGCTCTGGAGGCAGGGAGCAGCTGGTGACACCAGGGCTCCCACCAGCAGTCCCCCGGCCCTTGCACAGGCTGGGGAGGGCACCATGTGGTGCTGCGCGCCTGGCAGCAGAGGCACAGCTGGCTACTGTGGTCGGCAGGACAGGTGGAGGGGCTGCCGTGGGACCTGGGCTGGTTCCTGGGAGGCGTCATGCATCCCTTCCGGTGTGACTCCTTCATCATCGCACGTGGTGAGACGTCTTCATCCGCCTCGTGGCCACCAAGCCGACCTCAGGAAGGCAGGAGGGGTGGACAGGGCTGCAGGCTCCCACGGAGCTGGAGGTGCTGAGGCGCTGGGGGCCATGGGGCTGGCTCTGGGGTCAGTTTCCATCATTCCCCTGGGGGCTGCTGCCCTTGGCTGGTCCTGCCAACAGTCCCATGGGCTGGGGCTCCCTGCTAGGCCGCCAGCGTGGAGACCAGGCCCGTGTGTGACCCTCCCGGGGTGGCCAGGAAGGCAGTCTGGCCTCAGGGTCTCCTTGGCACCTTCTACCAAGCCCCAGGGTGGGACAAGGCCATGCTGCCTGGCCCAGCCAAGCTCTGTAGCAGAGTTTGGATGGGGGTGGGGGAGCAGGGGCCAGGGCGGGGCTGAGGACAGGTGAGGGGCGGTGCTGGGAGTTGTCACTGTGTCTTCGCATGGGGTTCCTCTGGGATGAGGGTGTGGAAAAAGTAATCCCATAATTTAGTGCTGATGCCGAAGCCTGCACAGGGAGACAGACGGGGAGAAGGTGAGGCAGTGCAATAGGAGCCGGGTCAGCGTGCTCGGGGAGTGAGCCAGGAGGGCACAAGCCAGCCTTTCTAGGCCCTGGGGCCATCCTGGCAGAGGCCCGGCCCAGCACCTGCCTTTCCTGTGTCCCCAGGGCGTGGTGGGAACTAACCCAGGTTGCTTATCTGACCTGGGATCCTGGGACAGCCCCAGCCTGCCTGCTTCCCTCTCTCCCACCTCCAGCCTCTTCCGGGTCCTCACAGTTCACCCCTGCCCCAGAGCTGCTGCCTCCTGGGGCCACGCTGGCCACACATTGGGGACACCGGCTTTTCTTCTTGTGGTTCTTAGCTCTGCTGGCAGCTCTGCAGTGCCCCCTTCCTGGGCCGTTTTTCTAGAGCTTTGCTGCCCAGCACGTGGCTTCTGTGTACTGGAAATGTGCCTGCACTCACCGCGGAACTATTGCTTTCACTTCATTAAGTTTCAGTGCAAACACGGACAGTTCGGCTACTAGAAAACGTTGAGGCATGTCTGGGGCAACTTACGTATGTGAGTCTACTTTTAGATTTTCAGTTTTATGAATCCTAGATACAGATCAAGTATTTCCAGTGAAAATGCAGCAATTAAATTGAGATGTAATGTCAGGGCAAAATAGACCCTGAATTTCAAAGACTTTGTCTAGGGGCTGGCGCTGTGGCATAGCTGGTAAAGCCGCTGCCTGCAGCACCAGCATCCCATATGGTCACCGGTTCGAGATCTAGCTGCTCCACTTCCCATCCAGCTCTCTGCTATGGCCTAGGAAAGCAGTAGAAGATGGCCCAAGTCCTTGGGCCCCTACACCCACGTGGGAGACCCAGAAGAAGCTCACGGCTCCTGGCTTTGGATTGGTGCAGCTCCGGCCATGGCGGCCATCTGGGAAGTGCACAAGTGGATGGAAGACCCCTCTGTCTGTCTGTCTGTCTGTCTCTCTCCCTCTCTCTCTCTCTCTGTGTGTGTCTCTCCTTCTCTCTCGGTGTAACTCTGACTTTCAAGTAAATAAATATATTTAAAAAAAAAAGACTTTGTCTAAGAGAAAGAATGTAAGATATCCCATTACCAGTGTTTTATGTCAGTTACATGTTAGAATAGTATGTTGGTTATATTTGATTAAATGGATACTTTATTAAAATGCTTTTTAGGACCAGGCATTTAAGACCCATGTGCTGGGGCCGGCGCTGTGGTATAGTAGGTTAAGCCCACACCAGCACCCCATTTGGTGCCAGTTAGAGTCCTGGCTGCTCCTCTTCCGATCCAGCTCTCTGCTATGGCCTGGGAAGGCAGTGGAAGATGGCCCAAGTGCTTGGGCCCCTGCACCCATGTGGGAGACCCAGAGGAAACTCTTGGCTCCTGGCTTTGGATTGGCTCAGCTCTGGCCTCTGTGGCCATTTGGGGAGTGAACCAGCAGATGGAAAATCTCTTTCTCTGTCTGTAACTCTGCCTCTCAAATAAATAAATACATTTTTTTAAGTCCCATGTTCTATAGCAGTGTGTGGTTTTCATTCCAGGCTCCTGTTCCAGCTCCCTGTTAGTGCAGACCCTGGGAGGCAGAAGTCATGGCTCAAATAATTGAGTCCCTGGTGCCCACATGGGAAGTCTGGCTTCTAGCTTTGGCTCTGGCCCAGCCCCATCTATTGTGGGCATTTGAGGAATGGATTAGCAGAAGGGAGCTCTCTGCCCCATAAATTAAAAAAATGATTTTCAGTTCTATCTTTTTACTATAAAGTTATTTATTTATTTGAGAGGAAGAGAGAGAGACAGACACAGAGAGATAGTCTATTTACCAATTCATTCCCCAAATGATTGCAACAGTTGGGGCTGGGTCAGAGCCTAGGTCAGAAGCTGGGAACTCAATCCAGGTCTCCCACATGGGTGGCAGGAACCCAATTACTTGAACCATCACTGCTGCCTGCTAGGAGCTGCATTAACACAAATGTGGAGTCAGAGCTGGAGTTGCGTGTTAAACCCAGGTACTCTCAGGTGGGATGTGGGCATCCTAACCAGTGGCTTAACTGCAAAGCCAAATGCCTGTTTGTTTTTTACTTTTAATGTGGCCACTAGAAAGTTTAAAATCATCTATGCGGCCTGCATAGTACAGCTATCACCTGTCACTTGGTGGGGATGTGTTTTGAGAAATGTCTTGCTGGGCAGTTCCATCATGGTGAGAACATCGGTGTACTTACACAAACTAAGGCAGCTGTAATGAGATGAAGTGCTATAGTCCTACACGACCACTGCTGTATCCAGGGTCCACGGCTGACCACCACAATCTTGTTGTGTGGTGCATGACTGCATTTTAATGGGCAGTGCTGGGCCCCCTCCCCCCACCCAGGGTTACTCAAGTATCACCTTGCTTTATTTTCCTTTAATGGCATTTCTGTTCCTTGTCTGTCTCTGCACAGCCACCTGCACCCGTGAGCAGGATGGAGGAAGCTCTGTGTGTGCCCCAGCACCGAAGACAACGCCTGGCCCTTCGCAGGGATTCAACAGCTGTTGTCCAGTCGATCCCGGGCCAACAGGGGAGGCGGGGAGGCTCCAGCCTGTCTCACCTGACTTCTGATGTGCAAAGTGGTGCTTGACGTGGTGCGCCTTCATGCTGTACAGGTAGGAGCCCTTGTTCGGCGAGCCAAAGTGCAGGTAGTAATGGGTCATGTCGTAGAGGACATAGCCCAGGAGGCCCCCAGCGAACATCGTGCCCCCCACCGCCTCGGGCAGGATGAGCCGCAACAACACGTAGAAAAAGGCGATCACCAGAGAGGCCGGCACGGGGGGAAAGACCAGGCGGGAGCCGTCGAAGGGTGCCTGTGGATGGAGAGGCCCGAGTGTCAGAGGTGGCGCTGGCTCGGGGTCGCAGCGTGCCTCACTGGAGACGCTCCCCAAGATGAGCGTGGAGCAGCCCGAATGTTTCCAGTGAGGGGACAGGGACCTGTCTTGGGTGGGCCTGGCGTGTTTGGTGGCTTTGGGAAGGGCAGGCCACCCAAGTCCAAAGCCCTGGAGAGATTGCCCGATCCAGGAACACAGGGCCAGGTGTGACGTGGGAGGGAGCGGATGCAGGTGTGCTGATGGCTCAGGGCCCACCTGGAACTCAAGGGACCACGTGGGCCCTGGTGCCAGACAGGAAGGCTCAAGGGGCTTTCTGGAGACAGGGGGCCTAGCCTGAGGCCTGCGATCTGGGAGGGTGTTCCCGGAAGTGTTGTGCAGAGATGTGGTTTGCACCGCCACCTCCCCACACAAGGCCCTCTGTGCAGGGACAAAGCAGGTGTTGCCAACAGAGATCCGCAGGTGTGGGCCTCCCTTCCTCAAACCATGGCAACAGGGCCAGTGCTGTGCAGGGAAGCAGTGCTCAGACAAAGGCAGGCAGGCTGGGGGCAGAAGGGATAAAAAGCAGGAGGGAGGATGAGGGCGCCCAGGTCAGCAGCGTTTGCCGATTCCTGCAGTGTAAACACTCCTGACGTGGCCAGGGTCAAATTAGGCATGAGCCCAGGCCACAGACCCCTAGACACAAAGGCTTGGGTATCTGAGGAGGTGGCGGTGGGCCACACAAGCTCCTCCTGTCCTTGTGCTGTGCCATGACGGGACTGCGTGTACTGAGGTGGAAATGTCTTGGAAGAGAGAGCCCGAGACAGTCCCTCCAGCCCCCAGAGGGTCCGTTTGTCCCCTGAAGATGGGAAAGTTGACCAATAGGGAGCGATAGATCTGAGATGTCGTGAGGGGGGTGAGGGACAGGGCCTGGACAGCAGAGGCCCGATGGGCTGGCGTCAGCCTAGAAAGAGGACACTGGCCGTGGCACCTCTTAGAGCCAGGCTGGCCCAGGACTGGATGTTCACCCAGATACAGGCTGCCACGTGAGACTCCCAGAACACAGCTCAGCACTGGGAAGAACAGGAGGGCAGCCCACCCCAGCAGAGAAGAGAAAGTGGGGGAAGGCCCTGCCTTGGAGGAGATGGCGGCGAAGGGGCCCCTGGGCCAGGCCGAGGACAGCACTGTGCAGGCACAGCAAAGCTGCCAGGGGGAGGTAGCTCCCTGGGGCCGACCTGGCTTCCAGTCCCACCTCTGGGCTGATACTCCCAGGGCCAGCGGGTGCTGGTGAGAGCAGCCACATGGTGGGGGACAGCGTGCTGGTTGTGCCTGCCTGACCCTGGGTGAGTCCCTTAGTACATTAATTCCCCCTGGCCTACTTCCTGCTCTGTGGAATTGGGGAAAACTGCAGGTGCTTCGCCTGCTTGGGTCACTGATGCTTGGCACATGGTAGGCATTCAGCCTCAGAACACTTGCAGAATGAATGAGTGAATGAGCTGTGCAGATTCACGAGGCTCATGGAGGGTGACGCAGAGGCACACGTGCACACATATGTACACACACGCACAGCATTTACATGCATGCTTATGCACACATGTGCACACACATACTCACTCACTCACTGTCCCGTCTTGCTCAGATTAGGATGCCTGGGCCCGTCTCCCCCCTGTGCAGCCTCCGATGCCTCGGGTTTGCCGATGTCCCACCCCACGGCCACACCCACCTTGTGGTGCTGGCCGTGCAGCACGAAGTGCAGCGTGATGAGGCAGTAGCTGTCGCTGGGGGGCTTCATGTGGAACAGGAAGCGGTGGATGAGGTACTCAATGAGGCTCCACAGGAACATGCCCAGCACGAAGAGGCCGGGGAACGCGGACTCGGGCACCGCCACCGAGTACTCTGCAGGGGCGGCAGAGAGGGGGGCAGGCAGGGTCAGGGCCAGCGGGTCCCGGGTGCAGCAGCGCCTGCCTGGCGGCTCCAAACGTCCCTGTTTCATCACCCGGGGCAGCGTGGGAGTGGCTGCCCTCTGTCCAGCACCTGTGGCGTCCTGGCCCTGTCGTTGGGGCAGAACGGGAAGGAGGCCGAGAGGGTCTGTTGTGGTTTAGGAGAGAGCTGCTCTTTTCCCTGGGGGGGTGGGTAGAGCTGCAGGAGGGGAAGGGGACCAGCAGCTGAGCCGGTGGGGTCAGGGGCTACGGATGAAAGACATCGCTCAGAGCCTGCAGGGCCAGAGGACAGGAAGAGCCAAGGACAGGGGTGTTAGGGAGAAGCAGCTGGGGGAGATCTGGAAGTAGCAGATGAGGCCAGCCTGGAGACGGACCGTCAAGGGCAAGGGGCCCACTCTCCAGTCCCCCCACCCCCCATGACCCCTGTGGTCCCTGCAGCTCTGTGTCATTCCTCCACTTGGCTCATTCTTTGGCCTCCTGGGAACTTCACCTCTCACACCTGTCTCCTCCATTTCCATCCTCACCCTCTTAGCTTTTCCTTTCTCCACAAACCATTGCTTGGGCCATGCTTTCTCTTTTTAGGTAGCAGCTTTATTGAAACATGACATGTGAGCATGCAGC
The DNA here is from genome assembly GCF_964237555.1 of Oryctolagus cuniculus. Taxonomy (NCBI): domain Eukaryota; kingdom Metazoa; phylum Chordata; class Mammalia; order Lagomorpha; family Leporidae; genus Oryctolagus; species Oryctolagus cuniculus. Next base: position 57,274,393 of record NC_091449.1, read on the forward strand.
TCATCGTATGAAGCACGATCCGTGGTTTGGAGTCTTAGAGTTGTGCAGTCACCACCACGGTCATGGTTAGGACATTTATTTTTTTATTTATTTTATTTTTTGACAGGCAGAGTGGACAGTGAGAGAGAGAGACAGAGAGAAAGGTCTTCCTTTGCCGTTGGTTCACCCTCCAATGGCCGCCGCGGCCGGCGCGCTGCGGCCGGCGCACCACGCTGATCGGATGGCAGGAGCCAGGTGCTTATCCTGGTCTCCCATGGGGTGCAGGGCCCAAGCACTTGGGCCATCCTCCACTGCACTCCCTGGCCACAGCAGAGAGCTGGCCTGGAAGAGGGGCAACCGGGACAGAATCCGGTGTGCCGGCGCCGCTAGGCGGAGGATTAGCCTAGTGAGCCACGGCGCCGGCAGACTTTTTTTTTTTTTTTTTTTTGACAGGCACCTATGTGGTTCAGCTTGGGAGCAGCTGCTGGGCTGGTTTCCAAAGCCAGTGATTCTCCTTGGATCTTTCCTCCTTCCCTGGTTCCATTCACCCCAGGCCTCGATCAGCACCAGAGTCTGCCACTCCATCTCGTACCCAGGCGGCTTGGCCAGCTGCTGGTGTGTTCAACTTCAGCAAGACCCCAAGCCCTGCCTGGTGGTCCTTCAGCATCTACCACTCCTCTCCGCCCTCAGACACCCTCCCCCCTTCCACGCAGCCTCCGCTTCACGGAGAAGACAGGCCTATTGTGGGGCAGGGCGGGGCGAGCTGTCGCCTCCAGTCCTCCCTTCCTCCTCTGTCCACCTGGGGCATCCTTGTTGCTTCCTGGGGAGGCGTGACCCAGGCAGGCTCCAGGCCATGGGTGATCAGGAAAAGACATGGCGGCAGACACAGGTGGCCCAATGCCGCACTTCGGTGGTTCTACGTTCTGTCACCACACCCTTATGTGAGGGTGCGCTGGCACTGCCTCCGCGAGGCGGGTGTGGAGGAACAGGCGGCCGTCACCACTTGCCAGGGTCACCCTACTAGGCAGCCGCCTCCATGCCAGCCAAGTCTCTGGGCACAGCCCCCTCTGCTCATCTTTCACTTCACCTACTGACAGCTGGGCCAGACTCGCACCTCCACCTCACTGGTTCCTGAGGCCTTATCAAGTCCCTAAAAACTGCCTTCTGCCCTGTTTTCCAGAATTGCAAAGGCCATTCATGATGTATTTCTGCTAAATCAAAGTAATTTTCTGATCCTTCTCCCACTTGGCTGGGCCATGTGACATTAGTGACCACTCTCTTCTTGAATCTGTAACAGCATGCATTCTTCTTCTTCTAATTAGAATATTATTTATGCGAGGAAGACAGAGAACTCCCACTGCTGGTTCACTCCCCAAATGCCTGCAACAGTGGGGGTTGGGCTGGGCCAAAGCTGGGAGCTGGTAATGTAGTTGGCATTTGGTGGTAGAAACTCAGTTCGTGGAGAGAATCCAACTATTTGAGCCATTGCTGCTGCCGCCCAGGGTGTATATCAGCAGAAAGCTTAAATCAGTAGCCAGAGTCAGGGATCAAAGCCCAGCACACGGATGTGGAAGGTGGGCCTGATCATTAGGTCAAATGCCTGACTATGCATTGGATCCCCACCTGAGCCTTACGAACATCAGGGGCTCCGAAGCTGGATTTTAGGGTGTTCTGGAACCTACTGAAGTGACCACACTATTATGCACCTGTGTGCATTTTCCTGGGGAGAGAGTCCACAGCTTCTCAGAGTCTAAAAGGGGCTGGGGTCAATGACGAGCACACACTGTTCCACCCCTGCCTGCGGGGCCCACGTTTTCTCCTCTTGGCTGGACACTTCCTCTTAGGCTTCATGGTAGAAACTCTGCCTCTGTCCCCAGGGTCCAAGCCTTGATCCTCCATCTTCTCTGCTCCATCCCTGGCGACCACCACACCCTCCACGATGCTTTCCTGCACATCTGTGTCCACCTCAGCCCTGCATGGCCACCTGCACTGAGCATCTCCAGGGAAGAGGGAGAAATGGGGGCTCCAGGGTTTGCTCTGGAGGTGATGGGCGTGTTTTAGATGCAGAGGTGGTGGATGTAATAAACGCCACTGAACTGCACGCTCTCAAGTGACTAATTTTCTATTATATGAATCTCACCTCATATTACCCCACTATTCATGTTCCCAGGACAGCGTCAGCGATCAACCCTACCCCCTTCTCCACACGCTATCGAAGCCTCCCACGGAGGCTCCTGACCTTCAGGCAGAACCCAAACCCCATGGGGTGGCACTTGAGGTTCCACAAGACCTGACCCTGGCGGCCACATCCCTGCCTCTTCTCTCTGTCACCACCCAGCTCCTTAGGTGTGCCGCGTCTCTCCTCCCAGCTCCATCAGCTGCTCACGTTTCCTTCCCTGGAAGTCCCTCCTCCCTGCCGGTTTATTGGGGTGAGGCAGCCCACGAGGGAGGCTCCTCCCTCACCACCCTGGATCACACCGACTGGTGGGGGTCACCTCGCCCTACGTGGTGTTGAGCATTGCAAGGGCAGGGTCTGGCCTTTCATTTGGCGTCGCCGGTGCCCACTGTGGCAGGTGCTTGGAGACTGGTTGGGAGTATAATCAGTAGAAGAAGCCCTTTCTGAGGGCTGTCTATGCATGATGAGATTTGCTTGGCGCCTGTCTCAGAGCAGAGCCAGGCCCAGAGGGCGACAGCTTTGGGTGCAGTTAAGGAAGTGCCTTGGAAGGGCTCGAGCCGTCTGCACGGGTGGATGCTGAGGAAGGGAGCAAACCCAGGAAGGCAGAGAGGGAGAGGTGACCCCCGGCTCTTTCAGACCAGGCTCTAGGCCAACTGCCCACATCTCTGTGTGCTGGGAACCCCATGTCACTGACATTCTACCTCCTAAGGATCCATCTTTCTCAAATCAGGTTTGAGTGGACCCAGCAGAATCCTAACACGCCCGTGGGCTACCCTAACTCTGCGGAACCCCTCTTGCCTTTCCAAGCCTTGTCGTAGATGCCCCTAGGAATTTCAGACTCCAACTGCTGTCTGCAGTCAATGTTGTCAGTGTCCCCTGCTTCCCTGCACGCTGACCCCTCTGTGTTTATTCCAGCCACCTCCCCCAGCCTTGCTCTGTGCCCTGGGCCTTGCGTGGGGAGGATGAGCGAGGCGTCTCTCGTGCCACTACTGCTGGCATCGTGGCTGCAGGCTTGTGAACCCTCCACACTGGGCCTTTATTACACAGGCACATTTTGGCCACCTGCAGAGCTCACGGAGCTCTTGAATCACCCTCCCTACCATGCAGAAAAGTCCCCTCCTATAGGGCAAGCCTCTGCCCGCCCCCTCACCCCAGCATCACCCCTGTCTGCCCATCCGGCCGGAGCTGGTACTGAGTGGCATCTCTGGAGGAATCCGGCAGAGGGACTTGGGCCAAAGCTTCAGCGTCCCCTTCCCCCTCCAGTGGCCAGCCCTGGCGGCCCTGCCACTGTTGGTGATTGTTAGGGGAGCGCTGGGCGAACAGTGGGCGATTCAGCGAGCAGGCCTCTGAGCAACAAGCCCTGGGCTGTGCCGAGCTCTTCAGAGTGGGCAGAAAGGGTAACACGGGATGCACACGGCAACCCTTGGGGACCAACAGCAGCTCTGGGATGCGCGGAGGGGGTCCCCCTGCAGCTTGCATGTCCCCCACCCCACCCTGGGTCAGATGGTCACCTTGACATCTGAATCATTCAGACTCCGACTAGCTGCTCCCCAGAGAGGCAGGCTGGGGAGAAGCTCTGAGAGTGGGGCCATGGAGCTGGAGACAGAGCCTGGCAGAGCGAGGGGGCTCAGAGGGCCGAGCGTGAGGAATGCCAGGTGTGGTCAGGGTCGGGAGCCCACTGGGAAGCCGGTTCCTCCTGCACTTGCTTGAGGCAGGCTGGGCCGGGACAGACAGAGCACCTGGTGGGTGGCTTGTACCTGGGGGCCCCATGTAGGCAGTGAGCCTGCGGGGCAGGCTGGCAGAGTGGCCGCACCTGAACCCATGGCTGCCCTGGGCAGTGGAGTTCTACTGGCTCTGTGGACACTGCCTCACGTCAGTCCCTCTCTGGGTCCTCTGCCAGGACTAGGGTTGGGAGGGGCACCTGGTACCCATGTCCCAGCCACATGACCTTGAGTCACTCGCTTGACACTCACCATTCTCTCGGCTCTACTTTATTTCCTTATTTAAGCCAATGGGTAACGCTGCATGACCTTGGGTTAGCTGTTAGAACATGATATGTTGACATACATACGTATGTGGGAATGACCACATTCTCTTCACTCTTAAAGGGGATAATGATGGTGCCTTTCTCACAGGGCTTCTGGGGCTCAAAGAGGCATCCCTGGGCAGCATGGCGTGGCACGTGGTCACTCAGCTGTCCCCTGCCAGGCTGGGGTCCTGCTGCATGGCCCTTTGCCTTGGGAATTCTCAGGGATACTCCTGGATCTCTCTCTCCCAGGCTCTCTGCTGATCTGTGCTGCCTTCATGGACCAGCCTGAGCCCAGCGCTTAGCTGTGTCCCCGGTGAAATGACTTCAGTTTCTGCTGAGGTATTGCTGGTGTTTGTATCTATCTGCGTGGCGGCATGATCCTCTTTTGGAAGACTGCTTCTACAGACAGGCCTCCCTTAAACGTGTTTTGTGGTGTGCTTTGGGGTCCTGCGCTCTCAGAAACTCAGGACTTGGGAGAACACTGATGTCTCCGGCATCGGGGACCACGCAGCAGGTCAGGAAGGGACCAGGCGTTACCTGTTGTGAACGAGGTGAAGAGCCGGACGTTGCCCCGGGCGAGGGCCTGGTAGTAGGACCAGCTGAGGTACAGCATCAGGGGCACCCAGATGATGGGGACACTGTACCTGCAGGAAGGCCAGGGTCAGAGAGACTCATGCACAGGAACTCAACAGGGGCCGTTCCCTAAAGACCAACATCCTGGGGACACGGTGACACCAGAGCACATGCAGAAGGCATACGGAGACCTGCGGTTGAAGGGGGCAATGGTGTGGAGGAGAGGCCAAAGGGTATGAAGCCATGTACCCGTCTCTAAGGTGAGTTATTGGCCCATGGCTACCGACACAGTGCACGCATTTGGGTAAACACTGACCTCTTGTGGCAGAGGTGCTAATTGCAGGCAAAATTGTTCCCATGGGCGTTAAAGGTTGTAAATCCCTCTCAGAAGTCTGGACTAGACCAGGGGTGGCATTCAAAGTGGTTTCTGGCCATGTGTTGGGCTGTCACCTGCTCGGTGGATAAAATCACGCACATGCCTATGGCATGTTCTGCCCTCCCCAAGGGCTTACAGCATTGCCCTGGGCTCTGGGGAGGGGCTCCTTTGCTTCTCCCCCTTCCAAATCTGATTGGCACCATCAAGAAAGAGGGACAGCCCACCACAGGAGGAGCAGGCTCACCAGACAGTCTTGGACAAGGCCTCGATGAGATCTGAGTGGAAGAGGCGGATGGGCCTGGCCACTGGCTGGTGGACCCACTCATCGTACTTCTCTCCCAGGTGGCCCACCTGCCACAGGAGAGGCTTCTTCCAGTCCACCAGGTCCTGCGAGGAACAGAGTCAGAGGACTTGACGGGCACGCCTTTGCACATTCAGTCTCCTGCTCGCTTCCAGGTGACCGCTGTCCCTCCCCCACCTGTAGTGTGTGGCGGGGGGACTCCTCACCCTCCTGCTTCCGGGATCCAGAACTGACCAAGCTGCTTCTCCCAGGCCCCTGACCATAGCAACAGGACCCAGGACAGGCCTAGGACCTACACCGGTGCCATGAGCCAGCAGGCACCTTCTCTTCTTAATGGAGCTGCTAAGATGGCAGAGCCTGCCAGAGGAACCGGCTAGCACAGAGGATGCCAAACCAGCTACCAACGTGGAATCCTGGGGGTGATGTCTGAGCACCCAGGTGAAGCCGCACCTGAAGCTCCAAGTATTGCCCAGGACACTTTTTTTTTTTTTGTCTAAGACAAGGACTTGGGTCATTGTTGCCCTGGACTCTTTAGCAACAGGAGCCAATACCTTCTGAATCAGGAATGATACCGGGACTTTCCCTTCCACCATGGGCTGTCCACTTGGTGTTGGCCTGGGTCATTCATTCATTCATCTAAATAATCACACATTCCACAATTTGCTTCACATTTCACAATGGGAAATACATATTATGAAAAAAAATAAGAATGGATTTCAATTTCTTTGCACCAAACTAAATTTGCAAAGAATCAACAGTAATAGAAGAGACCGTCTTTGCTTTGTAGAGCGTAGAGCTTATCTGGAGTTCAGACTTTGGAGCTGGTCTTGACTACAGATCTTGGCTCCACCCCTTCCTCTGTGACCTTGGGAAAATTACACTTTCTCTCCGAGCCTGTTTCCCTGGCTACACAATGGAGGTAGTAATAACGGTACGTGCATTAAGTGCTCAGCGAGATGCAGCGTGCGAGGCGGGAGTTTCATGGTGGCCCACGCCAGGCTGAGCTCTGGATGCAGAGCCATTGGTGCAAACACCGAGGTCCAGGGCAGTGAGGACCGGGGGTTTGTGTTGGCACTCATGTGACATGGAGGAGTTGATAACAGGGTGAGGAGTGTAGATGGAGACGTGGGGTTGAGAATGATGGGGGCCCAGCTGGGACCTTGAGCAGTACCAGCGGGAACTCTGTGCGTGCCCGATCAGCCGAGAGCTTTAATAGCAGACGACTTGCTCCAGGTCCAGTGGTTGGCGCTTTGTCCCCAAAGGCAGGAAATATGGGCACCACTGGTACTCTCAGGCTGACTACCAGAAGCAGGAAGAAAATATTAAAGACCTTACTTCAGGGCCGGTGCTATGGTGTAGCAGGTAAAGCTCCTGTCTGCAGTGCTAGCATCCCACGGGGCACTGGTTTGAGTCCTGGCCGCTCCACTTCCAATCCAGCTCCCTGCTATTGTGCCTGGGAAAGCAGTAGAAGATGACCTAAGTCCTTGGGCCCCTGCACCCTTGAGGGAGACCCGGAAGAAGCTCCTGGCTCCTGGCTTCGGATTGGCCCAGCTCTGGCCACTGTGGCCATTTGGGGAGTGAGCCAGTGGATGTTAGACTCTCTCTCTGCCTCTGCCTCTCTATAACTCTGCCTTTCAAATAAAATAAATAAATATTTTTTAAAAAATAAAGACCTTACTTCCTTTTATTTTTTTAAAATTAAAAAAAAATTATTTGATGGGTAGAGTTAGACAGTGAGAGAGAGAGACAGAGAGAAAGGTCTTCCTTCTGTTGGTTCACGCCCCAAATGGCCACTATGGCTGGCACTGCGCCGATCCGAAGCCAGGAGCCAGGTGCTTCCTCCTGGTCTCTCCCATGTGGGTGCAGGGGCCCAAGCACTTGGGCCATCTTCCACTGCCCTCCCGGGCCACAGCAGAGAGCTGGACTGGAAGAGGAGCAACTGGGACTAGAACCCAACGCCCATATGGGATGCCGGTGCCACAGGCGGAGGATTAACCAAGTGAGCCATGGCACTGGCCCCCTTACTTCCTTTTAAAAAACATATTTATTCATTTAAGAGGCAGAGAGACCTCCCATCTTCCAGTTCACCCCACAACTGTTGGGACTGGGAGCCTAGAAATCAGTTTGGGCAGGGACCCAACTACTTGAGCCATTATCTGCAACCTCCCTGGGTATGCATCAGCAGGAAGCTGGAATAACTGGAAGTGGACCTGGGATTTGAACCCAGGCACTCCAACATGGGATGCAGGCGTTTTAACTGTTAAGCCAAGCACCTGCCCTTAGAGAGACTATATTTCCAACTATGAGATGTTTATCTCAAATTTAAGCCATAGTTGAATGTGTTCAAATGCAGAGTACAAGAGTACGTTAGCCATGCAAATAATGAATAGATGATCAAAATGGACATTAACATAGAGTGTGTTCAAAAAGTTCACTCCTAGGGAAGAAAGAACAAAAAGAGTTCAGAAGCCACAGCTGTAGGCATTGAGAAGCTGTGAAGATTTCCGATGAGTCAGTGAACTGAAGTTGTTGAGAACAATGAACTTGGAGATGGAACCACCTTCAGAGCCTGCCTCTGCCCATCAGCAGCTGTGAGATCCCATGCAAGGGAGCCACTGGGCCCCAACCTACCCCCGCAATCGGGATGAGGTGGTGGGTGTTCAGGTGACCTCCAGAACAAGGGGTCGGGGGTGAGGCAGCCACAGCAGGAGGGCAGGGTCTGGACAGGCAAGGGAAGAGCAGGAGTCAAAGCTGTAAGTGGAGGCACAAGACACAGGTCTGGGAGACAGAGCCAACAGAGATCCTGGAGCCCAGGCTGGACTCTCCTCCCGGCACAGGTGTCTCCAACCAGAGCCGACCCAGCCCCAGCGGGTCTCCCAGGAGCCAGCCTTCACGTGTGCCCAGCTGCTCGAGGGTGAAGCTAGTCCTTGGGAGTGGGGACGTGAGGGTCCTGGCGCAAGCAAACAAGGTCCTGGGCATTCTCCTGTAACTGTGTCAAGTGGGGAAGGTTGTGGCTCCTGCCGTGTGCACCTGGCAGGTCCCTGGTGCTGGCTGCCTTCCTGAGGCAGGGGGAGGGGACCACTTCCTGCTTCTCAGGCTGGAAGATGACCCAGGTCAGCCCGGAGCCATCCCGCCCTGGCACCAGTCAAAGAGGCAGCTGTCCAAACCCCGCCCACTTGCTGCTCCCTTTCTGATCCCAGGCTCCTTGACCTCACCCCTTGGGTTCAGCAGCAGGTGGCCTCATGGGATGCATGCTGTCTCATTCCTCCTGTTTCTCCACCCTAGATCTCTAAATGTACACTCATGCACACATGTGCGTGCGTGCACACACACAGACACACACCCCACCTTGCCACCTGCACCAGGAAAAGCAGCTCGAGGAACCAGGCAGCAGCCGTGTTTACAGCTTATCTCGCAGCAGCCTGCAGAGCCCCACCTCCAAGGAAGCTGGACCAGGGTCACAGGCAGAGCTTTAAGCTTTGGCCCAGTTGCAGTAACTCTGAGCACCGACACAGAGCACTTGTTAGGATGCCAAGCGCGGTTCTGAACACTTTCCACATGTTAAATCAATCACTCCTCACCGCACACCTACCCGGGTGGGCCCTGCAGTTACCGCCACACCGCAGGTGGGGACACAGGGTGGCTGAGCTGCCTGAGGTTGCCCAGTCATGTCTTCCTGACGAGGTGGCCCCTTGACCACTGGGAAATCGCCATCGTGGCCCTGGTACTGTTCCGAAGTCCGCTTTGATGTCACGAGAGCTGCACAGCTTTCTGAAGCCTGGCATTGGCAGGGCCTGTTTTTTTCCACCCTTTTACTTCCACCCTGTGTATGTGTTTACGTTTCAAGTGCATCTCTTGTAGACAGCACACAGCTGGGTCTTGCTTCCTACTGGGCCAGTCTCCTTGGATTGGCGTGTTTACACTATTTACATTCAGTATCAGCATAGGTCTACCTCCTGCTGTTTTCTGTCTGTCTCCTCTGGTCCTCCCTTCCTTTCTTGCCTCAAATATTTAAAAATATTCTATATTACTTCCTCTATTTATTTTTAGCTGCTTCTTCTTTTTTATTATTTATTTGACAGGTAGAGTTATAGACAGTGAGACAGACAGAGAGAAAGGCCTTCCTTCTGTTGGTTCACCCCCCAAATGGCCGCTACGGCAGGAACTGTGCCGATCTGAAGCCAGGGGCCAGGTGCTTCTTCCTGGTCTCCCATGCGGGTGCAGAGCCCAAGCACTTGGGCAGAAGAGCAGGTGTGGGCCAGTCGTACAAACGACGAGCTCGCTGTGTAGGGCCAGTCCCGTGGCTGCCAGTGGCCTGCCCGTGGCTTTGCAGGGCCTCCAGACTGAGCTCTGGGAGGCAGCCCTCCTCGCTGCCCTGGGAGGACCACTCTGGGGGGATTCCAGGCAGGTTTTGCTCCACCTCCTCCCCTGCAAAATTCCTGCCCGTCATCAGAGGCCTCGGGTCTGCTCTTCCTGGGATGTGAGCCCTCCCTGGAATCTGGGCCTGTTGACCTCCTCCCCATTTTATGGATGAGAATACCAAGGCCCAGGTTCATGGGCTCTCCAGAGGCGGCTGGCTGGTTTCAGTAGGACCCTCTCCTTGCCCTTCCCTCGGCTCATAGAAGCCTCCACACAATTTCCCAAAGTTGGGGCGTCCCCCTGAGGGCTTGACCTTGATCTTGCAATAGGCGGACCTGCACTGACTGATGTCCTTTCTCAACTCTCCTCGAGTCCTGGCCATGGACGGAGAGCCTCAGCTGGTGCACCCACCTCCCACATGCTAGCCATTTTCAACAGGGCAGCTGGCAGCGAACTGGCTTTCGGCAGGAAGGATGGGACTGCTCCGGATCCAGCCAGGTGGGAAGCGGCTCGAGGTCAGTTTCACGTCCTACTCTTCACCAGGAGGACCCCTTGGCTCCTGGTCTGGGCCCCTCCCTCTAGAGCTTCCTAAAGCTTGGGGGACTCAGGCAAGGCACCAGCCAAGCTCTGGGGGGAGGGGCAGGGGGACCACGCCTCCAGTTCCCCCTCCCTTTACAGCAGGGGAACCTATAGCTAAATCCAGACCGTGTGGATGAAGGTGAGATGTACCCAGAAACCGCTTTGTAGTGGGCAGCTTGTAGAGGCTGGGGGTGGGGCCTTTGGTGATCCAGAGACCACAGGAATAGGCCCCGGGGAGGCAGATGCAAGTCGGGGTGATTTGGCCAACGCACCTTATGGTGGGCGGTGGGCGTGGGCCCCGTACCCCTCCCCCCAGCTCTGGCCCTGCCCCAGTGGGGAGGGGTGGGGGAGGGCCTCTCAGGCTATGCCAGGAATGCAGCTGAGGCAGCGCCTGAGCCAGCAGGGGGAAAGGGCAGCCCGCTGCCCCCAGGGTGGGCGGAGGGACCGCTGCCAGGGTGGGGAGGGAGCCTCCTCTGCCCCCCCCACCCCCCAGGTCCCCTTTTGCTGCACAGCACAAGGCCCAGGTGGCCCAGGACGTGGTCCCGGGGCAGCCCAGGTCAGGGAGCCACCGGGCTGAGTCTGTTTCTCTCCAACAGTGGAGGGGAATGTGGGAGCCGGGCAGCGGCTGGTGCCAGCAGTCCCTCCCACCGCCAACATCGGCCAGGACAATGGTTTAAAGAAATGTCCGTGGAGCCCAGAGCACATAGCTCCAGGGCAGCTCTCTGAGCCAGGGAGGCGGAGGATGGACTCTGGGGGCGGGCAGTGAGGACAAGATGCTCTGCACGAGTGCCCCTCCCACTTCTTGCCCCTGACTTTGCCAGGTGGGGGCTGTGGCAGCTTCATTTCACAGATGAGAAGACTGAGGGCTGGAGGCGTCCAGCCTAGACCCGGGGTTCTTTCCATCTGGCCTGGAGGCCTTAACTCAGCACAGTCAGGTCCCCGTGGCTGTGACCTCCTCAGCACAGAGGCTTTTAGGAGCCTGGGGCTGAGTCTGGGGCAGGGGTCAGTGGGGTCAGCAAGGTGGGGCTTCCGGTGGCTCTGCAGGGGGCTGCAGGCCCACCCCGTGGGGTCCACCTGGGACAAGCTCAGGTCCACTGAGCAGCCCCTGATCTCGAGGGTTTTTTGTGTGTGCCGGGTGAGAGGCAGGGGGTTGAGTGGACCACTGCATTGCGTTTTGTGACACACCTGGCTGACAGCCTCCCTGTCTTAGAGAGAAGAGGGCAGCCACACCCACCGGCAGCCTGAAGATGCTGGAAGAGAGCCGGTTATGCTGTAATCTGGCTGGCGCTTCTGGCAGTTAGAGGAGAGGATGTGGCTGGGTTTTGGAGACACCTCCAGCGCCTGCTCAGCCTCCCGCCTCCCTCCTGCTACCGCCTCTCCAGACACGGGCCTCAGGGGCTCGTGCTTGGCCAACCATCAGGGTTCCAGGATGTGCAGAGGGGCGCAGTGGTGGAGAGGCAGGCTCAGCGGGTACCATCAGCTGGACCACTAAGGTCCCCGCCAGGTGACTCTGGGTGGGAGATAGAAGCTCTTTCCCATCAGTTCACTCAGGACAACTGTAATCTTTATGCTGTTGGCAGGCTCAAGTCAGATAATAAATGATCCAAAGTGCTTGGCACCAGTAACTGCTCCCTAGGAGCAGTGTGGATTTGGTGCCAGCTGTACTGCCCGAGGCAACTGGCAGGGAACTCCTGCAGACCCCTCCGTGGCTCTTGTTTCCTTCGCTCCCTGAGCTGCTTCCCCAAACGGGGAGGGTGGTGGAGAGGGTGCCCAAGGGAGGGCTCTGAGAGGGACACAGCCAAGCGCCCAAAAGGAGCAGGCGTGTACCCAGACACCAAGAGCAGTGGGCAGCTCCGGCCACCAAACCGGCTCAAGCTCCAGGACAGCTGGGTTCCAGAAAGCAGGGAGAGAGGCACGCAGGGTGAGGAGCCACAACCCGGCTTCTTGTCCCTGAAGGAAGCCCCGGTCCTGCTTGGCCGGATGATCAAAGGGATGATTTAGACATTCTTCCAGTAAAATTCCACGCAGGGCCTGAGCCAGACTGTGTCTCACCTCTGAGCAGGCTGGGCAGCTGGACTTGCTTCTTGCTATTAATTTATTTATTTAAGAGGCAGACAGAGAAAGAGAGAAAGATACGGTATACTTATCTACCAGCTCACTCCATAAATGCCCATAACAGCCAGGACTGGGCCAAGTCACTCTAGGTCTCCCACGTAGGTAGAAGAACCCAAGTGCTCGAGCCAGCACTACTGTAATAGCAGGAATTCCAGAACTGGAAGTGGAGCCTGGGCTCGAACCAGGCCCTCTGACACGGGATGTGAATGCCCCCAGCTGCGTCTTAACCCGGTGCCACGCACCCACCCTGGCCTCCTGCCCCTCCCTGCTGGCCTCCCCTTCTCCCTGGGCCCAGCATCCCCACCTGTTTCCCCTCACTCTCTCCAGCATGGCCTATGCTGGCCCTGGCTGCTGCGGCCGGGGAAGGTTGGTAGCTCAAGGCTCCCTTCCTCCGCAGACCCAAGGACTCACCTTGAACACAAAGCATAAAGAGTTCCCTTTGGCAAACCCTCAATTTCAGGACCAGATGTGCAAACCCGCCTGGGGCCTGCGGACCCCCAGCTGGGAAAAGCTTCTGCCTGTGGGCCTCTCTCCACCGCTCCTCAAGGTCTGTCCTACGAGACCCCCTCCCACCATGGCCTCCTCAGTCCTGCTGGGTAAGGATCAGGAGCAGGGCTTAGGGGAGTCCTGTGCCCACCTGCTCTCAGCCCCTCCGCTCCCTCCCAAAGGGTGCACGGACCTTGTGGATGAGCCGGGACCAGAACCCTTTTGAGAAAACAAAAATGGAGAAGAAACCGGCAAAGCCCCTCCGACCCTTGCCTCCCTGAGCTGGCTTTTCACAGGGTCCTAAAGGAGCTCCCGGACAGCCCAGGTTGGCGACGACTCCTGGCCTGGAGGAGGCCCAGCCAGGCCAGGGACACGAGAGGAAGGGGGGAGAAGGAAGAGAGTGAGTGCAAGGGGAATCTAAGAAAGGCCTGGCGTCTGGCACCAGCTCCCCGGTCAGGCTAAGCCGGCCCCGGTCAGGCTAAGCCGGGAGCAGGCTCTGGGGAGGAGGTGCCCGTCTTCCCCTCCGAGGCTGTCTCCCTGGGGTACAGGTGATGGCAGTCAGCCTGGATGGACTTGACCCACCCCTGGCCTCACACGGTGACAGGCTAGGGTGAGCCTTGACCCACAGCTCAGGGACCCTTCCCAGAGCAGGTCCCCTCCCCACCTGGGTGGTCTTTCCTGCCCCCTGTGCCTGCCTCATGTGTCCAGCCTGGGCCAGATTTTTCTTTAGAGAACTTCTTTCCAGCGTCCACGCCCTCAGCCATGCCCACAGGTGCTGGCCCCTCTCTGCACTCCTTCCCTGGGCTGGGACCCGCTGCAGCTCCCTCTGGTCCCATGCTCATTTGCTGGACCCTCAAAGCTCCTGCTGCCTCAGGGCAAGCACTCAGGGGGCGTGGATGGGGTTACTGGCCCTGGGGGAGGGGCCTGCCTGTCTTGCTCAGCTCCCAGGGTCTGTGAACTACCCAAGCTGCTGTCCTTTTGGTCCTCCAAGCACAAGTCCCCCGAAGCATCCAGAGAAGTCTTCCTTCTGTACCAAGACCCCCACCCCCATGCCTGGCCTGGGTGAGTGTCCCCATGAGCAAGTGTGGCTGTGCTGAGGGTTGAGGCCCGGAGACCAGATTCCAGGGAGCCAGCAGGAGGCCTGCTGTGGGCTGCAGCCAGTCTTTCTTCTCACTGGCCTTCCTTCCACTGTCACGCCTCCCTGGAGGGGGTGGCCACAGAATACCTTCTCCCAGCCTAGGTGGAAGCCCACAGGCGTCTTTTCTGTGGACTGAAGGCTCACCTACGTGACAGGTGCCATCTCTGAGCCCCGAGGTCAGGGTTCAAAAGTCCTGGCCAAAAGGCCCGGCAAGCTGTTACCTATCCCATCTCCCGTGGTCGCCTGTGTCCCCTGGGCACGCTGCCTGCCGGCACTTGCTCACATTGTCGTGAGCACTCAGGGGGTGCGGATGGGGGTTGCTGGCCCTGGGGGAGGGGCCTGCCCTGCTAGCTTCTGTCTGCAGCGCACAGGCCAGGCATTTTCATCTGCACCAAGAGGAAATAGCACCATGACCATGCATAGGCAATCCTGTGCCCCACACTGCAGCGAAGCAGCGTCCAGGCCTGGTCCCCTCCAGAACCCCCAGGCAATGCCTCCTCCCCTGGCTCCCTAGCTGGGGGCTGTGCCTCCATCAGCGACTGCTCAGCACCTCCAGATCTCATCTCCCCCACCACCGGCATCTGCCTGACCACAGCAAGGTGCCGGCCTCCAGACACCAAGAGAGTTTGCCATCACCTGTTCCCTGCACACCTGTGCGGGCTCCCTGCCCTGTAGCCATCAGTGACTCAGGCGATCGCATGCTGAGGGCAGCTCTGCCTGGTGCCTAGGCTGTACTGCGCAAGTCGGGGTCCACTGCCCCTGCCACTGTCCCCTCCTCAGCTCTGGGAGTCCTGGTAGGAGACTTCTATTCCTCCAGGGTTATCTGAAAGGCTGGCTCTGGGCAAAGAGAGACCTCCTTGTGTGCTGTACCCCCGCTGTCCACCAACGAGGCGCCCCCACAACCTCGGCATGGGTTTGCTGCCCCAGGTCCCCGCTTGTGAGCTGGGGCACCTGCTGCCTCTCCCCTCATCTTCCTGTTGTGAGTCCCCCCGGCCTCTGGCTCCACACACGCACTCCTTGTCCCAGCGGTCGTTAATTGTCAGTCACCCCTCCTCCATCCCACGCCAGCTACCTTGTCCCAATCCACCACTTTGAACCTTGGTTCGAGAGCTGGGTCTGTCTTCTGAGTTTCTACCAAGTCTGCAGCCTCTTTCTCCAGGGAACCCTGAAAAGAGAAGACACGAGAGGGTCACTTATAGCAGGGTGGGAAGGGAACCGAGCTCTGAGCTCCCGGACGGGTGAGGAAGCAGCCAGGAGCCCTGGGGAGCCCTGTGGGTGGGGCAGGTGGGTGGAATTCAAGGGCACTGAGCACTATTTGAAAGCAGAGGGACACTGATGTGGGGGTCATTCTTCTCTGTACTTTTCCTCTCGCTTAGAAAACAAACTCCTACAAAAAGAAAAGAGGCAAAAGATTGGGGAGAGGGAGTGAGTGTCGGGAAACAAGAGCGGCTGAGGGGTCCCTGCCAGGTCCCTCCAGACCCCTGGCAGGTGTCGGGCAAAGGGAGTCACAGGGTGGGCATCACCCACGCCTGGTGTCTACCCTGCCTCCCTCCCTCTCTCCCTGGTTGTTCAGGAGGTCCTGTGGCCATGGCGGTGGCCTCAAGGTGCACACAGCGGGCAAGGCAGCAGGGAGGGACAGAGCCTGTCCCGCCAGCAGCCCCACATGGAACTGGTAGAGGAGTGCCCTAGTAAGCTCAAGGTCAAATCGAACTGCAAAGAGGTAAAGTTGGAAGGAAATGGAATGTGCTGGGAAAATCACACAGCCCCAGCCAGCCCTGACGTCACACGGGGTGAGGCCAGGGAGAACAGGCTGGCACGGAGGTGAAACTCACACTTCCCCGTAGGAGAAAGCTCACCAACGGTGCCTGCCCCCTGAGACGGAAGGAAATCAGGGTGCTGCTGGCCACCCAGAGGCCCCTGGAAGCTGGGTATTGGCAAGAGGTAGAGGGGACTGGGATGAGGAGTCATTTGAGGTTCCTTTTTTCTAAAATTTGCCATTCTTGAAATCAGAGTTACAGAGGGAGAGGGACAGAGACAGAGGTCTTCCATCTGCTGGTTCACTTTCCACATTGAAGTCGGGAGCCAGGGCCAGTCTGAAGCCAGGAGCCAGAAGCCAGGAGCTTCATCCAGGTCTCCCACATGGGTGCAGGGGCCCGAACACTTGGGCCATCTTCCTGCTGCTTTTCCCAGGCCATTAGCAGGGAGCTGGATCAGAAGTGGAGCAGCTGGACACTAACCGGCACCCACACGGGATGCTGGCCCCGCAGGCAGTGGCTTTACCTGCTACATCACAATGGCAGGCTCTCACTTGAAGTTATACTGTCATGATGCTTACGTTTTTGTTTCTAAATGAAACTGATGGTGACAGTGACCAGGTTGGCCTTCCTAGGGAGACCCATCATGTATCCCAGATAAAGGTAGGCTGTCATGGTCCTGTCCTGCCATGTCCTTGGTACATTTATTTCGTGTCATCAAGCTCATACCTGATTTTTTTTAAAGCATCTCATGCTTTCTTGAGGACAAAGAGAATGAATTTCATAGCGCGTCTTGCACTGAAACTCCTTAAGTATCCATTTATATGTCCTCCCTTTTCCCCATGTTGGTCACTCCGTCATCTTGTTCCTTCTGATTCTATTTTACCCTCAAAATACCCCAGAGTTGGGGCAGGCATTTGCTGCTACAGTTACAACACTGCCTGGGATACTTTCATTGCATACCAGGGTGCTGGGTTCGAGTCCTGGCTCCACTTGGGATTCTAGTTCCTTGCTCATGCACATCCTGGAGGTGACAAGTGATAACTGACGTGGTTGGGCCCCTACCATCCATGTGAGAGATCTGGGCAGAGCTCCAGGCTCCCGGCTTCCACCTGGGCCAGCCCTGGCTGCTGCAGGCATCTGGGGGAGTGAACCGGCAGATGGGAGCTCTCTGCCTTTCAAATACATAAAAAAATAAAATACCCGGGAGTGCCGCCTGTCACTGGCCTGTCCCGCAGGAGAGGTAATTTACTGTGGTCACCCCAAGTCTTTCTTTAGGGAAAATCTACCCCTTCTCTGCACCCCCAGTTCCATTCATTGCAACCCCATCTGCCTCTGGTCTTAGCAGGAAGGGGTTGCCACGCACAATATCACTAAGTGCTTTTGTCCTACACCCCCCAGGGAGACAGACACAGACCTGCCTGGGGCATGCCCACCTGAACCATCGCTGGCCATGACAGAGACGATGTTGACTGCCACCTCCTAGCACCAGGCATGCACCTCACACTTCTGGTCCTTGTAAAACTGTCCCTTCTGTTCAGCGGGCCACCTGCACGCTTCCAGGTATCACTCCTGGTTCTGCCCCTGCAGGGCAGCCTGAGCCCCACCTAAGGACAGCTGGTACTCCCGCCCCCTGCCATCTGCTTCCCCTAGGACCCTTTGGGACCCAGCGAAATCTCTTCGCCTGCCCGCTGGCCACACTCCTCTTCCACGGCAGCTGTGAGGGGGCCCACACAGGACCCAGCACTGCCTGCGTGGGAAGTTCCTGAGTTCTGATTGTGGGAACCAAGCAACCGCTGGCCCTTCCAGCAGCTCTCTCAGCTCATGGCCTCCTGAAGCTTTTTAAGTAGAACAGTGCTGCCCACAGGGACAGAGAGCTGGTGTGGGCCAGAGAGTGATGCAGACCTGCGGCCACACAGAAGCCGTGCAGGAGGCCCTGGACGCTTTGGGCGCAGGGAGGAGAGGGAGGGCAGTGGGAGACAGGGAAAGCCCAAGGGAGATGACCAGGGACAGGAAGACCAGCCGTCAGGGTCGCTGGTCCTGGTCCCTTCCTCTTGCCAAGTTCTCCACACTGCAGTGGAGCCCCATCCACCTGCACTGCACCTGCTCCGCAGACTCTGGGACGGCCCTCTCTCTCCAGCCCCTTGCCCTGGGATTCGGATCCCAGCTTCCCCCATCCCAATGGAATGGGCGCTCCTGGAGGCGCATGCGCTGTCATCCTCTGCCTTCTGCTTCTCCTGGGCTTCCCTGAAGTCCCCCCCACCCCCACCCCAACCCCCCACCCCGTGCTTCCCGGCTCCTTGGGTTGACACGAGCTTCTCCCTCTCACACAGGGACAACCGGCTGTGTCCTCACGTCTCCCCGTGTGAGATGGAGACAGAGGCTTGCTGTGCACCCAGCCCCATCCCCCATCACCTTCCTCATGGCTGTAGGAAGCAGGCGGAGTTACGGCTCTCATTAGCCGGCATAGGCAGCGGAAGCGGGGAGCAGTCCCCTGCGGCTGAGGGGTCAAGCTAGACGTAGGACTTTGGGACACTTCTCTTTACCCTCATGCTCTTCTCCCCTAACTGTTCTAGTGAGAAACAAGCTCTTCATTCTCCAACTGCATAAAAAGCGTATTTTCCATGTATGCAAAGACCCACCGCCTACAGTGGTCCTTATAACGTCTTGCCCCTGCTTTCCGAATGGTGGGGTAATTATCTTGTTCGTCCACTGGTGTTCCAGAAGCCAATGGGGCAGGGACCTTGTGAATTAGCATTTCCTGTTCCTGTGGCTGCAGTGGTTGGACCCTTAGATGTGCTGGATGTGCAAGTGCTGTGGCATAGTAGGTTAAGCATCTGCCTGTGGCACTGGCATCCCATATGGGCACCAGTTTGAGTCCCAGCTGGTCCATTTCCTATCCAGTTCCCTGCTGATGGCCTGGAAAAGCAGTGGAAGATGGCCCAAATGCTTGGGCCTCTGCACCCACATGGGAGACCTGGAAGAAACTCCTGGCTCCTGGCTTAGGATTAGCCCAGCTGTGGCCGTTATGACCATTTGGAGAGTGAACCAGCAGATGGAAGACCTTTCTCTCTGTCTCCCCCTCTTTGTTTGTAACTCTACCTACCTCTCAAATAAATAAATAAAATCTTAAGAAAAAAAAAAAAAAGAAATTCTAGCTGCTCCAGCCACAGGTCCTGAGGGTTGAGGGCGGAGCCATGCTTCAATGCTGGGCCTTAGCAGGGGAGCCTCTGCCCCGAGACACTACCATGTGGGCCTGGCTGCTAGGACTGGAGCCCACAAGTGTGGCGTGACTCTCGCTCCTTGGGAATGTGAGTCGAATAGAGCAGGCTCATCGCTCAGCACCTCCAGACAGTGTGTGTGTGGGGGGGGGAAACACAGCTCTGCCTGGCAGGGCTGCCCTGGCATACGGACTGTGCCTTCTTAGAATGCCACTCTGGGCAGGCGAGGGCAGTGTCAAGATATAAGGGTCCAAATTCCAACCAGACCCACGCCAAAGCTTCTCACTGGCCTTTGGCCAAGTATATAGGACAGGCGCGTGCAGAACTGAATGCACGTAAGCTGATAGGAGCCTGGCAACATTTTATTTTGCCAAATAAAAATTGTTTAAAAAATGACTGCAAGCAACATATGCCCAAGAGGCAATGTCAACACTAAATGCATAGGAAATAAGTGTTTTCAGAATAAAAGACCGTTCTGCCAGAGAAACGGCAGTTGGCGAGTTTATATTGACGTAGACAGAGGGGTTCCTTTTTTAAATATGAGTGCAGACAATGACTAAGCAAAACGCGGGCTTTATGAGCATGACCCATACATACATAGCTGTTTTCTGGGTTCGAGTTTGTGACTATGGGGCCCCGAAATGGGAGGTGGGCCACCTGTTCATCATGTTCCAGTGCTAAGGTTTCACTTCAAAAATGACTGAAGATCCAGCTCATGAGGGAAGCTGGCTAAAACTGGGAAGAGCAGTTTGAAGGCTTTTTTGTGCAAATGCAGTCCAGTGAGGCAAGGGGAGGCGCCATGCTCTCTGCCCTCTGCCTCGCTCCCAAGCACCAGGACAGGAGCCAGCTAGGGCCCAGAGCCTGGCTGCCCACTGACATCCTCAGCTCCCAGCAGTCAGGGACTCCTTCTCGGGGGTTCCTGGGAGCCACTGTCCAGCCCCGGCCAGGCGCCTGGCATCGAGGGAGGATGAAGAGGGCAGGCCACGGAGAAAGGGACTAGGCATGGCCTCCTCCCGCCCTCCCCACGACCCGGCTGACCCAGCTTAATCATGCCTCAAGGTTCCTGGGGCCACCCGGGAGAAATGTCACGAGTGAGATACTTTGGATAAATAAATCCCAGAGTGCCCCTAGAAGCAAGGTGCTTTTGGGGTGGTGTCGTGAGACCACACCCCTCCCTGGCAGCAGCCAGGTTATCATCACGAGATTGGACACGCTTCCAAGGCAGGGGGAGACTCCAAGGAGAGCAGAGCTGGCGTCACTTGGAGCCAGGAGACCTTGAGGTGCTGTAAAATGCCCCGTGGGGCGTCTTCCACTGCCCAATGTTCTCAGGTCACGTCGGCTATGAGATGCCAGGAAACCTAAAAGTCTTCTGTGCATGGGACCAAAGACCTTCCTGAAGGAGACTCCCATTCTCCTCCGGCGGCTGCGTGGAATGAACCGAGTCTCGCTGGGAGCGACCGCTCTGCACGCCCCGCGGGCTGATTGAACCCTTGCTTTCCAGGCGTCCGGGCCCTGGTGTTCATTTTATGGTCGAGCCAGGCTCACCCTTGAATTCCACGGGCCAACACCGTCCATGAATCAGGAGTGTCTAAAGGTCATTCCAGGGAACTAGGGCACAACCCCAGCATGACAAGCTTTTGAAACAAGTTTCTTGGAAACTTCCACAATGCATTATTTAAAAGACTCCCCTGATCCTGGAAGGAAGCCAGAGAGCTTTAAAAACCAAAAAGCACCTCCACGTGAAACATCTGAGCGTATGCCTTTGTTGCAGCGTTAGGACATTGTGTTGGTGGTGCCTCTGGATGGAACACACTGCAGTATTTGGCCAGGGCAGTGAGGGATTTTATAGCCAGGTGGGTACTACCTGTCACTGAGAGAATTGGCATGAGGGTGGCCACACAGGGGCTGTCCAGCCTGCCTGGGGCATGTGACAGCTTTTTCACAGAGTCCACCTGAGGGACACGCAGTAGCCTTGGCGCCCTGACCTTGCCATGGGGTAGGGGGAACACTTTCACGGCAGGTACCGTGGCTGGAAGCACCTCCTCTCCTTGGGCCCGTAGCCCTGCTGACTGTCTCCAAGCTGGAATGGAGCCTCGGTCCATGTGGAATGGACACGTCTGGAATCCCAAGTGGAATGTGCTGGAACCCAGCACAGCGGCGGCACTCAAGCAAATGCAGAAGGAAACGTTCCCGAGCAGGTGGGTGCCCTGTGGAGGCTGATAGCCCGGGCCTGGCGAGCAAAGAGCCCCCCTGGTATCTTTCACAGCCTGTGTTTATAGGGGCAGTGGACAACAGGTGCCCTACCAAGCAGCCAGGGAGCGGCCCCCCGCCCAGTCTGAGCCGTGCAGGGCGATACGGTGGTGGTACATGGAGGGCACTTGGACCCTTGGGTCCTTCTAGCTGCAGTCTGAGGCCACCAGAGAGAAAAGCCTGCCAGGCAGCTGCACCAGCCTCGCTTCTCCCAGCACAAGGCCGAGTCCTGGTTGGCCAGGAGGCGCTGAACTGCAGCCTCCCTCTTGGGGCAGCGGTCCTGCCCCCCCCCCCCCCACTTCCTCTGGGCACTCTCCTCTGCCAGTTCTCTCACACCAAGGCCAGCACCTTCAGCCCCGAATACACAAAGCACCTAGTGGTTGTTCCCCCGCCAGCTCCTGGGAGAGGCGGTGCTCAGGGGGCACCTGGAAGGGAGAGAACCCAGAGCCGCTGTCCAGTCCCAGCCTCCGAGTCAGCTCCAGCCCAGGACACAGTTCCAGACCAGGCTTCATCACCGACTCGGTGTGTGACCTCAAGCTCTGCCTTTGAGAACAAGCAGTTGCTCTTGGCTGGCAGGGACACCCCAACTTTCCGCTCTGTCCTCACAGGTCAGGCTGGTGACAGCATCGAGAGAGCTGGAAGGGGATGATTCATAATACGGACGCGTTTTGCTTGTCTATCAAACACGTAGGACTATTCTTCCCTTCGGCAAAGAAAGATGCTCGGCTTGGATTTTCCTTAGAATATGGGTACTAAATACCCAGACAAAACCAGGATGCTCCCTTTTGCTACATGCATTGGTATGGAGGAGAAAGAAACTCAACAAGGGCAGTGTCAATGGCCACTGTCACTTGGCCTTGGTATCAGGGAGGCCACAAGGAATGGAGTGAGTGGCCTACAGTGGCACAGAGGGGCCATGCCCTGTGACAGGAAACAGCCCTGGTAAAGGCCAGGTTATGGGAGGAGGGGACCTTCTGGTTTCTAAGAAAAGCCAGAGCACAAGATTTTAATGTGAAGTCTCCAGATTTTAAAAATTGATTTGCATTTAGAACAAGCAAGTTCTATGAACCAAATCAACATGTCTGACTATATGAGGGTAGTTAAAAAAGTTTATGGAAAGTGGAAATAAAAGATCCGTTTATTTTGGTGCCAAAAGATCTAAATCCATGCATTTTCCCCCATACTATGTATTTTCACTAAACTCTTTTGAAGCCCCTTTGGTGGGCCATGCTGAGACCCCTTGCAGTCCTCCCAGGGAAGGGGGGTTGGGGTGAGGCCCCCGCAAGTCTCAGAACAGGGAATCTAGATGGAGGGCCTGTGCCGCACCCCCAGGGCCAGGCCTGCAGTGTCAGCCGTACCAAGGCCCTGGGTAGGGTGGGGATACACTGGCTCCAGGGGAGCCGGAGCCCAGCAACTCCAAGGAAGGGTGACCCCAGCCCTCTTCCTCCTCCAGCTTAGGGCGGCAAGGACTGGCTTGAGAACGCAGCAGGTTGGAGAGCAGGAGGGACGGTGGACGCAGGTTTCTACTGGTTCTCTGCCCCTGGTGTCGAGTCTGTGAGGGTGGGAGCGTCAGAGTGGAGGTGCAGGCCACACACCAAGGCTGTTGTTCCCTCCTGGGTCTCACTGCACTCCACAGGCGGGGAAACAGAGGGCACTCACGCAGGATCTGTTAAACAGCGGTGGGAGGGCCAGACAGGAGGCCACTTCCAGGGCTGTGCCCCATCGCCCCGCTCAGACGCCCCCCAAGTCCCTGCCTCAGTCCCCAGGCCCCGTCTTCCCTAGAGAGGCTTTGCTCGGAGGGTGCCTGGGCGGGTGTGTGGGGAGGGGGGGCTGGAGAACAACAACAGAAAGCCTGGGCCCTGCCCCACAAGCGAGCAGGGCCCAGAGGACCTGAAAGGAGGCAGTGTGTGCGGCCGGCGGGGGTGGGGGCCCACATAAAGGAATGCTGTTCGGGAAAGCCGGGGCTGGGCCCGCGGGATGGACAGATGGCCCTTTATCCCTTGGCTGGGGTTGTGCCTGAAAACCCTTTCTCTGCACCGAGATGGTGCCCTGGGCCCTGTGTCCAGCAGCCTCCATCCCACCCCACAGAGGCACAGAGGAGGCGGGGCTCCAGGTGGGGAGGGGCAGATGGGAGGAAGATGAAGGAGCTGGGTGGGCAGAAGCCGCATCTATACTGAGAGCCTCTTCGGCTAGGCCACCCTGGTCTTCCAGTGTCTTGGAACTGGCTGCTTTTGGAAGCCAGCAACTTTTGGCTCGGACGAAGGCGGGGGAGTGGGAGTGGCTTGCTCCCATCTCTAGTAAGCTGTCCTTGGCCTTCCTCAGTCCCGGGACCAGCAGAGGCTGAGCTCTCCCCACAGAAGGGTGAGGTCTTGGGGTCTGGGGAGCCACAGGTGGCAAGCGACAAGTCACAGGACCCCCAAAACACACCCACCTGGTGCCCTGCCCAAGGTCACTCAAGGTGATTAGTTCTGAGAGTCACTATCCCTATATTCGTGGTAGGAGGAAGAAAGGATCAAAGAGAACCATGTGTGACCTCCAATGTGTGACCAACTTTCGCTCAGCAGATGAAGACAGGACAGGGGACAGGCCCAGCCCTCTAGGCCCCTGTCTTCCGTTTACAGGAACTGGCAATCCTTGTACTCACAAGACGAGGCTCCTCTGATGCCATGGCCAACAGCCTTGTCGCCAGAAGCAGAAACCAGCACAGGTGAACACTCCAGGACCTCTGAAAAGGGAGCCAGTGCTTCAAAGTGCAAAATTACCGGGCGAGGTATGGGCGCAGTGGTGCAGATCCCACCCGGGCCACCTGCATCCCGTGGCGGAGTGTCCGGCTCGAGTCCCGGCTCCTGTGCTTTTTTTATTTTTTATTTTTTTATTTTTTTACAGGCAGAGTGGACAGTGAGAGAGAGAGAGAGAAAGGTCTTCCTTTTGCCGTTGGTTCACCCTCCAATGGCCGCCACATTCTGGCCGGCGCATCACGCTGATCCAAAGCCAGGAGCCAGGTGCTTCTCCTGGTCTCCCATGCGGGTGCAGGGCCCAAGCACTTGGGCCATCCTCCACTGCCCTCCCTGGCCACAGCAGAGAGCTGGCCTGGAAGAGGGGCAACTGGGACAGAATCTGGCGCCCCGACTGGGACTAGAACCCGGTGTGCTGGCACCGCTAGGCGGAGGATTAGCCTGTTGAGCCGCGGCGCCAGCCTCCTCTGCTTCTGATCCAGCTTCCCGTTAACATGCACGCACCCTGGGAGGGAGGCAATAATGTGAGGAGTCGCGTACTTGGGTCCTGACCATCCACGTGGGCGACTTGGCTGCAGCTCTGGGCTCCTGGTTGGCCCAGCTATGGCATTTGGGGAGTGGAACAGTGCAAGGAAAATCTCTCTTCTGTCACTCTCTCAGTCTCTGTCTCTCCTCTTTTCAAATAAAATGAAAAAACAATAAAATAAATAGTAAATCCCCACTCAACACTCACCAGGGTGCCCCCAGAAATTGTCAGGCTAGCAACTCGATTCTCTACCGAACCCTGCCGCACCTCATCGTCACCCGCATGGATCTTCTGCTCTCTGGCCTGTGGCCCCAGTCCAGGGCAGCATTGCCAGGAACGCCCTGAGCCACGCGGGGGTGGGATAGGCTCAGGGGAAAAGGCCCACTGTAGTCCAGTGGGTGGGGACGTGGCCTGGGCTTGGCTGGGTGGACAGGAGGAGGTCTTGCAGGCTCACTTTCTGGGTCCTTCTTACCAAACCCCTGCGTCTTGAGGCAGCGGCAGGACAGGAGGGCCCTGAGTTCCAAACCCGGGGGCAGTGCCAGCAGCTTGCAGTACCTGAGGTCCGCAGTGGCATTCTTTCCTAGACCTGCCGAGGCCACGGCCAGACTGCAGGCCCTAGGACTCCGACTGCAAGGCGCCTCAGGTGCTAACGGACGTCTGGACCACAAGGAACAGACACTGAGGCCACGCGGACTGCAGTGTCCCCTCATCAATCAACTTGTATTGCAAACAAACTTCTGAGCTCCCACGCAATACCCCAGTCTGCACAGGGTCACCCTCCCTGGACTTCTACTTTGCTATTTTTCAAAGACAGAGCAAGTCAGTGATTTGCTAATAACCTCATTTATCCCAGATACAGAAATAATGCTCCTAAGTTTGTCTTTTATCATTCAATAATTTAAGAAAAATAATACATAAAATGCTTGCCATTGTTTACAAAACTGTAAATGACTGAGTTGCAAAAAATAGTCTGAACTGTTTTGTAAAAAAAAAAAAAGAATCCAAAACAACAACAACAATATTAAAGAATCTACTTTATTCCTATTACTTCTTATTGAGTCAAACAATTACCCCTCTCCCGGTCAGCCATGCAATCTCCCCCTCTTTATCATTGAGAATATTTATGCTGACTTGTGTGGTTGTAATGGTTATTTCTAGAACACAAGTCTGTCCATCTTAAGCCTATGCCCTCTTTTCCATTCTCATTTAGCCTGATGATTTCCAAACCCATTGCATGTTTCTGAAATTAGCAAAGTCTGCAGGGTGAGCCCTAGCACTGTGATGCCTGGTGAACTGCAGCCTATGCTCCAAGTTCAATGCCACGCTGTATACTCATCTGTCACTGCAGTGGTACTTCAGCCTCAGGGGACCAGCTGTCCTCCAGGGTAGTGGGAGGAGGGGTGGTCAGTGCCTGCTGATGTGGCCACAGGTATGGGACATCACTGAACACATGTTCTGGTGTCACTGAGCACGGAGGGCAAGAAGGAGCCATTTGTCACAGGGATGCCACCCTAGAGTGGAACCAGCTGAGTAGATGGCCACCATCTCCTAGAGAAAGGCTCTGAGCCACAGGACTTTCTGCAATGATGAAAATGCCCTCCCTCTGCAAGGTCCAGTAGGGTAGCCATGGGCCACATGTTCTACTAAACACTGGAAATGTGGCTATTTTTTTGTTTTGATTTGATTTCAGTGGCCCCTTTTGGCTAGTGGCCACCATATTGAACAGCATGGTTCTGGACTCATCTATACTTGAAATCTTGACTTGGGTGTTCTCTTGGCATCTCAGACCTCCTCCAGCCCAGTCAACTTGGATTCTTCCATCCCAAACCTGGGCCCTCACCCCAGTGCTAATCACCTCCATTAACCAAACCACTCAATTGCTCAGGTCAAAGCCTCTCTTTCCTTCTGTGCCAACGTTTAATCCATCAGCAAAGTCTAGGATCTGTGCAAGCCAACTCCAAATCTGTCCATTCGCACGGGCTCCCAGTGCAGGCCACCCCCCGTCACGTGCACGACAGCAATGGCCTCTTAACTCTTCCTGCTTCTGCTTCGGACCCCTTCAATTATACTCTAATGGCAGCTGAAACTGTCTACTGAAATGTAGAGCAACTTCCTCAGTCTTCCGCTAAAAACCCTGCAGCAGCTGCCCACTGCTCTCAGAACAGACTTGACAATGACCCGTGAGTCCCATCAAGACAGGGCCTCTGTCCACTTCCTGCTCCCCAGCTCCCTCCAACAATGCCAGAGCCTCCCTTGGCCTCTTCAAACCTCAGCACCTTTGCACTTGCTGGTCCTTCTGCCTGGAATGCTTTTTACCCAGTCCCCCCTTTTTTTTATTTATTAAGATTTATTTATTTGAAGGGCTGGTGTTGTGGTGTAGTGGGTAAAGCTGCCGCCTGCAGTGCCAGCATCCCATATGGGTGCCGGTTTGAGTCCTGGCTGATCCACTTCCAATCCAGCTCTCTGCTATGGCCTGGGGAATCAGTGGAAGATGGCTCAAGTCCTTGGGCCCCTGTACCCGTGTGGGAGACCTGGAAGAAACTCCTGGCTTCAGATTGGCAGTTGCAGCCAACTAGGTCTCAACAACTCTGTCTCTGTCTCTCTGCCTCTGCCTCTGTCTTTTAAAAGGCAGAGTGACAGAGAGGCAGAGACAGACCAAGAGAGATCTTCCCCAAATGCTCCTAACAGCCAGGGCTGGACCAGGTCAAAGCCAGCAGCCAGGAACTTCATCCATATCTCTCATGTGGATGCAGAAACCCAGGTACATGGGCCATGATCTGCTGCCTCCTTGGGTGTGCATTAGCAGGAAGCTGGATGGGAAGTGGAGGCAGGACTCACCCCAGAAACTCTGCTATGGGATGTGGGATACCAACCAGCAACTCGCGGCATCACAACGTCCATCTCTACCCAGGCCTTCTAATGACGCCTCCCCTGGCCATCATCATCCAAATCTGTGGCTGCCACTCGGTCATAGCCTACTGGGCTCAAACATGTTACTTATTCTGCTCTGTTGTGTAATACCTAACTACAGGATATTTCTATCTTGTAGTACTTGTTGCCACCTGTAATGATTCTGTCTCCCCCAATGGCAGTTAAGTCCCATGAGAGCAGTGACCAAGTATCTTTTAACCCCCAAAACACCAAGCATCGTGCCAGGCATGGAGTCGACAGGTGCACTGTGCGTGGGGTTGGAGAGAGGAAGGAACAGTGGGGGAGGGGGGAGAGCCAGTCCTGGGAGCCTTGACCGCCTTTCTCGGAGACCATCCTTTCCCAGCCGGCCTGTGTCCCAGTGTAGCCAGGACGAGCAGCCCACTGGCCCTGGCCCGGGGAAGGGGCAGCTGTGAGAACAAGGTGTCACTGCTCTCCAGCTCCTCCAGGGGGCAGACGGGTCTGCCTGCGAGGGCCCAACCATGTTGCAATCCAGGTTCTAAAATGCCCACCTGGAAACTGGACCTGGGAGGACTCGCGAGCCCCCTGTTTGAGTTTAACCCACCTGTTCTGCTTTATAGATCTCACAGGCTCTCAGGGCTGCCACTCAGAGCAGGGAAGGAGCATTGACGCACAACGCTCCACCTCCAATCCAGCTCCCTGCTATTATGTGTGAGAAAGCAGCCCAAGACAGCCCAAGTCCTTGGGCCCCTGTCACCCACATGGGAGACCCGGATGGAGTTCCAGGCTCCTGGCTTTGGCCTGGTCCAGCTCCAGCCATTGTGGACATTTTGGGAGTTAATCCACAAATGGAAGATCACTCCATTCTGCTCCCCCCTAAACACTTCCCATAACTCTTTCACATAAATAAATCTTATAAAAAAGAAAGAAAGAAACCATAATTCTAAGAGGTAAAGCCACAAGTCATTAAGAGGCTGAGCTGGGTAGGGCCCAGTCTTTGGGCTCCAGACTCCAGGCTCCCTCGTCTGTCCCAGGGCAGCAGGTGGGCTTCTAGTCAGTATCCCCTGCACGAGTACTTGGGGCCGAGCCCATGCTGGGAGCCTGAGGATGCTGATTCCTTCTGAACTCCCAGAGTTCTGCCCACCCAGCCGCTCTGAGTGCCTCTGGCTTGCCCATGTCTATTTCCCCTGCCCTCGGCCTTCTAGGACAGCAGGTAGCAAACTGAGCCGCTTAGGGAACTGGCTAGAAATGCAGATTTGGGGGGTCTTGCCTCTAGAAAGTCTGATGCAGCAGGTTGGGGAGTGGCCCAAGATTTTAAAAATTACACAGACCTATCACCTTATGCAAGTCTTCAGTTACACGTGGTCTTTGTCCACTCAAGGGACATGAGTCAGCAGCATGGCATCATTTTTGTGGTTCCCTGGTGCACATTTATGTCCCTTCCATAGCAGGGGCTCGGGGTGGGAGGGGCCGGAGTTGTTCAGTGATATCTGTCCTGGGGGAATAGTGTCCCTCCCAAGTCCACGTGTACCCAGGACCTGTGCGTGTGACTTTATCTGGGAACACGGTCTCTGATATGGTCAAGTTGTAATCACACAGGGTCAGGCTGGGCTCTAACTTGAGCAGACTAGTATCCTCCCAAGAAGAAGGACATCGGGGGGACACAGAGAGCTACAGGGAAGAGTGCGTGCGAGGAAGGAGGCAGAGACTGGGGGATTATGTCTGCAAGCCAGGGGAGAGCCGCCTTGCACGCAGCCCCCCCAGAAGCCACCAAGCTGGCGATCTCAATGTTAGATGCCTGACCCCAAGACTGGGAGGGGACACGTTTCTGTTACTTGGAGCCACCCAGTCTGTTGATGCGTTGTGACAGCAAACCTGGGAAACTCAGCTTAAAAAAAAAAAAAATCACTGGAAAACGATCCTTGGCTGCAGATCACTGTTCATGAGCGGTTACTTTGCTTTTCCACTCAGCCTTGAAGAACAAACCTGTGAGTGATTTTCACAAAGTAATCGCGTAGTATTTGTTCCCAACTGGTGTTAGGAAAAATTTCAAAGAGGTAGCAAAGCTGGAAGAATCGCACCAGGAACACCTGCATGCTTTCTGCCTGGAGTTCACCACCCAAGCCTGCTGTTTCTTATTTATTTATTTGAAAGGCAGAGTTAGAGAGACAGAGGAGAGACACAGAGAGAGAGAATCTTCCATCTGCTGGTTCATTCCCCAAATGGCTGCAGCAGCCAGGGCTGGGCCAGGCTGAAGCCAGGAGGCAGGAGCTTCTTCCAGGTGTCTCCTGTGAGTCTCTCATGTGGGTCAATAAAAATAGATGCCTGGGACTTTGTGGGGTGAGGGAAATGTTCTGTATCTTGACTGGGGCACTGGTAGGAGGAGGCATGGAACTGTTACATAGTATCAAGCTATACTTTGAGATCAATACTTTTTTTCTTTTTGCAATATGAAAATTATGCTCAATGGAATTAGGAAAGGAGGCTAATAAATTTAACACTGATTTCATAATCACTCACAATTCCAAGAGTTGGATTGTGATCTACCCAAACCTTCAAAAGCTTGCTTCTTAAAAAGAAACAGCAGGGATTGGCACTGTGGCATAGCAGGTTAGGCCTCTGCCTCTGATCCTGGTGTCTCATTTGGGTACTCCACTTCCGATCCAGCTCCCAGGTAATGTGCCTAGGAGAGCAGCAGAAGATGGCCCAAGTTCTGGGCCCCTGCACCCACATGGGACACCTGGAGGAAGCTCCTGGCTCCTGGCTTCGGATCGGCCCAGCTCCAGCCGTTGAGATCAACTAGTGGATGGAAGACCTCTTTCTCTCTTTCTTACTCTGCCTTTCAAATAAATAAATCTTAAAAAAAAAAAAAAAAAAAAAGGCTGGGGAATGAGCATCCACCTCCCGTGGGCAGCAGAGCGGGAAGCGTGAGGTTTGGGAGCCTTTCCAGAACAAGGGCCGTGCCAGGGTCTGCACCAGCAAACACGGCTGCTCCCCGACCCTCCCAGCTGCCTGCCAGCCACACGCACAGTACCTGACCTCCAATCACAAGCTCCAAACACAGAGCAGGAAAGGTACCTGGGACCCACCCAAGGCTGAGGTCGAAGGGCAAAGCTGCTTCCATCTGCTTCCTCCACACCCTGTCACCCCCGCGGCCCCAGGCTGGAATCACTGCCATTCCATGACCTCTTGGACAGGCTCTGCTTTGGACACGTGGCCCTGTGGCCAGGGAGGGGGTCTGCCAACTGTGTGGTTCCTAGGACTTCCTCCCTGCTCCGCCCGCATGACCTCAGGGCCCAGTGCAAGTGAGGCAGCCCCCTGCCGCGGAGTCTAGCCGCAGTTAGGTTCCCCATGACCAACAACACAGCCCTGAAGGACGCCCAGCTCCTGCCCTGCCTTTCTTTGTCTAGTGGGGCAGGATCTTGGCTGGGATGGAAGAGAAGCAGGAAAATACCTACTTACTAAAATCTAAGAAAAAAATTATAATTTCATTGGCACCAAGTGGAGTCCCAAGCAGACCTAAATTCATATGTAAATGATTGATGTGTGATAAAGGTGAGTTTTTTTTAATTCAGTGGGAAGAGATTATTCCATAAATCAACCCAGACAACCTGTTGTCATGGAAATATAAACATCAAACAATCCCTACTTTGTTTCTTACAGCAAAAAAAAAAAAATTTTTTTTTTCAGAGAAGTAAGAAACTTCAGCAAAAACAGTTGAGAAGAAAAAGCATTGAGCATAAAACTATTGACAGGATTCCAAATATTTCTGGTTTTGTTTTTAAGAACTTAAAGTCCAGTTAAATCTTTCTAAAAATAAGACTTTTTTATTACATGGAAAATGTAAAAGTTGTTGTATGGATAGAAAAATTAGTTAAAAGATGAATGAAAAGTGGAGGGGAAATAGTAATATAGTAATGCAGATGCTGGAATATAAGGTAAAATCCTTTAGACGTAGGACGTGATCAGAAATCAACAAGAAAAAGAGCAGCTGACCAGCGGAAAAGCAGACATGGCACATCAAAGAGCAGCTCCACAGAAGCATGCAAATCGCTTAAGACAATGAAACGACACTGAATCTCTCGCTCATGTTGTATAAAAATGTAAACAGGGAGAAACTGTTTTCCTTATAGGCCAAAATGAAAACTACTGATAAGAGCATTCACAAGAGGGTGCAGAAATAGGCACACTTCTACGTTTTTGGAGGGAGCACGATTTAGAAGGTGATTTGGCGATCTCCGTCCAAATTCAAAACGTGTATCATTTTGGTTCAGAAATCCCAAAGCTAAGCCTCTACATTTTACAGATTTATTCACACACATATGCAAAATGATCGCGTACGATGCTATTACAGTGTTGACGTAATAGAGAAAACCATCAATAGGAGCAGCTGCTGTTAAAAAGAATGACGTAAACCAACACTTCCAAGATGGAAGATGTACAGAATAAGTCATTAGCAGAAAAAAAGCGGCACATTGCCAAGCAGTGTGTACCATATGATTCCTGAATGTGGGAAATTAAGAGAACAACATTTGTGTGTGCACGAATGTTCCCATGAGGCTGCACGAGGGGCTGTTGATGGTATTGACATATAGAGGGACCAGGGTGGGAGGCACACTCCTTTTCCGTACTCTTAATGATCTACATTTTTGTAAACTATGTTCACATGTAATTTCGATGATAGAGAAGCCAAAGGAAAGTCCGTAGTCAAATTTAAAACATTTTTAAAAATTTATTTGAGAGGTAGAGAGAGCGCCCCTCTGCTGGCTCACCCCCTAAAAGACTGCAAGCCCAGGGGCTGCAGCCAAGAACTCGACCTGGGTCTACACACGGGTGGCAGGGATTCAAGGACTTGAGCCAATGCCCACTGCCTCCCAGGACCTGCCTTGGAAGGAAGCTGGAACCAGGAGACAGAGCCAGGAATCCAACCCAGGCTCTCTAATATGGGACCTCCCCCCCAACTCGACCCAGTCTAATTTATCAACTGTGCGTCCCTTCCCCTGGACAAACAGTACCGCTGAATATGATAAACACTCAACATGTATCTACAGTGAAATGCCTTTATCAAGTCTTAATCAATGTCAATTACAATGACAGTTTCTGGGACACGGTGGACTTGAAAGAGCCCGGACCAACGTCCTTCCCAGCTGTATCTGGAATAATCCAGGGGTGCCCTCCTCAAGGTCACAGTCTTGGCTACGTGCAAGACTCACCAAAGAGAGAGCGCTGCCGGGGTTGGCACCGAAGTTCATGCCTCTCTTGGTCGCTGGCTTTATCAGACCCCCCCTCCCCATCGCGTCTGGCAGCTTCTCCCGGGAACAAGCTCCAGACCCTGGACGTCTCATCTGGGACACGCTTAGAAAACTTGGTGCCAGGAACTCCAGGGTTCATTTGTTTCTGTAAGGGGGTTTCCATGTCAGTGCTCACTCCTCCAAACGTGCACACACAGGCTACCTTCCTGACACGTAACTGCCTGCCTCTCTCCAAGTCAGATCTGAAGACACCAGTGTGGCCGCTGAGGCGGCTCTTCCTGTCTGCGGGGGGCAACAGGACTTTGGCTGATTGGCTGGGATCAGCTCCAGCTCCACCCAGGCCACAAGCTGAGCGTGCTGCTATGGGCGTGTGGAGTGCAGTAGAGGAAGCAACAGGAAGGGCCCACTCCTTTGTTTTTTTTCCCTTTCCTGCTAAAGACTCTGCCCTTAAACCTGTTGGATGAGCCGAGATGCGTCACTGGCATTCCTCTCAGGGATACTCATTGAAAGACCAAAACAAGCAAAACCCAGATTACAAGAACTTTGCCAATGCCCTTGTTGTCCTTGTAGGCTCACCTCTGCCAGTCTGGCACCCCAGAGGCCACTGCAGTTGGCGATGGCGTCACTCAGGGTCACCACCACGCAGGCCAGAAAGTGCACATGACAACGGCTGCCCACCGGAGGAGCCGCAGGGCCCAGTGGGGACCGCGCTATCTTGCCCAGACAGCTGAGGGAGGACTCGCAGCAGCCGCCTGCCCGTTAGGTGTCCCTGATTCCTCCCCGGCTCTGCTGCCCCAGGGCAGGCTTTAGAGGAAGAAAATGGAGACCTACAGTCACCTGGCCCTGAACGCCCCAGGACAACAGGGATGGGGACCTTGGCCTTGGCAGCTGCCAGCCTGACCTGACAAGCCCCTTCCACATCTCCGGGACCAGACTGAACTGCTATGCCCTGGGTGCCCCTGCTTCTCTCCACAGCGTAGGCCAGACACGAATGATCCCCAGAACACTGGGCCCCTTAGGGAGCACTGCGGGGGCCACAGGTCACCCCCATCGCAGGTCCCCCACTGATGAGGGTGTTTCTCAGACCCTACTGCTCATGCAGGAAGTAGGTCTTTGGCCTGGCTAAATTAGCACTGTCTACATTCAATACTCCAGAGCCAGTGTGGCAAGCTGGGACCCTCCCCGACCCCCCGTGTGCCCGTGATTACAGAGGAAGCTTTGGAAGCCAACACCTGGCCCCGTCTCACACTCGGACCTCCAGCCCCTCACCCTGTGGAGGGGCAGCTGCCAGGAGGTCGCAGTGTGGAACCCACGGGATTAATCAGTAACTGGGCGTTCGGTGAAGGAGTCACGTGGCCAGGGGAGGGGCGCCTGCTCCCCTGTGGAAATCGCCCTCCCCACCCTGCACACACATCGTCGTCCTGGAAGGCAAAGCACATTGAGGAGACCCAGAACGCACACAGATTCAGGGTCCTTCCCCTCTCTCCTCAGAGGCCAAACTTCAGCCCAGCGAGAGGGGTAAGAGGGGACCCGAAATCGCACGTCATCCCCCCCACCCCACAGCTCCAAACAAGCGCATCTCCTCCCGCTTGGCCGACCCCCATGCCCGAGATTCCTCTCCACTGGGCACACAGTGGAGATCCTGGCTCCTGCAGCCCCCAGACCCCCGGGTCTCTCTGAGCTACAGCTTCCTACAGGTGTCCCACCTACTTGGAAATGTTCACACGGGAACTGACGTGGGAAATTCTTGGAGACACCGGAACTGCTACACAAATTTCACTACTGGTTCCACATCGTTATCCAAGTGTGCGTTATCTGAGTGCCAGATTCGAGTTGCAAAGGGCAGCAACAATCATGTTCGCACGCCAATATTCCTGAGTCAGTGGATTGCTCATCCCCGCTGAAGCACTGACCACCTGCTCTCCCAACTTTGCCCTGCCCACCTGGGCAAAGTATGCTCTTTGATGACAGGAAGTTGGTTATCATCGGACAACATACAGTGTAACACAATGCAGGGGAAACTGAAGATCAACCTAAAACAGTAGAGGCAATTTCATGACATCAATGCAGCCAGAGAGAACGGCTTGGCTCACAACGTCACTGCCAAGCACGGATCTGGCAAAGTTGACACTGCGAGACAGGTCATCAACAAAGGGTTAGGGCCTTCAAAGGAGGTTGGCTTGTTGATCAAAGGATCCAGAGAGCCCCTGAGCCTGTGAATACACTTCTAAGGGTGACCCTCTTTATACTGGCTCACAGGATGCAGCGCTCGCACACGGCTGTATCGGAGAACCACACGTACATGAAAAGAACGCTACCGACTCTTTGCTCGACTGCAGGATCGGAGCACAACTGCCATCTTCATTTTGAATGCTTGCTCATTCCTAGGTTTGAGATCATCAATTCTCCTCCAGACCCCATCCCTTCATGTACAAGATTTTGATTCTGTACCTTAAGTGACGTTTTATTCTAGGATCCACGAGGCTTTGTACTTAGGCCCAAGGAACAGCCAGGACTTCTTCCCGCACCCTGACTCTGACCAACATAAGCTCTTAACCTGGGGCGCAGAGGACCGTGGCCCAGAAGAGCAAAGCAGTGAGCAGGCCGGTCTGGTATTTTCCCCGATAGGGGGCCACACAGGGTCCTGGAAGCTGCAACGTTCTATCCAGCGTGGGTGCTCCTTAGCCCTTCACAGCAGCCAGTTTCAAAGTGGAGGCCTTGACCTGACTTTGACGTTTCTTAGACGATGTCCCATTTCCTAGACTTGCTTCATTACAGGAGACGGAGGGCCGCTCATCTTACGTAAGGGCCTTTTTTTTTTTTTTTTTTTTGACAGGCAGAGTGGACAGTGAGAGAGAGCGACAGAGAGAAAGGTCTTCCTTTGCCGTTGGTTCACCCTCCAATGGCTGCCGTGGCTGGTGTGCTGCGGCCGGCGCACAGCGCTGATCTGATGGCAGGAGCCAGGTACTTCTCCTGGTCTCCCATGGGGTGCAGGGCCCAAGCACTTGGGCCATCCTCCACTGCACTCCTGGGCCATAGCAGAGAGCTGGCCTGGAAGAGGGGCAACCGGGACAGAATCCGGTGCCCCGACCGGGACTAGAACCTGGTGTGCCGGTGCCGCAGGCGGAGGATTAGCCTAGTGAGCCACGGCGCCGGCCACGTAAGGGCCTTGAGCAGCCGCAGGTTTCGGTATTGAGGGGGTTTTGGAAGGAAGACCCTCAGAATACTGAGAAACGACTGTATAAGACACGGGGCCCTGAGGAGGCGATCGGGTCGGAGGGCTCTGCCCTTGGGAAGGAATTAGTGTCCCTACGAAAGGGCTGGTGGGAGTGCGCCGTGCGAGGACATGTGGCCAGGTGACATCATGCAAGCAGAGAGCAGCCCGCACCAGACAGCAGATCTCATCTCAGACTTTCCAGCCTCCAGAACTGGGAGAGAGACATTTCTGTTTACAGATAAATTAAAAAAAAAAAAAAAAAAAAAAAGGCAGTAGGGGCTACTTAGGAGCACTTAAGTGGGCTGTTTTGGATTTTTGGCATTTGGGATTTATAATCTAAATCCAGCCATCTCTAGAGATTCCTAAACACTTGGATTCCAGGGGCCAGCACCGTGGCCTGACGCATGGACACAGGCTCCTTCTGGCAGGCTTGGGAACAGGTCCTAGAATACCCCGGATATGCATCCACTCAATACTCAAGGCAGCAGTCCGGGCTTCACCCCCAGGGCGCTGGCTGCCGGGCTCACACCCGCATCCCCACGACTCGGAGGCTGGCAACCACTCGGTGTCCCAACCTTTTCAGAGACCCCGCAGGCCCCAGGGTCAACTCCTGGCTGGGACCTCAAGCTATGCCCCAGGCTCCCTTGAAACGACACGGACACCACACCAGCTACCTGCTGAGAAGGTGGGAAGCGCTCAAGGACGTCATCGCTCTCATTGCAAAGCAAGCGCACAGCACGCACGTGCCGTTTCCACACTTCTGTGGTACTGGAATCTGGCCCGGTGGCCCCAAACCTTTCCACGGCTTCTGACTGCCCCCGGGACCCACACCTAACACCGAGCCTGCTGCCAGGGCCCTTTTGGTCTCCTTTCCTATCACTTCCCATCTCTTCCGCTGTCACGACCTTTGTTGGCGGTAAACCATGGGGACCGGGCGCGACGGTGCCGGGAGACAAGGCAGTGCGGTGGTTAGCAGCCTACACCGGCATCAACTGACGGCTCCGAGAGTGCGTACTGCAGTAGGTGACACACAGGCAATGATCGATGAGCGCTTACCGGGTTCTGTTTACCCAAAGTGCTACCAAAAATGCAAAGCCCATCCGATAGTCTACAGCACTAGCAAACGTGAGCACCCTGGGATCATCACCCCAGCACAGCACAATAGAGAGGGAGGGCAGGGGAGATGGGGTGAGGAGGAAGAAAGAAAAGAGGAGGAACTGGAGTCTCTAGGGGAGAGGAGTTGGCTCGGCCCCTGGGGTGCCAGGGAAGGAAGGGCACCTGTCTAGGGAAAGGGCTCCCGGGGGACTTGTCTTGGAGGTTAATTTGCATGAGAACAAGAAAACGTCCATTAAATTATCTGTATTAATAAAGACTCCCAGCCCCCAGTGGGCACTGACAGGGTCGTGTCTCCAACTCTGGATCACCAAAGACATAACAGGATGCCAAAGAGAATCCCAAGCATGAGACTCAGAACTCCAAGTTTTGTGAGGGTTGCCTGTATCCAATCGGTTGGTGTCCAACTTTATTCTGATCATGGGACTTGTTTCTCATTGGTGGGAAATGGCAGCTGGTGAGAGGGTGTTCGGTGCCTTCTGCCTGCCTTAGCTGAGCAGCAACCCGAGAAGACGGAGAACCACTGTTCTCAAACTCTGTGCATTAGGGAAATGTGCAGGAAAAGATACTGGAAAGAGTAGACAGGGCCAGAAACCCAGGTAAACTGAGGCATGCCTGTGAGTGGCACGCAGGTGCTTGCAGCCACAGTGGGACTGGCCACATCTCTCTCAGCAACATGGCTCTTAACTGGTGTTTTCTGTGGTTAACTTCACTTCAAAACCTTGCTAGGACTCAACAGAGAGGCGACCTGCAGGAGCGTAGTATGGAAGACATGTTGCTGAACTCTCTCTGGCTGCAAAGAACTGAGGGCCAAGGCAGAAATGAGAGATACAATCGGTAGCTTCCATTCTTTCCCATCAACTTCCAACCCTTTTAGCTACCAAAGAGGAAACGGGAGAGACTTCTGCTTTGTGTTTTAATCCTTGACGAATCTGGGATGTGTTAATATTTCCACTTTCCCTTTCAAGAAGGGGCTTAACTCATTAAGTCTCAAGTTTTCACAAATATTTGCAAATATTTCAAAGACGTAAATTTATTTCAACAGAGGCCTATTTATTGCTCAATGTAAGTCTTTACAGGAGTCCTCTGTGTAGGATAACAGAATGGGTTAACTCAGTTCCCCAGGCAGTTCATTCATTCAATTATCCAAATGCTTATCTGTTCTTGTTGACATGCACCTGTGCCAGCACTGTGTCCTAGAGACACCCAGATGAATCACACAGTTCTAGTCTCTTGAAGTATACAGTTTACTAGACAAGATAAGACATGGAATGATTATACATTAAATAAGGAAGAATGTTGTAAATGCTGCAAAATTGGGACAGGTGAAGTGCCGTGAGAGTCTAAGAGAAGGAAAGACAGTCTTAGACGACGATGTATGCAGTCTGTTGGAGAAAAGAAAAGCAACTGAGCTGGACTTAGGATCAGGCGAGAGGGAGCTGCTGAAGGCCTAGGAGCACTGCCACCACCTGACCAAGTTCTCTGTGGAAAGATTCCGAGGCAATGAGGTGCAGGGGGAGACCTGCCCAGGAGTGTGCCGCAGGAGTGAGCACGGCAGGGCTCTGGCCAAAGTAGGGCTGTGGCCGGGGGGCCATTCTGGAAGGAACACTAAGGCGTCTCCGGCTCTTCCTTTTCTACCCACTCCTCATTTCCCCCCTTCAAACACCTATGGATTCTCTGGGGCGGAGCAAGCAACGGAGACAGTTGCTGTTAAGAGTGGGGAAGAACACTGGTGATCTCCCAGAGAATATGGGGTGAAAATTGTTGTCCAGCAGAGTGCAAGATTCTGTTCAACAGAAGTTGAGAGACAGGCAAACCCTCCCCTGAGGGTAGCGGTGTAGGACAGTGGCCAGCTCTGGGAGCAGGCAGGTGCCCACCACAGGCACTGGAAGAGTTCTGCATCCTGGCCTGGGTGATGGCAGCAGAGGGGTCTACCTCTATCCCACCCCCAATGCCCAGGTCCCAACACCTGCAACCTGGGACTCCGTCACCCTCCTTGTCACAGGGGACTTTGCTCATGTGGTGAAAGATCTTGAGCTGGGGAGATCATCCAAGTGGGCCCAAGGTCATCACCAGCATCCATACACGTGGAAGAGGCAGGCAAGGAGAGAACGCAGCAACAGAAGCAGTGGCGCGGGTGAGGAGACAGCTGGGGGCCACCAGCCAAGGCAGGCAGGCAGGAGACTCCTCCAGGAGGCAGGACACCGACCCTGCCCCCAGAGCCTCCACAAGGAAGTGGTCCTGCGGGTTTATTTTTTACTTCTGAAACCCAGGACTGTGAGGGAGTACACCTGTACGGCTTAAGTCATTCAGTTCATGCTGAGTTATCATAGGAGTAACAGAAAATGAGTGCAGGTGGGAAGCTGACAAGGCAAGGCGTCCAGCAGGCATGAGAAGAGCGGGCATCAAGGAGGCGGCGATGCTAAGTGGGCCAAGAGCTGCCCCCCAGCCGGGTAAGGCAAGGTGAGAACCGACGCCAGGTGCAGGGAGATGAAGGTGCCCGTGACCCTGGCAAGGGCTGTTCCAGTGGTGTGGTGGGTTTCAGAGAGAACAGGGTAGATGCTTGTCACCTGTGTGTCTAAATAAATGAGGTCCACCTAAGGACTGCTGATGCGTGTGCACCCTGAGAGAAGACAGTGGGGGAAGGGGGCTGGGATGGAAGCTGCACAGGAATCGCCTTGACCTCTTCCTGGACGTATCTCCAGCCAGCACGGTCAGATGTTTGGCCCTGGAGGGACCACTCTGGGTCCGGTGCACGAAGTGGGGGAGGGTGAGCCTCTCTGACAGTTACCAGCCCCTCAGTGGCAGGGTTGGGGTTGGCCCTGGTTGGGCTGCGATGAACACTGTGGCATTCTCATGAAAAAAAAAAATGCACATTCCCATGTTTTTCACATACAAGTTCATCTCTCTCGTCAATGCTAGAAAATGATCCACTGGGCGGGGGACTTAGGGGCGCTGCTTTGTGTGTTCCTTAAAGTGTGGTCTGCATGGCACTGGGGAGCGAGGGGGTTCCCAGGATGCGTATTTCTTTTTTCAGTGCTTCTGGGTTTATTTTAAAGTGCACGTAAACCTAGTGATTTCTGGGAGCAGGTGTTCAGCCTAGTAGCTAAGATGTCTGCATCCCACACCCGAGCGCCTGAGTTCAGTACCTGGTTCCGGTTCCAGACTCCAGTAATTGGGTCTGTATCACCCATGTGGGAGACCTGGATTGAGTTTGAGGCCCCTGGGTTCAGCCTGCCCAGTCCCAGCATTGCAAGGCTCATAGGGAGTGAACCGGGAGCCAGGAGATGTGTCTCTCAAAAGAATTTCGAAACCCAGCCGGCTAATCCTCCACCTTGCGGCGCCGGCACACCGGGTTCTAGTCCCGGTTGGGGCGCCGGATTCTGTCCTGGTTGCCCCTCTTCCAGGCCAGCCCTCTGCTGTGGCCAGGGAGTGCAGTGGGGGATGGCCCAGGTGCTTGGGCCCTGCACCCCATGGGAGACCAGGAAAAGCACCTGGCTCCTGGCTCCTGCCATCGGATCAGCGCGGTGCGCCGGCTGCAGTGGCGGCCATTGGAGGGTGAACCAACGGCAAAAGGAAGACCTTTCTCTCTCTGTCTCTCTCTCTCACTGTCCACTCTGCCTGTCAAAAAAAAAAAAAAAAAGAATTTCGAAACCCACGTATGATGTCATTGGCATTATCGCCTAGGATGAGTAAATGATAGAATAAAAAGTGAGTCAATTTCAAGATAAATATTAAGTGTAAGAGTTCAAGTGGTATGCCAATTCAGAAAGGACGCAACAGTGATTCATTGATGACCAAAGCCTGGAAGACGCAGCACCCACAGTGTGGCGAGGGAGCTGAGGCCCGAAGTCCTTCCCTGGTCTCTGTTACGGGGAGTGCTGGCTGCAGCTCACATGAGCTTCATGGGCACCAGCTGCCAGTGCTACGGCTGGAAAAAGATCGCTCTTACCCAAGCTTGCAGTGAAGAGCAGGGGCAAGGAGGAGGCCCGGCTCAGCCGCAGCCCTTCCACCTGTTCCATGTGGGCAGCTCAACGTCCCCAAAGTCAAGGCCATGGCCACAGCAGATTGTGCCTCATCTCTTACACAGTATGTTGGTTCAGACAAGTTGGACTTGTTTTGTGTGTCTGCAAGAGTGTGAATGTGTGTGTATATGGTGGGGGGTGTGACCCAGTGAGGAATGGGAGAAACAAATGGGACCGGGCCTTCTCCCTGGGAGAAGACAGCAGGTGCTCCCCTCAAGGGACAAGGCTAGGGGAGGCCCCCTCGGAGGGCCACCATTCAGAATGGCAGCAGGGCTGGCTCCTGGCACTTCTCTCCTGCTCCTGACACTGGAGGCGGCTCTGACCTCAGGAACCGTGAGCAGCCCTGATCCACAGGAGGAGAGGAAAGGAGTGGGGAAGGGAGCATGGGGTTGCTGGAAGGTCCCATCTTTACCCAGGCTTCTCTTTGAAAGGACGTCCAACCCTAGATTTGAGGCAACCCTGTACCAGTTCCTGGATAAGAAACCTGAAGACAAAAACCAACAGGCAACTGCAGTGTCTGGCTAGTGTGGCCAGTGGTCAAGTCTGGCCCCTGGGTTTGTAGATGTGCAGGGTTTTCTCACATCCTTAGGTTGAGGCTGAGAAATGGGGATACTTGCAATAATGCCACACTGGAACTCTCGGGGTGACAAGGACTCTCTGCAGGTGTAGGAAGCAAACGTGGACTTGGCGTGCCCTCTGGATCTGTCGTGAGGACGAGGTAAGGCAGAGTAAAGCAAAGCCAAAGCAAATGCCGGTGCTGGGTGGTTGGCGGAGCTAGGGGGTGGGGCCGTGGAGGGCAGCTGGCCAGGAGTGATATTCAGGATGGCGCTGGGAGGACAGGCCACACCCCGAGGCTCCTGACTGTAGGAGTTATGATGCATGGCCAGCCCCAGGAGCCATCACCAAGCCTTGGAGTCTCTCGTACTCTGGTCTCATTTCTCCCACTCTATTTTACTTACATCCATGGCCTGGCATCGAGTGGCAACTTCCCAGATTACATTGGGTTCCCACGGTGGGACATTCCGACCACACAATCTCCCAGATTCAGCCCCTTCAACCTCGCCACCAAAGTGCAACCCAAGTGGGAGCCTCCTGGCTGGCCTCCTCTATTTCTTCCCAGCACCACTGCCGGGCCACCCTGCTACAGATGCAAATCTGACCACACCACGCCCCTGCTTGAATCCCTTCACCGGCTTCTGGGCAGTCTTAGAATCCAGTGCCTGCATGAACTGGCCCCTCTGACCTCCTCCCACCTCCCTTGCCTGGCCCACCCACTGCTGATCACATTGGTTTTACTTCCATTCTTTGACGGTGCCAAGTCCTTCCCCTGCAGAGCCCTCGCACATGCTGTTCCCTCTATGTGGAATGTCCTTCCCACCACGCTTTGTCTGTTAAGCCCTGTCCTCCAGTTAGCTGTCATGTTAATGTCACTGTCTGGAGAAAGCTCTCCCCTCCAGATCCGCAGGCTGACAGCACCGTGTAACACGTAACGGTCATGAGACTAGCCTGGGAACACCATGAGAACAGGAGCCATTTCATTTTGTTCATGGTACCTGCCTGTGCCTAGCACAGTGCTGTCGACCCACAGAAGAACAAGTGACTGGACGCATGAAGAAGTATTAGCCAAAATGGGCTGCAGAGGAGCCACCTGGAGCCGTGAGTGGGCGGTCCTTCCAACTCAAGTTCTAAAGCACCTGCTGAGTCCACAGGGCAAGCAGGAGCTAGAAGCAGGGAACAACTCTTGGTTTGTATCCAAGCATGGTGGCCCCGCTGCCACCAGTCCTGCAGCCAAGACCGGGGAACTCCCAGAGTTAGTTGGCCTCTGGCCTGAGTCTACCTGCAGCCCTGTGGCCAGAGCTCCTCTCCCTGCCCGAGG
The DNA here is from genome assembly GCF_964237555.1 of Oryctolagus cuniculus. Classification (NCBI taxonomy): domain Eukaryota; kingdom Metazoa; phylum Chordata; class Mammalia; order Lagomorpha; family Leporidae; genus Oryctolagus; species Oryctolagus cuniculus. Next base: position 57,317,362 of record NC_091449.1, read on the forward strand.
ATCCTTGGGTTGGAAGAGAGCCTTGATTTTGGCATTTCCACTGAGTAGCTGTCAGCTGTTTGGCATTAGACACATTCTGAGCTTTAGCTTCCACAACCTAAAAGCAGGATAACGAAACCCATGGCAGGACCAGTCCAAGGCTGGAGGACCATGATGAGCATGGACCACGTAGCCCGGCAAGGTTTACCAAATAGTCCGGGTTCAAGGTGCTCGCCCTTTTGCTTCAGCAAAACTGGCCACCCCCTTTCCTTTCTCTCTTTTTCTGTCCCCCAGCCAGTGCAGGACAAGAAAGGAGAGGAGCTCTTGGTTGGAGGACACAGTGCCCCCGAGTCACTGCCCAGACCTCTCCACCCACACAGGGTAGCCCTGGAACAGCCCGGCCGGCACCAGGAAATCCAAGCTCTCGGAAAAGACCTTCTGAGCCAGGGGCTGTTGGAAGCAGGAGCCGGATGGGATGGGGAGGGGGCGGTAGGACAGGTGAGCTTGGAACCTATTACTCCGACAGGAATGGAGAACACTTGTAAAGAGGGAGAGGCTGAAAAAAGAGGAAGGAAAGGCTGGGAGCGCAAGGGAGCTGGGGCCAGGACTTGGGGACCCAGGCCATAAGAAGGTAGGGGCTGCAGCAGGAGCGACTTGGGAGGAGGTGGGGGAGTTCGTGGGTCAGGGAATAGGCTGGCAGAGCAGGCTGGTGGAGAGGAAGGGGACCGTGACCTGTTACCTGGAGAGAGGACAGGGGGAGTGGAGCGAGGGAAGGGCCGGCCGACGCTGTCACCTTGGGTCCTGGGGGGGGGGGGCAGGCGAACGGGGCTCGCCCGGGAGCGCCTTGGGGGAGGGGTGGGCGGGAGCGGGGCGCGGGTGGGTGTGACCCCCGGCCGGCTGTACCTGCGGCTCCCCGCGCAGCTCGCCCACGTAGTACTGCTCCAGCCAGCGGCGCGCGTTGGCCGAGTGCCTGTGCGGGGGCCCGTCCAGGTCTGCGCTGATGTCCTGGCCGGCCCGCGCCCGCAGCAGCTGCTCGCCCCCCGGGTGGTGCCGCGCGAAGCCTGTGAGATCGTAGAGGCGGGCCCCGCGGCGGACCCAGCAGGCGCCGGCCGCCAGGCGCCGCTGGACCTCGGCGGGCGAGAAGGAGGCGGCGGGGGGCGGAGCGGGGGCCATGGCGGGAGACCGGAGCTAGCAGCTCGAAGCCCGGGCGTCTGCTCGGCGGCCGCCCAGCGCGCCTCTAACATTGCCGGGGCCGGGGCCCGGGCGGTCGCCGCGGGCCGGCCGCCACCGCACCTGCTCATTTGCATGCCGCTTTCCCATTGGCCGTTCCGCGGGACGCGGCCGGAGCCCAGAGGGCCCCCGCTGCCCATTGGCCGGCAGGAAGGCCCGGCAGACCCGAGCGGGGAGGGCCGGGCGCGGATGCTGCCCGGCAGGTGGCCCTGGCCAGGTAGAGGGCGTGCCGGCCAGGTGTGTCCCGTAGCAGGAGGAGGGCGAGCGGATGCGGGCGGAGCAAGTCTCCGGTGGCAGGCGGCTGTCTGGACGGACGTCCTTGGCGACTGCCTGCTTGCTGTAGTTTCAACTAAGAAAAGCATTGAATTCTCTGCCTGCAGGAGGGGTCCAAGAGGGGGAGCGAGGGCCTGCGATCAGGTGAGAGAGGCAACTTCCCTCGGGTGCAAGCTTTAAGGCGCCACAAACTCAGCACATCACAATAACCTCAAAGTTATATATTCAGAGAGTCTACCGTTACCCAACGTGGATGTACTTAAAGCCACTGAACCGTAAAAAATGGATGAGGTGGCAGATTTATATTATGCATATTTTACTGTGTGTATATATACTTCATATATATATATTATATATAATAGAGGACTTTTAACAGCCATATTGGCAACTATGGGGTGGGATGCACATCCCTTGCTTTTGTCAATAAAGCTGTTTCGGACCATGTCTGGGATTGGTGAAGCAGAGTGATGCAGGTGCAGGGTTGGGTCCTGGATATTTCACTTACTGTGGAGCTTTTGCATTAATTTTGAATTCTTAAAAGATTGCATTAAAATATTTCTTTATTATCAAATTTTTAAATTTTATTAAAAATTTTTTTAATACCCTTACATTTTGCACCCAGGGCCAGTGTCTTACTCTCTCCCTCAGTCCTGGGCCCTGTGGGAGGACCCTGAGGTGGCGAACAGAGCACATCGTCTGCATTTTTAGAGGGGGAAATAGATAGGGCTGCAGGCTGGCATGCGCTCACCACAGCTCTGTTTAGAACAGCGAGGAGCCGCACACAGCTTTGCTTGCCCCGCCACGGGAGATCCCCTGACACCCGCAGTTTGTAATCAAAGGCTTCTGTTGTGGAGGCTACCCCATCCAGGTGGCCGTTGTTCCTCCCAGGGAAAGGTACTGCTGGCTCGCTCTGGTCTCTGCCCCGCTGGGGAAGGCCTCTGTGCCAGGCCAGGGCTGTGTGGGAAGCCTAGCCTAGAGGCCCCCAGGACCACCCCAGCAACAGACTAGCTGCCCTTTCCCGCCCAGCCCTCTCTGTTCTCACCCTCGGGGAGTGGGCAGGAGTTCTGCCCGGCTCCGGCTCTGCTGTGGAGCAGCTGTCCCTCAGCCAGGGGGGCCCTACCTCTGAGCCCTGCTTCTCCCAAGCAGTGAACACACACCTAGTGAGCCTTCCTCCACCTCCCAGGCAGAAGCAGCCCAGCACACACACGGGCACTTCCTGCTGCCTGGGTCTGTGGGAGAGCCCTGGCTGGATTTCTCACTATTGCCTGAAACTATCATTGCCTGAAAACAAACAACTTAGCTGTCCATTCAGAACTGTAGCAGCCTCTCTCCTCTCTCTCCCTCTCCCTCCCCATCCCCTCCTCTCTCTCCCTCCCTCTCTCTCTGTTTTTCCCTTTCTCTCTTTCTTTTCTTCTTCCTTTTTAAAATATTTTATTTTACTTATTTGAAAGGCAGAGTTACAGAGAGCGAGATTGAGATCGTCTACCTACTGGTTCACTCCCTAAATGGTAGCAATGACTGGGGCTGGACCAGGCTGAAGCCAAGAGCCAGGAGCTCCATCCAGGTCTCCCACACTGGTGGCGGGGGCCCAAGAACTTGGGTTGTCCTCTGCTGACTTCCCAGGTGCATTACTAGGGAGCTGGATCAGAAGTGGAGCAGCTGGGACTGGAACATGTTCCCATATAGGATGCCAGCATTGCAGGCAGTGGCTTAACCTGCTGCTTTCCTGCCCTAGTAATTCCACATCTAGAAATTTGGTTTTGGGAATATAATGTATCAAGATATGGGAATAACATTGATTGCAACATTGTTAATAGACTATAAAACCCACAAAAACTCACTATTAGAGAGGACTTAATAAATTATGGTATATATAGACAATGAAATTTTATGTAGACATTAGAATTAATGAGATAGATCTATGAGGGGCCGGCGCTGTGGTGTAGTGGATAAAGCCACCATTTGCAGTGCTGGCATCCCATATGGGTGCTGGTTCGAGTCCTGGCTGCTCCACTTCTGATCCAGCTCTCTGCTATGGCCTGGGAATGCAGTGGAAGATGGTCTAAGACCTTGGGCCCCTGCACCCACGTGGGAGACCCGGAAAAAGCTCCTCACTCCTGAGTTCAGATTGGCACAGCTCTGGCTGTTGCGGTCAATTGGGAAGTGAACCAGCGGATGGAGGATCTCTCTTTCTCTCTCTAAGTATAGTGGAAAAGAAAAAACAGCATATGGTATGCTGTGAGTTTGTAATTTGTAATTACTTAATCTTTCAAAATATTTCATAGGTAAACAAATAAGTATATGTAAAGGGTTTTTTTTTTGCTTCTTATTTGTTTGTATAAAGATTTATTGATTTATTTGAAAGGCAGAGTTAGAGAGAGAGAGAGAGAGACATATATAGTAATTTTCTATCCACTGGTTCACTCCCCAAATGGCTGCAACAGCTAGAGCTGTGCCAGACTGAAGCCAGGAGCCAGGAATGACTTCTGGGTCTCCCACATAGGTGTGAGGGCCACCTTCCACTGCCTTCCCAGGCACTTTAGCAAGGAGCTGGATCAGAAATGGGTCAGCTGGGACTCCAACCAGGCCCACATGGGATGCTGGCATTGCAGGTGGTGGCTTTACCTGCTACTCCACACCACAATGCCAGTCCCCATTTGCTTGTTTTAAACTTGAGATGCAGACAGATAGAATTAGAGTCCCCATTTACTGATTCACTCCTCAAATGCTCACAGTGGCTGGCGCTGGGCCAGGCAGAATCTGGGCAGTCAGGAACTCAATGCAAGTCTCTCACATGAATGTTAGGAACCCAATTACTTGAGCCATCCCTGCTTGTCCCAGGGACTACACTGGTGGGAAGCTGGAATCAGGAGCCAGATTCAGAAATTGAGCCTGGGTACTCTGATGTGGGAACAGGTATCTCAACCACTAAATGCCCACTCAGACACGTAACTTTTACAGCAAAACATGATGAATTCCTTGTCTCTGCCTCTCAGCCCGAGCTGGGACATCACCAAACGCCTGTACCTATTCCTGTGCTGCCCACCTTCCACCTCTCTGCCTCCTGCTTATCAAGAGGCAACCACGGCCTTCTCTGCTCATCTTTCCTCTAACTTTTAATATTTTTATCACTTCTACCTGTGTGCCCACAGAATTTTTTTAGATGATCTTGTTTTTGTTTTTAAAAGCATATGAATTAGCCGGCGCCGTGGCTCAATAGGCTAATCCTCCACCTTGCGGCGCCGGCACACCGGGTTCTAGTCCCGGTTGGGGCGCCGGATTCTGTCCCGGTTGCCCCTCTTCCAGGCCAGCTCTCTGCTATGGCCAGGGAGTGCAGTGGAGGATGGCCCAGGTGCTTGGGCCCTGCACCCCATGGGAGACCAGGAAAAGCACCTGGCTCCTGGCTCCTGCCAGGATCAGCGCGGTGCGCCGGCTGCAGCGGCGGCCATTGGAGGGTGAACCAACGGCAGAGGAAGACCTTTCTCTCTCTGTCTCTCTCTCTCACTGTCCACTCTGCCTGTCAAAAAAAAAAAAAAAAAAAAAGCATATGAATTGTGTTTAGCCCCATGTGGCCTTGCATACATGGTCATTTTGTTCTTTTATTGAGGTATAATTTACAAACAGTAAAATTTGACCTTGTTAGTGTATGGCTACATAAGTTTGGAGCATCTTCTAAAAGTTAGGTTTGTCTCTTCCTTTGCCAGTATCTCCTTGTCTTTCTTGTTATACCTTTTAATAAGTTTTGACACCTGACAATACTGCACACGCATGCTGTTCTTTGAGTGTCTTGGTTTGTGTTTTCCTTTTTAATCATATAAACTTCAGAATAATTTTCTCAATGCCCACAAAGAAGCCTTTTGGGACTGTAAAAGCAACTGTATCGAACATATAGAGTAATCTGCATTGGGGGGAGGGGGAAGCCAATGTAGTCCATAAGCTGTACTTTGGAAATCTATATTCATTAAATAAAAGTTAAAAAAAAATCTGCAGAAAATCAGCCTGGCAGTTAAGAGGCCCAGGTCCCACACCCAAGTGTCGGGGTTTGAGTCCGGTCTGCTCCGGTCTCCTGCTAATGTGCACCCTGAGAGGCCGCAGGTGTGGCTCAAGTGCTGCGTTACTACTGCCCTCGTGGGACACCTGGATTGTATCCCTAGCACCTGTCTTCAGTGCCAGCCGGGGGCCATTGTTGGCATACAGGAGTGAACCAGCAGACGGGAGCAGTCTCTCTTTCACCCTTTCCCTTCCAAATAAATACGTATTTTTTTTTAAAAAGTTGCTCCCTATAGGACTTGCACATAGGAGGGGTCTTCAGAAATTTACAGAAAATGCATGTTTTAATTCCATTTTCCATTAACTCCTAAAAGTATTCTGGAGTGTACTAAATGCATTCTGACAAATGGTTTCTTTTTAGAGTAAGATTTTACTAAAGTATAACAGCCAAGGGAAACGTTCAGCTCAATCAGCTTTCATGAGGTGCACATAACACACACTTCTCAGTAGCAGGACCCGAGCAGCCCCACCTAGGTCCCCTCCAGTGTTTCCACAGTGCCTACCTCATTTCTTCCCCAAAGAGAACCACTTTATTGGTTTCAGATGCTGCACATTTGTTTTGTCTGCTTTTGAGCTTTTATATGTGAAATCAGGTAGTGTGGATTCTGTTTATTCTGTTTTTACACCACCTTTTTTTTTTAAGATTTATTTATTTATTTGAAAGGCAGAGTTACAGAGAGGTAGAGCGGTAGAGAGAGATAAAGAGAGAGAGAGAGAGAGAGGTCTTCTATCTGCTGGTTCACTTCCCAGATGGCCGCAATGGCCGGAACTGCGCCGATCCAAAGCCAGGAGCCAGGAGCTTCTTCCAGGTCTCCCACGCAGGTGCAGGGGCCCAAACACTGGGGCCATCTTCCACTGCATTCCTAGGCCATAGCAGGGAGCTGGATCGGAGGTGGAGCAGCCAGGTCTTAAACTGGTACCCGTACGGGATGCTGGCATTGCAGGTGGTGGCTTAACCCACAGTGCCACAGCACCGGCCCCCACCATGTTCTTTCAACTTACTGTTTGTGAGATCCACCCAGCTGTATGATTTGGCACGGTGACAGTTTGTACATTGTTATTTCTGTATAGTATTGTATGGTAGGAATATGCCTCATTTAATTTGTCCATTCAGTTACTGATGGACATTTGGGTTGTTTGCTGCTTAGGGCCAGTAAGAGCTGCTATGAGCATTTTTGCACGTGTTTTAAAATGCATTTCTCTCAGGTAGATAGCTAGGAGTGGATCTGTGTGTGTTAAACCCCAGGAGATGGAGAGCCAGATTATACTCCTACCTGTACCGTGGGGGAGGATCTAGTATCTTTATTGCTTTATCTTTCACATTTAGGTTACAATCAACGTGGGATTGATTTTCAAGAATGATATGAAATATAGGTCAAGAGTATCAGAAGTGGAGCAGCTGAGACAAGAACAGGTGCCCATTGGGGATGCTGGTGGCACAGGCAGTGGCTTTACCCACTATGCCACAACCCCGGCCCCCCAAATATTATATAGTTCTTAAAGTAGAAGTTTGAATTTGTTTTGGTATTTTATACTTTTTGTTAAAATTCATTCCTAGGTATTTTATTCCTTTTGATACTGTGTTTTCCATAGTTTTATTTTAAGATCATTTATTACTAGTATATAGAAACACAATTGATTTTGCACTGTACAACCTTGAGGAACTTATTTTTGAGTTCTAATAGTATTTTCACTGGAGCCTAATTTTCTGTATATAAGATCATGTCATTTGCAAATGAGATAGTTTTACTTTTCCCTCTCCAATATGGATGTCTTTTACTTCATTTTCTTGCCCAATTGCCCTGACAGGCGCCTCCATTGTTGAGTACTTGATGACAGAAGACATCTTTGTGCTTTTCCTAATGCCAAGGATAAAGTTTTCAGTCTTGTGTTCTCATTATGATATTGTTTTTTTTTTTTTTTTTTAAGATTTATGCATTTATATGAAAGGGAGAGACAGAGAGACATACGGACCTTCCATCTTCTTCTGGTTCACTCCCCAAATAGCCTCAATGGCCACAGCTGGGCCAGGCTGGAGTCAGTAGCCTGGAACTCCGTCTGGATCTCCCACCTGAGTGCAGGGGTCCAAGGGGTTGGGCCATGTTCCACCGCTTTCCCAGACGCATTAGCAGCGAGCTGGAGCAGAAGTAGAGCATCTGGGATGGCTGCATTGCAGGTGGCGGCTTAACCCGCTGTGCGATAGCACTGCCCCAGCTTTTGGTTTTTAGGTACTTCTCATTAGGCCTAGGAAATCGTCTTCTAACCCTAGTTTGTGGAGTATTTTTTACCAAGAAGGACACTGAATTTTGTCAAATGCCCATTCTGTATCTACGAAGACATTCATGTGGTTATTTTTTTTCTTACTCTGTTGACACAGCCTGTTATATTATTTATTTTTTTTAAGATTTATTTATTTGAAAGAATTACAGAGAGAGGTAGAGACAGAGAGAGAGAGGTCTTGCATCTGCTGGTTCACTCCCCAAATGGCTGCAACAGCTGGAGCTGAGCCGATCCGAAGCCAGGAGCCAGGAGCTTCTTCCGGGTCTCCCATGCGGGTGTGGGGCCCAAGGACTTGGGCCATCTTCTACTGCTTTCCCAGGCCATAGCAGAGAGCTGGATCGAAAGTGGCGCAGCCGGGACTAGAATCTGTGCCCACATGGGATGCTGCCACCACAGGCTGGGGCTTTAACCCACTGCGCCACAGTGCCAGCCCCATGTATATATATATATATATATATATATATATATATATATATATTTTTGACAGGCAGAGTGGACAGTGAGAGAGAGAGACAGAGAGAAAGGTCTTCCTTTTGCCATTGGTTTACCCTCCAGTGGCCGCCAACCCCATATATTATTGATTTTCAAATGAGCCTTGCATTTCTAGGATTATCCCGACTTGGTCAGTTTGTATAATCCTTATATACTTCTAGATTTGATTTGCTACTATTATTGAGGTTTTTGTTTAGATAGTTGTAAGAAATATGGGTCTGTAGTTTTCTGGTGACATCTCTGGTTTTGGTATCAGATACTGGCCTCAAGTTACAAAGATTTGGCAAAAATTCCTTCCAAATTGTTCAGTAGGATTCACCAATGAAACCAGGTCTAGGCTTTTCTTGGTGGATAGTTTTATTTATTATTTTATTTGAAAGGCAAATGACTGATTTGTTGGCAAAGAGTTGTGCCTAGTATTCCTGCATAATCCTTTTCATTTCTACACTGATCTTAGCCAAAGGCCAAAGTAATCTTTTTCATTTCTGTAAGGTCATAGTGATGCACCCTCTTTCATGACTGATTTGTGTAATTGAGTCCTCTCTCCCTGTCTGTCTCTCCTTCCCTCCCACTCCAGTCTAGGTAAACTGTTTAACTATCTGACTGATGTTTTCAAAGAATAACTTTTGGTTGTTTTGATTTTTCCTTTTGTTTCTCTGTCCTCCATTTCATTAATTCCCACTCAATTTTCTTCCTACTGCTTACTTTGGGACTCGTTTATTCTTCCTTTGTAATTTCTTTTCTTTACCTTTTTTTTTTTTTTTTTTTGACAGGCAGAGAGTTAGACAGTGAGAGAGAGCGACAGAGAGAAAGGTCCTCCTTTTTTTTTTTTCTGTTGGTTCACCCCACAAGTGGCCGTTACGACCGGTGCCCTGCGGCTAGCGCGCTGCACCGATCTGAAGCCAGGAGCCAAGTGCCTCCTCCGGTCTCCCATGCGGGTGCAGGGCCCAAGCACTTGGGCCATCCTCCACTGCACTCCCGGGCCACAGCAGAGAGCTGGACTGGAAGAGAAGCAACCGGAACAGAATCCGGTGCCCCGACCAGGATTAGAACTGGGTATGCCGTGCCGCAGGCAGAAGATTAGCCTGGTGAGCCGCGGCGACGACCATCTTTTCTTTTCTTTTTTCTTTTTTAAGATTTATTTATTCATTTGAAAGAATTACAGAGAGGCAGAGGCACAGAGAGAGAGAGGTCCTCCATTCGCTGATTCACTTTCCATATGGCTGCAATGGCTGAAGCTGCGCTGACCCGAAGCCAGAAGCCAGGAAATCTCCCAAGAGGGTGCAGGGGCCAAGGACTTGGACCATCTTCCATTGCTTTCCCAGGCCATAGCAGAGTTGGACTGGAAGTGGAGTAGCTGGGACTTGAACCAGCATCCATATAGGATGCTGGCACTCACTACAGGCAGCAGCTTTACACACTATATCACAGTACCAGCTCCCTTTGTAATTTCTTAAAGTTAAGGTTAGGTTTTTAATTTGAGATCTTTCTTACTTTTTCTTTTTTAAAGATTTATTTATCTTACTTGAAAGGAAGAGTTAAAGAGAGGAAGAGCAGAGACAGAGATCTTCCATCCACTGGTTCACTTTCCAAATGGCTGCAACGGCTGGAGCTGGGCCAAAATGAAGCCAGGAGTCAGGAGCTTCTTCCAGGTCTCCCACAAGGGTGACAGCAGCCTAAGCACTTGAGCCATCTTCCTGTGCTTTCCCAGGCACATTAGCAGGGAGTTGGATTGGAAGTGCAGCATCCAGGCCTTGAACTGGTACCCATATGGGATGCTGGCACTGCAGGCGGTGGGTTTACCCATCATACCACAGTGCTGACCCCAATCTTTCTTACTTTTATATGTAGGTATTTATAAGTAACTTCCCTCTAATCACTACCTTACTATATCCCGTAAGTTTATGGATGTTGTGACTTCGTTTTTTTCAGAACGTTTTCTTTTTCTTTCTTTCTTTTCTTTCTTTCTTTCTTTTTTTTTTTTTTTTTTTTTTTTTTTGACAGGCAGAGTGGACAGGGAGAGAGACAAAGAGAAAGGTTTTCCTTTGTCATTGGTTCACCCTCCAATGGCCACCGTGGCCGGCGCACTACAGCTGGCGCACCGCGTTGATCCGATGGCAGGAGTCAGGTACTTATCCTGGTCTCCCATGGGGTGCAGGGCCCAAGCACTTGGGTCATCCACCACTGCCCTCCCTGGCCACAGCAGAGAGCTGGCCTGGAAGAGGGGCAACCAGGACAGAATCCGGTGCCCCAACCGGGACTAGAACCCGGTGTGCCGGCGCTGCTAGGTGGAGGATTAGCCTAGTGAGCCGCGGCGCCAGCCCAGAACATTTTCTAAGTCCTCTTAAGATTGTCTTATTGATGTATTGGTTACTTGGCAGCATGATGTTTAATTCTACATATTTATGAATTTCCCAAATTACCTTCTAACTTCTCATTTTACTCCCTTGTAAAGGAGAGCATACTTCATGTGATTTCAACTCTTGAATTTACTGAGGCTGCTTTTATGGCCCAACACTTCTTGCAGAATGTTCCATGATTCTTGAGAACCTGTACTCTGCTGTTGTTAGGTGGCATGTTCTAGATAGGTCTGTCAGGTCTAGTTGGGGTCTAGTATTGTTCAAACCTTGTACTTTTGATCTTCTGTGGTCTCTCTCTCTCTCTCTCTCTCTCTCTGTACCTTAGGTCTGCTCAGCTCTGTCCGATCCATGTTCAAATTCTGCCGCTCCTTTGGAGAACCTGTGGTTAAGTTGTAAGTGGAGCCACACAGAGGCCCGAGGGCCAAATCCAGGCCCGAACCCAAGGTTAGCAGCCTGCCGAGGAGGGAGATGGGCCACACAGCGCCCTGGAGAGCGGGCGGCCCAGCACCCAGCAGGCTCCTCAGCCTGGCCCCTCCTGCTGCTTCTGTGGCTTCCCAGAGCCTAGCCATTAATTAATTTAATCTTTTTTTTTTTTTTTGACAGGCAGAGTGGACAGTGAGAGACAGACAGAGAGAAAGGTCTTCCTTTGCCGTTGGTTCACCCTCCAATTGCCGCCGCGGCTGGCGCACCACGCTGATCCGATGGCAGGAGCCAGGTACTTATCCTGGTCTCCCATGGGGTGCAGGGCCCAAGGACTTGGGCCATCCTCCACTGCACTCCCTGGCCACAGCAGAGAGCTGGCCTGGAAGAGGGGCAACTGGGATAGAATCCGGCACCCCGACCGGGACTAGAACCCGGTGTGCCGGCGCCGCTAGGCGGAGGATTAGCCTAGTGAGCCACGGCACTGGCCATGCAGAGCGTCCGAGGGACTCTGCAGACGGACTTGGGGAAAGGAAGAAATGCCTCCCAGACGCCCTCAGTGTGCGGGCCCCCAGCGTCTGCCTGGGACCATGAACCTGCCAGACGCACAGCCGGCCTCCCGCAGTGTCCCCCAGAGCAGGGGGCGATCCTACACAGTAATATTTTTAAATTTTAAAATGTTGGGGACAGCGTTATGGCATCATGGCTTAAGCTGCTGCCTGCAGTGCTGGCATTCCATAGGGGTGTCCGTTCAAGTCCCAGCTGCTCCACTTCCCATCAGGCTCCCAGCATTTGGGAAAGTAGTGGAAGATGGCCCAAATCCGTGGGTCCCTAAAGCCATGTGGGAAACCCAAAAGAAGCTTCCGGCTTCTGGCCTTGGCCTGGCCCAGCTCCAGCAGTTGTAGCCATTTGGGGAGTGAACCAGCAGATGGAAGACGTCTCTCTCTCTCTCTCTCTCTCCCATCTACCTCTGCCTTTCAAATAAATACATAAGCCTTTAAAAATTTTTTAAAAAGTTTAATTATTCACTTTAGAAGCAAAGAGAGAGAGAAAGACAGAGACAGAGACAGACAGACAGACACACACACCCAGAGAGCTCCTGTCTGTTGATTCACTACCCAAATACCCCAATGGCTGGGGCTGGGCCAGGCTGAACCCAGCAGTGGGAACTCAGTCCAGTTCTACCACATAGGGTCTGGGACCCAAGGGCTTGTGACAACAACTGCTGCCTTCCAGAGGCTGAACAGGCAGGAAGCCAGAATCCAGAGCCTAAGGGCCATCAAACCCAGACACGTCACTATGGCATTGACGGCACGCCCCACTTTAAATGCCCTAGTAAGAACGTGATTCCCTTTTCAAAGTTGCGCCCTCTACCCCAGCCCCAGGCCCTTTGATTGTCCAGGAGAAAGCCTGTGTTTGGAGCTAGTAGGTCTTTACCAGCTTGCTGAAGGTTAGCACCTTGGACAGTCAACCAAAGCCTAGCTGGGACCAGCAAGATCATTGTCATTGTGGTGTTGTCCTTGTGGCAAAGTCAAGCTTTCTTTTTATATGCATTTATTTCATCTTTTTTTTTTTCTTTTTTTTTTTTTTTCAAAGCGAGTCTTTTAAAGAAGTCACTCAGGCTGTCCTGATGGAGTTTCGAGTTCAAAAGCAAGGCCCCTGTTAAGGCGTCTGTGCACCTTCCACGCTGTCCAGGCCACAGGGGCGCCGCGAGGGAGGCGAAGACAGCATCTGCACTCAGAGGAAGGGAGGTCGGGGAACGGCCACCAAGCGGGTCCTGGGGGTGGGCGGCGCGGGGTCGCTGGGACAGCGGCTGCATCGGATGCCACACGGAGGCCGGGCACCGGTGCGGGTCGGGGACCGGGGACCGGGGCGCAGTGCCGCCTTTCAGCACTAGGGGGCAGGCTCGCGCTCGCAGACAGCCGGGCAAGACCGAGTCACCTTCAGGCTCCTTCAGAACCCAATCTTAGAGCTGCCTGAGCCCCCGGGAAGAGAACAGCCCTACCTGGGAGCCTTAGTCTGTTTGGCGCTCAGACCGGCGGCTGTGCCGTTCTCAGAGAGACGTTTTTAAATGCTTAAACTCTCTAGCGATGAATAACAAGACCCAGGAACTTCTGAAGAGTTATTTATAGGAGAAGCAGATTCACTCACTCCCCAAATGCCTGCAATGGCCAATGAAGCTCGGAGTCAGGAACTCAGTCCAGGGCTCCCCCTGGTGGGTGGCAGGGGCTGGATGATTGGAGCTATCACTGCTGCCTCCCAGGGGGCAGGGCAGCTGTAAGCTGGAGCCCGCCATTACCCAGGTCCGCTGATGTGGGACGCAGGCATCTCAAGTGGAGCCCTAGCCATATGAATGCCCACCCCAAGATCTTGTAACTCTATTTGTTTTTTAAAATTAACTAAGGGAGGGGCCGGCGCTGTGGCACAGTGGGTTAACGCCCTGGCCTGAAGCACCGTCATCCCATATGGGCACTGGTTCGAGACCCGGCTGCTCCACTTCCTGTCCAGCTCTCTGCTATGGCCCGGGAAGAAGTAGAAGATGCCCCAAGTGCTTGGGCCCCTGCACCCACGTGGGAGACCCGGAAGAATCTCCTGGCTCCTGGCTTCGGATCGGCACAGCTCCGGCCGTTGAGGCCATCTGGAGAGTGAACCATCGGATGGAAGACCTCTCTCTCTCTCTCTCTCTGCCTCTCTTCTCTCTGTGTAACTCTGACTTTCAAATAAATAAATAAATCTTTAAAAAAAATTAACTGAGGGAATCAATGGCAAACAGGAACCATTCCATTTCTTCTTTAGATTTATTTAAGGCAGTTACAGAGACAGAGAGAGAGATCTTCCGTCTACTGGTTCACTCCCCAGATGGCCAAAATGACGGGGCTGGACCAGATCAAAGCCGGGAGCCAGGAGCTTCTTCCAGGTCTCCCACGCAGGTGCAGGGCCCAAGCACTTGAGCCATCCTCCACTGCTTTCCCAGGCCATAGCAAAGAGCTGGATTGGGATGCTGACACTGCAGGCTGGGGCTTTATCTGCTATGCCACAGCGCCAGCCCTCTCCATTACTTTTGGCTGGGATTTCACACACCTGTATCCAAGACCAGTGGTGGCCGGCGCCACGGCTCAATAGGCTAATCCTCTGCCTGCGGCGCCAGCACACCGGGTTCTAGTCCCAGTTGGGGCGCCGGGTTCTGTCCTGGTTGCCCCTCTTCCAGGCCAGCTCTCTGCTGTGGCCAGGGAGTGCAGTGGAGGATGGCCCAAGTCCTTGGGCCCTGCACCCCATGGGAGACCAGGATAAGCACCTGGCTCCTGCCTTCGGATCAGCGCGGTGCGCTGGCTGCAGCGCACCGGCCGCGGTGACCATTGGAGGGTAAACCAACGGCAAAAGGAAGACCTTTCTCTCTGTCCACTCTGCCTGTCGAAAGAAAGAAAGAAAGAAAGAAAAGAAAGAAAAGAAAGAAAAGAAAGAAAGAAAGAAAAGCATGGCAGGGCCAGGTCAGTGATGGTAAATTCTTCCAGCTGCCCCTGCCACCCACGTGGGATTCTGTCCCCCAGCCCATCATGCCTGGCCTTTGATCTGAGATCCTCCAGAAACCACCCACAGCTCCACTGAGCCCCAGGAAGCTTTGTCCTCCAGCCAGGAGGACAGCAACCTCACTAGTTATTTTAATGGAGAGAAGTTAACACAGGGAATTAAACAGGCACAGGGTGGGGAAGAAGGCAAAAGCAGGCAACTGACGGAACGCATAGCTCTTTCTCCCATTTTACATCTTTGAAATCCAGTACACTTGCAGCGGCACGTCCTGATGTCTGTCAGCCACATTTCCAGTGCCCAGTGGCCGTGCTACTGGGCAGCCAAGATCGAGGACATCTGCGACACGGCAGCCAAACCTCGGGCACTTTGCACCCACATCACTGCGATGCAGTCGCCGGGAGCTTGGGCTGCGTGCTTTTGGGTTAGACCACACGGCGCCACCTGCTAAGCCTCCACGAGGCTCATTGCATTTCATCCTCCCAGCAACCCTGAGAAAACCTCTGCCACTACTGTGTTCGCCTTCTGTGCGAGGTAGCTAAAGACGGGTGGTGTGAGGAAACCAGGCCACACGACGCCAGGCCAGGGAGCCTCAGGCAGAAGTGCCCTGGCCAACAGCTTGCACCTGGTCTCCCAAAGATCACCCCCACACCCGCCCACCCTTACAAAGCAGGTTCTTACTATGGCTTCTAGAGAAGTGAGTCAGGCCGAGTTAGGAAGGGTTTGTGCTCTTTCTGGTGGACTTAATCCTCCCCAGCACGCATCACTGACTGCTTAAACACTGTTAAGAAACAGGGTGTGAGCGCCACCGCAGCCTTCCACTACCTTTGGTCCAGGAGGAAAAGGCCGTAGCCGACCTCCCTGTCGACTTGACAATGACCATCAGCTGTGCTGGCTGTTACTTCTCAGGCAGAGATGGCTGTTCAGACCTCCATCCGTGTTTTGCTCTGTGACTTCAATATGTCTGCCAAGGATTAAAATCCATCGAACCGTATCCCCCTCAACCTTCTCCAGGACATTGAAACAGAAGGGCAAACTGCACGAGTCATTCAGAAACAGTTCAAGGTACCCACACCCCATGTCAAAGCGCCTGGGTCTGGGTCCTGGCTCCACTTCCGATTTCAGCTTCCTGCTTCTGTGTACCCCAGGAGACAGCAGATGATGGCTTAGGTGTATGGGTCCCTGCCACCTCTGTGGGAGGCCCAGACTGAATTTCCATCCAGTGCCTGGCTTTGGCCTGGCCCCATCCCTGCTAATGTGAGCATTTAGGGAATGAGCCAGCAGATGGAAGATCTCTGTTTCAAATAATTAAAATTATAATAACTTAAAAATTAATAAAGAAGAAAAAAGAAGAATGAATGATTAAAAAGTGTTAAAAATACAACTTCTAGAAGAGTATGATAACTAAAAAATCTTTCACAAGAGAGACTGAAGGGACCAGCCTTGCAGTGTAGCAGGTAAAGCCGCTGCCTGCAGTGCTGGCATCCGATATGGGCGCCAGTTTGAGTTCTGGCTGTTCCACTTCCAATCCAGCTCTCTGCCATGGCCTGGGAAAGCAGTAGAAGATGGCCCAAGTGCTTGGGTTCCTGCATCTGCATAGGAGACCTGGAAGAAGCTCCTGGCTTCGGAGCAGCCCAGCTCTGGCCATTGTGGCCATCTGGGGAGTGAACCAGTGGATAGAAGACCTCTCTCTCTCTCTGCCTTTGCCTCTCTGTAACTCTGCCTTTCAAAATAAATAACTCTGCCTTTCAAAATAAATAACTCTGCCTTTCAAATAAATAAACAAATTTTTTTAAAAGAGAGACTGAAAGCAGATATGAATAGGCAAAAGAAAGAACCAGAGAGACAGAAGATAGAGCCATTGAGATTACCCAAGAGAAAAAGGAACAGAGCTTCAGAGACCAGCAGGCCACTATCAAGTTTACCAATGTACATAATTGTGGGAGTTATAGGGGTTGGCACTGTGATGCAGTGGGTTGAGCCACTGCCTGTGAAGCCAGCATCCCATATGAGCACCAGTTCTAGTCCTGGCTGCTCCACTTCCAATCCAGCTCTGCTAATGCCCTGGGAGACCAATAGAAAATGGCACCAAGTCCTTGCTTCTGTGTCCACGTAGGAGACCTGGAAGAAGCTTATAGCTCCTGTCTTCCATCTGACCCAGTTCTGGCCACTGGAACCATTTGGGGGGTGACCAGCAGATGAAGATCTCTCTCTCTCTCTCTTTTTTTTTTTTTTTTTTTTTTTGACAGGCAGAGTGGACAGTGAGAGAGACGGAGAGAAAGGTCTTCCTTTGCCATTGGTTCATCCTCCAATGGCTGCCGCGGCCGGCATGGTGCTGTGGCTGACACACCGCGCTGATCCGAAGCCAGGAGCCAGGTGGCCAGGTGCTTATCCTGGTCTCCCATGGGGTGCAGGGCCCAAGGACTTGGGCCATCCTCCACTGCCCTCCCTGGCCACAGCAGAGAGCTGGCCTGGAAGAAGGGCAACCGGGACAGAATCCGGCGCCCCGACCGGGACTAGAACCCGGTGGAGGATTAGCCTAGTGAGCCACGGCACCGGCCGAAAGATCTCTCTTTCTCTCTCTCTCTGTCTCTTTCTCATTCTGTCTCTAACTCCCTCTCTCTAATTCTGCCTTAAAAATAAGATAAATTTTTTAAAAAATGGGAGTTACAGAAGAGAGAGACAAAGGAAAAGAAAAAATATCTTAAAAGCTCAAATAAGTTGATTTCAAAGGAGTGGGTTGGGTGATGGAACAAGGACATAGGCCGTAATCATTTTAGGTTCTTGTTACCCCTGCCTTCTTTTTCTTTTTTTTAAAAAGATTTATTTGTTTTATTTGAAAGTCAGAGTTACACAGAAAGAGAGGGAGAGGCAGAGAGAGATCTTCCATCCGCTGGTTCACTACTCAATTGGCCACAACAGCTGGGCTACGCCGATCTGAAGCCAGGAGCCAGGAGCTTCTTCTGGGTCTTCCACATAGGTGCAGGGGCTCAAGGACTTGGGTCATCTTCTACTGCTTTCCCAGGCCATAGCAGAGAGCTGGATCAGAAGAGGAGCAGCTGGGACTTGAATCAGCGCCCATATGGGATGCCGGCACTGCAGGCCAGGGACCAAGCTTTCCCAGGCAATAGCAGAGGGCTGAATGGGAAGTGGAACAGCCAGGACTAGAACTGGTGCCCATATGGGATGCCAGCACTGAGGTGGTGGCTTTATCCACTATGCCACAGCGCTGGCCCCAACCCCTGCCTTCTTTCAAGAGACCAGCTCAGTCTCCCATCCTGCATTGTGCCCCATTCCACCCCCTGCATTCTCCTCCAGGTTTGAGGAACCTGTGTGGGGAAGCTCACCTCCACCTGCTGCCCCACACCCCACCCTTAGCCACCTAAGACACAAAAAGGCTCAGTCTGCTGGGGTCTGGGCCCTCTGCCACGTGTTCAGTGTGTGTGCACTCTGGCAGTTGGTCACCCACCTCTACGAATTTATTTTCTTTGAATAAATTTGGTCTGGCTGTGAGTTAATACCCTGTCTCCTCTCTGTTCTGCACCCTTTTACTTACAGCAGGTACTATGGCACAGTGGGTTAAGCCACTGCCTGGGAAGCCCACACACCATGTCAGAATGTCTGAGGTCGACTCTTGCCTCTGCCTCTGATGCGGCTCCCTGTTAATGTGCACCTTGGGAGGCAGCAGATGATGGCTGATGTTCTTGACTCCCTGCCACCCCTGTGGGAGACATGGATGGGGGTTCCCATCTCCTGGGTTTGTCCTGGTCCAGCCCTGACTGTTGCGGGCATTTGTGAAGTAAATCAGTGGATGGAAGATCTCTCTCTCTCTCTCTATTTCACTATCTCTGGCACTATGCCTTTCAAACACAAATAAATAAACTTTTTAAAAACGAAGTTGGTCTCATAGAAGTAAAGACAGCAGTGGTCACTGGAGGCAGGGAGGGGAGAGGGGACGGGGATGGAGGCAGGTTGGATAATGGGCACAGTCAGGCAGGAGGCCAACGTTCTCACACAGCCACTTATTTATTTATTTATTTTTTTGACAGGCAGAGTGGACAGTGAGAGAGAGAGAGAGAGAGAGAGAGAGATCTTCCTTTTGCCGTTGGTTCACCCTCCAATGGCCACCATGGCCGGCGCGCTGCGGCTGGTGCGTCGCACTGATCCGAAGCCAGGAGCCAGGTGCTTCTCCTGGTCTCCCATGGGGTGCAGGGCCCAAGGACTTGGGCCATCCTCCACTGCCCTCCCTGGCCACAGCAGAGAGCTGGCCTGGAAGAGGGGCAACTGGGACAGAATCCGGCGCCCCGACCGGGACTAGAACCCGGTGTGCCGGCGCCGCAGGCGGAGGATTAGCCTAGTGAGCCGCGGCGCCGGCCGCCACTTATGCTTTATAAGGAGCTGGAGAGAGGAGTTGGAAACCTCCTAGCACAAAGAAATGACAAACGTTCAAGCAGATGGAAATGCTAATTACCTTGATTTGACAAGTACACATTGTATATATCTACCAAATTATCACACCATACCCCCTAAATATGTGCAATTATTACGTGTGATTTTTCAAAGGTGTACTGGAAAATCATCGTGGAGAATCCAGCATTGCGGTGTTAGCAGGTAAAGCCACCTCTTGCGATGCTGGCATCCCATAAGGGTGCTGGTTCGTGTCCCAGCTGTTCCACTTCCAATCCAGTGCTCTGCTGTGGCCTGGGAAAAGCAGTAGAAGATGGTCCAAGTGCTTGGGCCCCTCCCACCCACAGTGGGAGACCCAAATGAAACTCCTGGCTTCAGCCTGGCCCAATGCTGGCCATTGTGGACATTGTGGACATCTGGAGAGTGAACCAGTGGATGGAAAATCAATCTCTCTCTCCACACATACACACCTCTCTCTGTAACTCTGACTTCAAAATAAATAAATAAATCTTTAAAAAGTAGAAAATTTGCCAAATTTTGTTTAAATTCCAACTAGAATAAACAGAAAGGCCCACATCAAGACACATCACAGGGGGCCGGCGCTGTGGCATAGTAGGCTAAGCATCTGCCTGCGGCGCCAGCATCCCATATGGGCACGGGTTCAAGTCTAGGCTGCTATAATTCCAATCCAGCTCCTACTGATGGGCTGGGAGAGCAGCAGAAGATGGCCAAGTGCTTGGGCCCCTGCACCCACATGGGAGACCCAGAAGAAGCTTCTGGCTCCTGGTTTGAGATTGGTGCAGCTCCGGCTGTTGTGGCCATTTGGGGAGTGAACCAGCAGATGGAAGACCTCTTTCTCTGTCTCTCCCTCTCTTTGTCTGTAACTATGCCTCTCCAGTAAATAAATAAAAAAATTTTTTTTTGACAGGCAGAGTGGACAGTGAGAGAGAGAGTCAGAGAGAAAGGTCTTCCTTTGCCGTTGGTTCACTCTCCAATGGCCGCCGCGGCCGGCGCACCGCGCTGATCCGATGGCAGGAGCCAGGAGCCAGGAGCCAGGTGCTTTTCCTGGTCTCCCATGGGGTGCAGGGCCCAAGCACCTGGGCCATCCTCCACTGCACTCCCTGGCCACAGCAGAGAGCTGGCCTGGAAGAGGGGCAACCAGGACAGAATCCGGCGCCCCGACCGGGACTAGAACCCGGTGTGCCGGTGCCACTAGGCGGAGGATTAGTCTAGTGAGCCGCGGCGCCGGCCAATAAATAAATTTTTTAAAAAGATACACCATAATCAAATTATCCAAAGCCAAAGCCAAATAGAGAACCTCAGAAGCAACAAGAGAGAAGCAACTCATCACGTTCAAGGAAGCCCCAGTAATGCTGACATCTGATTTCCCATCACAAGCCATAGAGGGCAGAAGACAGTGGAAAGACACATTCAAAGTGCTGAATGGAAGATACAGTTAAGCACGGATTCTATATCTGGCAAAACTGTCCTTCTAAAGTCAAAAGAAATTAAGACACTCAAATAAACAAAACTGAGAGCTTTCATTACTAGCAAACTTGCCCTAAATGTATTCTAGAGAGAGTCCTAGAATTAAAGAACTTATTCTTACTACATACTAAATTGAATCCACATAAAGAAATTAAGAGCACTTGATTACTACATAGGTAAACATAAAAGGTGACATTAAACTGTTTTTGTTGTAACTCTCTTTTACCTCCTATCTGATTTAAAAGACAATTGCATTGGGCAATAACTATAACTCAATGTTAACATGTACATAATCTATAAAGATGTAATCTGTATGACAGTAACAGCACAAAAGAAGGGCAGAGAATGAGCCAAGTTTTTCTGTAACACTGAGATTAAGTGTTACATAACTAGATTCTTGTAAGATGCACATTGTACTTCCCAGTACAACCACTAAGACACAAAGAAAAACAAAAACCTTCAAAAAGTACAGCTCAAGAAAAGACAAAGCAATTAAAACGACACCTTAGAAAACATGTATTTAACACAAACACAGGCAGAGGAGTGCTGGAGGAGGACAAGGAGGCTGGGGTGAGAACTGTGCAGTGTGCGAGACAAAGCTGGCGCTGAGGGAGAATCCTAGTGGTCAGCAAAGCCACGTCCATGGTGGCGGGGAGTCTGGAGCTTATTCAGAGAGCCAAAGTGAGATGGATTCTGATGCCTCCGTCTCTGTGTCTGTGTGTGTCTCTCTCCAACAGAGAGAGTGCAGGACCTGTGTTGTGGCACAACGGGTTAAGCCACTGCCTGGGACAGCAGCATCCCACAATGAGCACCAGTTCAAGGCCCTGCTATTCTGCTTCTGGACCAGCTCCCTGCTAACGCGCCTGGGAAAGCAGCAGAGGATGTTCCAAGCACGTGGGCCCCTGCCACCCATGTGGGAGATCAGGATGGAGTTACAGGGCTCCTGGCTTCAACCTGGCCCAGCCTCCCCCTGCCCCCACTCACTCTGCCTTGCAAATAAATGAAATTAATCTTGAAAAAAAAAATAATGGAGTGAGTAGCAGGCCATCTTGAGAGTGCCTTCTGTCTCCTGAGGACCCCTGACAAACTAGCGATGTTCAACTGGGTTAGAACTTCCACTGATTATTCAAGAATAGCATCTTTGAATGTGTACTATTTTGATATGTTGTTACAGCGCGTACATTTTTGTTTCTGTACGAATTCCAAGGCTCTTCCTGCCATCCTGATCCTGCTCATTTACTCATTCACACTTTGTGTGAAGTCCGTGTCTACTTGAACGCCTTCTAGATTATCCAAGTGCTGCATTATGGAGGCTTCATTTTGTAAGATCCTCGCTGATGGCCCGAAGCAGCCTGATCCCTCTCCAAATCTCTCGGCGTGAGTCACCAAGCAGATGTCGCCACATCCGTCCTCGCTGGCTATCAAAGTTGCAGGAAGCAGGGGTCAGAGCAGGTTTCTGCGGGCTGCAGGGGGGAATAAGGTCTCGGGTCTGAGGAGCAGCTGTGCAGGGGCTCCCAGTGGGAGCGACACAGGCTCCAGGGAGACCTGAAGCCCCACGCCGCGGACTCCAACGGAGTTTCTTCTCTTGCTTGCCGCCCCCCCCTTAAAATATTTATTTATTTATTTGAAAGTCAGAGTTACACAGAGAAAGGAGGGGTAGAAAGAGAGAGACGTCTTTCATCCGCTGGTTCACTCCCCAGTTGGCCACAGCAGCTGAAGCTGCGCTGATCTGAAGCCAGGAGCCAGGAGCTTCTTCCGGGTCTCCCACGCAGGTGTAGGGGTCCAAGGACTTGGGCCATCTTCTACTGCTTTCCCAGGCCATAGCAGAGAGCTGGATCGGAAGAGGAGCAGCCGGGTCTCGAACCGGTGCCCATATGGGATGCCAGCGCTTCAGGCCAGGGCATTAACCTGCTGGGCCACAGCACTGGCCCCTTGCTTGCCCTCTTAAGAATGAAATTTCATTCCCCCTGCTTGTCTTCGTCAGAGCTTCCGGCAAGTGAAAAGTGAAAAGGAGGCATTTAGGGGCAGGAACCTTGTGTGGCGGTTAAGGTGTTCACATCCTGTATCAGAGTGCCTGTGCTCAAGTACCGGCCCCACCCTGGCTCCAGCTCCCTGCTAATGCACACCCTGTGAGGCAGCGCTGATAGCTTAAGTAGTTGTGTTCCTGCCACCTACCTGGGAGACCTGGACTGAGCTCCAGGCTCCTGGCTTAGGCCTGAACCATCCTGGCTAGTGTGGGCATTTGGGGGGTAAACCAGTGGACAGGAACTCTGATTGATTAAGTAATTAATTACAAGAATTAAAATGGCCAGCTTTCTTGCCACCTCACTATCCACAGTTCTTATGACACACTCATTCTTATCCTACTTCCTCCTTTTAGTCTTATATTTCACTCATTCACTCATTAATTCGTTCAATAAGCACTGACTAATGGACAGCTCTCCTCCTCTGGGCATGCCCAAATGCCTATGTTTGTCACGATTCTCAGTTTCAAGCCCCATAAACCAATGAAGCACAGAGAGGGAACGTTCTGGAACAAACAGATGGGAGGCAGAAGAAGCTGGCTTACAAAACAGGAAACAGGGCAACTTCGAAGGCGAGGGAACAGGAAAATCACCACTGTTTTTCACAGAAACCATTTGGTCATGCCGATACTAGCACTGCCCCGATGGGATACCGCCACCTTCACCACCAGCATCACGGCGTTTCACTCCCTGGGCTTTCTCCCAGGAGGAAGGAGGTGACTGGCCACGCCAGGCCTCATTTTCCTATCCTGGTCACCTGAAACAAGGTAAGAGGTCAATTGTCCACAGCGGTGGGACAGGCAACAATAGGCAAGAAAGTCTGGAGGAACAAGCGCACATTTCAAAACCTCAGGCCGTGGGGAGCTCCACGTCTTGAAAGAGAGACAGATGCAAAAATAGACAGAACCCAGCACCGGACACCAAACGTTACGGCAGAGCTCAGAGCTGGGCTCTGTCGGATGGAAGCTGGGCGATCTGGAGGAGTTACTTAATCTCTGGCTGCTTCATGATTCGTAAAGAGAGGTTAACTGCGGGGGCCGAGTATCCTTCATCCAAAATGCTTGAGACCAGAAGCATTTTGGGTTTTAGACTTTGCTTTTCTGTGGGATGGGCTGGGGGATAGAACATGTACATGTACATAATGAGATATCTTACAGATGGGACAAAGTCTGAATATTAAATTCATTCATGCTTTAAATACATTTTACCCACATAGGCTGAACGTAATTTTGTGCAATACTTTTACCGGGCCCGTGTTCTGACTGCGACTTGTCAAGTGTGGAGTCTTCCATGTGGCATCACGTTGGCCACAAAACGTTTCAGGTTTCAGGTTTTCAGGTTAGGGACGCTCAGTCTCTGGTGAGCTCTCTGGAGGCTGCTCTTAATTGAAGACGCACAGCAACTAGTGTCGTGCCTGATACAGCAACGTCCCAACACACGTTAGCAGGTATTATTATTATTTTATTATTTTATTTATTTGACAGATAGACTGAGAGAGAGAGAGACAGAAAGAAAGGTCTTCTTTCCATTGGTTTACCCCCCAAATGGCCGCCACAGCCGGAGCTACGACGATCCGAAGCCAGGAGCCATGCGGGTGCAGGGCCCAAGCACCTGGGCCATCCTCCACTGCCTTCCTGGGCCACAGCAGAGAGCTGGACTGGAAGAGGAGCGACCGGGACTAGGAACTGGCACTCATATAGGATGCTGGCATCGCAGGCAGAGGATTAACCAAGTGAGCCACAGCACCGGCCCCAGCAGTTATTATTTTTACAAGACTTACTGAACAGTCTCTTGTTGACTCACAAAAACTCAGACCCTGGAGTTCTATCTACTCACAGTTTGTAGATTCTTTTAAAATGGAGTTGTTGGGGCCTGCGCTGTGGTGTAGTCGGTTAGGCTGCCACCTAAAACAACTGACATCCCATATGGGTGCCGGTTCGAGTCCTGGCTGCTCCACTTCTGATCCAGCTACCTGCTAATGACCCAGGGAAGCAGCAAAAGATGGCCAAGTTCTTGGGCCTCTGCCACCTGCATAGGAGACCTGGAGGAAGCTCTTGGCTTGGGCCTGGCCCAGCCCTGGCTGCTGCGGCCATTTGAAGAGTGAACCAGCAGATGAAAAATCTCTCTCTGTCTCTCCCTCTCTGTCTGTAACTATGCCTTTTTTTTTTTTTAATTTTGTTTATTTGAAAGACAGAGTTAGAGCAAGAAGTAGAGATAGAGAGAGGTCTTCCGTTCGCTGGTTCACTCCCCAGATAGCTACAATGGCCAGAACTGAGCCGATCCGAAGCCAGAAGCCAAGAGCTTCATCTGGATCTCCCAAGTGGGTGCTGGGGCTCAAGCACTTGGGCCATCTGCTGCTGTCTCCCCAGGCACATCAGCAGGGAACTGGATCCAAGTGGAGCAGCTAGGACTTGAAATGGTGACTCTATGGGGTGCTGGTGCTGCAAGTCAGGGCTTTAACCTGCTGCGCCACATGTGGGCCCCTGTAACTCTGCCTTTCAAGTAAGTAAGAAGTAAGTAAATCTTTTTTAAAAAATCAACATGTCTTTGGATGTAGGTAAGTGACTCTGCCTAAGAACTGGCAAAAACTACAGTCCCGTGTTCCAGATTATTTTCTCTAGTTCTTCACTTAATTCCTAGAGAAAAATGGGATGGGCATGGTAGAGGCAGGTTATGATTCTATTTTTTTTTTTTTTTTTTTGGACAGGCAGAGTTAAACAGTGAGAGAGAGAGAGAGAGACAGAGAGAAAGGTCTTCCTTCCGTTGGTTCACCCCCAAAATGGTTGCTACGGCCAGTGCGCTGTGCTGATCCGAAGCCAGGAGCCAGGTGCTTCTCCCTGGTCTTCCATGTAGGTGCAGGGCCCAAGCACTTGGGCCATCCTCCACTGCCTTCCCGGGCCACAGCAGAGAGCTGGACTGGAAGAGGAGCAACTGGGACTAGAACCCGGGGTGCCGGCGCCACAGGCAGAGGATTAGCCTAGTGAGCTGCAGCGCCAGCTGGCAGGTTATGATTCTTGCATCAGACTCTCAGGTTTGGCAACTCGAAAATCAAGGCTGAGAATCTCTGCAACAGAAGGAAGTGATGTGGAAAGAGCCTTTGATAGCTGCAATGCTGGGAAGGAACTGAATTACGTGTCCACCCCCAAATACGGCCATCCAGAGACGCCAGCTCAAGATTTAAGAATGTTGCCTGCGACCCTGTGATTGGTTCAGAGAATGTTTCCCTTTCTGACTCCACTGGCTTGACCTATTACGTAAGAGAATCTTCACACCCTGGTTTCACCTTCCAGAGTGGCAAAACCCAACAGAAATTCCTGGCATATGAAAACGGCCAACATCCACGTAACCCAAACATGGTGGCCACTCTTTGCTGAGCACTTGAAATATGGCTCATGTGACCGAGAAACTGAATTTCAACCGAAACGTAACTTAATTTTAAGTAGCCACATATGGTTAAGGGTTACCACGTGGGATGACACAGCTCCTAATACTCCGAGGGCTCAATTTATCCTACCAGGGCTTACCCCCTTGCTGGAAGGACCAAAATAACTCCTAATTTCTTCTTTTCATCCACAGAGAAGGTCCCAAAGTTCTCTACCAACAGTCATTTAAGATAAAAAATAACAAAAAAAGATAAAAAAAAAAAACAGTAGTAAAAGCAGCAACAACAGGGCTGACTGGTGGCTCTCAGTGGTTAGGTGCTTAGCATGTGCCAAGCATCTCTGATCTTGTTCAAAACCCACAAGAGCACAGCGAGAGGTGTCTTATTCAAAGTGCTAGGATTTCTCTGGAGAAATTAACCTTGATGTTTCCAATCCGGTATATCCTGTTTCCCCCAGAATCTCCCGGCCATTCATGTAGGACCCGGTGAACTGGAGGCTGACTGCTTCAGGGATGGTGATGAGGGGCCGTGCAGAGCTGTGATGGTTAATTTTGATCCGTTTGGCGGGGCCACGATGCCCAGCGGTTTGGTCAGGCATCGTTCTGGATGACGCTCTGGGAGGTTTGTGGAAAAGGCCTTTGGGGAAAGCCGATCACCCTCCCGAAAGTGCCTGCACAGAGAAACTGCACAAGGCAGACGCCCAAGCAGGAGAGAATTCTGCCAGGAGACGTCTTCGCCCTTCCTGGTTCTCCAGCCAACCCGCCCTGCCGATTCTGGGCTTGCCAGCCTCATCAGCATGTGAGCCAATTCCCTAAACTAAATCCCTTTCCAGCCACACACACACACGAGTCCTGTTGGTTCTGTTTTTCTGGAGAGGAAGAACTAACACAGCAACCGAAAGTCACAAGCCAGGGTCCTGGTGGAACCCTTCAGAGAAGGCCCGGTGGCTCGGGTAATGGCAGAATTGTTTTTAACAAATTCAGGGGGAGGCACACATCCTAGCGATCATTTCACTACCAAGCTTACAGGGGCAGTTGGGATGACAGCTTGAGCCTAAGTCGTGTCCTATAAGGGCACTTCACAAGGTCCAGAGAAAAATGGCAATCAAAAGATAATGCACATTTTCCATGAACTTCCTGAACGCCCACTGTGTGTTGGGGCATCCCCTGCAAGCCCTGTGGTATCTTTACCAGATTACTGCTGTAAAATTCATCATTTGCGCACCCATTAAGTGAGATCAAGGGTCATCTAACACACTCAGTAGTAGAGTGACAACGACTACAGAGCAAGCAAATGTTTACCCCGAGAGTAAATCAGGGAAAAGGAGACACATAAAGACTAACTTCCTGCCAGTGCTGCGGCTCACCAGGCTAATCCTCTGCGTGCGGCACCGGTACTCCGGGTTCTAGTCCCGGTTGGGGCGCCGGTTCTGTCCCGGTTGCTCCTCTTCCAGTCCAGCTCTCTGCTGTGGCCAGGGAGTGCAGTGGAGGATGGCCCAGGTACTTGGGCCCTGCACCCGCATGGAAGACCAGGAGAAGCACCTGGCTCCTATCTTCGGATCAGTGCGGTGCGCCAGCCGTAGCAGCCACTTGGGGGGGTGAACCAATGGAAGGAAGACCTTTCTCTCTGTCTCTCTCTCACTGTCTAACTCTGCCTGTCAAAAAAAAAAAAAAAAAAAAAGACTAACTTCCTGACAACAACGTTTATCTTATTCATGGTTTTATTTTTATTTAATGGTCACCTTGATAATGACCTATGATGAATAACTAATCACAATAATTCTGTAAACAATCAACAATAAACACCCCATAGCAGTACCTACCTAGAACCCGGACTTTCACTGGCTACTTAAATGTTAATCAAGCAAACTTCATGTCATGAGATCTTCAGAACTTGTGCAATTTTAAAGAATACTTTCATACAGAGTAAAACCTCATTTTCTAACTATTCTTCTTCTTCTTCTTTTTTTTTTTTTTTTTTGGACAGGCAGAGTGGACAGTGAGAGAGACAGAGAGAAAGGTCTTCCTTTTTCTGTTGGTTCACCCTCCAATGGCCGCCACGGCTGGCGCACTGCGCTGATCCCAAGGCAGGAGCCAGGTGCTTCTCCTGGTCTCCCATGGGGTGCAGGGCCCAAGCACTTGGGCCATCCTCCACTGCACTCCCTGACCCAGCAGAGAGCTGGCCTGGAAGAGGGGCAACCGGGACAGAATCCGGTGCCCTGACCAGGACTAGAACCCGGTGTGCCGACGCCGCAAGGCAGAGGATTAGCCTAGTGAGCCGCGGTGCTGGCCACTATTCTTGAAAAGTGTTTCTGGCTAGAATTAGTACAGCCTAACAAACTGGGTGACCGATATCATACTGGCAGGAGTGGAGAAGTAACAGAGCAGGATTTGCCCTTAATCGTGTTGAGTTATTATGATTTAATTTATTTCATCCTTTCCTACAGTAGACTTATTTAAGCCTTCTTGCACTTATGCAGACTATGGCCTCACAAAGGCCTGAGGACATCAGAAAGAGGGTGAGACAGACTCATCCGGCCACAAAAAGGCAGTCTGAGTGACAGTCACTGTGTTTCTCTTTCTTCCTCCCCCCTACCGAAGATTTACTTACCTATTTGAAAATAAATAAAAATTTTAAATTTATGTATTTGAAGATTGATTTATTTGTTTGAAAGAGTTATGTGAGGCCGGCGCCGCGGCTCACTAGGCTAATCCTCTGCCTTGCGGCACTGGCACACCGGGTTCTAGTCCCAGTCGGGGCGCTGGGTTCTGTCCCGGTTGCCCCTCTTCCAGGCCAGCTCTCTGCTGTGGCCTGGGAGTGCAGTGGAGGATGGCCCAGGTGCTTGGGCCCTGCACCCCATGGGAGACCAGGAGAAGCACCTGGCTCCTGCCATCGGATTAGCGCAGTGCACCAGCCGCGGCGGCCATTGGAGGGTGAACCAAAGGCAAAGGAAGACCTTTCTCTCTGTCTCTCTCTCTCACTGTCCACTCTGCCTGTCAAAAAATAAAAAAAGAAAAGAGTTATGTGAGAGAGAGGGAGAGACAGAGCGAGGTCTTCCATCTGCTGGTTCATTCCCCAGATGGCTGCAATGGCCCGGGCTGGGCCAAGCTGAAGTCAAGATCCAGGAGCTTCAGTGGGGTCTCCTATGTGAGTGGCAGGGCCCAGACACTTGGGCCATCTTCCACTGCTTTTCCCAGGCAACCCATTAACCCACTGCACCACAATGCCAACTCTTGACACTTTTTTAAAGTTTTATTTATTTGAAAAGCAGAGACACAGAGAGAAAAGAATGGAGAGAGAGAGAGAGAGCAAGAGAGAGATCTTCCATCCGCTGGTTCACTACCCAAATGGCTATAACAGCCAGGGCTGAGCCCGGTCGAAGCCAGGAGCCAGGAGCTTCTTCCAGGTCTCCCACATGGGTGCAGGGGCCCAAGCCCTTGGGTTATCCTCCACTGCTTTCCCAGGTGCGTTAGCAGGGAGCTGGATTGGAAATGGAGCATCTGAGACTCGAACCGGCACCCACATGTGATGCTGGTGCTGCAGGCAGAGGCCTAACCTATGGCACACAACACCGGCCTCTGTCACTGTTTTCCCAAGGCAACCAGAATCAGTCTCAATACCAACTGCCAAGCTGCATGATCAGTGATCCTGGCCACAGGTTTAGTTTTGAAAGTTCCCCGCTGGTACATGTGTCCTTGGCCAGTAATTCTTCCTTCCAAGAACTGGCCAGGCTACAATCTAGCAGGTAGGCTGTTTATCGTCTGTGGAGTTCAGGCATCTTTTCCTCTCTGTCTGTTGCCTCACAGGTTTTGTGCTATATTTTCTGGAACAAGGGAAGAACCTGCAATAATGCCTTTGTTTTCTTTTTTGGCTTACCACAATAGGAATTTATTATTCCAAAATTCTTTTGCTGGAAGACTCCATTTCCTTGACTTTTTCAGCTTCTTCCTTTTTTTTTTTAAGATTTAAAAAAAAATTTTATTTGAAAGACAGTTACAGAGGTAGAGACAGAGAAGAGAGGTCTTCCATCCGCTAGTTCACTCCCCAGTTGGCCACAACAGCTGGAGCTGTGCCGATCCAAAGTCAGGAGCCAGGAGCTTCTTCTGGGTCTCCCACGCAGGCACAGGGGCCCAAGGACTTGGGCCATCTTCTACTGCTTTCCCAGTTCATAGCAGAGAGCTGGATCAGAAGAGGAGCAGCCGGGACTTGAACCAGCACCCATATGGATGCTGGCGCTTCAGGTCAGGGCTTTAACCCGCTGCGCCACAGCACGGGCCCCAGACTTTTTCAGCTTCTGCAAGTCACCTGCATCCCTGTGCTCCTCGGCTTGTGACCTCTCCCTCCATCTTCCAAGGACATCACTCCAACATCTGTTCCATCTTTATATCTCCTCTCTGCTTCTGGCCCTCCTGCCTCCTTCTTAAAAGGACCCTTGTGATTACACTGGACCCACCTGCTTAATCTCAGAGTTACACAGAGAGAGGAGAGGCAGAGAGAGAGAGAGAGAGAGAGAGAGAGAGAGAGAGAGAGAGGTCTTCCATCTGATGGTTCACTCCCCAGTTGGCTGCAACGGCTGGAGCTGTGCCGTTCCGAAGCCAGGAGCCAGGAGCTTCTTCTGGGTCTCCCATGCGGGTGCAGGGGCCCAAGGAGTTGGGCCATCTTGTACTGCTTTCCCAGGCCACAGCAGAGAGCTGGATCAGAAGAGGAGCAGCCGGGACTAGAACCAGCGTCTATATGTGATGCCGGCACTTCAGGCCAGGGCGTTAACCTGCTGCACCACAGCACTGGCCCCAGTTAACTCCATTTTCAAGGTGTGCTCTTGAGAGCCAGACGCTGAGAACGGCTGGTGCTGGTCCAGCGGCAGTGTGGTGGACGCAGGCTGCCTTTGGCCATTGCCCTGAATCACACCCTCAGATGCCCCGTAAGTGGATAAGTGAATTTTCAGTTCTAAAAAGAAATACGCATATAGGCATTGAAGAAAAAATGCAAACTGTGTCAATCCTGGTTGAACAGCTGTGTAATCACTGTGCTTCTTTTATATTCTTTATTCTGTTTTCAGTGGTTTGAGCCATTTCAGGCGATCTATCATACAAGAGAACCTAATATATAATTTTAACTATAACCCTTGGGAAGATTTAACTAATTAACTGGACAATCAATACTTAAATACTGAAGAGTTATGATTTTCTAATTCTGCAAGTTTTATAATTTAAAACATTTTAATTTTTCCATCATTTATTTATTTTCATTGTTATGTGCAAGGCAGAGAAACAGACCAAAAGATCTTAGGTCCACTGGCTCACTCACCAAATGCCTGCAACAGCCGGGGCTGGGTCCCGCTGAAGCCAGGAGCCCAGAGCTCAGGTTGGGTCTCCGAGGTCAGCACCCATCGCCTCCCAGGAGGTGCATTAGCAGAGGCTGCAATCTGAAGTGGAGCCAGGACTTGAACCCCAGCACTGCATTATGGGGCGCAAGTGTCCCAAGCAGCATTTTAACCACTGCACCAACACCTGCCCCTGAGTTGGGTTTAAGAGATTTTATTTATTTATTTATTTGAAAGGTAGAATTACAGATAGAGGGAAGAGACAGAGAGAGAGAGAGGTCTTCCATCCGCGGGTTCACTCTCCCAGATAGCTGCAGCGGCCAGAACTGTGCCAAACCAAAGCCAGGAGCCAGGAGCTTCCTCCGGTCTCCCACGTGGGTGCAGGGGCCCAAGGACTTGGGCCATCTTCCACTGCTTTCCCAGGTCATAGCAGAGAACCAGATGGGAAAAGGAGCAGCCAGAACAGGAACTAGTGCCATATGGGATGCCAGCACTGCAGGCGGAGGCTTAGCCTACTAAGCCACAGCACTGGCCCCCTGGGTTGGATTTTTAACTTACAGAAATGCTTTTAAGATATTCATCTAATTACGTGCTGCATAGCAATGTTTCAGTCAACAATGGACCACACACTCAATGCTGACTTCAGAAGATTTTAGCGGAGCTGGAAATTGCTTTTGCCTAGCGGTGGGCAGCTGTCATGATGTCACGGTGCACATTTTGCTCACGTGTCTGTGAGCCAGGTGATGCAGGTGTGAACAAATCTAGGCTAATGTGTGTGTTTAAGTCTGAGCTTTTAGTTAAAAAAAAAAAGTAAAAAAAAGTTTACAACTAGAAAAAAGCTTATAAAGATAGAAAGAAAAATGTTTCTATATAGCTATAAAATGTGTTGGTGTTTTAAGCTAAGTGTTATTACAAAGGTTTCAAAAAATTTAAAAAACAAGGTTTATGAAGTAAAAAAGCTATAGCAAGGTAAGTTTATGATTAAGGAAAAAGAGGGGACAGCGCTGTGGTGTAGTGGGTAAAGCCGCCACCTGCAGTGCCAGCATCACATATGGGAGCCAGTTTAAGTCCCGGCTGCTCCTCTTCTGATCCAGTTCTCTGCTATGGCCTGGGAAAGCAGTGGAAGATGGTGCAAGTCCTTAGGCCTCTGCACCCACGTGGGAGACACGCAAGAAGTTCCTGGCTCCTGGCTTGGGATTGGCACAGCTCCAACCGTTGCAGCCTTTTGGGGAGTGAACCAGCAGATGCAAGACCTCTCTCTCTCTGCCTCCGCCTCTGTAACTCCGCCTTTCAAATAAATAAATCTTTAAAACAAATAAATATGAAGAAAAAGAATTATTTTGTCCAGTGTAGACTGAACGTACAGTGTGGGTAAAGTCCACACTCGTGTCGGGTCATGTCCGGCTTTCACATCACTCTCTGACACTCCAGAGCGACTTGCAGTCTGGCCGGCCCTTACAGGTGCATCGTTTTCATCTCTCACCCCTACTTTCTGCTTCCTTTTTCCCAGGTCACATCTGCAAACGTCCCTGTCACAGATGCCTCTGATAAGCACCAGGGTAGCCTAAACCCGGGCCTGACCCCGAGGCCTTTGGGAGACAATGAGGCCTGGATGGGTAATGAGGATGAGGCCCCCTTACGGCACGGGTGCTTTTACAGGAAGAGGAAGAGAGACCGGAGCCAGCGCCCCTGCGGGTCTCACCTCTGATGCCCTCCGCCACCTTACAATACAGCAAGAAGGCCTCCACCGGCTGCCAACCGATCGATCCCAACGCCACGATCTTGAACTTCTCAGCTTCCAGAATGTGAGCCACACACACAAGCTTCTATCCTCTCTGAGTTACTTTGTCTCGGCTATCTTTTACTAGCAAAAGAAAGTGAAAAAGAATTGAAAACAGGGATTCAGACAGAAATGTGTATGAGCGTCCTTACAGAATTCCAAGAGCCGAAGGGTGGAAACAACCCAAGTGTCCAT
This sequence comes from Oryctolagus cuniculus, assembly GCF_964237555.1. Classification (NCBI taxonomy): domain Eukaryota; kingdom Metazoa; phylum Chordata; class Mammalia; order Lagomorpha; family Leporidae; genus Oryctolagus; species Oryctolagus cuniculus. The sequence continues at coordinate 57,350,570 of NC_091449.1, forward strand.
CACCAGATGGCTAGAGAAACAACATGTGGTATGTTCTTCCAAGGGAAGCCTCCTGCCATAAAAGACATGGAGTCCTGACATACACCACAACGTGGGCGAATCACGGAAGCATCATGTAAGTGACATAAGCTAGGCACACAGGGACGAACATTGTACAGTTCCCCCAGGTGTAGATTCCTGGAACAGGCAGATTCGCAGGTAACCAGAGGGGGCGCTGGGGAGTTACTACTTCACAGGTACAGACTTTGTTTGGGAGGACAAAAGTACCCTGGAAACAGTCGTGACGGCTGCACAGTGAGTGGACCTGGTGCCACTGAACTGCGAATTGTGAAGATGGAGAAATACGGTTCGACTGATAAAACACGGTATGTCTATTTGTCACAGTTTTTAATCCTGTTCACCAAAGGGGCGGGGCGGGGGCATTTGACGGAAACGCTCTCCTTGGCTGTCTTCCTCACAAGTGAGGAGATGCTGACCCCCGTTTCCAGGACACCTGTGCTGCCCGCCCGCCCGCCTGCCTGCAGGGAACAGGGACAAGGAATGCTTCCATGTGGTCTGCTGGACGTGGACGTGGAAAGGAAAAGCAGGTAGGTCGAATGATCTTTCAGACTTAACCTCAGGGCGGGTGGCTAAGAAAATCTAGTAAATTCAGAGACAAACGATCAGGGTTTAAGTCTCAGAACCTGGAGATCGTTTCTCAATGCACTTGGCAAAGTCTGTGCCCAGGTTGTTGCTGTAACTTGGCTACCGGTCACTCAGCGCCGTTGGGGATTAGAGGTGGGAGGCCTTGAGCTGCAGGCCAGCTAGGGCACCTGTGCGCATGTCAGCCACACTCCCAGGGAAACAAGCCAAGGGCATCTGCACAAGGGACAAAAAAGTCTGCAGCTGCTTTTATAGTACAGGAAATGTCAAAACTTAAGCCAGAAGAGCTGACGGTCTCCTTCAGAGGGAGGGGCTGTGGTGTGGAATGGAGGCAGAGGAGAGCCCAGAGTGAAGCAAAGGGCTAGAGGGGGACCCCAGGGGCTGTTCAAACTGGGGGCTGCACACTGCACGGGAAGGGGCAAGAAAGCCCCTCTCCCCACAGTGCAGGCCTGCCATGTCTGTGGCCAGGGTGTCACTGCTGCATCGCGGCCCCGCTCGCAAGGTTGCCAGCCTGGTGGCCGTCGGTCAAGGGGGTCGTGCCAAAGCCAACCCAGGTTTTCACGGTGGGAGAACGGGCTCAGGAATCTGGCCGTGTGCCTTTGGCTCCTGGCTCTGCTGCTCTCCGAGCTTCAGTCTCCTCACCTGTAACACGTGGGAATGAAAAGCTAGTCCTCTGGTTAAGGATGGAAGGTCATGAACTACTGCTAAGCAGGCTCCTCTGAATGGGCGTGACCCCTGTGAGGTGTGGCAGATGCCGTGTTGTTTTTTAAAAACTTTCTTTATACCCCAGGTCTTCGAAGGTTTATAGGAATTCACGCTGTGAAAAGGCTGTGCACTATTTGGTTCCAACTCTATGACAAAACTATAGACAGTGCAAAGTCCAGTGCTCGCGTGGGTCTGGGTGGAGGGAGGGCTGAACAGAGAACCACAGAGGACGGTCGGGGCAGTGAGGTCCTCTGCGTGATGCTACAATAGTGGTACGGGTCGTTAGACTTGTGTCCAACCCAGAGTGCACAACACCGAGAGTGAACCCTAACGTAAGCCGTGGACTCTGGGCGACAGGGATTTGTCGGCACAGGTTCATCCGCGGGTGCCGGTGTTGATGGTGGCAGAGCCTGGGCCAGGGGAGCCACACTTCCTGCTCACCTTTGCTCTGTGCTGCTGTGGACTGCTCCAAACCCAAGTCGAGCGTTATTAAAGCGAGGCTCCTTTGATCAGATCTCCCTCCCGCCCCGAGGTAAGCAGGGGATGGTTTGACACGTGTATCTCGTTCCAATTACGGCTACGAAAAGTGCCCCAGGAAACACACAACATTGGGCTGCATTTCTTGTCACTTCTCCCGGGCTCCTTTCTTGTTGTCATCTGACTGTTCTAGGGCTCTTTTAAAAGTTAGAGGCCTGAGCTGCGGCTCACTAGGCTAATCCTCCGCCTTGCGGTGCCGGCACCCCAGGTTCTAGTCCCGGTTGGGGCACTGGATTCTGTCCCGGTTGCCCCTCTTCCAGGCCAGCTCTCTGCTGTGGCCTGGGAGTGCAGTGGAGGATGGCCAGGTGCTTGGGCTCTGCACATGCATGGGAGACAGGAGGAGGCACCTGGCTCTTGGCTTCGGGTCAGCGCAGCGCCAGCCATAGCGGCCATTTGGGGGGTGAACCAACAAGGGAGGACCTTTCTCTCTGTTTCTGTCTCTCTCTCTCTCTCTCTCTCTCACTGTCTAACTTTGCCTGTCAGAAAAAAAAAAAAAAAAAAGACGGCAGAGAGAGACAGGGAGAGGGCAATTTCCCATCTGATGGGTCACTCTCCCAATGCCAGGATCGAGGCACTGCGTCCAGGTCTCCCACAAGAGTGACAGGGACCTAAATGCTCGTGCCATCACCTGCCGACTCCCAGGGTCCACATTAGCAGGTGACTGGAGTCAGGGGCCCGGGATTAAGCCCAGGCCCTGATGTGGGACGCAGGCATTTTAACCACCAGGCCAGATGCCGCCCCTGTTCTCTCTTGGTCAAATGTTAAGTGATCATCAAAATATAGACTGAGAACACTTGGCTCTGTGACTTTTTTTTTTTTTAACATCATTTGTCGCAAGGAAGGACTATTGAGAATAAGCAAAGCTACAAAGACGCTAAGGACTTGGAAGAGTAGATGAAACTTGGATTTTTACTTTGGAAGCAGCCTTAGTCTGACAAACTTTTTTTTGTGACTATGGGTGAGACAGAAGCCGCCCCTGGGACCGTCAGCCCGGCCTTACTTCTCCCCTGTTGGTGTGCAGCACTGCATCCAGCAACAGCATCAGACAAAGCTCCCTACGACTGTGATGGAGCAAGACAAACAGAAAAAGAAGCCCACAGACAAAACCTAAATATCACCCAAATCGCCGAACGCCAGCCATGCCCTGGGCCCAACCAATATGAGTGACAGCTGCTGCCTTGCTGAGTCCCACGATAGCCTGGCTCTGGGCTGCCCATCCTATAATTAGGTTGTGTTAAGATCCAATCTCAGAATTATCCTTGCTTCCGACAGTTACACAACCTTCAACCCGGAGCAGCCTTCCACTTCCATAACTCACCTCCAAGTCACCTGCCAGAAGTGTAAACCAAGCTGCCCGCCCCAGCACCTGCTTGGTGCCCCGTCCCAGGCTCCGTGGTGGGCGGTTCTGCCTCTCAGAGGCGGGAAATGAACCTGGGAGTTCGGCCACAGGTGCCTCCCTGCTGGGCTTCAGCTGGAGGCTACCGACAGGCGTTTCTTAACAACCTGAAAGACAGTGGAGCCTGCCCATACACTCGTAGGTCGAGCCTCATTAACAGCTGCTTCCCGCAGTGGATTTAGTGGTCACCTTCTCAATTTCCACTTTCCGTTGCATTTTTCAGGTAACTGCTTCTGCTCGGCCTGCCTGTTCAACTCCTTGGCTTCCAGGGGCCCAGAGACACTGGTGCTCAGCACAGGTCAGTGTAGGTCTCTCATGGAGCCCAAAGAACTTCCAGTTCATCCACAGGGCCCTCTGGGCTGGCGGATGGTCCAAGTCCTCACTATACCCAGCAGGCCACGGGCTTCCGGACAGGAAGGGCAGATGGATTGGAGCTGGGAACCAAATTTTTTGTTGTTATTTATTTTCATTGACCTGAAAGGCAGAGAGAAACACATTCCATCTGCTGAACACTCCTCAAATGGATGCAATAGCCCGGGCTGGGCCTGGAGCCCTCAACTCAGTCTGGGCCTCCTACATGGATGGCAGCGGCCCAAGCACTGAGCCATCATCTACCACCTCCCAGGGTGTGCATTAGCAGGAAGCATTAGCAGGAAGACTTGAACCTGCCACTCCAATATGGACTCGCCTGTTCCAAGTGGCATCTCAACCACTGTGCCAAACGCCCACTCTGGAGAGTCAAGTTTTCTCAGGTGGCAGAATTGAGTCAATGCAGGCACTGCGCCCTCGAACCTCCAAAACCGTGAGCAAAACGAACCTCAACAGTAGCTTGTCTCATGTATTTCACCGAAGTAACATGAAGCTGACTGATGCAGGAGCCCCAGTAAATACAGACAGGGGAGCCAGTGTTAGAAAGCCCCTTTCAAAAGTTTATCCTGATTCCTGAGCTGATTGATGGGTCTGCAGTCTATGCTAGGAGGACTGTTTAGGGAGGGACTTTTAAAAACATACTTCTAATGGTGGCCACCTATTAACCTGACAGACTGATGCCCTCAGGCCATCGTGATATGACATCTGCCACGGAAAACACACCCACGAGAATTACCCAGTAATAAATCTGGCCAAGAAGCACAGATTCCTGGGGTGTGTGCTTTTATTGATCCACATAAACGTTACCCCAGCCACGGGCCTCCCATTCAAAGAAAAGTTGGGAAACTGCCGTGGTCCACACCCAGTGACCCCCACCCAGCGCCCCCTCCTGCAACCACCGTGTGCAGCTGCCCACCGAGCAGCGGCAGAAGCGTTTTTCATTTTTAAAAAATGTGTTTACTTTCAGGTTCACGAGGTGGTTTTATTTCATAATTTGAAAGAAGCAATATATTAAAAAAAAGAAACAGTATAAACAATTAAAATTTAAATAGTCCTTTCTCACTCCCAAACCCCTGCCTACCCCAGCTGAGTCTCCAATGTTAACTCTAACAATGTATTCTTCCAGACACTTTGTATGCCTTTATGTCTAGATCATTTTTTAAAAATAGGACCGCACTTTATATGTAAGTCTGTCAGTGCATTCTTTCACTTAATAATATTTTTTAAAGATTTATTTATTTATTTGAAAGGCAGAGTTAAAGAAAGGCAAGGCAGAGGCAGAGAGAGAGAGAGAGGGAGAGAGAGAGAGAGAGAAGAGAGAGAGAAAGAGAGAGAAAAAGGTCTTCCATCTGCTGGTTCACTCCCCAGATGGCCACAACAGCCAGAGGTGTGCCAGTCCAAAGCCAGGAGCCAGGAGCTTCTTCCAGGTCTCCCACGCGGGTGCAGGGACCCAAGGACTTAGGCCACTTTCTACTGCTTTCCCAGGCCATGGCAGAGAGCTGGATTGGAAGTGGAGCAGCCAGGACCCCACGCTTAATAATATTTACAGTAGGGGTTGGTGCTGTGGTGCGGCAAGTTAATGCCCTGGCCTGAAGCGCCGGTATTCCATATGGGCACTGGTTCGAGACCCGATTGCTCCACTTCCAATCTTGCTCTCTGCTATGGCCTGGGAAAGCAGTAGAAGATGGGCCGAGCCCTTGGGCCTTGCACCCACATGGGAGACCCAGAAGAAGCTCCTGGCTCCTGGCTTCGGATTGGTGTAGCTCCAGCCGTTGCGGCCAACTGGGGAGTGAACCAGTAGATGGAAGACCTTTCTTTGCCTCTCCTCTCTCTCTGTGTAACTCTTTCAAATAAATAAATAAATAAATCCTTTTAAAAAATAATATTGCAGTAGCATGTTTAATCTGTTTTTCCAGTGGTTGTGTAGTATTCCACTGTCTGAACATTTATTTAATCAACCTCCTCCTGATGACCATTTATTTAGTTTTTCCTTTCTTTTCCTTGTAGTAGGCAATCTGAAAGTGAACAACTTTCATCCAGACACCTTTGTGCATTTGTGCAAGTGCTCCTACAGGACGAATTCCTACTGGTGAGACTGCATCCAAGGGTTGGGTATTGGACGGCTGGAGAGCCACTGCCCAGAGTTTTCTAAGACGGCTTCACGCATTATCACTCCTATCTGCATGCTTCGCACACACCAGCAAGGCTGTGGTCAACCTTTTCATCTTTGCCAGTCTGGGAAGTGGAGAGTGGTATTTCCTGAGTGTGCGTGTATGTGCCTTGGTCAGTACAAAGCAAATTCAAGGTCACTGCTATGGTATGGATATTTAGCTGTCCCCTGTAGGTCTGTGTGTCAAAGGCTCGGTCCCTGGGTTGGTGCCAGTGGGAAATGCTGGTACCTTTAGATGTCCCTGGGGTTTGTCCCCCCCAGAGGGAATTACGTTACCATGCCCCTCTTCCCCGTTCTGCTCCAGATGCTTGCTCCACGCCTCATCAGAACTGAGTGGCTGCAGGCACCATGCCTTTGAACCTCTGAAACTGTGATCAGAATGAAGCTCTACTTCCATCAGCAGCAGCTTGTCCCAGGCATTTCTCTGCAGTAACACGAAGCTAATACAGGGGCCCAAGTAAATAAATGCCAGGGAGTAAAATGAATAAAGGCGATTCCAGAAGTTTATCCTAAGAATGATTAATGGGCTTTGTAGCCTATGTTAGAAACACTGTTTTTTTTTTTTTTCAAAGAAACCTTTTATTAAAGGGATACAAATTTCCTAAGTACAACTTTCTGAATATAATTATTCTTCCCACCATATCTGCCCTCCCACCCAGACTCCCACCCCTCATCCTCCTCCCTCTCCCCTTCCCAGTCCCGTTCTCCATGAATATTCATTTTCAATTAACTTTATACACAGAAGACCAACTCTATACTGAGTATTTGAACAATTTGCATACACACACACAAACTATCTGAGAGCAAGTTTTACAGTTAACTCGCATAATACAACTCTTTGAGGACAGAGGTCCCACAAGGGAAGTTAGTGCACAGTGACTCCTGTTGTTAATTTAACAATTAACACTCATATGTATGTCGTCAGTGACCACCCGAGGCTCTTGACATGAGCTGCCTAGGCGATGGAAGCCTTTGAATCCACAAACTCCGTCAGTATTTGGCCAAGGCCATAAGCAAAGTGGAAGTTCTCTCTTCCCTTCAGAGAAAAGTACATTCTTCTTTGATGGCTCCTTCTTTCCACTGGGACCTCACTCACAGAGATCCTTCATGTAGAACATTTTTTTTTGCCACAGTGTCTTGGCTTTCCATGCCTGAAATGCTCTCATGGTCTTTTCCTCCAGACCAGGAAGACTTAAGGACTGGTTCTGAGGTCAAGGTGTTATTTAAAGCAATTGTCATTCTATGAATCTGCTGTGTGGATGGCTTCCCATGTTGGAACATTCACTCCTTTTTAATTCTATCGGTTATTATTACCAGGCACTTGATCTGATTTATATGATCACTTTAACATTTAATCCTATCTATATGTTCACTTTAACACTTAATATGATCACTTTAACACTTAAGATGGCATTTTTACCACCCAGCTTAAAGGGATTTGGGGTCCCAAGGCAAGTTTTTAAACTGTACCCTTAGAAGTAAATCCGTAGGAATGTATGTAGAACTACACAGCTTTACAGTTACAAACTTCCTCTTCTCTCTCTTATTCCCACTCTTATTTTTTTACTGAGATCCATCCCTAATTGACTTTATACACATATGATTAACTCTATGTTAAGTAAAGAGTTCAACAAATAATATAAAGAAAAAAAGAAAAAAATCAAAACTGTTCTTCGACAGTCAAGACATGGGCTGTTCAAGTCCTTCTCAAAGTGTCAATTTCACTTCCACAGATTTCATTTTAGGTGCTCTATTAGGTCTCACAGATCAGGGAGAATCAATGGTATTTGTCCTTTTGAGGCTGGCTTATTTCACTAAGTATGGTGTTTTCCAGATTCGTCCATTTTGTTGCAAATGACTAGATTCCATTTTTTACTGCTGTGTAGTATTCCATCATTTACATATCCCATAATTTGTTGAATAAATGACAGGCATTTATGTTGATTCCATGTCTTAGCTATTGTGAATTAAGTCACAATAAACATGGGGGTGCAGATAACTCTTTTATTACTGATTCCATTTCCCTTGGGTAAATTCCCAGGAGAGGGATGGTTGGTTCATATGGTAGGCCTATATTCAGATTTCTGAAGTATCTCCATACTGTCTTAAATAGTGGCTTTACCAGATTACATTCCAGGAAAGCTGGGTTCTGATCCCAGTTTTATTGTTGTTCTTTTTAAAAGTATTTTATTTTATTTATTTGAGAGGTAGAGTTACAGACATAGAGAAAGGTCTTCCAACCACTGGTTCATTCCCCAAATGAACATAACGCCTGGAGCTGGGCTGATCCAAAGCCAGAAGCCAGGAGCTTTTTCTGGGTCTCCCATATGGGTGCAGAGGCCCAAGCACTTGGACCATCTTCCACTGCTTTCCCAGGCCATAGATCAGAGGAGCAACTGCACAGGAACTGGTGCCCACATGGATGCTGGCGCCACAGGCAGAGGCGGAGCCTACTCTGCCACAGCAATGGCCCCTTGTTGCTGTCTCTCTTCTTGTGTCTCTGAGCCTTGCTCTCACCAACCATCAAATGAGCTGTGTGAGGGTCAGGGGTCAGAGTACATAAAACGACACACACCTTGCTTCTAAGACTTCAGGTTTTTATTTCTTACTTCCGCCTTTCTCACGTGCTTCTGGATGCGGTGTTGCTAGAGCCCCTTGAACCACTGTACCAACCAGACCCCTGGATTTGAGTCCACCCCCCCCCCCCTTCCTTCCCTACAACTGTGCTGCAGCTGTTTCTCTCTTGAAAGTTAACCTCAAGAGCTGCGGTTTCAGCAGGAAAGTCTAAGAGCTGTTCAAATCCAAGAGGGTGGGGGAGGCGCAGGACTCCTAACAGCTTTTCCTTTCTGATGTTTTTCCAATCAGAGCATCCAGGAACTGGAGCGAATGACAGGGAAGCAGCTCTCTCGTTAGAAACAAGTGCAGATCCGCCTGGCTTGACCTTTCTCCTCAACGTCCTTCGGGCAGAAGCTAGACCTCTGCTGCCACCTGGCGTTGGGCATCTCCCTGCTTCCAAGAGCTGCGACCGCGCGGGAAACCCCGAGCCGTGAGGGCTCCCGCCTTGAGTTTCCAGCTTCCATGGAGAAAACAATAAAGGTCCTGCAGAGGTGTTCAAATTCTATTGTCTCAGCCGTGTCCAAAATGTTTGTGTAAGAAAAAACCCCACCAGGTTTGATTCCTTCCTGGGGTATTTCTCCAGCGGGAAAGAACTCCTCCTACTTGGGACACGGACGTTGATCTTTCCTGCCTTTCCTCCGTTTCTGATTTCCACTCAGCAAAGGTTCAGGATTAAAAAAAAAAAAAAAAAAAAAAAAAAAACACCTCCACGTAGACAGCCTGGGTCTCTATCCACCTATCGACCGCTCTGTCTAAATGGAGCAAGTGGCAGAGCAGAGGCCCTCCACTTCAAAGCAGCGTTGCTTCCAGCTTGGGTTCAAAAGCATCCACGCAAAGCAGCAGCCGGGCCGGGGTTTCCGTCTCCTGAAGCTCCCAGCTGAGACAGGTCGCGCTCCTGAGCAGCGCTGCGGAACCACAGCCGCAGACAGCGGAGGCCAGGAAGCCACGCGCTGCTTCCCTCAGCCTTCACCTGTATCCTGGCTTCAGGTGGCAAAACACGGGTTGTGACTAGAGGTGGCTTTGTGACTTATGTTCTTGTAAAATTTCATCATGGAGAAAAGCTGCGTACTCATCTCTGTGCTTTTTGTCTGTTTTTGGCTAGCTCAACTCAACACTGCTGGACCGTGGGCCTGCCATGCACGAACAGGCCTTCTCCCCAGGGCAGCTCTGAGAACGTCTGCATCTGGTTTGGGAGGAGATAACCGGTGTCCCCAGAGGAGCTGTGTATTTCCAATGTGATGGCAGACATCAGAGTTGTCACCCCTTCCTGGACGTTTTTGCTGATTTACAAGTGCAAGTCTTACCACTGCCACCACCCTATGGGAACTGAGTCAACGGACTAAAATTGGAGAGAAGTCAGATATGCTTATTACAAAACACCAGCCACCCCTCTCAGAGGGGCAACTGGGGCTGTACCCGGTCCTCCTGAGTCCCCTCCCCCTCCTCTCCATTCCCGCTTTTTAAGGGAAATGGCACTCACTGTTGTTGAAGGAAAGACAGACCTGAGAGCCACCCACACCCACACAAGCTCCTAGTTTCTTTTTTTTATTTTTATTTTTTATTTTTATTTTTTGACAGGCAGAGTGGACAGTGAGAGAGAGAGACAGAAAGAAAGGTCTTCCTTTGCCGTTGGTTCACCCTCTAATGGCCACCGCGGCCAGCGCGCTGCGGCCGGCGCACCGCGCTGATCCGATGGCAGGAGCCAGGAGCCAGGTGCTTTTCCTGGTCTCCCATGGGGTGCAGGGCCCAAGCACCTGGGCCATCCTCCACTGCACTCCCTGGCCACAGCAGAGGGCTGGCCTGGAAGAGGGGCAACCGGGACAGAATCCGGCGCCCCGACCGGGACTAGAACCCGGTGTGCCAGCGCCGCTAGGCGGAGGATTAGCCTAGTGAGCCGCGGCGCCGGCGCTCCTAGTTTCTTGCTTGCCACACCCATGCCCAACTCTGCAGGAGGGGGAGCATGCAGGGGTGCAGATCCAGGGGTTCGGGCCTCAGTGTGCTAATTACAGATTGGATCTTGCTCCCCACGTAGGACAGAAGAGTCCCTAAGTCCCATGGATCCCTGGTCAACAAACACTCAGGTCCAGAGAGGGGCTAGCATGGCCCAGTTGATGCTCAAAAGTTGTATCTGTTTATCAGGACCGACTGTGGGAGGCGGTGTCCAGCTATGTAATTAAACTTTTCATTTTGGAAAAACCTGAAGTCACAGAGACAGGGCACCTTTGCCCAGTTCCCAACAGAAGCACCCTGCAGCACTAGTGTACTGCCACACGCAGCACTAGTGTACTGCCACACACACACACGCCCCTCGCTAAGTCCGCTCCCCTACTCAGACTTTCCCGTCTCACCTGTGCTCATCTGTGGGCAGGCGAACAGGTCGGTGCAATGCTATCACAGGTGTAGGTACGCATTCACCACCGTCAAGGTACGGAACTGTTACACTCCCATGGGGATTTTTATACCCATTTCTCCCTGTCTCCTGCCCTCCCGCCTCTGACAACCACCAGTCTGTTCTCCAGCCCTTAGAGTTCTGCCAGATAGGTGTAGCTGTGAAGACGCCACTTGGGATTCCACATCCCGTAGTGGAGCGTCTGGTTCAAGTCGTGCGTCCACTTCTGATCCAGCAGTTACATATATCTGAAGACCCCTGTAGGCAGTTATATATATCTGAAGATACCTGAAGGCAGTGACACAAATTTCACACCTTTCCAGACCAAGCCAATATATGGTTATTGTGTAATACAGAAACTATAATACTAGAATCTGACCACTGCTGAATACTGAGACTCATTGAAAGTGGTTGGGTTGTGTCTCCTGGGCCTAAGTCACTTATATTCTGCCCTAAAAAAACTTATGTTAACCTTTCTTTCCCACCCGTTTATTTCCGGTGACATCAAGGAGGCCACGGGAACCCTGGTTTATAGCGGGCTGGTCAGAGCACAGGTCACAAACCTGAGTTCTCTATGACTCCCCTTTGCCCAAGTGCCCGTCTCATGTTCAATACTTGATGAATAAAACTAGGCCTCCTGAGATTTTTAAAAAAGATTTATTTATTTTAGTCAGGGTTATGGGAGGGGGGAGGAGAGAGAGAGAGAGAGAGAGAGAGAGAGAGAGAGAGAGAGAGAAGGAATCTTTCATCCATTAGTTCACTCTCCAGATGGCCACAATGGCCAGGTTGAGGTCAGGTTGAAGCCAGGATCCAGGAGCTTCTTCTGGATCTCCTACGCGGGGACAGGGGCCCAATCACCTTGGTCATCTTCTGATACTTCTCCCAGGCCATAGGAGAGAGCTGGATTGGAAGTGGAGCAGCCAGGACTCGAACTAGCACCCATATGGAATGACAGCATTTCAGGTATAGGCTTTACCCTCTATGCCACAATGCTGGTCTGACCTCCTGAGACTTAAGAAAAAAATACCAGGGCCCTGTTGTGGCACTGCAGGGTAAGCTGCTGCCTGCAAGGCCAGCGTCCCATAGGAGTGCAGGTTCAAGTTCCAGCTGCTCCACTGCTAATGTACCTGGGAAAGCAATGTGAGGGACCCGGTTCACGAAATAAACTTGTCAGTATGATAGAGTACCAATAAGGTAGATTTGTATCTGATTCTGATGGGATGTCAGATTCTAAGACTGAGGGATCCAAGGTACGTCTTATCCCTGGGGGCTCTATCTTTAGAGTGTGAAGGACACGCCCTATTGCCTCGAGGGTGGAAGGAGAAGGTAACCTGTGGAGGTTTTTGTTGATGCTGCTGCTTTCATTCCTGCTTCTTCAGTTAGCAAAGGCAGCTGCTCCACCGCACGGGGACTTCCGATGAACTCCCTCAGCCTTCCCGCCCAAGGGTGGCCTCAGCACCTGTCCTCCAACGGAACCAGTGCTGCCTTTTCCTTAGTTCCTGCTGTTTTAAAAGCCACTGAGAAGGAACTGGTTTTCCCCTCCATCCTGCCGGTTACCCAGGAGACTGTGAGCAGGGAAAGAGATTCCAGCAAGTGCATCCGTGTGTTTCTGCTACGTGAATCCCAGAGAAACATTTCAAAGTGACACTGCCTGCCTGCGTGGCACTGAGAAGGAAAGCATGATTTCCACTGTGTCTGGTGACAGGAGCTGGTCGTGGCCCCAGAGGTTTGAGCCCTGCTTTCCAGGAGGCTGCCTGAGCAAGCTTTGGTTTCTGATTGGTGAATACGACTGACTTGCCTGCCAAGCTCAAAGACACTCTGGAGCACCTAGGCTTAGGTGCCGGTAGTCATCCATTCGAGGTGGAGAACACCGACCATGGCCGGTGTGCAGGCCAGCATGTTTCCAAACATGAACATTGTGAAAATATCAGACTTTGTTCTGGTAGACCGCAAAGTCAGAAGGAATTCCATGGCTTTTTTTTTTTTTTTTTTTTTTTTGACAGGCAGAGTGGACAGTGAGAGAGAGAGACAGAGAGAAAGGTCTTCCTTTGCCGTTGGTTCACCCTCCAATGGCCGCCACGGCTGGCGCGGTGTACACTGCACTGATCCGAAGGCAGGAGCCAGGTGCTTCTCCTGGTCTCCCATGGGGTGCAGGGCCCAAGCACTTGGGCCATCCTCCACTGCACTCCCGGGCCACAGCAGAGAGCTGGCCTGGAAGAGGGGCAACTGGGACAGAATCCAGCGCCCCGACTGGGACTAGAACCCGGTGTGCCGGCGCCGCAAAGCGGAGGATTAGCCTAGTAAGCCACGGTGCCGGCCAAAGAAGGAATTCATACAGCAAAAAGACAATGAAACCTGAAATACCCATTGGTTCCTACCTATTATTAACATTTTTCTGTTTTGGAGGCCAATTCTCCATGACATAACTGAAACAAGAAGTCCCAACATTGATGGGGACAGAGAGGACAGAGTTTTACATCAGCTTGAGCGCAGCAGACAGGAGAAGCCTGTTCTCCACGAACGGCACCCCAGTGGCGTCACACAGACCCTCTGTCTCCCTGTGTCAATAAGCCAGCCTGTGCAGAGGCTCCCATCACAGCAGCCTCAACACCAGGGAAAAGCAGGACGTGACAAAGTCACTGTCCTGGCCCCCCTCCTCCAGCTGCCTTCCAGTAACTGGCCGCTTACTCTGTCAAGCTGCTGGCACCTTAACGTGGGTCACAGTCCAGCATGAACACGCTGGCCCCACGGCACAGGGTCCGAACTTTGTCTAACATCGTGGTGCGTCACACCCAGTAACGCAGGTTTCGGCATCACCCAGAACAGTGTTAGAGAATGTTGTTGGCCACGATCTTCAGCTACCAATGAATTTCCATTGTGATCCAGTATACAAGTGTGCAACACACCTGGGAAAGCAACAGCAGACGGTCTAAGTACATGGACTCCTGTGGATCACACGGCAGATGCAGCAGGAGTCTCGGGCTTCTGGCTTCAGTCTGGCCCAGCCTCGGCCACTGCGGCAATCTGGGGAGGGAACCAGCCAACAGAAGATCTCCGTGTCTCTCCCTTTATCTCTTTAACTCTGCCTTTCAAATAAATCAATCTTCAAAAAGAATTCATTTAAAAAATAAATTTTGAAATCCACACGTAAGAGGAGTCTTCAAAGAGGTTTATGGAAAATGCCTATTGTGAAAAAACATGGATTTCAAATTTTTTCCATCAAAATGAACTTATATTTCAATCTATTTCCCATGGACTTTATGAAATACCCTTGTATTCACTTTCTCTCCATATGGTGCATCGTGATTATTTCTCTTCTACACTATTTTATTTCCTCTACATACTGTTTTTGATCCGCTGCAATGATTTCAGAATCCATTCATGTGTCCTGGGCTGTAGTTTGAGCGCAGTGATGTACAACACTCTCAAATCATGGGGCATTGCTTAAACTGATCGTTGTGGAAATGTAAAATTTTAAGAAAGAGGAGTTTCAATAGAAATACCCAAAATTTTTTTTCTGGAATACATTCAATGTGAAGAGCTGAAAACCACACTGAAGAACTGGTGGGCACAGGAGTTGCAACCACTCAGAACACAGAAAAACATGGGTACAGTTCTCAAGGGGTTCGGATGAAGAGAGGCGCGCGCCAGAACGGGCAATCCGCACGGCTGCGGGGACACCGGGTTTCAGTGCTGCAATGCCAGCTCTTCTTCCCTCTCTGCAAGAAATCATTACGAGACTCTTGGGGCTGCAAAGAACCTGAAATGTCAAATTCTATTTTCTCCTGTCAGATGACAAAAATAAACCAACGTTTCCTTTAAAAATCAGAGCACTGACTTCCATCCTATCCAAAATAAGCTCAGTGAGAATTAGGGTAAAAAACGAGTCACTAAATTCACTTCCACTTTCTGGTTTTTTTCAAACGACTAGAATTTTATTAGCCGAGGAACAGCAGCTGGAGGAGAAATGACAAACAAAATATACCTTAGGGCTCCTTCAGTACATCGCCTATGCACAATGCGAGTGTCACTTTCCAGAAGACCACTCTCCATGAGCTCATCCAATGTCCCAGCTTCTGGAGCTGCACACGGCACAGCCCGCCGGGCGGCGACACTGACACCACGTCCTCTGGCTCAGGAGGCCGCCTTCCGCATCTGACAGCGGTCTCGGCACTGGCATCAACACCGCTCAGTGGGTTGAGGCTGACACCTCGAGGTAACACTGGCTCTGCAGGCAGGTGTTTTTCTGAATGAGAACTTCCTGCCTGGTAGCTAAGCTGACGCAGGCAACACACAAAGCTCTGTGCGCACATCCCCTCCTCCTCAGTGATGTCCATGAGGAGGCACACAGACGCAGTGGCAACCCATGAAGACCAGGCGCTCCCGGCTCGGCGGTTCCTGACAGTCTCTCCTGGCAAAGCGCTTGCTGCCGGCACCGGTGTCCTCTGGGGCTTCCGACAGCTCCACCCTCTCAAGGTCAGAAAGTGCTTTCGAGCAGGCAGTGGCAGCCACAGCCAGTGGGACACACCTCCTGAGTCCGAAACCACTCCATCATGTGGCTGGTGTGGCCGCCGTGCCCACAGGTCAGGCAGAAATTGGATGAGCCGCGCACGGCCACGTGGCAGATGGCACACTGGAAGGTGAAGCCCTTGCAGATGGCACACTGCGTGCCTCGGACCTCGCTCCGGCAGTGGCTGCAGTACACGCCAAACTCTGGAACGGGCGGGGACGGGGGAGACAAGGGGCAACGTGAGCGCTGTTCTGAATGGGAACCGGGTGCTGGCAGGGAAGCACACGGGCACCTCGGGCTTCTGTTGGCTTCTCTCAGGCCTATGGCTTTCATCTTCTTTAAAAACAGCAGAACTACTGCCATCTAGGTAAGTCTTACAAAGGGCAGCCGCTGTCACCAAGTGGCAGGGCATGGGGAGAGGGCACGGCTGGCACCTGCTCTAGGGGGTCTCGGGAGAAGCCAGCAGCTGTGCTGGATGCCTCTTCCTGCCCCCACGGCTGGCAGGGGCCTGACACGAAGCAGGTGTTCACCAGGCATCTGCTGCAGAACGGACTCAGGAAGCACATCAGGAGAGAGCTGATTTCACCAACACCAGGGACCGCTCGGGACGATGGCTCTTGTCAGGACCCCAAAATGGCCTGCTAGGACTGGGCCCCGCCTGCGGGAAGAGACTGTGCGGCCCACCCTACCACCTGGGGGGGCCCAGTCTGCGGCAGTCACTACCGTGCTGAGTCCAGGAGACCCTGCTCGCCCCCGCTCACCTCTCAAGCCTGCTGCTCTGCGCTTCCTTCCTCCTCCTCCTTCCCCTGGGCCACCAGGGCACGGACCTGCCCATGGGCTATACCTCCCCACCTCGGATGCTCCCCTCCCTACCTGACCCTAACTAAATCCTGACTGTCCCTGCTGACTGCTAGGCAAAAGGTCATTTCCTCCTGAAGTCCCACGACAGCAAGGGCAAGACGGGGATACCAGGTCCCGCTACTGCCTCCAGACCACCACCCTGCTCTGGGGCTGAGGCCACCTGCCAGCGCCAGCCTTCTCCGCTTTCTCTGTAACCATCTACTGACATTCTGCAGTCACCCAGTTCACTGAGGACTTCTGTTCTTGTTAGAGAGAGACAGAGAGAAGGAGAGAGAGAAAAGAAGAGGGGGAGGGGGAGGGGGAGGAAGAGAGCGGGAAGGGGGAGGGAGAGGGGAAGAGAAGGGGGGAGGGGAAGGGGAGTGAGAGTGGGAAGGAAAGGGGAGGGAGAAGGGGGAGGGGAGGGGAAGGGCAGGGAGAGTGGGAGAGAAAGGGGAGGGAGAAGGAGGAGGGGAGGGGAAGGGGAGGGAGAGTGGGAGAGAAAGGGGAGGGGGAGGGGAAGGAAGAGGAAAGGGAGGGGGAGGAGAGGGAGAGGGGGAAGGGGAGGGGGAGGGGAAGAGAAAGGGAGGGAGAAAGACTCAATCTTCCATCCATGGATTCACTCCCCAAGTGGCCAGGGCTGGGCCAGGCCGAAGCTAGGTCCCAAGAGCTTCTTCTGGGTCTCCCATGTGGGTGCAGGAGCCTAAGCATTTGGGCCGTTTTCTGCTGCTTTCCCAAGTGCATTAGCAGAGAGCATGATCGAAAGTGGAATGGCTAATGAACTTGAACCAGTGCCCTATGGGATGCTGGTGTTGTAGGCAGAGGCTTAATGTGCCACACTACAATGCCAGCACCTCTCTATCCCAATTCTTAGCACAGTTCTTGGCATCTCCAAAATCCACCTCACCAACCCTTGCTCACCCGGGCTTTCAGTCTTTGCCGCTGGTCTCCAATCCAATGTCTCCACCACTGCTGTCACCTGTGCCTTTCTCGCTGTAATCTACCCTCTGGTCAACCTGAAGCCCTGCACTAACTCTACCAGGTTTCTGTGAACATCCTCGACTCCTTTGCCCTTCCTCCCCTGCACCACACCACCTGGCACAACCTCCACCCTGGGTGAACCACATCACCTGCCCACCACGCCTGTCCCCAGGAAGCTGAGGGATCCTGGAGGGTGGCCACCATTGAGCAGTGTGCCTTAGGATGCACATTTGGCACGGTGGTTGAATTGCTGCTGCCTAGGATGCCCACTCCTCACTCCAGAGTGCCTGGTTTGGGTCCTAGCCCCACTTCTGATTCCAGTTTCCTGCTAATGCACATCCTGGCAGACAGTAAAAGATGGTTCAAGTCAATGGGCCATGCCACTCACTTGGGAGACCCAGACTCAGTTCTGGGCTCCTGGTTTCAGTCTGGCCTAGCTCTGGCTACTGTGGTCATTTGAGAAGGGAACCAGTGGATGGAAGTTTGCTCTCTGTCTCTGTGTCTTTGTCTCTATGTCTTTCAAATAAAATAAAAATAAATAAAAAATTTAAAGTGGCCAGAACTGTGGTACAGCAGGTTAAGTTACCTCTTGCAACAACAGCATGCCATACTAAGTGCTAGTCTGAGGCCTGGCTGCTCAGCTTCCAACCCACCTTCCTGCTAATGCGGCTGGGAAGGCCGTGGAAACATGACCTAAGTAGCTGAACCCCTGCCACCTGTGTGGGAGACCGGATGGATTTCCTGGTTCCTGGCTTCAGCCTGGCCCAGGCCTGGCTGTTGCAGCCATTTGAGGAGTGAATTAGTGGATGGAAGATATGTCTCTCTCCCTTGCTTTTCCTTCTCTTCCCTCCTTCTTCCCTCCCACTCTCTCTACTGTCACTCTGCCTTTCAAACACAAATAAGTCCTTCAAAAAATGTAAAAGAACAGAAAGAGAGAAAGAAATGCCTCTCATTTCAGATACAACCAGATCACCGAGGCTAGTGTGTAGTCTGGCTGTATCTCTTGTAACCCCAGATGGCTACTTCGGGCCCCGCCATTTTCATTCCCCTCTCTCTATCCATACAACATCGTCACCTTCCCAAGTCGGCCCCTCCTTGTCTTCCCTTGGACATCTCACATCTCACCCCTCGGCTGTATGACAACCAGAGGTAAAAAAAATACTACAACAAAACTGCTTTAATACACAGTAATTAAACACAAACTTTTATGACAGTCCTAGTTAAGATAAACCCTGAGTCAGATCAGACTGGTTTGATAATTTTGGTTTCAAAACATCTAGGTCTTCTCCACCTAAGCCTAGCTTTTTACATTATGTAAGACTCTGCTTTATATGCTCATGAGAAACCTAATTAGTTTAAACTTCTTAAATTTCCATTACTGGTTTTATTGGTCAGACAAGATATTACTTCTACTCAATATTTACAATTATGGGAATGTAAAAAATTTTGTGTTCAAGTAAATCAAATTATAATAACATGTCTTTTTGAAGAGTTTGTTCTTTGGCACTTGAGATAACTGTAAATGTAAACTTCATTACTCCCCCTATCTAAGATTATTAAAATTTTATCTCTTTGAAAAACTCAGAATGTCACAAATAATTGTGTTTCTCTACAGTGAGTCAGCTCAAACATAATTTTCAAGATCCTTATTAACTTTAAGAATCTGAACTAATATTTCACTTAGCTAATAAATGAATAATTTAGAGGGATCTGGACAGTTTCTAAGTGAATCTAAATTCACAAAGACAGAAAACACAAAAACACCAATCATTCTCCCTTGCTTCTTACGAGCATCCAGTGGCACTGCTGTTCTGAAACAGTGGAGCAGCTGTGCGAGGCCCCTGGGCGCTGCTGGCGCACTGCTTCCTCCCACGCTTGAGGAGGTGCAGCGGGACATGGGCTCCAGACGTAAGAGCCGTCAGGCGTCTCCTTCACCTGCACAACCTGAGGAACTCCCAGATGTCCACTGTGCAACACTACAGATCTATTCAGCTACTGTGCACTCACGCAGGAGGGAAACCAGAAAAAACTGGATGTTTGCTACTCCCATGCTTTTAATTAGTGCGACATTACTGTGAGAGCCCTCGTAATTATCAAACCCACTTCACAGGGTACTCGAGGCGCTGGTTAAGATGCCTGCGTCTCACACTGGAGGCCTGTGTTTGAGTCCCAGCTCCAGTGTGCCATCCCAGATTGTGGGAGGCAGCAGGTAATGGCTAAGGTAATTAGGCTCCTGTCACCATGTGGAAGACCTGGATTGAGATTTGAGATCCAGCTTCAGGGGCCGGGGCTGTGGCATAGCAGGTAAAGCCGCCGCCTGAAGTGCCGGCATCCCATATGGGCACCAGTTCAAGTCCTGTCTGCTCCACTTCCGATCCAGCTCTCTCCTAAGGCTTGGGAAAGCAGGGAAAGACAGCCCAAGTGCTTGGGCCCCTGCACCCATGTGGAAGACCTGGAAGAAGCTCCTGGCTGCAGAGTGGCACAGCTCTGGCTGTTGCAGCCATCTGGGGAGTGAACAGTGGGTGGAAGACCTCTCTCTCCACCTCTGTTTCTCTGTAACTCTACCTTTCAAGTAAATAAATAAATCTTTAAAGGAGAGAGGGAGAGAGAGAAAGAGGGAGAGGGGGAGAGAGGGAGACAGGGAGAGGGGGAGAGAGGGAGACAGGGAGAGGGGGAGAGAGGAAGAGAGGGAGACAGGGAGACAGGGAGAGAGGGAGACAGGGAGAGAGGGAGAGGGGGAGAGGGAGGGAGGGAGAAGGAGAGGGAGAGAGGGAAAGAGGGAGAGGGGGAGAGGGAGGGAAGGAGAGGGGGAGAGAGGGAGGGCAGGAGGGAGAGGGGGAGAAGGAGAGGGAGAAGGAGAGGGAGAGAGAGAGAGGGAGGGAGAAGGAGAGGGAGAGGGGGGGAGAAGGAGAGGGAGAGGGGGAGAGAGGGAGAGGGAGGGGGAGAGAGGGAGGGGGGGAGAGAGGGAGAGGGAGAGGGGGAGAGAGGGAGAGGGAGGGGGAGAGAGAGAGAGGGAGAGGGGGAGAGGGAGAAGGAGAGGGAGAGGGAGGGGGAGAGAGGGAGAGAGGGAGAAGGAGAGGGAGAGGGGAAGAGAGGGAGGGGGAGAGGGAGAGAGGGGGAGAGGGAGAAGAAGAGGGAGAGGGGGAGAGGGGGGGAGAGGGAGGGGGAGAGGGAGAGAGGGAGAGGGAGGGGGAGGGGGAGGGGGAGAGGGGGAGAGGGGGAGAGGGGGAGAGGGGGAGAGATCTAGCTTCAGCCAGGCCCAGCCCTGGCTGCTGTGGGGGCATCTGGAGACTGAGTCATCGACTGAGAGATCTCTCTCTGGATGTCTCTGTCTCTCAAAAAAATAAAATAGCTTTCCAACTTGGGCTCTACAAGATGGCTCCTGCAAAGAAGGGTGGCGAGAAGAAGGCCATTCTGCCATCAATGAAGTGGTGACCAACAGTGCACCACCAACACTCACAAGTGCATCTAGGGAGTGGGCTTCAAGAAGCACGTCCCTTGGGCACTCAAAGAGCTCCAGAAGTTTGCCATGAAAGAGACAGGGACTCCAGATGTGCACACTGATACCAGGCTCAACAAAGCCATCTGAGCCAACGGAATACGGCATTCGAGTGAGACCATCCAGAAAACCTGGTGAGGATGAAGGTTCACCAAATAAATTCTATACTTTGGTTACTTATGTACCTGTCACCACTTTGAAAAATCTACAGCCTATGTGGATGAGAACTGATTAAAGTTGTAAAATGGCAAAAAGAAAAAATAAATAAAAATAAACTCACAGTACAAGGAATCAAAAAGGGAAGTTCCACTTCCCTAAGTAACTGTATAAAAATAACAAGGTTAATAATGTAACATGTTTCCAACACAAATAGGATATCAAGGCTATTTATAAAGGCTAGCATACCTGACGACAAATCAGCTTTTTAAATGTGCTTGATTGACACTTCAAACAATATACTCCTTTCATTTGACAAAGTTAAACATTTTATGGGGTGAATTTAAAGCTCCTCATTGTTTTTCAGTATCCCCACTGTCCAAAATGCTTTAGTCTGAAAGCAACCACCACCTAAACCCTGTTTACTGATGACGTAACTGCACAGAGACCCCTCTGCTCCGTGGCATTGCTGATCACCAAGGTCGTTTAGCTCTGGTGTCCACTGCTGGCTTCTGCTTTTGCCTTACATTTACTTAAAGTCAGAAACAGAAGCATCCAGAAGGAACAACAAAATCAGGCCTCTTTAGAAGCTACTGAAGCCAGCACCGTGGCTCACTAGGCTAATCCTCCACCTTGCGGAACTGGCACACCGGGTTCTAGTCCCGGTCGGGGCACAGGATTCTGTCCCGGTTGCCCCTCTTCCAGGCCAGCTCTCTGCTGTGGCCAGGGAGTGCAGTGGAGGATGGCCCAAGTACTTGGGCCCCGCACACCATGGGAGACCAGGAGAAGCACGTGGCTCCTGGCTTCGGATCAGTGCGGTGTGCCAGCTGCAGCACGCCGGCCGCGGTGGCCATTGGAGGGTGAACCAATGGCAAAAGGAAGACCTTTCTCTCTGTCTCTCTCACTGTCCACTCTGCCTGTCAAAAAAAAAAAAAAAAAAGCCGGCGCCGCGGCTCACTAGGTTAATCCTCCACCTTGCGGAACTGGCACACCGGGTTCTAGTCCCGGTCGGGGCGCCGGATTCTGTCCCGGTTGCCCCTCTTCCAGGCCAGCTCTCTGCTGTGGCCAGGGAGGGCAGTGGAGGATGGCTCAAGTGCTTGGGCCCTGCACCCCATGGGAGACCAGGATAAGTACCTGGCTCCTGGCTTAGGATCAGCGCAGTGCGCCGGCCGTGGTAGCCATTGGAGGGTTAACCAACGGCAAAGGAAGACCTTTCTCTCTGTCTCTCTCTCTCACTGTCCACTCTGCCTGTCAAAAAAAAAAAAAAAAGAAAGAAAGAAAAAAAAGAAGCTACTGAAAGTCCTCTGTCCTCTTCACTATGGATCCAGTGAAGAGAGAGAGCTGGATGTGACACCATCTCTGCCAGGAGACATGGGCGAGGCTGGGATGGAGCCAGGATTCTCAGGACCCTTTGGCCCAGGAGCAGATGACTTTTGTGAAAATATATATACATGGTTAGAGAACCAAACAATTAGGACAAGAATTACTTAGCAAAGAATGAATAAGACTGATGGAAAAATGCAACTGTGGTTAATAGTCATCTGAGAACAACCCCTTTCTCCCTTCTTGTTCAATCTCTAGCCCTTGGTTTAACAGGTTAGATTTAAATAAATTGAAATAAAACACTCTTTAAAGTTAAAATCTAAATACAGATTGTAAGGTCATGAATCATTAGGAATACTTAGGAACAAAACCGTAAAAGACAACCATGCACTGACCTTCTCTGCAAAACGTTCAAACATTAGTTCAGATATGTCGCCATTTAGATGATTGATTCTGATTATCATGTAAGTCTTCCTAAGTCTATGACTCAGAATCTGACTGGGTTATAGACTTCTTGACATAACCCCAAAGTACACCTCCTACTTATCTGTATACCCTATAGGATCCAGCAGGACACTTTATAACAGATGTCAGTAATGGTTTAGCTGACGGATAGATTGACATATCAGTTCGATATGTGATCCACTTTTCCCCAAAAATAACTTAAATTTTTTTTCTTTGAGAAACACACACACACACTGTTGAGGGCTGGGCCAGGGCTAAAGCTAGGAGCTGGGAACTCAGTCTAGGTCTCCCACCATGTGGGTGACTGGGACACGATTATCTGAGCCATCACTGCTGCTTCCCAGTCTGTACTGACAGGAAGCCAGAGTCAGGGGACTGGGCCCAGGAATTGAACCTAGGCCCTGATGTGGGACATGGGCGTACTAAACACCAGGCTAAATGCATGTTCCCTGAAAGTTAATTTTAAAAGATAATAAATTATAGCTGGCTATCATTAATCTCTTCTAGTATACCTTCTTGCCCTTAAATGCTATGAAAAAAAATATACTGTGTCTTTACATTTCTTCAAATACATACACCAAAATAACCTATATTAAAAAATCATCCTTGTTATTCACCATCGAAAGTAATGCATTTCTGTAGTTTGTTTTTTTCAAACAACTTGAAATGCAACTTGAGTCAAATAACTCTATACACCTCATTGCCAAGCCATTCCCTGCCAACCTCATCCCAGCACTCCCTAGAGAAAATCCTTTCAGTTCATTTACCTGCTTAGTTTTCACAGCCCTGTCGCCAAACAAGTTTATAAAGCTATTTCCTAGTTTTCATATTCATGCATTGGCCACCGACTTGCCACAGGGAATGTCTCTCACTCTCCTAGTCTCCCACTGCACACCTGTGCCACTGCACACCTGTGCCGCCTGTCTCTCATCTTCCCCATGCAGTCTGCTGCCCAATGTGGGTTGGATCAGTATTCTGGTTTCACGTTAGTTAGCCAAGTAAATATTATGCAAGCCATGCCACATACTATCACCCTTCCCTTCTTGCACATTTTGCTTTTCCCAGAGTAATAGTCTTGCTTCTTCATTTGCTTAGTTTGCTATGCACTTATCAATAATTCATTCTCCAAATTCTCCCTCGAATACCTGAATCGTCTTTAAACACACTGAACCCTGAAGCACTCTAGATTCTTTTTCAACATTCTTTTCTTTTTTTTTTTCTTTTTTTTTTTTGACAGGCAGAGTGGACAGTGAGAGAGAGAGACAGAGAGAAAGGTCTTCCTTTGCCGTTGGTTCACCCTCCAATGGCCGCCGCGGCTGGCGCGCTGCGGCCGGCGCACCGCGCTGATCCGATGGCAGGAGCCAGGAGCCAGGTGCTTTTCCTGGTCTCCCATGGGGTGCAGGGCCCAAGCACTTGGGCCATCCTCCACTGCACTCCCGGGCCACAGCAGAGGGCTGGCCTGGAAGAGGGGCAACCGGGACAGAATCCGGCGCTCCAACCGGGACTAGAACCCGGTGTGCCGGCGCCGCTAGGCGGAGGATTAGCCTAGTGAGCCGCGGCGCCGGCCAATATCCTTTTCTTGAAGCCAAGGCTCCAGTCTGGAGAGGCTGGCCAGGTCTGTCACAGTGAGAGCTTGCATGAGCATTCCTACGCCTGTGTTTCCCACAGGGAGTCTATTCCCCCTCCCTGGGTAGGCTGATGCTCACTTTCACACCTGACTGGTAACCAGGTCAGACACCATTTCTTGAGGAGTCACCATGGGGTTTCCGAGACTGCTCCTGAGAATGCGAGGTCATTCACTCCTCACCTTCTGTGGGGGACATTCCCAGTCTTCTAGCTCTGTATCCTCGGTCTTTCTAACTCATTATGCTAGGGATTCGGTGGGCCCTTTCAGCCTGGAAATGCGTTTCCCCCTCTGGAAAAAAAATTCCATCTTAATCTGGGGCAGAGGAGAGCTAATATCCAGCTCTGTGGAATCTGGGATTCCCAAAAGGGCTATCAAATAAGACTCCTGTTTTAATCTCACCTGCAAGCAACTTCTGGAGCTACCAGAAACCACTGATCCCTGAGCGACTTGGGGGCAATTACCTATTTATTTATTTGAGAGACAGATAAAGAGTTCCTATCCACCAGTTCACTCTCTAAATGCCCACAATGGCTGGGGGGCAGAAGGCAAGCCAGGGACTCAATCCAGGTCTCCAATATGGGTGGAAGGAACCCGACTATTTGAGCCATCATCACTCACTGCCTCTCAGGGTACGATCAGCAGGAAGCTGGAACTGGGAGCTCCATCTGGGATTCAAACGCAGGCGCTCGGACCTGGGATGCAGGTGACCTACCTAGCATCTTGACCACCAGGCCAAACCCACTCCTAAAATACGCTTCTCATCTGCCTGGCTCCACCTCCAGCAGTCCCACCTTCAGACAAGGCAGCTGATCCGACTACTCCGAGAGTCTCCAATAGGTCGTCCTACTCTGCCCTGCCCAAATCCTTTCCTCACCCAACAGCCAAAATGATCCTCTGAAAATGTAAGCCAGGCATGTCCCTGGCTCATGGACTCTGAAGCTGACCACAGTTCTCCATCACAATTTACAAGCTGCTGCCTGACAAGGCCTTGCTGAGCCTATATCCAGCTTTAGAGCACTTTTCTTTCCCACTGGATCAGCCACACCCGAGTTCCTTCCCTGTTCAGAGGACGAGGGCTGCTCCCTCTGTGTGGAACGCTCTCCTCTCTGCCCTGCACGGCAGCTTCTCGCCCGTCAGCCCTCAGACCCTCAGAGAGTCCCTCCCCTTACACTTCATCGTGTCCTTCAAAATTCTCCCTATTCAGCCTGCCAATATCGTGTTTGCTAATATTATCACAATTTGTAATTATTTAGTTTTTCTCCCCTATTCAGCTCTGAGTTCCACCGGGAGAAGGAATGTGTGAATCCTGTGCCTAAGAGGAGTTTGGTACATATTAGTTGAATAAATGATTAAGTGTCACTACTTCCAATCGATAGCTCAGCCCTGTCTATAAATCCACTTCTTTCACAACTAAAATTTAATCTTATAAAATGCAAGTTTTCAGAACCTTGGAACAGATTCAAAATACCTCAGAAACTTGATTATAAATGGGAAGCTAAAATTTCATTTTAAGCATGATGTTGTGAGCAAACTAAATCATAGAACATTCCAGACAATGGCAGGAAAAGAAAGAAATTCATATTCACCAATCCCTTTGTGCGGATCAGGGGGACAGGAGACAAACTTCAGCACTTCTGCTCGCTTTTCTCTCAGACCCCACCGATACAGGATTTCCCCATAGCATTTCTTAAAGTCATCAAACTGCTGGGTATTGGCGGGGTCAAGAAGTCTGCAGGAAAAGCAAAAGATTTACTTTTAGTTCCTTTAAGAAAAATAAGCTGGATGCCAAATAGACTTTTTTAATTTTAAAGATTAATTAATGTATTTATTTGATAGAGAGAGAGAGAGAGAGAGAGAGAGAGGAATCTATCTGCTCCTTCACTCCACAAATGGCCACAACAGTCAGGACTGGGTCAGGCTATAGTCAGGAGCCTGGGAACTCCAGCTGGATCTCCCACAGGGATGCTAAGAACTCAAGCACTGGAACCACCATCCACTACTTCCCAAGCACATCAGAAGGGGGCTAGAATGGAAGTGGAGCAGATAGGATTCGAACTCACACTCCGATACGGATGCAGGCATCCCAAGCAGCAGCTTAACCCAGTGTGCCACAATGCCCACCCCAACAGACCTCTGTGAAAGTAAGAGTCTCAGTCTGGGAGGATCTAGGGTTCTGGACAGGTGCTCCTGTTGACGAAGGAGGTTACCTTTTGTTTTTATCATGCTGGTCGCGTTCTCGCTCCCGAGGGTCACTGCAGGTCAGGCTCCCAAAGCGGAGCTCTTCAGGAGAAGACTCTCCCCAGGGTGAAGATATGTGCTCTGCCTCCCTGCCCGCTGAAGAAAACCAAGCCAGGGGAATACGGCAATCAGAGGCCAAGGACAGGGTGCAGACCCTCACAACCTGGTGTGTGTGCGAATGACTTCCTAGGGAAAACAGGCTGAGCTGGGGATTCTGAGAAACAGAACAAAACACAATTTTCTCCTGAGCGCCTTGCCTTTTTGTCCAGGTATTCATTATTAACAGAACCTGGTAATTAAGTATACTCATGGATAATTAAGCCAACTATGGTCTAGTGATATAACAGGATGTTATACAGTTATAATTTATAAAGATTTTTAAAATGCTTGTGATAAAATTAAAGCTGGAACATAAAAATTACATATATAGAAAGGCCAAACCCACACACAGGTAAGAGGAAATGTTCTGGAATGTTAACAGTTAATATTCCTAAGTGTGGGATCAAGGATTACTGTTTTCTTCCCCAATACCGTTTGTGTACCTATCTTCATGGGGAATATACTACTTTTATAATCAAGAAAATTAGGATCATTTTGGAAAAGAAAATTTTAAAACCCAGGAAACACAAATACACCTACTCATGAAACAAACTATGGCCAGCTGGAGCCAGGCCCAGTCTTACTGCTCTGCACTGATGGTCCTGGGAAGAGACAGGTGACAGGAAGTGGCGGCAATCATGGACAAGGCGCGTGGAGGAGGAAGGACAACGGTTGGGTTGGGGAAGTCCCACTGTCAGCTTGTCCAGGTTATGAGATGAAAAGCAAGCCAGCAAGACACAGGGATCTACTAGACGTGGCCTGTCCACCACGCAGGCCGGGCTTATCCCAGCCCGTAAAATTGAGAGAGACATGAGAATCAGGGAAAGGTGTGGAGAACAGGCACCCACTGAGGGTCACGCGTGAAGCACACGCACACAGCTTGTAGAGGCTGAACAGCAGTGAGGGCTGTGTCATCTGCATACCAGCCTATGTTCCAGGCCCCGCCCCGTGCTGAGCGTCATCTGCATACCAACCTAAGTTCCAGGCCCCGCCCCCCCAGCGTCATCTGCATACCAGCCTATGTTCCAGCCCCCGCCCCGTGCTGAGCGTCATCTGCATACCAGCCTATGTTCCAGGCCCCGCCCCGTGCTGAGCGTCATCTGCATACCAACCTATGTTCCAGCCCCCCGTGCTGAGCCCCGGGTCCGACATACTGGAGCAGGAGCCAGAGGACGTAAAGCTGGGCTGCAGAGGGGAGAGGGACAAAAAGGACTGGCATCAGGACTCCGCGCACAGGGAGTTTACGCGAGGACAAACACCAGACAAACAAGGACACCGCACACTTACATAGCGACTGTGGGACACCACTAGAGTGGAGGACCGGTTGGGAAACGGCCCGAAGGGATGTGGTATTCCCTGTGGCCGAGACTGGGCTTCAAACACGCTGCAGAGCATGGCCAAGGTCTGCACGTCCCGGAGCCGGCAGTAATGAGCCAACCTGAAGGAAAGGGCGAGGGGAGACAAAACACATCAAGAGGGGCTGGGGAACGACGTCACCAGCAGGGCAGGCGACTGCCTTAGGGGCAGGCTGGCAGGATGGTTAATTCTGCTCTAAAATCTGTCAGTATCTGGGGCTTTCTATAGACCTCATGGTCTGAACTACTTGGAGTTTGGTTAAATTTATTTTGGAATAAAAATAGCAAAGTATTAGAAATGACTTAAGGGGCCAGTGCTGTGGCATAGTGGGTAAAGCCACTGCCTGCAGTGCTGGCATCCCATGTGGGCACTGGTTCAAACTTTGGCTGCTCCACTTCCAATCCAGCTCTCTGCTATGGCCTGGGGAAGCAGTAGAAGATGGCCCAAGTCCTTGGACCCCTACACCTGCGTGGGAGACCCGGAAGAAGCTCCTGGCTCCTGGCTTCAGATCAGCGCAGCTTCAGCTGCTGTGGCCAACTGGGGAGTGAGCCAGCGGATAAAAGACTCTCTCTCTCTCTTTCTGCCTCTCCTCTCTCTGTGTAACTCTGAGTTTCAAATAAATAAATAAATCTTTAAAAAAAAAAGGAAGAAAGAAAGAAATGACCTTGATAACCTGAAATCTGAAAGCTTCAGGTTGGTATCCAGGCATAATTCAAACTCGAATGTAGATTCTCCAAGAACTGAGCAGATTACAAATGGGTGAGGCTAAACTTGCTCTCTCAGTCTCCCTGTCTCCAAGAAAGAGGCACGCTGCTTTTTGGTAGTTTCCTTTACGTGTCACTCAGGGAACCTAAAGTTATACGAAGGGGCTTAGAGAACACTGTCACACCACGGCATGGTCAGCACACTCTAGAGGTGAGAATTACGAAGATGAGCTATTAAATACGCACAACAAGGAATATTTTTACCTTATAGGGACTCGTGTTTGCTCTGTCCTGTGAGGACCACCAAGCTAGAACATGCAAGCGGGGGATCAGACGGCCTCTGCAGTTGTGATGGAGTGCCACTGACACTGTCCTGTCACTCTATCTAATATTTTAGGAGTCTTCACTCTTCCTGAATTATAGCCTTACATGAAGGAGGGGAAAGAGCATGAGCCACGAGGCAACAGCAGCAGGAACAGAGGTCCCAGGCCTGCCCTCAACAAGTAGGCAGAGTGGCCCTCATCCTGAAGGAAGCAGAGTTTCTGGGCCCTGGCTCTGGGCCTCAGTGTTACGGAGATCAAGGAATTTTATTTTACTTGGTGGTAAATTATTTTATGTATTGTAATTCCAGTTTGCCACATTTTCAACACAATAAATTCAGCATAAAGCCAATGTTTTCATGAGTTGCCTGATGATGGGTTTTGGAAAACATGAATGCCAATGAACATGTCTCTAATCTGTTCTCAGGAGCCAAAAAGAAACTTAACCACTTCAAGGCTCAAACTCCTGTGTTCACATTAAATGATTCAAGGAATATGTGTGAAACGCTAAAGGACATCCGAGCCTCAGGTGTCTCAAATCCTTTTACAAGCATAAAAGCCTCAGGTGTCTCAGATCCTTTTATTAAAAATGACAAATACTGTAAAGTTCCTTCTGCTGTAAGAAGTTGGTTCTGGGGTCGGTGCTGTGGTGCAGCAGGTTAATGCCCTGGCCTGATGAGCTGGCATCCCATGTGTGCGCCAGTTCGAGACCCGGCTGCTCCACTGCTGATCCAGCTCTCTGCTATGGCCTAGGAAAGCAGTAGAGGATGGCCCAAGTCCTTGGGCCCCTGCATCCACGTGGGAGACCCAGAAGAAGCTTCTGGCTCCTGGCTTCAGATCAGCGCAGCTCCAAGCGACTGCGGCCAATTGGGGAGTGAATCATCAGATGGAAGACCTCTCTCTCTCTCTCCCCTTCTCCTCTCTCTGTGTAACTCTGCTTTTCAAATAAATAAATAAATATTTAAAAAAAAAGAAAAAGAAGTTGGTTCTGCACAAAAATGATTTCAGTACCAAAACAAAAGAGCCTACTTCTTCCTCTCTTTCCTTAGACCTCTGCACCTGTCTCTCAGGCAATAACACAGGGTTTACCGACCTAAAATGGACATCATTTGCACTCTGGAAACCTACAGGGACTCCAGCAGCTGTCGTCCAAATGGATGTCGAGCCCAAGGTGTTTCCAAATCTGGGTCAGACTTGGGACCAAGGCAAAGGTCTGTAGCTACAGTAGCCAGCGACCAAACCTGGAAAGAACAAAGAGAAACACTCAAATCGATGATGGCAGGAAGAAAAACCCGTCAAGGCTGCCCGCTGAAGCTCCACATGCAGCCTCTGGCCTTACTGCTCGGAAGGTGGCAGAGCCGGGAGTCTGCGGAAATTTGGAAGGTCAGGTCCTACGCAGACTACAGAATCAGGATTTGCATTTCACAAGTCCTGAGGAGACTTGAGTGCACTGCAAAGCCTGAGAAACTCCAGTCTTAAACCTTTCATTACGTGAACGCCAGAGAAATGGCACAATGCTCATTTCAACGGGCCATCCATCTAGCTGCTAACTCGTATGACTTTCTCCTGATGTTTTATTATAAAACTAGGTTGGCAAGGAGGAAGGGCTGAAGCCAGGAGCCAGGAGTTTCATCTGGATCTCCCATGCAGGTAGTAGGAGCCCAAGGACTTGGGCCGTTTTCTGTTCTTCCCAGGCCATTAGCAGGGAGCTGGACAGGAAGTGGAGCAGCCAGGATATGACTGGGTGCCCATATAGGATGCTGGTGTCACAGGCCACAGCTTTACCAGCTATGCCACAATGCCAGCCCCTCCTTTAATGTCTTTCTTTATTCACTCACAACTTTGTTGCCTTCATTACCAAAGTTTGTTTACTCTCTGAAGCTTAAAAAAAAAAGTCAAGATAAAACATATTTGGCTTTATTTTGCGGATACCAAATCTGAGGAATACTGTGAAGGCTCATGGCATCTGGAGCCATAAGCAGCAGAAAGAAACTGATGTCCAGTAAGAGTCTATCAAAGGGCCTGGCAATGTGGCATAGCAGGTAAAGCCTCCGCTTGCAGTGCCAGCATCCCATAAGGTGCTGGTTTGAGCCCCAGTAGCTCCACTTCTAATCCAGTTCTCTGCTATGGCCCAGGAAAGCAGTGGAAGATGGGCCAACTCCTTGGGTCCCTGCACCCGCATGGGAGACCCAGAGGAGACTCCTGGCTCCTGGCTTCGGATGGGTGAAGTTCCAGCCATTACAGCCAATTGGGGAGTGAACCAGCAAATGGAAGACCTCTCTCTCTCTCTCTCTCTCCCTCCCTCCCTCCCTCCCCTTCTCTCTGACTCTTTCAAATAAATAAATAAATCTTTAAAAAAAAAAAGAGAGAGAGAGAGTCTATCAACTCTGGGGCCAGCACTGTGGCGCAGGTTAATCCTCTGCCTGCAGTGCTGGCATCCCATATGGGCACCGGTTCTAGTCCCGGCTGCTCCACTTCTGATTCAGCTCTCTGCTGTGGCCTGAGAAAGCAGAAGATGGCCCAAGCCCTTGGGCCTCTGCACCCACTGGGAGAACTGGAAGAAGCTCCTGGTTCCTGGCTTCAGATCGGCCCAGCTGCGGCCATGTGGCCATTTGGGGACACCTTTCTCTCTGTCTCTCCCTCTCACTGTCTGTAACTTTACCTCTCAAATAAATAAATAAAAATATTAAAAAAAAAAAAAACCTCAAAGTCCATCAACTCCATGGCATACACTAAATATAACACACTGTAAACAAAGCTTCATCCTCTCTACTCTAAAGATTGAACACTGTTATAGAAACTCTTAGGAGCAGTACATCACTGTATGTCCACTAACTGGAAACCAATACAACACACTCCACACTCCATGAGAAGCTTGGGAGGAAGAAGATAGGAACTCTGAACCAGGAGCTTTTAACCCAAGAAGAAAAAGCAAATAAAACCACTGAAACACAGGAAACACCATGTCTGCATCAACATCCTTGGGAAATGCAGACAAGCACTGTTTACAAGGAGAAACTTGAAGCTTACATTCACCTCTACCATCAGTGAGCTGCCTGAATGGCTGCTAAAAGAGGCCAGTGACTCCCTGGGACGGGACAGGAGATCCAGTACACCGGCTAACACGTTAGCACATTATGCCCTCACTTCAAGGAAACACTTTATCTTCAACACGGGCAGAAAGGATAAAAAAAAAATGGTCAAACATTTCCACTGATGTCATTTCTTGTGCAAGGAACCAGTGTGCGGCAACTGATAACTGCCGAGACAGCAGCTGTAGCACGCTGGGCATTCACTCTCTGCCAGATACGGCTAGCGACTTCACCACCTAAGCGGTTAAGTCCTCACAATGATTTCAGAAGTACTGTTCCACTTCACAGCTGGAAAACTGAGTTTCAGAAAGATTCGCTGCTTTGCCTAGAATCACACAACAAAAAGTGCCAGGGCTCAGGGTTAGGCCGGGTCTGCCTGAACACAGAGTGCTCCCAGCTCACCTGGACTGCTCTACCCTTCCAGATCAGCCAGACCAGAAACACACTGAAAACTTTTTAAAACCTTAGCAACTAACTTTTGCTCAGAGCTTTTTTCTTTCAGAACATGGACCTGGGGCCTGCCTTGGTACTGCATTCACCAATCTTCACACTAACTCTTTGAGGTAATTAGCTTGGGCTTCCCATTGCATGAACATACACAGAGACTGAGGGAGTCTGAAATACTCTACCCAGGACTACTTGGCTAGAAAGCTGGGCTGGACCCAGGCCTCCTGCTCAAAGTTCTGTGCTGTCTCTACTACCTCCTTTCACCTTAGTATTCCCAGAACCTAGGGGGCTGGGTCCTTCAGGAACACATCAGGGGTGGAGGTGGGGTGGTGGTGGTGGTGCTGTGGCGAATGAGTAAAGCCGCCGCCTGTAGTGCCAGCATCCTATATGGGTACCGGTTCGTGTCCTGGCTGCTCCACTTCTGATACAGCTCTCTGCTATGGCCTAGGAAAGCAGTGGAGGATGGCCCAGGTTCTTGGGCCCCTGCACCTGCATGGGATGCCTGGAGGAAGCTCCTGGCTCCTGGCTTCAGACTGGCACAGCTCGGGCCATTGCAGCCAATTGGGGAGTGAACCAGTGGATGGAAGACCTCTCTCTCTCTCTCTAACTTTGACTTTCAAATACATAAATAAATAAATCTTGCAAGGAAGAAATGGATCAGGGCCAGTGTTATGGTGTAGAGGGTAAAGCCACTGCCCACAATGCCAGCATCCCATATGGGTACCAGTTCAATTCCAGCTGCTCCACTTCTGATTCAGCTCCTTGCTACGGCCTGGGAAAGTCCTTGGGCTGCTGCAACTGTGTGGGATATGCAGAAGAAGCTCCTGGCTCCTGGCTTCAGATCGGCCCAGCTCCGGCCATTGTGGCCACTTGGGGAGTGAACCAATGGATGGAAGACTTTCTGCCTCTGCCTCTCTGCAATTCTGCCTTTCAAATAAATAAATAAATCTTTAAAAAAAAAAAAAAAAAAAAAAGAGGCAGTGCCGCGGCTCACTAGGCTAATCCTTCGCCTGCAGCGCCGGCACCCCGTGTTCTAGTCCCGGTTGGGGCGCCGGATTCTGTCCTGGTTGCTTCTCTTCCAGTCCAGCTCTCTGCTGTGGCCGGGAGTGCAGTGGAGGATGGCCCAAGTGCTTGGGCCCTGCACCCGCATGGGAGACCAGGAGAAGCACCTGGCTCCTGGCTTAGGGATCAGTGCGGTGCGCCGGCCGCAGCGGCCATTGGAGGGTGAACCAACGGCAAAGGAAGACCTTTCTCCCTGTCTCTCTCTCTCACTATCCACTCTGCTCCTAAAAAAAAAAAAAAAAAAAAGTCAATTGGAAGTCACTTGGAGCCCAGGGGAAGAAGGGATTGAGTAGTGACAGCTAAGGGGCACAGAGGCTCCTTTTGGGGCAAAGAAAATATCCTAAGACTGTGGTTATGACTGCACAACTCTGAGCATACTAAAAACCATCGAATGGTACTTTTTTTTTTTTTTTTGGACAGGCAGAGTGGACAGTGAGAGAGAGACAGAGAGAAAGGTCTTCCTTTGCCGTTGGTTCACCCTCCAATTGCCGCCGCGGCCGGAGCGCTGCAGCCAGCGCACCGCGCTGATCCGATGGCAGGAGCCAGGTACTTATCCTGGTCTCCCATGCGGGTGCAGGGCGCAAGCACTTGGGCCATCCTCCACTGCACTCCCGGCCACAGCAGAGAGCTGGACTGGAAGAGAAGCGACCAGGACAGAATCCGGCGCCCCAACCGGGACTAGAACACGGGGTGCCGGCGCCGCAAGGCGGAGGATTAGCCTAGTGAGCCTTGGCGCCGGCCGAATGGTACATTTTAAATAGCTAAGTTGCATGGCATTTGGACTATATCTCAATAAAGCTATTTTAAAAACAACATAAAAGCAGCTTGTTTTAATATATTGATGTTTCCTATAAAAATGAAGGAAGCTTAAACTTTTGTAAGATGAAATCATATTTTAAAACTCAACATCTCTACCTAAAGGAATACTTTGGTAAATCTATTATGAAATGAAGCACTTTTTAAAGTAAAAAAAAAAGTTGGGGGTGGGGAGAGTGCAAATGGCAAAAAGCAGAAACCCAAATTTAGGTGTACAACAATCACCATGGAGCTGGGACAGAAAAAGTCAAAACAGCCAACAGACCAAGCCCTCAGGCAGTGCCTTAGCACCTTCCCAACCAAGCACAGCAGGAACGTCCAGGGGATTCGGAGTACTGCTCTAGCTACAGGGATTGCAAAACAGCAAGGATGCCAACTACAAAGCGAAGACAACCTGCTCTTAAAGAAAAGCCAGGTCAAAAGATACGTGTAATACCTGAACAAGATCCTTTCTTCCAACAAGCAAGGCCGACGTGGCATTCTTCTGACACGTTTCCTGAATGTCATTCACATTCAATCTGAAAATGTTTCAAAAGAATAAAAGTGTTCTCACTTGCTAAATCAATTATTCCTGTTTTAACAGAGAGACTATAAAATGTCTCTTTGGCTCTCACTCAAAATGTGTTTTTTTCCTTCCCTCTAAGGGCTGATTTTGTGGTGAGGTGGGCTAAGCTGTTGCTTGTGACAATGGCATCTCATATGGGAGAGACAGGTTCAAGTTTCAGTTGCTCCACTTCCAATCCAGCTTTCTTCTAATGCACCTGGGAAGGCAGCAGAAGATGGCCCAAGTACTTAGGCTCCTGCCACCCATGTGGGAGACTTGGATGGAATTTCTGGCTCCTGGTTTTCATCTGGCCCAGCCCTGGCTACTGTGGCTATTTGGGGAGTGAACCAAAAGATGGAAGATCTCTCTCCACTCCTCCCCACTCTGCCCGCTCTGTTGCTCTGCCTTTCAAGAAATAAATACATAAATCTCTCTCTCTCTCTCTCTCTCTAAGTTTTATTCTGTGTTGGCCTTAAGCTCCCTTTCTACCTGACCTGGAGGAAAAGTTTAACCAGAGCTGATGCTAATACAGCTGTTGGTTCTGGCATAGGAAAGGTGAAAATGCTTACAGATGTTTTTTGTTTTTTTTAAAATTTATTTTATTTTATTTGAAAGGCACAGTTACAGAGGGAGAGAGAGATCTTCCATCTGCTAGTTTACTCCTCAAATGGCCATAATGGTCAGGACTGGGCCAGGCTGAAACCAGGAGCCAGAACTCCATCTGGGTCTCTCAAGTGGGTGCAGTGGCCCAAGTATTTGGACCACCTTCCGCTGCTTTCCCATTGGCAGGGGTCTGGATTGGAAGTGGAGCAGCTGAGACTCAAACTGGCACTCATATATGACTCTGGCATTACAAGTAGCAGCTTAACCTCTGTACCACAAT
The DNA here is from genome assembly GCF_964237555.1 of Oryctolagus cuniculus. Lineage (NCBI taxonomy): Eukaryota > Metazoa > Chordata > Mammalia > Lagomorpha > Leporidae > Oryctolagus > Oryctolagus cuniculus. Next base: position 57,386,353 of record NC_091449.1, read on the forward strand.
GCTGGCCCCAATTTTTTTTTTTTTAATTATTTATTTATTTATTTGAAAAGCAGAGTGAGAGACAGAGGTGGAGAGACAGAGATTTTTCACAGGCTAGTTTACTCCTAAAATGTCCACAATAACCTGGGCTGGGCCAGCTGAAGCCAGGAGCCAGGAGCCAGGAACGATCCAGGTCTCCAATGTGGGTATCAAGGACTTAGGTACCTGGGCCACCATCTGCTGCCTTTCAGGTGCATTAGCAGAAAACTGGACTGGAAGCAGAGGTGGGACTTGATCCAAGGGTACCCTGGTAAGGTATGTAGGTATCCCAAGTGACAGATTAACACATTGAGCCCTAACTCCAGCCCCTGATCACAACTTTGAAGTCAGAAGAGCAGATCATACTCAAATACCTATCTGCCAAGCAGGTTTTCTGTGGTATTCTCAAGACTTGAGAGCTGAATAAAAGTAGACTTGGTGAGTGTTTAGCTTAGTGGTTAAGACACCCACATCTCACATCAGAGCACGTGGAGCTGACATCTGGCTCCAGTTGCTGACTCCAGTTTCCTGCTAATGCAGACCCCGGCAGGCGGCAGAGATGGCTCAGGCAATTGAATTCCTGCCGCCCAAGTGGGAGACCTGGGCTGCATTCCCAGCTTGGCCTAGTACTGGCCAATGAGGGCGTCTGGGAAAGGAACAAGTGGATGGAAGAGTTTTCCTCTTCTCTCTCCTCTACCCCACCTCAAATAAATACATATTTTTTAAAAAACTGCAAATGGGTTTAAATGCATATAACCCTGTGATTTCTTTTTTTTTATTTTAAAGTTATAGAAAGAAGGAAAGATAGAGAAAGAGAAATATTTCATCTCTAGTTCAGTCCCCAAATGGCCTAAATGACAGAGGCTGACCCAGGAGCTTCTTTCATCTCCCATGTGGATGGTAGGGGCCGAGGGACCTGGGCCATCCTCTGCTGCCTTCCCAGTCACACCAGCAGGGAGCTGGTTCAGAAGTGGAGCAGTCAGGACTCAAACTAGCACCCACATGGGATGCCAGCGCTGCAGGTGGTGTCTTAACCTACTCTGCCCCAGCACCAGCCCCCTGGCTATGATTTCTAACACACTAGTATACTGTGTATGCACTACAGTTGTACCTTGGTATCCAACACTTAAGACAACAGAAGTTTGCTAGTCCTGACTAAGTGATACTTCAAATCATGAACTTACATGTACAACTCTCCCAGGGACTTGTGGACAGGAAGGAGGCACGCGACATCCTGAATGATGACTTTCCCAGCCGCCTTGATGGGTCGATTGCTAGAGTCCGATCCTTCCCGCTTACTTTTCCATCGCCTTGATTTCTGGGGGAGATGACAAGATATAAGTAATGGGGACTCCGATGAGTGGAAACCTACAGTGGCAGAGCAAAGCACATCATATTTGGGTCATTGGTAATTTGCAGACTTTAAATTACATCATGCCCACAATTATATGAATCAGCATCTGTAGGAAAAAGAAGGATGACAAAGGGCATTGAGTTCTTGATCCAAAATCCTAACAGGAAAATAAGCACCTACTTCAGGGCTATATACATTCTGCAGGTGCTCACAAATAGACACCCAGAAGCCCGAATTAATTAATTAATTAAAAATAGCAGATAAATAAGTTAGTAACAACCACAAAAATGTGGGAGACCCACTTTTAAGGCTGAGTTCAGTACCAGATTCAAAGTTCTTGCATGAAATTAATCAGGTTTTTTTTCTTCCCAATTTCAACAGGGTTTGCTGAAAATTTAACTCAGACATGGCAGTGTGCTCTGCAAACCTTAATCTGTGGCAGGAAGACAGAGATATTTAGCAGCTTGAGGAAATTACCCTGTTCTCCCAGCAGACTTGAACTATTTCTAGGAGTGGTCAACTCAGGATGCTAATATGTGAGTAGAGGGACTTGGGGATATGGAAGATCCTGAACAAGTGTCCCATTTCCCTAGGGGCTGCCTTCTGAGTGGTTACGCGTGTGAGAAGACTGCTTGTGTAAAAGGAGAGGTGTCTTGAAACTGAGAATTATCAAAGTGTAGCCCCATCTGGAATCCTCAGACAACAACCAGCCAAGGGAGTAATACTTCATTTTATTTTATGGCCAAAAATTTAAAAGGGGGAACCAAGTAATTCAACTCAAAAGAGGGCAACAGGGGCAGGCCTTATGGTGCAATGAGTTAAGCTGTCACTTGGAATGCCCTTACCCTGCTTCAGAATGACTGGGTTAAGTCCTGGCTACTCCACACTTCTGATTCAGCTTCCTGCTAATGAGTATCCTGGGACAAGGAGGATGATGGCCCAAAGTGTTTGAGCTCCTGCCACCCACGTGGGAGACCTGGATGGAGTTCCTTACTCCTGATGTCAGCTTGACCCAGCCCCAGCCATTGTGGTTACTTGGAGAGTAACCCAGTGGATGGATGATCTCTCTGTCTCTCACTTTCTCTCTGCCTTTCAAATAAATAAATCTTCATTTTTAAAATGTATTTATTTACTTGAAAAGAAGAGTTACAAAGAGAGAGAGAAATTTTCCATCCACTGGTTCACTTTCCAAATGACCGCAACAACTGGGCTGGGCTAGATCGAAATCAGGAGCCTGGAGTTTCTTCCAGGTCTCCCACGTGGGTGCAGGGGCTCAAAGAGTTGGGCCATCCTCTGCTGTTTTCCCAGGCACATTAGCAAGAAGCCGGATTGGAAGTGGAGCACCTGAGACTCAAACCAGCGCCCATATGGGATGCTGGCACAGTAACCTGCTGTGACACAGAGCTGACCCCAATAAATCTTTTTAAAAGTGTATATTGTGGCTGGCGCCGCGGCTCACTAGGCTAATCCTCCGCCTAGCGGCGCCGGCATACCGGGTTCTAGTCCCGGTCGGGGTGCTGGATTCTGTCCCGGTTGCCCCTCTTCCAGGCCAGCTCTCTGCTGTGGCCAGGGTGTGCAGTGGAGGATGGCCCAAGTCCTTGGGCCCTGCACCCCATGGGAGACCAGGATAAGTACCTGGCTCCTGCCATCGGATCAGTGCGGTGTGCCGGCCACAGTGCGCCGGCCGCGGCAGCCATTGGAGGGTGAACCAACGGCAAAGGAAGACCTTTCTCTCTGTCTCTCTCTCACTGTCCACTCTGCCTGTCAAAAAAAAAAAAAAAGTGTATATTGTATTGGGGGTAGGAGAGTTATTTATAACAAAGGAGGCAAGACAAACAAGTGAAAGGGGCCTGCAGTTTGGAGTTAGAAACCATGGGCACTTCCACATGTCTGGCAAGCTACTTATTTGCTATGACTTAGTCTCACGGATGTCAACTTTCTTTTTTGATCACTAGTAACTTGGGGCTAGTGATGAGTTCTGACATTCCCATTTCACAGGGTTAATAGAGCACAGTGAAAAGGAGTAAGCGCAAACTGTGGGAAATGAAAAATGTATACTTGTCATGAATGTATTCATTCTCAGGAATTTGAATCAGGTAATTATTTAGAAAGCTCACAAATTAATCGTTTATCCATAACGATTTTTATATTTCTACTCTTCCATGAATTAATCTTTGTCTGAATTCAGGCATTCTGACCACTGATGTCATATCTAATTCCCAAAGTCGCCCAATGCATGTATCCTCCTATAGGATTATTGTGTATCTTGGAACCTACTCAGTCCAGGACACCTGGACTCAGTTCAGGGTATCTGTGAACTGTTTATCATAATTTATAATTGCATATGCTACTCTATCAACTTGAACCTCAACCATTTGAGCATGGGCAGCAGTTTAGTCACTATTTACTGTTTATCCACATATAATTTATCATTAATCTGCACCACAGGGGGAGTTTAACCTTTTACTTCGAGGTAGCCCTTCCTATCTCTATTTGCCCTGGGTCTTTTCTAGAGAAGAATTATGTGCATACACTTAACACAACCCCTTTCAGCCACAAACACCCTGCTTTGGGTGTAAGGGAGATATGTGAAAGAATGAACAAGCTGTCAGAATGGGCTGGAGCCAGACAGTGATAACTGACATAAGACAAATGCAGTCATCCATGCACTAACTACAACCACACAACCTTTTTTAGGGAGGAGAGCATAATGTGTGTCAACCCTGTGGTGACAGTGAACAGCACAGGTGTTTACCTGGCATAGGGAGGGCAAACATGCACATAAACTTCCTTGTGATTTTCCTTCAGTTTCCCGGAGTTTAGAAATCCAGGAAACAACACTCCCACCAGCTCCACACTGGTCATCTCAAATGAGATTTAGGGCCTGCATTTAAAAATAATGTACACTGAAAAAATTCTATCTGGAATGGAATAGGTACTCTCTAATTTGGTCTTCTGGGTTGATTGGAAGGCTTCTAAAACACTGTTCTAGGCAGTGACCGTGGGAAGTCCGTGAACTACTGAGCAGTTCATTACAGCTCATTTAACCACACGCAGAAATACATGCAGGCCTTGGGGAGGATGGGCTCTCCCGGCAGTCAGAGAACACTGAAAATAACCAGAGTTTCCGGACTTTTTAAGCAAACCTAATAAACTTGATAAAACCTAATGAAAAGAACTCACAAGCTCCACTAAAACTTATTTTCCCTTAATATTTTGCTGGCCAATTCAGGAGTGTCTCTTGCATGTGCAACTGTCAGAATTCTCTTGGGAGCCTTTGGTTTCAGAGAACAATGACACTCTAGGATAAGGCTATGTGAGTAGTTCTTCCAGATTAGGAAAAGGCACTACAGTGTATAAGCCCTCAACACTTGTGTTGGTTTGGTCTCACTCAGACGGACTTAAAATGTGGATTCTCTTCTGTAAAGTAAAATCGGGTTGGGGGCGGCAGGGGGTGGACAAAGGACTCTGCATTTCCCTTAAGTCTTTTCAGTGTTCCACTAACAGAAAATGCCCTTTTCCCACAGATTTCATGAAAAGGGACTGAGGGAAGAAAGACAAAGCAAGACAGACAAATCACTACGTGATGAACACTAGGATGCCCCTCTGAACAAATCAAGAAGGTGTTTGGGGAGTTATGGGAAGAGGACAGGGAAGAGAGGAGTGGGTAGAGGGGACAGGAGGGAGATACTGGTGCAAACAGCACTAAATGACAACCACAGCCAGCTTGCGACTGTACCACCAGAGTCACTGCTACAATCGGAGGCAACATCGATGCCAATAAATGGGTTAAATGTGCAAACAGCCCAAGAATAAGCCACCAACTGCTTCGCAGCAACCCCATCAACAATGCATAATCAGCAGAGTGGGCAGTGAGCTCCTGTTTAACTAGCAGTGGGAGGGGTATCTGGAAGGATCAGCGGAAACTCAGCAGTCGAGCTGGCTGGGACAGGCTTTTTGAGGAAAGGTGGCCACACTGGGGGCTTCACCTCCAAGTTGTTGGCAGCAGTCGTACTTGCTAATTGGGGCTCCTGATTTCAACTGTTTTTTATATGAAAGCACTATGGGACAAGACCCCCAAATATTTTTTACACCAAATGAAATTTACACAAAGCCTCAAGGCTGTCTTGCTCAGCAGCAGGTCACCTTGGGGAGACCTTGGCACTACTGAAACATGAAGGGGACAGGAGAGGAAGACAGAAGAGGGGAGACGGCCAATAGGAGTGAGAAAGGAAGAGAAGGAAGAGGGGGTGTCCACAGCAAGGTTTACAGTCAATGCAAAATACCGATGGTCAGGAAAAATATTAGTTGCAAAGAACTCACAAAGGATAAAATCTTGCTCCTGTGTCATGCCAAGGAAGCAGGTAAGTACTTCTTTCTCAGAACTAGACCAAGACTATGAAAACAAACACAATGGTGGAAGCCTCTTGTATCTTCCTCTGCTCTCTCCATGCCAAAGGTAGGCTTTGCAAAACTCCACAAAATTAGACAAACACTCCAAGTGAAATCAGGTAAGTGAAAGGCTTATAACTGGGTCTCTTTTCAAGCCCAGTATTAAGTTTAATTTGCAAAGAACCATTCATGATCCTTAACAATATCAATCCACTTGAACTCCACAATTAACAAAGAGCCAGTGCCTGGCTCCCCAGGAGCAAAAACAATGACTATTGGTCCTGAAAACCAGCCAGCTGTCATTTCAGGTTCCTCAAAGCCAGGCAGGTGGCATTTTATTCTTGGGCCTTTGGGTAGAGACAGGATTAGTTAAGGAGAGCATTTGCACAGCGCACAGTACCGGGAAGTCGTTAATTGCTTGTATGGACCAACGTCGCCGGGCAGAGCGAGGAGACATCTGTGTGTGAAAACATTATACCCAGGAAAAGGGAAGAAAAACACCAAGAAAATTAAAAGGGGAAAATATAGAATAAAATGAAAGCTTCGCACACATCTGATGGATTAAAAGGTATCACAATATACTGCAAAATCAGAACTGGAACGACTGAGGAGTCTGAACCTAAGCACAGCATTTTTGGATTCCCTTGCCTCCCCCAACCCATCACACTCCAAATCCAGCTTAAACTCTCTTGTTCCTCATCACATTTCAAGACATTAGGAGGTTGATGTCACCGCAGGTCTGACAAAGAATAACCAAGGTTTGAGGTTTGCTGGCAGGGACTCAGATCACCTTGCAAATGGAGGAACAGTGAGAACTCTGTCTCCTCTTTAATGCGTTGCAGAACACATACTGAGAAGACATTCTCATTCCTAGAAAGGAACAAGCTCTTCAACAGGCTCCACAGCAAATACACTTTGGTATGTGGCTGGGGGCAACGGCGGGACTGGACATCCTGACACTGGAACCGAAGGACAACCTCCAGAGTGATGCTGGGGGAAGTCAGAGCCTTCGAGAAATGGGGCAGGTGGGGAGCTCAGGCTGAGGTGCTTCCCTCTCGAGGGCACTCTTACTAACCACACGAGCATCTGAGTGTGAAACTGGCATGTACAGTACTGTGTGGAGACCAGAAGTCATATTGTTGACTTAAAGATCTCCCCAGTTATTGATATCAGAGCTATTTAAGTAACAAACTGATACAAGAGTAGGAGGTTGCAAAATTTCAAAAATATTTGTAGGGGCCGGCGCTGTGGCATAGCGGGTAAAGCCACCGCCTGCAGTGCCAGCATCCCAAATGGGCACCGGTTTGAGTCCTGGCTGCTCCAATTCTGATCCAGCTCTTTGCTATGACCTGGGAAAGCAGAAGATGGCCAAAACCTTGGGCCCCTGCACCATGTGGGAGACACAGAAGAAGCTTCTGGCTCCTGACCAGATCTGAAGATAGGCTCAGCTCTAGCTGTTGTGGCCATTTGGGGGAGTGAACCAGCAGACTGAAGATCTTTCTCTCTCTCTCTCGTCTCTATCTCTCTGTAACTCTGCCTTTCAAATAAATAAATACATCTTTAAAAAAAAAAAACACAAAAATGACAAGATAAACACTTTCTAAATAGCTCTTAAGACTTCTTGTAATCTTAAAAATATCCCATAATTCCTCCATTGCTACATGCCTTAATGGGGTTATATTCTAGTCCCTTACTGCCATTTACTTAAAGCTCTGAGGGATAGAGATGTAAACAAGAATAAAAATATCTAGGAGAAAAACTGGGGTTGTAAATGAAGATGTAAGGAACTTAGTAAGCTGGAATCACTTCCAGAACAAAAATGATATCATCTGACAGGTAAAGCTACCCACCTAATGATCAGAAAATATTCCTCAAGGAATATCAACTTCTGTGAGGAAGATAAGGTAGCCTATATAAGACACCACGGTCTGGGGCTGACACTATGGTGAAGTAGGTAAAGCCGCCACCTGCAGTACCGGCATCCCATATGAATGCCTGTTCGAGTCTCAGCTGCTCCACTTGTGATCCAGCTCCCTGCCATGGCCTGGGAAGGCAGTGGAAGATGGCCCAAGTCCTGGGGCCTCTGCACCCCTGTGGAGACCCAGAAGAAACTCCTGGCTCCTGGCTTTGGATTGGCTCAGCTCTGGCCGTTGCAGCCATCTGGGGAGTGAACCAGCAGATGGAAGACCTCTCTCTGTCTCTGTCTCTGCCTCCCTGTAACTCTGCTTTTCAAATAAATAAATAAATCTTAAAAAAAAAAAAAAAAAGACACCATGGTCATATTCTATTCCCTTAATTCTACCCTTTGCCTTATAATGAGATGGATTTGAACATGTTTCAAGGAGAGACAATTTATTTGAAATTCATCACAAGATAATTAACACATTTTTACCTTCTTAACCTATTAGGTTTGGAAATTTTTTTTAGACAAAAATGATCAAATATCAGAAATTTCACATGATTTAGTCTATTAATCACTACATGTCATCCATTAAAATATGTCCCCTCTCCTACAGGGCTTCCAGCGTTCTTATAAGGGTTTCTCTTGACCTGTGTGACTGTCAAACCATTGAAGTATATGCTTATGCTCTGTGAACTTTTCTGTAAATGTCATACAAAAACATAAAACTGTCATACAAGATTATAAAAATATTAGATCTTCTGTTTTATTTGGCCTCTGTCTGGAAGAAAATTTCAAGAGCACTTATGATTTCATACTAGGAGACAGGAGCACACAGAGAACTACACCAAAGTAAAACACACGATCCCTCCTTTCTCCCCAGCAAAGCCTGCCTGACAGCACAGGATCAGCCACGTGCCTTTGGTGCCTTTTTTATCATAATGGTGTTTGTACGAAAAGAAGCCAGGCCATCCAAAAACATGAACGTAGGCTTGACCAATGCTTTCACATTAGCAACTAGGGTTATTTTGACTAGAGATGGGTGTCACACACACCACCAGTAAAAAGCACTGGTCACCCATTTGGCCCAATGAGTAGCAGCACATGGAACTGAACTGAAGGGGAATTCAGAACTTATTCTTTGCCAAAATATCTCCTCAACTTGGCCCTGAAGGTAAAGAACATTCTCACATTAATCCAATTGTGAGTTTTTATGCCAATAGAATACCTTAGCTCCAACTAGTTTATCAAATTATCTATCCAGATATCTGCTAGCTTGTGGGAAAATAAAAAAGAACTAACACTGTGAATGTGAAGAACTTGGGGAGGATGTAATTTAGCAGCGGTTCCAAGGAGGTCCATGACAGCTCGAGGGACAGAAATCCACCAGAGGAGGGAGGAATGGGGCTGTGGAAAATTGACCAGGAAGGCACCAAAAAGCAATTTCCTGTTCACCTGGAGAGTTCTGCTGAAGACTGTTCTGCTCTTAAACACCAGATGATTCTACTCAGTTCAGTCACAAGTAAGTAACCCCCTGCTAAAGTCAGAGATGGTGAACCACCAATGTGAGCCAAGGTTAGACAATGCCCTGCACGTGAAGTGAAGGTACTTCTAATACTTGCTAGAAAGTTGTTTAATTAAAATAATCCAAATTTTTAAAACCAAATTGCAATTACAGATAATCCACTATTTTTCAGTTAGCAGGCAACAGAGAATTCCTTGATCACGTTTGTGCAGCAGCTCAGTGATAACGTGAAAACATCATGTCAGCTAATAACAACACAAAGAGTTCTCAGAATCTTTCCCACGCTCTGCCAACATTCTCTACGTTGTTTCCAAAGATTTCAGATAGCTTAGTAACTAGGGACAGTGGGTTCCTAAAGAACTCTGGGAAATAAGAACAAGTTCAGGAATTTTCATATAAACTGGTCCATTCAAATGGGTACTTTAAAAGTACAAAAACTTCTGGAAATTAACTTTTCCTTTTGCTGGAAAATTTAAAATTTTAGTGTTTCTTCATCAATTCTCATGTTAATGTGATATTAATACAAAGAGAAAAAATTCAGTGTAACTCAATGATACAATTCTAAGAATATAATGGTACTTCCCTCCCTACCTCCCTTTTTCCCTTCCTTTCTTGCTTTGGAGAATGACTTTAAAACTCCCGGGACCAGCACTGTGATGTAGAGGGTAAAGCCGCCACCTTAAGTGCCAGCATCCCATATAGGCCAGTTCTAGTCCCGGCTGCTCCACTTCTGATCCAGCTCTCTGCTATGGCCTGGGAAAGCAGTGGAAGACGGCTCAAGTCCTTGGGCCCCTGCACCCACGTGAGAGACCCAGAGGAGGCTCGTGGTTCCTGGTTTTGGATCGGCGCAGCTTCGGCCTTTGTCGCCATTTAGGGAGTAAACCAGTGGATGGAAGACCTCTCTCTCTGCCTCTGCCTCTCTGTAACTCTTTCAAACAAATAAATAAATCTAAAAAATAAAAAACCTTCCCACAACTATGAAGTTTCAAGTACATCAAGATTCCAAGCTTTCGGAAACTTCCCTTAATTTGTTGAAAAGCATCAGAATATTAAGGAGGACCTGAACCTAAATGATACCATCTGAAGTATCAAGAGTCAACTCAATGATGGGAATTACAAGTTCAGGGTTAAACAGGAAATAAAGACCATGGGTTATAAGAACTAATCCCTCCCCCTCACATATACAATTTACAATGGGTAAAACCAACTGAAAGGAACAGAGCAATGACATTTCTTGAGTGAACTAATTATGAAAGTGAACGACTACTGTGTTATTACTAATTTAGCTGCTGTGTGTGGCAGGCAAGGAGACAAAGAAAGAGAATACAAGAGAAAGGGTAAGAATCAGGGGCCCTGGCTCTGGAACTTACCCGCTCCTTGTAGTAGAAGGAGCTGATGGAGACCTGCTCTTTCTCACTGCGAGTGGGGCTCCCACTGTACAACCGGAGGTTCCCAGGAGCCTCTGTGCGGATCTTCATTGGTGCAATCAAGCCGGTGTGATAAGCAGACAAGGCCGAGAGAGATCTGTAGTTGAAAGTGAGAATTAGCCACACAGGCTGCAGACCTCATTATTTCTAAGTAGTGCTATTCTTAGCACTTGATGAAACCATGAGGAAAAGATGGACAAAATAGAAATGCCAAAAAAAGAACCAAATAAAACTTTCCAAACTGAAAACTGCTTTATCTGCAGAAGCACAGAATGGCTCTATGATTATATACACAGAGCATCCAAGGGAACATACAAACTACTAGAACTACTAAGAGAATTTAGATACAAAGTCTATCTATAAAAACCTATTGTACTCATATTTTTAATGATTAGAAGCAAATATTTAGGAAATTGGCATCTTTAAAATCCCATTTATAATAGTATCAAAACACATCAAGGGGCCAGTGTTGTGGTGCATGGGTTAAACTGCTACTTGCTATACTGGCATCAAATACTGGGAACCCACTTTGAGTCCCAGCTGCTCTGCTTCTGATCCAGTTCCATTCTAATGTATGTGAAAAAGGAGTGGAGAATGGCTCAAGTAGTTGGGCCCCTGCCACCTAATGAGGGACCCAGATGGAGTTCTGGGTTCTTGGCTTCAGCCTGGCCCAGCCCTAGCTGTTGTGGCCATTTGGGGAGTGAACCAGCAGATCTCTCTCTCATTCTCTCTGTCACTCTGCCATTCAAGTGAATAAATAAGTCAATATTTTTTAAAACCATATCAAATACCCAGCTATCAATTTTTTTTAAGATTTTATTTATTTTATTTGAGAGGTAGAGATATAGACAGTGAGAGGGAGAGACACAGAGAAATGTCTTCCTTCAGTTGGTTCACTCTCCAAATGGCCACAATGGCTGGAGCTGCGCTAATCGAAGTAAGGAGCCAGGTGCTTCTTCCCGGTCTCCCACGTGAGTGCAGGGGCCCAAGGACCTGGGCCATCTTTCACTGCTTTTCCAGGCCATAGCAGAGAGCTGGATCTCTGGAGCAGCCGGGACTAGAACTGGCCTATATGGGATGCTGGCACAGCAGTCGTAGGATTAACCTACTGCACCATGGCACCAGCCCCCCAGCTATAAACTTAATGTGAAAAATGTATACTGAAAATACAAAATATTGCTAAAAGAAATTTTAAAAAGACACAGTGAGGGCAATATTTGGCTTAGCAGTTGAGATACCCATGTCACTTTCTGGAGAGCCTACTTCTGAGTCCTGGTTCTGGCTCCCGATTCCAGCTCCTGCCAATACAACCTTGGGAGGCACTGGTGATGGCTCAAGTAGTTGGGTTCCTCCTACCTATATGGGAGATCAGGACTGAATTCCCGGTTCCTGGCTTCAGTCTGGCCTAGCCCCAGTTGTACCGGGAGAGTGAGATGATAGATGGGAGCTCTCTCTGTCTCTCAAATAAATAAATTAAAGAAGACAGACAAAAATGGAGACACAGAATTAGTAGATTTCATAATATCAAGATGTCAGTTTGGGATAAGCACTTGGAGCAGTCATTAAGGTGCTGCTTGGAATGCGTGCAGCCCATATCCAAGCACCTAGTTTAAGCCCTGGCTTCTTTGCTTCTGATACAGATTTCTGCTAATGCACACCCTGGAAGGCAGTGGACTGATGTCTCAAGTTCTTGCGTCCTTGCCAACCACGTGGGAGATCCACATGGAGCTCTAGGCTCCTGACTTCGGCAAGGCTCAGCCCTGGCTGTTGGAGGCATTTGGAGAGTGAATCAGTGGACAGATCTTTCTTTTTTCTCTCTCTCCCTCTGCCTTTCAAATAAAAAGAAGAAAGAAAAATACTTTAATTTTCTCCAAATTGATCTATAGATTCAACACAATTCTAATCAAAATATGAGCAGGGATTTTTGTAGAAACAAGTAAGCTGAGTTCATAACTACAGAAATGCAAAAAGATCTAGAATAGCCAACAACATAAAACTAAACACAATAAAGTTGGAGGACTTATGCTAACAGATTTGAAGACTTGCTACATAAAGCTACATTGTAAGTGCAGTGTTGGCATAAACAGAGACAAATAGATTTAAGGAAAAAAATACAGAATCTAGAGACCACAGATATGTAGTCAACTGATTTTCACCAAAGTCATTATTACAAATTCAAGGAAGAAAGGAAATCTCATGAATGGGGCTAGAACAACTGTCAATCCCACTGAAGAAAACAAACTTTTACGTTCTCTCACATCAAGCAAACACAAAAATTAATCTGAGGTAGATCAGATCTTACGTAGGGAATTTAAAATGCTTTAAAACAAAAACACACTGGGTTTTTATTTGACCTTGGGGCAGGCAAAGGTTTTTTTAAAACAGAATACAAAAGTCACTAACCATAATATTAAAAAGTGATAAAATGTACATCATCAAAATTGAAAACTGTCATTCACCAAAAATCATTAGAAGGGAAAAAGAAAAACGAGAAAATCAATAATATATGCCAACACAAGCAAAATCAGTAACTGCCACAAATAAGAAATCGTCCTAAAAACGTGCAAGACTTGAACAGACACGTCACAAGAAAAGATACCCAAATGGTCAATATGCACACAAAATCTCCTCAGCATCAGAGTCACCACCAGAGAGGTAAAGTAAAACCACCATGAGGGGCCGTCACACTCCCACCTCAACAACTTTTGGAGAGAACTGGGACCAGCATGAGAGAGCAAAACGGCACAACCAGTGCACACACACCTTTTGGCAACTTCTGATAAAATTAAACATGTTCCTTACACTATTGACTTGGAAATTCTTTATTTTTTTTTTTTAGATTTATTTTTTATTTATTTGAAAGGCAGAGTTACAGAGAGAGGAATGGGGGGGGGGGGGTTGGAGGGAGAGAGAGAGAGAGAGAGAATTCCCCCATCTGCTGGTTCACTCTCCAAATGGCCACAATGACCGGGGCTGGACCAGGCTGTGGATTCGGAGCCAAAGGCTTCTTCTGGGTCTCCCATGTGTGTGCAGGGTCCCATGCACTTGGGCCATCTTTTGTTGCTTTCCTAGGCACATTAGCAGGGAGCTGGATTCTAAGTAGAGCAGCCAGGTCTTGAATCGTTGCCCATGGGATGCGGGCATTGCAAGACAGAGGCTTAACCTGGTACACCACAATGCCAGTCCCTTGACCTGGCTCTTCTACTTCTTCAGTAGAAAATTTAATATTTCCTTGAGGCTGGCCCTGTGGCACAGCAGGTTAATGCCATGGCCTGAAGTGCTGGCACCCCATATGGACACTGGTTCAAGACCCGGCTGCTCCACTTCTAATCCAGCTCTCTGCTGTGGCCTGGGAAAGCAGTAGAAGATGGCCCAAGTCTTTGGGTCCCTGCATCCACGTGGGAGACCCGGAAGAAGCTCCTGGCTCCTGACTTTGGCCAATTGGGGAGTGAACCAGCAGATGGAAGACCTCTCTCTCTCTGCTTCTCCTCTCTCTGTAACTCTGACTTTCAAGTAAATAAATAAATCTTTAAAAATAAAAAGAAAATTTAATATTTCCACAAAAAACTTTGATGCCTAGGTTTATTAGACTCAAAATGGAAGCAACCCAAATATACCATCAATAGGAGAATAAACAAAGTTTGCTACACTCCTATAATGCAACTACTGATACACACAGCAATGTGGCTCAATTTCACTAACATTAAGTTAAACAAATTAAGCCAGACACAAAACAGTTCATTCTGCATGATTCTATTTCAATAAAGTTCAAGAACAGGCAAAGTTAAACTATGACAGAAGTCAGTTTCCTCTGGGCAGTGAAGGGCTAGGGAAAGGGACCATGAACTCTGAGCGGTGAGGGTAAAGCTCCGTATCTTGATCTGAGTACTGGTCATCAAGCTGTATACTTCAGATTTGTGTCTTGTAAATTACACCTCAATAAAGTACTGTTGGGTGAAAAACGTTCCTATTAGAACATCTGACCCAAAGTTCAGCTACAGATATTTCACCGTTTCCCTGTAAGAGTAGGCTGCTGTTTTCCAGTTCAGCCTTTCTAATAAGGAACCTGGTGTAATGCAGAGGTACTTAACCCTTACTTCTCCTAGGGCCAACGGCTCAGCTGCCTGGGCTGTGGCAGAGCCTGGCAGTCACCCAGCCTAGCTAGTGGTCACTGTCTGCTCGCAACACCGCACTCAGTTCTTTTTCTCTCTTGTTACCTCAGCTATTCCTTCTTGGCTCTGCTAAGGATACCGTATCCAAGACAGGAAGGCGACTGTGGCAGGAAGGGTTACCAAGGGGTTCTGATCATCCTACTGCAGAACCAGAAGTTTACTACATAATCTCTAAGCTGAAAATCGCGGTGGCCACAACAGGAAACACAGTTCGAGCGTTCCTCAGTGCCAAGCAGTGGTCTCAGCGCTAGCTCATGTAACCTCCCCAGCAACTAAAGGAGGTCGTGCTTTCCAGGTCCCGTGTTACTGCGGAAGCCACTAACAGTTTAGACAACGTGTCCACATTCATGGAGCATCAGGGTCAAAAGAGGAACCTGGAGAGCTTGGCTCTGAAGTCCACATTCCTATCTGCTGCATCAGACAGACAGGAAAGCAGTGAAGACTAGACAGAACCACGTTCCGCTGTTAACAGTCACACTCCTGGCACACGGAGAAAGAAAGGAAAGGCTTGCACTTTTTAATTTAAAACTCTCACTGTCTGAGATTTTCAAACACGCGACTCATGTAACTTTTAAAAACTATACTTTTTTTTTGGCTAGAAGTGGCATATTAGTGTTGTGAGACTATACAAGATCTTTTGTTATTTTTCCAGCTTTATTTAATGTTGATTAATCAAGTGACATAAAGTGATAATGCAGAATATTTAGCAATTGGGGAAAACCACATTCAAAAAGAATTTGTTTTGCTTTGCCGATAGCTTTTACAAAACTACTCCTTCTAATGGTTTAGGAGTAAATAATTTGACACAGAAATCTCAGCTTTTATATAATTTAACGAATCTTGATCTTTCTTGAACACATCTTATCATGGGAGCTGACGGAGGACTAAAACAAATTTTCCAAAGACTAACCTGGGAGTGCTTTCCAGGTTTCTGTCCACTCATGAATGTGAATGCCTACTGCAACCCCAGACTCACCTAGGAGTAGGTTCTGTCGGCGACACTGCTCGATGCATTGTCATGGGCCTTGTAAAATACACCAGATAACCTGAAAAAGCAGACAGCACATGCGCCCCTCAGTACCAAGAAACTAGGTGTCGGAAATTCCAGGGCAGAATCTGTTAGTCATATTCTGGAAGGATAAGACTCATTTCACAAGCC
Source organism: Oryctolagus cuniculus (assembly GCF_964237555.1). Lineage (NCBI taxonomy): Eukaryota > Metazoa > Chordata > Mammalia > Lagomorpha > Leporidae > Oryctolagus > Oryctolagus cuniculus. Next base: position 57,402,300 of record NC_091449.1, read on the forward strand.
GTGAAGACGCACGGTGTCAGAGATCCTTAACAGGATCAAAGGCCAGAACCTCCAGGAAGTGGGAGGGAGATGCAAGCGGGTGGATAAAGCCTCCACAGATACTTTGTGTTATCACCACTGGGGGATCTGTTCTTTGTTAATGATCAGGGTTCTGAGTAAAGACTAAAATCCAAGTTCATCCAAGAATGATAAAACTAAGCCTCAGTTCTAGTGAAAATCCTTAGAATATGTCCATGGACATCTCTGGCATCAGATCACAGTAATACTACGGAAATAAGAACAACGAGAAATTTTCTGATGAAGATGCTTACATAGGATGTGTGACGTTCTTGGCTGTTCTCTCTCAAAATCTAGAATCAGAGAATAATAAAGAAACCAACCTGCTCCACAGAACCTGGCCCCAGATGTCCTAGGAAAGGGAATATTGGCATCCTGGTAGGAGCCGTAGGCAGTGGTGACCCTTGCAAACGTCGGTAAGGGTGGTGTGACAGAGTTTGGGAGTGCAAATGGGTTGCTAGAAGCGCTGTCTTCTTGGTTCTGAAATTTTTAAAAACCACAACTTGTTTTAACCCATTATGTCTCAAGTCCCACCTACAACACCTATAAAGACTTAAACTGAACAAAATATATACCACTCATGGTAACTTTGAAATAAATATGTCATTGACTTATTCACAGAATTGAATAATTGGGACTTAATGGGTTAAAACTGAATGACAAAAGAAGAACACACTGTAACAAAATCAGGGAGCCCAGGATTTAAGGGGGAAAGAAATGAAACAAAACATCAAAGCATAGGTTGGTACAAGAATTTCATGTTTCCCACCACAAAAGACTCGAGGCAGGAGACCAACTGGCGCAGGCAGGGCTCCAAACAGCTCTGGTTGCGTTTCACTTTTTGCAGGGAAGTGTCCTTCAGGATCTAGAAAAGGCCCAAAGCAGAGTCAAGAAGAGCACCACTTCTCCTGCCTGCCTTGATTCTTCAAAGTGGTCAGAAGCAATGGTGACACAGAGAGATGCATAGTTCAGTCTAAAACCCCCAACACAGCACAGCACCTCCTATCCTCTGTGGAGGGTCACTGAGAAAGAATCAGACCTGAGTTTACTAAAACAGCCATTTCCTTAGTCAAGGCACACATATTGGTGAGATCTCAAACACCTTGTACAAAAAAAATGTTTAAAATATTTCAATGACTGTATATTGATACGTTGACATGACAGTATTTTGGATGCACTGGATTAAATTAAAACATTACTGAAGTTAATTTGTGTTCTTTTAAACATTTTTTTAGTGTGGCTATAAAAAATCTAAAATTAAGGGCTGGCGCTGTGGCACAGTGGGTTAAAAGCCCTAGCCTGCAGTGCCGGCATCCCATATGAGTGCTGGTTCAGGTCCTGACTGCTCCACTTCCAATCCAGCTTCTTGCTAATGCGCCAGGAAAAGCAGTGGAGGATGGCCCAAATGCTTGGGCCCTTGCACCCACGTGGGAGACCCAGAAGAAGCTCTTGGCTTTGGATCAGCTCAGCTTCAGCCACTGTAGTCATTTGGGGAGTGAATCAGCAATGGAAGACCGCTCTCTCTTGCTCTGTCCCTACCTCTCTCTATAACTCTGTATTTCAAATAAAACAAGTCTTTAAAAAATTTTGAAATTATATGTGGCCTACATTATATTTCTATTGGGCAGCACTGAATTAGACCTCTAAAATCACTTCCTATTCCTACTGTTTTATGCCAACAAATCTTTTTTACATGTCCAAACTAGACAATGAAATATTCAGATTCCAAGTTTTGAACAAACACCACAAAACCTGAGTAACTGGCATTTCAGAGTGCCTTTAACCACTTGAGAAATATGCCCCCAACATGACAGGACAATCAAGTGCGCGTGATTTGAACCCAGTAAAGGATGAATGACATGCAGGTCAGCTTGGGTTTGTCAGGACATTTTAGTTCCTTCACTAGTGACACTGCTCAAACTGAAATAAAAGTGTCATCACCTAGCTCGGGGCTTTTTTATGGAGGTGCTGCCCACTTAGCTCTACATAAACTGACACTTCAAGTTTCTAAAACCTGCATGGTTAAAAACCAGATGCCAGGCTCGGCCATACCACCCAGACACCTCAGCTGTGCAGCTGGCCAGCCGGCCAACACATCTTCATTATTGTTTCCATGTGAATGAAATTATACTGCAGCATTCTTAACCTGGGACTAAAATGAATGACAAGTACAGCAGCTACATTGCTGACACTCCAGTGTAAAGGAATGGATGCCTTTCATTCAACTTTACTGCACAGTGGAGACACTGATACCCGTGAGCAGAGCCCTTCTCTTACACCAGCAAGGAGAATCTGGGAACCTGGATACTCACCTTGAGCAGCTTCGCTTTCATGGTGGATGTGATGGTTGTGGGGTTGATGAACTGGAAGGAAGGTGCAGCATTGTTTGGGTACTGCGCAGGGAACTTCACTAGCATCTTCACTCGATGGTTGCTACAGTGCACAGACACTGTGCAGCTCCTATCCGCCGCGTCCATCTGCAAGAGACAGCCCACAACTGCTATCGAGACAAACCACAAAGGGTCTTTAAAGCCACAAGGATCTAAATCAGCTGACTGAATGCTGTGTGTCCTTGGTAACTGAGTCAGAGAGACAAGAGGGTCTAGAAGGTCAAATGGTTTTGGAAGACAATTTATTTTTTAAAATTTATTTATTTTATTTGAAATGCAGAGTTACAGAGAGAGAGGGAGGGGGAGAGAGAGACAGAGAGAGAGAAAGATCTTCCATCTGCTGGTTCACTCCTTAACAATCCCAATGGCTGGGGTGGGGCCAGGCTGAAGCCAGGAGCTTCATCCAGGTCTCCTATGTGGGTGTGGGGAGCCAAGCACTTGAGCCATCCTCTACTGCATTCCCCAGGTGCATTAGCAGGGAGCTAGATTGGAAGTGGAGCAGTCAGGACTCAAACCAGTACCCATATGGGATGCTGGTGTTACAGGTGGGGGCTTAACCCACTACTCCAAAACACTGGCCCGACAATTCGTTTTCAAAACATATTTTTAAATTTTAGTAACGATTCAGTAAGTTGAAAGTATTCTGACTTTAAAAGTTTCATCCCAAAGCTGTGAGGTGGACTAAGATGAAGTTAAATAGTCTGACTCTGACTCAGTTTAAAAAGTACTGCTGGGAAAACCTATAGAGACAGGAAAGAGTGGTAGTTGTCAGGGCCTTGTGGGAGGAGGAATGGGGAGTGACTGCTAATGTGAACAAGGTTCATGTGGACAATGATGAACTGTTTTGGAATTACACATGAGGATGGTTATATAACACTAAACTGTACACTTTAAAAAGGTGAAACCTATGGCATGTGAATTATATCTCAAGAATTTTTTTTTTTTTTTTTTTTTTTTTTTTTTTTTTTTGACAGGCAGAGTGGACAGTGAGAGAGAGAGACAGAAAGAAAGATCTTCCTTTGCCATTGGTTCACCCTCCAGTGGCTGCTGCGGCAGGCGCGCTGCGGCTGGCGCACCGCGCTGATCCGATGGCAGGAGCCAGGTACTTCTCCGGGTCTCCCATGGGGTGCAGGGCCCAAGCACTTGGGCCATCCTCCACTGCACTCCCTGGCCACAGCAGAGAGCTGGCTTGGAAGAGGGGCAACCGGGACGGAATCCGGTGCCCTGACCGGGACTAGAACCCGGTGTGCCGGCGCTGCAAGGCGGAGGATTAGCCTAGTGAGCCGCGGCGCCGGCCCATATCTCAAGAATTTTTAAGGGGCTGGCAATGTGGTGCAGCAGGTTGAGCTGCCAACTTTGATGCCAGCATCCTAAATGGGCACTAGTTGGAGTCCCAGCTGCTCTGTTTCCAATCCAGATCTCTGCTAAAGCACCCGGGAAAGTAGTGGAAGATGGTGCAAGTGTTTGGGGACCCTGCACCTACAAAGGAGATCAGGATGAAGCTCTTGGCTTTGGCCTGGCCGTTGTGGCCATTTGGGGAGTGAACAAGTAGATGCAAAATCTCTCTCTCTCTCTCTCTCTCTCTCTCTCTTTCCTCCCTCTCTGTAACTCTGCCTTTCAAATAAATTAATTAAAAAATTTTAATAAGTACTAGGGAAAAGAATCAAAATCCCTTTCTTAAACTAGATCACTAGGTAACCACTCTGTTCTCAATTGAATCTAAAAGAACATAAACTGAGTTGACAGAGACCCATTTAATCAAAGATTCTTCAGATTTTTCTGACTGCTTGTGCTGCAAACTAGAGAAGACAGCTGCAGTACAGGGAAAAAGAGTCACACACATGGGACATCTGGAGACTTGGGTTAGTATTATTTTTCGCACTAAACAGCTGCTGGCCTTAGACAAGTCACTTCATCTCCTGGCATCTTGGTTTTCTCATCTGCTAAGCAGGGATAAAACCACTCGTTACAGAGTTGCTTAAAGGCCAAGCGACATAACTATGTAACAGCACACATCTCTGCCCATAATTAACTGAATCTGCATAAAAGTAAAACTAATCAAGCTTTGAAATTCTTTCCTGGAGCCAGACTCAATTTCCTAAAGTAAAGAACTTTGATATCTGCCTACCAAGAAGAGAGACTGTTCCATGTGCTAAGTGCACAGAGGTTTTGGCTACTTATTCAGATTCTAACTCACAAAGGAGATGACCAGCTTGTAAGGGAAGAGGGCACAGCACAGAAGGCTTGGGGAGTCAGGAGGTACGGCTTCCCAAGTCAGCCCTGCCATTCGAACTTGCCCAGCAATGCCTGTCTCTTACTTCGCGTTCCCAGATTTAAGTACCTGCATAAATGGTAAAATGAAATATTGGGGCATCTACAAAGGTGCTAAGGCTCATGAGCACTGGTTTATCTCTTGGTTCATCTTGGGAGGAAAGAAAGGATTAGGAAAAATGTCTGGTTTGTGGCAATACCTACTTCTTTAGAAAAACCTAGGAATTAAAAAAGCAAGCAAAGCTAGCCAAAAATCACAGCGGAAACAGCCTTCTCCCAGGAGCTGCCGTCAGCAAGCCTGAGATGCAGTCCTTCCAGGTCCTGGGTACCTCCACATTCACGTTCCGGATCTGCACATTGATCAGGGAGAACTCCTGCTGCAGGGTCTGGGGCAGGCCCAACTGCTCTGATTTCCTTTCTTCCAAGACACTGCTAGGGGGATCTTCCTTTAGGGCTACAAGGAGAGAGAAGTTCAGTGTTGGGAAATAGTTTTGAAAACGAAGAGAACAGTTCTCAGATATCTGCTAAAACTCTGAAACGCACGGAGCGGCACCTCACAAACTACCTTCTTCCTCCCCATGGCTTGAGGTGTGCTGCTGATCTGCATCTTGAGCGTGCAAAGTCTTCTCCGGCTCCGGCAGAAGAGAAATGCTCTCAATGAACTCATCAACGCCATCCAATATGTCATTTGCACAAAGCTGCAACAAAGGGGAGAACAAGCAGAGCTAGAGAAGCCAGTGGAAAGCATCATCGGTTCCGGCTGGAGCATTTTGACTTAAAAATAGCAATCACAGGGATCGAGATGTGTCAGCCAACAACTGACACAATCAAAACAGACTTTTACCCATCACCAGATCTCCCTCGTTAAATATAGAGTATAATAGACTCAATTATTTCACCCTGGAAATTTTCATTATGTAAGGACTTTATGCAAGCCTCAGGAAAAAAATCAAAGTTTTAATGGAGTTAATCAGCTAATGTAAGAGCAAATCTAACCTAACCTCAGAGCATTAGGGGCAAATGGTACTTTTTGCAGAAAGTAGACTGAAAACGCAATAAGATGATGAGCCTTGACCAAAATGCTCAAGTGTGACTTCATATTAAATATTCTTGGCATTTTATCACCATTCTGTGCAAAGCAGTGTGATGCACTGTGGAAGGATACAATACAAATGCATGAACTTAGAAATTTTTGCAACAAAATAAACTTATTTCTCACTTCCATGTTTCCACCAACTTTTTGAAATGCCTTTGCACAAAGTGACACGGTTCTCATCATCAAGGAATTTAGTCACTGAATGAGAAGACAGAGCCCCACGGTGAGGCAGGGTAGAACAAGGATCTCAAAAGTAATTCACAGCAGGTACCATTGTGGCTGTTATTAGAAACAGATCATTTATGGGGGGAAAACTGGAGACAGCTTCATACAAGAGGTAGCAGACAGGGCTCTGAATATTTGCCAAGTTCAAGGTTAAGATTCTGAGTCCATTTGTAAAAGAAAGAAGTAAAGCCCACAGGACATATGCTCAGTGTGGTACCCATACTACTTTATATGAGGAGAGGAGAAAAAGAGAAGTTTAGAGGCTCTTTGGCTTTAAAGTGCTAAATACTGAAGCTGGCTCTTAAAGACCCTGAAGCTTCAGCATGGCACACGCAAGCCATTCAGCTAACCGCAAGTCCACCACAATCTCTAACCCCCACAAACCCTGAAGCTTGCATGTTTTGTTTCTCCAGCAGAGCACTGGATACATACCCTCTGCATCTGGGAATCCACCCGCCACATCCTCAAGGTCTGATCCCGGGACCACGTGACCAGCTGGTAGTCTTTGGACCCTAGAAATGACCAATAAGAACCCTAGAAATCCTTCTGCATTCAACAACTATTTTGTTACAAGTTACAATGGAATTAGATTCATTGGTTCATTCATTTATCCATTTAACAAATATTCATTGAGTATTTCCCTTATGCCAGGCACTATTATAGGCACCAGGACTATATCATGAACAAAACAATGTCTTCCTAGATCTCACATTCCAATGGTGGAAATATAGACATAAACATACAATAAAATGTCTGCCAGTAATAAATGGTATAAAAAAGACACAGGATAAGAGGATAGAGACTGATGGGGAGTTATTTTTAGAAAGGACTCCCTAGGGAGGGCACTGTGGCACAGCCGGTTAAACCACTGTCTGGGACATTGGCATCCCATTATGAGCACAGGTTCGAGTTTCAGCTGCCCTACCTCCAATCAATCTCCCTGCTAAAGGGCCTGGGAAAGCAGAAGATGGCCCAAGTATATAGGCCCGGCTACCCACATGGGAGACCAGATGGAGCTCTAGGCTCCTTGCTTTAGCCTGGCTCATTCCTGGCAGTTGAGGCCATTTGGGGAATGAACAAGCAGATGGAAGACCTCTCTCTCTTTCTCTCACTTTGCCTTTGTTTTTAAATAAAGATTTATTTTATTTATTGTTCAGAGCAGTTGCTTTCTTGTTAGGTGTGCCCGGGGATGTAGTAAAACACTAAGGAATGGCTTTTTGGTTGAAGATATGACACAGAGAAGGAACTGATGAGGGAAAAAGCATTAGAGAGAGAGGGAGACAGACAGAGACAGAGACCACCCTAGTCTCCATGTGAGTGACAGGGGCCCAAGCACTTGGGCCATATTCTGCTGCCTTCCCAGGCACACAGGACTGGAAACAGAAGGGAGCCAGCTTTGCAAGCAGCAGCTTAACCCAGTGCAGGGCAATGCCAGCTCCCTGAGCAGAAGCTTAAATGAAGTGAAGTAATAACAGAGAAATTATCAGGTAAAGCGTGATGCTGAGATTTCACGTCATATTAAACTTTCACCTCTACAAATGTTCTTCCTTCTACATGCTCTTGAAGAGCTGGGGATGAATTTTTTATACATATATATTAAATGAATTGTTCTAAATGCACCAGGGCATCTTAGTGCTCAAAAGAATTTTTTTGTAAAATGATGCATCCCTTTATGTAAAATGAATAATCACTTTTAATGTTCTTAATTGACTAAATTGTATTTCACACATTACATCTAGTCAAAGGGAAATTATCCTAAAAAGGTCCAGGGTACTTTATGAAAGATCAGGACATTTCAGGTCAATTATGCAGTATCTAGAGTAACTTTCACGGACATCTTCAGAAAGCAGACAGTTAGAAATTATTTCATCCAATTCCTTTATTTTACAGATACGGAAACTGCAGTAACAGAGAATATGAGCAATGGGGTAACAGGGTGGTAAAAAGAAGGGGGGGGGGAGTAGTTCTTTCCCTCATTAGTTCCTTCTCTGTATCTTTATCTTCAACCAAAAAGCCATTCCTTAGTGTTGCACTACATCCCAGGGCACGCCTGACAAGACAGCAACTGCCTGTTACCACCACTCAGCTTCAAACTCACATCAACAATTTCCTGACTCTCCATGTGGCTTTTTATCAGCTTCCTTGACTTTGAGGAAAAACCGTGCCTCATTATTTTTCAAATTCCACTCCTTCACCTGTGCCTTCCCCCCTTGTCCCACTAATTCCCAAGGGCACCTGCTTTCCCCGGCTCTCTTTATTCCACTTTCTCCTGCCTTCACTCCTGGCCTTTGAGGGCAGCTTTTCCACAGAGCCAGTTCTGCTGTCTCTGTTTACGGTGCCTTATGATCTGGCTCTGGCTTCAATCCACTTCTGTAACCCCCCCCTTTTTTTTTTTTTGACAGGCAGAGTGGACAGTGAGAGAGAGAGACAGAGAGAAAGGTCTTCCTTTGCCGTTGGTTCACCCTCCAATGGCCGCCGCGGCTGGTGCGCTGCGGCTAGCACACCGCGCTGATCTGATGGCAGGAGCCAGGCACTTCTCCGGGTCTCCCATGGGGTGCAGGGCCCAAGCACTTGGGCCATCCTCCACTGCACTCCCTGGCCACAGCAGAGAGCTGGCTTGGAAGAGGGGCAACCGGGACAGAATCCGGCGCCCTGACCGGGACTAGAACCCGGTGTGCCGGCACCGCAAGGCGGAGGATTAGCCTAGTGAGCCACGGCACTGGCCTGGAACCCCTCTTTAAAAAAAAATTATATATTTACTTGAAATTATTTTTTACTTGAAAGTCAGAGTTACACAGAGAGAAGGAGAGGCAGAGAGAGGTCTTCCATCCGCTGGCTCACTCCTCATTTGGCTGCAATGGCCGGAGCTGCACCGATCCAAAGTCAGAAGCCAGGAGCTTTCTCTGGGTCTCCTCCATGGGGTGCAGGCCCAAAACCTTGGGCCATCCTCCACTGCCTTCCCAGGCCACAGCAGAGAGCTGGATGGGAAGTGGAGCAGCCAGGACTCGAACCGGCGCGCACATGGGATGCCGGCACTGCAGGCGGCTGCCCCACCTGCCACGCCACGGCATCGGCCCCTGTAATCCCCCTTTGAATGATCATACAGCTTCCCACTTATTCAAGTAAACAATTTTCTCTTACTCTGCATTTTGATCCTTCAGCAATATGTGAACAACTGATAACCACTTCATCTGAAACATCCTTTTCCCTTGGCCACAACATCCTGATTCTCCTTCTACCTCCTTAAGAGATCTTCTACCACAGCAAAGTCAAAGCAAGAGGAGGACCAATAAAAATTTGCTAAGACAAGCACTGTGGCGTAGCGGGTTAAGCTGCTACTTGGGACGGCCAGCCAGCAGCTGTATCAGAGTGTTGGTCCAAGTTACAGGTAGTCTGCTTCCCATTCAGCTTCCACTAATGCATCTGGGAGGCAACAGATGACGGCCCAGGTGCGTGGATTCCTGCACTCACGTGGGAGACCTGGATGGAGTTCTGGACTCCCAGCTTTGGCCTGGCCCAGCGTAGGCTTTGCAGGCACTTGGGGAGTAAACCAGAAAATCAGAAGATGGACATCTTTTTTTCTCCCTCAATCTCTGCCACTCTGCCTTTCAAATAAATAAATCTCTTTTTAAAACACTGTGGCAGGGCCAGCACTGTGTCATAGTGGGTAAAGCTGCTGCCTGCAGTGCTGGCATCCCATATGGGTACCAGTTTGAGTCCTGGCTGCTCCACTTCCTATCCAATTCTCTGCTGTGGCCTGGGAAAGCAGAAGATGGCCCAAGCCCCTGGGCCCCTGCACCCACATGGGAGACCTGGAAGAAGCTCCTGGCTTCAGATCGGCACAGCCAAGACTCAAACCGGTGCCCCCATGGGCCAATTAGGGAGTGAACCAGTGGATGGAAGACCTCTCTCTCTCTGCCTCTCCTCTCTCTGTGTAACTCTGACTTTCATGTAAAATAAATAAACCTTTAAGAAAAATTTGACAGTGTTTTTTGTGTTTTTGTTTGTTTGTTTTGAAGAGGCTGATGCCCCGCAGGAGCAGGAGCAGCAGGTGCCGGAAGGCAGCGGCCTGGCCTCTGAGCAGCTGGCCTCCAGCTCCTCTCCAGCTCCTCCAGAGTTTTTTTTTTTTTTTAAGACACAGAGTTTACCTCACTGCTTGGACACTCACATCCCATATTAGAGTGCTGATTTGCGTTTGAGTTATTCCACTTCTGACCCAGCTTCCTGCTGATGCATTCTCGGGGGCAACAGATGACAGTTCAAGTGGCTGGGCCTCTGCTACACATCTGGGAGACGCAGATGGAGTTCCAGGTTCCTACCTTCCGACTGTCCGGCCCTGGCCACTGCGGGCATTTGAGGAGTGAACCAGTGAATGGAAGATCTCTCTCCTTCTCTTTTTCTGTCTCTCTGACTTTTAAGTAAACATTTTTAGAAGTATTTTAAATAATTTATTAAGAAGACATGGGAGTAAAAATAAACTACCATTTATTTGTAAGTTGTAGTCAGCCTAGCACTTAAGACACCATGTCCCACATTGAGTACCCAGTTTCTCCTTGGCCCTGGCTCCCGATTCCAGTTTCCTGCTAATGCAGGCCCTGGGAAGCAGCAGTGATGGCTCAAGTAATTGGATCGCTTCCACCTACATGGGAGGCCTGGATTGAGTTTCTGGCTCCCAGCTTCAGCCCCGGGCCAGTCCCAGTTATCGCAGGCACTTGGGGAGTCAATCAGTCAATGGAAGTCCTTTCTCTTTCTCTAAAAACAAGTTACAAAATGTTTAAATAATCTGTAACAACCTTAGGCTCAAAAAAAGGTAAAATATAAAATACACACAAGACAATTTACAAAAGGTTCAAAAACAGGCAAAGTATTTTTAGGGATTCACAAATAGGCACTGAGCCATAAAGGATGAAAACAGACACTGCTGTCCCAAACCTTAGGACAGTGACGCTCTGGGGAAGGGGAACTGTGATAAGGAAGCTGCTGGGGTTTTAGATTGTTCTTTCTTGACCTTGTCAAAGTTACATGATTTTTCACTTGACAACGATTTGTTAAACTGTATATGTTTTACGTAATTTACTAGAAAAAGGATATATATCACAATAAGAAAGTATTTTTAAAAAATCCTATAACTTATACTCAAAATTTTGCTACTGGCTAGGCAGCTCCAATTCACACAACTTATCCCACCAGCTTAAAGATGGGTAGCTAAAAACTTTTTATTTCAACCTATAACTACAGGTCAACTCCTCCCTAACATACCATGGGGAAATTATACCACCTATTTTCTATGGCAAAATGGAAGAGAGAAAGTTCAAAGTCAAAAGCCATATATGCAATTGGTGGGATCAAGACCAGATAGTCACATGTTTCTGGAAGCAGGGGAGATTTTGGAGATAAGAACAGGAAATCTAAGAGGCCTGTGTTGTGGCACAGTGAGTTAAGCCACTGCCTGCCTCAACAGTATCCCATAGAAGCCCAGCTACTCTACTTCTGATCCAGCTCCCTGCTAATGCACCTAGGAAAGCCACAGAAGATGGTCCAGGAGCTTGGGCCCCTGCTACTCATTTGGGAGACCCAGATGAAGTTCCTGGCTTCTGGCTTTGGCTTAGCCATTTGGTGAATGAACCAGTGGTTGGAAAATCTCCGTTTCTCTCACTCTCTATAACTCTTTCTTTTTTCTTTCTTTCTTTTTGACAGGCAGAGTGGACAGTGAGAGAGAGAGACAGAGAGAAAGGTCTTCCTTTTCCGTTGGTTCACCCTCCAATGGCCGCTGCGGTTGGCATGCTGCAGCCGGCGCACTGCGCCGATCCGAAGCCAGGAGCCAGGTGCTTCCTCCTGGTCTCCCATGGGGTACAGGGCCCAAGCACTTGGGCCATCCTCCACCGTACTCCTGGGCCATAGCAGAGAGCTGGCCTGGAAGAGGGGCAACTGGGACAGAACCGGCGCCCTGACCGGGACTAGAACCTGGTGTGCCGGTGCCGCAGGTGGAGGATTAGCCTATTGAACCGCAGCGCCGGCCCCCTATAACTCTGACTTTCAAATAAGTAACTTAATCTTAAGAAATATATGTACATATTATATATATTATGTATATATAATATATATACACATATAGAGAGAGAGAGGAAAAGGAAGGAAGGAAGGAAGGGAGGGAGGGAGGGAGGGAGGGAAGTTAAGAGGATAATCAAAAGTCTCCTCAAAAAATACCCTGGGGCCAGTGTTGTAGCATAGTGGGTAAAGCTGCTGTCTACGACACTAGCATCCCACGTGGGTGCTGGTTCAAGTCCTGGCTGCTTCACTTCTGATCCAACTCCCTGCTAATGCGCCTGGGAAAGCAGCAGCAGATGGCCCAAGTATTAGGCCCCTCTACCTGCTTGGGAGACTCGGATGAAGCTCCTGGCTCCGGCTTGGCCCAATACCAGCCATTGTGGCCATTTGGGGAGTGAAGCAGCAGATGAAAGACCTCTCTCTTTCTCTCTCTCTCTGTATATATCTGTATCTCCATCCTGGAAGAGTTTTGTGAGTGTCACAAATAAGCTGGGATAGAAGAGGACTGCTCTAATCCCAGGACCAGGGGAGACCTTTTCTAGACCCCTGAACAAGTCACATCACTGCACCTGCTTGCCTTTCCTTCTGTAATATGGAAACACCAAGAAGAATACTTCCACTCTGTCAGTGTATAAGATCTCAAGAAAACAGAGGCTGCATCCAAATTTGGATGGTGAGTCAACTGAGAAACTGAGGTGAAATGCTTCTATGGTTCCATTATACTACAACCTTGCAGTAGTGAGGGCTGGCTATACTGAGTTGCAATAACAAACAACCTCTAATCTCAGTGGCTAAATCAAGGGTTTCTTTCTTGCCCTACATCTCCACTTCATCCTTGTGCCAGCAAGGGAGCAGCTCCATCTGGAGTCTTCCCAGTTGCCAGGACAGAGGCAAAGAGAGGAGAGCATGTAACTACCACACATGAGTTCCTAACACTTTAACCCAGGACAGACCACATCACTTCTGCTGCTGATCATGAGCAAATCCAAGTCGTCAAGGGGATGGGAGGTAAAATGCCACTGTATGTTTGTGAAGATAACTGGGGGTACATGTCCTTAGGACTGTCTAGGATCTCCTTCATCAAAAGAATGGCAAGGGGCAAATGTCCTGGCCTTCAGGGGAGAGGGATCCCAGAGTCTTGCAGCCCTAGAAATGATCCACAGCAAGTCTATCAACCCCCTCCTGTACCAGATCCCTTCCTAGCATGAGCCTACTCTGAAAATCAGAGAAGAGGAGGCCAACTGGGGACAAGGAGCAGCAGTTACACACTCCCCTTGCCCACCCACGCTAAGAGGTGCTGGTGCCCTGACTCGCTGGTTCCTAACACCCAGCCCTGTCCTGCATCCTCCTTACTGGACCACAAAGCCAACACCGACTGCTGCTGCTGCCGTCCCACAGAGCTCAGGCGGAACGCCACAGCGGCTCTTCTCCCCAGCTCACCTTCCTTCTGTTTCCTCCACTGGAACTCCAGTACCACATCATCGTGCCCCACAAAGGTATGGACGGGGGTGTTCAAGTCAAACACATTCCACAGGAGAAGGCTGTTTTCTCTCCGCAACTGGGGAACCATCACAGTCACCAATCCATTGCTGAAAGGCTACGGCAAGAAAGGGACACAAAGGTGACTATTTCAAAGAAAATCAACTGAGTCTTGAGTTTCCCAAGTTGGAATTCTTCCTAATAAAAACTAAATTAGAATACGGCAGGCCCCAACCCATCTAGAGAAAATTTTCCCAAATGCCATAAGCCAAACATCGTATCTAGTCTTCTCTCTCTGCCCATGGAAGGACCAGCGGCCAGTGAAATGTAAGGCTGAGCCAATGGCTGCAGAAGAACTTGGAAAATTCTACAAGTGAACAACTGCTTTTTCACAGCCCGGCTGCTCTTCTCCACGAGTTCCCTCTCAAGTTATTGAGTGCTTTTCCAGAAGCAGCATGCAAGGCTGACTGGGAAAAAGCCTAGAGCAGCACACGAGGCCTACGCTTTGTGAATGCACTCGATGCACACCATCCACACGAAGCATCTCCTTCCCACAGCCCCAGCTCCACATCCACCCTCCAAAACAGTCAGCAGCTTCAGGACCGATGTGGTTTCCTCAGTGACACCGCATCTGGAGGTCACTGAGGGGCCCATTTGGTTGGTAACTGGACTCAGTTCTATAAGGAACAAAACCAGTCACCTAAGAGCACGCTTACCTTCAACCGTCCTCCTGGTAGCACTCAGGACTTTTCAGTTTATTTTTTAAAGCAAACATATTATCCCAGGGAAGTATTTTAACTCATAAGAACAGTGTCTGATTTCAGGGCAAGTGATCCCAGATGCAAAAACAACTTAATACCCAAATTATCTTCTTTGCTGTACAATGCCTCAGGGCAACAGCCTAATGCATAAAGGAAGTTTTATGTATGCCTGCACTTGCTTTCAAACTGACATTAAGGAAATATATTATCTCTGATAAGCAGCTACCAATGTGGCCATGGGAAAATTGTTGGAAGGTTAATAAAGACCTACCCCCTATATCTGTAGCATTTTACAATTTATAAAGCACATTCAGGTATATTATTTCAAAAACAAAGTGTTGCTCCCCCTCTTTGCAGAGGAACAACACAGGACCCTGCCTAGGCTTCATATCCGAGTCACGGCACCATTATGTCGCTCCCCCTCTTCGTGGAGGAACGACACTAAACCCTGCCTAGGCTTCCTATCCGAGTCACGGCACCATTATGTCGCTCCCCCTCTTCGTGGAGGAGCGACACTGAACCCTGCCTAGGCTTCCTATCCGAGTCACGGCACCATTATGTCGCTCCCCCCCTTCGTGGAGGAACGACACTGAACCCTGCCTAGGCTTCCTATCCGAGTCACGGCACCATTATGTCGCTCCCCCTCTTCGTGGAGGAGCGACACTGAACCCTGCCTAGGCTTCCTATCCGAGTCACGGCACCATTATGTCGCTCCCCCTCTTCGTGGAGGAGCGACACTGAACCCTGCCTAGGCTTCCTATCCGAGTCACGGCACCATTATGTCGCTCCCCCTCTTCGTGGAGGAACGACACTGAACCCTGCCTAGGCTTCATATCCGAGTCACGGCACCATTATGTCACTCCCCGTCTTCGTGGAGGAACGACACAGGACCCTGCGCTGTTCTTTTGTCTGCTCGGCCCTCCCCGGGTTTGCTGCTGGTTCTTCCCGGGTTGGCTACCGTCCCTTCCACCTCCGTGGAAGGGCAGTTCCCCCTGCCACTTTCCCCACTTCCGCGGGGGAGTGGCACACCGCCGGCCGGCTCTCTCGGGGGCTGCTCAGGTGTTCCTTCAGATAGATGTTCCTGGTGCATGTTGTCTCTCTCCTCCTTTATAGTCCTCTTCCACCAATCCCAACTCTGCTACCCACACGCCGAGTACGCTGCTCTCCTCCAATCAGGAGCAGGTCCTGCTGTTTATTCGTTGAACTGGAGGCAGCTGTGTAGAAGCTGTTTCCTCCTCTCCCAGCGCCATATTGTGGGAGAGCAGATGCATAGAATAAGTCTTAATTCCAGTAACTTAGTCTAGTCCCAGTTGCTCCCAGTTGCTCCCCACACAAAGGGCAACTGTGAAAGTACTACATGCCATTGAATTCTCAACTTTAAACTGGGAAATTTTATTATAATAAAAAAGGAAGGCACAGGGGCCAGTGCTGTGGCGCAGTGAGCTAAGCCTCTGCCTGCAGTGCCGGCATCCCATATGGGCGCTAGTTCGAGTCCTGGCTGCCCCTCTCCCAATCCAGCTCTCTGCTAATGTGCCTTGGAGAGCACAGTGCTTGGGCCCCTGTATCTGCATGGGAGACCGGAAGATGCTCCTGGCTCCTGGCTTTGGGTCAGCACAACTCTGGCTGTTGCAACCATTTGGAGAGTGAATCAGTGGATGGAAGACCTTTCTCTCTGTCTCTCCCTCGCTCTGTCTATAACTGTATCTCTCAAATAAACAAATAATTTTTTTTTAAATGGAAGGCACAGTAATTCTTAGTCATAATCTACAGAGGAGGAATTTTCTGCTCAAAATCAATTGTGTACTGTCCAAAGCCAGACAAATATGAGCATTAAATGGTAGAGCTGGGTTCTGAATGCAGGTCTTCTGCATCTAAAGCCAGAATTCTTCCACCACAATTCACTGACCGCAGCCCTCAGCCCTCTCCCCTAGCATCCCCTGCCGGCCTGCTCTTGGTGCACATCTTTGCACTGCCAGGCTTCTCAGTGAGCTTTAGTGAGGCTCTTAATGCAGATTCCTGCCCAACATTCCAACGATAGATTTTTAAGCAGTTAACAGCATTAATGCCATCGTTACCACATTTGCCTCACTCCAAACCTATGACAGAAAGAGAAAACTACTACACTTAGCAAATAAGAGAAAATGTCCCCTGGCCCCTGCATGCTCCATAAGAACGCAGAGACAAGTTTCCTGGCCAGAGGGCAGCTGCCTCACTCACCGTGTATCTGGCCTTCCAGACAGGCACCTGGCAAGGGAGAATATTGAGGTATTTCCGAGGCTGGCGGTAATCCCAGAACTAGAGGGGAAGAAGCAAGATAATTTGTGAAACAAATGCCATTAAAAAAATTTAACTACTGAAATAAGCATAGGCTTTGAATTCAATGCTTTTTGTCCTGTAAAGATTCATTTCAATAGTGTATTTTTAGTTGGGTCCCTGCAATAATGAGACTGCGACAGACATACAAAGAATCCTCCCTTTTGCATTTATAAAAATTACAGGAGAACTTCGGGACTTCACGAGGACCCTCAATCAGGGCAAGTCACTGTTAACAGGCCTATCTATTAAATGACCTTGGTGGCCGAAAGGTCAAAAAGTAACATGTTTTGATCCTGTGTCACTTTTACACTTTGTGGGTAATTAAGTAACAACAGCTGAAATAGCCTGTTTCACCCACAACCACATTTCAGACGTGTATTCAGAGCTTTACGTGCTTTACATTGTTGTTGTTTTTTTTTTTTTATCCCACATAATCTTTCAAACAACCACATAATAAATGTTACTAATTTCTTTTTCCAATGTCGAATCCGATGGTTTCTGGTTCTTGCACTTGGGACACAAAGCAGATTGGATGTAGGGACAAAAACCCAATGCAACATGAACAAACAGGAAAACCACTTCTCGCACATAAAAGTAAATTA
This sequence comes from Oryctolagus cuniculus, assembly GCF_964237555.1. NCBI lineage: Eukaryota > Metazoa > Chordata > Mammalia > Lagomorpha > Leporidae > Oryctolagus > Oryctolagus cuniculus. The sequence goes on from NC_091449.1 coordinate 57,419,545, forward strand.
CAACCCCAAGAGATTTACAAACCTCAAGCCAGAGTTAACTTTTAAGCTTTGGTGTATGATTATAGTTTTGCTAATCATACTAAAAAGATTTTGTAAATGCCTATGTAAATACAACAAAGCATTAAATTAATGACACTGACTCACAAAATTGCTGAACCAACTTCTGTGGTCAAATTTAAGTATTTAAGGACAGACTCAACCAGAAGAAGGAACTACAGTACAAAGATAATTGCCCTGCCATCATTCTAACCAAGAGTCCACATCACATGCCTCAGCTGGAAAGGAAAAACAAACAACTCTGTGATAAGCTAAGACCAGAGGGTCACTGAAACACACATGCCTCGAGCATTTCCTGTGAGGTAGAGGGCCCTGATGAAGCAATGCTGCTCCTGACTTCAGCAACGCTGATGTCCGAGTTCTCAGACTTTTGCAGATATGATAATAATTCCAGAGAACCTGTTTTTCCTCCCACTAACTAACTAACTGTAGGACTAACTGTAATCTTCGTAACAATTTTGTGTGCACCCTTCTCCTTTACTTACATCTCTGTGTGTATCTCTGACTTCCTTGCAATTTCTTTTTCTTTCTAAATGCTTTTGTCTCTGACTTCCTTATACAAATTTTAAGAGGTAGATCAGAAAGATGCTATGTCATCACTCCTGCTGGTCAACATAACCAGGTTTACTTGCTCAGCTCTCCAAGAAGCACATGTACCCTGGAAACAGACAGTCCGTGGTAACAAAACACAATTTTCCTTCCAGAGAGCCAGCACACATCGCTGATGCCTCCCAAATACCTTCTCCAGCGGCCCCAGTGGCGCCACTCACCTTGACAGAGTTGTCTTGACTGGAGGTAGCAAGAACGTGCTCACTGTCTGGGTGCCAGTCGAGGCCGTGGATTTTGGAGAGGTGGGCCGCTAGGTATTCCACTGCTGTGCTGGGCTTCTGCAACACATCAGTCAGTTTGTCCATCCAGAAAGAACTGGAGTGTCTGCTAGGTGCTCAGTGGGGATGCAAAAATACTGCCAGAAACTCTTCTTTTGTTTTCATTAAGCCAAAACTAACAGCAATAAAAGACATATCCAGCTCTCTTTCACATGTAAATGGCCTGTGAGCCTCATCTCAGGTCTCCCCAGCAGAGGCGTGACTGCACTGGCAGACACAGAGCAGCAGGTGCTCTCCCCCTTCTTTAAAGTGCCATCTGATGTGTCCTGCTCTCCCTTCCTCACATTCATCCAGAGACCCAACCTCAACCCTAAGGGTAAAACCATCGATCTCCAAGTGACAGAGCACAAAGAGTCCGAAAAAAAATTACACATATCACTAGAAAAACAACGTCATGAACAGCATATATAAAACAAACTCAGTGGAAACCTTGGAAACACACAGTAAAATAGAAGATATCTGTCAGGAGCACTCAGTGCTACTGAGGCTCTATCTGCTACTGCTGGTGTATATATAGAATAGTGTAATCTTGAGGACGGCACTGGGGCGTAGCAGGTTAAGCCGCTGCCTGCAGTGCCTGCATCCCATATGGGTGCCGGATTGAGACCCGGCTGCTCCACTTCTGATCCAGCTCTCTGCTACGGCCTGGGAAAGCAGTAAAAGATGGCCCAAGTCCTTGGGTCCCTGCACCTGCATGGAAGACCTGGAAGAATCTCCTGGCTCCTGGCTTCAGATAGGTGCAACTCCGGCTGTTGCAGCCAACTGGGGAGTGAACCAGTGGATGGAAGACCTCTCCTCTCTGCCTCTCCTTCTCTCTGTGTGTAACTCTTTCAACTAAAATAAATAAATCTTAAAAAAAAAAAAATAGTGCAATCTTTTTGAGAGAAAATTTGGCAGGATTTATCAAAAGACTTTACCTTTCCCAAGAGAATAATTCAAATTCACAAAAAAAAACATTAGATACAAAAGATCATCATTTTGGGGCCGGCGCCGCGGCTCACTAGGCTAATCCTCTGCCTAGCGGCGCCGGCACACCGGGTTCTAGTCCCGGTCAGGGCACCGGATTCTGTCCCGGTTGCCCCTCTTCCAGGCCAGCTCTCTGCTGTGGCCAGGGAGTGCAGTGGAGGATGCCCCAGGTGCTTGGGCCCTGCACCCCATGGGAGACCAGGAGAAGCACCTGGCTCCTGGCTCCTGCCATCGGATCAGCGTGGTGCGCCGGCCGCAGCGCGCCGGCCACGGCGGCCATTGGAGGGTGAACCAACAGCAAAGGAAGACCTTTCTCTCTGTCTCTCTCTCTTACTGTCCACTCTGCCTGTCAAAAAAAAAAAAAAATCATCATTTTGGTGTTATTTTGTACACTAGAAAATCAGAAATAACCCAAATAAGCAGTAAGTGGGGGACAGTTAAAATGAGTCAATTATACTACAGCCATGTGATACTGTGTGATATAGTCAGTAAAAAATCTTTCTTAAAATTTATGACATGGGGGAAATGCACCTGTTGTCCAACGTTAAGTATACAGAATTTGTATACGATATGATAAATTATGCGTTCTTAGAAAAAAAGGTAAAGAAAACATCAAAATGTAAACACATGTCTCTGAGTTTTATTTTTTCTTTTATATATTTCTGTGTCCTCTGTCTTGCTGTCAGACGACTGGGTAGTAACACACAGATCAGTCCATGGGATGTAACACTAATGCTTCCCTGAGGCTGGAGACCCTCTACCTTCGAGGGAAGGGTTTGTTCAGGGATGTCCTGGCCTGTGTTTTATATATACAAAGAGCACTAATACTTTTCTAATGAGCATTAGTCTACGAGGATCAAAGTGCAGTCTCCAGAAGCAGCTTCCCTCAGTTCAAACCCTGCAGCCAACAGCACTGCAGTTTACTCGTCTGTGTAACAGGGACAGTGACAGACCTGACTTCCAAGACTAGCTATGAAGAGAAATTAACCAACCAATGCGAAGCTTTTAAAACAATGCCTGTACGTAGCAAACACTTACTACATGTCGGTCATATGGGTCATACATGAGTTTGCATGGAAATCCAGCGTCACCGCTGACACTGCCTTTCTGTGAGCCTGTGGTGCCTGCTGCTCTCAGTGTGCTCCGACACTACGGAGCCCCTGAGAAGTGAAAATACCACCAAGTTCTCAACCCAACTGACCACAAGGCCCAAGTGTCAATATCTGATACAGACCACTTAAACTCTTTCAACAAAACAGACAGAAAGGTAGGAAGAAGTTGGCGTTATTAGTGGACTAATCAGGAGACTTCAAATTATATTTCACAGCTAAATACTAAATTGTTTGCAGTGCCTATGGTTTTTTTAGAGTCTAACCCAAATTAACACTAAACTAACCAAACTTATTTTACTTAAGCTACTTACTGTATGTAAGTACTAGTGTAATGACAAAATGAAAATTAATCAACTTAAGTACAGAGAAGAGGGAAGTGGCTCTTAGCAGATCAGACTAAGGGAAGAAGACAGAAACTCTACAAAATCACCTTCCCACCCCGGAGAGCCCCCAGGCAGAGGGCTTCCCCAGCAGGGCCTGGAACCCGCTCCACGATAGGATCCGCCACATTCAATCTCTGCCTCACTTCCCGCTTTGCTTTCAAAAGCGAGACAAGGTTCCCTGCTAGGAGGGGAGGGAGCAGTGGGGCCAGAAACAATGTCGAGACTTTACGGTCAGCACTGGGTCAGGACATCCCTGAACAAACCCTCCCCTCAAAGGTAGAGGGTCTCCAGCCTCAGCTGTCACAAAGCAGGAAGTATTAGTGTCACAGTCCATGGACTGCTCTGAGTGTTACTACCCAACCGTCTGGCAGCGAGACACAGGGAAGGCCCTCTCCCTCCCTCATCTCTCATCAATGCCAACAAGCCAGACTCCAGCAGACTTCCATTACAGTCACAGCCTAGGGCCCTGCACCCTTTCCATGCTTTCAGCCCACAGGCTGCTGCCCGGGGATGTACGATCCACCTGAGGCCACTGAGGCTGACGGGATGTCGAGATGTCTAAAGGGGGAGTTGTGCATGATGAGTCCCCACCTCCGTGAGCTATATCAGGAGGATGCAGGATGCTAAATGACCTCAAGCAACTAATTTTCACTTGTAATCGGGATAAGACGCCAGGCTGATGATTCCAGAACAGTATCTGGCTCCCAGGACTTGACCCTTACTGCTTTGTATTTTTAGTTTGAAGATAAGGAAACTGAGGCTTTGAGAAGTTACAGTTACCTTATCTGATGTCATCATGAGGAGACACCAAAATGGGGCTCCAAGTTTGTGGTTTAAAAAATATAAACTGCATCATGAATCTACATGCCATTCTTGCACAGGACCCATGCTAATCTTAGACTGTTCCAACTTTAGTGTAGGTGCTGCCAAAGTGAGCAACCAAGTCCACTTTCTTTCTTTTTTCTTTTTTTAAGATTTACTTTATTTATTTGAAAGACAGAGTTAGAGAGAGGGAGACATACAGAGAGAGAGAGAGAGAGATCTTCCATTCACTACTTCCCTCTCTGAATGGCCACACCAGGGTTGGGCCAAGCCGAAGTCAGGATCCAGGAATTTCTTCTAGGTCTCTCACATGGGTGAAGGGACCCAAGGACTTGGGTCATCCTCTGCTGCTTCTCCAGGCTCATTAGCAGGGAGTTGGACTGGAAGTGGAGCAGCCGGGACTTGAACTGGTGTCCATATGGAATGCCAGTATTGGAGGCGGCAGCTTAACCCATTATGCCACAATGTCAGCCCCCCAAGTTCACTTTCTTAACCACCGAACATAACGCTTCACTCCCCTACCTTCTGTTAACTTCAGGTGGACTGAGAAACAAATGTTATTTGGTACAATAATTTTAAAACAGCAATTTACCACACTGCACAGGTTTCCCCGGGCTCTCAGGGCAAGTCCTGGGATTCATAACGTCTTCTTCACATGCTCTGAGAGGAACCAAAGGCTAACTGGGGGGGAAGGGATCACTCACCCGCTTATCCCATATCCGCACATCACCATCATGGCTGGTGGCAAGGCAGTTAGCATTTTTTTTATTCCATTTGACCTGAGAGGCACCAGCTTTTAAAAAAAAAAAAAAAGGAAGAAAGCTGCTGTGGCTGCTGCCCTCCACCCTCCACCCTCCGCGCTTCTGGACACAGAATGAAGCATATCCAGGGGAACGCACGGTGAGTTCTGGTTCGATGAGCAGAGAAGCCTTCTAGTTTCTGTGACTGCACCAGCACTCCCATTACAGATTAAAATGAAGCCAAAAAATAAATGAATTAACATACGGGAACAGAACTGCAGTCACCTAATTAAGAAAATAATCTCAGGGGAAAACCCTAAGGTTACTCTGAACAGGATGACAGGAGCCGCAGCTGAACACAGGCCTGCTGCTGGTAACTGTCCACGACCTGGCCCTTCCTTCCCAGCAACGACACCAGGAGAACTGCACATCTCACGCTGGCTCCTGCCCCCCCTTTTCTTTCTTGAGGGACAGTCAGGGAAAAGCACCACCTCAAGCAGAAATACAGCTGAAGAATAAGCCCCAGTGCAGACCAGTTCCACCCCCAGGGGCTCTGTGCCCTGCTCCTGACTTCTCTGCCAATCTGGAGAGGCTAACAATAGTGACAAAAGAGGTACATAAAACGGGAGGCGTAATGTGAGATGTCAGGAAGGACTGATGCGCAAAATGGACAAAACAGCACTTCTGACTGACCATTACAGAGCAGTCAGCCTAAACAGCATTTAAGGTACCCACATCCCACATCAGAGCATCTGGGCTGGATTCCTGTCTGTGGCTCCGGACTCCAGTTTTCTACCAACACGGACCCTGAGAGACCGCAGTGATAGCTCAAGTAATGGGGGTCCTGCCATTCAAGTGAAAGACTGGATTGCTTCCTCAGCCTTCAGCTTCAGCCCTGGCCAATACAGACATTTATGGAAAGAGCCAGTGGAATGGGGAGCAAGAAAGCAAGCAAGAGAAAGACAGATGGGTGAAAAAAGAAAATTCAGATTTCCGGCAAGATGGCAGAATAGGAAGGGAGCACACTGATAGTCCGGGAAGAGACAGTTTAATAAAAGTGGAGATACTGTAGGTTCAAGGAAGAGTTGGGGAAGAAACAGCAGAGGAAACTCTTCTGGAACTAGTGATTCATGGTGGACCTGCGTGGAAAGCATGGGAGCCCACGGCTCGGGACACCAGCAGCAGAATCTACACACCAGCGCTGGAACTCGAGGTGAGCTGAACCTCAATAGCCCAAGACACCGGCAGGAAAACAGGAGGAGGAGCCTAGAGGGAACGAGGCTTGAAGCCCCGTCGGGGAAAGTTCACCAGGCTAACTAGAGGAGAGAGGAAAAAAAAAAAAGGGACCAGTACGAACATGAGTTTCTTTCTCTCCGCTCACCTCTCAAAGGTGAGCAAGGCAAAGAGCAGGCGCCATTTTAGTCATACGCAAAAGCTGTGCGACCTCAGGGCTGCGCCTACCCACAGCCAAGCAGAAAAACCTGACTCTTGGGGGGTGAAATAACAGGAGATTAGGACCTAGTGAATGTGTGGAGCTAATGAACTGAGACTGTGAAAAAAGAGATGGTGGGTGAGAGAACTCATGGGGTTCACCTGAGTACTCTTCAGAGACGCTACAATTTGGTAACCTTGGCAACCCAGGGAGAGACTGCAGGAGAATTTGAGCCCACAATGAGGGCAGCACAGATTCCCTGTGTGGTCCTTGGAAAAGAGCAGGGGAATGTTATACACACAGGAGCCAGAGATCAGAAGCTGACTGCCTTCAATTATACTCAGCTGTGTGGAATTACTTCCCTTCTGAATCAAAAAAAAAAAAAAAGAGAGAGAGAGAGAGAGATTTACCATGCCTAACCTGGGAGTGTCATCTTTGGCACACCCTTAATCCTGAGGAACCAAACAGAGCTCTCTGGCCACACCCATCTAGAGCCTCTAAGGCTCCATCAAAAGCAGACAGAGAGATTATGTAGTAAACTTCTGGTTCTGCAGTAGGATGATCAGAACCCCTTGGTAACCCTTCCTGCCACAGTCACCTTCCCGTCTTGGATACGGTATCCTTAGCGGAGCCAAGAAGGAATAGCTGAGGTAACAAGAGAGAAAAAGAACTGAGTGTGGGCCAGCGCCATGGCTCAATAGGCTAATACTCTGCCTTGTGGTGCCGGCACACCGGGTTCTAGTCCCAGTCGGGGTGCCGGATTCTGTCCTGGTTGCCCCTCTTCCAGGCCAGCTCTCTGCTGTGGCCAGGGAGTGCAGTGGAGGATGGCCCAAGTGCTTGGGCCCTAGCACCCCATGGGAGACCAGGAGAAGCACCTGGCTCCTGCCATCGGATCAGTGCGGTGCACCGGCCGCAGCAGCCATTGGAGGGTGAACCAACGGCAAAGGAAGACCTTTCTCCCTGTCTCTCTCACTGTCCACTCTGCCTGTCAAAAATAAAAAAAAAATAAAAAAAAAAAAAAAAAGACACAGATTGGCTGATTGGGTTAAGGAACAAACATCTACAGCCAACTTATATTTGATCAAGGATGCAAAACCAATCCCTGGAGTAAGGACAGTCTATTCAATAAATGGTGCTGGGAAAATTGGATTTCCACATGCAGAAGCATGAAGCAAGACCCCTACCTTTCACCTTACACAAAAATCCACTCAACATGGATTAAAGACTTAAATCTACGACCCAACACCATCAAATTATTAGAGAACATTGGAGAAACCCTGCAAGATATAGGCACCGGCAAAGACTTCTTGAAAAAGACCCCAGAAGCACAGGCAGTCAAAGCCAAAATTAACATTTGGGAATGCATCAAATTGAGAAGTTTCTGTACTACAAAAGAAACAGTCAGGAAAGTGAAGAGGCAACCGACAGAATGGGAAAAAATATTTGCAAACTATGCAACAGATAAAGGGTTAATAACCAGAATCTACAAAGAGATAAAGAAACTCCACATCAAAAAAAACAATCCACTTAAGAGATGGGCCAAGGACCTCAATAGACATTTTTCAAAAGAAGAAATCCAGGCCGGCGCCGCGGCTCACTAGGCTAATCCTCCGCCTAGCGGCGCCGGCACACCGGGTTCTAGTCCCGGTCAGGGCGCCGGATTCTGTCCCGGTTGCCCCTCTTCCAGGCCAGCCCTCTGCTGTGGCCAGGGAGTGCAGTGGAGGATGGCCCAGGTGCTTGGGCCCTGCACCCCATGGGAGACCAGGAAAAGCACCTGACTCCTGGCTCCTGCCATCGGATCAGCGCGGTGCGCCGGCCGCAGCGCGCCGGCCGCGGCGGCCATTGGAGGGTGAACCAACGGCAAAGGAAGACCTTTCTCTCTGTCTCTCTCTCTCACTGTCCACTCTGCCTGTCAAAAAAAAAAAAAAAAAAAAAAGAAGAAATCCAGCCGGCACCGTGGCTAAATAGGCTAATCCTTCTCCTTGCAGTGCCAGCACACCGGGTTGTAGTCCCGGTCGGGGCACCGGATTCTGTCCCGGTTGCCCCTCTTCCAGGCCAGCTCTCTGCTATGGCCCGGGAGTTCAGTGGAGGATGGCCCAAGTCTTTGGGCCCTGCACCCGCATGGGAGACCAGGAGAAGCACCTGGCTCCTGGCTTTGTGTCAGTGCGATGCACCGGCCATGGTGGCCATTGGAGGGTGAACCAACGGCAAAAAAAAAAAAAAAAAAAAAGGAAGACCTTTCTCTCTGTCTCTCTCTCTCACTGTCCACTCTGCCTGTCAAAAATAAAAAAAATAAAAATTAAAAAAAAAAGAAGAAATCCAAATGGCCAACAGACACATGAAAAAATGTTCAAGATCACTAGCAATCAGGGAAATGCAAATCAAAACCACAATGAGGTTTCACCTCACCCCGGTGAGAATGGCTCACATGCAGAAATCTACCAACAACAGATGCTGGTGAGGATGTGGGGAAAAAGGGACACTAACCCACTGTTGGTAGGAATGCAAACTAGTAAAGCCACTATGGAAGTCAGTCTGGAGATTCCTCAGAAACCTGAATATAACCCTACCATACAACTCAGCCATCCCACTCTTTGGAATTTACCCAAAGGAAATGAAATTGGCAAACAAAAAAGTTGTCTGCACCTTAATGTTTATTGCAGCTCAATTCACAATAGCTAAGACCTGGAATCAACCCAAATGCCCATCAACAGTAGACTGGATAAAGAAATTATGGGACATGTACTCTATAGAATACTAAACAGCAGTCAAAAACAATGAAATCCGGTCATTTGCAACAAAATGGCGGAATCTGGAAAACATCATGCTGAGTGAATTAAGCCAGTCCCAAAGGGACAAATATCATATGTTCTCCCTGATCGGTGACAACTAACCAACCACAAAAAAGGAAACCTGTTGAAGTGAAAGGGACACTATGAGAAACAGTGACTTGATCAGCCCTTGTCCTGACTGTTGATGTACAATTTAATACTTTATCCCTTTTAGTATTTTTTTTGTTCTAGTTAATACTATTGGTTGAACTCTGTAATTAACACACATTTATTCTTAGGTGTTGAAATTTAACTGAAAAGTGATCCCTGTTAAATATAAGAGTGGGAATAAGAGAGGGAGGAGATGTACAATTTGGGACATGCTCAATCGGACTTGCCCCAAATGGTGGAGTTAGAAATGTGCCAGGGGATTCCAATACAATCCCATCAAGATTGCATGTACCAATGCCATCTTACTAGTCCAAGTGATAAATTTCAGTTCACAATTGATCACACTGATAGGTCTAAGAGTCAAAGGGATCACACAAACAAGACTAGTGTCTGCGAATACTAACTGACAGAATAAAAAAGCGAGAGAACGATCCAACATGGGAAGTGGAATACACAGCAGACTCAGAGAATGGCAGATGTCCTAAACAGCACTCTGGCCTCAGAATCAGCCCTTAAGGCATTCATATCTGGCTGAAGAGCCCATGAGAGTATTTTAGACATGGAAAGCCAAGACACTCTGGGGGGAGGGGGGGGGAAGGACTTAAATGAAAGTTCTCTGCGAGTGAGATCCCAGTAGAAAGAACGGGCCATCAAAGAAGGAGGTACCTTTCTTTGAAGGGAGGAGAGAACTTCCACTTTGACTATGACCTTGTCTAAATAAGATCAAAGTCAGCGAACTCAAGAGACTTCCATAGCCTTGGAAACTCATGACTAGAGCCTAGGGAGATTTCTGACACCATAAACAAGAGTGTCAAATTGTTAAGTCAACAACAGGAGTCACTGTGTACTTACTCCTCATGTGGGATCTCTGTCCTTAATGTGTTGTCCAATGTGAATTAATGCTATAACTAGTACTCAAACAGTATTTTACACTTCATGTTCTGTGTGGGTGCAAACTGATGAAATCTTTACTTAATATATACTGAATTGATCTTCTGTATATAAAGATAATTGAAAATGAATCTTGATGTGAATGGAATGGGAGAGGGAGTGGGAGATGGGAGGGGTGTGGGTGGGAGGGAAGTTATGGGGGAGAAAAAGCCATTGTAATCCATAAACTGTACTTTGGAAATTTTACTTACTAAATAAAAGTTTAAAAAAAAAAAGAAAGAAAGAAAATTCAGCTAATTAAATTAAACTAGTACCACAGTGCTGGCTCTGCCCCGGCCTCTTCATGTCCTTACTCATACAACACATGCTACTACTCTGTGCCACCTTTCCCTCTGGCTGGTGTTCCTAACTGAGGAAATTCATAGTAGATCCAGGGCTCTAGATCCTATAATCCAGCTGCTCGATACAATTATGATGCCAAATGTCTTTAAATAATGAAGCAGGGGAGGAGATATAAAGGAAAAAAAAGCCATATAACTGTTTTGGAGCAAACACTAAGGAACAGGATTCAACAGACATAAAACACATGTTTTCAAAGATGCCAAAAGGCTGATGATTAAACTACATCATTGTAAGTTATAGCAGTTCTGTACCCACGTTCTCTCAGGAAGTGGTAAGAATATTCCCTAACAACCCCAACTGAGAATTCCAAAAAAGGCCAATTCTAATTAAGCAATGAGAACAGGTAGATCAGAAAGCACTTCTAAGACTCAGTACATCCATATTAAATGACCACAGGGACACAATCAGCCAATCTAGATTACGGAGAAATCACAGCATAAACAACCTGGCTTCTTCAACAAATAAAATGCAGGGAAGGCAAAGCCAAAACCAAAGGGAGAAGACACATGCCACCCAGAAGGATGAGAAACCTATCAACCCCTCCCAGCTGTGGACCTGCAATAGATTCAGATTCAAACAACTGGCGAAAAAGAGGGGGGATGGGACTATTGGGGAAATGCGAATACTGCTTAGATATTTGATGACTGTTAAGATTTTATTTTGCTAATGGAACTGGATTACTTTTTTTAGGGAGTTTTGTAAAAACATATACTGAAAAAGTTGTTGAAGAAATGACACCAGGTTTTGCTTCAAAATAATCACCAGGGGGGTAAGGCAGGGTGTGCAATGGTGGGGGGCAGTACAGATGCAGCAACATTTTAAAAAAAAATTATATATATTTATCTGACAGGCAAAGAGACAGAGAGAGAGAGAGCTTCCATCTATTAGTTCATTCTCCAAATGCCTATAAAACTGATAACTGGGTCAAAGCCAAAGCCAAAGCCAAAGCCAAAGCCAGCAACTGAGAACTCAGTTCACGTCTCCCACCTGGTGGCAGGAATCCAATTACTAGAGCCATCACTGCTGCCTTATGAGGACAGTCTGCATCAGCAGGAAGCTGGGGCAGGAGGTGCCCGTGGGTATCAAAGGGACACGGGTGTCTTAACCACTAGGCCACACCTGCCTTAGGAGGAAGATCTGATGTAAGATAACAATTGTTGAAGCTGACGATGAATACTAGGAAATTCATTTTCTGCTATTTTTATGTTTGAAATTTTCCATGATAAAAAGTTTATAAACAAGTCAACTTGGCTCCTGTCCTTGAATTCTAAAGTAAATTCCTGATCCACATTGAATAGCTCTGACTCTGCTTCTGAAAGCAGCTCAAGGAAAGCCCCCTGCAGTGTGAGACTTACCGTGGGGAAGCACAGGGGGAGAAGGAGAGAAACAGGAAGGGAAGGAATGAAGACCAGCTGGGGTGGGGAGAATGCTCACCTACAGCCGACAGTGCAACGGTAGGTTTCCTTGTGTCTCTGAAACATACAAATCAGAAGATAAACGGCCAATTCATACACCACCATCCACCTAGAACTTTTTACCCTTTCCACTCATCTCTCAGCTTTTCTTTCAGTGGGAACTTGCAGTCAGATCTGCTGTGAGAGCCTTAAGAAGTAGTATAAAGATAGACCCATCTCGCCATCAAAGGAGGAGGTACCTTTCTCTGAAGGGAGGAGAGAACTTCCACTTTGATTATGACCTTGTCTAAATAATGTCAGAGTTTGTGGACTCAAGAGGCTTCCATAGCCTTGGCAGCTCATGACAAGAGCCTCGGTTGATCACTGACATGATAAATAAGAGTGCCAATTGTTAAATCAACAACAGGAGTCATTGTACACTTGTTCCCCATGTAGGACCTCCGTCCTTAATGTGTTGTGCTATGAGAGAGACTGTAAAACTAGTCTTTAAACAGTACTTTATACTTTGTGTGTCTGTGGGTGCAAACTGTTGAAATCTTTACTTAGCATAGTTGATCTTCTGTATATAAAGATAATTAAAAATGAATCTTAATGAAGAATGGAATGGGAGAGGGAGTAGGAGGTGGGACAGTTTGGGTGTGGAAGGGCGGGTATGGAGGTGGGGGGAACCGCCATAATCCAAAAGTTGTACTTATGGGGCCAGCGCTGTGGCACAGTGGGTTAATGCCCTGGTCTGAAGCACTGGCATCCCATATGGGCGCTGGTTTGAGACCCAGCTGCTCCACTTCCTACCCAACTCTCTGCTATGGCCTGGGAAAGCAGGGGAGGATGGTCCAAGTCCTTGGGCCCCTGCACCCACATGGGAGACCTGGAGGAGGCTCCTGGCTCCTGGCTTTGGATTGGCGCAACTCCAGCTGTTGAGGCCAATTGGGAAGTGAACCATCGGATGGAAGACCTCTCTTTCTCTGCCTCTCCTCTCTCTGTGTAACTCTTTCAAATAAATAAATAAATCTTTTTTTTTTTTTTTTTTTTTTTACAGGCAGAGTTAGACAGAGAGAAAGGTCTTCCTTCTGTTTGTTTACCCCCAAATGGCTGTTACAGCCGGTGCGCTGCGCCAATCCAAAGCCAGAAGCCAGGTGCCCTCTCCTGGTATCCCATGTGGGTGCAGGGCCCAAGCACTTGGGCCATCCTCCACTGCCTTCCCGGGCCACAGCAGAGAGCAACCGGGACAAAACCGGCGCCCTGACTGGGACTAGAACCCAGGGTGCCAGTGCCGCAGGCGGAGGATTAGCCTAGTGAGCCACGGCACTGGCCAATAAAAAAAAAGTTGTACTTATGAAATTTATATATAGGTAGGTAGGTAGGTAGATAGATAGATATTAAAAAAAGATAGACCCATCTCCTTCCAGGTAGATGAACTTTCTCAGACACTTCCACTGAAGCTGAGTCTGGATTTCAAATCACACAACTGTATCCAAAGGAGACATTATACTATTCAACAGGTCTGGGCAATCCCAATATAGAGGGAGAAGCAGCCAGAAGAATCCCTGCCTGGTGTAATTTCTCCAGTAACAACAGATGATAGTCATGGAAGTATAACTCTGCAAGAACCTTGCCAGCATCATCTCAAAGATGGATTAAAAAACCATTTTAAGGGACCAATGCTGTGGCATAGCAGGTAAAGCCACCACCTGCAGTGCTGGCATCACAAACGGGTACCAGCTCGAGTCCTGGCTGCTCCACTTTTGATACAGCTCCCAGCTTTAGCCTGGAAAAGCAGTGGAAAATGGCCCAAGTCCTTGGGCCCCTGTGCCTGCATGAGAGAACCAGAAGAAATTCCTGGCTCCTGGCTTTGGATCAGCCCAGCTCTGGCTGTCGCAGCCATTCAGAAGTGAACCAGTGGATGGAACTTTCTCTCTCTCCCCCCCTACCCTGTAACTTGCCTTCAAATAAATAAATAAATCTTTTTTTTTAATTTTATATGTTCACAAAAGCCAAGTGGCAGAAGCAATTTAAGAATGGATAAACAAAATATGGTATATCCATATGATGGAATAATGCCTTAAAAAACAAAGGAAATGCTGATGTATACAAAATGGATGAAACTTTGGGGACACTAGGCTAAGTGAAATAAGGCCATCATAAAAAGATAAATACTGTATGATTCCACTTACATGAGGTAGTAAGAATGGTCAAATTCACAGAAACACAATGGAATGGTGGTTAGTACGGGCTGGAGCAACTGGGGAATGGCAAGAATACACTTAACACTACCAAACCATTCACTTACAAAGGGTTAAGAAGGAAAAGCTCACACTATACAAGGGAACTTCAAAAAGTCTGGGGGAAAATGAAATTAAATTTTTTTGGTGCAAAATTTTCAAATCCATACATAGTTTTTTCATAATATGCATTTTCCAAGAACTTTCTTGAAGACCTTCTTGAATGTTTTTTCACTACAATTTGAAGGAAAAAAAAAAACTATTCTAGATATAGTGGGAGACTCTAGAAAACATCAGCTCCATGGTCCCTACAAAGTCAGATGGGCAACTTCTCCACCAAATGGTTAGACGACAGCACTGGGCGGCACCCTAGGGCTGCAGGGGCCACACGAGCAAATGTGCCATCCCGGCTTACTATTCAAAAGATTTTGGATGTAACTGTCAGTTTTCAGTGCCTTGAAATCAAGAAAACACTTCTTTTATGTAAATGAGGGGTACTCTAATCTTGTCCGAGCCCCCTGGTTATCTGTTTGTTTAGCGATGTCCCTCTTCCATTTCTGCTGGATTTTGTCCTTCTCCCTTGTGGTATCATCTGGCACGGTCATCTCTGAAATGCTAATCTGTCTGTAATGCCCAATCACATCACATGCCACAGCCCTCCTTCCCAGGAGCCCCTCTCCCCAGTCTGCTGTGTGCCACCTCAACACCTGGCCTGCCTTCTGCCTGCAGCCCACATAGCCACTGCCATGAGGGAAGCAGAGGAACCTGGTTAGGGGAGCGCTGACCAGGATGGGAGATTCTACAGACCACACCCTCAGAGTAGCCACCTCCAACCATCTGCCATATGTTGTCCTTACAAGATGCCAGGCCCTGGGCAGGGCGCTCCTTTGCTCTTTATTCCATGACATGTAACCCTGTGAGGTAGCCCTTAGTCCCTTTATACAGATGGGGACTTGCAGCCTCACCCAGAGCAAGTAGAAAGCTGAAGAGACACATCTCAGTGCTGCCTGCCACAGCAGAATCCCCCCAGTGTCACTTGCCAGTTCAGTAAACTGCAGCTCAACCTCCAAATGCCAGCATTTGTTTTTCTTTGCCAAAGGGACTTGCCCTGGCTCCTGAGACCTGCTTTGCAAACCTGTGGCCCAAGCCTCAAGTGCCATGGAATTAAGATCCCCAGAGGCAGCCTTCATCAGAGTGGGACCCCTGCTTCCTCAGCCCTCGGGGAACACCTCTGAGGAAGGAGTTCTACACTGGCACGCAGTGGCCCCCAAGGAGACTGAGCTCCTCCTGCTCTCAGTGGATAATGCTCCCTCGCCTCTGTCTTCATCACCCTACCAGCATCTCTTTCATCTTCTAAATAATGTATTTGCATCAAATCCTCAGGATCCACATCTAGGGGAGCCAAACTAAGACATGTGATCTCTACAAAAACGATCCAAAATTGTCCCACAGTCGAGTGGTTATAACTCTTTGTTGCTCTTACTTGATATCCCAGATGTAGATGTATGTGTCCACAGAACTGGTGACCAGAAGATCTGGCTCGAACACGGCCCAGTCCAAGTCACTAGGATGCAAGAAATAAACAGAACAACAAAGAAAATAAAAAAACGTCAGAGTCTGGTTCCAAAGTGCCAGCAAACCTGGCCTCCAGTGGTTTCAGAGGCCAGTGCTACAGGCTTCCTAACGTGATCCAGGCTGGGGACCAGAGTTCTTTGGGAATGCGCAAGAGTTACCTGAGCTCGGAAGGACACTTTCCAGTCCTCACTACAGTCAACACTTAGACCATCGCCCACTCCCCACAAATAAGTGGAGCATTTCACTTAAATCTCAGTCTCTCTCTGTCTCTCTCTCTCCCTCCTTCCTTCCCTTCCTCCCTTCCTCCCTCTATCACAAGTACCACCCCCCAACACACACCCCACCCTGGGGGGGGGAGCACATGCATTAATCTCTGAGTTATTTTCTAAATCAGACTCAACCACAAGTACCTTCAGGAAACCCAACATCACTTTAAGTGAAGGCAAACTGTCACGTCGCCACTCAGCTTTCAAAGATGGCTGGCAGGCCTCTGGGTCTCCCTGCCCACACCCTCATTCCTAGAATGGCAGTTCCTCCACAGAGCATTTCACACAGGCCCATCGCTTTCCTGATACTTCCATGTCGACCTTCCCAACCCGCACTCTCCCAACCCCTGTAATCCCTGCTGCTGCTCCCCAGAAAAATTCTCCCTACTCAGAAACAGTGATCCAGGGCAAGAGTGTGTCCAGGCACACCTGAAGCCAACTGGAATACCAAGTGGCGGCATCTGTGCACATGGGTAACAGCCGGAGAGCACAAAGGCCGCTCCTGATGTCGCCATGCACTCTTGGGCACTGAGGATCATGAACTGGGAGATTCTGTTACATAACTTCCTTGCCCTCCTATGGCAAAAAATAAGCTCTAATCCCTTCCTCTGGACTGGGCTGTATTTGTCTCTGGGATTGGGGTCAACTGCTCACAAGTAATGCTTCCTAAGTAACAGCTGCTCTTCACTGTGTACTTTGCCATCAGCTCAGCAAACACTAAGGAGGTACCGGCCACCCACGGCCTACTGCAACAGAGGGTCAAGTCACGCGAAAAGGATGGCATCTTCATTTCACCTCCCAGGAAACTGTGAAAAAAAGTCAGACAGGCCAAGGCGCTGTGGAGGGCTGGTCCTACCTGATGACACGAGTATGGCCTTGCAAGGTTGTGCCCACTTCCCCACTACCGTCTTTCCACTTATAAAGGTCAACTCGTTGGTTACTCTGGAAAGAAACAAGGGGAAAAAGGCAGCAAGTGGCATAACACACACATCAGAACGTACGCTCTCACCCTGCTCTGCTTACTGTGAAGAGGCAGCCTGGCAGAAGTCAGCTTGCACGGCAGAGTTCCTACAGGATGAATTTTTTCTAAGTCATCAGAAATACATATAATCAACACTAGCTTCAGCTAACCTCGGCTCATTAGGTAGGGCTGTGGGTTTCAAATGGAAAGACAGAACTGTCTTAAAAGAAAGCCCCCTCGCACAGACACGGCTGAACTGAAGCTACAGATTCACCGCTGAGCGCGTGCTGTATGGGCTATGGAGACAATCCAACCACTAGAGGAACCGCCCTCCCCAGTCTGAAGGTCACATACTTCCATCTCCAGCTACTGTCATACTAGATGTTTCAGCTCACTCTTCTCACTATCAAATGCCCAGTGTCCACCTACCACACTTTCAAATCAGCCACACAAAAAAGACAAAAGAAGCCACCAAACGGGTGCTCTAGAAGGCAAAATTACCTAAGACTCTTTGAACTTTATCTTTTTTTATAGGATTTTATTGCTTTATATGAAAGTCAGAAATTCAGAGACAGAAGGAGAGACAGAGATCTTCCACCTGCTGGTTCATTCCCCAAATGGCCACAATGGCCAGGGCGGAGCCAGGCTGAAGCCAGGAACCAGGAGCTTCTTCTAGATCTCTCAAGTGGGTGCAGGGGCCCAAGCACTTGAGCCATCTTTCATTGCTCTCCCAGGCACATTAACAGGGGGTTGGACTGGAAGTGGAGCAGCAGGGATTCAAACCAGCACTTGTATGGGATGTGGCACTGCAGGTGGAGGCTTAACCTTCTACGCCACAGTGCCAGCCCCTGAAATTTGTCTTAAAGGGTTAATCAGAAAGACAAAAAGGGGCCAGACCTGTGGCGCAGTGAGTTAACATCCAGGACTGCAGCCTTGGCATCCCATAGGGTGCTGGTTGGAGTCCCAGCTGCTCCATTTCCAATCCAGCTCCTTGCTAATGTGCCTGGGAAAGCAGCAGAGCATGGATCAAGTCCTTAGGCTCCTGCACCCACATAGGAGACCAAGAAGAAGCTCCTAGTTCCCAGCTTCGGATTGGCTCAGCTCTGGCTGTTATGGCTATTTGGGGAGTAAACCAGTGGATGGAAGACCTCTCTCTCTCTCTCTGTCTCTACCTCTCTCTGTAACTCTTTCAAAAAAATAAAACAAATCTTAAAAAAAAAAAAAAAAGACAAAGATAAAACGGACCAGGATAAACCACAACAACAATACAAAGGAGGAAAAAAAGGGGCCAGCACTGTGGCACAGCAGGTAAAGCTGCTGCCTGCAGTGCCGACATCCCATATGGGTGCCAGTTCGAGTCCCAGCTGCTCCACTACCGATCCAGCTCTCCACTATGGCCTGGAGGATCAGTAGAAGATGGTCCAAACCCTTGAGCCCCTGCTCCTGCATGGGAGACCCGAAGGAAGTCCCTGGCTCCTTTCTTCAGATCGGTGCAGCTCCAGCCATTCTGGCCATCTGGGGAGTGAACTAGTAGATGAAAAACACACTCTCTCTCCTTTCTCTCTCTCTTTCTCTCTGCTTCTGCCTCTCTGTAACCCTGCCTTCCAAATAAATAAATAAATCTTAAAGAAGAAAAAAGGTTTCATGAAAGAAAACTTCATTTAAAGAAACTACAAAACAGCTCCCTAAACACCATGAGTTTATGAAACACATTGAGAGTAAATAAAGAATACGAAAAGGAAGCAGATGTTTAGCTGAGCAGGAAAGACATGCCTAGGTTTGATTCCCAGTTGTGGCTCCTGACTCTTAACTTCCTACTAATATAGACCCTGAGAGGCAGTGGTGATGGTTCATGTAACTGGGTTCCTGCCTTGTCCGACCTCGATTGTAGTTTGGCTCGACAACAGCTGTTGTCAGCATTTGGAGAATGAAATAGCAGATGGAGGCAGGGTGAGCTCTGATACTCTTTCTGTGTATGTCTCTATGATCTCAAATTTAAAAAAAAAAAAAAAAGACTGCTAATAGACTGGGAATACATAGTAGACTGATTTTCATTTTAGTTCAGTGATGAGCAGATTTATAAAGTTCCAAGATTACGGGGTCAGCTCTGTGGAGCAGCGGGTTAGGGCCATGGCCTACAGCGCCGGCATCCCATATGGATGCCAGTCTGAGTCTCAGCTGCTCCACTTCCAATCCAGCTCCCTGCTGACATGCCTGGGAAAGCAGCAGAAAATGGCCCAAGTGGTTGGGACTCTGCACCCATATGGAAGACCCAGAAGAAGCTTCAGCCTTGCCATTGTGGCCATTTTGGGAATGAACCAGCAGATGGAAGATCTATCTCTGTAACTCTGCCTTTCAAACAAATAAATAAAACTTAAAAAAAATATTTTCCAATGGAAATAGGAATGAAAAGATAAATTCTCAACCCTGCCACAACACCAGCCCCAGTTATTACAGAACCATAAAGGTTAAACTTCTTGGCCGGCGCCGCGGCTCACTAGGCTAATCCTCCGCCTAGCGGCGCCGGCACACCGGGTTCTAGTCCCGGTCGGGGCGCCGGATTCTGTCCCGGTTGCCCCTCTTCCAGGCCAGCCCTCTGCTGTGGCCAGGGAGTGCAGTGGAGGATGGCCCAGGTGCTTGGGCCCTGCACCCCATGGGAGACCAGGAAAAGCACCTGGCTCCTGGCTCCTGCCATCGGATCAGCGCGCCGGCCGCGGCGGCCATTGGAGGGTGAACCAACGGCAAAGGAAGACCTTTCTCTCTGTCTCTCTCTCTCACTGTCCACTCTGCCTGTCAAAAAAAAAAAAAAAAAAAAAAAAAAAAAAAAAAAAAAAGGTTAAACTTCTTTACCCACTGGGATAGCCGTAAATAAAGACAGAAAATAACAAAGGCTGGCAAGGGTATGTAAAAAGTGAAACCCCTGTGCAGCGTTGATGGGAATCTAAAACAATTTACCTGCTGTTGCAATTTGGTGGTTCCCTCAGAAAGGTGAACTAGAATTGTCATACAACCCTGCAATTCCACTGCCAGGAAATGAGTTCACTCAGAACTGAAGACAGACACATTCACAGCTAAGTTCACATCAGCACTATTCAAACAGCCAGTCGCTGGAAGGACGGACACATGAACAAAACATGGCATACACTTAGATGGAACATCATTCAGTCACAAGAAGGAATAATTTTCTGAAATATGCTATAATATGGATGAATTCCAAAACATTATGTTAAGAAAAAAGCCAGATACAAAAGAGCATTTACTGTATGATTCCACTTTAATGAAAAATCCAAAATAGATAAATCCGTTGAGATAGAAGGAAAACTGATGGCTAGAAGGAGGGGGAAATGGGGATAAACTGCTTAATGGGATTGGGTTTTACTCTGCAGTGATGTGGTAGTTACGCAACATTGTGATTGTAGTCCAGAACACTGAATCATTAATTTTAAATGTATTTACTTCATTTAAAATTATTTTTTTAAAAAGATTTATTTATTTATTTGCAAGTCAGAGTTACACAGAGAGAAGAGAGGGAGAGGGAGAGGGAGAGAGAGAGAGAGAGAGAGGTCTTCCATCCAATGGTTCACTCCCTAATTGGCCGCAATGGCCGGAAGGAACTGCTCCAATCCAAAGCTAGGAGCCAGGAGCTTCTTCCAGGTCTCCCATGCGGGTGCAGGGGCCCAAGAACTTGGGCCATCTTCTACTGCTTTCCCAGGCCATAGCAGAGAGCTGGATCAGAAGCGGAGCAGCCGGGACTAGAACCGGTATCCCATATGGGATACCGGCTCTTCAGGCCAGGGCGTTAACCCACTGCGCCACAGTGCTAGCCCCTCATTTAAAATTATTTACTTACATTTGAGAAGCAGAGAGACACAGAAAGATACTTGATAGAGTTCCTATCCACTGGTTTACTCCCCAAAGGCCCACAGGAGCCTGGTTGAAGCCAAAAGCTGGGTACTCAGTCCAGGTTTCCCACATGGGTGGTAGGGACCCAACTACTTGAGCCATCACCTGCTCTCTCTGAAGATAGTGTGCATTAGCAGAAAAATGGAACTGGGAGTGGAGCCAAAACTTGAACTCAAGCACTCATTCATTTCAGAATGATTACAACAGTCCTCCCTTATCCAGGATTTCACTTTCCATGGTTCCAATGACAGTCAACCACTGCCCAAAAATAATAAATAGAAAACTTCAGAGATAAACAAGTCATGTTTTAAACTGCGCACCATCTTGAGTAGTACCACGGAATCACAGTGCTTGATCATAGTACTAGTGCCAGAGTAGCCCTTACTTTACTTAATAACGGTTCCAAAGAGCAAGAGTTGTGATGCTGGTAACTTGGATATGCCAAGAAGACGCTGTACAGTGCTTCCTTTCAGTAAAAAGGGGAAAGCACAGAAAAGTATTTTAATAGAAAGCTCATACTCACCTAACTTTTACTACAATATTTTGTTAATAATCATTCTATCTCAGTGTTAGCTACTGTTGTTCATTTCTTATGCTGTTTGATATATAAATTAAGCTTTATTAAGGTGCATACAGGAAAAAGCAGTGTATATGAGGTTTGGCAGTATCCAGTTTCACCATGTAACATATCCCCCATGGATAAGAGGACTACTAAAACTGTCAACAAACAAACACGAAAGGTTCTCTTCCTTACCACTCCTGAACAAATGCAACATTAATCCACCTAGACAAAGTACAGATGAGTCAGCCCAAATCAGTGATTCCCACTCAGGGGCCATTTTGCTTCCCAGAGAACATCTGAAAATGCCTAAAGACATGTTTGGTTTTCACCTGAAAAGGGAGGGAAAGACACTATTGAGGTCAAATAGGCAGGAGCTGAGGCTGCTGTTCATGATCTTACAATGCACAGACTAGTCCCCTACCAGAGAGAATTACCTGGCTCATGTACCAACAGTCCAAAATAGAGAAACACTGGACTAGCTGATCAGGGCTGAGGGTGAGAGAGGAACTAAGGAGCCCAGAGGTGTAAGCCAACAGAAAGGGTACTCTTCCAACATCCAGGAAAGACACTGCGGATGGAAAAGACGAACTCTCCTAGACTGTCTTCTTTCAGAAAAATCCCGGACACCCATCGTTAAAATCACACTCTGTTCTGGACGACAGGGAAGAGTGACTTTCTGCTCCTCCTCAGGCTGACAGTGAGGCTCTCCTCTGCTCAGGTGCTTTCCTCCCAAGCTGTCACTCCTGAAAGGGACTGCAGGAGGCCCCAGCCCCGGTTAGCAAGAAGACTCTTGTAAACACTCTGCTGGCAGCCCAGAACAAAAGGGGCAGAAGGCTTAGATCTCTGTGTAGGAGAGAAGAAGGGTGAAACAGAATCCATACCAAGTCCAGAGATGGACTCAGCCAGATCTTTTGAGTCATGAATCCCCAAATAAAACTTACTCTTCCCTGAAAAAAGTCATACATAAACAGGAACATGAAATGCGAGGGATGAATCAATGAATCCCCGACACGGAAGAACCCCTGACTTTGACTGGAAGGTGGTTCCCTCAAAGCAATGGAGGCAAAATCCAGACCAGCTACCAGTCACTTAGAACTCTGTGCCATCTGGCACCACCCAGTTACACTGCTACTCTGACAACAAACAGAAATGGAGCTATCCACCTGCTTTTCCCTGTTTTTTGTTTTTTTTTTTTTTAAGATTTATTTATTTTACTTGAAAGTCTTGTTACACAGAAAGAGAAGGAGAAGCAGGGTTGGGGGGAGGCAGGGAGAAAGGTTTTCCATCTGCTGGTTCACTCCCCAATTGGCCACAATGGCTGGAGCTGCACCAATCTGAAGTCAGGAGCCAGGAGCTTCTTCCCAATCTCCCATGCAGGTGCAGGGGCCCAAGGGCTTGGGCCATCTTCTACTGCTTTCCCAGGCCATAGCAGAGAGCTAGATAGGAAGTGGAGCAGCCAGGACTTGAACTGGCACCCATATGGGATGCTGGCACTGCAGGCGGTGGCTTTACCTGCTATGCCACAGTGCCGGTCCCTGCTTTTCCCTTTCAAAATCCAGATTCAGTCCCAAGAAATACAAGGCCTGACACAGACGGGGCTGGCAAACATCACTACAGATATTTAACCTGTAACTTGCCTCCTGTCTTTCTTGGAAAATCATCCAAACCTCTTTTCTGATTGAGCAATGAGGAATACATTCTCTTCCTTACATGGGACATAGACTTCCCAGCCCCAGATGGCACATTAGAAAGCATTGTGCTAGACTCCTTGAGCTCACCGAAGCTGCAAAATAGTGCGCAAAGCTGTCATGAGGATTCCACTGCACGGCTCCGATGTCCCATTTGCTCTGACGAGAGATCTTTCGGTGACCTTCGAAGGGGGCATCTAGATTGACGATGTATAGGAATCTGCGGCTAGGAGAACAACATCAACATTACAATAATCCTGTGGCAAATGACAGCATTAACATTAAGATAGCCAGAGCATTTGGAACCGCCATCAGTTTGTAAGCAGTGCTCCAAAAACCCTTAGCTACTCATGATGTCTATCTCCTCTGAAAGACACACAAGTGACAACAGTTAACTCAAGTTGGCTGCTGGGTAAAGGGAGAGGTATCTCTGTGAGCATCTACCTCCGGCGATGGCCTTCCCTACCACATCCAACCATGAGTCTGACCTCTGCCCTGAGATCCAGCTCTAGCCGGCTGCTCTCCAGCCCTCCAGTGGGACTTATCTCCGTTTCCAAAGTACCCTCACTGCACAGTTGGCATCTCACCCGCAGCATTTACCTCTGTGGCAGCATTACCAATGCAATAGTTCTTGTCCCAATTCAGCTGAGTGCCTGGGGTACGGAACAGGTCTTGAACATCTTTATTTGCCCTACATCACTAGGCACAGTGTTCCCCACTCAGTAAATGTGTGCTAAACAAAACTTATCGTTGAGTCAAATCCTATAGACAAATCTCAAATTCTCCTGCACGTCAACTCTGAAAAGAAACTAAGTCCAAAATATGAATAAATAATCAAAATAACATATGAAGCACCATAACGTTCAAGGTGCCAACCAGTCAATATAAAGGATCTGAAACTGGGAAGGATCTTTGTTGTGTGACACCATCCCTGCGGCCATCTGCCAGATTCTGTGCTGGGGGCCTTCTGAGCTCCAGGATCTCAATGAACACAGGTAGGCCCACAAAAGAAAAATAATTCCTGCTCAGAAGATTCAGGAAATCCTATGCAAAACTGTAGGTTAGGAGAAACACTAAGGAGGGTTGGTTAAGAAACAGGAAGGAGGCTGGCGCTGTGGCAGCAGCAGGTTAAAGCCCTAGCCTGTACTGCCAACACCCCATATGGGTGCCAGTTTGCTCCACTTCTGACCCAGCTCCCTCCTATTGAGCCTGGGAAAGCAGTGGAGGACGGCCCAAGTGCTTGGGCCCCTGAACCCACGTCAGAGACCCAGAAGAAGCTCCTGGCTCCTGGATTTGGATCAGCTCAGGTCCAGCCTTGGGACCCATTTGGGGAGTAAACCAGCAGATGGAAGACCTCTGTCTCTGTAACTCAAATAAGTAAAACAAATCTTAAAAAAAAAAAAAAAAAAAAAAAAAAAACACAAAAAAAAAACAGGAAGACAATCTCAGGGAATACTCAATTTCCCTGAACTTGTAAGACAGCTAGCATAGAACAAAGATCTAGTAGGTCTGGCCTCCTCCAAAGGAATCACCTAGCCCTGTGGTGGGCAGGCCGGGGTCTTCACATCAGAAAGAAAAACAGTACCGCACTTAAAGCTACACATATGGGGTGTGTATCACTCAGGGTTCAGAAGTATTACAGAGCAAATGCAGAACAGCATTAAATGGACACTAAGGGATGAACATGTCTGATTGAACATACTTTTTTTTTTTTTTTTTTTGACAGGCAGAGTGGACAATGATAGAGAGAGAGAGATAGGTCTTCCTTTTCCGTTGGTTCACCCTGCAACGGCTGCTGCAGCCAGTGCGCTGTAGTCGGCACACCGCGCTGATCTGAAGCCAGGAGCCAGGTGCTTCTCCTGGTCTCCCATGAGGGTGCAGGGCCCAAGCACTTGGGCCATCCTCCACTGCACTCCCGGGCCACAGCAGAGAGCTGGCCTGGAAGAGGAGCAACCAGGACAGAATCCGGCGCCCCGAACCCGGTGTGCTGGCGCCACAGGCGGAGGATTGGCCTATTGAGCCACAGCGCCAGCCTCGATTGAACATACATGTTTATCTTCATCCCTCCTAAAGCCCCTCTGAAAAAAGACATTTTTAAGAAGACAGAAACTAACAAAGACAAAGAAAATGAGAGAATGAAAAGTAGATGGATAACTGGCAACTGAGGTCATCAGGAAAACTACATAAAGTCCAAGCACATGGAGGGACGTGAACGGGAGGCCAAGTGGTCCCGCTGCAGGGCCTGCTACGGCTCAGTAACTGCAGCCTTGTCCTCAGGCGAGTAAGGGAAAGCTGGAAGACAAAAAGCAAAAGAGGACAAAAAAAGGAAAACCGTTTGAAAGAACATCAAGGAGCGTGGTTTTTGTGTTCCCCACCAAGCCCCATAGCACTTCTCCTTCACTGCAGTGGGTGCCGTTACTCCCGAGAGAAGCCCCAGGCCTGGGACAGGAAGCACAGCAGATGGCACAACCGACGCTACTCAAAACTGGCCAGAAGTAAAACGTAAGGCCCCGGCCTCCCTCCCTGCCTTTTCTTTCTTTTTTTTTTTCTTTAGATTTCAGGATAAAATGACCAGTCTAGGAAAAAAAAGAGAGAGAGAACAGCAAACAAACAAATAAGAAAGAGATAACAACATTTGGGCTTCCACAAGTAAGAGGGGGCTTGAGTCACACCTGATCTCCCTGAAGTTAACGGCAGCATCTGCCCACAGAAAGGAGATTCCATCATCATTCTTAAAGTCAACAGAGATGGGGTAGGTGTTGTGGCATAGCAGGTAAAACTGCCGCCTGCAATGCCAGCATCCCATATGGGCACTGGTTCATGTCCCACTTGCTCCACTTTCAATCCAGCTCCCTGCTAATGGCCTGAAAAAAGCAGCAGAAGATGGCCCAAGTGTTTGGCCCTTCTACTAGTAACATGGGAAACTTGGAAGAAGCTCTGGCTCCTAGCTTTGGC
This sequence comes from Oryctolagus cuniculus, assembly GCF_964237555.1. NCBI lineage: Eukaryota > Metazoa > Chordata > Mammalia > Lagomorpha > Leporidae > Oryctolagus > Oryctolagus cuniculus. Next base: position 57,445,726 of record NC_091449.1, read on the forward strand.
CTGGCCCAGCCCCAACCATTGCAGCCATCTGGGGAGGGAACCAGCAGATGAAGATTCATTCTCTCTCCCCTGGCTCCCATAACTCTGCCTTTAAAATAAATAAATAAGTAAATTAAAAAAATAATAATGATAAAATAAAATCAACAGAGAGCCAGGGATCTCAGCCACTGAAGGAAACCTGAAAGATGGAGACCCACATCATCGAAAGAAAAAAGGAACTCAAAGCAAATAGACAAAATATAGAGGAAATGAACAAGCTGGAGTCATGTTCACAGAATTAAGAGAAAAGATACTGTAAACAATAAAATAATAGTTCATTGGGCCAGCTCTGTGGCGTAGTGGGTAAAGCCACTGCCTCCAGTGCCAGCATCCTATATGGATGCGGTTCAAGTCCTGGCTGTTCCACTTCTGATCTAGCTCTCTGCTATGGCCTGGGAAAGCACTGGAAAATGGACCATCTGGGGAGTGAACCAGCAGATGGAAGACCTCTTTCTCTCTCTGCCTCTGCCTCTCTGTAACTCTGTCTTTCAAATAAATAAATGCTTTTTAAAAATAAAATTAATTTAAGAATAATAGTTCATTTTTTTTAGTCTTGAAATCTAAAAAAAAACTTGACAGAGGGTTGGAAACAAAAGTTAAAGTTCTATAGAGTGGAAACCACAAGGACAAAAAGACCAGAAGAGAGTGCCAAAGCTATGGCTTAACAGGTAAAGCCACTGCCTGCGATGTCGGCATCCCATATGAGCACCAGTTCAGGTCTTGCCTGCTCCATTTCCTATCTAGCACCCTGCTATTGGCTCGGAAAAAGCAGCAGAAGATGGCTCAAGTGTTTGGGCACCTGCACCCACCTGGGAGACCCAGAGGAAGACCCCAGCTTTGGCCTGGCCTAGTGGTGGCCATTGCAGCCACCTGGGGAGTAAACCAGCAGATAGAAGATCTCGGTCTCTCTCCCACCTCTGTAACTCTGGCTTTCAAAATAAATAAATCAGTGTCAGCATCCTTTATGGGGTCAGTTCAAGTCCCAGCTGCTCCACTTCCCAGCTCCTTGCTAGTGGCCTGGAAAAGCAGTGGAAGATGGCCCAAGTACATAGGCCCCTGCACCCACGTGAGAGACCCAGAGAAACTCCTGGCTCCTGGAATCAGCTGGCCCAGCTCCTGCTGTTGCAGTCATTTGGAAGACCTCTCCCTCTCTCCGTCTCTCCCTCTATCTGTAACTCTGCCTCTCAAATAAATAAATAAATCTTAAAAAAAAAAAAAGACCAAAATACTGATCACTAGAATTTCAAGGGAATTTTACTGCTTACCTCTTAGGACAGAGACAAAAATCAACTGCAAACAATCCCTACGTGTACTCCTGAGGTCAACGGGATATCAGACTAAACTCAATAACCATAATCCTTAAATATAAGAATACTTTCTAAGTTCCCAGAGACCTCTCAGTTTTAAATTTGTTTCCCACAAATCATGGCAGACAAACTTCGAAAGCTCACTTACCCAGAAAGCACGGCATGCTGCCCAAGACAGTCCACAGACATTGCCGTCGCCTATGGGAGAGAGACAGAGTCAGTCCCACCCCAAACCCAGCTTGGAAGGAAGAGGCCAAGGCTCTCTGACTCAGGCTCCTCCCTTCTCCTAGGTAGTCACCAGCTAGCAGGTATCATCCCCTTCTAGCTTCCACCCAAACCTCAGGCGCACTTTTGACAGCACAACTGTTGCTGTTACCCTGGCTCCAAGACGACACACAAGCTGGTGTGTTCTAAACTGAGTTCTGGGGCTCTGGGGGAGTCAAACTAGCTCAGAGCAAGCAGCAGCCCCTATGCACTCAGAGCTTCTACCAAAGGAAACTCAATGTGAGACATCCCCCTCCACACACACAACACAGCGACACCTTTCTAAGGGACACGGACCGCCCCCCCAACCACATGGCAGCTGGTTCCATGCAAACACGATCCCCACTGAATCCACGGTGATACCTTTGTTATTGAGATGCCAGTTTACATTCAATCTGACATACCTAACACATATTACTGGTTTCAATTCCCTAGGACTCCTAATTCCTAGGGAGTACCATCTTATTGGGAGCCAGTGTTTAATTCCCAAAAGACTGCAGCGAGTCAGCTAAATTTGCATTCAGGCTGAGGTATGAGGTTGATTTTAATTTTGGCAGTCACAACCCTCAATTTTCTTCATTTGGACAAGTTAAATTCCTCATGCATTCTCAGGGCATTCTCATGAAACAGCCTGTGCCATTGTTTGGTTACCAAATGCTCCAAGTTCTTTCCAAAAGAGTATCAACAAAGAATCCATTTGATACACGGTGTTACAATCACAAATCATAAATAGAGATGAGAAATTCTTTCTCTTACCTTCACTGGCTTTACTAATGGGTTTCTCACACTTGTCAACCCTCAACAAACAGGTCATTGCTAAAATGGGGGGACAAGAAGCCAAAGCTGTCTCCCCAGATACTGCGAAATAATTAATGTGTATCCTTCATTGTACTGGAGTCGTGAGCAGAGAAAAGCCCAGCTGGAAAGGCAGCCAATACAATGAGATGTCATTTCCAGAACTCTCCTGTGTAATTTATAGATTAATGAGCTGAAAGAGAGCAAGATGCCTCCTATAACAATCATCTTTCTAGAGGGTATTGGGGGTAGGGGAGCAGAATTCCACAATGGCTCCCAGAGTCTGGTCCCTTGGTGAACACACCCTTTCCCTGCTACTCAACACTAGCCAAACACTAATCTGGGTGCTGCTATGACGGGATTTTCTACCTATAACTAAGGTCCCAAAGCAGCTGACCTTAAGACAGAGAGGCTTGAAACAACCCAAATGAACATGGATGGATGAATGGATGAACAAAATGTGATACAGACATGAATGGAGTATTACTTAGCCTTAAAAGGGAAGGAAATTCTGATCCATACCAGTACTTGAACAAACCTTAAAACCATTATGCTGGAGCTGGCATTGTGGTACAGTGGGTAAAACCACCACCTGTGACGCTGGCATCGCATATAGGTGCCTGTTTGTGTCCCAGATGCTTCAGTTCAGATCCAGCTCCCTGCTAATGACCTGGGAAAAGCAGCAGCAGATGGCCCACGTGTTTGGGCCCCTGACACCCACGTGGAAGAACTGGATGAGCCTTTTGGCTCCTGGTTTTGGCCTGCCCAGCCCTGGCTGTTGTGGCCATCTAGGGAGTGAACTAGCGGGATAGAAGATCTCTCTTTCTGTTTCTCTCTCTCTCTCTCTGTAACTCTGATGTTCAAGTAAATAAATTAAAAAAAAAAATTATGCTAAGTGACAAATGTCAAAAACAAAAGAACAAATATTGCATTATTCCACCTGAAAACAGACAAATTCATAATAACAGAAAGTAGAATACGGGTTGCCAGGGGATGGGGTAGGGAAGAAAACGGAGAGTTATTATTTAATGGGTACAGTGTTTCAGTATTTATATCTGGGATGACGAAGAGTTGAGAGGAAGGAGCATGATAGACCTAACCTAATCAATTCTATAAATAATTAAATAAAGCCTACTCTAGTCAGAGACTGGAAGGGAAGGGATCCAAAGTAGAGAGGATTCCTCACTGCCAGCTGTGAAGGCGAGGCCTGCACAATAAGGACTCAGAGTGGCCTCGAGAAGCCAAACAACCCTTAAATAACAGCCAGAAAGAAAACAGGAATCTCAGTCTTATAAGCCCTAAGAAACGGATTTTGTCAACAACCTGAATGAGTTGGGAAATGGATCTGCCATAAGTGAGGCCTCCAGATGAGAACACGGCTGGCAGCTGCCTTGGTTTCAGCCTCTGAGCTGCTGAACAAAGAAACCAGCCATGCCCTGCCTAGACTGCTGACCTACAGAACTATCAGCTAACAAATGAGTGTTGTTTGAAGCTGCTAAATTTGTGTTACATAGTAACAGAATGCTAATAAAGCATGATCTGGCAACAGTCCAAAACAGTCATGTCCTTTGACTCTGAAATCCCACTTCCAGAATCTATCTAAAACACATCAAATGCTTTGTGCACTCAGCTGCTATTTCACGTTATCTACATGTAAATCATGCATCTCTATGGAACACTCTAGATATATTAAACATGACATGAAGAATGCATTAGTCAAAACTGCAAATAGAGCACGATAACTCACCATACCAGAGAAGTTATTTAAAAAAAAAAGAACACTACTTAACTGATTCTCCCCATTCCTAGCATAGAAAGAAGAACCTATCACAGTGTTTCAAAGGGGCACACTGGGGAGGGTTATGCTAAGCTGTTCTAAGATAGAATGGAAAGAGGGAAATATTTTAAGCAGAGGATGTAAAAACCAATCCAAGAAAAAGGCAGTGCTTTGTGGAACTCAGCTATCTGCTACCCAAGGCCACATGACCGACCACCCATGCAGCACACGTGGAATGGATGAGAGGTGCAAAGTCGACACCAGGAGTTAAGAAACATGGGACTGTGGAACTCTGGTATGATCTTTTAGTGAACAAGAGGGAACTTCTGCAACGACTGAGGTAGAATTTTCCACCAGCCTGCAGCAAGGGGCTTCCTGCAGATTAAAGACAGGTTAGACTCTGGGAGGCAGCAGATGATGGCCTAGGTGCTCAGGCCCCTGCCAACCACACAGCAGATCTTGATGGAGTTCTGACCTCCTGCTTCAGCCTGGCCCAGCCTCTACTGTGACAGGCACTTAGGGAGTGAACCAATTGAAGATCTCTCTCTTCTCTCTCTCCCTCCCGCTTCTCTTTCAAGTAAATAAAAAACTAAACAAACAAAAACACACTTAAAAAAAAAAAAAAAAGGAGAACAGATCCCCCATGTTCTGCTATCAGAGCTCAAATCTCAGCTCCACTCCGAATCCAGCTTCATGCTAATACACACCCTTGGAGTATCACGTGACGGCTCAAGGAATTAGGACCTTGGCACCCACGTAGGACACCTGGAATGAGTTCCTGGCTCCTAGTTTCAGCCTGGGCCAGTTCCACTGGGGAGTGAACCAGCAGACAGAAGCTCTCCTTTTCTCTCTCACAAACATTTCTCTCTCTCTCTCTCTCTTTCTGCCTTTCAAATAAATAAAAACTGCTGCTATACACAGAATTTTTAAAAAGAAAAACATGTGAATGGACAGTATGTGAATTATACCTCAATAGAGCTGTTACCAAAAAAAAGCTTATTTAAAGCCGGCGCCGTGGCTCAATAGGCTAATCCTCCACCTTGCGGCGCCGGCACACCGGGTTCTAGTCCCGGTTGGGGCGCCGGATTCTGTCCCGGTTGCCCCTCTTCCAGGCCAGCTCTCTGCTATGGCCAGGGAGTGCAGTGGAGGATGGCCCAGGTGCTTGGGCCCTGCACCCCATGGGAGACCAGGAAAAGCACCTGGCTCCTGGCTCCTGCCAGGATCAGCGCGGTGCGCCGGCTGCAGCGGCGGCCATTGGAGGGTGAACCAGCGGCAAAGGAAGACCTTTCTCTCTCTGTCTCTCTCTCTCACTGTCCACTCTGCCTGTCAAAAAAAAAAAAAAAATAAATAAAAAAAAAAAAAAATAAAAAAAAAAAAAAAGCTTATTTAGAAAAACAACAGGCCAGCACTGTGGCGCAGTGGGTAAATGCAGTGCCTGCATTCCTTATGGGCACCAGTTTGAGTCCTGGCTGCTCCACTTCCGATCCAGCTCTCTGCTATAGCCTAGGAAAGCACTGGAAGATGGCCTGAGTCCTTGGGCCTCTGCACACACCTGGGAGACCTGGAAGAAGCTCCTGGCTCCCACTGGCTCAGCTCCAGCCATGTGGCCATCTTGGGGAGTGAACAGTGGATGGAAGACCTCTCTCTTTCTCTGCCTCTGCCTCTCTGTAACTGTGCCTTTCAAAAAATCAATCCATAAATAAATCTTTAAAAAAAAAAAACAGAAAAACAACAGACATGATTCTGAATTTGGAGATGGAATGCATTACAAACCCATTTTGAATTTACAGGTAAATTTTGGCAAACAAAAATCTTTGAGAAAGCTGGTCTCTCTATAAAGAATTTGTAATGCAGCTTTATAGACCTATGTTTCTATCCTGATTCAATGCACAGAAAAACCTCTTTATAGAGAACTCTGCTATCTGTGAAACAAATCTAGGATTTGTTTATTTGAAAGGACTAGGAAAAAAAAATCAACTCTTCCTCTTTCACTCTCACCTGAATGATAAACGCTGTTCAAAAACAAAACAAACAAACAAACAAACAAAAAAAAAAAAAAACAAAAAAAAAGGAAAAGAAAAGAAACCAAGCACTTTGCCTGTTCATCCTTCCAAAGTATACAAAATGGTAACATCCTATCAATGCAAATTAGAGCTGGGTCAGTTCCCCTAATGTCAGTTTGTCACAGGCCTGAGTAAAGACTATAACATATGCATTATCGGGTTTCATGGACTAAAACCACAAGATGAAACCCTCTGACATGAAAAGAATCAGAGTCTTTCAAATGACGAGATCTAATCTCTTTTTAAATTCCAGACACACTGCTGCCAGAGCTATTCCCGAGCCAAGCTTGTCTAAGCTTCCTACCTTATCTCTCTGAGGCTCTGGTTTGTCTGCTCAAGAAGAGGGTGTAGCTCTGGAAATCTCTCCCTTTAAAATGGGGACGTCCTCACTTCTTCCTAACCCAAAACAGTACTGGGTGTCACCAGGGGCTCAGGTTTCTCAGCTGTAAAACAGAGGGGATGGGACATCCTAGAAAGGTCCTCCCAGCTCCATGAGCACTTTGTCAGGACAAATTTACTAACATGTATTAAGTACTCCACGTAGCTGACTGCAGAGCCAAGTGCTCTGTGTGGATAGTCTCATTTAACCCTCGCAGCAACTCTAGAAGGAAGCGTGCAGAAAAGCGCTGGCAGAGGAGGCCTGCCGCTCTCCTGACAATGCCCTGCTGGAAGGGTGGTTCTGGGCCACTCTAAGAACTCTGGAACGGTGAGACGTCCTCGCTGTGCTTCCACCATGCGTCCCTGTGGTTTACACGGATCAATGCCTTTCTGCCCTTCTCGGAACCTGGAATTTGGAGGGTGCCCATGTGACCATCCCCAAATAAAAACCTTGGGCACTCAGTTCCCAAGGAACTTCCTGGCACATTTCACGGGTGTTGTTACAGTTCAGCTCTGAAGGAATTAAGCATGTCCCATAAGACTCCACAGTGAGAACTCTTAGAAGCTTATGCCAGGTTTTCTCCCCACTTCATCCTACTGGCCATTTCCCTTTGATTTTGCTTTGTGTTCTTGTGCCACAATAATCACAACTGCAAGCACGACTGTGAAGCCTCCCGGTGAATCATCAAACCGTGCAGTGGTCTGGGGGACCCCCGACACGATCATCCTTGTTTCCTCAATGATGAAACTGAAGTTGAGAAAGGACTAACTTGTCTGAGATGCGGCAACAGACAGGTGGCATTCCCTAGATCTTAACACAGGCATTGTGGCTCCAAATCCTCAACCTCTGTGCTACACTGTACTGTTCCCCAATGCATCATTGTATCTTTACATTATGCTTTCCAAAAAACAAATAATTCACATTTTAATAGTCATTTCCACCAAAAATAGGCCTACCATAGTTTTCAAAATAGACTGAGAAGCAGAGACCAAAGGTGGATTGCTCCAGAATAATGTACAATTAACTATTTCCAACTTTGCTCCACTCTAAAGAATTTGCTGGGGGTCAGCATTGTGGTCAGGGTTAAGCCTGCAACACCTGCATTCCATATGGGCGCCGGTTCAAGTCCTGGCTGCTCCACTTTTTTTTTTTCTTTTTAAGATTTATTTATTTATCTGAAAGGCAAAGTTACAGAGAGGCAGAGAGAGGTGGGGGGGAGGGGTCTTCCATCCACTGGTTCACTCCTCAGATGGCCGCAACAGCTGGAACGGGGCCAATCCAGAGACAGGAGCCAGGAGCTTCTTCCGGTCTCCCACATGGGTGCAGGGACCAAAGCACTTGGGCCATCTTCTACTGATTTCCCAGGCCACAGCAGAGAGCAAGATCAGAAGTGGAGTACCCAGGACTCAAACTGGGGCCAATATGGGATGCCAGCACTGTAGGCGTCAGATTTACCTGCTACCATAGCACCAGCCCCTGCTCCACTTCTGATACTGCTCCCTGCCTGGGAAACCAGCGTAAGATGGCCCAAGTATTTGGGCCCCTTCCACTCACATGGGAAACCTGGATGAAGATTCTGGCTCCTTGTGGCCATTTGGGGAGTGAACCAGCTGATGGAAGATCTTTTTTTTTTTCCCGTCTCTCCTCTGTCTGTTACTCTCTCTGCCTTCCAAATAAATAAATAAATAAAAGTTTAAAAAAAAATTTGCTGAGTTGTTTTTGTTGTTGGGTTTTTGTTTTGATTTGTTTCTGTTAGAAGAAAAAAAAATAGTCCTCCATATCTTTCTGCAAGAAACGTTATAATGACGAGATTGATAAATCATTAGGTAGCAGAAAGCATGCTTCCTGAGATGTCTCAATTTCTTTTTTTTTTTTTTTAAGATTTTATTTATTTATTTATTTAAGAGGCAGAGTTACAGACAGAGAGAGGTAAAGACAAAGAGAAAGGCTGGCGCCGTGGCTCACTAGGCTAATCCTCTGCCTGCGGCGCAGGCACCCCGGGTTCTAGTCCCAGTTGGGGTGCCAGTTCTGTCCCGGTTGCTCCTCTTCCAGTCCAGCTCTCTGCTGTGGCCCGGGAGGGCAGTGGAGGATGGCCCAAGTGCTTGGGCCCTGCACCCACATGGGAGACCAGGAGGAGGCACCTGGCTCCTGGCTTCGGATCAGCGCAGGAAGCCAGCCGTAGCGGCCATTTGGGGGAGTGAACCAACGGAAGGAAGACCTTTCTCTCTGTCTCTCTCATTGTCTAACTCTGCCTGTAAAAAAAAAAAAAAAAAAAAAAGACAAAGAGAAAGGTCTTTCTTCCACTGGTTCACTTCCCAAATGGCCACAACAGCAGGAGCTGGACTGATTTGAAGCCAGAAGTCAGGAGCTTCTTCCATGTTTCTCATGTGGGTGCAGGGGTCCAAATACTTGGGCCATCCTCCTCTGCTTTCCCAGGCCACAGCAAAGAGCTGGATCAGAAGTGGAGCAGCTGGGACTTGAACCAGTACCCATATGGGATGCCGGCACCGCAGGTGGAGGCTCAACCCTACTACGCCACCAGGCTGGCCCTGAGATGCTTCATTTTCTTTCTTTCTTTCTTTCTTTCTTTCTTTCTTTCTTTCTTTCTTTCTTTCTTTCTTTTTTTCTTTTTCTTTTTTTTTTTTACAGGCAGAGTGGACAGTGAGAGAGAGAGACAGAGAGAAAGGTCTTCCTTTTGCCGTTGGTTCACCCTCCAATGGCCGCCGCGGCTGGCGCGCTGCGCTGATCGGAAGGCAGGAGCCAGGTACTTCTCCTGGTCTCCCATGGGGTGCAGGGCCCAAGCACTTGGGCCATCCTCCACTGCACTCCCGGGCCACAGCAGAGAGCTTGCCTGGAAGAGGGGCAACCTGGACAGAATCTGGTGCCCTGACCGGGACTAGAACCTGGTGTGCCGGTGCCGCTAGGCGGAGGATTAGCCTATTGAGCCGCGGCGCTAGTCGCTTCATTTTCAATTCTGAGATAACAGGGAAAAAAAGTAAGACAATAATTGGCAAGTATCTTTATGAAACCATATTATGGAAATTTTCCTTTAAGCACAATCCATCAAGTCAACTGCATTAGAATTAAAACTTTTATTCATCAAAAGATAACATAAATACAATGAAAAGGAAAGCTACATTCTGGGTGAATGTATTTATAACATATATAATCATTACAAAAGTAGAATCCAGAAAAAATTTTACACTCCTCTTCATTTATAAGAAAAAGAAAGCCGGCACCATGGCTCACTAGGCTAATCCTCTGCCTTGCGGCGCCGGCACACAGGGTTCTAGTCCTGGTCGGGGCGCCAGATTCTGTCCCGGTTGCCCCTCTTCCAGGCCAGCTCTCTGCTGTGGCCCGGGAGTGCAGTGGAGGATGGCCCAAGTGCTTGGGCCCTGCACCCCATGGGAGACCAGGAGAAGTACCTGGCTTCTGCCATCGGATCAGCGCGGTGCACCGGCTACAGCGGCCATTGGAGGGTGAACCAACGGCAAAAGGAAGACCTTTCTCTCTGTCTCTCTCTCTCACTGTCCACTCTGCCTGTCAAAAAATAAAGAATAAAAAAAAAAGAAAGAAAAAGACAGGGCTGGTGCTGTGGTGCAGTAGACTAAGCCTCCACCACCAGTGCCTGCATTCCATATGGGGGCCGGTTCATGTCCCAGTTGCTCCTCTTCCTATCCAGCTCTCTGCTATGGCCTGGCAAAGAAAAGAAAGATGGCCCAAATGCTTGGGCCCCTGCACTCGCGTGGGCAACCCAAAAGAAGCTCCTGGTTCCTGGCTCCTGGCTTTGGACCGTTGGGGCCATTTGGGGAGTGAACCAGCGGATGGAAGGGCTTTCTCTCTTGTCTCTCCCTCTCTCTGTCACTCTACCTCTCTAATAAATAAAATCTTTTAAAAAAAAAAGAAAAAGACAACTTCAATAATTAAAAAAGGCACAAGACATAAGTATTTCAAGGAAGAAACAAAATTGCTAATTAAACATATGAAAATAATTCACTTTCATCAGTAATCTTGGAAATACAAATTAAGTCCAAAAAATGACCATTTCTTATGCACCAAATAGGTGAAAATCAGCTTCACATGGGCAAGAGATTGAATGTTTTGTTGATTGCTGTGGCCCCAATACCTGGCATACAGTAGATTTTCAAAAAACATTTGTTGAAAGGATGAGAAATGTTAATGTACAATAATACCAAGTGTGGGTAAGGATATGAACCAATAGGAACTCTTTATGCACTGCTGCTGGGAATACAAAATCTCAACTGCTTTGGAAGTGTAACTGATTAACCTGCTGCTTGTATTCCATATCATTTCTGATATAGCTTCTTGTTAATGCACCTGGGAGAGCAATGGAAGGTAGTCCTAAAGTATTTGGATCCTTGCCACTGATGTTGGAAATGTGAATGGATTTCCAGTTTCAAGTTACTGGCTTTGGCCTGGCACAGCCCTGACCATTGCAGCCATTTGGGGAGTGAATCAGTGGCTGGAAGATCTGTCTCTCTCTCTCTCTCGCTTGGTCGCTCTCTCTCTGTGTGTGTGTGTGTGTGTCCCTGTCATTCTGCCTTACAAATAAGTAAATCTTTAAAAGCAAAAATCCAACCAATTAGACATCCAATTGGATAACAATTTCACATTTTCTGGTAAGTTTAAAGTGTATGCACATCCCACAGACAATCCTACTCCCACGTAAATACCGCATCCATGGTATTATCATCTGTAATCTAAACAACTGGAAATCTAAATGTTTAATAAAGAGGGATAACTAAATTGTGGCACATCCATACAACAGAACACTGTCTCACAGCAAAAAAAAGTAAACCACCATGATAATCAATGCGAATAAACTTCAAAAGGAACGCAAGGACAAACAAGCAAAATAAAGATGTCACAACAAGTAATTCCATTTACCTAATGGTCAAAAACAGTTACAATGAAAATCTGTTTATATTTTTGTACATATAAAACTATATAGAAATTATTAATCCAGATTTTAGGGCAGTTACTGCTTCTAAAATGTCTTAGAGTGGGACACGGACTGAGGAAAACTCACCAGGAAGAAATCAGAAGAGTCCGCCCCTTAAGCTGCTTGGAGAGTACATTTTACTATTATTCTTATATGGTGTCAATATAATTTATATATATGAAGTATTACATAACAAAATCACTCTTAAGGCAAAATATCTTAAAATGTCACCCAAAAATGCTTCATAAGGACTAGACCATAATGTTAAGAAATGAAATGGCTGCTTAAAAATGGTGACAATCTGAGTGGAATCTGTAAAATCAAAGAGAAAAGGAACCGTACAAAGGATCCTATGGGGAACAAGTTAACAACTCTGAAAATGCCATGCCTGTGTGCTGAGATTGAACAACTAAGTAAAAGAATGAATGGAGGACGGTCAGAGCTAGGTATTTCACTTTGCAGTGGGGGTTACCGGTAAACAAGGGGAGGAGCCACAATGGCCCTAGTGGTAATGGATTAGAGTTGAGACACGAGTATGAAGTCATGTTCAGGATAATACAGAGAGAGACAGTGACATCCAGAAACATTTACATGAGCGCAATCGTGGACTACAACACCCATACACACACACACACACACACACACACACTCCTTTGCTCTGTCAGACAAGACGGCCCAGGAGCAATGACACTGCAACGGCAATGAGCACACCTACTACCAGATCCTGATTTCTGGTATCGTCCTTCAATAACAGGAACCGGGCTCCTTGGAGAAATGGCTGATGTTAGGACTGAGACAGGAAATATACACAATGCAAACTGATCATCTTATAGTAAGAACAAAAACAGGCTGGTGCTGTGGCATAACGGGTAAAGCTGCCTCCTGCAGTGCCGGCATCCCATAGGGGCGCCGGTTAAAGTCCCGGCTGCTCCACTTCCGATCCACCTCTCTGCTATGGCCTGTGAAAGCAGTAGAGGATGCCCCAAGTCCTTGGGCCTCTGCACCCATGTGGGAAGATTTACTTTATTTATTTGAATGGCAGAGTTACAGAGACAGAGGGAGTGATAGAGATCTTCCATCCCCTGGTTTACTTTCCAAATGGCTACAACAGCCAGGCCAATGCCAGCCTACCGCCAGGAGCCTGAACTTCATCTGAGTCTCCTACATGCATGGCAGGGCCTCAAGTACTTGGGCTACCTTCTGCTACTTTCCTACGCTCATTAGCAGGGAGCTGGATTCGACGTACAGCAGCCAGGATTTGAATCTACACTAATACAGGATGCCTTAATCTGCTGTGACACAACACAAGCCCTAAGAGAGCTAGAATAATCTAACAAAATAATGTTAGATAATAACCCAATATAAAAAATAAATATGCGTTCTTATTAACCTATACAAATGACTGAGTAAATAAACAGCAGGTGTTAACTCCCTATTCTTTAAGTATGATCTACAGATGCAGACCATCTTCAAAAGGTAGAAAGAGGAACAAAAAGCAACTTCACACTAAAGAAACCAGACAAACCCTACTGCAGCCAGGTGATCAAGGTCAACATCAACAGTGTTCACAGAATGTAATGTGATGATAAAGGTACTTTATATCTGGTGTCTTCCCCTCCAAAACCACACAACCAAGTCTACTCAAGAGAAAAACATCAGGCAAATCTCAGTTAAGGGACATTCCACCAAAACTGACTAGTACTCCTAAGAACTATCAAATTTATAAAAAAAAAAAAAAAAGGACAATCTAAAAAATTATTACAACCAAGAAGAGTCTAAGGAGAAATGATAACTCAAGGTAAAGTATTATCCTGGGTGGGATCCCAGAACAGAAAAAGGAAATTAGGTAAAAATGAAGGAAAACTGAGTATAGATTAGATTTTGGTTAATAGTATTGTATCAACACTGATACATTAATTGTGGGGAAATGTACCACAGAAATGTAAGATGTAAACAGGGAAAAAAAGGACTGGTGCTGTGGCATAGTGCGTAAAGCCACTGCCTACAGTGCCAGCATCCCATATGGGTGCCGGTTTGAGACCTGGCTGTCCCACTTCTAATCCAGCTCTCTGCTGTGGCCTGGGAAAGCAGAAGATGGCCCAAGTGCTTAGGTCCCTGTACCCATGTGGGAGACTTGGAAGAAGCTCCTGGTTCCTGGCTTCGGATCGGCCCAGCCCCAGCCCCAGCCCCAGCCATTGCAGCCATTTGAGGAGTGAACCAGTCGATGGAAGACCTCTCTCACTCTCTCTGCCCCTACCTTTCTGTAACTCTACCTTTCAAATAAATAAATCAATCTTTAAAAAAAAAATGGGAAAACTGGGTACAGGCTATACGGGAACTCATGGTACCACTGTCCCAATTTTTCTGTAAATCTAAAACTATTCCAAAATAACAATTTATCTGTAAAAGGTTTATTTATTTTGGGGCTGGCACCGTGGCACAGTAGGTTAATTTTCTACCTGCAGCACTGGCATCCAATATGGGCACCAGTTCTAGTCCCAACTGCTCCTCTTCAGATCCAGCTCTCTGCTGTGGCCTGGGAGAGCAGTGGGAGATGGCCCAAGACCTTGGGCTCCTGCACCTGCACCTGCGTGGGAGATGGGGAAGAAGCCCCTGGCTCCTGGCTTCAGATGAGTGCAGCTCTGGCCGTTGAGGCCATTTGAGGAGTGGACCAGTGGAAGGAAGACCTTTCTCTCTGTACTCCCTCTTGAATAAATAAATAAAAGCCTTTTTTTTTTTTTTTTTTGACAGGCAGAGTTAGACAATGAGAGAGAGAGAGTCAGAGAGAAAGGTCTTCCTCCCTTGGTTCACCCCCCAAATGGCTGCTACGGCCGGAGCTGCGCCGATCCAAAGCCAGGAGCCAGGTGCTTCCTCCTTGTCTCCCACATTGGTGCAGGTACCCAAGCACTTGGGTCATCCTCCACTGCCTTCCTGGGCCACAGCAGAGAGCTGGACTGAAGACGAGCAACCGGGACTAGAACCTGGCACCCATATGGGATGCCAGCACTGCAGGCATAGGATTAGCCAAGTGAGCCACGGCACCGGTCCCAATAAAAGCTTTAAAAAAAAAAGATTTTTTATTTTATTTTATTTATTTGAAAGACAGTGTCAGAGAGAGAGACAGAGAAAGATCTTCCATCCACTGGTTCATTCCCCAAAAGGCTGTAACAGCCAGGGCTGGGCCAGGCAGAAGCCAGGAGCCTGGACCTCCCTCTGGGTCTCTTGTATAGGTGGCATTATCTTCCCAGATGCATTAGCAGGAAGTTGTATCAGAAGTGGAGTAGCTGAAACTTTAATGGGCACTCCAATATGGGTACCAGTGTTGCAAGCAGCAGTTTAACCCACCGTGCTATGACCCTGGCCCCATAAAAATTTATTTAAAAAAAAAAAACAACATGAAAAATGGGGCTGGCATTCTGACACAGAGGGCTAAACTGCTGCCTGCAATGCCAACATCCTATGTGTACACCAGTTCAAGTCCTTGTTGCTCTACTTCCAATCAAGTTCCCTGTTAATGCACCTGGAAAAACAGCGGGGGGTGGTCAAATTGCTTTGGCCCACCCTATCCATGTGGGAGACTTTGGCCTGAACCAGCCCTGGCCATTGTGGCCACTTGGGGAGTGAACCAGCAGATGGAAGGTCTCTCTCTCCACGTATGTTCCACCCCTCTCTCAGTAACTTTTTATTAAAATAAATAAATCTTTTTTTTTTTTTTTGACAGGCAAAGTGGACAGTGAGAGAGAGACAGACAGACAGAAAGGTCTTCCTTTGCCATTGGTTCACCCTCCAATGGCCGCCGCTGGCGCACTGCGCTGATCCGAAGGTAGGAGCCAGGTGCTTCTCCTGGTCTCCCATGGGGTGCAGGGCCCAAGCACTTGGGCCATCCTCCACTGCCTTCTCGGGCCACAGCAAAGAGCTGGCCTGGAAGAGGAGCAACGGGGACAGAATTCGGCGCCCCGACCGGGACGAGAACCTGGGGTGCTGGCGCCGCAGGCAGAGGATTAGCCTACTGAGCCGTGGCACCAGCTTAAAATAAATAAATCTTTGGGCCGGTGCCGCGGCTCACTAGGCTAATCCTCCGCCTAGCGGCGCCGGCACACCGGGTTCTAGTCCCGGTCGGGGCGCCGGATTCTGTCCCGGTTGCCCCTCTTCCAGGCCAGCTCTCTGCTGTGGCCCGGCAGTGCAGTGGAGGATGGCCCAGGTGCTTGGGCCCTGCACCCCATGGGAGACCAGGAAAAGCACCTGGCTCCTGGCTCCTGCCATCGGATCAGCGTGGTGTGCCGGCTGCAGCGCGCCAGCCGCGGCGGCCATTGGAGGGTGAACCAACGGCAAAGGAAGACCTTTCTCTCTATCTCTCTCTCTCACTGTCCACTCTGCCTGTCAAAAAATAAAAAAATAAAAAAAAAATCTTTAAAAAAAAAAAGGGGGGGGGGAGCGGCGCTGTGGCAAAGCGGGTAAAGCTCCTCCCTGCAGTGACTGCATCCCATATGGGCACCAGTTTGAGTCCCAGCTGCTCCACTTCCAATCCAGCTCTCTGCTTTGGCCTGAGAAAGCAGTAGAAGATGGCCCAAGTCCTTGGGCCCCTGCGCCAGTGTGGGAGACCCAGAAGAAGCTCCTGGCCCCTGGCTTCAGATCGACGCAGCTCCAGCCGTTGCGGCCAGTTGGGGAGTGAACCAGCGGGTGGAAGACCTCTCTCTCTGCCTCTCCTCTCTCTGTGTAACTGACTTTCAAATAAAATAAATAAAATCTTTATTAATCTAACTCCTACTAAAACTTTTCATCAGTATAATTAACTTTTTAAATTTATTCATTCTAAAAGTATTTGTTGGGCCTGGCGCTGTGGTGTGATGCAAGGGGCCCTGGCATCCCATATGGGTGCTGGCTCGCATCCCAGCTGCCCCACTTCCAATCCAGCTCCCTGCTAATGGCCTGGGAAAGCAGTGGAAGATGGCCCAAGTGCTTGGGTACCTACACCCATGTGGGAGACCCAGAAGAAGCTCCTGGCTCCTGGCTTCAGATCAGCCCAGGTCTGGCCAGAGGATGGAAGACCTCTTTCTCTGTCTCTCCTACTCTCTTCTGTAATTCTGCCTCTCAAATAAATAAATAAATAAATCTTTAAAAAATAATTGTTGGCCGGCACTGTGGCTCAATAGGCTAATCCTCCGCCTAGCGGCGCTGGCACACTGGGTTCTAGTCCCGGTCGGGGCGCCGGATTCTATCCCGGTTGCCCCTCTTCCAGGCCAGCTCTCTGCTGTGGCCCGGGAGTGCAGTGGAGGATGGCCCAAGTGCTTGGGCCCTGCACCCCATGGGAGACCAGGAGAAGCACCTGGCTCCTGGCTTTGGATCAGCGCGGTGCGCCGGCCGCAGCGCGCCAGCCGTGGCGGTCATTGGAGGGCGAACCAAAGGCAAAAAGGAAGACCTTTCTCTCTCTCTCTCTCTCTCACTATCCACTCTGCCTGTCAAAAATAATAAAAATAATAATTGTTGAGCACCTGCTATATAACAAATACTATTCTAGCACTAGGGATACAGAAGTCAACAAAACAAGGTCTCCATCCTCAAGCAGCCTGTACTACAGTAGGAGGATAAAGAGTAAAATGAACAGTGAATGGCAGGAAATGTATACAAGAAATGATCAGAGGGGCCAGCCTGTGGCACAGTGGGTTAAGCCACTGACTGTAACACCAGCATCCTGCACTGGAACCCAGTTTGAGTTCCAATTTCTCTGCTTCTGAGTCAGATCCCTGCTAATGCAGATGATGGCCCAGGTACTTGGGCCCCTGCTACCTATGTGGGAGAACCAGACAGAGTGTTTCTAGCTCTTAACTTCAGCATGTCTATAGTCTCAAAAGCAGGAGAGTAAGTGAAACAGCCAGACTCAAAAGGTTACACATTGTGTGATTCCATTTATTAGGAAATCACCAGCAGCTACCAGGGCTAAGGAAGGGTGACTGACTACACAGGGGCAGCATGGAACTGTCTGGAGTATGTGTTAATTGTGGTGGTACATACATTATATATAATCAAAAGTCAACAAATCACACACTTAAAATGTCAATTTTATGGTACATGAATTATACCTCAATATACCTTGCATATGTTTTAAAAAATCATTGGCTGTCTAGGGAATGGGCTGGGAAGGAAGCAAGAAGCTGGGCTCCAGGGAGAGCTGTTACAGCGTATGTTCAGCTACTTTGCACAGACTGAGTTTGAGGTATCACAGAACCCTGAGCAGAGACATTAAGAATGCTATTTCTAGGCCGGCGCTGCGGCTCACTAGGCTAACCCTCTGCCTGTGGTGCCGGCACCCCAGGTTCTAGTCCCGGTCGGGGCGCCGGATTCTGTCCCCGTTGCTCCTCTTCCAGTCCAGCTCTCTGCTATGGCCCGAGAGTCCAGTGGAGGACAGCCCAGGTGCTTGGGCCCTGCACCCGCATGGAGACCAGGAGGAAGCACCTGGCTCCTGGCTTTGGATCAGCATGGTGGGCTGGCCACAGCGGTCAATGGAGAGTGAACCAATGGAAAAGGAAGAGGAAGAACTTTCTCTCTGTCTCTGTCTCTCTCTCTCACTGTCCACTCTACCTGTTAAAAAAAAAAAAAAAAAAAAAAGAATGCTATTTCCGGGGCCACTGTGGTGGTGCAATGGGTTAAGCCACCGCCTGCAGCACTGGCATCCCATGTCGGTGCCAGTTTGAGTTCATTTTGCTCTACTTCCTATCCAGCTCCCTGCTGATGTATCTGGGAAAACAGTGGAGGGTGGCCAAGGACTTGGGTTGCTGCCCCCATGTGGGAGACCCAGAAGAAGATCCTGGCTCCTGGCTTTGGCCTGGTCCAGCCCCAGCCATTGTAGCCATCTGCGGAGTGAAACAGCAGATGGAAGACCTCTCTCTCTCTCTCTCTAATTCTGCCTTCCAAAGCAGGCAGGCAAGCAAGCAACTTCGGAGTCTGCAGTTCCCATCTTCACCACCAGTCCCGGCCGCAGCACTTCTGTACACGCTGCCGAGTCAGACTCACAACTGCACAAGCTGCCATCTCACTGATCCTCAAGGGTACACGTGCAAGTGAGCACTGCAGAGTTGCTGTCAAGTACCACATGTCCTTCACCACTAACTGGTGACAGTAATACCACATGGCATTGTTTTATAAAGCAAATAACACTTGTATAAACCAAAACAGTTTCACCTACAGACAGCAGGTTTACTCTGAAAAATCTAAAAGCTTTAATTTTTTAAAATCATTTTGACAAGATGTGGGATGCTTTGAAAAGTTTATTGTTTTGGCCTTTTCAGACAGGTACTGTGAAGAAGTTTCACTTTTTCTTTCCACATTAATTTTAAAAAGTTAATAGACTGGTTCCTGCCCCTCCCATTGATCACTAGAGTGAACCACAAAACCATGCTAATTCACACCAAGACACATCCTTCCACTAATCAGGAAAGCAGAAAGAAAAATAGAAACTCCCACAGGCAGCTCAATTACCCAATTCACTTTGTTCTCCTACTATGACAACTGCTGTTCAGGTTTAATTATTTGCTGCTACTTCATAGCATCCTAATATAAGTGTCAGCACTTGCTCTGCAGGTCTCTTCAATTACGTTTCTATTTCAAAAAAAAAAAAAAAAAAAAAAAAAAGGAGTGAGACTACCTGGGTTTCTGTGAGAATTAAAGGGTTTGCAGTTTAGTAGCTTCCAAATTAGCAGGCTCAGAGACAAACACACAATCCTGTTCTGTCCTAGCTCCCAGTGGAAGCAATTAATGAGAAAGGTGACAGGGATACGGTTTTTCCCTAGGAGTCTAGCACCTCCCCTGGGTGACTGGGCCTCTGAGACACCATGCTGACAGTGCCAGCGGCTTTAGGATCCCTGCATCCAAACGCTGCTGCTCAAAGCCTCGATAGGTGCTACTTATCCAAGGGCACACAGAGCAAACTAGTGGGAGGCTCCTCCACTCATTCATCTTTATGGCAAAGCAATCCAGATTTCCCTCCAGAAAAATCACTGGAGTATGGACACAAGGCCCGGCACAATGTTAGTATCTCAGTAACTCCTTGTTGAATAAATGAGTGAGTAGAAGTCTGGCACACGGAGACAGCTGAATAAACAGGCTCTCCAAGACACTGGCACAGGAGTGGGGAAGGGGGAACATGCTGTCTACTGTCAAACAACTGCACGACCCCGCGCAGATACCCACTACTAGGCAAAGTACTGTTCTGAGCTGACACACGCTCTGGGGGCAGTGCCTTCCACCAATGGCCCCATCGCGGGAGGCCTTGGCCAAGTCACTGGGGATGAAATGGGCATCAGCTTCCCCCTTTACACCTACCTTCCTTGCATGGTTCTTCCAGGAACCACAAAAAGAAACCACACATAAGCAGCTCAGCACAAGGCCCAACATACAGAAGTCACGACACAGAAAAGTGGTAAAATTCCTCAGTGAGGGCTCACGTTTTTCGAAGCGTAACATGTGCCCACCACTGTGTGTGTGTGAGAGACAGACAGACAGACACACACACACACGGATGACCGCCCCAAATCCTCACGCCAATCCCGTGAGACAGGATTACTCCTTCCACTGGTGAGGAAACTGGCACGCAGAGAGCGATGACAGCCTATTACCTGCGCCAGGATTCGAACCCAGGCAATACGTACAGGGTCCACTATCACAGCATCAGCAACCACTTAACCGCTTAGGCGTCGAAGCAGCCGCTTTGCGAGCAGCATTTCATGGAATCCACCTCACCCCACCCCCAAAACCAAGGGTCAGGTCCACGCAGAAGTTCCACGACTTGCTCGACGCCCCCTCGCTCACCACCTTGGGCATGAGGCACCTCCCTCAGCCCCCCAAGGCGAACCCTATTCCCTGTACCCCCTACAAGGAACCTCGACACCCCGTCCATGCCCACCCCAACTGTCATCAAGCGCCTCCCGCCCGCCCGAGCCTGACAGCTCCAGGTAACCGGGTAGTCCAACTCCTCAGCCAGAGCCGGGGGTCTCCCGGCAACCCCTAGGACCAGAGAGGCCGCGTGGGGGAGGGGAACCACTGAGGGCGCATGCCCAGACTGCTCCGTTCGGACCCCAGCTCACCTGGGAGTCGCGGAACTCCACCACGACGTTCTCGCTGCTCCATCGTGCCGCCATCCCCCTCGCACGACCTCAGGACAGGGCCCTCGCACCCCTCAGACTCGCGTCCCCAGGCTCCGTGAGCCCCACGCAGCCTGTGAGTCAGCCCTGCCACGCCCCGTCCCCCTCCCATTTTCGCCTGACCGCCAATTATTGGCTGACCCAAGCGACAGCCCCGCCCCATCTCTCCATCTCCTCCAATTGGCGCACCGCACCCACCCAAAACAGGCACGCCTCCTCTCACTTCCGTCATCAGCTTGAGCCACCCTCGCGCTCCGCGGGTGCGGACACGCCCCCCGCCGCGAGCTCTGCGGGGAGTTGTAGTTTGAGGTGGAGCCGCGCCGCGCGTCAGTGACTCCGGAAGAGCGCGCAGGTTAGCGTTTGCTTGAGGCACTTGTTGGTGTCCCCGGCATTTCGCCCAGACCCAGCCTACCAGGCAAAGCCCAACATTCATGCGAATCGAAGGAACCTCTTCTTCCCCTTTAGTCTGAATGCTGGACTTACTGTTTCTTACAATACAGTAGCGCCTCCCAAATGTCCGGGGATTCCTTGAGGGTCTCTGAAGACGAAGCAGTTTTCATAATCACATTAAAAAATCATTTTCGGGGCCGGGGCTGTGGCGCAGCGTGTTAAAGCCCCAGCCTGCAGCGCCGGCATCCCATGTGGGCGCCAGTTCCAGTCCCGGCTGCCCCTCTGCTATGCTCTGCTATGACCTGGGAAAGCTGCAGCAGATGGCCCAAGTGCTTGGGCCCCTGCACCTGCGTGGGAGACCTGGCGGAAGCTCCTGGCCCCTGGCTCCTGGCTCAGCTCTGGCCCTTACAGCCATTTGGGGAGTGAACCAGCAGATGGAAGATTTCTCTCTCTCTCTTTCTTTAACTCTGTCTTTCAAATACATAAAATAAATCTTTTTAAAAAATGATTTTCGGCCGGCGCCGCGGCTCAATAGGCTAATCCTCCACCTTGCAGCGCCAGAACACCGGGTTCTAGTCCCGGTCCGGGCGCCGGATTCTGTCCCGGTTGCCCTTCTTCCAGGCCAGCTCTCTGCTGTGGCCAGGGAGTGCAGTGGAGGATGGCCCAGGTGCTTGGGCCCTGCACCCCATGGGAGACCAGGAAAAGCACCTGGCTCCTGGCTTCGGATCAGAGCGGTGCAGTGGCCGCGGCGGCCATTGGAGGGTGAACCAACGGCAAAAAGGAAGACCTTTTTCTCTGTCTCTCTCTCTCTCACTGTCCACTCTGCCTGTCAAAAATTAAAAAATAAAAATAAAATAAAATAAATTAATTAATTAATTTTAAAAAATGATTTTCACTTTCTTTCCCCAGTGTAGCAGTGGAGTTTTCCAGAGGCTACGTGATAAATATTGCAGCGAATTGAACGTAGAAGTGGATGGGAGAAACCGACTGTTTTCTAGTAAGCCAAATGTTGACAAGATTTACAACTCCTCTCGCTAACATTTTTTGGTTTTGGAAGATATATTTAGTATTTTTCATTTTAGAATTTATTCATATGAATTAATTTTTCAATGAGATAATGAATTTTTTCAAATCCTGTTTTGATTTCTAACAGTAATTGCCTACATATACAGGCAACATAGAAATATTTTGTGGACTTTGGCCGGCGCCGTGGCTCACTAGGCTAATCCTCCGCCTTGCGGCGCCGGCACACCCGGTTCTAGTCCCGGTCGGGGCGCCGGATCCTGTCCCGGTTGTCCCTCTTCCAGGCCAGCTCTCTGCTGTGGCCAGGGAGTGCAGTGGAGGATGGCCCAAGTCCTTGGGCCCTGCACCCCATGGGAGACCAGGATAAGTACCTGGCTCCTGCCATCGGATCAGCGCGGTGCGCTGGCCGTGGCGGCCATTGGAGGGTGAACCAATGGCAAAGGAAGACCTTTCTCTCTGTCTCTCTCTCTCTCTCACTGTCCACTCTGCCCGTCAAAAAAAAAAAAAAAAAAAAAAAGAAAAGAAATATTTTGTGGACTTCAATAATTTTTAAGAGTGTAAATGAATCCTGAGATAAAAAAGTTTGAGAACCACATAGGTGGTGATTAACTTCTCCTCTTTAGTCCCACTTTCTCTAATCCTGTCTTAAGTGATTTAGCCTCATTCTCTCTGTAGAAAGGAAAACAGCTTATTTGATTGTTGTGAGGAGCTCTACGCAGGGCCTGGGACATATAAAAGGCTCAGGTTTAAACCACTGCTCTTGTTAATGTTACCACTATTTCTTTTTTTTTTTTTTTTTTTTTTTTTTTTTTTTTTTTTTTGACAGGCAGAGTGGATAGTGAGAGAGAGAGACAGAGAGAAAGGTCTTCCTTTGCCGTTGGTTCACCCTCCAATGGCTGCCGCGGCCGGCGCGCTGCGGCCGGCGCACCGCGCTGATCCGATGGCAGGAGCCAGGAGCCAGGTGCTTTTCCTGGTCTCCCATGGGGTGCAGGGCCCAAGCACCTGGGCCATCCTCCACTGCACTCCCTGGCCACAGCAGAGGGCTGGCCTGGAAGAGGGGCAACCGGGACAGAATCCGGCGCCCCGACCGGGACTAGAACCCGGTGTGCCGGCGCCGCTAGGCGGAGGATTAGCCTATTGAGCCGCGGCGCCGGCCCGTTACCACTATTTCTAAGTGCAAGTCCCTGCATGACTAGAAATAAGAAGTGGTGGCCTCTTACGTTGACAAGTTAGGGTGACCACCAACTTGACCTGGTTTGCCCAGGAGCTTCCAGGTTTTAGCACTGCAGCCAAGGAAAAATCTTGCATCTCAGGAAACCATGCAATACAAGACAAGATGGAATAGTTGGTCACCCTACAACAAGTATATACTTAGCAGACAGACTGTGTACTATCATAGACGTACAAACAGTGTGTTAGGAGGGAGTAGCATAAGCAGGAGACCTGGACTGGCATCTTGAAGAAGGTGACAATTTGAACTTTTCAGTGCAATATTAACATTTTTCATAAGATACACTATCAAAATAAGTACTTCAGCGTAAAGAATGTGAACAAAGACCCTGAAGTATACAGAGTAGGATGTGTTCCAAAGACACAAGGCTGTTCCCCAGTTAACTTTCATGGCTCTGTGCCTCTTTCCTTCAAAATGCCTTCAGTATTTATTTGTTTATTTAATATTTTCAAGCTTTGAGAGAAGAGGAAGCAGGTGTATTTGTTCACTCCTGCATGACTGCATATGTAGCACATTCTGAGTATTTGTCCAGCGAATGAAGGCATAGCAAGAAGCCATGACCTCTGGGGGAAACAGAATTACTAGTCACTCTCCTTAAGCTCCTTTTGCTTTCTTTTCCAACTATTCATCAGCTGTTCTCACACATGGCAGCCCTTGGAAAGCTCCTCTAGGCTTGGCCTCCACCTTCTGCATCCCAGTGTTTTTCCTAATTCCCAAGAATTGTTCTGTGAAGATGACCTCAGCTCAGAGGGCCAGGACAGGCTACAAGCCAGGTCCTGGTGCATGGAGATAGCGATGAAGAACCCTTCCTAGGCATGCTCATGCTAGCACATGGGGCCAAATGAATATAGTGATTAATTGTACTTATGTAGTTCCTTCCTATCCCTTGGATGTAGTGGGCAATAAATAGCCACTGAATGAGTGATTAGCAAACACATTATGACTCAGGGATGTACAGAAAGATGTAGCAAAAGGTACAGCCAGAAAAAATAGAAAGGACTGGTTAGGAAGTGCCGTGCTAAGCATCTTGGTTTTATTTTGGGTAGAGATACGAGTACACATACAGATGTACATATTCCAATCTCTCTAACTTTTGAGAGTGTAGTTTAGTAATCAGCTTCTACCAAAACCACTAGGCTCTCCCTGGCTTGAGCACTTCTGAAGCCCTCCACCCCAAACACACCTGCTCTTTGGTTTGTCTAATTCTCTGCTTGTCATGGATTGTAGGCACAGGAAGTGCTTTGGCTCCAAGTCCTTGGTGTTCTGTTCTTTTGTGGTTTTCTTTTTAAAATGTGAAAAGCAATTTGGGGAGAGGGAGCCACGAGCACCTTTCCAGTCACCTCCTCAGGTCCTTCCTTTCCATCTCTCACCCACATTGTGTCCCTCCCACAGTCTTGTCATGTCAGTGTCACCAGAGATGGAGATTCTGCAGCACACCCGAGAGCTCTCTGACTGCTTGTTCACAGCTGTGCACCCCTAGGGGCCCCAGGTGAATGTTCTGTCGAAATCAGAGGCTGGAGACTGTTGGGAATCCCTTGTCAAGCAGACCAGGCCACAGTGCCCTTATCACCAGATACTGTCGTTTCGGAAGGTCATTAGCCAGCCAAGCCACAAGAAGGCAGGATCTGTAGCAAAACCTGATATCCAGGGGCTTGGCTGTCTCTTATCAGCTGCTAGTTATGCAATTTGAACAGAATCCTTTATCTTCTGAACTCTCTGTTTCCTCTTCTGCAGAATGCGTAGTTAACTGACCCTCAGCCACTTTACATCTGGGGGACCTTGGACCCCTGCCCTAAGCCCTGCTGGTAATTTCCATCTCTTTATCACATCAACAAATATTTCTGGACACTCACATGCTCAGCCTCCTTGCAAATATGCATTTACTTGCTCATTACCCTGGTTCCTCTAAGTTTTCTCTTCTCAAGCAAAGCAAGAGAAATATAAAGAGATCTCAGAGAACCTGGGAGGAAGTTTCTCACACTGAGACATTTGTCCATCTCTAACTGAGTCCTGGGGACTCTCTTCCAAGCTGTGGGAAGCCCTCTCCATCTTCTGGGTCATGGAGCCAGGAAGGAGGCCCCAGATTTCTCATCACATCCCGGAATCCCAGGAATAAGCCTTAACATGCCATGTCTCCTATTTTCTGAACCAAGCAAGTTGCAGACTTACCACATTCTTCCTGAGTTTGTTTAAAACTAGGGATTTGCAGCACAGTTATGCACACAAAATTCCAAAGGGCATTGGCAACATGGATTTTATCAGCTCTTTCTCCTGATTGTTGTGATAGATGGGTCAGCAGAGCATGAAGACAGAAGACATGAACACAGAGGTCCAGAGCTGCCCGGGCCATTTCTACATTTCACTTCTCACATGCCTGCAACAGCCAAGGCTGGGCCAGGCAGAGGCCAGGAACCAGGAATTCCATCCATCCAAGTCTCCCAGGCACCCAAGTACTTGAGCCTGTTGCCATCCACTACATGCAGGGTAGAAAGCTGGTTTGAAAGCAGAGGTGGGCCTCAATCCCATGCACTAAGATTCTCTCTCTCTTTCTCCGCCTCTCTCTAACTCTGCCTTTCAAATAAATAAATAAATCTTTTTAAAAAATAACAAAATGGAGCACCTGTGAGTTTGCAACGCTGGGTGAATGCTGGTTGCTCAGCTACTAGTTATTCTGTCCACCCTGGAATGCACAGAATCAAGCCACTGAGCAAAGACCTTTCCCAGCTCTGTATTTGAATATTTTCATGTTGGGGAATGTTATCATTTAAATAAGTACATGAGGAGATAATTGCAGCATTGTCTGGGAGAAGCTGCCATCCAGGATCCCTCAGGGTCCCACGGTTCATGGCATCACTTTCCAGAGAGCAGGAGCTTCAGTTTGCAGTGCAGGGCTTCAGCTGGACAGTGGTACCAGACATGGGAGAGGTGGCCTCACGACAGACGAATACCCCTTAAGGACCAATAGTTATTTTACAAAAAGAAACGTAGCTGTATAACTTATGGAGATCTATTCTTTTTCACCCTGTTGGAAAACACAGAGAAAACAAAGTTCTCATCTGAAAGTTTCTTGATGAGTATGTTCACGATAAAGCTCAGAATTCAGCCCCAGTGGCACAGTGGTTAGGTCACTGCTGGGATGCCCACAACCCCTATCAGAGTGCCTGGTTTGAGTCCTTCTTCTTTTTTTTTTTTTTTTTTTGACAGGCAGAGTGGACAGTGAGAGAGAGAGAGATACAGAGAGAAAGGTCTTCCTTTGCCGTTGGTTCACCCTCCAATGGCCGCTGCGGCCAGTGTGCTGCGGCCGGCGCACCGCGCTGATCCAAAGCCAGGAGCCAGGTGCTTCTCCTGGTCTCCCATGGGGTGCAGGGCCCAAGCACTTGGGCCATCCTCCACTGCACTCCCTGGCCATAGCAGAGAGCTGGCCTGGAAGAGGGGCAACCGGGACAGGATCCGGCGCCCCGACCGGGACTAGAACCGGGTGTGCCGGCGCCGCAAGGCGGAAGATTAGCCTAGTGAGCCGCGGCGCTGGCCTCCTTGAGTGCTTCTGATCTTGCTTCTTGCCAGTGTCCACCTGTTGGGAGGCAACAGGTGATGGCTCAAGTAGTAGGGTCCCCATCCCCCATCTGTAAGACCCAGATTGAGTTCTTGGCTCCTGGCTTCAGCCTGGCCGGGCCTGTTGCTGGTATTTGGAGAGTAAACCCAACTGATGGAATCTTTCTCTGTGTGTACATCTCTTTTTTCAAATAAAGTGGAAACAAATTTAAAGTTTAAAAAGATTTCAAAAAGAGGTGCGGCTCCGTTCCCATTGGCTGTGTGACTGTTTATTGTGCATGTGATATATTCTATCTATCTATCTATCTATCTATCTATCTATCTATCTATCTATCTATCTATGTTTCCATGGTTGGTGTGGTATTATGGCACAAGGATAAGCCTCCACTTGGAATGCTTACATCTCTTTGGTTGGAGTCCCAGCTACTTTGCTTCTGATCCAGCTTCCTGTTAATGCACTTGGGAAGGCAGCAGGTGATGGCTCAAGTACTTGGATTTCTGCCACCCACATGGGAGGCCTGGATGGGGTTCCAGGCTCTTGTCTTTGGCCTGGTCCAGCCCAAGCTGTTGCAGGCTTTTGGGGAGTAAATCAGCAGATGGAAAATATCTTTGTCTGACTCTGTCATCCTCTGTCACTCTGCCTGTCAAATAAATAAAATAATAAATTTACGTGATTAAAACACCCAAATACAAAAAGATATGAGGATACTTCAATAAGTTCATGGAAATGGAATTAAAAGATAAGTCTATTTTGGTGCAAAAAAAATTGAAATATACGCATTTGAGGGGTCTTCAAAGAGTCCATGGAAAAATTCATCTTATGAATAAACCATGCAGGGATTTCAAATAATTTTTCACACCCGAATAAACTTACGTTTTAATTCCATTTCCCAAAAATTTTAAAATTACTCTTTGTATGTTGAAATAAAATGTTTCTCAGCCATTCTGTCACCCAACTCCCTGGTGCTTCCTGTCAAGCCAGTTGTTTCAAGTATCCATCCAACGTATCCCTGCGTAGAGAAGCAAAGAACACACAGCTCTTTACTTGTGCAGGTCAAGTCTCTTCATTTCTTTGATTTTGGAGATAGCCTCTAGCTCCCAGCATTGTTAGAGGAATTAAATGTCAAATTCATCTGAACAACTTTGCACTCATTCTGGAGCATCCGCAGGGCTCACTGATAATTGACTGCTGTTGTTGCCAAGGATAAGGCTGCCGGTCAATCTTTCCATGCCCCACAGCCCGTGGAGTGATCCACAACCCCTGCCATCACTCACGGGACCTTCTCGCTTGTCCCTGAGATCCAGATTCCTCCCTGTTTTCACCTCTTCTTGTTGCAGCCATGTTGCTTCCGTCAGTTTCTTGAACATGGCCTTGCAATAGCCTCTTCTCTACGCTGGAACACAGTTCTCCCTGCCTACTCCCTTGTCTGGCTAACCTCCAAGTCATCTTTCAGGTCTGGCTTGGAATCATTGTGCTTATGCCTGTCTCCTCCCTTTCCATCAGCTCAGTGCTCTTTGTCTCTCATGGCACTTACTAATTTGTTCATTCATTTATTCATTTACTCATTCAGCAAATATTGATGAAATGTCTACCACATGCCAGCCACTGCTCTACATTTATCTGTCACACTGTGTAATCATTTCCGGCTTCAATATTTTCTGGTACATAATATTGTACTGTAATTCACATATCATAAAATGATAGTTTAAAGGTATAACTCACTTTCCGTATATTCACAAGTTTATGCAACCATCACCATTATCTAATCCCAGGACACTTTCATCACTTCAAAAAGAAACCTGTTAAAGTCACTCTCCAACCTCCCTGTCCTCTCAACTACTGATTCTCTATTTCAAAAGATTTGCCTACACTACCTTTCATGTAAGTGGGATCAAACAACACAGGGTCTTTTATAACTAGCTTCTTTGATTTAGCATTATGTTTTCAAGATTCATGCATGTTGTAGGATATCAGCACTTTATTCCTTTTAATGGTCGAATAATATTCCGTTGTGTGGATAGACCTCATTTGGTTGATCCATTTATCAGTTGATAGACATCTGGCTTGCTTTTGCCTTTCGGCTGTTTCAAGTAATGCTGCCATGAGCATTTGTGTAGATTCTTGTTAGATATGTGTATTTACTTTTCTTGGAATTGTACCTGGGAGAGGAACTGCTGGGTCCCATTCTACTTCTGTGGGGGGACACCCAGGCTGTTTCCCAAAGCAGCTGTACCATTTTACGTTCTGGTCAGCAAAGTCTTTTTTCTCCACTTGGCACCAACATTTGTCATTGTCCCTTTGGTTGCAGCCATCCGCTTGCATGTGAAATGGTTCTGAAATTTGTGAGAAAAGGTGGTTTATCTGTCTTGTTCTCCACGGTATCCTAGAATCTAGTATAGTGCCTAGCACTTACAAGATACTAAATATTTGGTTAAATACACTAAAAAGGTGTGGAATGAATAAAATGGAAAGCAAAGGGGTGGGTTGCAATGGTTATTGTGTATCTAGACCGCCCACGGGGCCTGTCTGTGAGGGATCTGGTGGTGTGTATCTAGACTGCTGACGGGGCGTTTCTGTGAGGGATCTGGTGGTGGTGTGTATCTAGACCGCCGACGGGGCCTGTCTGTGAGGGATCTGGTGGTGTGTATTTAGGCCGCTGACGGGGCCTGTCTGTGAGGGATCTATCTGGTGTCTGCATCTGAACATCCCTCTTCATTCCTCAAAATTTTTCTCCTAGGAGGAAATTAGATTAAATTTAAGCTTTTCCATTTTTCTTTAGATCATTCACCTGGATTTTTTTTTTAAATTTACTTGAAAGGCAGAGTGAACAAAGAGAGGGGGGCTTTCACCCCATTGGTTCACTCTCCAAATGCTGGCAAAAGCCAGCTGTTCTTTTTGGTTTTCTTTTACAACCTGTTTTGGCTCTTGGTTTAGAAGTGGGAAATCATGGTGCTCGGAGCCAGCAGTTAGTGCCTGAAAACTCGTTGCTCAATGAATGAATGGATGTGACTATGTGACAAAAGGACAGGGCATTCTTGGTTGCAAAATTCAGGTGGGTCAACAAATACCTGAGTACTTACCGCGTCCTTGACCCTGTGGTGGATGCCAGAATGCTTGGCAAACAAAACAGTGCTCCCGTGTTGGACAAAGGAGTTTCCAAATATTCTTTTTCCGTGTCTATACCTTTCCATTTTTAATAATAAATTTATTGATTTTGAGCATTGCATTTTTTAGCAAAGGAATCGACCCATCTGCTTAATGCCCCAGATAGGAAGTTCTGATTTAATGTCAGCAAAACCTGGGATTCACAAGTGCCCCGGGGCGCTGTTTATCTGGAAACAGCGAACACCCCGAAATGCTAAGCTTCTCGATGTTGGGGTCCTTGGATGGGGAACCTCCAAGACACTGGACACCACGTCCACCAGAGGGTGCTGTGGGGGCAAATTTGGACCGGGAGGGGAGCTCGACCGGTGACCCTCAGAGCCAGGTGGGCGTAGTGAATAATTTTCATTCTTCCCGGGGTTCCCTTCCCACCCCTTGGAACCGTGGTCGCCCCTCCCCCATAAGTGGTTTCCCCCTTTAATAATTATCCTCTTTGCGAATGCTTGCTTGGGAAAGACGTCTTGCTTGCATGGCCGATGTCCCCTGGCTCAGGCCATCCACGTCCCTGGCTCGCTGGAGGAGGGCGGGCGGCCGGGCAGCGCAGGGGCTGCCGCGGCCGGGGCGCCGCAGGGGCGGCGAAGGGGTTAACCCGGCGGGGGGGAGGGGGAGGGGGCGCGGGCCGCGCCTGCGCTCTGCCGCCCTCCATTGTCTCCACGGCGGCGAGGAGCGCCGGCGAGCGCTGCCCGGGACCAAGGGGCCGGCGCGGCTGGCGGGGCCGGCGGCGGCTGGAGCCAGAGCGCGACGCGACGCGACCGCGGCTTCCAGAGCTCCGCCTGGCCGCCCAGCGCCGAGCCCTCCCGCGGCCTGAGGGGTCCGGGCCGCCGTCCATGGTCGCCGCGTCCTGAGGCGGGGGACGCGCCCGGCGCCCCCAGCCCTCCGCCGCCGCCTCCTGTGGGGCGGACGGCCTCCTCCGGCGCCTCCCTGCGCCCGCCCGCCGCCTCCCTCCCTCCTTCCCTGCGGCTCGCCCGGCTTTCCGAGCCCGGGGGCGGCCTGTGGCGCGCGGAGCCCGCGCCGGACTGCGCCTCTTTGGACCTTGAAGGGAAACATGCGTTTGGCTTGGATCGTTTTAAATTCTTAGTTTGAGGTCCCTGCCCGCCTGCTTCTCCTCCCCGCGGGAATTTTTTTTTTCTTTTTTCTTTTCCTTTTTTTCCCTTTTCCCCCTCCTGGTCTCCTTTTTGACTCCTTCCCCCTTTATGCTCGCCCAGCCCTCCCCCCGCTGCTGAGAAGTGGGGGAGGGTCTCGGCTCCCAGGTTCCCGCCCCATCGGGGCCCGGGCGAGCATGGGGGGAAAGCAGAGCACGGCAGCCCGCTCTCGAGGCCCTTTCCCGGGGGTCTCCACCGATGACAGCGCCGTGCCGCCGCCGGGAGGGGCGCCCCACTTCGGGCACTACAGGACGGGCGGCGGAGCCATGGGGCTGCGCAGCCGTTCGGTCAGCTCGGTGGCGGGCATGGGCATGGACCCCAGCACGGCCGGCGGGGTGCCCTTTGGCCTCTACACCCCCGCCTCCCGGGGCACCGGCGACTCCGAGAGGGCGCCCGGCGGCGGCGGAGGGTCGGCGTCCGACTCCACCTTTGCCCATGGCAATGGTTACCAGGAGACTGGCGGCGGTCACCATAGAGACGGGATGCTGTACCTGGGCTCCCGAGCCTCGCTGGCGGATGCTCTACCTCTGCACATCGCACCCAGGTGGTTCAGCTCGCACAGTGGTGAGTCCACGGGTGGTGGAGGCCTCAGAGGGTGGAGTGCAAAGAGGGCGCCCCAAACCTTCGCGCGCTCCGAGGTTTGGATACGGAGTATGCGACCTGCATGTGTCAGCCTTTCTTTGGGTTCTTGGTGCCAAGGGATGAATGGGTCCCCACCCTGTAGATGAGTGGCTGTCTGCGAGGCTGCAGGACTCCAGGCATGTGTTCGCTTGTGGATGGGCAGAGTGAAACCTGCCTGTGGAAGTCCCCTTTATCGGCATCTCCTTGCTCGGAGAAGAGGGCTTGTCTGGCTTTTCAGCAAGTCTGCTTGGGTGCTTCGTTCCTGCCTTTGCAGCACGGTGCCCGCCTCACCGTTAGCAGACAGCTGGATCCGCTCCCACCAAGCGGTGGAAGAGTGTGAAAAGAGACAAAGAGTGTGAGAAGAAATGAAACTGGGGGCAAGTGGTGCTTGGATTAGGGCCCTCGCCCTGGCTGAGAGAGGGTGGGGTGCCCCGTTTTGCCACCCGGCTGGAAATCTGTTTGAATTGCTAAAAATGGAGCAGCTGGCAGGCGGCTGGCACAGACAGGTGTGGCCTGCTGTAGGCAGGGCCCAGGCAGGGAGCCTCCCTCAGGGTTCTGTGTGGGACCAGAGCTCCGGTCACCCGTGCTGCACGAAGCAGGCTTGGTCAGCCACTCTCCCATCCCTCCATCTTCTTCCTTCCACTCCTTGCTCTTCCCGTGAATCTGCGTCTTTTTGCAACCGAGAGCCTGGCAAGGTGGGGTGTTATTGCCCGGCTGTTGGCACATGACTGGGAAGAGGAGGATTCAAAGAATGGGGCTGGGTTCATTTTGTGAACTCCTGGTAGCAGGCCAGCAAAGAGCTGGAGGGGGATTTCCCAGGCTCTGCTGGGCAGAGCGGGGAAGGCCTGGCGGGGCCTCTGGAGGAAGACAGGACTGTCTGCTTGGCTACCCTGGGAAGCCAGGACAGGCTTCTAGAACACCGGTCACAAGGGGTGTGGGGCTGCCATTTGCTGATTGGCAAATTGAATGAAGAAGTTGCATATTCAGACTCCTTTGGGTGAGTTGGGAAAATTAACTATTGTGTGGGAGAAAGATTGCTCCTGTTCTTAGGTTACTTTATGGAAGGATCTGTCAGGTCACTGGTTACAGCTGTTTTGAAATAAGGTAGACCTTTTTAGATCTTTCTTTTTTCTTCCTGTAAATAGTCTTGCCTTTTTTTTTTTTTTTTTTTTTGTCTTTTCTATAAACTTTAATTATTTGGGCAGAGAAATAGTGACATTTGGACGTGGCTTTTGAATTGCAAGGCTGGTGTCTTAGCCCTGCCCAGGCCTCTGGATGTCAGGAGAGCTTCTCGGACCTGCATCCCAGGCCGCCCTGAGCGAGGCGCAGGCATGACTGCCTTCAGCACCTTCAGTTGATCAGCATTAGGCGTTTTGAAATTAAAAATCTTTCTCACGAAATTTAGTACAGAAAGAGTCAGCTGTATTTGCGAGATGGTTGTGGTTTCATGTGAAAAAGAACTGTCATTAGGATCTTGTTTTAAATTGGGAAGCCCTGTAGAGTTAGAATTTTGTGTATGACAAAACGCGTCTTACAGAGGCTGGGTGGGGAATGCAGAAAGGGAGTTCTCTTTCTGTAACATTTCTGAAGTTTGTCTCTTACTGGAAACTTCTTTATCCTTATTCCACTACCAGCTTCCATGCCAACGTTAGGAGCTTACAGTTTGGATTCCAGGATTTCACACTCCTTGGCTGTGAAACTTTGTTCTTTTCTTCCGGTTGTTTGTTGTGAGGGTCTTGAGACCACTGAGCAGGGAGGAGGCGGGGAGCTGGAGCACAGTACCTCTTTCAGGAAGGGTGTCTGAAGTGTGTGTGGGAGGCTGCTATTAATATTTTGGGCGATACATTCTTGACTGTGTAGGACATCCTGTACCTACTAAATGCAGTGTCCTGCAGTTCAATGTGTCCTCCCCAAATGTCCCCCCAAATACCTGTCTTCTGGGGTGGCAGTGTTAATGTGCCTGTGGAGAACCACTGCCTTAGCAACCCATTGATTCTTTCCTTCAAGTGAATAATTTGTTGCACCTCTGTACGCAGCTGTGCTCTGTCTCACCTCCCGGAACAGGCCAGAGCAGTCTTCGGGACATCCGTTCGCTCTGTCGTTTGTTGCTGCTAGGAGAGAAACTCTTGTCCACCTCGGAGCCTTTGAGGAAGGTGTGAGCAGATCCTGCTCTTGTGTTCCATGATCGGAGGGTAGAGATTTCTGCACATCTGACCAGATGCCTGGATGTTGATAGGATGCTGTTGCTTACGTGTGCAAGATGCTTCTGGAACTCTGCGTGGGTACAGAAGCAGTTGTCAGTGAAATAAATAGGGAAGTTCAGTGAACCTGAGGCCTCCCCACAGAGAATGGGCTTACCTGTCCCTGTCTCAGATCTACCTCTGAGTGCCTGTGACCTCTCTCCAGCCTTATCTTTGTTACTTTAAAAATAGGTGTGGTTCTCTTCAGCAGTGGCAGCCTATACTGGTGTTCCCTAATCCTGTGAGAAGAACACACTGCAGTCACATTTGTCTTCTTTTTATTTTATTTGATAGATTTTTATTTATTTATTTGAAATGCAGAGATACAGAGGGAGAAGGAAAGAGAGAGAGAGACAGAGAGAGATCTCCATCCACTGGTTGACTCCCAAATGGCCACAACGGCTGGAGCTAGGTCAGGCCGAAGCCAGGAGTTTCTTCTTGGTCTCCCATGTGAGTGCAGGGGACCAAACACTTGGTCCATTTTCTGAGGCTTTTCCAGGCCCATTAGCAGGGAGCTGGATAGAAAATGGAACAGCCTGGACTTGAACCATCACCCATATGGGATGCTGGCACTGTAGGTGGCGGCGGCTTTACCTGCTATGCCACAGTGCTGGCTCCGACTGTGATAACTTGTACCACACTTGGCACAAGTGTTGGTTGAGTATGTGAATTTCAGTGTTTTGTATCTATTGTTTCATTTAATTACCACTGTAATTCTGTGAGGTAAGATGTGGGTGAGGAAGCAGAGTTAGTGGGATGGCAAGGAACTTACAGGTCAGACAGCCAGCAGGTAGCTGATCTGGGACTGGAATGCGGGCCTGCTGGTTCCAGAACCTGGGCTCCTCACCAGTGCATTCTACTGAAATATGAGGACTTGGGGTAATGTCTTGGGAATGGCGCTGGCCTTCAAGTCTGAGAACCCAGCTCATCTGGTTGGCTGCTGATTAACTGCCTGGCCTGTGACGTTGGGCAAGTGAGTCATTTAGCCTCAGAGTCACAGTTTCTTCATCCATAAGATGGAGATGACGCCTGTCCTGCTTACCTTGCAGAGTCGTCGTCATGAGGACTTTGTGAGAATTTAACATACGCAAAAGCCAAAGGGCTGGACATGTAAAGTAGCTGGTATTCCAGTGGGGATGCTTCTAGTTCTCTGCCTTGCTTTTCTTTTTCTTTTTTTTTTTCTCTCTTTTTTAAAGATTTATTTTATTTATATGGAAAGAAGAGTTAGAGAGAGAGAGACAGAGACAGAGAGATTCTATCTGCTATCTCCCCAATGACTGCAACAGCTGGGGCTAGGCCAGGCTGAAGCTAGGAGCCTGGAACTCCATCTGGGTCTCCCATGTGCGTTTCAGGGGTCCGTGCACTTGGGCCATCTTCCACTACCTTCCTACGTGCATTAGCAGGAAGTTGGATAGTAAGCGGAGCCAGCACTCATACGGGATGCTGGCACCACAGGCAGCTGGCTTAACCTGCTGTGCCATGATGCCAGCCCCATCGTTTTCTGCTTTCTTGAATCTCTGCAAAACGACCATGTGAACAGTGGCCCCCCCAAATGGAAGCTATCTCTGTCTCCTGCACCCTGACTTCCACTGAGGGACTGTACATGGTGGAACCTGCACTGGGGAGCGCTGCTTTGGGCAGGCAGAATCTCTTCTTCTCCGCCTTGTAAGGGAAGTTCTGTGAGGTAACCACAGTTCTGGAAGCCTGGCAGTCCTGTGTCGTCATCCTGTTTATCTGAGTGTGGATTTCTGGATGTGGGAAAACAGGATCCACTGTGTTGGAGGAGGTTGCTGTTTTCCAGGTCTCAGTTTGTCATCTATATGTGTACATATACGCATTCTGTACTTCGCCATCACCAGGACATCAGCTGGTGCTACGATGACTTTTAGAAGTCTGATTTTACTGCCACTCTAGGGTTCTCAAGTGATTTAATTTTCTCTTTTGTTACATAGTAGGGAAGCATTGCCAATTCCATTGGAATGGAACTGAAAGCCTTTTTGTGCTTCACCGTATGTCCCCTAGAACTCTTACGGGCTTTTGCTTGGTTTCTGGAGAAGGAAAAGCATTCTGCGGTCTCCAAAGAGCATGGCACAGCCCCTGCCCTCTCCTGCAAAAGTCCTATTCTTAATGAAGACATTTAAAAACAAAAACAAAAAAGCAGAATTTTTAGTTCTCCATTAGTGTGAGGACTTATTTTAGGTAAAATTAAAAAAAAAAAAAGTTACCTTGAGGCAAAGACGATTTCCTGAAGGTCATAGTTAACTCTTCACTGTGGTTTGAAAGGCACTGTAAACAGTGGTGTAGCTCTTAGGTTGTTTATTTTATGGGATGTGTACCTTCTGATGTTAAACAAAGTCCTGCCCCAAATATGTCACAAGGAATACTTGAAGCCAGGCCAGTCTTATCCAAAGATATACAGCGCTAGTTGCTTTTCGGAAAAAGAACCTGGTTCGCATTTTACAGTGTGACACTCAACCTAAGCTTTCCAGACATTGAAATTTTGATATATCCAATTTAAAAGATTTACTTACTTTACTTGAAAGGCGAGTTACAGAAAGAGAGTAAGAGAGTCTTCCATCTGCTGGTTCACACCCCCAAATGTCCAAAACCACTGGAGCAGGGTCAGGCCAAAGCCAGGCGCCAGAATCTTCTTCTGGGTCTTCCACATGGGTGCATGGGCCCAAGCAGTTGCACCATTTTCTGCTAATTTCCCAGGATCATTACTAGGGAGGTGGATTGTAAGTGGAGCAGCTGGGACTCAAACGGCCATATGGGATGCTAGCGCTACAGGTGGCAGCTTAACCTGCTGTGCCACAGTGCTGGCCCTGGTACTAGAATCTTGAAGTTAGCTGGAAACCTAAATCCTAGACTCAGTCTTTTAGAATGATTGTTGAGTATAAATTTGAATGCATTTCTTTTCCAAGCTTTGCTGTGGACTAGGCTAAATCAAATAGTTCATTGTAATTTCTGTATTAGTCTTGACTATGAGCAGGAACCCAGCAGTGTTCACTTCTGAATCTTATGTTCTCGTAAGGACACAGGTTTATCATGTTCTCGTAAAGACACAGGTTTATTGTTGAATCCAGCAGTTGGATTCCTGTCTTTGATGTGCTTTATGGATGAGGGATGAGTCGTGGGTGTGAATGAATAACCTGAGGATCAGTCCTCGAGTGTGAAGCAAATAAAGAACCGAGTTCAAACTGAAAGCAGCAGCTGGGCTAGTTTCTGGCCTGATGAGACTGTTTACACTGAGATCTCCCTGGAGTTGTTAGTTTTAAGAGCACAGCTTTCATCTGTTGGGAGAAAGGAGGAAGGGAGAATTTGCTGAATCTCTATAAATCCCAAATTAGGGGAGGCACGGTAAAAATTTATAGTGCACTCTTGGATCTTGAACAGGAAGGAAACAGATACAGACAAGAGCTCTCTTGATTTCTGTGAATGGTTCCAAAGGGTTCTTAGATTTGATGGTCCCCAGTATTCCCTAAGGGAGCTTGTTAACACTACAGATGACTCGACCCCACACCTAGATTTTAGTAGGGTTGGGAGACCCAAGAATCTGAATTTGTAACGGAAGATTCAGAAAGTGTTGTCAGAAGATCACTTATATCTGAAACTCTACCACAGATTTACTTCTTCTCTTCCAAAACAGAAAGAACTCGGAATGCTCTGTGGGTGCATTCATTAGCATTATTTCAATATTATTAAGCTAGTCGGGTATTGCCTCAGTAAGATCCACATAAATCTTTTTCTCTACAGCTCTCAGGGGGCAGGTTCAGCAAGCAAGAGCATTTTTTCATTATTTGATGGTTTTTCTCTTAAAAAAAAAAACAGATTTATTTACTTCAAAGACATAGTGACAGAGATAGAAGGAGAAACTTAGAGGGAGAGACAGAGATCTTCCATCTGCTGGTTCATGCAGTTGCCAGTAACAGCTGGAGCTAAGCTGGGCTGCAGCCAGGAGCTGGGAACTCCATGTAGGTCTCTTCATATGGGTGGTGGGAACTCAAATACTTGGGCCATGATCAACT
This sequence comes from Oryctolagus cuniculus, assembly GCF_964237555.1. Classification (NCBI taxonomy): domain Eukaryota; kingdom Metazoa; phylum Chordata; class Mammalia; order Lagomorpha; family Leporidae; genus Oryctolagus; species Oryctolagus cuniculus. Next base: position 57,483,840 of record NC_091449.1, read on the forward strand.
GCCTCCCTGCTGAGCTAACAGGAAGCTGAGTCAGCAGTGCAGAGTAGCTGGCCCTCTGATAGGAGATTCGAGTGTCTCAAGCAGTAGCTTAACCTGCTGTGCCATGATGCCCACCCCTGATAGTTTTCTGTTATATGGAACTAAGCATTTATCTCCTAGAGGCAGGCCTAAGCCAGTCTGCCTTGGTCCTGAGAGTTGAGTTGCTCTTAATAGAAGTAATGGTGGCAGTAGCACCTTTCCTTCTGTGCTTGTCTTCTCACTCCTTTTTCTTTGAAGACCCGAACTGCCTTTGGGTGCTGGTGCTACAAAAGGGCTTACTGAATTACAACCTCTTTTCTTTTTTTAAAGGTTTATTTTATTTATTTGAAAGGCAGAGTTACAGAGAGAGTTGGAGGGAGAGAGAGACAGAGAGAGAGAGAGATCATCCATCTGCTGGTTCACTCCCCAAATGGCTGCAATGGCAAGCTCTGAGCCAGGCTGAAGCCAGAAGCCAGGAGCTTCATCTGGGTCTCCCACGTGGGTGCAGGGGCCCAAGAACTTGGGTCATCATCCACTGCCTTCCCAGGCACATTGGCAGAGAGCTGAATTGGAAATGAAGTAGCCAAGACTCATATGAGCACTGTAGAGTGTCTACAGTGTACCAGGACCTAGGGTAAGTGCTAGAAGTGATATTAGTTATTATGAAAGTGAACTACTTTGTTCTTTCCAAGAATCTTTGCTTACTCCCTCACTCCTTAAGAGCCCAGGTATTGCCACTTGTTGATGCTTTTATCTTCTTCATCAGTCCTTCTGTTGAATAAACATATAAATTCAAGTGTTTTTCCATGGGACAGCTGCTGGGATGTACTTCTTTACTCTTAAGCTCACTGTTCATTTTTTCGTAAATCTTTCTGAGTGGGGGCAGGAGGTGTTTTTCTTTAGGTTCCAGTCAAGTGTCTTACTAAGAAATTCCTCCTCCATCCCAGTGTAAGGGGTTCCCTTATCTTCTCAATGAGAATATCAAAAGAAAAACTGTATTTTAAACTCTTCTGATATATCTTTGAATTTAGTATCTCTGTCATCCCTAGAGCCACTTTTGTTTCTGGTCATTGAACACTGTTTTCTAGAAGCATGATTCACCATGTTTTAAATCTTCTTTGTAAAATTTATCCCAAACCACAAACACCCAAAAGGAAATTTACTCCTTTGTGAGTGCTTATGCCCTCTCTCTCCCACCAAGTTTTTTTTTTAAGGGACAGAGAAAGACAGACAGACAGACAGACACACACACACAGCTCCCATCTGCTGGTTGGCTCCCCAAATGCCCGTTAATAGCTGGGGCTGGGCAGGGCCAAAGCCAGGAATGCTATGTTTCCCACACAGGTGGCAGGAACCCAGTTACTGGGTCTATCACCACTGCTTCTCAGGGTCTGCATTAGCAGGAAGCTGGAGTCAGGAGCCAGCGCCAGGAGTTGAATCTAAGTATTGTGATATGGAATGTGAGCATCTTAACTGCTAACCTAAATGCTTGCTTCTCATCAACTTTGTTTTTTGTGGTCACATATAGGTAACATAAAATTTACCTTTTTTTCTTTTAAAAAAATTAGCTTGAGAGAGATGGAAAGAGAGATTTTCCATATGTTGGTTATTGCTGCAAATGCCTGCAACAACTGAGGTTCACCTGCTGCCTCCCAGGGTGCCTGTTAACCAGGAAGTTGGAATGGGGAGTGGAGCTGGGACTTGAACACAAGCATTCCAATTTGGGATGAGGATGTCCCAGGCAGCCTCTTAACTGCTTCACCAAATTCCTGCCACTAAATTTACCATCTTAACCTTATGAATATTATCACTCAGTGGTATTCTAAGTAATGCATATAAATGGAATCCTATAGTGTTTGTCTTTTGTGATTGACTAATTTGACTAAAATAATGTCACTAAAGTTAATCCATATTGTAGTCTGTGTAATCATGTACTTCCTTTTTAGGGATGACTAGTGTTCCATTGTAGTGATATATATCATATCTTGCTTATCCATTCATCTTTCACTGGATAGTGAGGGTGCTTCCATTTTTAGCTACTGTTGATAATACTGCTATGAACATAAATGGGCAAATATGTCTTTGAGCCCTTGCTTTCAGTGCTTTTGAGTATATACCCAGGAATTGTTGGATCATATGATAATTCTGTTTTTAGATTTTTGAAGAACCACCATCCTATTTCCAATAGTGGCTGTATTATTATTATTATTATTTTAAAGATTTATTTTATTTATTTGAAAGTCAGAATTACACAGAGAGAGAAGGAGAGGTAGAAAGAGAGAGAGAGAGGTCTTCTATCCGCTGGTTCACTCCCCAATTGACCGCAACCACCAGAGCTGCGCAGATCAGAAGCCAAGAGCAAGGAGCTTCCTCCGGGTCTCCCATGTGGTTGCAGGGGCCCAAGGAATTGGGCTGTCTTCTACTGCTTTCCCAGTTCATAGCAGAGAGCTGGATCGGAAGTAGAGTAGCTGGGACTCAAACCAGCGCCCATATGGGATGCCGGCACTGCAGGCAGCAGCTTTAACCACTATGCCACACACCACAGCCCCATGGCTGTATTATTTTACATTCCCACTGGGAGTGCATAGCCCTCTAATTTCTCCTCTTTCTCAAAATATTTGTTTTATATATATATGTGTGTGTGTGTATATATATTAGACATCCTACTGGATGTGAGATTTGATTTACATTTCTCTAGTAATTATTGATGTTGACTGTCTACATTTGATTGTAGGATATTTATATGTCATCTTTGGAGGATTGCCCTTTGTCCATTTATGAATAAGGTTGTTTTTTCTTTTGTTTTAGTCCTGCTTTAAGTAATTTTCTTTATTTTGAGAATTGGAGAGAGACAGAGAGCTGCTGTCTGCTGGTTCACTCCCCAAATGCCTGCAGTGGCTCACTGGTGCCAAAACAGTGAGCCAAGAACTCAATCCAGGTCTCCCATGCGATTGACAGAAACCAACACTTGAATCAACAACCCTCACTGCTGCCTCCTGGGTTATGCATTTGTAGGAGTGCTGGAATCAGGAGCCAGGACTTGGTATTGAACCCAGGTACTATGATATGGGATGTGAGTATCCTAACCACTTAGGCTAAACACCTGCCCCAATTTTAAGTAAATTTTAAAGCTTTGTTTATGATAGTCAATACTTGTGACTGTAATATTATAAATAAATGTCTTATCTTTGAGTATTTATTGTTCAAAATATAAAATTTAGAAGACCATTTTATGCTGAGAGATTTTTATGGGACTTTGGTTATAAGGTGATGACTTAACTTCTGAAAAATAGTTTTTGTAGAAACTTTACCTTATATTTATGCCTGTGTTCAGTCATGTTGGTCTTAGTGAATTAAACTTGTCATAGTATGGCTCTAACTCTCTAGATGATAGTCTCTAGCCCTATAAAAAGAATAATTAAGTTGGGGCCAATTTTGTGGAGCAGTGGATTAAGCTGCCCAAGTGCTTGGCCCCTGCACCCACGTGGGAGACGCGGATGAAGCTCCTGGCTCCTGGCTTCTGCTTGGCCCAGCCATGGCTGTTGTGGCCATTTAGGGAGTGAAACCAACAGATGGAAGATTGATCTCTCTCTCTTTGTAACTCTACCTGGTTTTTTTTTTTTTTTTTTTTTTTAATTTATTTGACAGGTAGAGTTATAGACAGTGAGAGAGAGAGACAGAGAGAAAGGTCTTCCTTCCATTGGTTCACTCCCCAAATCTCCGCTACGGCCAGTGCTGCGCTGATCTGAAGCCAGGAGCCAGGTGCTTCTCTCTGGTCTCCCATGTGGGTGCAGGTCCCAGACACTTGGGCCATCCTCCACTGCCCTCCCGGGCCACAGCAGAGAGCTGGACTGGAAGAGGAGCAACTGGAACTAGAACCCGGCACCCATATGGGATGCCGGCGCCACAGGTGGAGGATTAACCAAGTGAGCCACGGTGCCGGCCCGTAACTCTACCTTTCAAATAAATAGAATAATTCTTTAAAAAATAAAAAAAAGAATTAAGTCATGTTTCACAAACAGCAGTTCTGAAGGTAGTCACCACTATTACTGCACAGTATCTTTTTTTTTAAATTTTAAGATTTATTTACTTGAAAGGCAGAGTTACAGAGATGCAGAGGCAGAGAGAGAGAGGTCTTTGATCCACTGGTTCACCTCTCAGATGGCCGCAACGGCTGGAGCTGCGACAATCCAAAGCCAGGAGCCAGGAGCTTCTTCCAGGTCTCCCATGTGAGTGCAAGGGCCCAAGGGCTTGGGCCATCTTCTACTGCTTTCCCAGGCCATAGCAGAGAGCTGAATCAGAAGTGGAGTAGCCATGACTTGAATTGGCACCCATATGGGATGCTGGCACTGCAGGCGGCGGCTTTACCCACTATGCCACAGCGCTGACCCCTGCACAGTATCTTTTAAGGTCAAAGCTGATTTGTTAGTACATGGGAGAAACTGAAGCCTGGAGCTACCTGGATGTTTTCAGACAGAGGGAGTGGAAAACTCAGAATCCCAGGCCTGGCTGATGTGGTCATCTCACCAACATTTCTCAGCTCTTTGGAGATCTTTTCATTTGTTTCCATCTCAAATAACATTTTTCCCTGCTGAGAAGGTACTTTTCTTTAGAGGGAGCTATTTAGGAGTCTTTTTGTCTTGATGCCTGTCTTGGTATTTGGGAATCCTATAAGGATTAGAGAATCTTTGGAATTCTTGGATCCTCTGTGATTCCAACCTAATTAGTTAGCTTTCTTGTACACCCCCCAAGGCAAAACACCATTTAAATCAGCTTTTTAAAGAAACTTATTATAACATGGTCTCCGAATAAAATGAGCATCCCCAGATGCCCATGTACCCCGTGTGTTGTGAGGTTTCCTGGACTCTGATCTGATAGGGCTGCAACACTCATATCATTGCCCTTGAGAGCTCCAGGCAGGTCCTGAGAGCTGTGACGAGGGCTGGCTTTCCAGGTAGCTGCTCTCCATCTTAATATCTGACAAGCCCAGTCATGTTGACTATGTTTAATCCATCCATGTTCTGCATCTTCTTTCAACCCAGAGGCCAAGTGCAACACGAAAGCAGAGGGAATCAGAATTTAAGGCATAGGAATCTCCTATGAAATGGCAGATCTTTGCGAGATAGTATTATGAGCTGTTCTGTTTTGCTGTGGCTTTGGAAAACCTTTGGATTCCTCTACTGAAAATTTGTTTGAAAAAAATCTTTTTAATGAAACAGTGTGAGTCACAAAGCAGCCTCCCCTTCTCATAATAGCATTTCTCACCAGGGGAATTTTTGGTAGCTGTTGGGGGAGGGATTTGAGTAGGTTGTGGATGATAAATCGCTCAGTGGCACATAACCAAAGGCTGCCATGTCAGAACTCTGGTGTTTTCCGTGCTGATTCCAAGCCCTGAATCCAGAGTGCAGGACAGCAGAATAGAACAGAGGAGCCTGGGCCTCACGAATGACCAATGATACTGGAGTTTCAGCACACAGAATGGGTTCATTAAAACACTGTCATTGTGTCAGAGGATCCGAACAGAGGCCTTGGGTCAGAGGTCCAGAAGCCACTTACAGGCAGCCTTCTGGGTTATAGGATGACTTTGGACCTAGGTATAAGAATTTAAAGGTTATGAGTAGTTTCTTTGCTGTCTATACCTCCCTTTTCCGTATTTTGAATTTAAGAAAATAAATTCATTTATTTGAAAGGAAGAGGGAAAGAGAGATCTTCCATTTACTAGTTCACTCCCCAAATACCTGCAACAACTCTGCAACCAGGAGCCTGAAACTCATTCTGTATCTTCCATTTGGGTGGCAGGGACCCACGTACTTGACCCATCATCTGCTGTGTCCCAGGGAGGCGTTGGAAGCTGAGCAGAGTCTTGAACCCAGGGACTTTGATATAGAATATGGGCATTCCCAAGTAGTATCTTAACCACCATGCCAAATGCCTGTCTCCTGGTCCATATTTTGAATTAGTGCTTGGTACTGACCTTGGTACCACTTTACAAAGATGGGATTCATAAAAGGTCTCCTATACTCTTAGGGTTCTAGATCTAAAGCACTTAGAATGGCATCCAAAGAAAACACATCACTCTGTCAGCCTCCTTGTAGGATGGTGAAAAGGAAGCGTGGTCTTAGAGATATGAAGTACTTAGAAGGGGCAAGGATGGTATCGGCATCCAAATTATCTGCCATAAACCTTCTGCCACTCCGAGGATAAGTTTTCAGCTTCATTGATCTCTGGTTTTTCTTTGGGACTCATGTCTGAAGTATCTTATGTAAGCTACAGACACAGGAAAGTCTGAAAGGTTACTACAACTGTATTAGGATTTGCTTTCCTTTGGAAAGTCAAGGCTGTCTCCATTCTGTGTTTTCCTGGCTTTGTACTTTTCTTCAAAGCCTCTTAGCAATTCCAAGTCTCCAGAGCTTAATAAAGGGGAAACAGGAAGTCTGTGTTGGATGCCTAAGAGCCAGCAGCAGCAGCTAGAGCAAAAGGCACAGGCACAAAACGGGGAGGGGGAATTCTGGGCCTATGGGATTCTAGATACACCCCTCAATAAGGACTTTTACCAACTCCATCAAACGGAGAGGCCACTGAAGTCTCTTTTGAAAGAAGGACTGATGTTTCTTAGGTAATAGAATGGAGGTTTCCCACTTGTATGATGGCTTAATTCTCAAGTGTCTTTTACGTAAAGAGTTCAAAGCCCTTGAAGAAAAGTAATGATCACTTTTAGAAAGCAGTGGAGTTAAGTATCTCCCTTGTACTTGAGGGTCTGCAAGGTTTATCTTACCAAGGGGTCCTGGCTGGAGCCTGACCTTTTCTTTTCCTGTCGGTTTACTTTAAGTAACTCTGCAAGTTTTAGTCCTGTAATTGCTAAGTAGAGGAGTCACAGGGGTTTGTGATGTTTCAATTTTGGTTTCACTTGCACATTTCAGGAAATCACACAGCCTTGTGACTCTGAATAGGAACTCTTTGGTGTCTTGGGCTTTTCCCAAAAATAAACTATTTTAGACATTCAAAAGAGATAAAATTCTTGCCTACCAAGTAGATTAATAAATAAAGCCTTACAGACATCATTGTACATACCTTACCCTATTCTTGATTTTTCTCTTTGCCCAGAGGTGACCACTCTAGAGGCCTACTCTAGTGTCTGTCTTGCTGTATATAGCCATCCTTTTGCTGCCTGTGTCTATCAAAATAATACTCATTTTGTCTTTAATTTTTAAAAATATTTATTTATTTGAAAGGCAGAGTGAGAGATTGATCTTCTATCTGCTAGTTCACTCTCCAAATGGCCACAGTGTCTAGGACTGGGCCAAGCTGAAGCCAAGAGCCCAGAACTCCACTATGTCTTCTCTTTGGCTGTAGGGGCCCAAGCACTTGGGCTGTCTTTCGCTGCTTTCCCAGGCACATTAGCAGGGAGCTGGATTGGAGGTGGAGCAGCCAGGCCTCCAGGTGGCACTCAGATAAGGGATGCTCGGCATTGCAAGGTGAGGCGTTAACCCTCCGTGCCATATGCCAGCCCCACCTGTTTAATTTTTATAAGCTTTATGTGAGCTATATCGTAATGGCTCTATCCTTCCATGTGTATCTATGCATACATACTTCAAAATGAGTTTGAAATTTATGAATCTATTTTATTTATAGCATTTTCATATTTACTGCTGTATGCTATTACGAATATACTACAGATATCACAACTTAGCAGCTGATTTTCTTATCAGTGGATATTAAAATTGTTTTCAGGTGCTTTGAGAATATTTTTCTATGTTGAATAAGAGTTTTTCTAAAGCACATTCTTGGCTGTGAAATAACTGCATTGTAGGAGATACTTACATATGGGATCTTCAAAACGTTCATGGAAAATGCATGGCTTTTTAAAGTTTTATTTACTTATTTGAAAGGCAGAGTGATAGAGAGGGGGAGACACAGAGAGAGTGAGTGAGATCTTCCATCTGCCAGTTTACACCCCAAATGCCTGCAACACCTGGGACTGGGCCAGGCTAAAACCAGGAACCTGGAACTCCACCTGTGTCTCTCAAACAGATAGCTGGGACCTGAGTACATGGACCATCATTTGCTGTCTTTCCAGGGGTGTTAGTATGGAGCTGGGTTGACAGTGAAGTAGGCAGAATTAGAACTGGCACTCTGATATGGAGTGCTGGCGTCCCAGTGGTGGCTTAGCACTATAATGCCTGCCCTGAAAATGCATATGTTATGAAAAAATTAAACATGGATTTCAAATATTTTTGTACCAAGATGAACTTTTATTTCCATTTTTCGTGAGCTTTTTAAGTGCATACCGTCAACTCATAATTAAATATTGCCAATGGATTTCCAGTATGCATGTACCAGTTTATATCCCAAATAGCATATTTTCTCTTGCACCATGTCCTTGCCAAAAGTTGATATTGTTGACTTTTTTTTTTTTTTTTTTTTTTTTGCAAGCTTTGGTGATTATCAGGGTAGGTTGGCCAGCGCTGCGGCGCAGTGGGTTAAAGCCCTGGCCTTAAGCGTCGGCGTCCCATGTGGGCACCGGTTCTAGTCCCAGCTGCTCCTCTTCCAATCCAGCTCTCTGCTATGGCCTGGGAGAACAGTAGAGGATGGCCCAAGTCCTTGGGCCCTGCACCCATGTGGGAGACCTTGAAAACACTCCTGGCTCCTGACTCCTGGCTCCTGACTCCTGGCTTCAGATTGGCACAGCTCCAGCCATTGCAGCCATCTGGGGAGTGAACCAGTGGATGGAAGACCTCTCTCTCTGTCTCTGCCTCTCTTGGTAACTTTTTCAAATAAATAAATCTTTCAAAAAAAATAAAGGGTATTTCATTGTGACTTTATTTATTCATGTGTTTGGGAATATGAAAATATTTCATGGAAAATGTAATTAAAGGATAAGTTTGGGGGCAGACATTGTCCTAGTGATCATGATGTCAATTAAGATGCCCTTGTCCCACACTGAAGTACCTGGGTTCAGTTCCTGGCTTCCACTCCTTGCTTCCTGCCAGTGCAGACCTGGAAGGCAGCAGGTGATGGCTCAAATAGTTAAGTCTCTGCCACCTCCTTGGGATACTTGGATTGAATTCCTGACTGCTAGCTTTAGCCTGTCCCAATACCAGCTGTTGGCATTGAGGGAGTAAACTAGTGAATGGAAACACACTCTTTTTCTGTCTCTCAAAAAAGTTTTTTGGTGCAAGAAACTATTGGGAGATCCATGTTTTTGTGTATATATGTACATGTAACCAATATTATGTATTTAGTCATCATGTTTCCTTCTCTTTGAAATGCTTGTTAATGTCTTTTACTCTGTAATATTTAATCAAGTGATTCATCCTCTTTTTTTTAAAATTAATTAATTTATTTGAAAGGCAGAGAGAGAGGTCTTCCATCCACTGGTTCACTCCCCAGACGGCTGCCATTACCGGAGCTGGGCCCATTCAAATCCAGGAGCTTCTGGGTTTCCCACATGGGTACAGGGGCCCAAGCACTTGGGCCATCCTCTGCTGCTTTCCCAGGCCATAGCAGAGTTGGAGCAGCCCGCACCTGCAGGTGGCAGCTCCACCCACTACACCAAAGCGCTGTCCCTGGTTCATCCTCTTTTTACTGGTTTATATGAAACTGTTTTTATTTTGTTGCCAGGTAGCCATTATTATCTGCATATACAATGCAGATATATGCAGTTTGTATCTTACTTCTTTATTCTTTTTTGTGACTTCTTATTGTTAAGGTAAAATTTTTAAAGATTTATTTATTTATTTGAAAGGCAGAGTGACCAGTGGGGGAGGTGAAGGTGCATCTTGCATTTGCTGGTTCACTCCCTAAATGCCTGCAACAGCTGGGGCTGAGCCAGGACAAAGCCAAGAGCCAGGAACTCCATCCAGTCCCCCATGTGGGTGAAAGGAACCCAAGTACTTTACTTGGGCTATCATCCACTTCATTACCAGGCCCAGTAGCATGAAGCTGGATCTTAAGTGGAGAGAGCTGAGACTCAAAGTGGCAGTCCAGTACAGGATTTGGGTGTCCTGTCCCTAGCAGCAGCTTAACCTATTACTCCATAGTGCTAACGTGCACTGCCCACCCACTTAACTTAATTTTAATGTGATTGAATCTTCCAGTGTTTGCTCTTATGGTGTAAATATTTTGTGTGTTAGGAAATATTGCTTTTAGGGGTGGACGTTGTGGTATAGGTTAAGATGCCTCTTGGGCTGCCCACATCTCAGAATGCCTGGGATCAAGTACCACCTCCATTTCCCATCCAGTTTCCTGCTAATGTGCCTGGGAAAGCAACAGAAGATGGCATAAGTACCTGGGTTCTCACCACCTATATTAAGTACCTGGATGAAGTTCTTGGCTCCTGGCTTTGACCTGGTCCAGCCCTGGCTTTTAAGGGTATTTGGAAAGTGAACAAGCAGATGAAAGATCTCACTCTCTTTTCTCTGTCACTCTCCTGTCTCTGTCACTGTATCTTCCAGATAAATAAATAATCTTTTAAAAAAAGAAAAATATTTTCCCAAGGTTAAAAATATTCTTTGGTTTTCTTGTAAAAGTTTTAAAATTACACTTGTCATATTTAATTTCTTAATCCATAGAGAATTAATTTTTTTGAGGGGAGTAAGGTACAAATATATTTCCATTTTTCCATATGAATAACCAGCTCTCCCAGCAGCGTGTGAGGAATGATAAAGTCTTCCTACTGATTTGCAAAGCTGTCTCTAGCCTATGTGATTTCCTTCTGGGCATATTTGTTTCTGTGCTTTCTGTTCTTTTCCATTGGTCAATTTGTCTATCTGTGTGCTAATATTCTATTAATTACTATAATTTGGGAATGGGTCTTGCTGTGTGGAAGGGCAGATCTTTTCACCTTATTTGTTCTTTTTAAAAACTGTGTGTTGGTGAAATGAAACTTTTTAGGGGAGAAATAGGAGAATCCAAACAGGATTAACAAAATGAAGTGCAGAGGACCAGGAGCTGCCCTGCTGGTAGCTGCTGCTCTTTCTCAGTGACAGGACATCTGGCAAACTCACCCTAATGGGCAGTTTCAGTTTTTTTCTCCTACTAAATTGGACAAACAATAACATTTCCGTATGTCTTTGTGTTGCAAACAGCAGAATTAACAGTTCTGTATGTTACAGACAACAATAAAAACAAAAACTGCTTAGCAGTTTTTGGCACTTTCTGTGTATAGATGAATTTTAAGATCAGATTAATTTCTTTGAGGGTTAAAAGCTATTAGGATATTTATTGGAATTACATTTAATTTATCAGTTGCCATCTTTATAAAATTGAGTCTGTCCTAGAAGCTGATGGGAATGCATTTACAAATAAAAGAATAGAAATTTTTTTTTACATTTTATTTGCATTTTTTTAAAATGTTGACATAATTTCAGGCTTACAGATATGTTGTAGAACTTATACAAACCGATACTGTATATCCATCATGGCCCCTCTGCCCCGAATCCTTAGATATTACCAGAAAGACAAATAGTTGACATCCATTAAGTTTCAGACTCTGAGTTCTTAAAGGAAAAATTTTTTTTTTTTTTTGACAGGCAGAGTGGACAGTGAGAGAGAGAGACAGAGAGAAAGGTCTTCCTTTGCCGTTGGTTCACCCTCCAATGGCTGCTGCGGCTGGCGCACCGCGCTGATCTGATGGCAGGAGCCAGGTGCTTCTCCTGGTCTCCCATACGGGTGCAGGGCCCAAGGACTTGGGCCATCCTCCACTGCCTTCCCGGGCCACAGCAGAGAGCTGGCCTGGAAGAGGGGCAACCGGGACAGAATCCAGCGCCCCGACCGGGACTAGAACCCGGTGTGCCGGTGCCGCAAGACAGAGGATTAGCCTAGTGAGCCGCGACGCCTGCTAGGAAATTTTTGAAATCTGAGAAATCTACAGTGACCTGCTGCCGGGAATGGGAGAACCATGTGATCTTAGAGTGGCTGGGCCCAGACCTCAGGTTGCTTTGGTCAGGGTTGGTTGTATTTGCACATGAACTGCCCCCTGGTTCTGTCTTACCAACTGACCTTCTTATCAACTTAGGCAGGAAAATTCAGATCAAGGAAGGTTGACTCAGCCTAGCCAGAGATGCTTTTAAGGGAGGAATGGGACACCCTCTTGCGGGAGGGGCAGTGTGGGGTACTGGTTAAGGTCCTGCAGGCTCGGCACCAGACTGCCTTCAGGGTGTGAATCCCAGTGTTGCTGATTTTCAGTTTTGGAACCTTGGGCAAGTGACTGAACAACATGGTGCCTTAATTTCTTTACCTCTGAAGAGAGACCAACAGTGACACTATTATATATAAAGGACTGTTATATGTATTCAGTGAGCTAAGCATAGTCACATCACTTAAAATATTGCCTAGCAGATAGTAAATGATCAGTAAATGTAAGTTGTCCTTTTTTTTTTTTTTTAAGATTTATTTATTTATTTGAGAGGCAAAGTTACAGAGATAGGGAAAGACACAGCAGTCTTCCATCCGCTGGTTCACTCCCCAGATGGCTGCAATGGCTGGAGCTGGGCAAATCTGAAGCCAAGAGCCAGGAGCTTCTTCCAGATCTGCCACACAGGCGCAGGGGCCCACTTGGGCCATCCTCCACTGCTTTCCTAGGCCAATAGCAGGGAGCTGTATTGGAAGAGGAGAAACTGGGACTTCAACTGGTGCCCATATGGGATGCTGATGCTGCAGGTGGAGGCTTAACCTACGGCACCCCAGTTCTGGCCTCAGTAAATGTAAGTTCTAAACATTTGTTTGGGATACAGCTTTATAAGTGCTTATCATTTAATGTTTGGGATAAAGCTTTATATATATTCTTTAGCAATTTTAAATCACTTTTGTTAAACTTATCACTAGGGACCTTACAGTTTTTTTTGTAAATAGCAGCTTTTTACACATTTTAAAATTATTTCTTCACTTGAAAGAGCGATACACACACACACACATCTTCCATTAGCAGGTTCATTTCTCAAACGACCTAACGAGCCAGGTCTAAGCCAGGCCTAAACTAGGAGCCAGGACTTCTATCCTGGCCTCCCACATCATTGGCAGCGTTTTAGGTACTTAGACCATCTTCTTCTGCCTTCCCAGGTACATTAGCACAAAGCTGGATTGAAAGTGGAGCAGGGGCCGGTGCTGTGGCATAGTGGGTAAAGCCACAGCATGCAGTGCTGGCATCGCATATGGGTGTCAGTTTAAGTCCCGGCTGCTCCACTTCCAATCCAGCTCTCTGCTATGGCCTCGGAAAGCAGTAGAAGATGGCCCAAGTCCTTGGGCCCCTGCACTTGGCTTCGGATCAGTGCAGCTCCAGCTGTTGCGGTCAACTGGGGAATGAACCAGCAGATGGAAGACCTCTCTGCCTCTCCTTCTCTCTGTGTAACTCTGACTTTCAAATAAATAAATAAATCTTAAGAAAGAAAGAAAGAAAGAAAGAAAGAAGAGAAGAGAAGAGAAGAGAAGAGAAGAGAAGAGAAGAGAAGAGAAGAGAAGAGAAGAGAAGAGAAGAGAAGAGAAGAGAAGAGAAGAGAAGAGAAGAGAAGAGAAGAGAAGAAAGAGGAGCAGCACTCAAACCAGCACTCTAGTATGGGATGCCGGCATCGCAGATGGCTGCTCAGCCTGCTGCACCACAGTGCTGTCTCTATAGTTCTTATAATTGTTTTAGGTTTCTTTTACTTTCAGCAACTTGTTGAACTCTTGAGGTCTGATAGTTTTGTTTTATTTGAAAGGCAGACAGAGAGAGCTGGAGACAGAGGAATCACCCATCCACTGGTTTGCTCCCCAAATTCTCATAATAGCTGGGGCTGGGCCACACTGAAGCCAGTAGCCAGCTCAGTCCAGGTCTCCTATGTGGGTTACAGGAATGCAGCCACTTGAGTCATCACCTATTGCTTGCCAGGGTGCTGGAATTAGCAGGAAGCTGGAAGTGAGAATGGAGCCGGCATACAAGCCCAGGTACTCCCTTAACTGCTGTGCCAAATTCCTGCCCCCATAATAGTTTTTTTTTTTTTAAGGTTTATTTTGTTTATTTAAGAGGCAGAGTTACAGAGAGAGAGGGAGAGACAGAGATCTTCCATCTGCTGCTTCACTCCCCAGATGACTGCAATGGCCAGGGCTGGGCTAAGCTGAAATCTGGAGCTTCTTCTGGGTCTCCCCTGTGGCTGTAGGGGCCTAAGCACTTGGGCCATTTTCTTCTGCTTTCCCAGGCTCATTAGCAGGTAGCTGGACAGAAAGTGGAGCAGCCAGGACTTGAACTGGTGTCCATGTGGGATGCTAGCATCTCAGGTGGCAGCTTTGTCTGCTGAGCCACCCCTCTTCTCCATAATAGTTTTAAATGGGGCCCGGCGCTGTGGCACGGGGGGTTAATGCCCTGTCCTGAAGTACCAGTATCACATATGGGTGCTGGTTCGAGACCCGGCTGCTCTACTTCTGATCCAGCTCTCTGCTATGGCCTGGGAAAGCAGTGGAAGATGGCCCAAGTCCTTGGGCCCCTGCATCCACGTGGGAGACTGGGAAGAAGCTCCTGGCTCCTGGCTTCAGACCAATGCAGCTCCAGCCATTGCAGCTATCCGGGGAGTGAACCATCAGACAGAAGACCTTTCTCTCTCTCTCTCTGTCTCTGCCTCTCCTCTTCTCTGTAACTTTCAAATAAATAAATAAATCTTTAAAAAATATAATTTTAAATGGATAAAATGTACAAATTAAGACAGTCCCAGATTAGTTTGGGAAAAATCTAATTATATGTCACTTTCAGAATTCACACGTAGGATACAGGGATTGAAATTAAAGGGATAGGAAAAGACGTACCATGCAAATATTTACAGAAACAAATTGGGCATTAATACCAGACAAAATAGACCAAGGACAAAATCACTGTTAGGGATTAAGATGCTCTCTTCAAAAGTGATTCTCCAAAAAGATGTAAATAACTCTAAACTACTAAGAGAATGTCAATTTATATGTAGAAAAATTTGGCAGAATTACAAAGAGAAGTAGACAAATTCAGTCATAAATTTTAATGTAACTTTAATGTAATTGAGAGATCAAGAACAGTAAAATGTAGTAAGATATGGAAGATTTGAACAACCGAACTGATGTTTGATCTAAAGAATCAAACAATCAACAGAAAATCAACAAAATCAAAGCTCACCTAACATTTAGAATAACTTTGTCAAGCATGAATGAAATATTTATGAAAAATAACTGTAATAAGTATGCCACAAATCAGATATCATTCAAAACTAAAAAATCAATAATATACAGACTGTTCTGTGACAGCAATGTAATTTAGTTAGAAGCCAGCTTAAAAATTTTTAGAAATTTAAAAATGTGATTGTAAATAATTCATGAAATAAAAAATTATAATATAGATCAGAATATATCTAGGACTGAATGATAAGGAAAATACTGTAGACTGTAAATCATAGGATCCAATTTAAAAAGTATTCAAAAGGAAATTCTAGAGCTTTAAATGCCTTTATTAGAAAGAGGGAACAAAAATCACTATGGGGGCTAGTGCTGGACTAACCCTCTGCCTACGGTGCCAGCATCCCATATGGGCACCAGGTCTAGTCCCAGCTGCTCCACCTCCAGTCTAGCTCTCTTCTATGTCCTGGGAAAGCAGTAGAAGATGGCCCAGGTGCTTGGGCCCCTGAAACCTGCATGAGAGACCTGGAAGAAGCTCCTGGTTCCTGGCTTTGGATCGGTGCAGCTCCGGCCATTGCAACCATCTGGGGAGTGAACCAATGGAAGGAAGACCTTTCTCTCTGTCTCTCCCTCTCACTTTCTATAACTCTACCTCTCAAATAAATAAATAAAATCTTAAAAAAAAAAAAAAGGAGTAAACCAGAGGATGGAAGACCTCTGTTTCTGTCTTTTCCTCTGTAACTCTACCTCTCAAATAAACAAACAAAAAAAATAAAGAAAGAAAGAAATCCACTACCCATTGAGTCTAACATAAGAACACAGAAATATAGTAAACTCAGGGGAAGCAGAGAAACACAACTAAAATGAGTCAGGCAGTTGGCCTCGTGATTAAGGTGCCTGTGTTCCGCATCAGAGTATCTGAGTTTGATTCCCAGCTCCAACTTCTGACTCCAGTTTCCTGCCAGTGCAGATCCTGGGAGGCAACAGTTAAGGTTAGAGCAATTGGGTTACTGCTAGCCATGTGGGATATCTGGGTTTTGTTCCTGGCTCTCGGCTGTATCCTCAGCCCAGCCTTGCCCTAGCCATTGCCGGCATTTGGGGAGTAAACCACTGGAAGAGAACTCTCTCTCAAATAAGTAGTTCTTTTTGGAAAAATACAGTTAAAAGCAGAAAGCAATGAATTCAAAATCAAAAGCTAGTAATTCATATTAAAGTTGTTGTCAGTAATGATTTAGTAAATTAGAAGTCTTGTTTCAAAAAAAAAAAAAAAGGCTAGTCATTTGAAAATAAATTAATAAAAAAGACCTGACAAGACTAATTAAGAATAAAAAGAAAACATGTATGAACAATACTAGGAATGGAAAATGGGACATGGTATAAAGGTGGACAGAGAAGTGCCTTGTAATGTAATCATCTCTTTGTGGGGCTTTGGTTCCAGGACCCCTCAAGGAGACAAATCTGTAGATATTCGAGTCTCTTATGTAAAATGGCATAATATTTGCACAAAACCTCTACTTATCCTGTATACTTTATCTCTAGATTGCTTATAATAACTAATAAATGTAAATGCCAAGTAAATAGTTGTTCTATCATATTTATTCTGGAGAGTTGACAAGAAACAAGTGTATGTGTATTTAGTACAGATACAGTTTTCTCCTCAATATTTGCAATGTGTAGTTGGTTGAATCCATAGATGCAGAAACCATAGATAAAGAAGCCTGGCTATATACATCTTGTCAAGACTGACCCAAGAATATAAAACCTGAGTAGACTAATAACATTAAAGAATTTGAATTATAGGGCCAGAGCTGTGATGTAGTGGGCTAAGCCTCTGCCTGTGGTGCCAGCATCCCTTATGAGTGCCAGTTCAAGTCCCAGCTGGTCCACTTCCATTCCAGCTCTTTTGCTGTGGACTAGGAAAGTAGTAGAAGATGGCCCAAGTGCTTGGGACCCTGAACCCACATGAGAGACCTGGAAGAAGCTCTTGGCTTTGAATTGGCCCAGCTCCAGCCATTGAGGCCATTTGGGGGGTGAACCAGCGGGTGAAAGATCTCTCTCTGTCTCTCTGCCTCTGCCTCTCTGTAGCTCTGCCTTTCAAATAAATAATTAATCTTAAAAAAAAAAAGAGACTAAAAATGTATCATGTGGTACATATTCTAATAAATTATTTTTTTAAACAAAGAACTTGAATTGTTAGATAAAAGCCTACTTGTTCAAAAAAAAAAAAAAAAATCACAGGCCCAGATGGTTTTACAAGAGACTTTAAAAAAAAAAAAAAAAAAGAACTAGAAAAGGCTCCTGGCTTCAGATCAGCTCAGCTCCAGCCCTTTTGGCCATTTGGGAAATGAACCAGTGGATGGAAGACCTCTTTCTATCTCTCCCTCTGTCTGTAACTTTGCCTCTCAAATAAATAAATAATTTTAAAAAAAATACCTACATAACAAAACAAAAAAGTGGATTAGAAAATAAGAAGCAAAATAGTATATAATTTACGGAGGACAGGACTTTCTTGGACTTTCCTGTGTCAGTGCATCTCAATAAAATCATGGAATCAGGGCAGGTGTTTGAGGGTTAGGACACTGCTTGGGACATCTGTATCCTATGTCAGGCCTGGCCACCTTTGGTCAATGAAACATGAGCAAATGTGATAACAGAGGCTTGAAAAGTACTTGTGCATGTCAGATTGCTGTTTCTATATTGGTTTTTGAAGGATGTTTTTATTTATTTATTTGAAAGAGAAAGAGAGAGAGGAGATATACTGGTTAAGTCCCCAGTGCTACATGTGGGAGGACCTGTATTAAGTTCTCAGCTGCTGGCTTTGGCCTGGCCCGGTCCTAACTGTTGTAGACATTTGAGAGTGAACCAATGGATTGGGAGATCTCTGTTTCTATGTGTCTCTCTGCCTTTCTAAATAAATACATAAACAAACAAATGAAGTAATAAAAATTTTTAAAGTATCATGATTGAGTTATATATTATTTCAGTATCATTTAATTTGTAACATTATTATTTAATATTTTCTTTGTGCTGTTGGCCATATTTTATTTGCATTTTTCTTCCTTTCCTGTCTTAGGTAGTTTGAGTTTTCTTTACTACACATTTCCATCCTTGCTTTCCTCTGTCCTGCCATAATCTTCAAGCTTTTCTTTTATAGGCTATGTTTAAATTTTTGGCCTGCATACCTCAGTTAAATCTAAAGTTAAATCATTGTCTCTACTATCGTTCTAAATAAAAACCCAGTTTGTCTCACATTATGCTGTGGTTCAGTGTTAATAATTACGCTTTGAGTAGAAGATGGCCCAATTCCTTGGGCCCCTGTACCTGTGTGGGAGACACAGAAGCTCCTGGCTCCTGGCTTTGGATTGGCGCAGCTCCAACCGTTGTGGCCAGTTAGGGAGTGAACCAGTGGATGGATGACCTCTCTTTCT
Organism: Oryctolagus cuniculus; assembly: GCF_964237555.1. NCBI lineage: Eukaryota > Metazoa > Chordata > Mammalia > Lagomorpha > Leporidae > Oryctolagus > Oryctolagus cuniculus. The sequence goes on from NC_091449.1 coordinate 57,502,397, forward strand.
CTCTGTTTCTCCTCTCTGTATGTAACTCTTTCAAATAAATCTTTTGAAAAAAAAAAAAATTCCGCTTTGTTTTTATACCCTTGAATTAGTTGTTGCTATTCTTATTGGATGAAGTCATTTGGATTCATCCACCTGCTTCCTGCTTTCTTTGCCTGTCGTCCCTTCTTTGATTTACATCCTCCTTCTGAGTTAAATTTCCTTCTTTTAGTTGAAGGCTAGAAATTAAATTTTTAAAATTTTTTTCTGCTTAACAGTGCTTTATCATAGTGTTGGATAATTTAACTGGATATAAAAATCTGGATTTCCAGTTTTCCTTTGCTCTGTAATGAGATTATGTTACTCTGTTTCATTTTCTCTTATCTTCCAGTGTTGCAGTTAAGAAATCTGCTTCTCAACTCTAGAGCTAATCTCTTTTTCCCTCTAAGCTGCTTTCTTATCTTCCCTTGGTTGTTGCTGTTCTGTAAATTTATGACCATGTGTTCTTGATTAGATTGGTTTTTTATATAACCTGCTTGCTGTTTGTCCTTGAATATGAGATTTCATATATCTTTTAAAATTTATTTATTTGAGAGGCAGAGTTACAGACTGAAAGAGAGGGAGAGACAGAGAGAGAGGTTCTCCATCTTTTGTTTCACTCCCCAAATGGCCAGAAGGGCCAGAGCTGGGCTGATTCGAAGCCAGGATCCAGGAGCTTCCTCAAGGTCTCCCACGTGTATTTAGGCGCCCAAGCACTTGGGTCATCTTTGGCTGCTTTCCCAGGCCATTAGTAGGGTGCTGTATCAGAAGTGGAGAAGCTTGGGCTCAAACCAGTGCCCATATGGAATTCCAGCACTGCAGGCAGAGGCTTATACTGTGCCACAACAACGGCCCCCAAGATTTCTTTTCTTTTTTTTCTTAAAGATTTATTTATTTATTTGAAAGTCAGAATTACACAGAGAGAGAAGGAGAGGCAGAGAAAGAGAGAAAGGTCTTCATCCGCTGGTTCACTCCCCAATTGGCCGCAATGGCCAGAACTGCACTGATCTGAAGCCAGGAGCCAGAGCTTCTTCTGGGTCTCCCACGTGGGTGCTTTCCCAGGCCATAGCAGAGAGCTGGTTCAGAAGTGGAGCAGCTGGGACTCAAACCTGACTTTAGATCTGTGCAGCGCTGGCCCTTGTGGCCAATTGGGGAGTGAACCAGCGAGTGGAAGACCTCTTTATTTTTCTGCCTCTCCTTTTCACTCGGTGTAACTCTCACTTTCAAATTAATAAATATTTTTTAAAAAGATTTATATATCTTTTTGAAAGGCAGAGTGATAGAGAGGGAGAGACAAGATCTTCCATCCGCAGGTTCACTCCCCAAATGGGCCAGACCAAACTCAGGAGCCAGGAACTCCTGAGTTACCATGTGAGTGGCAGAAGCCCAAGTACTTTGCTCTTCTCCTGCCTTCTCAGGTACATTAACAGGAAGCCGGATTGGAAGCAGAGCAGCTGGACTCAGATTGGCGCTTCGATGTGGGCTCCTGGCATCGCAAGTTGCGGCTTAACTTGCTTAACAGCACTAGCCCCTCTGGGTAACTTCTTATCTCTCTCGTCAGTATGCAGATTCTTTCTACTTTTTAACCTCTCCACTGAGTTTCATATTTCATTGAACCACATTCTAAATGCCTTGGAATGACTTATTAGGGTGTTTATTTGCTGCCTTCAATTTATTGTCTTTTCTTGTGCCTTCTTGTTTTCTTCTTTGGGAAAGTAAATAGGACTAGCTAGCTGCTTTGTGGACCGTTCTCTTCCTGCCCAGAAGTTCCATGACGCTGTATCATGTGGTAGTGAACTGTGGCGCAAACACGTGCTGTGAACAGGGAGGCAGGAAGCTGGGAGTCCATCATCGTTTTGTTCCCCACTCCCAGAGGAAGAGCAGCTCTGAGTCATGTAGGGGATGTTTCAGCAGCGCACCTCTTGGGGGCCCACAGCTGTGGCAGGCATCTGTTTCTATGGTAACTCTTCCTCTGTACTCCAGATTGCAGAGGGTAGTTAGTTACATGATCAACTTGTAGAGCCTGCCCGTGTTCTGGGCAGGCTGGATTCATTCTCTTCTCTCTTGTAGACCACACTATCCAGTCTAGTAGCCATTAGCTGCAAACGGTTATAAAAGTTTAAATTAGTGAAAATGCATAACAATTAAAAATTCTATTTGAGTCACACCAGCACCGTTTCCAATGCTCTGTCGTCACAGAAGGATAGTGACCGCTCTGGCTGGACAGCTCCTGTGAAAAACGTTTCCAGCCTTGCAGAAAGTTGCGTGGCCAGTGCTGTTCTATACTCCCCTACAGTATTCTTAGCGGAGACAGAGTTCAGGATCGAGTTCTTCATCTGCTAGTTCACTCCCCAAATATCTACAGTGTCCAGGCCAAAGCCAGGAGCCAGAAGCTTCATCCTGGTCTGTCACATGGGTACAGGGGCCCAAATGCTTGGGTCATCATCTGCTGCTTTTCCCAGGCATATTAACAGGGAGCAGACTTGCAAGTGCAGCGCTCATTTGGGATGCCAGGCCTTGGCTTAACTCGCTGTGCCACAGCACTGGATCTCTAAGAATGACTTTTGGCATCGTTGGTGTTTGTAGGCCTAACTAGTCTTATCTATAATTTGGTATCTGGAAAAGAGGAAAACCAAGTAAACAGAGAGGCAAATGAACCCCCGGTAGTGAATAAGCCTTAGGGGAAAATGGAGAAAAATCTCTGCATGGGTCACTGATTTTATTCAGCTGTAATTAACTGAAACCAGGCAGAGTAGACTGAGGAGACTGGACACAATCAGCCCAAGGTCTTGTTACTTGAAATTTTACTCAAGTTGGAAATTCCTTATACTGCAGTAATCTCCTCCCTCCCTCCCTCCCTCCCTCTGTCTCTCTCTCTCTCTTTCTCTCTCGATTCACGATTCATGATTCATTTAGTTATTTGAAAGTCAGAGTTAAAGAGAGAGAGGGAGAGACAGAGATCTTCTATCCACTGGCTCACTCTCCAGATGGGCACAACTGCAAAGGCTGGGCCAGGGTATAGCAGGACCCAGGAACTTCATCTGGGTCTCGCACATAGGTGACCAGGGCTAAGGACTTGGACCATTTTCTGCTGCTTTTTCCAGGCTGTTAACAGGGAGCTGGACTGGAAGTGGAGGAGGTGGGACTTGAATGGGCTGCTCTTTTAGCAGGCTACGTTTTTACCCGCAACAACACAACACCAGCCCCAAATCTCTTCTCTCCACCCCTTTATCTTTTTTTTTTATGTATTTATTTATTTGACAGGCAGAGTGGACAGAGAGAGAGAGAGAGAGAGAGAGAGAGAGAAAGAAAGGGCTTCCTTTTGCCGTTGGTTCACTCTCCAATGGCCGCCGCAGGCGGCGCGCTGTGGTCGGTGTACCACGCTGATCCGAAGCCAGGAGCCAGGTGCTTCTCCTGGTCTCCCATGCGGGTGCAGGGCCCAAGGACTTGGGCCATCCTCCACTGCACTCCCTGGCCACAGCAGAGAGCTGGCCTGGAAGAGGGGCAACCGGGACAGAATCCAGCACCCCGACCGGGACTAGAACCCGGTGTGCTGGCACCGCTAGGCGGAGGATTAGCCTATTGAGCCGCGGCGCCAGCATAAATTGCCATCTCATTCTCTTTGAGTTGCTGTAGAAAACTTAAAGGTTCTACATTGAAAGGAGATAGCTACACTCCCATCTCACACACATATCCCCACACTTTTTTCAAATATCACAGCATTTCACAGTGGCTGGACTCCAGATAGACCAAGATTAAGGACAGTGTGAGTCACTCAGTAGGCTACACAGAGAGGGAAGAGCCACTGGTGCCAACCTTGTTATTTGCCCCTGCCAGACATTGCCAAAATTTAGTCACTCCTTATTGTGGAGTTCTGCAGGGACTTCAGAATCCTTCTTAACACAAGATTCCACGTGGCCACAGTCTGTACAAATGCCTGGAGCTGACTCGTGAGACTAAACTTCATTGTTGTCCTTTGCTAGGATTTGGGGCTTGGAGTTGCCATTCAAAGGAAGGAAATCATTGTTGCTGATGTATTCTTTGAAAAGGTTTTTAAAAACCTATTATGAATATTATTGTCCATAGTACAGAGTAGGTAGCTAAGTAAATGTTCAAGAGGATACACATGAAGAAAGATGGTCGTCATGGGAGAGAAGATAAAGTGAATTTGTGTTGGAAAAGGGGTCAGTACTGGGTTCCTTCTGGCAAAGGTGGCTTGGAATTGACTTTTGAAATTTTTAATCTGAAAGAACAAGTGGGGTTGTAATCTGAAAGGGAGAGGTTGAGAAAGAATTGAGAAACAGCATTTGTAAAAGGAGAAGGAAAGAAGTTGTAGGAGAAAAAGATGCCTAGAGCAGGTGAGGGAGTAGAAAGGGTGAACTATAGGTGCTCTGCAGAAACAAGTGTTAACAGGCCTTTGTGGTTCTAAATTAGTGTCTTTTTTTTTAATGCAAATCTGGAAGCGAGAGTCCCCCTAGCATTTTCAGAGTGTGCACAAACATCAGGTTGCTCACTATTGGGATCCCACAGTGCCCTGAGGATTCCTCTGCTGAGGGTTTCTCCACGTCTTTGCCCTGGGCATGAGTGGGCCTGTATAAAGCAGCTGAGCACACCCCGCTCATCGTTTCACGCTAAGGTTTTTTACTTTATGCCCTCTTTGATGTTCCATGTTGTTCCGTGCATATACGTTTGCGGGTAGGTGTGTATATGTGTGTGTGTATTCTGTTTTGTTTTTGTCTCTTTGTAATTTGCAGAAACTTGCACATAGAAGTAGAACTTGTTCATAGCAAATCCCTCCTCATCTCGGCTGCAGTGCCCCTTTGGGTCTCGGCTGCTCCTCTTCCGATCCAGCTCCCTGCTGATGGCCTGGAAAGCAGTAGAATACAGCCCAAGTCCTTGGGCCCTTAAACTCACATGAGAGACCTGGAAGAAGCTCCTGGTTCCTGGCTTCGGATCGGCCCAGCTCCTGCCATTGCTGCCAACTGGGGAGTGAACCAGCGGATGGAGGACTTTTCTCTCTGTCTCTCCCTCTCACTGTCTATAACTCCACCTCTCAAATAAATAAATAAAGCCTTAAAAAAACCAAACAGGTGTTAAACCAGAAGTTTGCCCCCTGAGACCATATTTGCTCTTTGATCAAAACTACTCTGCAAGTTGTGTTTTTTTAAATGTTTGTTTGTTTGAAAGAGTTACAGAGAGAGGGGGAGAGACACAGAGATCTTCCATCTGCTGGTTTACTCCCCAGATGGCCACAACAGCCAGAGCTGGGCCAGGCTAAAGTGAGGAGCCAGGAACTTCATCCAGATCTCCTGTGTAGGTACAGGGACCCAAGCACTTGAGCCGTTTCCCACAGCTTTTCCCAGGCCATTAGCAGGGAGCTAGATTGAAAGTAGAGCAGCCATGATACAAAGCCATGCGCATATGGGATGCTGGCATCACAGGTGGTAGCTCTACCCACTATGCCAAAATGCTGGCCCCTAAATGTTTATGTATTTATTTTTATCTACTAGAAATAGGGAGAGATCTTTCATCTGCTGGTTCACTCTCCAAATGCCTCCAACAGCCAGAATTGTTCTGGAACAAAGAAGCCAGGAGTCTAGAACCCCATCTTAGTCTCCAGTGTGGATGGCAGGGAATCAAGCATTTGAACTATTATCTTCTGCCTCCCAGGATGAATTAGCATGAAGCTGGACCAGAAGCAGAGGTGCCAGGACTTGAACCTGGCACTGCAGTAAGGGATGTGGATATCCCAAGCAACAGCTTAACCTACTGTATTACAACACAACCCACTGTAAATTGTTTTAAGAATGCCATAGGCAAAGATCCTATAGCCTCTTCTATAAGCTTGGTTTTTATCCAGAGCAATCAAATTATAAGCTATAAAGAGTGTAGAACTTGGCCCCAGGTGTGGAGGATTTTTTTTTTTTTTTTTTTTTTTTTTTTTTTTTTTTTAATTTTTGACAGGCAGAGTGGACAGTGAGAGAGAGAGACAGAGAGAAAGGTCTTCCTTTTGCCGTTGGTTCACCCTCCAATGGCCGCCGCTGCAGCCGGCGCACCGCGCTGATCCGATAGCAGGAGCCAGGATCCAGGTGCTTCTCCTGGTCTCCCATGGGGTGCAGGGCCCAAGCACCTGGGCCATCCTCCACTGCACTCCCTGGCCATAGCAGAGAGCTGGCCTGGAAGAGGGGCAACCGGGACAGAATCCGGCGCCCTGACCGGGACTAGAACCCGGTGTGCCGGCGCCGCAAGGTGGAGGATTAACCTATTGAGCCACGGCGCCGGCTCTTTTTTTTTTTTTTTTTTTAAGATTTTTATTTATTTGAGAGGGAGAGTTACAGACAGTGAGAGGGAGAGACAGAAAGGTCTTTCATCCTCTGGTTCACTCTCCAGATGGCCACAATGGCTGGAACTGGGCCTGTTCGAAGCCAGGAGCCAGGAGCTTCTGGGTCTCCCATATAGGTGCAGGGGCCCAAGCACTTCAGCCATCTTGTACTGCTTTCCCTGGCCATAGCAGAGAACTGGATAGGAAGTGGAGCAGCCAGGACTAGCACCAGCGCCCATATGTAGTAGAGGCCTAGCCCTCTCTCCTACAGTACCAGCCCCATTATGGAGGACTTTTGGTAAATAAAGGACGCAGGCCATTCCTTTCTCCAGCCCTCAGTTCAGAAGTAACCCAAAAATGTCTAGCCTGTTCCAGAGTTTACTGCTTCTTTCCATTTTTCTTTCTGGTGGGATGATGTCTTGTGCCAGTGGCTAGAATACAGCATAAGAAATTTTTGTCTTGGATCCACAGACTGAGCAGCTCTGAAAGAAAACTCCAGGCATTGGGGCTGAGGGGGTGGGGTTACAGTCAGACTAACAGGTAGCTGTTTATGGTCTGCAGTCAGCCAGGTGCTTTTGCCTTCTTGGGATGCTGCAAAGACACATGGGGAAGCAGGCAGTATACTGTTGGGGCCTGCAGCAGCCCACTGGGCCCGGACTTCTGTCTGGGCTTGGATCCCACAGAGGAGTCTTACGTGGAGTTCATCCAACATTCCCACCATTTGCGTAGCTGTCAGGAGACAGGCCAGCAAATACCCAGATTTTCCTCCTTCCTGTAGTAATTGTGGAGTAATAAAATGATCAATAACCAGGCATCCCATTTGAATTTCAGGAGAGCCCTGATCTTTAAATATTCCTAATAAGAAGAAGTACCCTTTTCTAAGGTTTTGGGTTGTTTTAAGATGTTGTATTTCAAGTGACTGAGGCCAGCTGTGTTGGGCAAGAGTAAAGACACAGTACAGAGCCTGGAAACAGAGTTTAGAATGAAGTTGAACCCCTAACGCAAACAGCAGAGTCAATGTTTGTAAAGTTACTGTGAGCTCAAAGCCCTTCTGGATGACATGTGTCATTTCCCCCCTGCCCTCAGAAAGTAGAGAAACAGGAGCAGATGAGGAAAAGCACTTGGAAAAATTCTGTAATGATTTGAGCCTCAGCCAGGCTTAATACTTGAATGTTTGAACTCTTCCCTACTGAGCTGTTGCTTTTGTTAACAGGCTGTTTTTGTTGGTTAATGCATCTCTGAAAGAAATAATAGCACAGTACTATGTAATGTTACTAAAGCAGACGTTTATTTAGTACTTACAAAGTACCAGGCACAGTTGTCAGTGCCCAGCAGGTGAGGTGGCCACTGTGATTCTCATTCTACAGATGAGGGATTTGAACCCCGGCCTTTAGTGAACTCGCCTGATTTCACACAACCAAAATAGTAGTCTGGCTGTAATAATTGATGGAGCATATTGTTATTAAATTGCAATCTGCATGGCCATCGAAAATTCAGTTTTGGAAATCTTTCTGCTCTCTAGTCTTCTCACTATTTACAAGCCTGTAGTTTTTTTTTGTTTTTGTTTTTTGTTTTTTGTTTTTTTGACAGGCACAGTTAGACAGTGAGAGAGACAGAGAGAAAGGTCTTCCTTCCGCTGGTTCACCCCCAAAATGGCCGCTACGGCTGGTGCGCTGTGCTGATTCGAAGCCAGGAGCCAGGTGCTTCTCCTGGTTTCCCATGTGGGTGCAGGGCCCAAGGACCTGGACCATCCTCCACTGCCCTCCTGGGCCACAGCAGAGAGCTGGACTGGAAGAGGAGCAACCGGGACAGAACCAGCGCCCCAACCGGGACTAGAACCCCGGGGTGCTGGCGCCACAGGCAGAGGACTAGCCTAGTGAGCCGCAGCACCGGCCAGCCTGTGGTATTCGAGTTCACTTCGGAGAGACATCTTGTAAATATAATGAATTTAGGAATGTTTGTGGTAAGTCACATCTTAGTGATGGAGAGACAGCTCAGGTAGGGAGGCAAACTTTTTGTAAAAAAATCTAACCTCACTAAACATCAGCAGACACACACAGGCGAGAAACCATTTGAATGGGTCATTCCTTGCCACGGTCAGCCATGGAAGTTGCCACCTGAGACTGCATTTTTCTGCCTCTTGTCACATCAGTCATCTCAAGCACCTTTGAGTCCAGCCCCACCTGCAGTCCACTGATCCCATTTCCTTCTTCCAGTCCCTCATCCCTCATGCGTGTGTGTACTTTTTCCTTAAATAGCTTAAATTCCAGGGTTAGTTGTGTCAACCACTGTCTCCTGTAACACTCTCAGTCCCCTTCTCCTTTGCTTTGTCACTTCGGCTTGCTGCATCACGACTCTAGTGCTGTCCAAACCTCTGCCTGCACTCTGCAGTACACCTGGCTGGAAGAGACCTATCTCACCCCCTCCCTTTTTTTTTTTTTTTTTTTTTTTTTTTTTGATAATCAAGATCTTTATTGATTTAACTGTAACAGCAACCATTGGAGAGAATTTCATTTTCCCCCTAATTTCCGAACATGTACTGGTTTAGAAGGTTAATTAAAAACACAGACCGGACATGGAGTCACACAGGACTGCCTCAGAGGACTGCACAGTGCCCTCTACTCTCCATCCACGACAGAGAAGTAGATGGGATGGGGTGAGGGGGCCACACACCAAGGAAGAAGGGAGGGCAGGGAAGACCAAGGGAAGTGCTGGCCATCTCCGCTGTCCATTCACAATGGTTGAACTGGGCCATTGGTGGCACTAAGATAGAGATTGTCTTTTTTTAGATAAAATATTAAAAGATTTATTTAATTTATTTGAAAGAGTTACAGAGAGAGGTAGAAACAGAGAGAGAGGTCTTCCATCCGCTGGTTCACTCCCCAGATGGCCACAATGGCTGGAGCTGCACTGATCCGAAGCCAGGAGCCAGGAGCTTCTTCCGGGTCTCCCACGTGGGTGCAGGGGCCCAAGGACCTGGGCCATCTTCCACTGCTATCCCAGGCATAGCAGAGAGCTGCGGGGACTAGAACCAGCGCTTGTATGGGATGCCAGGGCTTTAACCCGCTGTGCCACAGCGCTGGCCCCAAATAAAATATTTTAATGATGTTTAAAAATGGACATCTCAAATGTGAGTGCCCTCTGCTGCCCCACTCCTAATGATCCATGAGCTCAAACAGGCCCTCTGTCACCTATGACTCCTGCTGTGTTTCTGTAATTCTTTCATTCTCCAGCCTCCTAGAGGACTATTCCATATCGTCTTCTCCCTTCCAGAATTCCCTCCTTAGCCTCAGCTGATGACCTTATTTCCTGTTTCATTGAGAAAGCAGTTGATGGCCGGCACCACCATATCCACCCGACTCTGGTCTCTGCTGTTTTCCTGTTTCCTGTAAGTAAGAACTCTCTGTGCTCCTCGGAAGGACAGGTGCCTCCACTTGGCAACAGATTTCCTTCTCCCTTATGGAGTCCAGAGCGTGCTTCCCCAGTCACCTTCCACCTCCCCAGGGGTACATTCTAGCAACACACAGACTTCTGACTCTCTTCCATCTTGAAAACAGCAACAGGAACAAACGGAATCTCTTGCTTCTACTTCCCCAGCAGATGCTGCCCCATTTTGCTGCTTCCTTTTATTAAAAAAAAAAAAAAGTTTAAAAATAAAAAAAAACCAAAAAGCAAAAACCCCTAAAGAATTCTGTCTCCTTGATTTTTCTTCATTTTCTCTTTCCATTCTCCTAAACACCACTGCAGTCATGTATTTGCTCTCACTGCGCAAATGAAACTGCTCTTATCAAGGTCACTGAGGACGTCCTGTTGCTGAGTCCAGTGGCCCATTCTCAGCTCTGGGAAAGGCCACTGCAGGTGACACAGATAGTCAGGCCTGCCTCCTTCAACACCTTGCTTTGCTTGCTTCTGGGATGCCACGTTCACCTAGTTTTCTTCCTCCCTTTCTCAGCTTCCTTTTCTGATTCTTCCTCACCTGTGTATTTCTCATGCTGAAAGGCGTGGAGGCTTAGTCTGTACTAATTCTCATCCCGTCTTAACGACAAGTGTGGTGAAGTCATTGAAGCTGGTGGTTGTAAGTACCACATGTATGCTGCTGACTCCAAAATTGATACTTAACTCGACTGCTCCCTTGACCTTTTCTCAAATCGTGTTATTGAGATAAATTCACATACCGTACAATTCACCCATTTAAATTGAGCAGTTCAGTGGGTTTTAGTGTATTCAGAGTTGTACAGCCATCACCACCTCAATTTTAGGACATTTTCATTATTTTATAAAGAAACTCCATAACTGTTGGCAGTAACTAATTTCCGCTTGGGCAACCACTTGTCCACTCTGGGGGCCAGCCACATGTCCACTCTGTTTGAATGTGCCTGTTCTGGACATTTCATACAAATGGAATTATACACAGTATTCCTGTATGACTCTATGTTGGATTTCTTTTCTTGGTCTAACATTTTCAGGGTTGGTCTGTGTTGTAGCATGTGGTAATACTGCATTCCTTTTTATGGCCAAATAGTAGTGTGTGTGTCATTTTGTCTTTCCATTCATCAGTATACATTTAGGTTGTTTTCCCTTTGTGGCTGTTATGAACAATGCTGCTGTGAACATTCATGTACAGTTTTTTATGTTTCCTGCTTGTATACCTGAGATTGGGATTACAGGGTCTTTTTGAGGAATTCCAGGCCGTTTTAAAGCAGCCTCACCGTTTTACATTCCCACTAACAGCATATGAGGCTTCCAGTTTCTCCACATCCTCTCCAACACATATTATTATCTGTCTATTTGATGTGCCATTCTAGTTTTTATGAATTGGTTTGTTTTTGTGATTTTAATTTGCATTTTCCTACTAAGGATGTTGGGCATCTTTTCATGTGTTTATTTCTGGTCTTTGGAGAATGTCTATCCAAGTCCTTAGCCAATTTTTAAAAAAATATGTATTTTTAAAAGATTTATTTATTTATTTGAAAGTCAGAGTTACACAGATAGGAGAGGCAGAGAGAGGAGAGGAGAGGCAGAGAGAGAAAGAGAGGTCTTCCATCTGCTGGTTCACTCCCCAACTGGCCGCAACGGCTGGTGCTGAGCCGATCCGAAGCAGAAGCCAGGAGCTTCTTCTGAGTCTCCCACATGAGCGCAGGGGCCCAAGGACTTGGGCCATCTTCTACTGCTTTCCCAGGCCACAGCAGAGAGCTGAATCAGAAGTAGAGCAGCTGGTCTTGAGCCAGTGCCCATATGGGATGCCAGTGCTTCAGACCAGGGCGTTAACCCACTGTGCCACAGCAACGGCCTCAAAATTTATATGTTTTTATTCATTTGAAAGGCGGAGTGACAGAGATGGAGAGGGGGAAAGAGAGAATGAATAAATACCTTCCATCTATGGTTTACTCCCTAAATGCCTACAATTGCTGAGGCTAGGCAAGGCTGAAGCTAGGAGCCCGCAAGTCATTCCAGGTCTCCCACATGGGTGATAGGTAACCAAGTACTTGAGCCATTACCTGCTGCCTCCCAGGATATACATTAGCAGAAGTTGGAATTGGCATGGAGCTGGGACTCAAACTCAGGCACTCTGATGTGGGATGGGGGGAGGGGTATCCTAAGTGGTGTCTTTTTTTTTTTTTTTTTTTTTTTTAAGGCTTATTTATTTATTTGAAAGAGCCAGAGAGAGAGGGAGAGACAAAGAGAGATCTTCCCCACTCTGGTTCACTCCCAAGATGGCTACAACAGCGAGGGCTGGGCCAGGCCAAAGCCAGGAGCCAGGAGCTTCATCTGGGTCTGCCACATGGGTGGCAAGGGCCACCATCCTCTGCTGATCTTCCCAGGCCACCAGTCCCTGCTGGATCAGAAGTGGAGCAGCCAGGTCATGACCTGACCTGGTGCCTCAGCCTAGTACACCATGGGGCCAGTCCCCAATGTGGTGTCTCACCAGTTGCACAACAATGTCCATCTTCCTTTGTCTTTTTTTTTTTTTTTAAGATTTATTTATTTATTTGAAAGTCAGATTACACAGAGAGAGGAGAGGTAGAGTGAGAGAGAGAGGTCTTCCATCCCATGGTTCACTCCACAATTGGCTGCAACGGCCAGAGCTGCACCGATCCAAAGCCAGGGACTAGGAGCTTCTTCTGGGTCTCCCATGCTGGTGCAGGGGCCCAAGGACTTATTAGCCCATCTTCCACTGCTTTCTCAGACCATAGCAGAGAGCTGGATCGGAAGTGGAGCAGCCGGGTCTCGAACCGGTGCCCATATGGGATGCCAGTGCTTCATGCCAGGACCTTAACCTGCTACACCACAGCACCCATCCTTCTTTGTCTTTTTTTAAAGTGAGTGATTTGTCTTTTTGTTGTAAGATGTAAGATATTTTTATATATTTTAAATATATTAATACCTTATAAAATATATTAGCTGCAAAAATTTCTCCCATTATGTGTGTTTCCTTTTCATGTTCTTTACAGTATCCTTTAAGGCACAAAAGTGTTTAATTTCAGTGAAATCCAATGTATGTGTTTTTTGTTGCTTATGAATTGATGTCTTATTTAAGAAATTGTTCCTTAATCCAAGGTCACAAAGATTTCTGCCTGTGTTTCCCTCTAAGATTTTTATATTTTTAGTTCTTTTTTAAAGAAAAAAAGATTTCTTAATTTATTTGAAAGCAGAGTTAGAGAGAAAGAGAGGAAGAGACTGAGATATTTCATCCACTGGTTCACTCCCCAAATGGCTACAATGGTCAGGGCTGGGCTGGGCCGAAGCCAGGAGCCAGAAGCTTCTCTGGATCTCCCATGATGGGGCAGGGACCCAAGCACTTGGGCCATCTGCTGCTGCTTTTCCAAGCATGTTAGCAAGGAGCTTTATCAGAAGTGAAGCAGCTGGATCTTGAATTAGGGTCCATACGGGATGCCAGCATTGCAGGTAGAGGCTTAATCTGCTACTCCACAAGGCTAGCTCCAAACGTTTAAGTGCTTACCTTAGGTCTTTGATCTGTTTTGAGTTCATGTTGTATATGTTGTAAGGTAGGAGTCAGCTACAATTTTTTTGCCCATGGATATTCAGTTGTTTCAGTACTGTTTGTTGAAAACACTGTTCTTGAGGCCAGTACTGTGGCTCACTTGGTTAATTCTCCGCCTGTGGTGCCGGCATCCCAGATAAGCACTGGTTCTAGTCCCTGCTGCTTCTCTTCCAATCCAGCCCTTTGCTGTGGCTTGGGAAAGCAGTAAAAGATGGCCCAAGTCCTCGGGCCCTGGCACCCTCATGGGAGACCCAAAAGAAGCTCCTGGCTCCTGGCTAGGAATCAGCCCAGCTCCAGCCATTGCAGCCATTTGGGATTGAATCAACAGATGGAAAGGCACACCCTTCTCTCTGTCTCTCCCTCTCACTGTCTGTAACTTTACCTCTCAAGTAAGTAAAATCTTAAAAAGAAAACACTGTTCTTTCTCCATTGAATGGTCTCGACATTCATGTCAAGGCTCATTTGACCTTGGTTGTAAACCTTAGGTGAGTTTATTTCTGTTCTCTCAGTTTCTGTCCTGGGAGTTGTATGTTTTGATGCCAGTACTACCCTGTGTTGTTAATTGCAGTTGAGCAGTACATTTCACAATCAGGAAGTATGAGTCTTTATCTTCACTCTTCTTTTTGAAGCTCTTTTGGCTATTTGTGGTACTTAGCAATTTTTAGAATTTAGCAATATTTTAGAATTGGCTTATTCATCTCTGTGAAAAAGACAGTTGGAATTTTGATAGTCATTACATTGACTCTAAATCAATGTGAGGGGTGTTGCCATCTTAACACAGACAGGATATCATCAACATGAAATGCCTTGACATTTATTTAGATTTTCTATTATTTCCTTCAACCATGTCTTAATAGTTTTCAGTGTTAATAAGTCTTGCACTTCCTTGGAAGATTTACTTATCTCTCCTTATTGTTCTAGCATCAGATTTTGAAAAGATTGCCTTTTTTCTCATTGAATTGCCATGGAACTGTTATAGAAACTTTATTCACCATATATGAGGATACTAGAAAAAGTTCATGGGAAAAGCATTATAAGAGAACCAGGAGGGCCTCTGCCTGCAGCACTGGCATCACATGTGGGTGCCGTTTCCTCTCCCGGCTGCTCCTCTTCTGATCCAGCTTCCTTCCTTCCAGTGGCCCGGGAGTGCAGTGGGGATTGGCCTCAGTGTTTGGGCTCCTGCACCCACGTGGGAGGCCTTGGGGAGGCCCCTGGCTCCTGGCTTCTGAACAGTCCTGCTCCAGCGATTGCAGCCATCTGGGAAGTGGGCCAGCAGATGGAAGACCACCCTCTCCCTCCGCTCTGTCTGTGGCTCTGCCTCTCAAGCAGATAAGTCTTAAAAAAAAAAAAAAAAAAAAAAAAAAAAAAAAAAAAGAAAAGGAAAGAAAAGAGAGAAAGAAAGAAAAGAAGAGAAGACAAGATAAGACAAGACAAGGCTAGGGGCCGATGCCTACAGTTGCAGCATCTCATGTGGACTCTGGTTCAAGTCCTGGGTGTTCCGCTTCCTTTCTAGCTCTCTGCTATGGTTTGGGAAAGCACTGAAAGATGGCTCAAGTCCTTGGGCCCTTGTACCCATGTGAGGGACCCACAAGAGGCTCCTGGCTCCTGGCTCCTGGCTTCAGGCTGGCCCAGTTCCAGCCATTGGGGCCATTTGGGGAAGGAACCATCAGATGGAAGACTTTTCTTTTCTCTCTGTGCTTCTGCCTTTCAAATAAATAAATAAATCTTTTTTTAAAAAAGAAAAACTATGCATGGATTTCAAAATTTTTTTTGTAACAAATATCTTTAAAAAATTTTTTTTTTAATTTGAGAAGGAGAGAGAGAAAGGGGGGAGGGAGAGAGGGAGAGAATAAGATATGTCAAGCTTTCATCCACTAGTTTTACTCCCCATATGCCCACAACAGCCAGGGCTGGGCTAGGGCCAAAGCTAGGGGCTGGAAACACAATCTAGGTCTTGAGGCATCACTGCCACCTCCCAGAGTCTGTGTTAGCACCAAGCTGGAGCTGGGAATCAAACCTAGGTACTCTGATATGGGACGTAGGCATCTTAACCACTAGGCTAAACGCTGAGAGGCGGGTCCTCGATCCACCAGCTCACTCCCCAGATGGCTGCAACGATCAGAGCTGTGCCAGTCCGAAGCCAGGAGCTTCCACCGGTTCTCCCATGCAGGTGCAGGGGTCCAAGGACCTGGGCCAACCTCCACCGCCTTCCCAGGCCATAGCAGAGAGCTGGACCTGAAATGGAGCAGCTGGGACTCAAGCCAGTGCCCATATGGGATACTAGCACTGGAGGTGGCGGCTTTACCCAGTACGCCACAGCGCTGGCCCCCTCAACTTACCTTAAAAACAATTGCTTTACATTTACTTGAAAAACAGAGAATGAGAGAGAAAAACTCCCCCAATCACTTACTTCCCAAATGCTAGCAATCACCAGGGCAAAGCTAGGAGCAGGGACTTAACCAGGTTTCCCATGTGGGTGACAGGAACCCAGTCACCAGAGTCATGACTGCAACCTCACAGAGTCTGCATTAGCGGAAAGCTGTAGTGAGGAGCCAGAGTAGGGTGTCTAACCCAGCCACTCTGATAGTGGATTTTAGTATCTTCACCTGCATCTTAACTGCTAGACCAAATGCCCGCCCTAAACTTAACTTTTAGTTTTGTTTTTTCGAAACTTTTTGAAGTACAATTATGTAGATAGTCTACTTCTGGATTCTGTTGTCTTGCTCTGTGTGTTTGGTGTTATGCCAGTACCCATGTGCTTTTCATTACTGTGGTGTTATAATAAGTCTTGAAATCAAATATTATATCAGTCTTTCCTCTTGTTCTTTTTAATAATTATTTCGTACATTCTCAAGTCTTTGAATTTCCATGTAAATTTGAGAGTCAGCCTGTCAATTTCTACCAAAAAAAAAAAAAAAAAAAAGCCTGCAGGAATTTGATTGGAATTGAATTAAACTTAGGGATAAACTTGGAGATTTAAAAGTCTTTTTTTTTTTTTTTTAAGATTTTGTTTATTTATATGAGAGGTAGAGTTACAGACAGAGAGAGGGAGAGACAGAGAGAAGGATCTTCCATCCACTGGTTCACTCTCCAAATGGCCGCAGTGGAGGAGCTGGGTCAGTCTGAAGCAACAAGCTAGGAGTTTCCTCCAGGTCTCCCACATGGGTGCTGGGATCCAAGCACTTGGGCCATCTTCTGCTGCTTTCCAGGCTGTAGCGGAGAGCAGGATTGGAAAAGGAGAACTTGGAACATGAACTGGCACCCATATGGGATGCCAGCACCGCAGGCAGAGGCTTAGCCACAGCACTGGCCCCTAGAGAGCGTTAAACATCTTAACATTGCAATTTCCAATCCATTAACTTGTCATTTTTCATTCATGTTTCTTCTCCCATCAGTTTTAGAGCAACGTCTTGCACACATTTCATGTTTGCTGAGTTTATAAAATTTTTTTAATTGTGATAGGGTACTTTTAATATAAAATTTATCTTCTTAACCATTTTTAAGTGACTTATGTTCAGTAGTTTAAGTATTTCAACTTGTGGTGCAACAGATCTCCAGATTTTTTTCATCTTGTAAAACTGAAACTCTGTACCCATTAAACAAGTTTCCATTTTCTCCTCCCCTCAGCCCTTGGCAACCACCATTATACTTCCTGCCTCTTTGAGTTTGACTGCTCTTAATACTCTCTGTAAGTGAAATTATGCAGTATTTGTCTTTTTGTGACTGGCTTGTTTTCATTTAGCATAATATCCTCAATATTCATCCATGTTGTAACAAATATGAGAATTTACTTTTTTAAAAAAGACTTATTTATATGTTTGAAAAATATAGAGACAGATGGAAAGTCAGAGAGACACCTTCCATCCACTGGTTCGCTTCCAAGATGGCCACAGTTGCTAGGGCTGGGCCAGATGGAAGCTAAGAGTCTGAAAAAAATCCTGGTCTCCCATGTGGGTGGTAGGACACTAAGTACTTGGGCTGTTTCTGCTGCTTTCCCAGGTGCATTAGCAGGAAGCTGAATCAGAAATGGAGCAGCTTTCCAGCTGTTGTAGCCAACTGGGGAGAGAGCCATTGGATGGAAGACCTCTCTGTCTCTGTCTCTCTCTGTGTAACTCTGACTTTCAAATAAATAAATAAATCTTTTGAAAAAAAAAAAAAGAAGAAGCCAGCGCCGCGGCTCAATAGGCTAATCCTCTGCCTGCGGCACCGTTACACCAGGTTCTAGTCCTGGTCGGGGTGCCGGATTCTGTCCCGGTTGCCCCTCTTCCAGGCCAGCTCTCTGCTGTGGCCCAGGAGTGCAGTGGAAGATGGCCCAGGATGGCCCAAGTCCTTGGGCCCTGCACCGGCATGGGAAACCAGGAGAAGCACCTGGCTCCTGGCTTCAGATCAGCGCGGTGCGTCAGCCACAGTGCGCCGGCCGCAGCGGCCATTGGAGGGTGAACCAACAGCAAAAGGAAGACCTTTCTGTCTGTCTGTCTCTCTCTCTCAGTGTCCACTCTGCCTGTCCAAAAAAAAAGAGCAGCCAGGATTCAAACAGGCACTCATATAGGGTGCTAGCCTTAAAAGCAGTTTAACTTGCTCTACCACAGTGCTGGCCCTAGAATTTTCTTCGTTTTTAAGGCTGAATGAGATTGTGTGTTGTATGCATTGTTCACATTTTGTTTATCCATTCATCTTTTGATGAACACTTGAGTTGCTTCCACCTTTTAGCTGTTGTGAATAATACTGTTATGAACATGAGTATACAAATATCTCTTTAAATTATTTTGGGTATATATCTAGAAATGGAATTGCTGAATCGTGTAGTCCAGGCTCCTGGCTTCATTTTGGCCCAGAATTGACCATTGTAGCTATTTGGGGAGTGAACCAGCAAACGGAAGATCTCTCTCTTTCTGTCTCTCTCACTCTCTGTAACTCTGCCTTTGAAATCAATCAGTCAATCACTCTTTAAAAAAAAAAAGTTTGGCAAACCACAATAATAGTTTTTCCCAGTGACTGCTCCATTTTCTTTTTTTAAAGATTTATTTATTTAAAGGAGGCAGAGGCGTGGGGGGGGGGGGGTCTTCCATCCGCTGGTTCATTCCCCAAATGGCCACAATGACCAGAGTTAGACCGATCTGAAGCCAGGAACCTGGAGCTTCCTCTGGGTCTCCCACGTGGGTGCAGGGGCCCAAGCACTTGAGCCACCTTCTGCTGCTTCCCCAGGCCATCAGTAGGGAGCTGGATTGGAAGTGGAACAGCCAGGACTTGAACTGGCACCCACATGGGATACTGGCACTGCAGGCAGTGGCTTTACCAGCTACGCCACAGCTCCGGGCCCCAACTGCTCTATTTTATATTCCCATCAACAGTACACAAGGATACCTCTGCATCCTCACCAATCCTTGTTACTTTCCTTTTCCTATCTTTCTGTTTAATGTTTTAAGGTTTTAATTATTTACTTATTTAAAAGGAGAAGTTACAGAAAGACAGATCTTCCATCCACTGGTTTACTTTCTTTCTTTTTTTTTTTAAAAGATTTACTTATTTATTTGAAAGGCAGAGTTATAGAGAGTAGAGGCAGAGAGAGAGAGAATCTTCCATCAGATTGTTCACTCCTCAGATGGCCACAACAGTTGGAGCTGCACCAATCCAAAGCTAGGAGGCAGGAGCTTCTTCCAGGTCTCCCACGTGGGTGTAGGGGCCCAAAGACTTGAGCCATCTTCCACTGCTTTCCCAGGCGATAGCAGAGAGCTGGATTGGAAGTGGAGCAGCTGGAACTCGAACTGGTGCCCAAATGGCATTGTAGGTGGTGGCTTTACCTGCTATGCCACAGCACGCCGCCCCTGGTTTACTTTCCAAATGGCCACAATGCTAGGGCTGGGCCAGGCTGAAGCCAGCAGCCTGGAACTCTGTCATGGTCTCCCATATGAGTAGCAGGAGTTCAAGTACTTGGGCCGTCTTCCTCTGCTTTCCCAGGCTCATTATCAGAAAGTTGGATCTGAAGTGAAACATCTGGGACTCAAACTAGCTATCATATTGGATGTTGGGATTGCAGGCAGCAACTTAACCTGCCGTGCCACAATGCTAGCCCCATTTCTTTATTTTTAATATAACAGCCATTAGGGCCAGTGTTGTGGTACAACAGGTTAAGCAGCTTAGGAGTGCTGGTTCAAGTCCTGGCTGCTCCACTTCCTAGCCAGTTCCCTTCTGATGTACCTGGAAAAGCAGTAGAAAATGGCTGAAGTACTTGGCCTGTGCCACCCACATGGGAGACCCAGACTTCTTTCTCTGGCTTGGCCCAAACCTGGACATTGCAGTCATTTGGGAAACTGAATCACTGGCTGGAAGATCGCTTCTTTCTGCCTCTCCCTCCTCCTTTTCTGTCTCTCTGCTTTTCAAATAAATAAATATTTAATGATAAATAAATAATCCATTCTGTTCAAATCCTCTGTCCATTTTTTAATTGGATGACTGGTTTTTTATTGTTGGATTGTAGATATTCTTTATGTATTCTGCATATTAACCTCTTATCAGATAATTCTGTCAATTTTGCCTTTTTGTCCTCTTGCATAGTTTGATACATAAAAACTTTATATTTTGGTATAATTCAGATTATCTTTTATACTGTTTGTACCAGTGCTTTCGGTGCCATATCTGTTGATTATCTTTTTGAAACTTTATCTTCCCATAGGCTTTTGCCAGTATGTATAAATGGAGATGACTTTTGTATACTGATCTATGTTCTGTGACTTTGCTAACTTAACTTATTGGTCTTGATATCATTTATGCAGTTTGTAGAACCTTCTACATGTGATTCTGACCATTTTACTTCTTTTCCAGTCCATATGTTTTCTTTCCGTGTACTGACTAGGATCTCCAGGACAGTGTTGAGTAGAAGTAGAGAGCAGATGTCCTTGACTGGATCTGTCTTAGTGGGACATATTCAGTCCTGCATCATTAAATGTGATGCTAGCTGTAGCGATTTCCTGCATATCTATGTAGAGTTGAAGAAATTCCATCTATTTCTAGTTTGCTGCAAATTACTGTGAGTGGCTATTGAATATTACCAGGTGATATGCATATATTGAGATGGTCCTAAGATTTTTCTCCATTATTTTGTTGACATGATGAATTGCACTGATTTCAAAGACTAAACCAATCCAGTTGGTCATGATTATTCTTGTATGTTATAGAACTTAATTTGTTTAAAAATTTTTTAAATATTTATTTATTTGAAAGAGTTGCAGAGAGAGAGAGGGAGAGACAGAAAGAAGAAGAGGGAGGGAGGGAGGGGGAGAGAGAGGGAGAGATATCTTCCGTCCACTGGTTCACTCCCCAGATGGCTGCAACAGCCAAGGTTGGGCCAGGCTGGAGCTTTATCTGATTCTCGCACATGGGTAGTAGGGGCTCAGATACCTGGGCCATCCTCTGCCACTTTTCCCAGGCCATTAGCAGAGAGCTGCATCAGAAGTGGAGCATAGCTGGGACACAGACTGGAGCCATATGGGGTGCTGGCATCGCAAGCGGTGGCTCTACTCTGTACGCCACAATTCTAATCCCCTTATTAAAATTTTGTTAAGGATTTTTGCTTTTATATTCAGGAGTAATATTTGTGCCTCATTTTCTTTGCATATAATATTTTTGCCTTATTTCAGTGCCAATAATGTTGAATTCATACAGTGATTTAGGAAGTGTTCCTTTCTCTATTTCCTGGAAAAAAAATGTTTTTTGCCCCTTAAATTGTTAGTAGTCACCAGTAAAATCTTCTGAGCATGGAGTTTTCTTTGTAGAAAAGTTTTTAGCTATAAATTTAATTTCTTTTAGCAGGTATAGCCATGTCATCTATTTCTTAACAAATAAGCTTTAGAAGTTTGCGTTTTTCAGCTAATTGGCCCATTTTGTCTCTGTTACTGAATGTGTTTGCATGATGTTGTTTGCATTATTTCCTTGTTATCCTTTTAATGTCTGTGGGCTCTTTAGGGATGACCGTTCTTTCATCCCAGCATTGATATTTGTGTTTCTTTCTTTTTCGATTAGTCTGGCTAGAGATTTATCAATTTTGTTAATTGTTTCAAAGAACCAGCTGTTGATTTCATTTTCTCTAGTGTGTTTCTGTCTGCTGTTTTGTTGAATTCTGCTTTTTATTTTCTCCTTTCTGTTTTGTTTGTTTTCTTTTAAAGATTTATTTATTTGTTTGTTTGAAAGGCAGAGTTACAGAGAAAGAAGAGACACTCAGAAATCTTCCATCCACTGGTTCATTGCCCAAATGGCCACAGCCAGGGCTGGGCCAAGCTGAAGCCAGGAGCCAGGAGCTTCTTCCGGGTCTCTTATGTGGGTACAGGGGTCAAATGCACTTGGGCTGGGGCCAGTGCTATAAAATCGCTGTCTGCAGTGCTGGCATCCTATAGGGATACTACCTCAAGTCCTGGCTACTCCACTTCCAATCCAGCTCCCTACCAATGCGCCTGGGAAAGCAGTGGAAGATGGTCCACATCCTTGGTACCCTGGTACCTTGGTCCTCTGCAATGGTTGTCAGGGGCCCAAACACTTGGACCATCTTCTACTGCTTTCTGGGCCAGAGCAGAGAGTTGGATTGGAAGAGGAACATCTGGGACATGAACTGGCACCCATATGGGATGTTGGTGCCACAGGTGGTAGCTGTACCCATCATGCCACAAATGCTGGCCCCTGTAAACACATCTTTATTTAGCTTTTTTTGTATTATATATTCCATAAATTTTAATATAGTGTACCTGTATTTTCATTCACTTCAATATATTTTCTAATTTTTCTTGTAATTTTCTCTTTGACTCATGGGTTATTAGAAGTATCTTAAATAATTTTCAAATTTTTGGGTGATTTTCCATATACCTCCCGTTTTAAAATTAAAAAAAATTTTTTTTGACAGGCAGAGTTAGTGAGAGAGAGAGAGAGAGAGAGAGAGAGAGAGAGAGAAAGGTCTTCCTTCCGTTGGTTCACCCCACAAGTGGCTGCTACGGCTGGTACGCTGTGCCGATCCGAAGCCAGGAGCCAGGTGCCGCCTCCTGGTCTCCCATGGGGTGCAGGGCCCAAGCACTTGGGCCATCTTCCATTGCCCTCCTGGGCCACAGCAGAGAGCTGGACTGGAAGAGGAGCAACTGGGACAGAATCCGGCGCCCCGACTGGGACTAGAACCCGGTGTGCTGGCGCCGCAGGCAGAAGATTAGCCTAGTGAGCTGCGGCGCTGGCCCCGTATACCTTCCTGGTGTGCGTTTTTAATGAAATTTTGTTGTGATCAGAGAAAATACTTTGTATGACTTGAATCCCCTTTACTGTTTTGGGACTTGCTTTATGACCCAGACTGTGTTCAAGCTTGGTGCATGTGCCCCGTGTATTTGGAAAGAATGCTTTCTGCGGTAGGCTGGTGTGTTGTTCCGTCAGTGTCAGTCAGGTCAGTGTGGCTCAGATCTTCCGGAGCTGCACTGGGTTTCTGTCTGCTTGTTTTGAGGCTGCAGCTGGAGTTGTGGATGTTCACACAGCCATTTCAGCTTGCTTTTGATTAGTGTTTTCATGCTTATCTTTTTTTCTATGCTTTTACTTTTAGCCTATTCTATGTCTATTTAAAGAGCTTTTCTTATACAAAGTATATAATTTGGTGATGCTTTTTTGAAATCTGACTTGACAATCTCTACCCTTAAGCTCTGTTCTGTTCCATGCCATTGTTACTGTGATGGAGTATATGGAGTATAACTGGTTATCGCGCTTATTTGTTTCTGTCTCACTCACCTGTTTTCCTTTTGCTGACCTCATTTCAATTAGAAAAGTGCTTTTCCCACTTTAGCTCTTCTGTGGGCTAAAATTAATTTTACTTCTTTGACTCGTTTTTCTTAGTGGTTGCTCTAGGTTTTACAATATACATTTTATTTAAAAAATATTTATTTGAAAGAGTTGCAGAGAGAGGTAGAGACAGAAAAAGAGGTCTTCCATCTGCTGGTCCACTCCCCAAATGGCTGCAATGTCCGGAGCTGAGCCAATCCCAACCCAGGAGCCAAAAGTTTCTTCTGGGTCTCCCACTTGGGTGCCAGGGCCCAAGGACTTGTACCATTCTCCACTGCTTTCTCAGGTTCCTTAGCAGGGAGCTGGATCTGGAATGGAGCAGCCAGGACTTGAACCGGCACCAGCGCCAGTTCCTACAGTATACATTTTTTTTTTTTTTTTTTTGACAGGCAGAGTGGACAGTGAGAGAGAGAGACAGAGAGAAAGGTCTTCCTTTGCCGTTGGTTCACCCTCCAATGGCCGCCGCTGCAGCCGGCGCACCGCGCTGATCCGATGGCAGGAGCCAGGAGCCAGGTGCTTTTCCTGGTCTCCCATGGGGTGCAGGGCCCAAGCACCTGGGCCATCCTCCACTGCACTCCCGGGCCACAGCAGAGGGCTGGCTTGGAAGAGGGGCAACCAGGACAGAATCCGGCGCCCCGACCGGGACTAGAACCCGGTGTGCCGGCACCGCTAGGTGGAGGATTAGCCTAGTGAGCCGCGGCGCCGGCTACAGTATACATTTTAATTTGTCACAATGTGCCTCCATTTAATATTATACCAGTTCAGGTATAGTGTAAGAACCTTGCAATAGTATTTTTGCTCGTACTTCCTTCTGACCTCCATGACATAGTTATTTTACACAGATGTAAATACATGTACAGACAATATACCTAAGTACATTGGGTTTTTTTGTTGCGGCGTGGAATGCGGGGGTGTTGGTTGATTTTTGTTTTTGTTTTAAATAGTTAATTATCTTTTAAAGAAATTTAAAATTGAGAAAAAGTCTTTTATTTCCTACCTCTCATAGGAATTTGGCTGCCAAGCCCTTTACACAGGCTGTGAAGAGGATGAATGAGTGGGCCCTGAGTAATAAAAGCCAGACTTCACAGTTCTTATAGAAGGCATTGTAAGATCTTGAGCCAATGGGGCCTGCACTCTGGCGCAGTGGGTTAAAAGTCCCGGCCTGCAGTGCCGGCATCCCATATGGGTGCTGATTCGCGCCCTGGCTGCTCCGCTTCCAATCTAGCTCTCTGCTATGGCCTGGGAAAGCAGTAGAGATGGTCCAAGTCCTTGGGCCCCTGTACCCGCATGGGAAACCCAGAGGAGGCCCCTGGCTTCAGGTCAGCTCAGCTCTGGCTGTTGCGGTCATTTGGGGAGTGAACCAGCAGATAGAAGACCTCTCTCTCTGGCTCTACCTCTCTCTGTGACTCTTTCAAATAAATAAAATAAATCTTTAAAAAAAAATCTTGAGCAAAATGAAGTTGATACCTGAAAAGCTCATAATAGTGTCTGTTTTGTTTTGTTTTGTTTTTCTGGTTCTGTGGTTTAAGTGCCTAAAAGTGTGCCAGGGACTGAGTGAGGAAAATGTTAGTATAACAGAGACAGATGAAGGCCGAGCTATAATTAGTAGGAGAGTGCCATTATCAGTGTAGTGCCAGGTAGAACAGCAGATCCCATTTACTGCCTTATGTGAGAATCAAGAAGGATCACACTGGAAATCTTGAGTCTCCTTGTAAACTCGGCCGAACTAAGCTCCTCTATCTGCCAGCATCTTTCTGATGAAAGATGATTCTGAAAACCGTGTGCCCTGTGTCAGCAAAGTCATCCTGTCTAGCAGGCCGTAGACGCAGGGACCTTTTGCTTCCAAAGGTTCGTGTTCACTGACCAGTACTCCGGAAGGAGCGGAGAGCATCAAGACCTTCTTAGCTGCCTTGGGCTTGGAGCTCATCTCCGCAGTTCTCCTTTTAAGGCTCTGTCGCCAGACAAGCACGGCCTGTTCTCTGGCAGCTCAGTTATCTGTTCTGTAATCCAAAGAACTTTGGACAACCTATCCAGAAATTAAGTAGCAACTTCATTCATTTTCTTTCAGCTATTGAAGCTGTATAAGTTTCAAAGGGATACCAATGCCTGGGTGGCACTTGGATGAGTAGGATTTGCCCAGCGCATGCCTGGATGGTGTATGTTTGTATATACACATGTTTGAAAAACCTTGGACTGTGCAACACCTAAGGTTCAGTTGCACTGATGTGGGAAGGAAGAAGAAGGGGAGCATGAACTTTATGTTGACTGAGTGCTTGTCCCGTGCCTGGGACTGATAGCACTTTATACATTTTCTCATTTCTTTCCTTACAACAACTCCAAGAGATGGAAAGAGATTCTTCCCATCTTACAGATGGGAAATGACAGGGCCAGAATTTGGATCTGCCTGTCTGACTCCATCACCATCTTTTGCAACCTTCAAGAATGGGTGGCATTTTCTTTTGTTTTCTTTTTAATTTTAAAGATTTATTTATTTTAAAGGCAGAGTTACACAAGCACGGGAGAGGGCGGATATCATCCAGGTACTGGTCTACTCCTTAGGTGGCCACAATGGGCAGGGCTAAGCCAGGCTGAAGCCAGAAGCCAGAACTCCATCTGGGTTTCCACATGGGTGCAGGGGAGCCAACTTCCTCTGCTTTCCCAGGCATATTTGCAGGGAGCTGGAGCGGAAGTGGAGCAGCTGGGACTCGAATCAGTGCTCATATGGGATGCTGATGTCACAGGCAGTGGCTTAACCTGTTGTGCCCACATGCTGGCCCTGAGGATGGGTAACATTTTAGATGTGACTGGGTTTAAATTCTCTTTCCTATTATGAAATTGACAGAAAATGTTGATTTGTAAAGGGAAGCACAGGGTGGATGTTGAGATCTACATCTTGAGATCTTTTGTTCCTCTTGTTTAAACAAACTCCTAAGTGTGGAGTCACAGGTGCCGGTGTTGTGGTGTAGCAGGTAAAGCTGTTGCCTGTATTGCCAACATCTCATATGGGCACAAATTGGTGTTGTGGCTGCTCCATTTCCAGTCCAGCTGCCTGCTAATGGCCTGAGAAAAGCGATGGAAGATGGCCCAAGTGCTTGGACACCTGTACCCTGTTGGGAGATACAGATGAAGTTCCTGGCTCCTGACTTCAGCATGGCCCAGCCCTGGGTGTTGTGGCCATCAGGGGAGTGAACCAGCAGGTGGAAAATCTTTCTCTTTCTCTTTCTCTCCTTCTGTCTCTGTAACTCTGACTTTCAGAATAAATAAATGAATCTTAAAAAAAAAAAAAAGAGAGAGCAGAGTCACGTTGATAGGGTGTTGTGTCTTGGCAGTGCGGTGGTTCGTTGTCTTTTGTTAAGGCAGTCTGGGAATATTTGCTTTTGACATCATTTAGTCTTCAGTCTTCTTGATTGTGGGGTCTCCCCCTCGCTCTGCTTCAGTTCCCCCTTTTATTCCAATTCCTTTAAAATTTTTTAAACATTTTCGGGATGCCAACTTTATAAATAGAATATGCTTGGACAAAGAATAGAGAGCTGAAAATATTTCAGTCAACCACTGATTTTAGTTAGCATGGTCTTTAGAAAAGACATGAAACATTCATGTAACTTGTAGGTTTTTTAAAATAAAACCTGGGAAGTAATAAAACCTTTTGCTGATGGATGTAGAAAAGCCTCTGAAAAGGAAGTGTATTGGCTGTGACTCATGAACATTCATTTCCTTCCTCCTGATAGCTACGTTTCATGCTCTTTTTGCCCCAACACCAAGTCCACACCTGTTACTATGCGCAGCGTATAATTTATCCCGAAGAATGTTCAAGAACAGGCATGCCATTTTTGTTGTCTGTTGTTAAATAACCAACGTTCCTCAAAACTCGATGACTCAAAACTACATGCCTCTTAAATTTTATCATAATTCTAGCAGTTCTTCTCTGTGTGGTAACAGCCAGGTGTATGATAAGGTTTTAATCTGATAGTGACGGGAGCACTCACACGTCTGGCGCCCTGGTGGGCATGACTGGGAAGCAAGGTCCTCTCTGCATGTGGCTCTCTCACCCCACTTGGCCAGCTTGGAATTTGCTATTTGACAGCTGATTTTCAAAAGCAAGCATTCCAGGTGGTAAAGACAGGAGTTGCTGTCCTCTTAGGGCCTAGCTTTGGAAGTGGCATGGCATTACTTCTTCCACATTCTGTTGATCAGAACAGAAATTTGGACTGGCCTTGTGACAAAAGGAGAGGCAGGAGAGGGGACATTGCAGTGGGATAGACGATGCTATACTGTTGCAACTAGAAGCATGGTCTGCCGCAGAACTCTCTCTGGAGAGCTTGAACCCCGCTCCAGGCCAATTAAATGAGAATCCCCAGAGAAGCCTGAGCTGCCCTCAGGGAGTCCCTGGGGGCACTCCGAACACCTCCTGTTGAGGTCTGCAGTCTGGCCCCAGCGGGCCAGCAAGGCATTCCTGTGTGTGAGGCTGAGTCTTCCTGCTCCTGTGAGCCATCATGATAAGAGAAATTGAAAGTAATTTAAGTGTTATCACCTACTTTTCTAGGACACAACCCTACTTCTATAAAGCTCCCCATCTGCTGCAGTGTATGCCAATACTGAATACTGTCTTTTTTATAACCACTGCTGAATTCCTGGTGAGAACCAGCCCTACCCCTCTCTAACCGTGTGGCAGCACAGCAGTAGACTTCAGTGGTACACAGTGACTCTGAACTGAGCCGTGGAGATGGCCCTGCTGCTGCTCATTGTCTCCACTGTCTGTCAGCTCTGACAGTTACACAGTCCTCTTCAAAGTATAGGCACGCACGATCCTGGCACTAACAGTTTTAAAATTACATAAAACTTGAAAGGTATCCTAAACGTTTTTGAAGGAGAAAGCAATTTTTAAATATGGAAACATATTTAGAATACCTTGAATAAATATAATTTACTTCCCTACACATTATTTAGAAATACTTAAGGCTGCACCTTTCTGATTTTGTACCATTTAAAATATAGGGAATTTATATTGTCATTTCCAACACAGGGACACACAGAAACTTGAAACTACTTTGAAAATCACTGCTGTTGGTGTTAGTCCAGCATTGTAGCTTATGAGGTGTTAAACCGTAAGATTGACTGTATTCCCTGGTTCCCCTTTCTTAAAGGTTCTGATACATATATATATATTTTTTAATTTTTTTTTTTTTTTTTGTGAGGCAGAGAGCGAGAGAAAGGCAGCCAGCTCCCAGATGCTGGTGTACTCCCCAGATACCTGCAGTGCCTGGGGCTGGGCTAGGCCAAAGTCAGGAGCAGTTCTGCCATGCAGTTGTTAGGAATCTAAGTACTTGAGCTGGTACTGCTGCCTCCCAGGGTCTGCACTAGCAGGAAGGCAGGAGTCAGAAGCTGGAGAAAGGTGTAGAACCCACGTGCTCTGATACAGGATGCAGGTGTCTCAGCTGCTAGGCCAAACACCTACTCTGAGATTCTGTTTTTAATGACATGTTAGAAATGCAAATTCATGGGCCCCTGTCAGACCTACTGAACCCATGGGTAGATAACAGGGTGGGTCTGTGTTTTAGCAGATTTCGAGGTGATTCTCACATGTATGTGTTAACATTGGAGAAGCATTGCTGTAAAGAAGTCCATTTCTTAGTTCTTTGCCTGAAAGTTCTGTTTTTACTAAAGAGTATCCCAAAAAACTTTTACTGTGTATGGGAAGCTTCCGTCAGGGACCCCCAGATAATGTGGGGTATGGATTGTTTTAATAATTTACATACTATAAAATGCATTCATTCTGAGTGTATAATTCAGTGTTTTCTTTTAAAAAAACATTTGTTTATTTGAAAGAAAAAGAGAGAGAGAGGAAGAGATAGGGAGATCTTTCATCTGCTGGTTCATTCTGCAAATGGCCACAGTGGTGAGTCTGGGCCAGGCTCAAACCAGGAGCATGGAACTTCATCTGGGTCTCTCATGTGGGTGGCAGGGACCCAAGCACTTGGGCCATCTTTTGATGCTTTCCCAGGCGCAATAGTGGGAAGCTGAATTGGAAGCTGATCAGCCGGCACTCAAAACAGTGTTCCAACATGGGATACTGGCAGGCTGTGGCTCAACTTGCTATGTCACAACACTGATCCCAATTCAGTGGTTTTTAGCAAATGTCGACTTAATGCAAGCATCACTTAAACCCAGTATTATACATGAGAAAACTTTCTGGCAGAAAGTAATGTTATAAAAAAAGTCTGCTCATGTCTGTAATCAATCCCTGCTCCCCACAGTCCCAGTCAGTGGCTGTCTGGATTTGCCCCTTCTGGGAGTTTAGTATCAGTCACACAGTATGCATTCGTTGCATTTGGCCCCCTTCACTTGGCATGTCTTTGAGGGTCATTACGTGTTGTACATCTATCAGTATTTGTTCCTTTGTATGTCTGAGTAGTAGTCACTTGTATGAATGTACTGCATTTTGTCTGTCTCTTCACAGTTGATAGACTTCTGCATCGTTTCTAATTTGAGGAAGTATGAGCGATGCTGCTATGAGCATTCATGTTATTGTGTAGGCAGATGTTCTCTCTCTCTGTCTCTCCTTCTCTCTGTGTGTAACTCTGATTTCCCAATAATTTAAATCTTTTTTTAAAAAAATAATTCTTTATTCCAGAGACAAAAAATTTTTAAACAGATCATTCTTTTTTGATAATAAAAAACAACTTTGCCTAATCCCAGCCCCAAAGATATTTTTCCTGTTTTATCTAAGGGTTTTATAATTTTTTTAAAGATTTTTAAAATTTATTTTGAAGAGTTACACACATAGAGAAGGAGAGGCAGAGAGAGAGACAGAGAGACAGAAAGTCTTCCGTCCACTAGTTCACTCCCCAAATGGCTGCAACGGCCAGAGCTGTGCCAATTCAAAGTCAGGAGCCAGGAGCTTCTTCTGGGTCTCCCACATGGGTGCAGGGGCCCAAGGACTTGGGCCATCTTCTGCTGCTTTCCCAGACCAGAGCAGAGAGCCGGATCGGAAGTGGAGTAGCCGGGACTCGAACCGTCACTCATATGGGATGCCTGCACTGCAGCTGGTGGCTTTACTCGGTATGCCACAACGCCGGCCCCAGGTTTTATAGTTTTAGCTCTTGCATATACATGCCTGTATTCTTTTTTGAGTCAAGTTTTTGGTATGGTCTCAAGTGTAAGGATCTAAGTTCCTCTTTAAAAACATTTTTAAGACCCATATCTATTTGTTCCTGCAGCATTTGTTTAAAAGACTATCCTTTTCATACTGAATTCCCTTGGCAAAACCAACTGGTCGTAAATATAACGATTTATTTCTGGACTTTCAATTCTGTTGCATTCATTTATATGAGCTTTATAGTAAGTTTTAAATTGAGTAGTGTGCATTCTCCAGCTTTGTTCCTCTTTTGCAAAATTGTTCTGACTATAGCAGATCTTTTGTATTTCGGCATACTCAAAAATTTTAGGATCAGCTTGTTGGTTTCTACAAAATGGTGATCTGTTTTTGAATCTTGGTATTTTTCATTCAGGGACCTTTATGAGTTCTTACACAATGAGCTAAAACCAGCTTGGTGGTCTCTGAGAGGTTGTATTAGATGAGAGCTTGCTGTTTATCACTGCTTAATAGGTTACCTTGTTCTAGATTAGACTTGCTGGGTGTAACTCTAGTGAGGACTCAGCCCAAGGTCAGCTCCATAGCAGTGATGGCGCTGAGTGCTTCCCTCTGTGTCACACTTTGTGTGGCTCTGCGTTCTTGTCTCACCATACTTGGCACTCCGTAATACTTGAACAGGAGTGGGCGAGCGTCTACAGGAAAGAGCAAGTAGAAGATGATTGCGCCTCCATGGCTTTATAGCCACTGTTGAAGCAGCCAGGCCAAGTCTGTTTCCTCTGTCCTGAGC
This sequence comes from Oryctolagus cuniculus, assembly GCF_964237555.1. Taxonomy (NCBI): domain Eukaryota; kingdom Metazoa; phylum Chordata; class Mammalia; order Lagomorpha; family Leporidae; genus Oryctolagus; species Oryctolagus cuniculus. The sequence continues at coordinate 57,533,415 of NC_091449.1, forward strand.
CATGGGCAGCTTTGTGGTTGGTTGCTTTTCTGATTCTTTTCACCTATTCTTGCCCAAGCCTGTAACACATTATCATTCAAACCAGACATGCTTTTCTCTGTTCAGACGCTTGTGAGAGGAAACACTGTACTTCTCTTACTCAGTTTTACTTTGAGGAATATTTTATCTCTTTTGCAAAAGCTGGCTGTTCATCCTTTTTTTTTTTTTTTTTTTTTTTTTAACATTTTAGATATGTGTTTCTTTTGAACAGGCCGGTAGTTTTTTATCTTACACTTCACAAGGCCTTTTATGCTAGATTCACTTAAACCTAAGTAATATATGTTGAGTATTTAACCATGTTCATGGAGTTGTTTTAGACCCTAATACATGTACAGAAATGGTTAAAACTTGGTTCTTTGCCTCCTGGAGCTGACAGTCTGCTGAAAGCATGCGTATAGTGTACATTGTAAGTAGCTGTGGAAGGCAGTGTGGAAGAGATGGGAACAGTGTCTGGGCTGGGTGGAGTACAGGCTTTCCAGGGAACCTCTTGTCAGGAGCTGCCTTTACTTTGTATTTTAAAAGCATGATCTCAACTTTCAGAATTTAAATCTCTCCTGGTGGTTTAGGTGTCACCCCTCCTGGTGTAGGACAGAGATCTTAACTTTTGCCCTCACCCTGTTAACTCACTTTATCGCCACTGATTTGACAAGAATGCAGGCTAGGAGTTTTTGTTTTTGTTTTTAATATGTATTTATTTGAAAGGCAGAGTGACAGATCTCCCATCCACTGGTTCATTCCCCAAATGGCTACAACTGCCAGGGCTGGGTCAGGCTGAAACTGGGAGCCAGAAACTCCATTTGGGCCATTGTCTGCTGCTTTCCCTGGGTGCATTAGCAGGGAGCTGGATCAGAGTGGAGCAGCCAGGACTCAAGCCAGCACTCCAGTGTGGGATGCTGGTGTCACAAGTGACAGCTTAACTGGCTGTGCCACAACACTGTTCCCAGGCTAGATATTTGATGGTCGTGCTGTTTTCCCTTGGAAAAGGACTGCATATATAACAAATGAACCATGCATGATATATTTGTAAATGGAGTAACATAATATTTTAAGCACCTCATCTGTTACTTAATACAATTCCCCCAAGGAGAGCTTAGTATGGTGCTCTGTCACCTTAGGCCTCTCAAAAGTGGAATTATTTTCTCCAGCGTGGCTTAATCCTTCCTTCAGAAGGCGGGGCGGTGGAGTGTTTGAAACAGTGGCTCTGTTAGTTCCACCCCATCCCTTTCTGTGCTGTGGGAACCCTCATCTTCAGCAGAATCTCCTGGCAGGTATCCTGGTTGGATCGATGGAGGGAGCTTGTCTGGTGGCCCCAGGGATCCAGCTTAGGGGCATGTTTTGTGAGCACTTGGTCTGAGAGTTTTGTTTGTTTGTTTTTAATTTAACCCACACCCCTGCAAACCATGTTCTCCCTGCCAGTACCAGAATAACTCTGGCCAGGGTTCAAGAAAAACCTGGTAACTGACCTAAAATTAAATGGATGAACTCTGCCTGCCCTTTGCATTATGGTTTTTTTGTTGGATACTCTTGACTGTTACTTTCCCTTAGGAAAAGGCTGGGAAGGAGAAGCTTGAGTAATTATCCCGGACCTAGAGGGGACAAGTGAGTGGAGAAGGTTATTGCTAGCAGGCATAGGTGGGGCCAGTGCAAATTTTGCTGGGGCTGAGATTTTTTTTTTTTCCTAAACTAGCAATAAGATGCTCTGACATAATCAATTACTGGCTTTATGCAAGTGATCCATAGTATGGCCTTGACTTTACTTCGAGTGTGAACCACTTTGCACCTGATGCCTGTAAGGCTGGTTGCTCCTTCCTGTCCGCTGAGCGTTCTCTAATGATCTCACTGTGCAGTCCCAGGAGGAGAGTGTGTTATATTTATCCCTGACACCTTTCAGATTATAGGAGATCACACAAGCCATGAAAAGGGGGCACTGCCTAAGGTTGGTTTTTATTCTGACTTAAAAATAAATACCTTGGAAGTTCAATTGCTTCCTTTGCTGGTTTTTGCTTCCCTTATGTACGTTGTTGCTGGATAGTAGTAGTGTGAGAGCAAGCCTCGAGTTCTCTGACAAGGCAGGGGTATGCAGATACTAGGCTGCAGAGAGCCGTGGCCATTTTTATAAGCCCTTTACAATTTAATGTTTGTATTTATATAGATATCAAAGACCTTTTTAAAAAAGATTTATTTGAAAGACAGAGTACGGAGAAAGAGACAGAGGGACAGAGAAATCTTTGATCTGCCGGTCCCCACCCCCACCCCCAAATGACTGCAATGGCTGGAGCTGGACTGATCTAAAGCCAGGAACCTGGAACTTCCTCTGAAATTCCCATGTGGCTGTAGACACCCAAGCACTTGGGCCATCTTCTGATGCTTTCCCAGGCACATTAGTAGGAAGCTGGATCAGAAGTGGAGCAACTGGGACTCTAACCTGCACCCATATGGACTGTGCTATGCCATAGCACCAGCCCCCAAAGACTTGCTTTAAAAAAAAATAAAGCATTTCAGATATGCAAAACATTACAGATAATAAAATAGCAAACATCTTTGTACCCAGCACTATGATGAAATGTTATTCTTATCATTCCTATATGAATATATTTGTGCTTATACCACTTACATGAGTCTCCATGATTTTATATGAATGCTGAAAGTGGATGGATATAGAAGTCAGCACTGTGGCACAGTGGTTAAGCTGCTGCCTGCAATGCTGGATACTTATTCAAGTCCTGAGTGCTTCACTTCTGATCCAGCTCCCTGCTAACATGCCCAGCCCCAGCTATTGAGGCTATTTGAGTAATGAACCAGCTGATGGAAGATATCTATCTCTGCCTCACTTACTCTGTGTTTCAAATAAATATAAATAAATAAAATTTTATATATATGTATATATATATAAAAGATAATCTATTTTAAAAGTGAACGGAGGGGCCGGTGCTGTGGCACAGTGGGTTAATCCTCCACCTGTGGTGCTGGCATCCCACATGGGCGCCAGTTCTAGCCCTGGCTGCTCCTTTTCTGATCCAGCTCTCTGCTATGGCCTGGGAAAATGGTGGAAGATGGCCCAAGTGCTTGGGCCCCTGCACCCATTTGGGAGACCCAGAAGAAGCTCCTGGCTTCCGGCTTCGGATCAGCGGAGCTCTGGCCATTGTGGCCATCTGGGAAGTGAATCAGCAGATGGAAGACCTCTCTCTGTGTCTCTGCCTTTCTCTGTAACTTTTTTTTGAAACAGGCAAAGTTAGAGAAAGAGACAGAGAGAAAGGTCTTCCGTTGGTTTACCCCCCAGATGGCTGCTACGGTCGGCGCACCACACCGATCCAAAGCCAGGAGCCAGTTGCTTCCTCCTGGTCTCCCATGCGGGTGCAGGGCCCAAGCACTTGGGCCATCCTCCACTGTACTCCTGGGCCACAGCAGAGAGCTGGACTGAAAGAGGAGCAACCGGGACAGAACTGGCGCCCCAACTGGGACTAGAACCCGGGATGCCGGCACCGCAGGCGGAGGATTAGCCTAGAGAGCCGTGGTGCCGGCCTGTAACTCTGTCTTTCAAATAAATGAAATAAATCTTAAAAAAAAATAAAGTACCTGTCTCCAGATACAGTTGCATTCAGAGGTATCAGGCTTTTGGACTTCAGTACATGAATGGGGCAGTGTATGTGCGGCACTTAATATGCTGGCTTGGCCCTTTAATACACCATTGAATTAGAGCATTGAATTTGGACATCCTTGTTTTGTTCCTGACCACTGAAAGGTTTTTAAGAGAATGATCTTAAGGTTTCACCACTAAAAGTAGAGTTGCTGTGGGTCTGGAGATGCTTTTATTGGTTACAGAAATTCCCTTTTGTACCTTGTTTGCTGCTGAGAGTGGGACTGCTCAAATCCTTTGTCTACCGAGTTAGAGCTCCAAGAACAGCCACCTTCCCACAGAGCTCCAGAGAGATGACCTGTGCGCCACCTGCATTCTGTCCAAGGCAGATTTGGAAGAGAGTAGCTTATGACAGTGTAGGTGGTGCAGGTGGCGTAGGTGGCATGTTTACTGGGTCAGGTTCCAGGATGCAAATGACATCAGGTGATGGTGGCATTTTGCTCAGCAGGGCAATCCCAGAGGTGGGAGGTCCTCATCACTTCCATTGTGTGCTGTGTATGACTTTGTCCTCATGTTGTTCTTCTACCTCGTGTATCCTTTTAATTAACTTCTGCCTACTCACCAGTCATTTTCTGATGGTTACTGTTAGGAGTCTTTGGCTCAGTTGTCCTCCCCTCCCTTCTCTGAGTATATTCTGGAGTAATTCCCTAGGATTTGAGTTGGACATTATAACTAATTTTCCATTATTTTTATTTTCTACAACTTTGTTGAGATATAATTTACATACAGTTCATCCATTTAAAGCATAGAATTCCGTGGTTTTTAGTATATTCAAAGTTGTGCAACCATTACCACAATCAGTTTTAGAACCCTCTGTTACCCAGAAACCCTGTGCCCTGTAGTAATCTTTCATTTTCCTCCATGTCCCCAGGTCTAGGCAGCCTGCATTTTGTCTCGATAGATATGCTTGTTCTATTATCTACATTTTAAATTTTCCTTTAAGTTCCACTTAACATATATTCTGCAAGCTCTTTTTAATAATAGAGGAATTGTTTTCTATCCTCTTTTTATTGTTTCTTTATAAAAATCACTTTAATATTAACATAAGAAGACGACTATGCTAATTTAGTATTCAGGATTCATGACTATAGAATGCATCGTGAAAATATTCTTAGATCTTTTGGTGATGTTGGCAGCTACATTTCCTTAGATGATCCAGTGCTAATGCATTCTATTATACACGCTGTTTTAAGTGGTATAGAATCGAGAGCCCATGAACTGATTTGCCTCAGATGCTCTCCTTGGGACCTTTTTTTTTCTAATGTCTAAAAAATTTTTAATGAGTTTTTAACAGATTCAATATGGTTTGTAGATACAATTCTAAAAACGTAATGATATTCCCTTCCTTTTTCCCCTCCCTATCTCCTCCTTTCTCCCTCTCATGTTCCTTTCTTCTCCGTTTCTTTTTTTAATTTGTGAGATGACGTTTTAAATTTACATTATTGCAAAAATGCTTAATACTTCACTCAATGAGAACTTTAACAAGTAAAAAGCAAGAAGATCCTAGTTTAGTGGGAATATAGACAATGGCTATAGACAACAATTGAATGGAAAAATGACCGTTTCACCTATATACAAAAAATTTCAAAGTAATCACAGATCATTAAAACTATAGTAGTGTAAGGGCCAGCACTGTGATGCAGAAAGTTAAAGCCTAGGCCTGCAGCACCAGCATCCCATGTGGGTGCTAGTTCAAGTCCCAGCTACTCCACTTCCTATCCAGCTCCCTGCTGATGCACCTGGGAAAGCAGTAGAGGGTGGCCCAAGTGCTTGGACACCTGCCCCCACGTGAGAGACTGGCAAGAAGCTCCTGGTTCCTGGCTTCAGATCAGCTCAGCTCTGCCCATCACAGCCATTTGGGGAGTGAACCAGCTGATGAGAGACTCTCTCTCTGTCTCTACCTCTCTCTGTGGCTCTTTCAAATAAAAAAAAAATCTGGTTCCGTCACGGTTGCTGCTCTTCCAGTCCAGCTCCCTGCTGTGGCCCAGGAGGGCAGTGGAGGATGGCCCAAGTGCTTGGGCCCCTGCACCCGCATGGTAGACTGGGAAGAAGCACCTGGCTCCTGGCTTCAGATCGGGGCAGCGCTGGCCATGGCAGGCATTTGTGGAGTGAACCAACGGAAGGAAGACCTTTCTCTCTGTCTCTCTCTCTCTCTCACTGTCTATAACTCTACCTGTCAAATAAATAAAAAATAAATAAATAAAAAAAACTATATTTGCAGCAATACAGGTAAACACAGGCCTGCCTGCCCTTCCTTCCTTTTCTTCCTTCCTTCCTCTTTGCTTCCTTCCTTTGTATTTTAACTTCCACATAAAAGGGAGAACATGTGGTATTTGTCTTTCTGTGTCTGGCTTATTTCACTCCATATGATGTCTTCCAGTTGCTTCCATTTTGCTGCAAATGGTAGAATTTTGTTCTTTTTTGTAGCTGAATAATATTCTACTGTGTATATGTACCACATTTTCTTTTTTTCCTCTAAGATTTTATTAAGTTATTTGAGATGCAGAGTTTCAGAGGGAGGGAGAGACAGAAAGAAAGGTCTTCCCCTAGGTCTCCCACGTGGGTGCAGGAGCCCAAGCACTTGGGCTGTCTTCCACGGCTTTCCCAGGCCATAGCAGAGAGCTGGATTGGGAGTGGAGCAGCTGGGAACCGAGCCGGCACCCATATGGGACATTGGCCCTGCAGGCAGCTGCTTCACCCGCTATGCCACAGCGCCGGCCCCTAGACAATCTTATCCACTGATTTACTCCCCAGATGCCTGCAACAAGCCAAGGCAGGAGCCAGGAACTCCATCCAGGTCTCCCACAAGGATGGTAGAGACCTAAATACTTGAACCATCACCTGCTGCCTCCCTGGGAAGCTAGATAGGAAGTAGAGCTGAAACTACAACCAGGGGCTAGAGCTGTGGCATACTGGGTAAAGCCACCGCCTGCAGTGCTGGCATCCTATATGGGCACTGGTTCGAGACCCGACTGTTCTGCTTCCAATCCAGCTCTCCACTGTAGCCTGGGAAAGCAGTGGAAGATGGCCAGATCCTTGGGACCCTACACCTCTATGGGAGATCCAGGAGAAGCTCCTGGCTCCTGGCTTCAGATCGGCGCAGCTCCAGCCAACGGAGTCAGTTGGGGAATGAACCAGCAGATGGAAGACCTCTCTTTCTCTCTGGCTCTCCTTCTCTCTCTGTGTAACTCTGACTTCCTAATAAGTAAATAAATCTTTAAAAACAAAAACAAAAACAAAAAAAGGAAACTACAACCAGGCACTCTATGGGATACAAGGGTCCCAGGTAGCATCTTAACCCCTGTTCCTAACACCCAACCTTTGCTGCCATATTTAATTGCCTTGGTACATGAGTAAGTTTTTGTGTAAATATACAAAATGTATTTTTATTTTCTCCAACCTGTTATTTTGAAAATTTTCAATCCTGCAGAAAATGTAAAAGGACAGTAAGTACTTGTATTCCCCCTGTGTAGACCCCGTCACTTAACATTTTATCATGTTGGTGCTCCTCTTCCCTCCCACTCCCTCTTTCTTGCCTGTACATATTGTTTCTGAACCCTTGCACAGTAAGTTGTCGACAGTGTGACATTTCATTTCTAAATACTTCCTCGTGTATTGCTTAAGACAAAGACATTCTTCTGTAGTTATGATACCACCATCACACCTAAGAAATTTGACATCAATATTAACATCTAATTATTTAGTAGTAATATTAGGTAAAATGTCCTTATTCAGATTTCCAGCTGTCCCCAGCGTGTGCCTTTATGGTTTTTATTTTTGTAATCCAAGATTCAGGCAAGGTCACGTGCAGCATGTGGTTGTTTGTCTCCCTGGTCCCGCTTCTTTTTCCTCTGTGCATGGGATTAACATCTTTGAAGACTACAAACCAGCAATGTCCCATAATCTGGATTTGTCTGGTTGCTCCCTTGCATTTGGATTCAGGTTTAACATTTTTACAGAAAGGACTTTAGGTGGTCTGTGTCCTTCCTGCTACGTTGTACCTGGAATCCCAGAATGTCAGTTTGTTCCATAACTTAGTTAAGGTGGTTTCTGCTAGAAAAAGCTCGACAATGAAATTGTGTGAATATCCTGTTTCCCAGGAACCTTTGAGTCATTGGTTTTTAGAACCCATGGATAATCCTTGCATTCATTGATTTTTTTTTTTAGGATTTTAATAACTATTTTTTTTCATTTCCAGAAATTGTTTAGCTTCCTTCTTTCCCTTCCTTCCTTATTCTTTGGAATTTTGAATCTTTTGTGTCTTTAATCTTAAAGTCTATTTATTTCACAAGGTCTGTCAGATTGTGCTGTTTTCTGAGCTCTACCCTCTCTGCCCATGTTGAATTGTTTTCTGTATGTTTTGTAATTTTTGATTGTGAGTTTATCTTAAGAAGGGAATAGGAGGTACAGGCCTGTAGTGATGGATGGTGGAAGAGACTTCCTTGCCTCTGTGTAGCACAGAAGAGAATGCTTCCTCTCCTTCAGCCCTCTTTTAGTTGTTCCCTTGGTTTTGGGATTTCCAGTTCTTTTTTGTTGTTCAGTAGTAGATCTTTTTTCTTTTTTAATTTATCTATTTATTTATTTGAAAGTAGAACTCCAGAGTGAAAGAAGGAGAGAGAATCTTTCATCCACTGCTGCCCAAATGGCGCAATGGCCAGGGATGGGCAGGCTGAAGGCAGGAGCCCAGAACTTCTTCTGGCTCGCCCATATGGGTGCAGGGGCCTGAGGACTTGGGCCATCCTCCCCTGCTTTCCCAGGCACAGCAGAGCAGCCGGGACTCCCTGCAGGACTTGGCTTAACCTGCCTGCACCACAGCTCTGGCCCTAGTAGTAGGTCTTTGTAAGTAGAATTTTCTGTTGTGTTACTGTCATTGGACTTTCCCATGACCTTCATTTTCAAAATTGAGACAGATCGCTTCTCGGCCTTTTGGCTAAGATCAAGTAGAATAAGATTGAGACTGAGCATTTTAAAGTGTTTTTAAGACTTAGATTTACTTTTTGTTCTGTGAACTTGAAGCAAATGACTACAATTGTTATCCTTCTCATCATTTAGCAAGTCCTAGAACCTTAGCTTCTAAGTTATTAATAACCCTGGTAACAAGAGTCTTATAAATTATTTTTTCAAATGATGGGGGATTAAAGAGGGCCTGGGATAGTGGAAAGTAGTAGGGAGTATAGTGAAATTGTAGACGCTTGCTTAATTTTTAAATTTATTTAAAGATTTATGTATTTATTTGAAAGTCAGAGTTACAGAGAGAGAGAGAGAAAGGAGAGACAGTCTTCCATATACTGGTTCACTCCCCAAGATAGCACCAATAGCCAGGGCTGGGCCAGGCTGAAGCCAGGAGCCAGGAGCTTGATCTGTTTCTCCCATGTGGGTGGCAAGGGCCCGAACACTTGAGCCATCTTCTGTTTTTCCCAGCCATTAACAGGGAGCCGGATCAGAAGTGGGGCAGCCACAACACAAACCTGTGCTCAAACAGGATGCCAAGATCACAGGGAATGGTTTTACCCACTATGCCACAGCATCAGTACATCAACATTTAAATGTGTGAGGATGGCTTTTTCATTGTGATTGAACATCAGGAGCAAAATTACTGTACTCCCCTGCTCAGATTGTAGTTTGAATGATTTAAGACTTTTTAACATTTTCTGTGTTTTGTTTTGTTTTTAAAGGTTTATTTGAAAAGCAGAGCTACAGAGAGGCAGAGGCAGAGAGAGAGAATGCAGAGTCTTCCATCTGCTGGTTCACTTCCCTGGTGGCTGCAATGGCTGGAGCTGTGCCAGAAGCTTCTTCTGGGTCTTCCATATGGGTGCAAGGGCCCAAGGATTTGGGCCATCCTCTACTCCTTTCCCAGGCCACAGCAGAGAGCTGTATCAGAAGTGGAGCAGGCTCAATAGGCTAATCCTCCGCCTGCGGTGCCGGTCGGGGCGCCGGATTCTGTCCTGGTTGCCCCTCTTCCAGGCCAGCTCTCTGCTGTGGCCCAGGAGTGCAGTGGAGGATGGCCCAAGTGCTTGGGCCCTGCACCCCATGGGAGACCAGGACCTGGCTCCTGCCTTCGGATCAGCACGGTGTGCCAGCTGCAGCGGGGCGGCCATTGGAGGGTGAACCAACGGCAAAGGAAGACCTTTCTTTCTGTCTCTCTCTCTCTCACTGTCCACTCTGCCTGTCAAAACAAAACAAAACAAAAAAAAACAGCCAAGACTTGAACCGGCACCCATATAGGATGCTGGTGCTGAAGGTGGAGGCTTTACCTGCTATGCCACAGTGCAGGCTCTGGACTTTTTTTTTTTTTTAATATTTATTTTTTTTATTTGAAAGACAGAGTCACAGAGAGAGAGAGAGATCTTCCATCTGCTGGTTCACTCCCCAGATGGCCACAGTGGCCGGAGCTGTGCCGATCTGGAGCCAGGAGCCAGGAGCCTCCTCCCGGTCTCCCACAAGGGTGCAGGGGCCCAAGGACCCGGGCCATCCTCTGCTGCTATCCCAGGCCACAGCAGAGAGCTGGATCAAAGGAGCAGCAGCCGGGACCAGAACCGGCGCCCATATGGGATTCCGGCGCTTCAGGCCAGGGCTTTAACCCGCTGCGCCACAGCACCGGCCTGGCTCTGGACTTTCAGTTATTGTCCTGCCCTAGTATAGGCCAATTGCCCTCTTGATCCAATTTATGGATCTCAGAGGAAATCTAGGGGATTTCATCTCACTTCCCACCTACCTTTTAAAATTAGTTCAGGTAGGTGGCTAGAACCTTAAATACCTATTACCTAAATACACATATGAGGTGGGAACAGGGGGTCAGGAAAGAATTAGGTTCTCTGACTCGAGTACCCAACAGGAAAGGTAATTGCAAATGCCCATTATCTGCAAGCTGCCAGGGGCCTGTGAGCCCAGAAATTTCCCCACTTTACATCCCCAGTTTCCATCATAAGCATGCCTCATGCTGCAAAACACATTTCAAGGATTAAGTAAGCAAATTTGACTCATACAAATAGAGTTATTTCCTCATAAGCTCAGATTATGTCTTTTCAGTTTGTGCTTTGCTATGCACATGTCACATTTTTCAAGAAAATCTAGCCTTTAGATAAGAACCTTCAGGCTATTCCCAAGTAATTTGTGGCTCCCTCTTTGAACCATCTCTGCTGCAGTGTTCCCTGGCCTGTTTGGCTCATCTAGGCAGCTCAGGTTGTCTTGTTATATATTCCCTTTGATGACTAGAACCTTCGCAAGCCCTGGTCAAAACTTGCTTTTTATTGGATTGATTTTCTGCCAATAGATTTTCTCCTGTTTTAAATTATTTCTTCCTATCTTGTTGACAGTTTGCTTGATATGAACCCACTGCCCCATGCCCAACAAGTTCCTTTAGTTTTATGGTTCTTACAGAACAGGCAGAAATCCATAGAGAAAATAATCAGCCTGCTGTGTTGAAACAAGCAAAGTGTTGTAGGTTTTTTTTGTTTTTATTTTTTAAGATTTATTTATTTATTTGAGAGGTAGAGTTAGAGAGAGAGGGAGAGACAGAGAGAGAGGTCATCCATCTGCTGGTTCACTCCCCGAATGGCCACAATGGTTGGAGCTGGGCCTATCCAAAGCCAAGAGCCAGGAGCTTCTTCCAGATCTCCCACATAGGTGCAGGGGCCCAAGCACTTGGTTTATCTTCCACTGCTTTCCCAGGCCATAAGCAGAGAGCTGGATCAGAAGAGGAGCAGCCAGGACTCAAACTAGCACCCATATGGGATGCTGATGCCACAGGCGGATGCTTAACCTACTGTGGCACAGTGCCAGCCTCAAGCAGAGCGTTTTTACATATGTGTTTTGTCTTCCTCAGCATGAAGGACCTTAACTGTGTCAATCTAGATAGAAATGTAGTTCCTGCTTTCATCAGTTTTGGTTTGAAGAGGGAAAATAAAACCCAGCAACCACTGTTGGGAGAGCCAGGTTGCTCTGAGGGCTCTGGTCCTAGAAGTCTGCTTGTGGGGAGGGGCGGCCTTGCTGGGAAAAACTGATGCCTGTTTGCCTTTTTTGTACCCTGTCCATCCTGCCTGCTTTATTGACCTTGGTGGCTCAAGGAGCAAGATGAGCACTGCCTCATTGTTTCCCTTCTGAGACCTGTCGGGCAGGGGACAAGGTTTGGGAAAGGTCACGTATCAGAGACTTCTCAGACCTCATGCATGGGTTAACATCTGCACTGGTCTCTAAGCCAGATACCTATAATTAAGTGTCTGAGGAATCATTGATTTTTATTTTAAACAGTGATTTGATAATTTGGCAGTCAGATAATACAGTAGTCTTCCTTTATCCATGGGGGACTCTTTCCAAGACCCTCAGTGGATGCCTGAAACCATGGATAGTACTGTTTTTTCTTGTGTGTCCTTAAGTATTGCCCACATAATACCAGAATTAATCTGCCCTTCCATGTTCTTTGCCTTGGTGCCTTTTTTGCATCACTACCTCTGTCACTACTTATTGCACTTTTGGGCCATTATTAAATGAAATAAGGATTACTCAAACATAAGCACTGTGTTATTGTGACAGTCAAATCTGATCCCTGAGACCTCATGAGTGAATACCGTATACATAGTGTGGATACACTGGACAAAGAGGTGATGCACGCCACAGGCATATGGCATGCCATCTTCTCATGCTTCTCAGAACGGCACATACTTTAAAACTTCTGAATTATTGATTTCTGAAATTTTCTGTTTGATACTTTCAGACCACAGTTGACTGAGGCCAACTGAAACCAGGGGAAGTGAAGCCATGGATGGGGTGGTGGGAAGGGGGACTAGTATTCTGGTGTTTGTGTTCCCATAACCGTTTCCTCCATCTGAGTTCGGTGACGGCATTACTTGATTTCTTTCCTGATATTGATCCCACTGTTTCTGTGGAACCGGGCCTCTTAGGAATGTGGGAGTTGCTCCATGGCCATGGTGCTGTGGCTTTCACTGACCCTGTCAGTAGGACAGCCTCAGGTCTTGTTGTCTTATGCATAGACTTCACTTACTGGTCAAGTCCAAACAAGAGTGTCTGACTTTCTTCCTGGTCTGGTCTCCTGTGTAGTTTTCTTGTTTTAAGCACTAAATAAAAGAGTGGAGGGTCTATGTGTGGGAGACCTGGAAGAAGCTCCTGGCTCCTGGCTTTGGATCAGCCCAGCTCTGGCCGTTGTAGCCATTTGGGGAGTGAACCAGCGTATGGAAGGCCTCTCTCTGTCTTTGTCTCTGCCTTTCAAATAAATAAGTAAATCTTTAAAAAAAAAAAAAAAAGTAGCAGAGGTCTTATTGAACCTGTTACTGAAATTGTATCCGCTTCCTAGAACAAACCAAGAAAGAAGCCCTTTGTAGCAAGCAGAATGGGCTGGCAGATGTTCCTTTGTAGAGAGATGGCTTCCCTCTCCCAGCAAGCACGGTTAGATATCACCTTGTGCTATGTTGATGCAGGAGGTGAACTGAGAAGTGTGGGAACATTGTCGTTCTTTCCCCCTTGCTTCCATCCTAACGCTTTTTAAAGGCACTATTGCTCTGGTTTAAATGAAGTGGCTACTAGGGGGCCAGCGCCATGGCTCACTTGGTTAGTCCTCCACCTGTGGCTGGCATCCCATATGGGCGCTGGGTTCTAGTCCCAGGTACTCCTCTTCCAGTCCAGCTCTCTGCTGTGGCCCAGAAAGGCAGTGGGGGATGGCCCAAGTGCTTGGGCCCTGCACCCGCATGGGAGACGGGAGGAAGCACCTGGCTCCTGGCTTCGGATCGGCATAGCGCCGGCCATAGCTGCCATTTGGGGAGTGAACCAACGGAAGGAAGACCTTTCTCTCGGTCTCTCTCACTGTCTATAACTCTACCTGTCAAATTAAAAAAATAAATAAATAAAGTGGCTACCGGCTACTGGGATTTAGAACCACTCCTCCCTTGGTGTGCATCCATTTCGTTTTTCTAGTCCCCCACATGGGAGTCTCACCTTCTCGCGGCACAGCCAGGGCCCCGATGTACAGGAATGGGTGTCTTGTTCTGAAGAAGTTGGTTTCCCCACTTTTCCATGTTACTGACCCAGGAACAGGTCATAGTCTGTCCTCCAGCAGTAAGGCCTTGCTGTTGGACAGATTGTCCCCCTGGAAGGTGCCTTTTCCTTACTCCTGTTGGGGCCCAGAAAGCATTCCCCAAAGTGTGGCGAGTTGGTGACTACTGTAAAGGGAAAGAGCTTGAAGGGGAACTTGTGTGTGGCGGGGCCGCCTCTGAAGTTCCCTTCTCTGACGGCGGGAAATCCCTTCAGGAGGAATGCAGTTCCCACGACTCCGCCCTCCCTGAGAGTGACTCGGGGTTTGACACCCAGCCCAGAGAGACCACAAGAGGTCATCTGTTCTCCTGACGCTGTTACCTGAGAGACTTTATTTGGCTAGAGAGACAGCCTTTGTTCACTATCCGTTACCTGCCTGTGCCTCGGCCTGTCTTCCCTTAGGAGACCCCATTCCCTTACTCTTTCCTGTTGCCATCTTCCTTCAGAAATCCCAAGCCCCTCCTTGTTTATGCAGCTCAGAATGCTATTTAAGTCTGGCCCTGCTTCTTTGAGTTTTGTACTTTGTAACTCCCATGCACTTGATTGTTAATAAATGTGTATACCTTTCTCCTGTTTATCTCCTGCCAGTTTACTCAGCCTCAAATATTGAACCTCTAGAGGGGAAATACTAAATTCTTCTGCCCTATAGCTCACAAAGTCCAGATGCTGTGGACACACCAGCTGCCCACCTGGAGGAAGAAACTCCTTCCTGCCGGACCGTGGAGCCTGACTTCTGCAGGAAAAAGCACAAAAAAATCCCCAGCTCTGACTTCAGGACTCCACTTTGCTCTCCAAATGAGCTGAAAGGTGAAATGACTGAGTTTTCCATAAGGAAAACAGCATAAACTCTGGGCTCTTGGAGCTAATTACTGCCTTTCCAATTAAAATCAGCTCTCCCTGGGAAAGCCACCATCGTCTCTTACTGGGCATATCCTCCCAGGACCCGGAGGTGACTTTTACCACAAGCTTCAAAGAAAGCAAGCAGTTGTTTCTGCTCTGGTATTTCCTAAGCAAAGACATTTGTTAGCAGATGACCCAAAGCCTCCCCTGGGCTGCTTGGAATTTACATCAGTTCCTTTGCCAGGCAAGCCGCTTAGATGTATATGGCATTGGAATAGGACCATGCTCATTTTAGCTGTTGGTAGCTGATGGTTATTTCTGCATATTCTTCTCCCCATGTCACTTGAGAAATTCGTGTGTGTGTGTGTGTGTGCTTTGTTTGAAATTTAAGGATCCATAAAGATAAATTGGAATCTTTTTAAGAGGTAAGGGTTTCAGTCAAAGAAACGGGCCATCAAAGAAGGAGGTGCCTTTCTCTGAAGGGAAGAGAGAACTTCCACTTCGACTATGACCTTGTCTAAATAAGATCGTAGTTGGCAAACTCAAAAGGCTTCCATAGCCTTGGCAACTCATGACAAGAGCCTAGAGTGATTACTGACGCCGTAAACAAGAATGTCAATTGTTAACAACAGGAGTCACTGCGCACTTACTCCCCATGTAGGATCTCTGTCCTTAATGTGTTGTACAATGTGAATTAATGCTATAACTAGTACTCAAGCAGTATTTTACACTTTGTGTTTTGGTATAGGTGCAAACTGTTGAAATCTTTAGTTAATATATACTAAATTGATCTTCTGTATATAAAGATAATTGAAAATGAATCTTGATGTGAATGGAATGGGAGAGGGAGCGGGAGATGGGAGCATTGCGGGTGGGAGGGAAGTTATTGGGGGGGGCACTGTAATCCAAAGGCTGTACTTTTGAAATTTATATTTATTAAATAAAATTTTTTTTTTAAAAAAAGAGGTAAGGGTTTAAAGGAGTTGACCTATAAGAGGATTCATCTAATTCTGTAGTTTTCAACCTGCAAGTGAAATGGCTATGTGTTCCTTCACATCTTCATCAGGCAGCTATGGCCTGAGGCCCTGGAAGAGTTAGGGTTGGGCCAAGGATTCTGTTACTTTGAGTGACAGTATTGCTCATAAATTGTAGTGGCTATGACCAGAACAGGTTTGAAAGTCAGGTGTTTAATTTTGTCTGATATTTTTGTTTACCCTTGCCTGAAGAAAAAGTCTGGAATTGGTCCTCTTTGACAAGAAGAGAAACAAAGACTTAAAGAAAAATATTGAAGTTCACAAGTCCTGTGGTGTGAGAAGACAAACCTTTATTTATAGGTTCCCGGGGCTTGTCTCATGGAAGAGACTTTAATGCCACTGGATTCCTCCCCCTGATGCATTCAGTCTCGCATTGTGGCATCAGGTGGTCGGAATTCCAGATTTAGGATTCTTGGTGATGCTTTTCTCCTTACCGGGTGATGCTGTTGCCCTTCCTTTCCGAGTTTCTCCCATCTCCTGGGGTTTTTCCTCATTAAGAATCAGATTGCTCCAAGGCCCTTAGAACGCCTCTCCCTTGTCATCCTCCTCCTCCCTTTGACTAAAGCACAGTTCAGATGCATGTTCTGTGCTTCATCAATCCAAACAACAGACCTGTGATCTAAAGGGAATTTAGTGAGGTACAAACATAGATGGCAACAGAGGTTTGTTTTCTTGTGTGCAAGCATCACCAGATTTGATTAACACCTCGAGTGTTTTTTTGTTTGTTTTGTTTTGTTTTGTTTTGACAGGCAGAGTTAGACAGTGAGAGAGAAAGACAGAGAGAAAGGTCTTCCTTCCTTTGGTTCACACCCTGAATGGCCGCTGGTGTGCTGCGCCGAACTGAAGCCAGGAGCCAGGTGCTTCCTCCTGGTCCTTGGGCCATCCTCCACTGCCTTCCCAGGCCACAGCAGAGAGCTGGCCTGGAAGAAGGGCAACTGGGACAGAACCGGCACCCCAACCGGGACTAGAACCCGGGGTGCCGGCGTCGCAAGGTGGAGGATTAGCCTAGTGAGCGCTGGTGCCAGCCTACCTGGAGTTTTTTTTTAATGAATTAATTTAGTCCTGGATCAAGAGGTGCTTGATAAACAAAAACTGCTTAAGCTCTAAGGCTGAACAGTATTCCTCTCAAAATACCCCAGGCCTGCCTGCTGTAGGAAGGGCCACAGAAACTGCCTGCTCTTGGAGCTCTTTTCAGAGGAAGTGCCAGCACACCTCTGGACACTCTGCAGCTGCTCTTCCCTCTTGCAGGCTTGGCACCAGCTAGCCTTGGGATTTCAGAAGGCACAACATAATAAATCAAGATCAAGCATAATAAATCTCAGGATACTGGGGGGCAGGGGGAGGGAATGTATCAGAGAAAACTATGGACTTTTTAATTTTGCCTCTGGTGATATGTCTCAGATCTCCTAGGAACCAGTTTTTCTGCCGTCCACAGACTGCGGTCTCTTGAGGTTTGTTCTCAGATCTCATTTGAGCCTTCCATTTCAAGATGTAAGCAGAGAAGGGTTTGGAGCCAAAAGTCTGAGATTTCCCCTTTACCTGTAATGGAACTTGCATGATTCGATTTCAAAGTGGGCCAAAGGTCTTAGACAGATGGATTTAACTCCTTCCCTCTATCCTTCAGGCAGAAGGTCTGTTTTTTTTTTTTTTTTTTTTTTAAACCCTTGGAAGTCTTATTCTTTCTGTTGCTTCATCCCATTTCTCCCTCTACTCCAGTGCATTTACAAAGTTTGGAGGATTAGCCAGACTGTTTGGGTAGGGTCATATGACTAGACATTCTGTTTTATAGATTTTTTTTTTTTTTTGACAGGCAGCGTGGACAGTGAGAGAGAGAGACAGAGAGAAAGGTCTTCCTTTTGCCGTTGGTTCACCCTCCAGTGGCCGCCGCAGCCGGCACGCTGTAGCCCGCGCACCGTGCTGATCCGATGACAGGAGCCAGGTACTCATCCTGGTCTCCCATGGGGTGCAGGGCCCAAATACTTGGGCCATCCTCCACTGCACTCCCTGGCCACAGCAGAGAGCTGGCCTGGAAGAGGGGCAACCGGGACAGAATCCGGCGCCCCGACCGGGACTAGAACCTGGTGTGCTGGCGCCGCAAGGCGGAGGATTAGCCTAGTGAGCCGCGGCGCCGGCGCAACATTCTGTTTTGATTATTTGAGCCAGACCAGGATATGAGGAGCCTCTCTGTATTGTAGAAAACCTGGAAATGCTGGACTTGATCACCAAACTGAGGTATATGGCAATTTCCTAAATTAGGATACTTTGACCGCACCTGGGGCAAGAGCAGGGAAATAAGAGAGGGCTTCAAAAAATTATGAACATTTTGCATTATCTTTTTTTTTTAAAGATTTATATTTATTTGAAAGGCAAAATTTTCAGAGAGGCAGAGGCAGAGAGAGTTCTTCCTTCCACTGATTCACTTCCCAAATGTTCGCAATAGCTGGAGCTGGGCTGATCCTAAGCCAGGAGCCAGGTGGGTGCAGGTACCCAAGGACTTGGGCCATCTTCCACTACTTTCCCAGGCCATAGCAGGAGCTGGATTGGAAGTGGAGTAGCCAGTACTTGAACCAGTGCCGTATAGGATGCCTGCACCTTAGGCAGTGGCTTTACCTGCTACGCCACAGTGCTGGCCCCACATTATCATTTTTTAAATTATTTATTTGCTCCACAAACACTTGCAACATTCAGGGCTGGGCCGGGCCGAAGTCAGGAGCCAAGAGCTCAGTCTAGGTCTCTCACATGGATGTAGGGGCCCAAGTACTTGAGCCATAATATGCTATTTTCCAGGGTGTTCATAAGCAAGAAGCTGGATCAGAAGCGGAGGAGTCAGGACTTGGTCCCAGATACTCTGATAACGGAATGTGGGTGTCCCATGCAACAGCTAAACCCACTGTGCCACAGTGCCCACCCCTCACATTATCTTTTAATTCCATTTTTCCATGAGCTTTTTGAAGCCCCTTGTATACCCCGTTTGTATATTTCAGCACCAGGACCATGGAATCCACCCTGGCACCCCAGACTCAGGAAATCCTGAGGAGTTTGGAGGAGAGTTCCGGAGTCAAGAAACCTAAGGGTTAATCTTGGCCATACCCTTGATATTGAAGGAAGGCTTCTGAGGTCATCTCTTCTCATCTCTTTACTGTGAGGGTTCTGGAGTTTCCTAGTTGTGAAGAGGAGGTTTGAAAAATGAGAAGGGGCAGATGTGGGTGCAGCGGTTAAGACACCACTTGGGACACCCACACCCACTAGAGTGCCTGGGTTTAAGTCCCAGCTCCACCTGCACTTCCAGCTTCCTGCTAATGAGCACCCTGGGGACCAGCAGATGATCACACAAGTATCGAGTCCTTACCACATGGGAGACCAGATGGAGATTCAGGCTCCTGGCCTCAGCCTGGCCCAACCACTCGCCTCCAGCTGATGTGAGGAACAGGCTGCTTGGGGTCAGCTGCTGGCCTGGCTGAGGCCTTTTCCTGACAGTTAGCCTAAACGTGGTTCCCGTTCCCAGGAGCCTGCTGCTGCGTGGTAGAAGACACTGGTTGATACTCTGGCTCTTTCAGATCAGGCTAGGAGAGAAACTTAAAACTAGGCTACACTTTGACTTCACAGAGTGTCAGTGAGAAAATATTCATGTTCCCGCTGTTAGACTGCATAAAACAATCTAAGCAAATGGCTGTTCAGTAACTTCAAAAGCTTTGAGAGAGTTTAAAGAACTTGCTTTGACAGACCTGTTCCAGCTCATTTGTAATAACATGCTTAGAATCTTGTGTGTTTAGAAGCTCCTCAGAAGGGAAACACCTTGAGGCTGTCCCACTGGGAGGCAGCAGCATTAAGTGCAGCCCTGAGAAGTTGTGGTATCAGAAGCCAATATCTCTCCACAGCACCAGCCCTTCTGTGGCACCGACCCCTCTGTGGCACCGACCCCTCTGTGGCACCGACCCTTTGTCTTCTACATGGGGAGTGGTAGGCTTGGAACAGGGTCACCCGGAGGAGCTGTGATGCCCTCACCAGCCTCCAGTTGGCACCTGTAGTGAGAGGAAGGTGACCCTGCCCACCTTGTCCTGAATCTCTTTGGGAGGGCATCTCTGCTGTAGGCCACGGAGGTCACAGAGGCTTGGTGAGGGGACAGGGGTGCTGCCCCACGGCCCTCGGAGAGGTATTCACGGAGCCTGGCTGCGCATGGTGCAGAGGAGGAGTGAGGGGGAATCTCCTGGAGTCAGCCGTCTGTGTGAACAGCAAACATCCCCTCACTTTCTCTAACATAGACTCTTCTTTGACTGAGTGCCAGTTCTGAAAATATTCCAGAACATTTACCACGTGTGAGGCCTGGGGCTTCCCAGTTCCTCTTGTTCGGCTGAAAATAGCACCGCCTTGCTTCACGAGCGGAAGAACCCACTGTCGTTTCTAAACTTCCCCTTGAGGGGACCCAGGGTGAGAGAAACACTGCAGTGGTCCCATCTCTGAGTCCTAAGTCATAGAATCGGAAGGAACAGAGGCATTAGCCAGTCTCTCGCTTCCCAGGTCTGAAAATGGAGACAGATGCTGAGCTCTGTGCAGAGCCGGCACGTGTTTGGCACAGACCTCCCATGAGAATGTGAGTGCTTCCTGCTCCCTGTGCAGTCCCCTGTCTCCTATCCAGCCAGTGTCTCCTTCCTCACGCCCTGATAGGTGAGCAGGATGCCTCCAGCCTGGCCTAGGTGGACGTAGGTGATGTAGTTCCTGGAGGTGAGGCGTAGATTGCAGCCTCGATTGCAGTGGAAGGAATCCCAGTCCGACCCCAGACAGCCGGGCTCCACCTGGCTTTACTTTCACCTTATCCTGGCTCATCTCTCGCCCCTCCCACCTCCGCCCTGCTGTGGTGTTTCACCAGTGTTCAGCATTTGCCACTGTGAGGTGTACGTGTGATGTAGCTTAGAAACAACATGGTGGTGTTTTGTTTGTGTTTTAAATGTTAGTGTGAAGATCTTGATCCACTCTAGAATGTTTGAATCTCCTCTAAATGAAGGCAGACCGCATGCTGGTGGTTTCGAGTGGGCTACGCAGAGTTTGAATCCTTTTGTGGACTCTGATGTCCTGCAGCTGTGGCTTGCAGACCCTGCCCCCTGCCGCTCAGCTCAGGGATCAAGAAGGACCCATTTCAGCCAGAGGAGAGTGAAAAGGGGGAGAACTCCAGACACAAAGCAGTGGCTGCTTTTGTCCAGCGTTGAAGGAGGGGAAGTGGCTGGGACCTCCCTGGGTGCATCTGCTTCCCTCAGCAGGGAGAGGGATTGGAGATGATCTCCCGCCTTAGGATTTGTGTTAAAACCCAGGGCTCCATCCCCCGTATTTCTTACAGTCCTGCTTATGTGTTTCTAGATCACCCCCAAGGAATATAGGAATATTCTTTCTAGAACTTTCCCCTACCTTGAGTCTCCCATTAGCTAATCTTTGAGACAGGGCCTGATTTTAAATACAAACTCAGTTGCTCTGTTTTGACTGGAGGAGAGGAACAAGTCTGCATTTTGGTTTGGGTACTCCTCCCCACCTCCTGCCTTGCCTGGGGCATTTCTCTCCATGTTGCCCCTAGTTCGGACTGCCTGGTTGGGATCTTTGCTCAAGTCACTCATAGTTTTCTGATCTTCACCTCCCTATCTGTACATTGAGAGTGATAATCCTACCCAACAAAGGTCCACAAGATTGAATGTAATAATGCAAACAAAGTGCCTAGGCCGTGCCCAGCACGTGGGCTGACTCCAGAAACGAGAGCTGCTGCCCAGGTTCTTTTCTTCTTTTCCTCCTCCCCCTCCCACCGTCCTCCTGGGTGGATGGAAAAGCTAAATGAGCAGCAGGCTCAGAGCTGCTATGGAGAGAGAATGAAGACTTTTTCTGGCTGCACTCAGCTATTCTTGCAATACTTGGCACCCTGTGTGCCTTGCGTCAGTGAGAACCAGAGGAGCCTTTTGGAAGGACTGACTGCGCGGCCAGCCTTGGTCTTGTGTGTGCGCTCCCCAGCGAGCATGTGTGCCCGTCCTGTGTCCCTCACACAGCCCAGCAAGGGTGGCCCTGGACAGCAGTGTGGGTGTGCTGGGCTGCAGAACCCAGGTCTCAAACTGAAGAAGCGGGGGCAAGAGGATAGATCCCACTTTATCTCGAGAGCCTGTGGCCCCTGCTTAGTAGGTCCTGTGCTTTCACAAAAGGAGAAGGGAGATGTGCTTTCATGGAGTGAGAAATTACACCAATCACATTGCCTTGGTAATACAGAGAGGATTACGTGTGGTAAGCAGGCAGCTGGAGCTGAAAACAGAAGGGGGAAGGCAAGATGACACGAGAGCCTCGGGTGGCTGCTCACTTCTCATTGTAGAACCTTCTGCCCGCACTGCCCCTGGGCTGGGGCCGGTAGGGCAGCCCCTTTGGGGGACGTGGCCCTACACCACTGCCATGGACAAGACTCCCCCAGGGCTGCTTCTGCCAGAGCCACATGGTCCAGCCCAGACTCTGGGTTGTGCTTTCTTGCTAGCAGCAGTCCTGGCCACCATGACTTTTAGTTGATATCCAGGATAATTGGGGTGGGGCTTGGGGACTGAGGGGACTTGATTTTTAAAAATTTTCTTTTGTTTTTGTTATTATGAAGGTAATTTGAATCCCTTGTAACAAAATCACACGCTGCAGGGCGTTCAATGTATAAGGCCATGTCACTGGTGGGTGGCCAGGTAGCCATTGGCAACATCGAGTGTGCATGTGTAGAAGCATGGCCTTGCTCATGTGATGCAGGCATCTGCGGGTTTCTCTGTTTCTGAGGGAGGCACACTCTATACACTGTTCTACAAGGTGCTTTAAAAATGTGTGGATAGGCCGGCGCCGCGGCTCACTAGGCTAATCCTCCGCCTAGCGGCGCCGGCACACCGGGTTCTAGTCCCGGTCAGGGCGCCGGATTCTGTCCCGGTTGCCCCTCTTCCAGGCCAGCCCTCTGCTGTGGCCAGGGAGTGCAGTGGAGGATGGCCCAGGTGCTTGGGCCCTGCACCCCATGGGAGACCAGGAAAAGCACCTGGCTCCTGGCTCCTGCCATCGGATCAGCGCGGTGCGCTGGCCGCAACGCGCCGGCCGCGGCGGCCATTGGAGGGTGAACCAACGGCAAAGGAAGACCTTTCTCTCTGTCTCTCTCTCTCACTGTCCACTCTGCCTGTCAAAAAAAAAAAAAAAAGAAAAAGAAAAAAAAATGTGTGGATAAATTATAATAACTTTTATCCTTTTGTGGGCTGCTAATA